>NC_088246.1:22094987-23377487 GCF_036013445.1 Caloenas nicobarica | reverse complement strand
CCACAGTGAACCTGTTTGTTTTACATATTTTTTTCATACTGTATTTAAGAATACAGTGCTTTACTGCACTTAAAAATAATCCCTCACCTGTAATAAAACGCCTAAAATCAAAACGTACCATGTTTATTGATCTGAAGGTTATGCATTTATAAACTAATGGTAGGAAATATAAAAGCTCTTACAGCAATCTTATGGACAGTTATTACAGAAAAATACCATACTGTTGGTAAGAATTATGCGTGTATAAAGTGATACAAATAGTTAGATTGTTTCATTATAGTGATCTTTTTGGTTTGAAATTTGTCAAATTTGAAGGAAAGAGTGAATATTTTATTTTTACTTAGGTTTAAGTAAGACAAATGTTTCACATTTAATTCAAACATTTTAGTTTTCAAATAAGTGCTTTAGAGTCACTGCTCCCTCTGACCAATTAATATGAATTGTTAATGAGATACAAAACTATATGATTGACATTTTTTCACTGAAAATAGTGTCTCCCAGATGAGAAAGAGGCAGCCTTGAGCAATCTCCCAGCACTGCATATCATTTTACATATGTCTTCTCAGACACCACAGAGATTTTGCAGCAACACTCAGACTTTCAAAACACTTCGCAGCAGAAACAGATTTTACAGTACTTGTAGCCGACAGAGAATTAAGATGTATTTTTAGCTTTATAACAAGAGACAGTATATTGCTTAGTTAGTAGTCTTTGCAGATGCATGTTATACGCCCAAGTAATTGTCTTTAAATGGCAGATGCTTTGGTATTGCTATTTGGTGAGCATCTGATCATCAAAAACTTGTTAAATTCACAAGCGAAAATTTCTCGTAAAGCTACATCGAATATGAAATAACATGGTGTTGTTTGTGCTATTGCAAAAAAGATACACATTGTTAATACAACTTAGGTTTTAATTTGGTGTTCCCATATCTTTATTAAACATTTAGGTCTATTGTATTTATGGTTACATGTTAGAAACACCATATCACGCATGTCATCCCATTGTAATCCAAAGTGATTAAATTATTTTATGTAGCCTAATCAGGCGATGTGCATTCTAAAAATTTTAAGATTATAATAACAAGATTTCATGTTGTAGGACATCAGCTGGTTCGATGATCCCAAAAATAACACTGGAGCATTAATTACGAGACTTGCTAATGATGCCTTACAAGTGAAAGGAGTAAGTAACATTCACTGGCTTTTTTCATATCTGCTTTAGCATGGAGTAAGTTACAGATTGTATTTGATAGGCAGAAATCCTGCACGCACAGTCATCTGGAAGCTGTTATTATTTACTAAATAATTAGTATTATTTAGTAAACAAGTATTTATTAAAGAATATTTATTTTGGTGTCACAAAAAAAATTATTATCATAATAGTGGGTAAGATATGTTTTTTATATGTATTTGCTTTTAGTTCATACTAGTGTTCAGTCCTGTTGTCGCTAGTATAAATGAGTCATCCAAGGAGTCCATTTATTTAAAGTTTTTTCTCCAACCTGCTTGGATACCTAGACAGCATTGTGTTTCCATACTAAATGCTACAAATATGAACTAAATTCCTGAGCTTATGCCTCAAAATGAGAATTGTGCTCATTTCAGCACTGTGTTTGTACAAGTGCTTAAAAGTGGTCAGAGAGAAAAAATGGTCATCTCAGACTCCAGGTTAGGAAATGTCGTGTTTCAGGAGACCTAGCAAGTTTGAAGTCATGGTTCTATGTATAAAAAACATGAGCTTTATGAAATGTCTTTTTGGTTTTTGGGGCATAACCTGAAAACAAGGACTATAAATCAGAGTGAATAGATGGAAACAGAGGAGAAAGGCTACACAAGACACAGAAGACTTGACGGAATGATCTGTATAACAGAATCATTTTTCAAAAGATAAAGCATCCAGTTCTGCAGAATATTTAGACCAAATTAAACATTTTCAGATGTCCTGTAGTGAATAAATCACATTTGTCTAGGTAACAAAAATTTCCTGTCTAGTTTTCAAATAAAACAGAGTAATTTACAATGGTTTCATTCTTTTCCAGGCTACAGGTTCCAGACTGGCACTAGTTGCCCAAAATTTAGCTAATCTTGGGACTGGGATTGTTTTGTCATTGATCCATGGCTGGCAGCTGACTCTTCTGCTTTTAGCCATTGTGCCAATTATTGCTGTTACAGAAATGATTGAAATGAAGATGCTTGCTGGACATGCAAAAAAAGATAAGAAGGAACTGGAAATTGCAGGAAAGGTGGGATCAGTGACGTTTTTATCTATTTTTATGTTGTAATACACAATGTTGCTTAATAGGGATGTTGGTGATGGATCAAGAATTGACTCCTCAAATACGTAAAAGTCTACATTGTTGTATTGTTCTGACAGAACGGTGATATAGCAAATATGAAGCTGAAAATTTCTCACACCTTGCAGTTGTCTGTGGGCTTAATATAAAATTAATATAAATTAATATAAAAAGGTACAGTATAGAAGCCACCAGTGACAAGGATGCACGAAACATCACGGTGACAGCGTAGCTGACCGTGCCCTGCAGGCTCTCGCTCTGGTTTTCATTTCTTCCCCTCTCAGCTGGGAAGAGAAGCAGGAGCCTGGGAATCTGCTTCAAACAAAAGTGAGAGTGTGGCAGCAAAGAGGGAGGGTGTCACTTCATATCATAACTTTGAGAAGAACTGTTCTCTCGCTTCCCAAGACGTGCCGTCTCAGGACAGACAGTGCTTTGTGGCCACAGGGGTTTTGACACATCCCAAGCAGCACAACACCTGTGTGATCTTCTGCCCTTTCCCTCCCTCCCAATTATACCATCGTCAGTTGTGCAGTGGAGTCTGGGCACAGCGAATCTTATTAGCTCTTTCCATGATTTATATTAGGAAAGTTTCTCCAAGGCATTTCTGTGCCCCGAGCCTGATTAGAAAATGGTTTGGGGTGTTTACTCCTAGCCCTTTTCACACTAAAATAAAAAGAAACTCCTCTCGGTTTTGCCTGCCAGGCATTTTGATATAAATCTATAAATCCAGTAAAAACGTAACAAACAGTCAAAAGAATTCAAGGGAATTAACTCATCTTTTATTTATCATGAATTCTACAACAGTTTTCAGTTGAGGCTTAAAATGCAACTTGAATTTAACAAGCAAAGTCTCACAACACTCTTTTGAAATTAGTATCCAGTGCAATCATCGCACTGGCTGATGATCTGGCTAAAATTGTTATCTATCTTCTATGTCACTTTCCAGATCATACAATGATTGCACTGGCTACTTATCAGCATTGGCTGATAGCAGTGGTTGGGAAAAGGCAAGAGAGAGTAATGCAAGGACCAGAAGTGGAACTTGGAAACCTCTGTGAGCCCACAGGTTGGCCGTTAGAAAAACGAAGAAACAATCCAGAACAATCTTGCTTCTAAGAGGAGCAAATTCATTAAAGGTTTTTAGTAAGACAACTGTAAAGCTTCTCAGCCTCAAAGCATTTAAAAATTGTTTGCGCAGATTAAAAATTCACTTTACACATCTGTAAAACTATTCTTATCGGTAACACAGACATAAAGAAAATGTGTTTGTAGAGGACCCAGATAATATTTATGAGCAGTTACATTAGTTTTTCCGCTTTATTTAATTATTTCAATATCCTATCCCTCATGCTACTTAGTCTGTTGTGTTTCTTATTTGTAGGTTGTCTAAGTATTTATTCTAATTATTATGTAGAAGTAATGATGTAGAAAGAAGGGTCTGCTAAATGCATGGGTATAGTTAAGTTTTTGGAGGTTAGTTCTCATGTATTTAGACCTGCCAGGCTTTTCCTTTTTCTTACTGAGTTGAAGGCTGAGAGTCATGTTTGCTTCCAAGCTATTTTCTACATTTACAGTAAAAGCTGATGATTCAGAAGGCTAGAGGTGTTTTGTTATATATTAAAATAAGAAGTTAAAAGAGATTTATTTTTAAAATATTATATTTGTTGGGAAAAAAAAAAGACATCTGTTCTTCTTTACATGATAGGGTAATCAAGAAAAAATTCAAGATACCATCACTAATTATTCATAAAGCTTTGCCAAAAAAGTAACCTTGTTGAGTACATTCTTATGCACTAAAATATTTTAAAGCTATCTCATAGTCAGGTTATTTACAGCTGATTATCACTATCTCATGCCAGCTTCCTCGGAGACTATTTGTAAGAACAGTTATGTAATTGTTAGACGATGACCTGAATATCTGGTTTTGGCAGACTGTATTAGTCAAAACAATTTTTTGTAGATTCCCAGTTTCTGGCAAAACGTAAAACATATATTTCCATAGCAATTCAGCAAAATGTTTCACATTCAACAGATCAAGCAAACCTGAAGGAAAACAAGTCCCAAGCATCTATTTTTAGCTCTAGGTAAAAATCTACTCTTCTCTTTGAAAGAGGGGTTCTCCCTGGAAAACTGCCTGTGGAGAAACACCATCTTCACACACCAGAGATAAAAATAAACTGCTCTCATTGAAAGGTAGTGCAGAAACAATAGAGCTAAAAGAGAGTAAATGTATTTCGCGCCTTCCTTATGAGCGGCAGGATTCATCACACACTTACCTAATGGAGCCCGTCAGCTCCTGGTACAACCCATGAGCACACGATTTGGAGCAGCACAGACACTGCAGGAGCTTCTGTGGAAGTGGTGGGATTCCATGGTGTGCGAATCTTACATGCGTGACAACATGTGAGAAAGAACTGAGCTTGAGTCCCAGGTCCTGGGTCACTTTCGAGACAGTGGATAATTTTTCATTTTCTTTTCCCCTAAAATGTGTACATTGGAACTAAATTATAAGCTGATATGACTGCAGTGCTCTATGAATATACTTTACAAAGTCACTTTCCAAGATGCTTTGCATTTTGAGTTTTGATTTGCTGGATTCTTGACCAAGGCTAAATCGACTACTGTTATGAAAAGATTTGCTGATGATATTAATTAACTACAAGTGAATCCCCTTAATATTTGGGAAGCACTGAGAGAATTAAGGTATGATCTGCCACTAGTTCTGGGTACCTAACATCATTAATCATTTCGGAAAACTTCTCTAATTTTTCTTCTGTGGCAAACCAGGAAGATTTTCAAAGATACAAAATTAATAGAATTATATGCCGAGCTGCCATATGGGCCAGGAAAATCTGTATCTACATTTTTAGGATTGGCCAGTGGTTTGGAGTTTCTCCTTTATGAGTTTTGAAAGACTCCTCATTTTCCAAAAATGCTGAGAATGTAACCTTGGGAAAAATCATTTCTTTATGGTTGAGCTCAGAATCACTAGTTGCTTTTGAAAATGTGGACATGTAGTTTACTTTGCGTTCCCAAATGCATTTGCAGGTGATGAAGCTTGTTCAGTTTTTCCTGTCTGGGCTCCCACAGCCATGACAGCTGCATGGCATCATCCTTGGGACAGGTTGCACAAGTTCACTGGAAAATAAAATCCCATTGCTGGCCTGTGCTAAAATGAATGCTGTCTCACCTTCACTGATATAATCCACGCTAATTGGATATATTTAGCAGCAGCATATCTACAAATGTTGCAACCATGCTTTCAACAGTATTGTAGGCATACTTTTATTGCAGTTATTCTATTTATCAGATTATGTTTAAAAATTTTCATATAATCTTGTTTTTCTGATGATGGATATCTGCTCTCCAATACAGATTGCTTCAGAAGCCATAGAAAATATTCGAACTGTTGTTACATTGACTCAGGAAAGAAAATTTGAGCTTATGTATGGACAAGGTTTGCAAGCGTCATATAGGTAAAAGAATGCTTCTTTAAAATAGTTACTGAAATATTCCTTTTTAAAATGAACATAAATTATCACCAATAAACTGAACCATAATTTATATCTGTCAGTGCATCATAAAATTTTTCATTCCAAACTCAGCTTTGACATAAAAATATGGGTTATCTTTCCCTTCAAGCTAATGTTCTTGACATTTTGGCTAATGTTCTAAAGGTAAAGTTCTAAATTACTTTCTTTTTTCCTCAATGTCTCCATGATGTTATTGACTGCTGTAATTCTGGAAATGGAATTTTTAATTAATTCTTACAATCACAAGCCCTTTCTTCTGAGGGAGTCTATTGTTTAACAAACCAAAAGTGAGTCTTTATCTGTATTTTTCGGTAAAATTCATATACAGATCAGTGGGATTTTCCCAAAGATGGAACCAGAAGGGTAGACCTGCATAGCAGCTTCTGTATTCATTTACTCTGCTATTTTGTCAAAGTACTGTTGCAGATCATATGAAACTTCATGAATTGTCCTTTGCTTTGGTTCAATGTAAGGGGCTGTTTAGCCTGGAGAAAAGGAGGCTGAGGGGAGACCTTATCACTGTCTACAACTACCTGAAAGGAGGTTGTAGCATGGAGGGTGTTGGTCTCTTCTCTCAAGTAGCAAGTGATAGGACAAGAGAAAATGGCCTCAAGTTGTGCCAGGGGAGGTTTAGATGGGATATTAGGAAAGAATTCTTCATGGAAAGGGTTGTCAGGCATTGGAACAGGCTGCCCAGGGAAGTGGTGAAGTCACTATGCCTGGAGGTGTTTAAAAGGTATTTAGACGAGATTCTTAGGGACATGGTTTAGTGCCAGAGTTAGGACTTGATGATCCTGAGGTTCTCTCCCAACTGAAATGATTCTATGATGCTGTGATTCTATAAGATAAAGCACAAAGATTTGTTCTATTGAATTCATTTCTGCTTTGTAGAAATTCTGAAGTTCTTGACGTTTTTCCTCATGTGTCAGTTGAAACTTTGAATTGCAACTGTATGAATGATTATGTCTTAGGTTAAGATCTTAAAAAGAGCTGGAGATTATTTTACTTCAAAATAATAAGGACTTGTGGATTCCTTTTAATTATAGAATACTCTTCACATTCTTGATTGCTACTAGTGGATGTAAAATATGATCATGATTATATGTTTTTTCTGTTACAGAAATTCTGTAAAGAAGGCACATATCTTTGGATTTACTTTTGCCTTTACACAAGCTATTATATACTTTACTTATGCTGGGTGTTTTAGGTTTGGTGCCTATCTAGTAAGAAACCAACATATGCAGTTTAAAGATGTGCTTTTGTAAGTATCTCTTTGTTAGGTTCTTTTTTTGTCTATTTGGTGTTTTGTGATTTTTCTATAGGTATCGTGAAATCATAGAGTATGAACTGAAAAAATCAAAAAATACTTCTGTCTTCCATTTTTCACCCTTACATTCCCCTTTCTTCCTTACACTATTACAAATCCAAAAGAAGTGATGATTTTAGACTGTGTTTAGCTACATACATACAATTTTCCTTGTAATCGGGTGACCTGGGGGAAAAGGAAGGCAACAAGAGAACAGGCAAAGCAAAGCTGTTTCTTGTTTGCATGGCCAACAAGGTTTCTTTAACAACAGAATGACATGCCTGAGCTGTAAGGAGCATAGGTGGATGAGATTAAAAGGTAAGTGGAGCAAGTACCGAGTGAAACTGAGGTGAGGAAATTACAAGCCCTGGCAAAAGAGAGGTGGGGAGCAGGAGAAAGGTTCAGCAAACACCCAATCTGGGAAATGCTCAGCCAGAGCCGAAGAAGCTTGTCCGAGTGTTTCCAGTGAGTCGTTCCCACTCACTGGCACCTTTCCAGCCTTCTCTTTCCTCCCTCCCTATCTCCAGCATCTAACCAAGTCTTTTGCTTTTCTCCCTGCAGCTGAAATCCCTGTCCATGTTTGTCAATAGCCACCTTGTCTCCCATGCACACCCCACACTTGCTTTCAGCACTTGCCGCACTCCTGCCTGGCAAAAAAAATGCTGCTGAAGCTAAAGCTGCTTCTTACCCTGATTACACCAACCCCTTCTCAAATACCAGCGTTACCCTCCCTTTCCCTACGCATGCAAGTGAATCCCTTCTCCTCATGTGTCTCCTGCCGCCCATTGCTCATCCCAGATTTCATGCCTCTTTCTCATCTCCCATTTGGCTTTTATCTTTTTCTCCTGAACTCAAGGATTTGATCGTGGCTGGAAGACTGAGCCATTCAAAGGAAATGTGGAATGGCAAATTTCTCCGTAATTCTCAGACTGCTCCACAACTAATACGTTCAATTTTATAGATGAAGAAACTGAGCTGCAAGAAACTATACATCCTACCACATCTCATGAATTAAGAACAGATAGAGAAATCAACACATCCATTTCAAATAAATCCAGACAAGAGGGCAAGGAAGGGAAGCTTAGAGTGCTACCCTCCTCCTTACAAACAAGTTGGGGATTTTCTCAGTAAGGAAAAAAGGCACAGAGCTTGCAGTAGACAGCTCTTATCCTACTTCAGCCTTATTAATGAGTATTTATCTGAAGCCTCTAATCCGCCCCTAAAAGCTTTTCTTGCCTTTGCCACATCGATGTCAATATATTTTTCTCCTTGTTATCTTTACAGAGTTTTTTCAGCTATTGTATTTGGCGCAATGGCATTAGGACAAAGCACTTCTTTCACTCCAGACTACGCCAAAGCCAAGATGTCAGCTGCCCACTTGTTCATGCTATTTGAAAGAGAACCCTCCATAGATAGCTACAGCGAGGAGGGAGAGAAGCCTGTAAGTAAGCACAGTGTTATGCACAGCATAGCATACTCCTCTGATCTATTTCAAGCCTGGTTTTCTTTTTTTTTTTTTTCCTACTACCTTTCCATAGCTACCGAGACCAGGTACTCTGTGAGCCCATTCACATCTGATTCATCCAACCAAACTGGGGTTATGGGGTTAAGTTTTACTTTGTGTCTTCTCCTGCCAAAATATCCCCTGTCTCTTGGTGAAGCATCTTTAAGAGCCAGTGGAAATAGGGTGGATGCAGCAGAAATTATTTTTCAAGACTTTCTTGCATGAAGCCACCTGAGCATGCATCTTGAATGTATAACTAGGCCACTAATATTTAACCAGAAATTTTTGAGGGATAACTTATTTACAAGTTGTCCGTAATAGATTGTCATACGCTTTAGTAACCAGCAATGTATATGAACATATGGGTGCATGTGGCCGGTCATATAACAAAGAGGACAGAACATTCCAGACAACTATCACATATATATTCTAAACCTTGTGTTTATTATGTATATATATGTCTATGATGCATATATATACAGACATAATAAAGAAAAATAGCTATCAAGTCTTACGAAGTATCATACATTTGAGCTGTTATGTTGATTGGTCATTTGCATATGTCTGTAATTATGTTTTATATATGCTCATTCACATGAACTATGTTTCTTATTGTGTAGGTATATATCCATATTACATATATTATACTATATTTTGTAGTAAATTAATTAGAAAATATCTTTAAGTAGAAAGATTGATTTGGTGTACAGAACAAAATGAGTAGATCATTTTCAGTATCTTTACAGACAATAATGGAAAAAAATCAGCAAAGAACATGCCAACAATATGAATAAGGTCCTTGCAAAGCAGACAGAAGTCACCCACCTAGAGTTATTGTTACTTTCCAAAATGCAATCTTGTCTAATAGATAGTGTAAGAGAAGCTGCCAAAATTTGTGTTTATGGAACAGAATTTTAGTTAAAATATACCTGCAGAGTAGGTATAGGATAGGCATATTTAGGAGACAATTAGGTATATTTAGGAGAGAATTTGTTTTTTTCACAATAACTTCCCACTACATATTAATTCCTGGCGAAAAAAAAAAAAAGTCTGGTCCTTTGGAAAAATTCCCACTGATCTCTTGTATGAATATTCGTCATAGTCTTTTATGATCTGTTACATTAGCCTAAAAAATTGATCTAACTCTACCGTTTCAATCAGAACATATTTGGTGGAAACATAACATTCAATGACGTGGCATTTAACTACCCAACCCGACCAGAGGCCAAAGTGCTCCGAGGTTTGAACATCAATGTAGAAAAGGGACAAACTCTGGCTCTTGTTGGTAGCAGTGGCTGTGGAAAGAGCACGGTTGTCCAGCTGCTTGAGAGATTTTATGATCCACTCAGTGGAGAAATGGTGAGTGTTCCACAGTAAAGTGGAAGTTGCAGGTACATGATACATCTTACTCTGTTTTATTAATATATTTTTTTTGTTTGTGTGGGATCTTTTTTCTCTCTTAAATAATCTTATTACGTGTTTGCTAGTGTAACAATGCACTTTCGTCGATGTTTCTAATATTTTGTGTAATATTTTTGAAAATCAAGGATTTTCAATATTCTCTGTGCAATCATGGGTAAAAGAGAAGTAACACTTCTAAATTTCCCATGACATTTCAATTGACTAGAACAAGATCCAATGGAGAGAAGTTGCTACACTGGCCTGACCAGAGCCTACTGGTGTCACTGAGGTTTAGTTTAATTACAGTAAGGATGAATTGTTGGAAGTTCAACAGCAGCACTGCTTAGGGCAGCCACTGAACTTCATTGCATCATCACCTAGCAGGTAAAAACCAAGTAAAGGGAAGATGAAAAAACTGAATGGCTCTTCATGGATCTTGAAGCATCTGGAGGCTGCAGATAGATGCCTGTGCATTCCTAGGACACTTTTGTACTTGCCAAATAAAGAGATATCATACTTCATCTGTTTGTTCACTTACATCTTTATGTCAATCATAGTCAGGACTTCAGAGGATTTGGATTCTTCCTCTCAAAGTCAGGGAAAAATGTGACCACCAGACTTCCCAAACCCAGATATCTGCCTCCCACCATAGTCCTGACTCTCCATGAAAGGCAAAACTGTCACCTGTGGCTCAAACAGAACTGCAAATGGAGATGCTGGAGTGACCTTTTAGCTGCTTCTCCCTGGAGTTTGTATTTAGTTCCTGATGCCTGTCAATAGGAGAGTGGCCTTGAACTGTGAGACCTTTTTCTGACACTGGAAAAAATCCTTACTCTGTGCTTAATCATTTAATGGTTTTTATTACATTCTGAGAATAAAAAGACAGATTCATCTCATCAGCCCACATCAAAAACAGGTGGCAAGTCAAGTTATTCCTTACAAAGGGGTCCCTAGTCTCATGCGCACACAAATACAACATTTCTTGTACGATAGAAACATTTAGCCTATTAGGTTTTAGTTGATCCTTGTATTGAAGAATCCAAGGGTTCTCTGCAATGCCAGGTTCTGTACAAACAGAACAAAAAGATCATCTGGCCTCAAGAAGGTCAACATCCCAGTGCACCTGCAGGCACAGGACGATGATTTAGTCCACAGCTCATTAGCTCTGCTTTAGATAGAAGACATGAGGATAAAGCAGAAATATAGACTGATATTTTATTTTAGACAAAATTAGTCATCTGCAGAATGGAGGTAGTTAAACATAATTGTGAATGCTGAAGTCCAGATAAGGTACAGTGGGAGAAGAGAAGGAGTTCAAGTGCAGAGATACAGAGTTTTACATCTGTCTCATCTTACATGAGCAAGTGGCAGTAGAGGAATTTTTCTCACTGATGTACAAGGATAATATTCAGTTATGGGCTTGGGATGATTACTGTTCATTACTGTCCCCCATTACTGTCATTTGAGACAGGAGGACATCTGATTCCCAGACCAGCATAATGGAGATGGGATAAAGCTGCTAATAAAGGAAGCGGCTGTGGAAATACTTTGGGGTATAGATCTTCTTCTGGTTTCTGAAATAGATCTTTCTGTCAGAAGCAAAGTACCGAATGTCTCCAGTACTGATAGGAAGATGGCAGAGAAAGTAGATCTGTATTGGCTATTGTATTTAGGATGATAAACAAGTGGAGTGCAATGCAGTGGCTTTATACAGGTGGAGTTTTTCAAGGTTTATATAGATGTCTGGTGTTATTGTATTTATTGCAAATGTAAATAGACTTTAACACTTATCTCCCCATCTCTGCTGCAATGCACAAGTGTCTAAGCTAACAGACTCAGGGTATAAAATGGTCTGAGTGACCTGTCTGCTAAAGACAGATATGCAAATAAAAAAACTCAAACAAAAAAAATTTAAAAGTGCCATCTATAAAGTACTATGATTAAAATGTATTATTTCTGACTTTTTAGCTGCTGGATGGTCAAAATGCAAAGACACTAAATGTCCAGTGGCTGAGAGCTCAGATTGGCATCGTCTCACAAGAACCAACGCTGTTTGACTGCACTATTGCTGAAAACATCGCATACGGGGATAACAGTCGGGAGGTGCCGCATGAGGAAATTGTTCATGCAGCAAAAGAAGCCAACATCCATTCCTTCATTGAATCACTACCAAAGGTAATTAGGCTCTCATTTCCAACTTGCAACTGGGAAAAAAATATAGTGTATTTCCATGCTTTCCTAAATAAATACATGTTAAAAGCTTTTTTTTTTTCTATGACTTACTGAATTAGACAGTGAAAATAGGGGATTTTCCCCCTCAGAAGAGCTGAAGGACAAGCAGAGAGCTAGGAGGTGACAGTGGCTGCAGGCGTTTGCTCAGTCCCATTGCTGCAGGTGCCTGAATGGGAAGGGTCTTCATCTCTGAAAGAGAAGTCTCTGTTAATAAAATAACCTGGGTGATATTGGTACTCAGGCAAGCTATTCTAGATGGAAGAGCAACAGACAGGCAGAAAGTATGGAAAAAGAGGATGGGTACTTCCCTTCTGTTAAGTGAAAACAGTAGGAAAATGCTGAGGCAGCCCCATGAGTGCTGGTGTCACCCTCCTTTTCTGAACAACATCTCATTAGCCAGGAGTGTAAAGCCACACACAGAGCTGTCTTGCAGAAGCCCACCACCTTGTTCCCACTTCTCTCCCTTCCCCTATTTATACCTGTTGTTACACCCCCGTTGTATCTGATGTGACAAACTGAGTTCTCCGGTACAGTAGGCCTTTCTGCTGTAAAATAAACAGCACCCTGGAGGGAAAAGCAGTTTCAGGTTTTCTACATTGGCCGTGAATAATTATACTGGGGGGAAAAAACCAAACCAAAACAAAACAGAAGTTGTTCTGTTCATGTCTGGCTGAGCAGCTGCTAAGGCTCTTCCTACCTGCTGCCTGAACTGACCAGCTGAAGCCAACACCTCTTGTCAGCTTGCTCATGTAGGAAATACGGGCTAGGATAAATATTTCTCAATCAATAAATTCCCACAGGCTTAGGAGGTTGGTGGTTTTTCCCTGCAAAGCCTCATCCCTTAGGTGAAGAGATGTATATTGTGCACACAGTAGTTAATCAAGGAGTCTGATAAACGGGAGAGTGCAGAGTGGGAACCAAATAACAGAATCACAGAATGTCAGGGATTGGAAGGGACCTCAAAAGATCATCCAGTCCAATCCCCCTGCCGGAGCAGGAACACCCAGATGAGGTTACACAGGAAGGTGTCCAGGCGGGTTTTGAATGTCCCCAGAGGAGACTCCACAACCTCCCTGGGCAGCCTGTTCCAGGGCTCTGTCACCCTCACTGAGAAGAAGTTTCTTCTCATATTTAAGTGGAACCTCTTGTGTTCCACTTTGTACCCATTGCCCCTTGTCTTATCATTGGTTGTCACTGAGAAGAGCCTGGCTTCATCCTCGTGACACTCACCCTTTACATATTTATAAACATTAATGAGGTCACCCCTCAGTCTCCTCTCCTCCAAACTAAAGAGACCCAGCTCCCTCAGCCTTTCCTCATACGGGAGATGCTCCACTCTCTTAATGTCTCAAGTAAATTTGTGTCAGGTTTAAAATAAGGTGCAAGGCAGATGCAATTTTGGATTTGACTGGCTTTTCATTCATTCTAAATCACTCACAATGTTTCTCAGGCTGAGATTTCTCCTTACAGAGAATGGGGTGGTAGAAGAACTGGGCCAGTGGCTGCCTGGGCTGCTTGTCACTAAACTGAGTCTTGGGTTTTCTCCCAGCAATGGCACAGCGTCTCTTGCACCCTGTGCTTAGCTTCTCTGCACTGCTCCTGCTCAGCATCACAGGGTTTTCTCTGCAGTTAAATACACCCAGAAATGTGTTTCTCATCTTGGCTGCTGTATGTAGGCTCCTCACCCACCCCTGTACTGGCGCCTGAGAAAGGGGCTGCCCCAGACTTGGTCCTCGGTGGAAATGCAGTTGCTGTGTCACACTTCACAGGATTAGGTCCAAATCCAAGTTTACACCTGTGCTTCCTTTCTGTATCTAGAAATACAGCACACGTGTGGGAGACAAAGGAACCCAGCTGTCTGGTGGTCAGAAGCAACGCATCGCTATTGCCCGAGCTCTGGTACGGCAGCCCCGCATCCTGCTGTTAGACGAAGCTACCTCTGCGCTGGATACAGAAAGTGAAAAGGTACCTTGGCTTTGCAAAAGGGAATGGGGATTTGTGAGTCGGCTGGTCATGATGTGGCTGTGATATATATCAACTAAAACATTGAATTGGAAATGGAGGACTTTTATGAAAACAAGTATTTGTATTTATTCCTTACCTGTATAACAAGCCCAGATGTTTCTTACAGAAGAACAGAGGCTTTCTGGGTAGCTGTAGGAGTCTCCTTCAGGAAACAACTCAGAGGCTGCATCCCTACGGTCGGAACTTTTAGGATGCCAAGTAAGGACGGGCCTGCTAGCAGCCCAGACTTGTTGAGAAGCAGCAGAAACTCCCCACGTGGACAGCCCGGCTGTCCCTTGCAGCTTGTAGCAGTGTAGGAGGTTGTCATTTGCATTTTGAGAACAGCCAAACAGCACAAAGCAGAACAGAAGCATGGAACCATGATAAAAGGAAGACTGCAGGGAAGAATGGAGACATTATCAACCTAGAACAAAAATATTTAAGCATATTCTTTATATAAAAATATGCCTTACAAACAGGAGGCTCTTTTGTTTTGTAAAAACCAACCCCCATCTCAAAAGCAATTCAGTATTATGAATCTTCAAAAAATTTTTATGGCAACATTTGGCATCTTTGTGGCCACAGAGCCTAGAACATCAGGTAACATTAAAGAACTCATAACCTTCAGAGAATGAAAAAATAAAAAGAGGGGGGGCAAATAAGTACAGCATACTTAATGCTTAGAAACTGGAATACAAAATTATCCAGCATTATATTTGATTATATAATGATTTTATAATGGAACTATTTGGGGGATTAAGTTGTAATTATTCAATGAGCGGGCCTGAAATTTGGAGCAGTTTTCTGTGTTGCTGAGAGAGAGAAAGTGCCTGGCTTGTTAACCAGACCAATTTGTTGGGGCCAATTTCTAAAACTGAGCGAGATCCGCCTACAGCACTAGGGAAGGGCCAGGCTGTGACCCTGGACAAGTCTGCTGGAGGTGACTTCTGGGGCCAGCACAAGCATGAACACATGCGGTCTGTCCCGTCCCCACTCCAGATGTACCAACAGGGATCCGAACCAGCCATTGGGAGTAGCCGGTTTTCACCTCTGAGGCCACAGAAACATCACTTCTGTCGTTGCTCTATGACAGATGACAGACTAAGGGCACCAGAGGTAGAAACAGCTGCTGTATTTGTTTTTAATTTTCCTTTTGGTTTGTTTCTTGTGCAGATTGTCCAGGAAGCACTGGATAAAGCCAGAGAAGGTCGCACCTGCATTGTGATAGCTCACCGCCTCTCCACCGTCCAAAATGCTGACAAGATCGCCGTGATCCAAAACGGCAAGGTCATAGAGCAAGGGACCCATCAGCAGCTCCTGGCTGAAAAAGGCATCTACTATTCTCTGGTCAATGTTCAAATTGGGTCATGGAATGTGTGACAGGGGGCAGTACCCTTTGCTGAAGTGCAGCCGTACAGCTGGTTCAGGCTTTTGTATGAGACTGTTGAGGATGTTCCACTACTTCTGATTTGGTAAAACTCTGTAAATAGTTTCCTTATACCCCTTAACTAATAAATAACTGCAGTACATTTGCTTTAAGAACCCAGCCCTCTTCTTCCACCAGCACAAAAACTCATAGTTGCTCAAATTAAGATGACACAGCAGTCATGACAAAGCCCCGCTGACTTGTCACACTGCAAAGCGAAGGACTCTGGGTGTGAAGGGCCCCTCCTGTCCTGCAGGCACTGGGAGGATCAGTGCTGGGCACAAAAGCAGTCTCTGGAAAGGAACAGAGTAGCTATTGCTTCTGCACAAACATGCCAGCACTCACAGGCAGAAAAGAAGGCAGAGATGTGCTCCTCCGCACAGCCAGAAAGAAGGCAGTGATGTGCTCCTCCGCACAGCCAGGCCCAAAGCACCTTTCCAGGTACGACTGTTTCTAAACAAATGCGTGCGCGATTGGCAACTGGCTCAGTCTCACCGATGCAGAAACCCGGCTCCTGTTCTTGCCTTGCCACTGCACTAATGGGTGCAGCCAATTTCCGCAACCCCCCACTTTAGTCTCGGTGTCTTCAAAGCAAGTGGTGCCTGGCCTGTGACAACGGACTGCACAGCTTAACCAGCCAGATCTGAAAACGGAGCTCCTACTGCACAATGCTCCTTCTGCATTGGCTACACATGTATTGCTTATACATGCTCCCAAATCCACACAGGAAAACGAAAATCCACTTAACACTTTATGCATTAGTGCCGTATGGTCTATAGAGCATAAACTTAGTAAAGCAACTTTGAATCAGAAATGCTTTACTCCTTTGTTAAGAAATTAACACCATGCTCATGAATTTGTGCATCCACAGCAAAGAACAAGTAGCTCTAACAACTCACAGATTTTAATTTTGTTCTCCCTGGATACATTTCTGTCTGTCCTCCATTCCTCTAGGCAAGGCACAGGCTGTGCCAGCTGAACAGGAAATTCTGCTTATGCTGGTGATGGGATGACATTTTCTCAATGACACACTTGCCGAAATAGTTTTTCTTTCTCTGTATTTCTGCCAGGATTTCTATGATCTCCAAAACCCTGAGAGGCTGGGGTAGGTGTGTGGAAAAAAAATGCAAATAAATGCAAAATTACGCCCTTCATCAGATTTCAAATCAGTGTTTCAAATCAGTGCTCAAAGCAAATTGTCCTCATCACTGTTGCAACCAGGTTTACTAACCCAACTGAGGGGTGAAAGGTTGTAAACTCTGAGACAGAACTTATTAAAAAAAAATTAAAAATCACCACGCATAGCTTGATCCAAAATCCTAATCTATCTCACAGAAACCACAGCATCATGAGGACACATGCTTCACTAACCAAGAGATTTCATAAAGTCATTCACCTCCAAGAAAGAGACCAGGTTATTATAAGCACTCCAGAACAGGAATCAATTCTTTCTCTGTATGAACTTTGGAAGACATAAAATCAACCATTAAACAATTAATGGTTGTCAGATATAATAGAGACAGGATGTAGAAGTAGTACAATAAAGGCAGGGAAGACAAAGGCCAAAACAACTATACTAGTTTCTGAGAGCAACAAGACAGTATAACACCCTCTGGCCTGTTACTCAGAGAAGTGTCAGGCTTTAAGGAAGGAAATAAAAAAGGAAACTCTGTTCTTGCTAGGTTGGAAAAAAATAAACCACAGAGCTTCCACAGGGCAAAGAGGCTGGTTCAGTTATTTCTGTAAAACAAATAATCATCTCTCTCGCAAAACTCCAAGAAACAGAGAAAAGAGAAAACAAAGGGTACTGTAGAATCTCTCTTTCAAGTTTATCTGTCCCCAAGATAATTTCTTACACAAAGTTTAGTTGCCACACATTCAACAGTCCACCCACAAATCAATCCATACAAAGCTGATTTTTAGAATAATTTTATTTCTATGACAGGAAAATACAAAGCTGCTCCAACAGAGGAATCAAGTCTTAAAATTCTGAAAATTCTATCCAACTGCATTCAGTGCTTACTTTTATTATGTATTATTAGTGTAAAGCAGCAGACATTCACAGTTGACTCAATGATGAAAACTCTTGAGGAATGTGGAAATTATCTGCTGCTTTCTGTCTTTATTATTGAGAGCTCCTTTTCCAAACGACTTCAGACTGTAGTGCTCTCCTAATACAAATGTAGTGGAATCATCCCCATTTACCGATACAACATTTATTGGGTATAAACCCAACAGCAAAAATTAAAGATCATTTATAAAATCACATACAGCCTGATTGAGGCAGCCCTTCTATTCCATAAACCACTATGAGTAGGAAGCATAATCACCTAAGAGGATAGTGTGGTTACTCTTAAGTACCCAGTTAAGTGCTCCACTGGTGTAAACATTATCAGTAGACTGTATACAAAGTATCCTACGTGTTACTGCTAAGATTATAAATGCAAATCTCCCATAAATTCTCCACTTCCAACACCCCATCTCTCTAGTGTGTTTGCATTGTTGAGGCATATTTTAATATTGCATAGTTCTACACAGATAAGGTACTACTGCTTGCATTGTTGTTGCAAATGGCTATGCTACTCTTACATGAGTACTGTTACCACAGTAAATCCCATAATAATAGGTAGACTTCACATAGATCATTAAATGTTTTAACTTGAGTATAACAGTACTCTTGAGTAGCCTTTCATTTAAGTATTACTTGTGAGTTGCAAAGGCTTTTACATTGTTATCAAGCTTACAGCTGAGCCACAACTGTTAACTGCAGCATGTCCTGAAAACACTGGAACACAGTTCTGCATAGCACCTCTGCATCGGTCTCTGGACACGATTTCCAAGAAGAACAGGTAGCAACGATCCTATCAGTATAGAAAACAATGATTAACTGTCAGGGTGTAAGACAAAAGTCACACAAATGGCCCTGAAATGTGAAATTGTTCACATAAATTCTGAAGAAAAAATTGTCACACAAACATACTGTCTCAACATCCAAAAAGGACTCAGATCCCTAGTGCTTTCACTAAGCAATAATGTTGACAGACCTTGAAACTAGATACTTTGATTTAAATACCTGTTTCCACACACATAGTGAAGTAACTTTTCCACTTATATTTGAAAACAGTGTGAATTATATTTATCTGAAGTTTAAAGTACTTTTTTCTATTTACCTAATAAAAGGTAAATCTTTATCTAGTTCTATTTATCTTAACAGAGCCATGAATCAAAGTACAAATGGTTTATATTCGCAAACTGAATCAAAACCGCACACAACCATATGTAGCTTTAGGAAGAAGTCATCCAAATTACACCTAATCACAAAATAGCAAGTTATCTCAACATATTGTAATCAACATAGTTTATTAGATTTGATAAAGAAGCAAGAAATTTTGTCCATAAGACAAGCCAAAATTGGATCTTTTCAAATCCAACCCTTTTATGAGAAGTGAAGCCAAATGTTTTAGCTTCTCCTTGTTACTCAAAGAGGTCTGGTCTGAGTCAAGAGATGTGTGTGTCACTCCCAAGGACGATGGCCAGTGTGCTCACCTTTCTGGTCACCTTTCACTCTTTCTGGTCTATCTCAGTCAACTGCTACTTTAAAAAAAAAATCTTTGCATGTTACATTTAATGATCTCTAAAACAAAAGCTTATTTTAAAGTAAGTTAACTTCTTTTGTTCCTCCCTTCTTTGACCTTCTCCACTCTTTCATTTCTGCTTATTGCCAGTATCTTAGTGCTCGCTTCACCTCCACCGTTCATTCTTCCTCCCACACCTGCTTCCCCAGAATGTTACTACCTCTCTTCTCATGTACCTCACTTGACCTTTTCTTACACATTCAGCTGTATTTCTTCTGTCTTTCCCTTCCCTCATTCCAGCTGTTAGCTGCCTTTCCTTTTGTGACAGAGCTATAACCATGCCCAAAACAAAATTATGTCCTTACCTGTCATCTCTGATTGCATAAAAGAAGCCATAGCCATGAGGTACCATAGGGAGTGTAGATCCATTAAACCTAGTGTAGCCAGTCAGACTAGTTGAAAGAACAAAATTCCCACCTCCTCCACTGTAAAACAACGCAAAACAAAACCAGCACTTTCAAAGATAATTTAAAACAAAGTGAGTTTTACAAAAAAGTTATTTTGTCCTGGAGATCAAGAAATCAGCACGCATAAGGCCAATGTAATAAAGCCTCAGTATCAAGGGATACAGCCTCCCCGCAGGACAACATGAATTACCTAGTTGTGAAGGCATTGTCCACATAAAGTTCTGGCACTGGCAGTCCTTGCTCCTGTGCTATGAGTAAGAGACCCAGAAGATGACGATCAAAGCCTGTCAAATAAATGCAAATACTCTATCATTAACAGCAGCATTTCCCGTTTTTCTGCTTCTTCTGGTCTGGATAGCTGGAAGCTCAAACAGGAACTGAAGGGCAGATAAATGACAGTCTACTAAAAATCAAGATTCATATTGCAGCATACAAAAACATCTCCCAAATATGTGATCTAAGAGGCCTCCATCACTTTCAGCTGGCAACACTGAGCTCAAATGCAAATGAGCTAAGGAATATAAATCCAGGACAGTTCCTATAGAAAACAAAAACTAAAAAAACCCACCCATTTCAGCCAAGGAGGAGTTCCACACAGTGAAACTGGCCCACTGGGGGCCCAACTACATGGACAAGGTGAAAAGGCTTTCAGGGCCACAACTGCCTAGATAACTCACCAGGTAGGATGGAGAGAGTATGAACGTTCATCAGGTGACTATTTCCCAGCTCCTCTTTCTCATTCATAGAATAACTTAACATGCTAACCCAGTTGGATTAGAATCTCACCCAAATCTCTCTTCTACCTTCAAAGACTGCATTTCCCACTTTCCAGCCAAGCATATGTTTGATAAGAAGGTATTCTGAAATAATGTTTAGCTGGGCAGAAAAAGTGGATTAATCTTCAAAGTGAACATATCTTTGGGGCACAAGGAAGGGTGAAAGGACTAGGTTTTAGTTCCTCTCCCTGAAATTAAATTATAAAATGTTAAGGGGTAGTTTCTATTCAGGTTGAAAACAAGGAGACAGAGAAAAATGTATTAGCAAACAAGAACATTCCCTTTTCACAAAACAACACAACTTTTGATCCCAGAGTACCTTTTCCATTCTCACATTCTTTCCTCATTTTATTGTGCTTCGCAAATGCCTTATGCATCAGCTGTAGTCGTTGATAATTCTGTGTAACATAGGGGAGACAGGGTTAAAAGGAAATAAATAAAAAAGAAAAACTTATCCAAATGAGTAACACATCAGGAATCACAGATCAGCAAGTTTTTTCCCTTCCAATTCCTAGCAATTTTAGACAGAAGAAAATGGAGGAACTTGAAACTTCTCTTTCACTCTTTCTCCCCAGTCCAAATTCCTTTTTCAGGAGAATTTGCTCATTTGTTTCGTGTATCTCTGTTCTGTTACTCGCATCAGTTTTGCACTGAATAATATTCTAAACTTCATGCTCTTTCCCAAACAAGCTGAAACAATGGCAGGTAGCCACTGTGAAAGAGAGTTATCAAACCCCAAAATTTTCTACAATACCACTTCTTTAGAAGCATACTGGCTTTCAGCAAGTGCAGTTGCATTTACATGATCATTTTCATGGAGGAAAAAAAAACAAAACAAAAACCAAAAAACCCCACCAAACTCCACAAATGAAAAAAATCTGTGAAGCAAAAGCAGAAAACCAAACAAAAACGACCTTTATTAAAATACACACTGATGCCAACTGCACTCCCAACTTTTCTCTGCTGATTGAAGCATTACTTCTATGACAGTAGTTCTGCCCAACTTTTTTTTTTTTTAATTGAAACTTCCAAATTAAAACCAGAAAGAACAGAATACGAATACATGATTTGGTAAAGGAGTCCAAGAGAAACATTTCTAGACACCCAAGATCTTGGCTTGTAAGATCTTAGATCTTACTAGCTTCTTAACTACTTAAAAAAACCTTTTATTCATTACATGAGATGCTGCAGCAGAGAATGCGAAACGAGCAGTAACCACTCAATTTGGATGAAAATCAAGCTACTAAGCTCGTAACAGGCAAACAAAAAGTTGAGATAAAATGATTTTTCTGGAGTACCTAACTTTAGGTATTTTCTAGTACCTTAAAAGTAGACTTTTAAGCATCTTAATTTCAATACTGTTGAACATATTAAATGCTTTTTCAATGCCCAAGAATTCATAATAAAAAAAAATAGCAACAGGAGGATATTTGGAGATCCTATTTAAAATGACAAAGAGGGACAAATTAAGGCTACAGTTAGTGTTCGAAATAACAAACCTCTACATGTATTAGCCATAAAATCCTCATAACTGGTCAGAAGATAACTGAAGAACAGGAAAATAGGAATTAATATTTGCTATAGGAAAGCAGATCTGAATAAAGGCAGGAAAACTGAGTTTTAAAGCTGCAGCACATGCCAAAAAGAAGCCAGTGAAGACGAGGCAAATATGTTCTTGAAGACCATAATTATCCATCACACATGTTTCCTGAGAGCCATATTCCTGTATGTTTCTCAGATGCATTAACAATACAGAACCTTTTAATTTCCTAAAGATATGTAGCCCTTTGTCTCAAAAAATCTCCTTGCCTCACTTCTCAGGCTCTGAGAAATGTGCAGTGAGGACAACAGAAAGACCTTTACTACAGCTCTCACTTGGCAAGAAAGGCATGACATGTCTTGCCAGCCAAGGACCAGAGGGCACTTGCTGGGAAAAGGTCATCAGTTCAGCTATTCAGAGACAAACTCCGAAAACACTCCTGTTCCCACTAGGACACAAACAGATTTCAACCTTGCTCTCAATTATTAGATTAACATGTCTCGATTTCACTAACAATTAAAACAAGAGATCACTCGACAGCAGAATACATTGGTTCCAACCCTGTCACTTTTTAAGGTGTGAAAAAAAATCAGTGTAAATGTAAGTCGAGACACATTTTTGAAACCAAGAGGTTAATCGAATAGAAAACCAAACGAGGCCAGACATGAGAGCTCGTCTCACTCACGGTGACCAGAGGCAGACTTCGAGCAACGTTTGAAATATGCCTCACTGGAAACAAGCCAACTGCCATTAATGAGACAATAACAAACCCAGTTTTAAGCAGTTCAAATGGTAGGTCTTCGAAACACGTGATGATTAAAGTAGGATCTCAGTACTTACATTGTCAGAAGGATCCAGCATGGACTTGCACCACTCCACTGCTTCCATAGTACATGATCTTATGGTCTCTGTGCGGCCATGATAGAAACGCCTGGTCATGGCAGTTTCGTAGCAGCAGCCCGGACTAAGAAGAAAAATTGGAGAAGAGTATCTCATTAACATAAGAAAACTATATGGTCTCTCAAGGAAAAAAAAAAAAGTTCTGCAAAGGACCCTATACATCTAGCCTAGTTACCAGTATCAGCAAGCCACTAATTTTCTCCAAATTTTGTGTCTGGAAAAAAAACAACAAAGGAGTTCTGCAAGCTTTTATGAGACAGATGACTGAAAACTGCCAGTGCTGCCTGTAACTGTACCTTAGAAAGACAAGATTGTCATGGCTATTTTCTACAGACTGCAGATCTACCAGCCTCTACTATAAATAAGCTGAAATTACACAAGCTTCAGTTTGACTATATATTTCCACAAAAGAAACAATCTACACTCTCCAAAACCTCAAAAATTCAGAGACACGCTAGAAATAAGCTGTGTCTCTCAATGTATTTATAAGGAAAAGGCTCAAATCCTCCTCTGTTGCCTACTGATGCCCATCCAGCATGCCAGCGCTATGGCAGTCTGCCAGTTAATATACAACTGACACGAAACATACTTGCATGTTCAGAACAGACTTCACAGGCTATTTTAGTCAGATGATTTATTCCACTGTTCAGCAAACTGAGATATCTCGACCTTTCTTATGATGAGACAGGCATCTCCAGTGACTAAGAACTATGCTCATATGACGAAACTCTCCTTTTTCTGAAGCAAGCAACACTCCTCAGGTCAGTGACGACTTACACAAGCTATAATCAGTGCAATTTAGCAAAGGGAAATTTGGGATCACCTATACCAGGAAGAATGCTGTCTTTTACCAACAATACAAAATAAAATGACGCTCCCAAAAATGCAGAGCCGAGCATTCAGAGGGTCACTGTCTGTAGCTCTATTATTCTGCCCAAACCTTCACATCTAGTGGTGCTAAGCAAAGTGAGACACTGAGGTTTGCGAGGCTTTTTACAGGTTCGGAAGACAAACTATTTTACTGATGGCTGTTACTTGCTACAGATAAAGCTTTCTTTTCCATCTGAGCAACTGTTTGGCATTAAAGAATCCCAACCCACTGCGTGTTTGGCATTTGCCCAGTTATTTACTTTGTACAGCCCTAATCCACATTTTTGTGGGTTGACTTCTGCCCTCCATTCCACAGTACGTACACACATGATCCTTGTGGGCGCAGGGACGCAATTCTTCTGAAGCCAAGAGCACAGGCCCCGTGGATTTCAATGGCACAAAACAAGACCTTACTCAGTCTTTACAGGAAAAACTCCCTTACTTCTTCATTCTTAGAGCAGCCTAGCAAATTACACAGTGCCATTGCAAGTCCACTGCATTATATCTCCAGACCCACCCCTTCACTCAAGAATTTATTTTTTTTATTCCTAATCTGGGTGATGAGCTTTTCTTACCGTCCATGGCATTTGTAATAAGCCAACTGAAGGGCGAGCTGCACAAATGTATCAGGATGAAGTTTCTTCTTCCTAATCAATGCTTTGCCAAAAGATGTGAAGGCATAATTCACTAGCTGCAAGTCAGATACCTGGCATGTCAAAGGAGAAAAAGTCACAGAGGTCTAGAAATATCACAACTCTGTCCACTTCAAATAAAACATGCTTAACATAAACCAATAATGTAACAAATTTAAGCATGGTGTTAAGTCCCTTGATCCATCAATTTATCAATAACATATTCATCTCTGTTCTCCAGCATGGAGAAAGACCACTAAAACACATAAACAGAACGGAGAAAAAAAAAATCAGTGATAATTAAGAGAAACAGTAAGAAATTCTACCTTTTTGTAATACAATTCTTTAGTACGTCCAATTTCATTTATAATTTTTTGATCCACTGTGAATACGAGTTCCTCTGGCCATGGCATATCCCTCACTTTGTCTGATCCCTGGGAGAATGCAGACAGAAAAGCAAGCAAGCAAGCAAGCAAAACCGAAAACGTTATCCATATGAAAAAAAACCCAACACACTAACTACTACACTTGAAAGTTAAAGGATACATACCTTCCATTTTCCCTCATTTTCAATAATCTTCTTTTCAGCAAAAGATAACATGGTAATTAAAGCCATGGCATCAAAAGGAGAATGCTGAAATCATACAAAACAAGATATCACATTATTTGCATAACTGCAAGAGGATCAAATTGCTTTTTTCCCTACCCCACTCTTTTCCCTATACAGTGCTGGACTTATTTTTCTAGTTCTACAATACATAAAGAACTACTGTAAACCCAGCCACTGGTTTGAGTGCTCTGCAGCCAGGGAGGGAGGCACAACAGAGCACTGCTGTGGACAAGCAGATTTCAGGCTGGATGTTGGCCCTCCTGGCCATTTGGTAACGAATTTTTTAAAATTTTAAAAAGCTTAAAGTTTAAATTTAAAAAGTTTTAAAAGCTACATAATACGAAGAGTTAATTTTAAGCCTTCTTGTGCAATGTATTTTTTTGTCTTTGGAACTCCTCGTGAAATACTTTAAAAAATAAGATTATGATTTCAGAACTCATGTTGTTAATTCAAGTATGGTGCAATATCAAACACTGTGAAAGCAGGCTGCTTTTGGAAACTTGCCAGACAAGGTGCCTGGTAAACAAGGCTACACTAAAATCAAACAACTACATTTTAAAATACTCTGAAACGGAAAACTTAGTAAATAAATCCTTGAAAAGTTTATAAGAGGAGGGATTTTTCAACTTACATCACAGAATGCACTACAGGTTCCATTGGAAAAGAATATGCTATTGTAGGATTTATCTCCCCAGCGTACAGTTGGATCACCTGTGAGCCCCAGCCTTGCAACCTAAAGCAAAAGTTACACACTGTGGGTTTTCAAAAACAGACAACCTCTGTCAGCTAAACCAAGCCTACATTAAGCCAGTGAGACTTCCCTGAGACATAAGACATTTTCATCCAGTTGAAAATGAACAAAGATTATAAGCCTAAGTTTTTAAATTCAGACTGGTAACAAGTCGATGACTATATTTGTGATGTATAGAGGGCTAAAAGATTTTGAAGACAGATTTCAGCCATTCCCACTTCAAATGTCCTAACAATTCAAACTATTTCATCCTGTGGATCAGCAAGTAGCACTATCTGCACATTTATCTGTTTTATCTTCTCTGTTCTGGAAGAGTCAGAAGCGCTACTTTACTATAGAAAGAGCATTGCACACATGCAGAGGAAATTTTTATGTAATCAAAATATGAATTATCAAAACCCCTTAGCTACCTCGCTGTAGTCTTCAGGAGTTGCATGGGGACTAGAATCATCCAGGCAGACCGCAAACAAGCTGCTCTGAATTTTTTCCAGAAGAGTTAAGTTTTTTGGATCAAGACCAATCAAATATTCACGTAACTAGAAAGCATAAAAAGACAAAGCTAAGTGAAACGACGTATTTCCAGCAATCACAATGCTCTTCTGAGGAACCAACTGCTAAAGTATTCCCACCTCTGCCCATTTTGTCCTTTCGTTGCTTGTTAAGGCTGCCAGTCCTGGGCCATCTGGTTCATTATGGCATCTTTTCTGGATATACATAAGTTGCCTTTAGGAAGATTTCAAAAATTGAAGTTAACAGAGAGCATATGGAGAGAAGATAAAAGTCATCCTTTTTATCTCTCTCTTTTTTTGTTTTGCCAAGCTGGAATTTTGGTTCCACATTCAAAAATTAATGTGAATTTCCAGGAAGCATGAATCAGCTCCCTCAGACCCTAACGGCACCTGAAGACCTGCTCTGTTTTCGGTCACTAATGGTTAATACAAATTGCAGCTACTGGCCCAGTACAACCTTAGATGTAAGCAATCATGATCCTAAGTGCTACGTACGCACTTAATTTAAAACTAGATTTAAGACTTAGCCATGCAGATCAAACTTTCCTAATCAGCACACATCTGCAATACTGCAGCTTTGCAGTTTTTATAGCAACTAATCAGATAGAAGGGGAAAACTTCCACTCAAGATAAATCCTGAAATTTAAAGCAGAATGGTAGCTACAGGACATCCTAAATGGAGAGACTGAACTACACAAGAATACTTCTCTTCTTACCTTTTCCTTGCATTGGCCTTTTGAAAAGCTATTAACAGAAAGTTTGTTTTTAGCTACAAATTCAGTTTTTCACATTGTTTTAGGTGTTAAAAAACCTCCACACATTACAGGGTGTTTAATCTGTCTTGTCCTTTGTTCTGGCACTCTTGCCCATTGAACTTCAGTACTGATCATTAGTTATTATAAATAGTTGTCAAAAATATAAGATACCCATAACAAGGTTACAAAAAACCAAAAACCAAACCCCAAACAACCTGCCCTTTCTATAGACAATGGGAAGGTTTAGGGGTTTTTGTCTATATTCCAGGTGTTCATTTCTTTGTTACTTGCTTGATCTAACAGGTAAAACTATAGACATTAGAAATACATACGTTGAAATATCTTCAGTATTTAAGTACTAGACTTTCCAAAAAAAAGTTATTTTTGATCTTCTAACTAGTTTTTGTATTGCCTAAGGAATTTGGCCATCCACCTTTTGCCAATTTCAATTACCAAAGTCTTTTGTTGCACTCTATAAACAGCACATTGGCAAATGCAGTAAGTTATTCCTAGATGAAATGCACAATCTCTCTTTACTAAGTAGATGCATATGGATCCCACACTGATCACAAGAGACTTATGCTGAAACTATCTCTGGATGTCACACCAGAGTTCGACCAACAGAGTAGAAAACCTTGTGGCCACAGCTGTATTGCCAACTGGAAAAGCTGGCACCTCTGCATGCTACTGGGAGACGGGAGATACAGCTCGGAAAGCTTTAAACATTGCCACTTGCACTAGTACTGAAATTTACTATTTAAAGAACTATTTAAATTCTTTCCTTCTGTTCCTTTGCAGCGGCTCAGGTCTGGCACAAAGGCAAGAAATGTAAGTGAAATGCTGCTGTGCTGCTCTGTAACTAGCAGAAAGCCCATCAGTATATACTGCAATACTGGACTCTGCTGTGCTCCCCAACAGGAATTCCAGCCTCTCAGTTCTTGAGAAAATTGACCACAAGTGTGTTAGATTTGAATCAATACGACAGTGGTGGTGGTGGTCATTAAGTAGCAATGAGACAACGATCAACATCGACTGATCCTGAAAGGAATCGTGTTGTTTATAATCCTAATAATTCCACGACAAGAAGCTTTACACATAAATGTTGTTTCCTACTGAAACATCTTAATTCAGCTCTTTTGCATGATGTTTTATAGGTATCTTACAACAATATAAGATCACCATGCTTCAGGGCAAGAAGATGCCAGCCACTAAACAAGAATTTACTCAAATCTGAACCCTCAGCTACAGGAGAAGCTATAGCCTCTGTCACACCTAATTCTTTGGGGTGAAGGGGATCATAGAACCACAGAATCATTTTGGTTGAAAGAGACTCTCAGGATCATCACGTCCAACCATAACCTAAGCCAACTCTAGCACTAAACCAAGAAAGACTCTCTTTGGCATATAACTTCAACAGGACAGTTCATTTGAAACAAGGTAGGTTGAAAACCTGAAAATCTCTGGAGGAGTCACCATACTGCCTTCGTATATAGCATCAAATGCAAACACTCGACCTCGACACAGGACTATTAAATGAGATGGGCATTCACCTTCAGTCTCTGAAAAGAAACAAAAACCAAAACATGAAAATCCAGCTGCAGGGATAAAGTAAGTGACAGATACAGGAAAAACACTCAGCAAGTCCTACAGACCCATTTTTGTCCAAACTGAGGCAGACTTCATACAGCTAAAAACAGGAAAGAAAAAAGAATAACTTTTGAAGTCCAATTGCATGACCTTACTGCAAATTTGAAGAAATTTTTAAAACTGTCAGAGAAAATATACAGAAGTACAAAACACTGATAGAAGATAAGTAAGAATTATCCCAACAGAATGTACAGGAGCACACTCGAGAAATGCATTCTGTGAAAAAAGATGAAATTAGTAACGATGCTGAAATTCTGTCCGTATAACACATGGAATCCACCTATGTTTATAACACATGGAATTTGTCTTTTTTTCAATTCTTAATGCTAGCACACTGTTATAGGCATCAGGCCACTAACAATTTGAAGCAGAGCTTTCTTATAATCTTACTTAGAAAGGACTAAATATTGGACTAAAAAGGGCCTTTATAGATAGATATTTTCTTTGCTTCCTTATGTAAGCACTCGACAATCAATATCTGATTTAATGTTTCAGGAAGCAAGTATTTTATGGTTAAAATGACCACTCCATTAGCCCATTAATGCAAAATCATTTGCTTGTATTAACCCCCAAATTGCGTCTGTTTACCAGTTTTAAAATAACTGCCGAGTGAGTCTCTGGTAACTCCAGGAATTTTGCACGTGCAGAAGAGCATTCGGAATTGGTGCATGTCCAGAACAGCATCCCCAGATCTCTCTATAGCCACCTTCTCTCTGTGGCAAACAAATACACCAAAATTAAACAAGGGAGGTGGTAATTGTGCAAGTACATCAAGGTATGACAATTCCATATTTTACCACAAAGAACTTTGCCAATGAACATAAACAGATTGTCGTGACTAAAGTACGCATATATAATTAATATTTAGAATCCATTATTTTTTCTTAAAGTCTTACACTCGTAATAGATCCCAGTATTTCAGGGTGTGCCATACATTTACAGATGCTCTTTCTATCTGAGTGCCCTCTTTTGGTGGCCAGTAGTGTTCAATATAGGGACCGGGGCCTGCCATGTTACAGTGTATTTGCGTTGATATGCGAAGATCAAGATAAGCCACATTCAGCCACCAGTCCTCCAGCTGAAAATGAAAAGTGTTTAGCATCAGAATAAGTTTTAGGCATTAATTCTTTAATAATCACCTGGTTGTTAAACTGCCGCCTTCTTTACATTTTTAAAAAATATTTTGAATAGTAATTCCTACGTAACAGAACGCAGGACAGTGGTTCAAAACTAATTGCTGAGAGTAGTGACACATGTAGCTCTTCTATTTTCAAGCTTGAAATAAAATTCAGTACTGCTCAAGACTATTAAACTGTGAACTCCTATGAAGAGTTCCTCCCTGACATTCATCATCTTAAACTCTTACAGATGTCAGCTGCGGCTACTGCAAATACCAGATTACTGGTATTACATGAAGAATGGAAGGAAAGGAGATTTGTGAGAGAGAGGATCTGGGATGGACAGCTCATAATGTATTTTTTCTGTCATCTTCTGAAAAATCCCTGCTCTGGAGTGTGTCACGTTGAGATTTACAAAGTTCTTATTAATTCCACTTGGTAACTATCTCCCTTGTATCCCTTTCTATGGTGAGAGATAAAATGCAACCACATAGCTTTCTTCAGGAAACAGGGATATAGAGACCAAAATCTAAAATCCAGGTTTGGGTTTTTGTTTGTTAGTTTTGGGGTTTTTTGGTTTTGTAGGGTGGAGAGAGGGGGAATGGAGGTGATAGGAGAAGAGACTGACAGACAAAGCATTCAAAAGCTGGTAGGTAACGTTTCAGTTAGTGAACTCTTTTAGCCACTCGACCTTGGAAAAAAAAAATTTTTAAAAAAAAAAAAAAATCACACACACATAAGTGAATGTGTTCATAACCACAGGCCAAGTGGCAGCGTAAGGAAGATCTTAAGATTCAAAAAAGCTAAATGGTTAAATTACATCCTGAACAACTAACTTTTCATTTGCTCTCCAAAGAGATGTTGATATTTTCTACCCTAGCAAAGCACATGCAATAACATGCACATGTAACTGGGGCATAAGTTGAACTACAATTTCTTACGTATCTAAATACGTACCCAATTCCTTCTTGTTTTAGCTCTTTCCAGTAATTTCTGATGCAATTCTTTCCCAATCCCATTTCCAAATTTTTTAACTATATGCTCAGTTCTCTGATATTCTTCTTGATTTAGAAAGGGTTTCACTGTAAAAAGGAAATGTTAAAGACAGCTATATACTGAGATTTATTCCAAGATTCAGATATCCACAGGCAGGGGAGTGGAGGAAAATACTCAGAATTTATGTTTAAAGGGAAAACACTTTTTAAAAATCTGTAAATAAACCACAGTGTGTTCTAATAAAACAAATACATACTTTTAAATAAATACAGATGTTAGTAGATGAAAGCAATTGCTGAAAACCTGAAATATCTACCAGATCACTAAATCAATATATTTAAAACTGTAGCTGGAAATATGATGGAGTTCTGCAACTCCACCAGCTGCCACAGAACTCACTGAATAATTAAATTTACATTAACTTTGTAAAACAATACATTGAATCATACATGTCTGTCACTCTACTGCACCAGCCACGAGCTATTTGCCTTTATTTTCAAAAGTCCATTCCTGGTCTACAAGCGCCCTGTCCATCAATCCTCATTCATTGTTCCTATGTGTCCCCCATCTTTGAATGACACTGATGGCAATTACTACTACCCAATTTTTATATTTTAAAATACTTCTGCATTTCTCTCAGATCACGTGCCATACAGGCCAAAGCTCTCTGCAAAGATTTGCAAAACCAGTCATTATTTTAATCTAAGACCCACCTCAAAGCCTTTTAACCATGACATCTTTGGTCAGTAACGGGCACTGCTTCTGTTGGTTTGCAAACATGCACATCTCATTTTCTTATACTCACCTTGTATATAATGTATTTTCTGTTATCTCTATACTTAGATTGTGAAGTCAGAGGCAAACAGAATGGTGGTGGTGGGGTTTATCCTCCTTCAATGCCTATGCAATGAGGTCTGCTGGACACAACTGTCAGTTAATTTGCCTGCCCTGCCAGCGCTAACTCTGTGATCCATTTACTGTTAAGAAACAAGGAAGGATACTTGTTTATTTTATATTATTCATGTATCCGTATCGTTTGTAATCTGGCTTTTGAGAGTAACAATGGATTTTCAACTGGGCAAAGTCTCAAATATTATAATACTTGTAGAATTAAAATACTTGTGGAATTAAAATCTTACATCCTCACAACTGTGTCTTGCTGCAATTATGACTGCTTGCCTACAACCACTATTTTTTTCCTCTTCACAGATCTAGAGATCACCTGGTCCAGGGGTATCAAACACAGTTTCACTGGGGGCCACATCAGCCTCGCGGTTGCCTTCAAAGGGCCAAATGCAATTTTATGACTCCTACATTTATACAGTCCTAAAATTACATTTGGCCTTTTGTAGGCAACCATGAGGCTGATGTGGCCCGCGGTGAAAATGAGTTTGACACCCCTGATCTAGTCCAACATGTCATCCCAGAAAGGTCAGATACAGCAGGTTGCTCAGGGCTGCATTGGGTGTTGAATATCTCCAAGGATGGAGAGTCTGCAACCACCCTGGTAGCAACCTGTTCCAGTCCTTGACCACCCTCACAATAAAAAAAGAGTTCTCTTATCTTTAAAAGGAATTTCTTGTATTTTCATGTGTGCTTATCATCTCTTCTGTCAGTGGATACCACTACAATGTCTGGCTCCATCTTCGTTACTCCTTCCCATCAAGTACTTACACACATTGCAAAGCTTCCCCCTAGAGCGTTTTCCTCCCCAGGCTGAGCAGTCCCAGCTTTCTCAATCTCTTATGTCAGACAATCCAAGCCCTTAATTGCCCTCACGGCCCTTTGCTGGGCTCACTTCAGTATGCCCATGTCTTGTGTACTGGGGAGCCCAGAAATGGACACGGCACTCCAGATGTGGCCTCCCCAGTGCTGAACAGAGGGGAAGGATCCCCTCTCACTATCTGCTGGCAATGCTCCTTCTAATGGAGCCCTGAAGGCTGCTGGCCTGCCTTGCTGCAAGAGCACGCTGCTGGCGCATGTTCACCTTCATGTCCACCAAGACCTCAGGGACTTTTCTGCAAAGCTGCTTTCCAGACAGTCAGACCCAGCTTGTGCTGGTGTGGGAGCTTATTCCTCTCCAGGTGCATGACTTGGCATTTCCCTTTGATTGTAGAACTTCATGAGGCTCCTCTCAGCCCGTTCCTCCAGCCTGTCAAGCTCCCTCTGATGGCATTGAAACCACTCCTTCTAGCTTTGTGTCGTTTGCAAACTGGACCCCCAGTGTACATCATCAAAGACTGGCCAACATCTGGAACGTGTGCTGCTGATCACAAACCTCTGAGCCCAGCTGGTGAGACAGTTTTCAATCCACCTGACTGTCCATTACCTCCTCCATACTTCACCAGTGAAGTGTGAATACGTTTAAAAAAAAAAAAAAAAAAAAAAAGCTTTTGATGTGCCAAAAGCCTTGTTAAAGTCAATACAAACAATATCTAGATGCAGCTTGAATTGCACCACTATCAGTTGTGAACACAGATGAAAAAAGAAATAGTAGCAACAGAGCCATCCACCTACAGTATTTAGCAGTTTATCGCATTCACCCGGAAGCCTGGAGTTGAAAGCATCCCCAGACTGAGGGTAGTCCAACACTCAGGTTTCCCAGAGAGTCACCTTACTGCCACACAACATTGTAAGAGAGAGTGATTATCCTTTGTTATTCAAGTTACGAAGTCATTACAGAGCAATGTGCACACACCCACAAGAAAGAAAATAAAGCAAAACTACTGGGTTTTGGTCCCTATTCGAGGGGTGACCAAGATTGCTAAGGGACTGGAGCACATGATGATGAGACAAGGCTGAGAACTGAGGTTGTTCAGCTTAAGATGAGAAGGGAAGACTTTGCTGCACTCTATAAAAACTGAATCGAAAGGCCAGCAAAGATAAAGCACAGCTGCTCTCAGAGATGCACAGGAACAGTACAAGAGAAAATGAACTGAAGTTGGAACACCAGAAATTTCTGACAACAAAAACGTGAGGGGTTTTGTTTGGTTGGTTTGTTCTGGGTTTTTTTGTTGTTTGTTTTGTTTTTTTGTTGTTTTTGTTTGTTTGATTGTTGTTTGTTTGGTTGGGTTTTTCTGTCATTGCTGGTTTGGTTTTTGTTCCCTCCCACAACCATGAGTGTGATCAAACACACCTAGAGAGGCTGAGGAATCTCCATCCTTGCAGATATACAAAACCTAGGTAAGCAAGGCCTGAGCAACCTGCTGCAGTTGGACCAGCGTTGGGCAGGGATCTGGTCTAGATGAACCCTTCCCAACCTACGATTACAGCCTGTCCATTTTAAAGCTATTTGATCAGATGTAGAAGCAGCACTATTAGGAAGGAGTTCAGTGAAACTTTTCTCTTGCCACTTTCTCTATGCCCACAGATCTTCTCTTCTGCATAGATCAGCTCTGTCCACAAACAAGAACTATCCCACAGAATCCAGGGGATTCCTATGCAACTGGGAAAGCTGGAGCTCTGAGTTTTCATACCCTCAGGCTAAGTCCAGGCTTCTGAGTCTCAGCCTCCGGGGCGTGTGTGCTGAAAAGCTAAATAACATGGCTACAGCCACCTTCTCTGCTCAAGACCTACCTTCAACACAAGGTCAGTCATTCTGGATCCAGAGCAGCAGTAGCTACTATAAAGCCCCAAATAAGGCACCTTTTGAGACATACTCTGTCCAGCTTTTCCAGTTGACTGGCTTTAAACAGACCAGTGGTTTACCAATAGGAGTGCTGACTCAAGTTAAGTGCCTGGGGTCTTCCTCCAACCCATAAAGACAGGAGTTTCCAAGGAATGATTCATGGCATCTATGGAGGGTCATGTGGAGCTTCTGATTTGTTCTTCAGAAGCACTTCCCTTCCTTCACAGACTAAGCAAATGAAGAGCTTAAAAAATAAGAATCACCGAGCTAGTGTCTAGAATTGTGCACTGCACATTCCGGCTTTAAGTGATTTAAACAAAAGAAGAATGTGGCAGAACAAAAAATACTGGACTTTCCTCCAATGTCCAGTGAGACTGAAGGAGAACAACAAGGACAACCAAAGTTATAGAATGATTTATGTACAAGGAACAGTAAGCAGAAGTAACTTCTGCATGAAAAAGGGACATGTGATAAGGTATTTATGAAAACACACATCATAATCAGAAGACAAGAGGAAATAAATTCACTGACAGATTTTATCATTCCATTACAGAGTTATTTATTAACTCAGAGAGCCAAATGGGTTTATAAAACTAAGCTCCAAAGGGCAATTCCATTATTTCAGATTGACCACTATTGTAGCAAAACTTTGATTAACCTGCACTACAATTAAAAAATTTTTGACACACATACACGCCAATTTTTTCTCTAAAACCACTATTTCAACATTCTGCATCAAAACGTGATGACATAAGGAAAACAAAAAAAAAAACCCTATTACCATCTACTGGGCCATTTCCACTACACTCAGAATAAAAGAGAACTCAGAGTGAACTCAATGATCTCTGTTCTAGGCAAGGGAAATTTTGCTGTAATGTGCTTCTGCTAAGGAGAGAATTCTAGGTCTTCCTGTTAAGATTCCTGCATTACAGGTAAGATGGTAAGCCACAAAGCAGATGTTCTAGAAAAAAGCTCGATGTCTCAGAGTTCTGAAAATTACTAAAGAAACATAGGAAACTAATCTCAAGATACTAGGAAATGCATTTTTGTCATCCCTGACATATCAAAGCCTGATATGACAATAAAAAACGAACCAGTTGTCTCTGCTTTATAAACAAAGCTAGACACGTGTTGTTTTCAAAGCTTTTCTCCTATGTGATCTTTAGACAGCCAACATTTCAAGGCAGAAATTCTCCAAAAATGCCCACCGCTGCCTTTTCCTACTACTGTACAGTTAATAGTATTGGTGAGAAAGAAGAACACCTAAATGTGAAAAAGTTTGAAACAACTTTTTTTTTAAACAAAGATCATGGCCAAAATCAGTCATAAACAAGCAAGGCAGTCACCATGCAAAATAAAATTTGTAGACTGGAGGAATTTTATTAGGCCAGCTGATATAGCTGAAAAATAAAAATAAAACCTTATGGCGGAAAAAAACTCAAACCAAAAAGTTAACCTTTCCACACTCCCAATTCCCCTCCATGTTGAAGAAAGGCAGAGATAAAATAGAAACTTTTACTCAGGTTGCTCCAGGCACTTAGTTTCTTGGTTTGAATCTGAAAAAGAGCTTTTGCACTCTAAACTTGCCTGGATCCGCCATCCCAATTACAGCAGTTGATACCAGCTGTTTCTACAAATCACAAACACCTTCAGATTAGCCTGGTTACAAGAGCACACACCACGCTACGATTACAATATTAAGTCATTACCTGCATCAAGGTATTTACTTAAAGATTCATCAAGAGGAGGGACGGGCAGGGAAGGCAGAGAATCTTGGTACTGAAATGTTCGCTCCTCAGAGGATTCGAGCACTTGCTTCTCCATGATGCAGATCTGCAGCACAACATTAACAGTCCTTTAACAAAGCCCGAGTTTGAGACAGATGATGTATCTCCTCAAACTCTTTTCTTCCATCCCCGCCCCCCCCCAGCCATTTACACGGTAAGACGCGTATCAGGGAAGCGCCTGGTGACAGAGCCGGGTCTGAGGATCTCTTGCTGGCTGCGAGCCCCAAGAGCCACACACACAACGCGGGGAACGGACAACCAGGCGGCTACCGATGCTTTCTCCGAAGATGTCGCGACAAACCACTCGAGGCCTGTTGTCCTCCCCGCCCCGCTGCCGCCGGAGAGCTGCCGAGGGGGGAATCGCCCCCGCGGCAACCCCCGCTGCCGCCCCCCGGCCCCACAGCCGCAGTAAGGCCGTGCGGGAACAGCCCGAGCAGCGGCGGCCCCGGCCGCGCTCCCCGCCCCAGCGGCGGTGTTTACGGCAGCTCAGGGCCCGCGCCGGGGAGCTGCCCCGGAGAGGCCCGAGCTGAGCTGACCTCCCCGCATGAGCCTCTGCCCCGCCGCGCAGCCCGCAGCTGAGGAACGCGGCGGGCGGAGAACCCCGCTTACCCTGGTCCGGACCGGCCCACCGCCTCCTCAGCCGGCCCGCTGCCTGCCCGCCCGGCTCGCTGCCTGCCCGCCCGCCTTCCGGGCTGGCTGGCTGCCTTCACCTCTGCCCCACTTCCAAGCGTGCCCGGAAGCCGGGCGGGGCGGAGGCAGTGGGAGCAGAAAGAGGCCTCACTGCCTCCTCGGCAAAAGCACAAGGGGAGAGCGCGGTGCTGGGGCTGTGTTGGGTGCGCTGCTCGGCGGGCGTCCCCGGACTGGCGGGCATAGGTGTCCTCTGTGGGCTGTGCTTGGCTACAAACCCCAGCAGCTTCCCCACTGGGCCTGAGCCCGAGCCCAGCTGCAGTCCCTGGCTGGCTCTGGGGCTTCTGGCCCAGGGGCAAGTGGCCCTGCTGCTTTGTGGGTGAGGAAGAGCTCACAAGCCTGCAAGGACATATCTCGAGCCAGATGACCAGTGGGTTTCTGTGTGACCTGTTACAATAGTGTGCGTGTGAGAGAGGCTTCTGGGGTGTGACCTGCAGCTCCACAGGAGTGGGGTAAGCACAAACCACCAGCAGTGGCACTGGGCTTGGGGTGGTCCTCATGTCCTGGAGCAGGCGCTTCACCACATGGTGAAGCACCACTGGTACGGCGAAAGATGAAAGACACATGAGGCCTACTCGGTCCCTTCTGCCATGGTTAATGAGGTGTCATGTGAAGCTCCAGATGTCTTTGCTACTCTAGGCTGTATGAGGACTGCAGTCTCCTATGGCCTGCTCTTTCCTTGGGACTGTACACTTCAGATCCCTGTGGCCCTGCCTTTCATCAAAGGTTCCTGTCACACATTGTTTTTTAACACTTAAAGTTTGCTTGATCCATCTCACTGATTCCCGGGTAGGTCTAAAGGCAGCTCAGAGATTAAAATCAAAGGCAATCACATCTTCATCTAAAAATCTAATTAGTAGCCTGTGCAAAGAAACAAGTATCATTCTTCCAAAAATGCAGTTTAACAAGGGGTTTGTTGTAATAGTTGCCATTTCTAAGTGGATTTAAGGTTTAATTCAGGTTTCAGTTCACAGCTGTGAGCCTAGCTTTGAATGAGTGCAGCAAAGTCAGCATGTGATAAAAAATACTATTGAACTTGAAATCCTACAATTTCTCATTTTTTTTTCTTGCCACTGAAGCATTGGTAACTGGGAAAGAAGAAAGACTACTATTTCATATTCTGTATTACAAATGGCAAGATTTCTTTAAATGTTGCACTAAAGTCTTTAGTTGTAGCTATGGGAATTGCAGTGACATTATCTAAATTGGGCTCTAGCCAAAAATTTTCTTTCCACGCATTTTAGATAACACCAAGACATTCTAATACCTTGTTCAGGCTGTAGAGATGGAAATAAGAATACTTTTTTTTTTTTCCAATCATTCTTCACCATTTTACTTGCATAGGAGCACACCTAGCATAGCTGCTGTGAAAGCAAAGTAGGTAGACTGTTCATCTGCTGAAATGCTACTTAATCCTACTCTTCTGCTCTTCCTAAAAAGAAAGATTATTATCTAAATCTGTACATTTTTAGAGCAGGAAGATTAAGGACAGAAGATGGTATAACAGGGATCACCAAATCTCCTTCACTTTCTTCATGGCCTTGGTATAAATGTTAAAATATTTTCTGTGACATAACCGCCATACTCAGAACAAAATGTCAGTGCTGCTACAGGGCATTATCACTCACAGCTTACGTAAACAAGGCTTTGCTCCTTGACTTCTTTCCTCTTTCCATCGGCAGCAGTGGCACCTTCTGATTGTTTCCTTGTTCCTATGTGCCTTTGCTGCCAAAATGGCTTCTCATCACCTGTCTCACTCTCTCATCTTCCCTGGGCCACTTTGTTCAGTCATCTTTCGCTATTTGCAGTTACATGTGCACACACAAAAGATAGCCCTGGAAAATGCTTTTTTCTTTGCTTTTATTAATGATTATGTGAATGTCGAATATGAACAGGCATGTGTGTGATATAGTAATGTGTAAGGTACTGACACAGTTGCAGAAGTAGGAAATTCCAACTAGATCACAATGTTTAGGACTGAGACATGCCGGTATCCATAGGCTGCACAAACTGCATTTCTTTTGTGAAAGATAAAATCAGTAGAGAATGACATTGCCTTACTGTCCTACAGCCTATCACCTCTGTTACTACAGGTTTGCAGGTATCGAGTTGTCGATGTCCTGACTCGTTCAGGGTTCCATGTTCCCAGCCGGGTGTCTTAGATGCCTGCCTGGCTGTAAGCAACCCAGTGGCTTTAATAGCGGACTCCCTGCTGACCACCGAAGTGGATCGTTTGACTCCCAGGCTTCCTAACCTGCTTCTGCACATATTGGTGTGGCCTGACAAGTGCTGAGTAGAGCGGGATAATGACTTTGTCTCTGCTGGTGATGCCCTTGCTAATGCAGCCCAGCATCCTGTTGGCAGCTCGCTGTTCACTCATGTTGAGCTTGTTGTCTACCAGGACCCTCAGGTCCCTTGCCATAGAGCTGCTCCTCAACCAAGTAGATCCCAGCCTGTGCTGCATTCCTGGATTACGTTTTCCCAGGTGCAAGACCTTACACTTGTCCTAGTTGAGGTTCATAAGGCTCTTGTTAGCCAACTCTTCCAGCCTGTCCAGGTCATCCTGCAGGGCGGCTCTCCCTTCTGAAGTGTCCACTTCTGCACTCAGTTTGGTGTCATTGTCAAACTTCATCAGGATACACTTGATCCCATCATCCGGATCACTTCTGAAGATTAAACAGCATTGGGCCCAATATCAGTCCCTGAGGGACCCCACTTGTGACAGGTTGCTGTTTGAAAAAGAGCCATTGACCACCACCCTGTGGGTGCAGCTTGTCAGCCAGTTCCCCACCCACCGCACAGACCACTTGTGTGGACCGTAACACATCAGTTTCTCTAGGAGGAGGCTGTGAGGAACCGTATCGAAAGCCTTGGAGAAATCCAGGTAGACAATGTCCACCACCCACCCCAAATCAACCGAGCAGGTTACTTTTTTGTAGAAGGTGATCAGGTTTGTCAAGCACGACTTGCCCTTGGTGAATCCATGCTGACTGTTCCCACACACGTGCTTCAACCGACTTGTGACAGCCCCTGGGAGGATTTGTTCCAAAATTCCCAGGGACTGAAGTCAGACTGATGAGCCTACGATTTCCTGGATCTTCCTTTAAGTCCTTCTTGTAGATGAGGCTGACATTTGCCTTCTTACAGTTCACCTCCTTCTTTTGTCTGCCATTAATTCATCAGATCACATATCTAGCTTAAAATTTATAGGTAATAAAAGTTTGTTTCTCTTGAAAACTTTACAATCCAGGAAAATTTTGATTGCACTGAGGAATTCTTATGTATCCTTCCTTCATTGTACTAGGGTCTCTGGTTTTGTTGTTGGTTTGTTGGGGGGTTTTTTAGAATTTCTGTAGTAAAAAAAAAAAAAGAAAAAGACATTTCTCTAACCGGTTATCTTAGATTTCAAATAAATCCAGATTCAGCTGAATGTGTGCCCAAGAAGATTAACTATTCATGCAATAATTCTTTCTTGTGTGTGGCTTATATATTTTTTTTCTGAATTAAATTTAGATCAGCGGAATGTGTCTTTCAAACCAGTAAGACAGACCATGGAGGTTTTTTGTTTCAGTAAGAGTTGTAAAATAATTCTTAAGGGCTAATTACTCCATTAGTTTAGCACAGATGTGTCTTTTACATTCAAACCTTGGGGCTGTATATGTAATCTCAGCATCAACCTTTCCAGCTGGTTTAAGTGGGTCAAATCTTACAAAAAGGTTGTGTAAGGACCCATCCCTTATCAACAGGAGGATGGTGAGACTGTAGGGGATCAGCTGACTGATGTAGGTGAAAACAAATATACAGGATAAGTACTAGTTTTTAGCTTGATAAACAATGTGCTCTTACTGTATAGCTATGTAGTCGCTGGTGTTGACAAAAAGATTGGGGTGGAAATTTATGCTCCAAGAAGCTGGGAAGGGCAGGATTGTCTCTTTCATCATCAGCAGGGTCAGACAAAGCTGACACCAAATCTGCATCTCAGTTACAGATTTGCCTTGGGTTCCTCTCTGAATCGTGCAGTTTCCCTTCCTCCCCATACTTGCCTTCCCCACAGATTTTGCAACAAAGTTAAATTTTATTTCATTTGTGAGCACTGTTGCAGCAATAGCTGCTTTACTTGTATTAGCTTCGGATTTCATAAGCATCCCAACCAGTGTGACTGCCAGCTGGAAATCCCTCTGGACACTGTGTGCTGAGCCTTGGTGCCCTTTCCAGGTCCTTTTTCTGTAGATTATCCTCCATTCAGCAAAAGAAAGTTGTATCAGACTCCCCAGCTCTGTAGGAGGAAATACAGACTTCCTTGCCTTTATTCATGTTCATTCACTTTGGTGAGAACTTTGCAGCAAAAACAACATTGATTTTGAATACTGTTATACTGCTTTTGTCATCAAATAGTACTGTAGGTCATCCTGTGACCAACAAATTGGGCCTCATTACTGATTTTTGACAGGAATCTTGTATTTGTTTCCATACCTTATTAGCATGTTTCTGCTTGTGTGAGTGACCGGCGTCAGTCACAGTTTCAGGCCTGCTTTAGCAAATGCTTGAGCAGAGGATCTGTATGAACAATTTGTGGACCTACCAGTACATCAGTAAAGTTTACAATCCCTCTTTTTTTTTGCCTTTTTAAGGAGGGGCTGTCTACCCATACTTCCAAGAAAATATCAAGTATGGGCCAATGGTGTTGTGAAGGATTAAACTCTCTTTTATGGCCATCTTGTTATATCAGTCCATCAGTCAGTTCATGCCTACAGCATGAGCTGCTCATTAACTTGTGTAAATATGTGTTACCAAATTCTCCTTGGATCCCATGGGTTTGCTCTAGGAGTAGGACAGCTGGAAGGAGAGTGGGAAGATTAAGCCTATTTGTTATGCTAATGACAACTGCTAATGATGGTAACACCTGAATGAACTCAACCCTTTTACAAAGAGAAAGGTAGCAGATACCAAAAAAAATTCACAAGTCTTAGCGCAAGACCCCTCAGCATATTTGCTGTCATGTGGTCTAGTCAGGCATGACAATCAACTCAATGTCCTCTCAGTTACAGCCTCTCAAGGAAAAGCCTGTGTGTTCTGGTACTAAATTACATCCATACTGAATTATTTCACCAGTATGTTGGCAAGAATATTTCTAGCATTTCTTTTTGTTTTGCAAAATTGCTGTTCTAGAGGAGAAACAACTTTGTTCCTCATGTCATCATATACCTATCAAAATTTCTGTGCTGTGACCTGATTGTCCAATGTGTAGTAAACAACAGTATATGATCAGTTGATACTTACGCAAGTGTGCTCATTTAGCTGTTTGCAGAATTGCTTGTGTCTTTCTTGGTCGGTGACCTAGGAGAGGTGAGACACTTTGTCTGCTCCCTGACAACAGCAGGGACTGAAGGTTCATGCATCCTCATTAACATTGCCTACAAAGCAAAAATATTTTCAAATATTCTATATATTTATTCCTGTTACCTAATGTGCTAGAGATTTAAGCTCTCACTGGTGGAGTAAAGAAGCATTGACAGTTACAGGCTCTTACTCCTATTCTACTTTTCTTACATGCCTGCTATTTCCACACATAAGCACCTGCACTTCTTCAGTCCCACGTTGCACTTCACTTTTGTTTTGGTGGGCTGTCAGCACTAGCCTGCTACTCCTTCCTCAAGCTCTCCTTTCTCATTATCAGCATTGAGGCCTAGCACCCTGGGGGCCTCGTTGTCCCCACATGCATGGGTGGCCAAGATGAGAAGGGCGTGTGGGGAGCAGTGTTGGTGCAGTGCCCTGCTCCCCTTGGCAGGCATTTGCACCCCGGTGTCCTTGGAGCTGTGGGCCTTGTGTCTCTCGGAACCCTAACAACATTCCTTGCTTACTGAGAAGAGTTCCTTCATGCTTTTCAATATCTGTTTCTATCTTTTCTGTGATTCAATCTCTGGTGGTATTTTACTTGGCTCACATAAAGTATTGATGATTTCTGAAGGATTAAACAGCAGTTTGTAGTCAAATATATAGTCAAATTAGCACTGCTGTTCACTTTCAGTGGCTAAGTGCTGGCAGCTGTGTGACTCTTCATACTTTACAGATGTGCAGAGGGAGAAGGGAAAAGTGTTCGTACAACTGACCACTGTCTCATGCTATCACTGTTTCTGTTGGTGAAGACTGTATAGTTTCTGCAAGTTAACTGCTGTGTAATAATCTGTTACCCTGCAGAATTTGTTGATATAGCTGTGCACAAAGTGTCCAGATACTCCTACTTCCAGAAGCTGGAGTTGTAATGTGCTATGGTGAGGTAGCTGCTCTATAACAAGTGAACACATATCTAGTGAACTTTTTTCCAGACTCTGGGCTGTGATTTTTGTTGCCAGTAAGTGTACTCTGATAACTTCTCATTCTGCATACTCAGCTCTGCATCTCTTCCTCGTCAGTTGATATGTGCCTTAGTTCACCTATTCCCCTAAGTGTGACGCATGCATCTATTGATTTTGGCTTCTTCTTTTATCTACTGTTATCATTGCTTTGTCCCCTTAAACAAAACCCTGCCTTTAACAAGCAGTTTCTCTCTTACTTCTTAGGGAAGTGCAATAGACTGTTCTTTCGCATCTGGCTATCCTCGCAATACTCGTAGATTTACTGCTATAGCGCTATGGAGTTTGCTGACTTTCTTGGAGCTTCCAAATGCAAATGTGAATATGTTGCTACATTTGTTGATTAACTCCTATTTTACGGAGCCAGTTGTGGAGGGTTTGCAGCCTGCGCATGTACCATTTGTAAAGGCAAAGGCAGAGTACTGCTCAGTGCACCTATATCAGGAAATTTTTATCCTCCCATAGAAGCACCTCCATGCTATTAACATGCCTGAGAGCATTCAGCAATGGTTTCCTCGTGCTGTTTCCTAATGATTCATTACCAGATTGCATATTTGCTCCATGCACTGATGGAATTACTACCTTTTGGGGAGTACAGTCAGTTCCATCTCTGTATGAGCTCTGGTTTTTTATGTCTAGACGGGCTATCTTCACCAAGGCTCCGTATCGCATTATTCCTGGGCATCTTTTGAAAGCCTCTCTCTGTCACTGTAGTTGCTTCATCTGTTTATTGTATGTTAGATCTAATGCTTTGCTCAGATCAGGTCTGCATTCTTTTTCTGTGGCAGTCACTGTAAGTCATTCATATGCTCTGCTCTTGCATTTCTTTAATTGCCTTCAGTTTTTTAGGGTCCAGTGGTAATCCCTCAGTGCTCAGTACATGCCTGGCATAGATGCTGATAGACTTCTTCTGCTTTAGCTTCATTATGTCCATCCTGAAATTTTGTCTTTGACACTTTTTAGGAGTCTCTGCATTGCTGGATTAATGATTGTTGATTGCTTTATCTTTCAATCTCCTTCTGCTGGTCTAAATGTCAACTTTAAGCCTGAAAGTCTCTCTAAAATATGATTCAGTTTACTGTGGAGCACTTCAGCACCCAAAACAATGTGATCATTCAAACCCAGTGGTATCTACTGATGGATTTGAAAGAGATTTTCAGGAGTGTCACAGGTTGTACCTAAAGGAAATATAAAAGACGTGTTTATTTCTGACTTAAGGTTGGTGCCTGGTTCTTGAAATATGTCTTTGTCTTCTCATACAAACTGGATGGGGTCCACAGTGGCAATTCCACCTCTCTTTTGTGCTGAGAACACCTGTGGTGGTTGTTGAACTCAAAAAATCCCTACGGTTTCCTTTTACTTACAGGGCACAGAGCATCTAAGGACCAACAAATTCATTTTCTTATTCCACAGCTTTCTTGTTGACAGTTTGCATTGTCTCACTAGTTTATTATAGCACCCGATAACTTTTATCTGATGTTGCTGCCTGGAAGTGTTACAGTCTGGTTGTGGCTCTTGTTCTACAATAGTAGTAATTGACATTTGGATCCCTTCCTTGAACATTCCTGGTTGAAAGCACTTCTGTAGGGTGAGCTTTGTCCCAAAGCTATGAATGAGTCTCCAAAATTTGAGACCAAAACTGGGTTTCTAATCTGTGTGATGCATCTGAGATGACAGTAGATGGGGTTTTTTTGTTTATTATTTTGTGTGCCTCACCGTGTTCCCATAGGAGGCTGTGGTTGGCCAGCAGTTTGCATTGCTAAGGCTGCTGCACTCTACATCAGGTGGAGACTTCTGTGGAGGGCCACAAGGTTGTGCCCGGGCAGGGAGCATCAGAGCAGCCCTAGGCAGAAGTCTCAAGACTCTGGTGTGGGCTGAGAGGCTGATAGTATGAGAAAGCCTGTCTCCTGCCCACATTTCTCTGTTTGAAGGTTCATTGTTCTAATTTATGTTGTTACAAAATCTGGCTTTTGGAACTTAGACACAATTTCCCTGGTTTGGGTGTTTGCTGCAGGGAGCAAGTGCAGGAAGGTCTCTAGGCAGCTGGGATCCTGCCACGGTACCTTTCTGTGCCTGCAGGTGACAGGGCAGGGACAGGGGCAAGCCTTTATTGGTGAAGTTTTGTTCTATCTCAGAAGTGGTTTTTTTGGTTATACCAGTGAAGCAGTTCTGTCAGTTACTAGGATGCTTCAGATAATGATAGGTCAACACATGTTCCTCTCCTACTGAGATAGCAACAAAAATGTCCATTTAGTTTTCTTTTATTTTCCATGGCCAGCCATGTATACAGACTGGCCGTTCTTCTGTAACTTCCATGCTTTATTTCTTTTTGCAAGACTGGAAAGTCAGTTTTTCTACTGGATTCTGGATTCTACTCCAGGCTTTTCCCTGAGTACTTAAAAATTTTATTTTCTTCCTTGCTCAGCAGACCTTAGCACTATGTATTAAGTACAATAATAAAAAGAACTCTCTATTTGTTAAACTAAACTGGTTCTCTGTTAGCAGAACTATCTTATGGCATTGAAACTAGCTGGCTGTCTTCACACACGTACAGACTCATTCCAGCATCAAGCTAATAGGCGCATGGTGCTGAAAGTGTTCACCAAGCCGTTGTCACATGCATGTTCTATAACCACTTTAATAACCTGAATTCCCATCTTAAAGCAGGTAGCTTTTCTGGAAAGCTGTTGCAGAATCTGATGGATCCAGTGGTTAAAAAAAAAATCTTATTTATAGCCATGGTTAGTTCATGGACAAGCTGTAACCATTGCTTGGAACGTCCTCACTTTCCCACCTTTCTCTTCCACTGCAGTTGTAGAAAGTAATGTATTATCTTTATAAACTCTTTTCTAGCCACGCCCTGCGCCAGATCTGGTTTGAACTCACTTTTCTTAAAGAGGCTGACCAGCACTATGGGCAGAATTCCAGGTGAGATCTCTTCAGTACTCTTTCTGGTGTCACTCATCTTTCCAAATCTCTCCAGGAGGTTCTGCTAATGCATCTCTAAAGTCTTCCCTTCTGCAAATTCTGCTTTTCCGTCCATGTTTCAGCTGAATGATTCCTATTTTATTACTTGTGTGTAATTCTCTGAGGCCATAATTAAGATTAATAATAAATTGGGATGCGTGCTATTTTTGATTCATTTAAGACTGTCTCTGTCTCAAGACTGCCCTAGAGGGAAGGCTTACTACTGCTTTCTTTTGGATGGTATGAGAACTGCTTAATTGCATGCATCTCCATATAAGCGGCTAAGGGTGATTTTTTAAGGGAAAGATTTAAGTGTATCCTTATTTTTATCCTTTAAAGTTGAGTGATGACGAAATGAAGTATAGTTGCAGTAAATGTGCTAAAAATGATGCAGGTTTGTTGAAATAATAAATAATTATTGACAATTAATGACTGTTGGACGTCAATCCAATGTATTTCACAACTATCAGTATTTAAAGTCAACCTTTATTGAGCAACATACACAATTTAGTTCTTTGGATCTATTGTGTACAACTGAGGAACACATGTTGCTTTGTTACTTTAATTCAGGGATCTGTATGTGTTCATTTTACTGCTCAAAATGCGTCACATTAAACTACTACTAGTGAGTTGCAACTGCCCCAGCAATGTTTATATTCTTAAACAAGAATTACATTGGTGGGTTTCCAGTACTAATAACTACTGGCTAAAAAGATTACTCCTGCACTATTTCAGTATCGTTTCTGAAAGAATCATAATCCTCTAAGTGTTTCACCCACTTTTAATCTTGCAGATTGCTAGAAGTGACAGTTTACTTCATGCACTTTGGTTGCTATGACCTGCAGAATGCACACTGCTTATACAGCACAGTAGATGTTGTCATTTACCATCCATTGGTAGTAAATAAATTTCAGTTTTTAGAGAATGCAGGCATTTCTTGACTTACCTTTAGGTCCATTTGTATTAGTTTAGTGGTCAAAAAGAGACTGAAAATTGCCATAAAGCAGCAGCTGAGAAGTCTCTAAGGATGAGGAACTTCTGAGGAGTATTTGAGAGTCTGAGACGGCGGTTTTCAGTGGAGCCACACTCTGCCATCTGTGATGCATGGAAGCCAACTCAGCACGGCCACTATGGAGGCAGGTCCTGGATCTGCTTTGTGCCAGGAGAAAGGCAGCATCACAAGGGATAAGAAGGGGTGGAAAAAGGTTACAGCACTGAGTGGTAAGAGAAACCTCTCCTTACCCTCTAAGTTACCCTCTACAAGACCTTACAGAACAGGTACAAGGCCCTGGGTCTGACAGATGAAGCGCATAATGAGATAGAGGAGGAACCTGTGCAAACGGTCTTGCCAAGGTCAGAGAGACCAACCCCTTGCAACAAAACCTGCATTAAGACCAGCACCAAGAAGAAACAACAGTGAATTATGGTCATTGGTGATTCCCTCCTGTGTGGAATGGAATGACCTGTTTGCAGACTGGACCCTCTTTTCAGGGAAGTTTGCTGCCTCCCTGCGGCCCAAATTAGGAATGTCACCACAAGACTGAAGAGCCTAGTACAACCTTCAGACTACTGTCCATTCCTGCTCTTTCACATGGGTACAAATGATGTCACGTCAAAAAGTCTGAGGTCTATCAAGAAGAATGCTAAAAAATATAGAAGCACAGGTCGTGTTTTCTTCAGCCCTCCCAGTAATGGAGGAAGACTTTGGAACAAACAGGTGAGCCCAGGATATCAGTACCTGGCTCCAGGACTGGTGCCTCTACCAAAACTTTGGGGTTTTAAACCATGGAAGAGCCTTCAAGAGACAAGGTATTCTGGGGCCTGATGAGATCCACCTGTCTTGATGGGAAAATGCATCTTTGGGCATAAGCAGGAGGGACTGATTGAGAGACCTTTAAGCTAGAATTAATGCAGGGAAAGGGATACCAACAGGATTGCAGCAGGTAAGCCAAGGGTTGGCATGGCATTGCCTGACGGTGGCAATTTACATTGCTTCTGGGAGCATGGAGGGCTCAGGAGCACATCTGAAATGTTTGTACACCAACACACACAGTATGAAAAAACAAACAGGATGAACTGGAAGCGTTGCTCAGCTCCCAGAGCTACAATATCATTGGTATTAGTGAGACTTGGTGGAATGAGTCCCACGACTGGAGTGCTGGAATGGAGGGCTACAGGCTGTTCAGGAGGGATAGGCAGGGCAAATGAGGTGGAGGTGTCATATGTAAGAGAGAGATTTAATTGCACAGCCCTTAGAGTTAGCGATGATGTGGTTGAGAGCCTCTGGGTGAGGATTAGGGAGATGGAAAACAAAGGAGATGTTGTACTGGGTGTCTACTGCTGATTGCCCAGCCAGGATGTAAGCACCGATGAGTTATTCTACGGGCAATCAGGAGAAATTTCTGGATCGGTAGCTCTCGTCCTTATGGGAGACTTCAACTTCCCAGACATAACTGGGAGTGTCATACTGCCATGACGAGCAGGTCTCAGAAATTCTTGAAGTCTGTAGGAGATAACTTCTTGACACAAGTACTCAGTGAGCCAACTAGGAAAGATGCCCTCCTAGACTTGCTATTTGTGAATAAAGAAGAACTCGTGGAGGATGTGATCGTAGGTGGCTGTCTTGGCCACAGTGATCATGAAATGGTTGAGTTTAAAATTTTCAGTGTAATGAGAAAAAAGGACAGCAGAGTTTCTACCCTGGACTTCAGGAGAGCAAACTTTAAGATATTCAGGGAGCTATTATATTTAGCAGAGTACCCTGGGAATCTGCATTTGCGGGCTTAGGAGTCCACAAGTGTTAATCAGTTTTTAAGAAGCACCTTTTAGAAGCAAAGGAGGAGGCAATTCCACTGTGTCATAATTCACGCAAGTGAGGCAGAAGACCAGCTTGGTTGAACAGAGAACTTCTCATGGAGCTCAAGAGAAAAAAGAAATAGTATGATTTCTGGAAGCGAGGTCAGGTTTTGCAGGAAGATTATAGAGCCGTGGTTCATATATGCAGGGAGAAAACATGAAAGGCCAAAGCTCAGAGTTGAAACTGGCCAGTGTTGCTTCAGATAACAAGAAAGCCTTTGTAAAATACGTTAATAGCAAGAGGATGTTGAAGATGCTCATCTAGTAGGGATGAAGAAAATGCAGAGGCATTCAATTTTTTTTTGCCTCATTCTTTAATAATACTGACGGATACTGGGCTGCCTTGTCCTGAGTCGGAGGACTGCGACTGTGGGAACAGTGATTTTCTATTTGCGGACACTGGAATTGTAAGGGACCAGCTGTTTCAGCTGAACGTTCACAAGCCCATGGGGCCTGATGGGATTCATCCCACAGTACTGAAGGAGCTAGCACATGTTGTGGCAGGACCCCTCTCGATCATCTACCAAAGGTCTTGGGAGTCTGGGGAGGTCCCTGCTGGCTGGAAGCTAGCCTAGGTTATTCCAATCTACCAAAAGGGTGCAAGGGAAGACCCAGGAACTACAGACCTGTTAGTCTAACGTCAGTTCCTGGAAAAATTATGGAGAAGATTGTACTGACTATTATGGAAAGGCATTTAAAGAATAATGCAACTGTCAGGTACAGTCAACATGGGTTCACAAAGGGAAAGTCTTCTTTAACCAATTTGATCTCCTGTGATAAGGTCACCCGCCTCATGGGCAAAGGGAAGACATTGGATATAGTTTTTCTGGATTTTAGTAAAGCTTTTGATACTGTCCTGTACAGCATCCTTCTGGAGAAGTTGTCCAGCTGTGGGATGAGCGGATTCACGGTGCGCTGGGTGAAGAACTGGCTGAAGAACAGAGCTCAAAGGGTTGTAGTGAACGGGGCTACATCTGGCTGGTGACCAGTCAGCAGCAGTGCTCCTCAGGGTTCAGTTCTAGGGCCAGTTCTGGTCAATATGTTTATCAATGATCTGGATGCAGGAGTTGAATGCACCATTAGCAAGTTTGCTGATGGTACCAAACTGGGAGGTGCTGCTGACTCTCTTTAGGGACAGGAGGCCTTGCAGAGGGATCTAGATAGATTGGAACTTTGGGATGTGATTAATGGGATGAAATTTAACAAGTCCAAATGCTGGATTCTGCACTTAGGATTGAGTAACGCTGGGCACAAGTATAAATTGGGAGAGGAGTGTCTGGAGAGCAGCCCTGCAGAAAGGGACCTGGGCGTGCTGGGTGGCAGCAGCTCAGTGTGAGGCAGCAGTGTGAGCCCTGGCAGCCAGGGGAGCAAACCCCATCCTGGCGGGCATCAAACACAGCGTCACCAGCCGGTCAAAAAAGGTCGGTGTCCCGCTGTGTTCAGTGCTGGTGAGGCCTCACCTCAGGTACTGTGTGCAGTTCGGGGCACCACAATTCAAGAATGGTGTGAAGGTCCTTGAATGTGTCCAGAGGAGGGCAAGAAACCTGGCGACAGGGCTGGCAGGAATGTCCTGTGAGGAGCAGCTGAGCACTTTGGTCTTGTCTAGTTTGGAGAAAAGAAGGCTGAGGGGCAACCTCATGGCTCTCTACAGCTTCCTGAGAAGGGGAGGTGGGGTGTGAGACGCTGAGCTCTTCTCCCTGGGATCCAGTGATAAGACATGAGGGAATGGTTCAAAGCTGTGCCAGGGGAGGTTTAGACTGGACATTAGGAAGAGTTTCTTTACTGAAAGGGTGGTCAAACACTGGAACAAGCTCCCTAGGGAGGTGGTTGATGCCCCAAACCTGTCGGTGTTTAAGAGGCACTTGGACAATGCCCTTAACAACATTTCAACTTTTGGTCAGCCCTGAATTGGTCAGGCAGTTGGACTAGATGATCATTGTGTTAACAGGTCCCTTCCAACTGAAACAGTCTAGTCTAGTCTGTTCTGTGCTAGTACTGAGTTGGCAAAGCTGGCTCTGTAAAGCCCTCTTTTACCTTCAGCCCTGAAAATGACAAACATAATTTTGTTGAGAGTGACACCTCCTGGAACTGCTTAATTTGTGAAAATATTAATTTTTCATATGAAAACAAATGTCTAGTCTTTGGATACTGAGAAAAAATTTAGAAGGCAAACAAAACCAACCAATACATACAATTTATAATTTCATTATTTTTCAGGAAATATCATGCTATTTGATTAATGCTATACTTTCAAAATCTTAACCTATTTTATTTTCAGCCTTAGTTAGGAAATAATAGTTCCCAGTAGTATTTTATTACTTTTAGGAACATTATTAGTTGACCTGATGTTTATAACAGCTGGCTTTTATAACATTAACACTGGGTGTCAGATTTTACAGTTGGCACAGTTTGAGGTAGGAATAAATAAAGCATATTAGGTACTTTATTATAAATTGTACCTTATCATCAAATACCTCTTATAGTACATACATCATGTGGAGAAGCCGTATTGGGCATGACAGCACAGGTCAGGACTAGCAAATATAAGCTGCTTTAAATTGTGCACCTTCCAAACATAGGCGTGCCTCATCTTACTTCATGATAATTACAATAGAAAAGTCCTGTAAAAGAAGCCTTAGCAACACTTTCCACTTTTGCCATTTGGAAGTGGCAGCTGCAGGGTCCAGGACCAGCCTTTACTGTGGAGCCCGCACTTTTCCATGGAAACTGCTGCAGTCAGAAGAGGTGGGATAAGGGAGAAATACTGAAATTTGAGAAACACCAGAATTTTGGCTTGTTTGTCATGTTAATTTAGGGTTCCCCAGGCAAGCAGAAATCAGCAGGGAGTAGAAAACTGCAGACCTCATTTGGGAAACTGCTTACTGACTGGCTAAATCAACAGACAGGCTTTTCTCTTAGCACCACAGATTTTTCAGTTTCCTAGAAATGAAGAATAATGTGAAACCCACAGAGTAGTCCAGTTTATGTGTCTCAAACATCAGAAGCCATTTGAGCACTCAGATTCATTGGTCTTGGCCACTACTTTTGCATGTTTTTATTATTATCACTACTGATAATTTTGGTAGAGTAACAAAAAAAAAAAAAAAAAAGCCAATATTCCTAGTACTACAAATGCAATTACAAAATATACTGGTGGTTTTAGGTTGCTGATAGAATCTGGTCCCCAGGGGCACAACACAGGAGGTAATATAAATCATTCACACACAGCTATGTCTTCCGGCTTGTAGAAATTATAACTGGCCTACTAACCAAATGCAGTGTTTGATTCAAATCAGGCGATGTTCTTCTACGTTAACATCTTCAGGCCCCTACAAAACTGTCCAGCAGAGGTGTGGGCGCTGTACTTTTGAATATAGTTCTTACAAAAGGCTGGCTTTTCTTGGTTACTTTATGCAGGCTTTTTCTTCAGCGAGGTGTGGGGCTCCATATTGAAAGTGGTAGAACTTCAGCACCATCGTGGGCACGTTGACCTGGGCTTTGTCAGTCTCTGGCACCGATCTGTCCTTGTGCTTTCCTTATCTTGCTTCCAACGCTGTGTGTCAGGCCAAGCCCCTGATGCTCTGTCTCCCTTTTAGGGTGCTCTGTGCCTCAGGACTTGCCTTTTTTCCAGGGTGTGGGCTCCTCCCCTTGAGCCTGGAGAAGACTTAAAGCAGCAGCTGTGCCACCCGGGTGCACATCCGTCCTCTCCTGCCAGGCTGCCTCTGCTCCCATCGCTGCTGGTAGGTAGAAATCCCGATGCCTGCTTCTTTCTGTGCAGCGCTGGGAACTGGATCCACCCTAGGGCTGTCTTTTCCAGGCACTGGTGGTTTTTCCGACCTATTCAAGTATTAGCAGCTAAAGTCAGCTGGGTGGATGGTGATGGAATAAGCCTGTATGAGTAGAAAGTGTGAAAGATTCTCAGTGACCGGTAATGTATCTTTAAATAGTTTAGGGACTTTGACTACATGTACTTCTTCATCATGCTTGAAATTTTTTTATCACCTTTGGAATCAGTTTGAGAAGAGATTTTCCTTTTCTTATTTGACTGTCAAGTTAAAACGTTGGCTTCAGAGATGTTTGAGGGTTTGTGTCTTTTTGTGGCAGAAGTGACTGTGTAAATGGGACTAATGGTACTGAAGCTAAATGAATCTACCAGAGGAATTATGTCCTCTGCAGAACTGGTTCCACTATCCTCCAGCAATTTTTAAGCTCACATTGTGTGCCCAGTGATTTTTGATACAAGTTTTTTTTGGCTTACTCTTATAGTTTCTTTGAAATTATTCTTAACAAATGTTGACAAACTTTCCAGTTTAAATATATGTGAAAATCAAGAAATTGCCACAGCAACATTTGTGTAGATTTTCTTCTGTCTTGCTTCATTTTGTGTTTTTAAAATGGGTTTGAATTGCTGCCTATTCTGATCCAGTTGCATTTCTCAAACTTTTTGTGCAGGCGAAAAAGACTGCATGTAGGCATGTAGATCTATCTTATGATGAATCAGCCCTTGCATATACTGAGCTATATTCAAAGAAAAAAATAATATGCATAATGTTTTGCAGCATTTTGGAAATAGAATTTTGCTGCTTGTTATCCTGTAGTTGCTATTTTTCAGTCTTTTTAACAAGAACATGTGAGTTTATTGTAATGGTTGCGGAAAACATTTTATTTAAAAATCCTGTATCACTGTTGCTTCTAATTAATTTCTCTTTGCCAGGTATTTCTGTTGCACATGGTGTTCCCAGGTTCTTTTGCCAGCACACAAGCAGTAGCAGGGTGTCACCTCAGTGCTTATGTCCACAAACCTAATAAGCAGGAATAAAGGACATGAAAATCGGGAAAGAAGAATAAAAATGGTTGAAACTTGCTTTTTTCTTCAGATAGTAGACAGTATCTGATGCTAGAGGCAACAGAGTTGGCATCTTCAATGCTATTTTTCCTTTGCAGCGAGAAGGAAGGAGTAGTTATAAATCGTGCTTCAGCTATTGCATTTGTCAGTCAGTAAACAAAAATAGTAGCGCTGCTGTGACAAAGCTGAATGTGGTTGTGGTTACCCTACTGTCTTAAAAAGAATATAACAAAATAAGAAAAAGTCCAGAGATGCGCAGCGATGCTGGTCATGAGTATGGAAGCAGCGCCCTAGGAGGGATACTGAAGCAAGCCAAGGCTTTTCATTCAGGAAAAAGGCTGACTGAGGCCAGAGGCAATATGACAGAAGATCTCAGAAACGCTCTGTGGCAAATCCTGAGAGGCCTGCCATTCACTTTCTTTGCAGTACTGCTCTGTGTCCATGAAATGAAGCTGCAGGAGTTGGATTAAAAACAAAAAAGGAGCTTATTCTTTATGCAAGATAGTAGAGCTGTGCAACTCATTGAAAGAGGATGTCATAGATGGCACCTGTTCATAGGAATTGAAGGAGAGACTGGATAAATACATGAAAGAGAAATTCATTGATGTTTCCTATATATAAAGAAACTGCATCCAGTTCCCTTGACATCCATTTTACCACTGCATTAGAGAGAATATTGAACCAGGTGGTCCTTATGTTTTCTAGGTCTTTAGATGGACCTTATATTTTTCTGTATGTTCTAAAAGCCTGTGTTTCTAAATGGTCATCCTGAAATCCCATATCGATTTATTCTGCTGCTTGTTACATTCCTTGTGGACAGTGACTTGAATAGGAGAAAATATTAACTAGGGGTGTTGCCCAATACTATTCCATCACCATTTATAAAACCAGAACTGGTTTCCACTGTTGCATGAAGATTATCTCTTATCTAACAGATCGTTGTGGCACAAGCAGTTCTGATGACAGAAAATATTGCAGCCCATTGTTTCAAATTAGACTTCATTCACTCTCATTTTCCTATAGCTGAAGAGTCTTGTTCTAGAATGATGTTTGGTTTTCTTGTTTTTTGCGGTTCTTTGTTTGTTTTTTAGAAATGGAGAAACTGGTTGCTTGTCCATACAAAAGGCCAAACGCTCTCTGTAGGTTGATTTGCTTTCCGTGGGCTGGGGGTGGAACTTCTCATCTTGCTCAATGGGGCAAACTCTTCAGCAGCTCAACTGAAGGTTAGTCATTTGTGTAGTTAAAGTAGAAGTTAAGCAAGTCTGAAATACAACGTAGCCAACTTTTCTGAATGAAATATAGTGTTCTTGAAAGCACTTCAGTCTTTCTCCAATGGGTCTTACCCAGAAAGGAATTCCATTAGAAACTAGCATTTCCATTAGCGTGCTGGTTTACTAAGTTTCTGTACTACCTTGGACCAAATTATATTTGGCTGGGTTAAAAAGTTACACTCTCAGAGCTAAATTTCACAAGACTATGGTACGCTTGACTGCTTCAGAAACTATTGGTATGATTCAGAAACAGCAATACACTGGCATATTATTAATATAAAAAAGTCATCAGCAAGGTTAACAGTGAAGATCTGAGAACTATTTTTAATGTTGAGAGACTGCACAGAATGAATTTCTGTCATCCAGAGTGTTTGCATGGTTTTGCACTCATATCAAAACCGGAGTTTAAACTATGGATTTATAACAGTGAAATTACATTTAGTGACAGTGTGAAGTAATTCTCATTGCTATCAGGCTACATCAGCACTAAAAAGATCTGTTGCTGAACTGTGTGAAGAGGAACTAAGGCCATTTTCCAGGCCTTCCACAAATAAGAAAAATAATCTAGCATTTATAGACAGCATTGCTACTGCGATTGTACAAGTCCTCTAAATGCTTGTATGCTTTCTGTAAACAGTTGCACAAGTCACATCAAATTTTCCTTGACACTTTAAATTAAAAAAACCACTTCTGTCCACTGGAAATGCTTCCAGCAAAGTTACTAAGGAGATGGCCTAGGAGCAACTGCAGACACGGATTAATAAAATCATAGTGTAGCATGCTCTTTCAAAGATGTTTTGTGCAGATTGGAAGTATAGAAGATGCAAACATTTCTGTACTGCTATCTATGGTATTAGGTAGTGGTTTATTCTACCTCTTCTAAAATACTTTGTGTCTGACCCATTACTTCCATGTGAGTTTGGCAGTATGTGTGATGTCAAGAAGATTTTAGAAAATCAGCATTTTTTCTGTTCTATTCATTCCTCTCTCTAAACAGTGGGAGGGAAATCCCCAGATTTGAAAGGAATAAAAGCATGCAATATGTCCTTCCATATAAATAAAAATTACCATCAATTTATACTATGATTCCACATTTTACTATGTTCAGTGCTGAAGAGCATGCAAAGGAGAAAACAAGGACCGTATGATTCCAATATAGATTAACTTTCTGATGCTGCCCTTGAAAGGATGTATTTTACACAACCCTCAAACTTATTATTATTGAAATTAATGAATTGTAGTTGTTTGTTAGTAATAATAATAATAAAGTTGCTTTGAAACCTGAGCTGAGAGTAGGACCTTGTGGATTTCTGACCCAAGGCATTTATCCATCAGATCAATGGGAGATGCATCATTTGTGAGTGAAGCAAGGGACAGAGACCTAATCTCTCACAGGATTAAAAGACAGCAGTAGCAATAGTAAATACACTATATCAACTGTAAGAAAGGTTAATTTAAATAATTATATATTCTGCAGAACAGATTTAAAAACTTAACATGATTTTACTGTTTCTATTTGAAATAACTGTAATTCTTTTCCCTCCCTCCTTCTACCTCTTCTGCAGTGTCCTCTATAAGGCTTCCTGGAAGAGAATCTCGTCTTGAGGAGCCTTTTGCAAAAGACATGACAACCATAGTTAATGAAATTACAAGTGTTTTGTTAAAAGAATTGCAGGAAAAACCATTTGCATTTTTTGGTCACAGGTAAAAATATATACATTTTTAGATACCCTGGTGAAGGAGTTTTATATTTGAACACTAGGAGTAGATAGTTACTTGCCTTTATTTGAAAAACTTTAGGAAAATACACTTCTGCAAAGGTCTTTAGTCATCCTAAACCACGCTTTTGATCTCAAAGATTCTGGTTATTTATTTATCACCTCAGGCACAACGTCCTCTAAGAATGGCAGTGTTGCGATTTATTTTTTTCTAGCGATGATACATTATAGTTCTATTTACTCTTAATATTTGTGTCAGTGCTTACTCTACATGAATGCAGGGGGTGAACCATTTGTAAAACACATAGATTTTGAAGATCACTTAGTCCCAAGTATTCAAAATAACTGTTCTTACTGCAAAAGGGCCTGACTTGTAAAACTAGACTGTATAGGAATACATTTCATGTCTAGTAGCAAATATCACTGTAATTTACACATCATATATGGTTTTGGTAACTGTTCAAGATAGCCAGTTAGTGCTGAAATTCAAATAATGTTTAAATGTTCCAGTTTTTACATATGTTTTATCTTACTGTGCTTTAATTTCTCTTTTTGCTGCAGTTTTGGATCTTATATTAGTTTTGCAGTTGCGCTACACTTGAAAGAAAAGTACGGACTAGAGCCGATCCATCTTTTTGTATCAGGGGCACATGCCCCAAATGTAAGTTACAGCATCACTAATGGTACAAAGCAAAACAGTATATTAGCTACCAAGAGCAAAAATAACATTTTACCATATGGTATGCAGAGTTGCTTTGATATAAAACAAGCATTGACCTTAGCCCAGGGAGAACAGTCTCCTTAAGCTAATGGCACCATTTTTGAATACTGTATTATTTACTATAGCCTTTGGCTTAATACTAAAAATGTAATCAAAACAAAATATAAAGTGCCACTCCCTACTCTGTCACATGTGAACGGTCTAAACTAAGCTTTCATAAACCTCCTGTACCAGCCTTCAGTACATTTGTCCATTTATTTCTTTTCCTCCTTCTTCGTTGGCTTTTTAACCTGTCCTCAGTTCCTTCAGGTTCTGGTGGTTCTGCTCATCTTTCTCAGGAAAACAACAGTGAAGTGGCTTTTCCCCAGCACTCCTGTACTCAGTCAGCATTTGCTCTTTTCATTCTTCTGTTTCTGGGGCTTCTTAGCAATCCTGAGTACAGGCTAGTACTGCATGGAAGCAATCATTATTCCTGCAAATTTCCATAATCGGTTGGTCTCTCCAGGCCTTCATTAGTCAGATTTGTGTCCACTGCTAGGCATTTCTTTCTCTTAGATTATTTTATTAGCTGTATTTCAATGTTCAAACTTCGAACAAAATTAAATCAATGGTTGTCTGTGGAAGTTTCAGACCCTGAGGGTGCTTGGCTCACTCATATTCTGTATTTTCAGAAAACAGTCTTACTAACTCTTTCCAAGAAGTATTCTCTATGTTAAACTAATCAGCCATTTTATTTTGGACACAGAATTACTGTACTTTTTTACTAAAATGATTCTTAATGAAAACATTATTTAAAGTATGTTATGCAACATCTGATCTGTTTTGTCTTGTGCTGACAGTCTGAAGAATTTCTTCACATAAAAAGCATACCCGTATGTGATACAAAAGATGAAGACATTCTTACATATATACAACTTTTAGGAGGAACTCCTCCTGACCTCATGCAAAATGAAGACATTAAGAAACATCTGATACATACTTTCAAAGACGACATTAGAGTGCTTCAGACATTTTCGTAAGTTTCACAGTTTTGTATTACATTTATATTTGTATTTTACAGTTTTACTTTTGTCTGATCATTTCAGGTTTTCTTTTTTCTCTGGAATTTCTTCTTGTTTCTGCTCTAAAAAGAATATGAAACAGTAAACATAGTGTTCTCTTTTCTGTGCTTTTCCATTTATATTGTAGTATTTAAGCCCCAGATGAAAACGCTGCTTACTGTAGCAACCACTACTGCTATTACAGCAGTGAATGTCATGGTAGAATGACAGTTCTACTCAGGATCCAAAGTCAGTAGCCACTAAAAGGAATATTCTCACATCTTTTATTGTTTTCTGAGGCTCATAAGCTGAACTGATCATGCATCACAATCACTGCATTCAGCCTCCTGACCCAAGGCGCCCTGGCCTAACCAGAGCAAAGAATCCCTGGGTTCAAGGCATCCAGAGGGCGATGGGCAGTTTTCTGTCCTCCCTGCTGTCCTCACTGGATCCTACACAACTGCTCCCGTAGCTGAGTGGTGACGCTTTCTTCCTGTGGCAAAGACAAGGACACTCTTGGATGTGGGACCCATTTTGGCCGTAGGAACCTGACACTGATAAGGCCCTGAAATATTAGAACTTGAATATAAGCAGACAACATAATCGTTTATTGTAGGTGGGAATTTTTATTTCAGGTTGAAGCTCTTTTTTTCCTAACTGTTGGCTCATTCTTTCTTTAAAATTGCTGTAGGATAAGGAGCTAGAAATCTTGAAGTAATTCCTTCCCTGATGTTCTGCACAATCAATGCCTGAAGTTTGTTATGTTTTGTAGGAGAAAGAAAAACTATTTCATGTGTGGAAGCAAACCTCAAACATAAGTGTCTTATGGAAAGTTTTTTTACTACTTTTTATGTTCACAGTTTTGAGACAGCAGAAAGGAATATTCCCTTCTCTTGTGATATCACCTGCTTTAATGGGTCTGAAGATAATCCATGTGATTCAGAAGGTACTTTGCTTAAATGATTTTCCTCTTACGCATTTTCCTGTTGTATCGAATCAGTTAATGAAGAGTTTTCTAGGGTCTTTTATCTCTTTCTTAAGTGAAAGAGATCAACAGAGCCATCTCAATGTGTTAACCAAAGCAGTTGATATGGGATTTAAAATAATTATTAAATAATAACTTTGAAATAGTTATGTAAAATGACCACAATGATTGTCATTTCTCTGACACTTTAAATACCTTTTTCAGCCTGGCACAACCTAACAAGTGGAGACGTTTCCTTTTACAAGCTTCCTGGAGGTCACTTCTATCTGCTGGAACCCTCTAATGAAATTTTCTTGACAAAACACATAACAAAATGTATAGAAAATGCTGGTTTATGAGTATTTCCCTCTATTTTAATGACAGGAGGTGTAAGATTAGTCCACAGCACTTCATAATATGTCTCTCTTTCTGTAGAATTTCATGCAGTTATGCGTAAGAGTTGTTCTGTTCCTCGAGAACTTAGTTGTAATCCTTTGAAAGGAGGAGTTTTTCTGATTTTTTTGAAAACTAAACATTGGCTTTGGGTCTTAAAAACTAAAAAAAAATGTTTTCATCTTTCCCCTCTTCTCATCTTGGATTTGCACAAACCCTTCACTTCATATGGAACAAAGAAACCTCATTTGCAAAAAAATGATACTTCTAGAGCTTCTCTGGTTGCATGCTCCTGTAAAAACGCTAAATAGAATGTAATGCTCACAAAAATCCACAATTCTTACAGAAAGCTTCATTTATTACGTTCAAATTTATTTAGAGTAAGATACAATCTAAAAATAGAGTATGTACGTTAGTACTCCTTACAATCAAACGGCTTATGTTTATGCTTAAAAAATTTTACTGTCAGACTACACAATAAGGAGTTAGTATTGTATTTTTCTCAACAGATTTAGTTCATTAGCTACTGCAGAGTTAGTTATTATTGGGAATTATTTTGAGTATTCTAGATCTCATATTTTTCTACCAGTGCTTTTGCTTTAGAGATATAGGCCTTCATGGCGTCCTCTTTTGATAAACCTGTAAAAGTAAAGTAGGAGTCATTATCTTTCCTCATTTGTCATCCTATAAACATGACTACATCATGTAAATTTAATTCGTGTGACACCTTTTTTCAGGTTCCACGCCTCCCATTTGGCTTTGCCTTTCAAATCCAGCATTCCTGGACATTCTGCCAAAATAAATGCATACCTTTGATTACCATGCAGATTTACATAATGTTTGATTTCATCAAGATACGGGAGTAAGTGTAAAGTATATATAGGAAATAGGAATACCAATATTAATATCTCCAATAGTAGCCTGTTTGTACAATCCATATAGTTCCTTCAGTTCTTCATCAGTTGGTGTTGTTTTTAATTTTTTTACATCTTCTGCAGCATGATCAAAGTCCGCCTGATGAAAGAAAAAACAAAAGTGTTGGTTTTCCTCTCAGGGGGTGCGCTTAAAACTAAGTATAGCACACGCAGTAGTATCATTGGATATTCTTTATTACTCACTTGGATTTAGTGGGAAGTCTAGACATTTTCCTATGAATGAAGCTTAATAAAACCGTAAGTTGTTAGAAAGAGAACTAGGCCTACTTAGCTGACAGTCAGCACTGCTAAAATAAATAAAGCTCTTTTTTCCAACAATTTTACATCTAAACACTTGGAACCATTACAGACTGCCTGGTGTCAGGATAGTTACAGATACATTCGTGCAAGCACCCTATGCAATGGCTGTAGTGTATATGTCTTTCACAGTCACGCTGGGGGTATAAGGCGTTCACTGAACTTCACCCCCCAGCTGTAATCCCTGAATCCTTCTGGCCCTGACTGCAAAGTGTGGACTGGAGATGGAGCTGGAACACCCTGAGGGGCTCTGCCCACCGCCCCCTTCATTGCCCCTTCTCTGCTGACAGTGCAGGAGGTGACCAGCACTTGGTACAGATGTACCCTACAGAGATGGGCAGCGCAGCTGCCAGTGTGACCTGCAACACCCAACTCTCAAACACAGCAGAACACAAGAGTGAAGAAAAAATTTACTCCGTTCATCGTCATGCATCCCACATTCACATCAACGCAAGGCTACAGCCGTTACTCTCACTATATACTAGGTCTTGGGCTAGACTTTAGCATCAAGTTTGGAGTCCTGGTTCATGCCCAGGACTTTTCAGAGAGAGATTTTGTACAGTGACCATAGACCTGCCAGGTTACTGCACTACTATAATTCAGAACAGAAGCAGGCACTTTAACATGCTATATGCAGGTTTCAATCATGATTTTAGCTTTTGAGTTGAACCTGCATTTGCAGAAGCACAGTATATCCTGCAAGATGTGCTATTACATGTATATTTAATATGTACAAAACCAGCCCACAACTTTGTGCTAAAATCAGTGAACTATTCAACAATGGTTTCACCATGAGTGCTGTGGCTCTGTTTAGATAACTGAGACCCTGGCATTACCTCAGCAGTCTGTACTGTGCTTCTTTAGACCACTTTTTCCTTTCTCTAGCTACAGGAAACATTTTTACTTCTTTTAAATAAGAAAACCTAATACACACTTGTCTCCCCAATTGATGCCTTTCTCCTTGGCAAATGACTGCTGGGTGGCCCAGGTGATAGAAACAAGCAAGTATGCAGAGCTGGCTTCACTATAGCATTCTATAAGTACAAGAGAAAGGTTATTCCTGTATTTAAATTCAAGAAGGAAAAATGAAAAAGAATTTAATTAGAGACTGATGCTCAAGTATCTGTCTTCAAAGAAAGGCCCCTTCATGGAATCACAAAACTACACATTCATTGATGTGAGGACCCATCAGCCGGTGGCCGTGTTAAGGCAGCAGCAGGTGGACGAGGGTGAGGATGGGCAGCTGGGCACACTGCAGCCTTCTGCACACACCCGGCCACCCCCCCACCAAACCAGGCACCTCTGCCTCCCAAAATGAATTAACTTTTTTTTTTTTTGGCCTGGAAATCTAGTTTGGCTAGTGAGTAAAGCTCCCAGATACAAACTTCTGAGGAATTTCTCAATTTTTTTGCAAAATTCTCAGTTGCTATTTGAAACCCACAAAGAGAAGGCACAAGTCTTCCAAGAACAGAAGTGCTCACCACCGGAGCACGTACATTGGTTAACACCAGAGTTGAAACAAGGAGCAGCAGGCAGATAGGTATATTTAAAAGGGATGTTTAAAACAAAAACCCATGGTGTATGATTAAAAGGGTGTTCTAGCAAATGAATGCTCCCTGCAAAACAGCGATTAAAACCAGATCTTGAATCTTATTTAAACTGCAGTTATAAATTCACAGAACATTAGACGAGAAGGGTTCATGATGATAATCCACATCTCTAGTTCTGACAGTTTATAGCACCATTAAAAATGCAATGGAAGGAAAGCTCTTCAGACAAAAATCTTGCAGCAATGTAGGTGCTTATTAACAAATAAACTTCCAGCTCAGCAAGAACCTCAGTGTGTGCATAACTGACAGTTTCCAGCTGATTCCCATCCAGGCCTCCCAGAACCAAACACCCAGTGGTCTTTAAAACAATCTTTAGCAGTTTTAGCTTTGAGAAACACTGCAGTTATGTGGAGATATTTTGAATATAATGCTCCTTCATTCTTTATTCGGCACAATACTGAGAATTAGCCAGATTCCAAGTGCCATTTTGTCCGCTTAATGCTGTGGAACTTGGTAATTCGATACCCTATATGATTGGCAGAATTACCACATTAAATTCTAAATCAAATGTCTTCCAAATTATATTCTTAAATCTAAAGCTTTATAGACCAAAGCCATGTAATTATGATTATGCAGTTTGCTCCTGTTTTAGTCAAAATAATTCTCAATATTAATAAAATGCAACTACACCACAGAATCACAGAAAAAACATGAAGGTTTGCATCCAACTTTTTATGTCAAATTTTTTTTTAAGAACAACTAAACACTGTGGGGTTTGTTTTGTTTTACCAAGCAAATATTTGGGAGCACTGCAAGACAGATACAGGATTTTTCTAGAATTAAAAACCAAAACACCCAGAGTATGTTATATGTAATTTAGATAAACCAAAATCATGTGCTCCAGATTACATATAAAAGCTGACTTGGTAATGTTGAAATGACCTTACAGCATCTCTTCTCAGCATTTTTGTTTGTTTCCATGTACTCTATTGTTTACTTAAAAAATAATCAGCATTCTAGCAGGTATTAAACTGATCATGAAAACTATTTTAATTGAAGTAACTGGATTTAGTCATCTTAGATCAGAATTAAAAATGGATTATATGGACAACAGAAGCTTTGCTTTTTTTCTGTATAAGGAAAACGGATTTTTTGTTTTCTACAAAGTTTAATGTCAGAAATATGAAACCTGATTATTTGTTTTCCTGAAAGACTAGAAAATTGGACAAGCTTTCTCACCTCAGTTGAAGGAGTAAATTGTTAAACATTTCATAAAGTGTCTTCTGTCCCAATTCATCCAAGAGTTTAAGTAACATTTGAGGGGTTCGTTTGGCTCTGTTTTAAACGCAAACTAAAATCCTCACTCCGAGTGGCAGCCAAACTGAGTTAAAAAAAGAAAAAGGTGGTCTACATGATAACAAGTCCTGAACTCTCAGGCAGAAGTCGCAGTAATATACAATTACTGCACAAATTACATATATGCTATATAAGCAGAACCTGTTCTTTACATTGAAGAGAAATTCAGCTTTTCTGACACCTTCCAGCTCTCAGAGTCAATATCACTTTTGTCCTCTGTTTGCAGAACCCGAGCGCTCCTGACTAGGGCTCCCAAATACTTTAATGATACAGACAGTAATAGTTGCCCAATGTGCCCCTTAGAAGCCTGACAAAGTAAAAATTCCACAAGTGGTACGCTACAAATAGTCACACTGGTATAAGTAAATAAATCTTGGAAAGTCTATGGAGGGTCCCACTTCAAAAAGTAGCCCTATTAGCAGCTTAATGATTTAAATTAAATAATAATAAAAGCAAACATTTCCCAAAAACCACTTCAAGCATCGTTAAAGCGTCTAGTTGTTACCAACTAGTTAAGCTGAAGGGTTTCCTCTGTTCTTTCCGTGACTGTAGCTTACTTCTGATCACCTTTGGCTTATTCATGGGAGGGACCCTACCACAGGAAAGAAGCTCAAGAAAAGAACACAACACTTAATAGCAAACACTTTTCAGGGCTGTATGAGGGTTAGGAGGGATGCAATAGCATGCACAGAACCCTCAGCCTTCACAGTGACCTTTTTGTAAAGTTCTGCTAATATTGAGGGGCCTTTTCTCACCTGTACAGGGTGGCAGTTTGTAGCCTTAAAGCAAGGGTGCGTCCCCCACTGCCGCAAACCAAACTTTTGGAAATGATCTTAAAGGAATAAGCTCTCTGGAGCAGGGGTTGTATCTTCTGACAGGTCTGAACAACAAACATTTCTGGCAATTTAGCTAAAGAAAATAATTTCAGTTTGATTTAATATTTTAAATTAGCAATAGTTACATTAATATTGATGTAGACTTAGCACTTATAAAAAACTTCATATATGTATATTCATGAATGGATGGTTTTGCCATCTTACTGGTGGTGAAATATCTTAATATATAGGTCAGGAGACAATTCTACTATTTGCCACAAAGTGCAAGTCAATTTTTTTTTCTTCTGAAACTCTTTTAAATTGCGGATGTTAAAAGGAAATAGTTAAATACAGAAACGCTTTATGAACATAATTATACAAGAACGAAAATCTTTATATTTCAGGTCAAATCAGTAAATGATAAACCTTTAGAAATCTTTTGTCAGCTGGCCAAGCTTTCATGATGGACACGGTAATATGATCTGATCTCTAAGGAGTTCCTGCTGCAAAATCTTTGTAGCCGTGGCTGGACTGCCACGATTGCAATAGCTGTGACTACAGACAGGTATTTCAGATAATTTAATTTCTTCTTTAAATACTGTATCTGCTGAACAGCAATTAACTAAAAATGGTACAAAGAAACTCCGGCTAATTACTCTGTAAGCAATTACATTAGAATTTAATTTGACTTTATGAAGTTTACAGCACAAGTTGTAATAGTATTTCCCTTTGGATCAGTTATTACACTGATGTGAAAACTGTATATGCTCTACATCTACTTGTTCTTAATGCCATAGCAAAAAAAAAAAAAAAAATCCATACAAACAAGAAAACTCTGATCTCAAATTTGACTAAAGAAATGGATTCTTTCTCCAGAAATTACAGCTTTGATAGCTTTTAACTTAGGTGCAAACAAAAACATTTTCAATCAAGCATCATTCAATCCTTGGGTTATCCTAGATGTTCTAAAGACAAGTATCTTTGGCCATAAAAGAAAAAAACCAGTGCTTTAGTTATTAATCACAGCCCATAGTTCATGTGTGCTTCTTGTAAGCAATGCACTAAAGCCCTCATTATGAGGAATTCCTAATATTTGTAGTATTAATGTTTGCTTTCATAAAAGCCTTGCAATCTTTATTTTTCTTCTTATGTAGTATTTTCTCTTGTTCTCCTTCGGTAGGCTACCTGTACCTGAATTCCTACAACCACCTGAAATGCTTCAGGAAGTTCGAGTGTTAAATTAATTTTTAATTTTTCACCAAAAATTGCCAAGGACCAGTAAGTAAATATCACTATCCTGCCTTTTGGTAGTGTCCTGCTTTCAGCTGGGCTAGAGTTAATTTTCTCCCTAGTAGCTGGTATAGTGCAGTGTTTTGGGGTTAGAATAAGTTGCTAACACACTGATGTTTTAGTTGTTATTAAGCAGCCAAGGACTTTTCAGCTTCTCACACTGTGCCAGGTGAACAAGAATCTGGGGGCGGGGGGGCACAGCCAGGACCGCTGACCCCAACTGGCCAGAGGGATGTTCTGTACCCCATGACATCCCGCTCAGTGTGTATTTTGGGGGAAGCTGGCCACGGGAACTGCTCAGGGACAGGCTGAGCATGGATGGTGAGCAATCGTGTTGTGCATCACTAATTTTCTATATTCTTTTATCATTATTATTATTATTGTTTTCTGTCCTATTAAACTATCATTATCTCAACCCAGGAGTTTCACTGTTTTCTCCATTCTCCCTCCCATCCCACTGTGGGGGAGGGAAGCGCACGGCTGTGTGGTGCTTAGTTGCCAGCTGGGGTTAAACCAGGAAGGTTTGAGGGCAGCAACGTCACCAACAGTGCAGGAAGAAAATCCAGGGCTTTGGGGCAATAGCACTCTGCCCTGTGCCTTGAGCACAGAACGGGCACCTTCTGCCTGGCAGCTGGGGGCGGACGGACACGTGGCTATAAGATAAACCGGAGTCTGAACTCACAGGTCTTGTGAGATTGTTCATATGACTCTGTACCTCATGATATACCTTGGCACACAGGCAGCTGATCCCTCCATGAAAAGAGGGCCAGTCCACTTTGAGCTCTCCTCAGGGCAGGAGCAAGGACATGGGCAGTTACTGCTTCAACTGTACATCCCACCTTGCCCCAGTGTCACTCCAGACACATAATTAAAATACGAAGGAGTTTTGTACTCAGGTACCAAAACTGTAGTCTAATTATGGAAAAACGCTTGTCCACATATGTGCTAACAAAAGTATTTCTGACAGATGTATATAGCATTTATTGTGGAGATGTGCTCAATGAAGGGAAAGAATATCAGCAATGCAACTAACTTATCACTGAATTAAAAATAGCATCCTAAAGAAACTGGAATGGTGCATCTTTGACACTTAAGATTTCTTTCATAGGTAAGATTTTATTAAAGTATTTCATTCGTAATCTGAACACCAGCAGATGTGATATACTTGACTATAGCTATCACTGACATCTACATCACAGATATCTCTTGATATTACCCATACATGTATAAACAAAAGCAGCATTCATGCTCTGTTAACAGTAAGATTACGAAGCAGTATCGATAATAAAAGTGAGTTGACACAACTGATTAAACTTTAAATAAGTTTTATCTTTATACTGTGGTCACTACTGCATGTGAGCCTCTCCCAGCATTGATGTACAAGGATAGTCAAGTCAGTGGAAATCTTCCACATGGCTTGAATTGTTTTCTGATCTAAACTTCACAATAAGAATGAACTAGAAGCTTTATTAGACTTGCAAAAACAAAAGATGACTCAAAAAAATAAAGGAAACAGTTAATAAGCTTCTTCATATACTTTTGTTCTATTTAGATCTATAGGAAAATATCACAAGATATTGTTTTCAAAATATGCAAGTGCATATCTTATACAGCAAGAAATACCCAGAAATGAAATTTAAATACTAACCACTTCTTTCTTCATCTCCCTGTAGCCAACCATTGTGCACACTGTTGCTTAGCATTTGCTTGCTTACACAACATGCTTAAGAATAGCCTATAAAAATATAATTTCCTTTTAATCATGTGCCAATCTAATTCCCTTTCACTCCTCAAATTAAAAGCAGACATATAGACATAAACATACACATATACACATGCATTAAAGAAAAAAGCTTGAATTCTTTCTTTACAGCAGCATAATTTGGCAGTTTGCAAAACTTGTAAAACTTTTACAGCCTCCCCGATGAAAACATTATTTTATTCATTTTGTCCTCATTCCCACACAGCTTGGTAGCTGTCAACCAATGCAATGGTGGATAGAAAACCTCTATAATGTCTAATGCAGAACGTGTAGAATACCATAATATTTCAACCAGTGGTTTTTTTGTATAAAGCGTAACTGTGTACAGCAATGACATATCATATTGCGCTCAGCTCTTTCTAATAGTGATTTATGGCTCATAGCTTAAACATCAGTCTAATAAATTTATTTTCTAGAGTGAATCCAAGGCACAATAAAACAAACTATAATTTCAGTGATCACTAATCAAATAAAGATGGTGTTAGGCTTGGGATCTGGCAATTCTGACCCACCGAAGAAACGGGATTCTTCGTCTTAGCTGTAAACCACCACAATGAAACCTCTGTGCCATTCGATATAATTGCAGCTCAGAAGAAAGTTGCTGAGCTCCTGGCAATACAGTCCCTGCATCTAGGTCAGAGCATTATGTTGTTCGCTCTTTGCAGAACACGCACACTAATGGAGCTGAGACAGACATTATAATGAGACCAGGATAAAAGGGCTTGCAAATCTGGAAGTGAAAGGGATAATGAAAAGCCTAATGAAGAAAAACAGCCTAATCCATCAGGGCGTGGGCAAGACAAGGGACGTATTCATAGTTTGCTACAAAGATAGGAGGCTAAAAGCCAGCAATGAAGATAATTTCCTCAAGAACTATATCTATAGTCAGAGAGAAGGTAGCAGGAAGCTCTCTCTAGCCAGAAAGTAGAAGCTTTCTTACAGAAACACAAGGCCATCAAAATGTACCATTCCAAAAATGCACACTCCTAAAAAAATATGCACAAGTCCCTTAAAATTTTTCATGATTCCCAAATGCACATATACCACTGCTTCAAGTTCCCCTACTCCTTTTACAGCTCCAATAGCTAGATACTAAAACAATAAATGTGTACCTACCTTTCAATGCATAATCCAGTCCTAGCAAATTCAGATGCACACGTAAAGAAAAATAATTCACACACGCTCTAAACAGGTAAGGCTCCAAATAATTTACATGACCTATGAATAGTTCAAAATATGCGGCACTTCTCTCACCTTCCGCTTGCAAAAAGTAACACGTTATTTATCCTCCAAAGGTTTAGGGAAATTTCCCTTGCCACAAGGTAACCTTGATTTTGCAGTAATAATCCTTATGCTGAAGAAATACGGCTGTCTCTGACACGGCATTGCACAGACGGACAGTGCACCCCACTCTTTCTCCTCTTCTCGCATCTCTGTCTCACCTGATCCAGAATTGCTTACCTGGAGAGTCATGATGCTGTGAAGATCCTCAGGGAGCGGCCTCGCTCCTTCTCCCGCAGGGACTCGGTGCTTCTGCCTCTGGGCTGCTGCGGTGCGGGCGCGGTGGTGGGGGCCGTGCTGCAGCCAGGGCGCCGGGCTGGGTACCAGTGACCTCAGCTCGCCCGCCGCGCAAAGCCGCGCCGGGGCAGGACACGGGGGCTGTGACTCTGGGGACCCACGGGGAGAAGCGGGTGGCTATGAACGCTGGGGAAAGGACAATGAGGGCATTAAGCCCACACTAGTTTCTTTGGAAAGCCTGAGCTCGTTTCCAGACCCCTGAGGATTAGAACACCAGCCTGAAAGCACAGATACAGCAAGACTTCTAAGCCGTTTGTTTGAGAAAGGGATTTCTTCTGAGTGGTGTGAACTGCAACCAGTTACTGCTGCTGCTCCCGGCCCTGCCCGGGACCTCGCACCCTCCAGCTGCAGCTCTGGAAAACATGCGGGTCACCCTGGGAATACCACACACGAGCAGCTATACACACAAAATAACCTCGAGAATTCTGTTATTTGCTGTACCCAATACAGAATTAAAAAGAAGACTATTAAATGAATCAATAAACTAGCCTACGACTTTAACCATTAAAGGAAAAAAAATCATCCCTACTTATCTATTAATTAATTCATACATTATTTACATTCATACCGCTATACCTTTATATTTATCATTCTTGAGCATTGTTTAATCACAATACTACATGCTTCAGCATTTTAAAGTCTATGAACTTCCATAAACCCATGCAAAAAGAGTGTTTCCCCTCAATTTAAGTCCAGGTTAAATTAAGCCAGGACTTAAGGAGAAAAACCAACCAAGTAAATGTCACTAAATAAAAGGAGCTTAAAAAAATTTGAAAACAACTGCATCAACTCTCAACTCCAACACCATAAAGCAACAATGCTGTTATTTTTGCTGGGAAGCTCTGCTCTTTCAGGTACAAGGGGCTGCGTGCAACCATGTTGTGCACCGGGGTGGATGTAGAAACTAAAAGTGGCTGTAAAGATTTGTTAACGGCTCACAGCACAGCGTGGGAAACACTGAATGTAACCAGTCCTTACCTGTCATCTTACTGACGGAATGTAACCAGTTCTTACCTGTCATCTTATTGCTAGTTACACAACATGATGTATGCACACAACGGCACATGTTAAACAGCAGTGGGAAACACCTCTGTTGCTGTAATGTCCCTGTGAGCACCTGTTGACTTGACCTGGCCGTGATTTCATTCATGTATGACAAAGCAGATGTACTATCAGCTACGACCTATGGCGGGGAATTACGAGGAAACGCCACTGCTAACCTGCGGCGACACCAGCCAAGCGCACGCTGGCACCACCGGCACCGTAAGCGGCTCTGAGCAGGCCGGCCGGCTGCGCCTCGGCGCGGTGCTGACGCAGCCCGGGCGGGCGGGCTCCCGGGCCTGCCCGCCGAGCCGCAGCGGCCGGGACCCGGGTGCCGGCGGCTCCACCTGCGCCCCCCGCCCGTGCACAGCCGAGCAGCGCCTGGCCCAGCCGCGTTCGCCCCCTCCCCGCTCCCCTCCATGGCCGCCCCAGCCCGCCCCGCACACGGCCTCAGGGCGGGAAGGCCCGTGCGAGCGACCGGAGCTGCGCGGTGCCGGCGCAGGGGCGGGGCGGGGCCGCGCGGAGGGGCGGGGCGGGGCCGCGCGGAGGGGCGGGGCGGGGCCGCGCGGAGGGGCGGGGCGGGGCCGCGCGGAGGGGCGGGGCGGGGCCGCGCGGAGGGGCGGGGCGGGGCCGCGCGGAGGGGCGGGGCGGGGCCGCGCGCAGGGGCGGGGCGGGGCCGCGGCCGGCGGCGTGTTCCGGGGAGCGGGCAGGCTGGCGCAGGCCGTGCCGGAGGTAGGGCAGGCTCCCGCCGGCGGGAGCGGGGCGGTTGTGGCCCGGGCCCTGCGGTGGGGCGGCGGCAGTCGGGGCCCGGCCCGGCGCTGCTCCGCGGGCAGGCGGGGGCGCGGCGGCTCCCGCAGGCCGGGCCGTGGCGGCGGTGCCGAGGGAGGCGGGTGGAGCCCCCGGGCCCCGGCGGCGCGTTCGCAGCGGGTTCTGCAGGAGCCGTGTTCTGACCCGCGTTTCCCCGCGGTCGGGGCCGGGCCGCCGGGGTGGCGCAGGCCCGGGTTCCGCCGCAGGGAGCGGTGCGGTCCTGGCGGTGGTGCGAGGTGGAGAAGCTCGGTGGTTTATTTATTTTTTTTTTGCCTCGTTATTTCCTGTTCCTGCATGTTCGTTTTCCTCAGTCGAGCCCGTTTTGAAAAGAAAAAAAAAGGTGTAATCTTTCAACTGTATCATTTCTCCTGTTTTGCTCCTTTCTCATCTCCGAGTCTGTTGCTGACTTTACCTGGTAGTCCCTGTGAAAGGTCATCAGACCACCCCCAGCTGGAAGCTTTTAAAAACGGTGACTCATGGAGACACCCCAAGAATCAATTTAGGTGCATGATAAGCTCCAGGCAGGCTTGGTTCTAACCAGAACTGGTTAGCAGAGAACCAACTAGAAACAGGGTTTATCCAAAATTGTTCAGCTGTCTGACAGCATTATAAACCACAGGTTTGGGTGCCAGTTAGGATTTCAGTTACCACCTGGCCAATTCAGTGTGAAAGGATCCCAAAGCTCTGGAAAGATGACGCAAAATGCACATCTTCCCACTCACACAAAGTGAGGACCCTCAGCGGTACCCAGAAGACCGCTTACCAATAACACAAGGTGTCCCGAGCCTCAAGGAACTTTTCTTAAATGGTGTCTTCCACGGCAGACCTGTTGCTCCAAGGAAGACCAGCTCAAAGGGGGTCTCCAGCAGGCTCCATCTACACCCCAGGTGAATCTGAGCTGTGGTCATGTACGGCAGTGATCCAGAAACTTCTCTCAGCAGAGACATTTCATTGTCTGTTGACCAAGGGGCATGTACATGACCATCAGTGGTCCATGGGCCTGGGATTTCTGGTGCTTTTGCGGTGGGGCGGGGGGAGTGTATCTGCCACAATAACCTAAACTTTTAAATTTTTTTTTTTTTTTTAAACCTATCGTAAGTTTCCGTGTAAGGTTTCTGGTGGCCATTTCCATTCTTTAGTAGTTTCCACTGTGATGGTAAGCAAAAGGGATGAGGTAACTGCACAGACAACAGCTCTGTAAAGGACGGATGAAACAAGTTGGCAGATCTTCCATCGCTGCTGCCGCCGTTCTGGGCGCGTGGGAGCGGAGCGCAACGGGGGGCAGAAAGCGGTGGGGCGGCCCTGGCTCCCCACACAGTTTCTCCAGTTCCCAGTGTTGGATGCGGACACTGGGCTGGATGGGCCGTGGCCTGGGTGGCCCCGCAGGGCATTTCATAGGTTCTGCTGAGAGTCCCGGGAGAGGGACACAGTGCTTTGTTGTATTTTGAAATACTTACTCAGTTTTACTGTTTCTCTGAAAACTACATCCGTGTTTTTGACTCTGATTGCAGATGACAGCTTTGCAGTTCGCATTGCACTGATAGAACTGCGTTCCATGTATTTCCCCTTACTGGCTCCCTGACGAGGGTTTAATGAGGGAAAATCCCTCCAGATGGGTGTTGCTTTATAGCAGTACATACTGTTGGGGAAATTTCAGTGAAGATGGGGTCTGTTTTGTTTTTTGGTGTTTTTTTTTTTTTTTTTTTTTTAATCAATGTAGCTTATTACCAGTACACAGAGAACTGATGACTAGCAAAAAGGTATTTTGTGACCTTGTGAAGGCTACCACTCAAGAAATGCATGTAAATGCTGTCCATAGGCCTACCGCGGTAACTAGGGAACTGAGGAGAGACTCATGCCACATTTCTCCTGATTTGAAACCCGAGCTGCTCTTACTCTGTAAGCTTGGCTGTGCAACGGTGAAGACACTACCAGTTTAGCAAAGAGATGGTGAATAATAACCCAAGCAGCAGCATGAGGACTTAGAGAGTTACCACGGCCTGTAATCACGCCTGTCTTCATGTGTTCGCTGTTACTCTGTACTAGATCAATCAGAGCTACAGCAATTTTCCTTTCTCTGCTCCTGTTTCATTTTTCTCATCCCCAAAGGCATGATCTAGGTGACACAAGAGTAAAAGGCCCCTTCTGAACTTTCCGGAGGCCTGCAGAGGATTGCCTTCCTTCACCAAAACTACAAATTAAGAGTCCTTGTAGATTTCTATCATACCTTCTAAATGCAGACAAACGCAAGATAAGGATTAAAGAATGAAAGAGCAAATTAAAGTTTAAAAAATGCTAAATAAGTTCAGGAACTTAGAGCTTGTTTCCAGCTGTGACTCTGCATTTTCTTTTTCATGTCATAATACTTCTAAAATGCAGCTGCACATCAGCGAAAACTGAGAGTTCCTTCAACTTAAGGTTGTTTTGCTTGAGTGTTTGGTTTTTGTTTGTTTGTGGGGCTTTTTGTCTTCTTTTTTTTTTTTTTTTTTTTAAATCTGTAGTACCTGTGGCTGTTCTCATCCAGCTTCAGAAGGATCTCTTGTCACTGGTGGTGCCTTGCTGTCCAGGCTGCTTTGGACAACCTGTTGTCTTGTGGGAGGCTCATTAAGGATTAGCACTGAGCTAGTCTTGAGGGGGGTCAGTATCACTTTGAGATGTGATGTTTCTCTTCTGCATTCTCAAGAGGAGCTTCTGGCAATGATGTCCACAGCAAACAGGACAGTATTTGAACTAATGCTTATTTCACATCTTTCTTCCTTTCACAGCTAGAGTGGCAAAACACAAAACCACCTCAGGATGGCTGTAGTTCAGCCACGGACGGCAACACTTCGTAAAGCCAAGAAAATCACTGTAAAAACATGTCTAGATAACCCCTTTGTTTTTCAATGGAAAACCATAGATGGGGAAGATATGCATTTTATACTACAGACCTTGGAAGAAAGGATTAAACATATTGGACTTAAAAAGATTGAGACTCCAAGAAAGAAAAAACGTTCCCTTACAAAAAAACAAATGGAAAGAAAGTGTGATGCTAGCACCGATGAACTCCCTAAAGAAGAGAAAACAGAAGGCCATCAACAAAACCCAGGATGGACGGACATAAATATCAGAAGACAACTTGCTATTGGAGTTAACGAAGTTACAAAAGCATTGGAAAAAAATGAACTTCTTCTCTTGCTGGTGTGCAAGTCCGCAAAACCTGCCGTGATCACGTCGCACCTTATTCAGCTGAGTGCAAGTCGAGCCACGCCAGCGGGCCAGGTTCCCCGTCTCAGTGAAACGGTTGCACCACTTCTAGGCTTAACATCCATTTTAGCACTAGGCTTTAAAAAGCAGTCTGATAAATTTACTGAAGCAATAGAAGCAATAATTCCAAAGATACCAGCTTTGGAGGTGCCATGGTTTCAGTACAGAGCTGAAGAATCTGTGGCTCACGCACATGCAGAGTCTTCAGACGTTCCCGAACCTGAGCAGCTTGCAGAGGTGCGAGGGGATGAGCTCACAAGCCAGAAGCGAAAGCGTGTGGAAAGCAATCAGCTTGATCTTTCTGATGTAATTTTGCAGCCCTTGAAAATCAAGAAACTTGTTCCAAATCCAAACAAGATAAAGAAACCACCTCGCAAAAAGAAAAAAGCTTTTTCAGCATAACCGATTTCAGTTTGGTTCTTCATGTTTAACTCATTTTTTTAATGCAGTGTAGAGTACAGCTCTAACTGAATTATTTTGTTAGGCTTTACAGTGTAAAGCACTTGAATAGAAGGTGAACTTTATGTTGCATTCAGTTGAGGTATTTCCTGCTTTAATAAAGAATATTACTTAAACTTGGGTGTGAATCTTTACCTGGGGGTAAATATTTCATTTGCAGCAGCAGATCTCAGAGTTAAAGTCCGTAATGAATATCCCAAAGTAATTTAAGATATAAGTACATCTTTGGAATTAATGCAAAGCATTAAATGAACTTTGTATTTTTACACAGAAGAACATGCTTCCAGCAAAATGGATTTAAGTATAATTATTCAAACAAATCAATACCAAAAGTGAAAGTTTATTTAAACAAAGCTCCATGCTGGTATAACTCTTTTAAAGCTGGTTCAATGCTTGTTTCAAGTAAACAGCTGTAACAACACAGACAGACTTTGCTTTCGAACTTTCATACGTTGCTCTACTGAACAATAAACTTGCTTTGGTCAAGAATGTATGGAGACTTGGGTCCCATCTAATACCTGGTGTCTGATATGCTGAAGGAAAAGCTTTTATTTTCAAATACAGAACAAAACCAAATTGCTATTGCTCCATTTTGAAAAAAAAGACTTCCTTATGCAAACTCTTAACATGCATCCTGTGAGAAAATATATACTAACCTAAACTCTATTTGATTTCTATATGGAATCTAAAATTATTTCCCAGGAAGTTGAGACAAATCATATTCTGATGTATGTAAAGTAGATGACAGCTACCACCACCGCAAGACTGAAAACATACCACATAATTTTTGAGTTCAGTTTTGCTGAGGACTATGAAGTGTCCTAATGAAATAGTTGTGTTGTAGGAAGGAAAGGGAATAGTGCTGCAATTCAGACAACCAAAATCAACAGTCTAAGACTTCACTTGGCACTCTATATTTTAAGCAAAGTCAGTACAGTACTGTAGAAGAAAGCAGAAAACTGAGTTGGAATGGACATGTTGTAGTTTTCAGAGATTTACTAATCCAGATTTCCAGTGCCATCAGATAGCTAATCTGTATTTTGGATTTATTTAGAAGTGACTTTAGTTCATGATACCAACTACAAAGGGAGACAGTAGCTGTGATTCTCTAGTCATGATGCTCCATGAAGTTTAAACAAAACTAAGACATTTCATGCCAAAATGTTTGCCTTCCCTGGCTGAGGGTAGCAAGAAGAGGTCAGGGGTTGGTTGGTTGGGGTTTTTTTGCCTTGCTTTGTAGTCCTTTCTACAGGCCCTTTGTTTTGGCTTTTTGGATGCCTAAAATTTTGAAGTCATGCTAGCACTACTGTATTTAATTCCCATGCTGGCTAATGGTAACATTTAAATCAGCCTTTAAACAGAGCATGAGGATTAGCCTCGGTAAAGCACGTAAGCGCAGCAATCATCTTTCAAGCATTTTGCTGCCTGCCCAGGTCTATAGGTCTCTTAAGGTATTTGTGTCCCCTCTGCAGATAGAACTTACTCTGGGAAAGGAGGGAGATGGTTCAAAAGACTGGTGGGACAGGCGGTGGAGCGAGCCTTCAGTGTGCCAGTCTTTGTGAAACCATCCGTCAGGTTTCGAGGAGTCTTACCTGGTGGCTGTTCATGGCAAGACTGATGCACAGACAGGTTCAACTTGGGAAAGAACAGAACAGCGTCTGCTATTGAGCTGCTGGCAGTGGCACCCGCGCAGATAACTTTCCGTTAAGTACCTGGTTAGGAAATGAGAGTGAGTTGCCACAATTTCCACCTCCTGAGTAACTGCTGTATCACATGGCTGCAGGCCGAGACACCTTCAAGATTCACACCCTTTTGATGCTGTGATACTTCAGCAAAGCACTTGAGGTGAAGAGCACGGCTGGCGAAAACGTCCAAGCACTCAACAGGGACAGCAGAGCCCACATTGGATTACATAGCTGTTAGGAAGCACACGGGTTCACGAACACAGCTCCAGGAACTGCCCCAACACTCAAGCTCAGGTGCCCGCTTCCCTCACCCTCTGTACGTTTCTTCTGCCAGCTACAGTGCTGCACAGCTTCTACAGGAGCACAACTCTGCCCTCTTTCCCCAAAATTAACACGCAGTGTGAGCCAGAAAACAAGACAGAAGTTTAGCCCTTGGCACAGTTTTCCCAGATGAAACCGTAAGTAGTGGCCACGCTCCTTCCTTCACATGCAGTTACCCCAAGGTTAGGGCAGAGAGCCAGGCTGTCCCATCGTGGCCTCAATGCTGTTCCAAACAATAGTACTGGGGAGGATTTGCCTTCTGAGTGTGCAGAGAGAAGAAAATGTCTGCCTACCATTTCTTCCACTTGTGTTTTTTTGAGGAAAGGGAAGGCAGAGAACATGAGCATATCATTCACTTTGCATTCAAGCCCACCTGCGTGGACTAGGGAGAGCTGGGCCGTGACCATTTCTTAGCAAGAAGGTACATCAGCCAGGAGGACAGAGCTGTGCCCTGAGGTCCCACCTTGCCAAGGCTCTGCCTTCAGAGCCGAAGCAGAACACACTGAGCCCCTTGGAGACTTTGAAGCCCTTTCAAATGCATGAGGTCCTGAGCTGGTGCACACCCAGGGGTCAGACAAGCCAAGTGCAATCCCTTCCTTTGATTGAAGGAGGTCAGATGCTTTAATCACAGAGTCATAATGCAATAAGGGAAAGTCTTTATCACTGTCTCTAGGGCAGAATCCTCTCACCACAATTCAACAAGAAAAAGCAACCAAACCACAAACCATCCACACATTGGAAAAGGAGCAGGAGTAAAGAAAACCCCCACTGCTGTAAGGAGATGGGTAGGGCTAGCAGTTATGAAGAAGAGACAAATTTATCTTTGTCTAAATTGATGTTTTCAAGTACAGAAATCAACTTTCAGTGAAATCTGCTGTCAGAATTACAGGCATGTTTAAAAGGAAAGTGTAGACATTTGCATTTCATGAGATATTCAAGTCACATTCAAAAGATGCTCACAGCACAGAGGCTTCACTACCACAATTTGGCACTTTCAGCTAGAACAGTTTCTTACCGCAGATTTTCTGGGTGCTCACGTTACTGCAGCATCTGTGAGCCATCTTACCTAGCGATGACGCCATGCTGGGCTGCGTGTAAAGTGCTTCAGAAGCCGCTCTGGTTGCCGAGCATTCATGAGGGAACTAAACCAGGTCCCCCACCACCAAAGATGAGCCCTCCTGCAATTCAGGAAGCGCAGTACAGAGACTTCCAAGGACTGAGGGTAGAGCATTTCTCTTCTGCTCACCAGCCACATCTATAGCAAAACTTCTTGTTCCAAAGTCAGGATAAAAACACTACCAGGAACAATTTATGAATACGTATTTACACAAGATACTTTTCATTAGAATTACAGAGTTCATAGGAAATCATAGTAGACAAAGGAATATGTGCAATTTTGCAGAAGCATTGAAAACATTCAAACTATAAATATCCTGAAAGCACTACTAAAATTCTTAGTTTTACACACAGGCTGATGTTATTCTACTGAGGAAAAACTAAGGTGTTGTGCCACAACTGTAAATTAAGTACAGTAATGTATTATCATTCCAGCAACATAGATAACACCTGCACTGAACAGTGCGATACTGTTAAATCAATCCACTGATCTATTGAAGATCAAAGTACAAATCTGTATTTTTATTGATTTGGCAGCGTTGCTTTTGGAGAAACAAATGCACTAGTTAAACCAGTACATTGTCATACTGCTCCAGTTACAAAAACATCCAGGACTTTCATAGAGCTACAAATGTATCGTACTTCATTATTTGCCCCCAAATGATGATCTCCATGTTAAGTAAATAAGCGAAGATACCCAAGTTTGTATCCTTCATTCTGTTACACTGACGAACATACACCACCACTTAATAAATAGAAATGCAGCAGTTCATCCACATAATAGCAAATATTTTTGTACCCTAATCCACCACTGAAGTTCAGTTTGTACAAAACAGTCTTTTTCTACAGAGTGGAAAAAAATACCTTCTTCTCATCAAGGTGCAAGCTAAGCTTTGAAACTTAAATGAATGTGCTTTTATTCTTTTCATGGGCAATAAAAGAGTTTCATGGACCTTCTGATCTATCTGAAAATGCATAAATTTGGTCACAGATGGATGTCTTCATTGTTCAGGTTTAATGGACTATTTCAGTATCACTGATGTTGTGCTTTTGTTCCTCTTGAAAATACCAATCCAAGAGTTATGGAGATCAAATTAACTCAAACGATGACCTCAGAGTTCTAGAAACATAAGTGTCCTCATTGTAATACAAGACCAACCTAAAGGAAGAAGAGAAATAGAGTAGTTTAGTTCGAGTATGGCAATAAATCTAAACATCATTAGTTTTCTGCACCTCAGTTATGCATCTTAAATATGACCAATTAAAAAAGTTACTTTAAAACTTTTGCTCATTTTGGCCAGTGTAGATTAATGCACCATCATACCTAACAGAATTCAGAAGCTCTTTTTTTTTTTTTTCCTCCCTTACCTTTTCAGATTCCATGCCGGGACATCTCCAGTTGTACAAATAATACTGCAAATTTCCATCTCCAATCCCGAACTTGAGTTTTTCCAGGAATGTTTTGTTTTCCATTAAGTCTAGTGCATTGAACACATCAAATCCTTTCTGGCAATAGCAAAACATTTTTTTAAATTTTACTTTTTAAAATTTCAAATGATACTTTACACAGTGGCATAACAATATCCAAGAGACTAGGCTAATTAAGTGGAAAAAAAGACTTGGGAATAAATCTTGCTTTTTAATTAGATACACACACAAATAAATTTTCCCAATAAAAAGTGAAGTACGAGGCACAAATTTACTTGAAAATTAACTTCAAAAGGATAGGAATTTTAAAGCCACTTTCAGGGATAAATGTCTGAGGAGTCCCTAAAGAATTGTCCCCTATTTTATCCTTACAGATATGCATTTTTTTAGTCACATACATTGTTTTGACACACATGACCTATTCCAGCTAAAACCATATAAATACAACTTACGGTGGTTTTCAGCCGTTTATCATTCTGTTAATGATAAACATTGTATTTTTATGATTTGGTCCTTTTCTGAAATGCCATTGCCTTTAGACCTCCAGCCTTTCATGTTACTCTCCCTCCCCTACTCTTGCACCCTCTACCGTCTCCTCTTTCCACCAGCCTCCCAGATTCACCACTCAGAACCACTTTGCTCTCAGAACAGCCACACAGCCAAATTAGTCTCGGGGTTTTATGTAGCAGCATAAACATACTCAAATCCTAACTCACTGAGAACTCAACAAACAACATAAAACCAAGGTCAGTTAAGCCATCGCAGTGACAATCATCAGGTATGAATAGCTGAATTTGCTTGGAGTTCCAGATATAGAAATCAATTTACTTGCAATTAAGTGCAAGGGAGTCTGACCTAAGTTCCCAGAGTCTTAACAACACAAAAGCAGTTTGCCAGCAGGACTTTCTATACTCTAGGGTAAAAATAAGTTACAAAACAATAATGCTCAGTTACTTAAGCACAAGAAGATGGTAAAGAACATTCTTCACTCAGTATAAAAACTAGATGTATTTTTTTTTCTTTTAAAGAAGCACCCCATATTAGGAAAGAAAGGGGTTGAAGAAGAAGAGTATTTGAAGCTCTTTTTTAAATAGTTCTAAACTGATGGAAAGTCAAACCACGGACAGTGAGTTTAGCAAGGTTCCCCACTACCTTACACAAAGATCATTCTGTGTGCGGATGAAGCTATGCTAAGTTAAATGTGCTGTGAAAAACATGCAGAAACAAGACAAATAAGGTGGCAAGGATTTGACACTTGGCATCTGAAGAAGTAAATTATGAAATACTCCAAGTTAGTAAGATGTAATAACAGAAATCTCAGAAGGCAGAAAGGGAAGTGGGGGAGAATACAGACACACTGTAGATATAGACACACTAATGAAGCTCTGCAATTAAGCACTCCGAATAAATGATGAAGTCTACACATGTAGTTTTAATTCAGTATCTAAACATCAGCAGATTAGGTTCAGGTTAATATTTTCTGAGTGGTATGCAAAAGTTCCTGTTCAAAGGTACTTGCTCCACAGCTGTGCCAGGCCATTAGAGCAGACTCAGAAGTGAACTTGGGAGCTCTCTCCTGTTCCAGATCTAGAAACCTAGTGTCAGCTTCAACAACAAAATACGCAGGGTTTTAGGGGGATTATATTACTCTTTCCATGCAGAGTACATGGAACCTAAGTGCATAACTCCAAATTTTGGGGTTTGCTTTGGAGGCCAGGCATTTTTTCCTACAATTGCCAAGATTTTACTTGATTTAGTTCTAAGCGAATTTTATATAGTGTAATATGAAGATAAAAATCAATGTTAAACTGATATGCAAACCCTGAATGCAACTTGCTGGGTTGAATTTATACCTCCAAAATGCATTCCTTGGGAGTAAAAGTAAAGAAAGGACTGTGGTGGGTTGTCCCCAGCCAAGAGCCACACATGCACCCAGTCTTTCGTTTGTTCCCCTCTCACAGGATGGGGAGAAAGTAGAAGGAAGGTAAGATGACTTGTGAATCAAACTAATGACAGTTTAATAGAGAAAGCAAAAGCTGCATGCACAACCAAAGCAAAAAGAGGAATTGATTCACTACTTCCCATCAGCAGGCAGATGACAAGTCAGTTCCTGGGAAGCAGGGTCTCAGCAAGTGTAATGGTTATTTGGGAAGCAAAATGCCATAACCACAAGCCTCCCCACCCCTCCTTTCCTCCAGCCTTTATTATGGAGCACAACATCATATGGTGTGGAATATCCCTTTGGGCATTTGGGGTCAGTTGCCCTGGCTGTGTCCCCTCCCCAGCCTCCTCACTGGGGGTGACAGCAAAAGCCTTGAGGCTGTGCTGCACTGTTCAGCAGTAGCCAAAACACTGGTGTGTTATCAGTGCTGTTTTAGTCACAAACAGAAAGCACAGCACCATATGGGCTGCTAGGAAGAAAGTTAACTCCATCCCAGCCAGACTCAGTACATTTGTAAACGAAAAGCTGTGAAGAGGAATGTATTTTTCATTTCCCTTGCCTCACTTCTCCTCATGTACAAGTCCAAGTGCCAGACCTGCAAATGTAATCAGGCATCTAACGATGCAGGCAGGCCCAGCAGGTACTTTGGAATTCCACAAGTGTCTAAACCCCGTTATTCTAACCATATGATGATCCATTTAAAAGAAAGGAATCTCGTGTCACATTTAGAAAGGAATCTAGGCAGGGGAAGGTGCAAAGCCCTGCGGCTGTACCACATCACTGCTTCCTTACCCGCTCCAGCCATGGCCTAGTGCATGGCCAGCCACTCAGCTCCCTGTGCCACACTTCAAACAGAGACCAACTTTTTCAGACTTTTTAGAATAACTAGTACTAGTATTTTTAGCCACTTCTGAAAATTACACTAGCCACCTTCCTATATCCTCACGTATCTTAACACCTTTCAAAGTCTCCGAACTTCCTTTGGTATTGTTCTGGAGCCTGAATAATGGGGTTCTGTATTCCCCATGACTATCCGGGAATTTTCCTTGCCAAACAGTTAAACTCAATACTGCTTACAGCTCAACAGGCTTCAGCAAGCAGTTCGGACCACAGGCATCGCTCAGCTGCAGCGCCACACGAACATGGCTGCGACAGACAAGCTGAAGACTACGTGGCTGCTTTCCTGCACCCTGAGGTCTGAACTGATACAGCCTTCGCCGACCATCGCTGCCTTCGTACAGGATCAACACGGAGCTCCCTGTGCCACCTGCAGCACAGGCGGCTCTGAGCACGCTTGGCTGGAGCACGGCGTGCGTGTGCTCGCACCGAGCACTCAGCTGGTGGTGCCGCAGCACAACAGCGCGGCAGCAACGCTTCAGCTGGGAGCGGCAAGCTTCACAGGCGAGGAGCGGAAAACACGGCTGGGGTCGGCAGCGTGCTGGGAACGCTTGCTAGGATTGGTACCACGGACTGCATGAAGCCTGTGCAGTGCCGTGAATTGCCAGGGCTAAGCAGGTCTCTGAGAATTCATTCAGAGCGTTGGGATGTGCATCGCCGGCACAGCTCAGTAACCACAGGCTACGTTGCCATCAGTGTTTGCAACTGCACTCTCATGAAACTCTGATGCTTAAGGGCTGAGCATTAGTTTTTCATCAGACGGCACTAAACCCGTACAATTCTTATGTTTAAAAACTGCATTTATAGTCTCTTCCATTCAGCTAAATCGTCTATCAGTGTAATTCCATGCATGAAGACGTGCTTAAAAGCTACAAAATGACATCATCTACAGAGCTTTACGGGCAGCAATTAGTAACAAGATAAAATGATAAAACTAGCACAAATAAACTTTTCCATTTTCTAGAAATAAAAATTAGTTTCAACAAGCAAAATAATGTATTTAATAGAACTTATTAACTAATTTCCAAGGGAAACTATTTTAGTGATACTTTCCATCCTTCTGGTACTTAGTGACTATGGTCATCAGTGTGCTCTTGGATGTTTACACAGTTCAAGCTACTGCAAACACTTGATCTTCATGCACTTGTCATTCTCTAGCATCACTCAAAGTAAAAAGGAAAAACGAGCACAGTGTTTTATATTTTAAGATATATATTGTATATGTCTCAGCTGCACTCTGTGCTGTAGACAGTAACAGGAAACAGAATGCAATGGCATGGATAAAGTGCTGCCAGTTCTTACCTCGCCACCACTTCTAAGAACACTTTTGTGAAGGAAGCAGAAAAAACCACAACTTACCAATTTAGCTATAATGAGTGCATCATTCATTAAGTCCAAGAGGGGGGTTTCTGTATGAATATTGTAAAAGGAATAGGCAGCTTTGAGGCTTTTATGAACAGGATGGTGCATCACTGTTGAAGGTAACGTGTAGAAACTCAAGAAGTCCGTTAAAATACCATTTGAGCCCTACCAAAAACAAACAAACAAACAAAAAGTAAATTAGTAAGAAGTAACCGCTCAGTTATTGCTTAGGCTAACACCACAGTTCTACAAACAGTATGAAATAAATGCAGCCCAGTTTTACACACCATAACTATTATGGTATAACAGATAATCTTGGCTAAGATTTGAAGAAACTGAATTCTTGCCAAGGATGTATCTATACATCAAAGTGAGACTGAAGCCTGAAATGGTCGCTTCAGAAAAGATAACAAACATTTAGATTTTTCTAGTCTATTACACCAATAACAGTTTGACAACAAATTGCCAAAGCATTTCAGTTTGTTTCCCAAGCTTAGCCTGCTATGAACAAAGCTAACAAAGTACACTTCCAAAATAAGTATGGAATTTTTTTTCCAACTGAACTTATTTTTAAACTGACGAAGTTCACACTGAGCAATAATTTTCTCAGCTTTCTAAAAGCAGAAAGAAAATATACTGTGCTTGTATACAAAGCATATTTAAAGCAGCTCTAGTGATTATTAATCCATAAGCACAATCCATTTGCTAGACAACAGTGCTAAATCACATTGAAATTCTAATAAGACCAGTAGTTATCAAAAAGGTACTTAAACAGAAATCTAAAAGTATCCTACATAAACTTTCGTAATGTTTTACAAACCTCATGAAGTTCAACCATCTTCAAGAGTGTAGATTAGTGGGAAATGGGAAATAATTATTAAACGGGTTGTGACTGACATGTTGAGGAAAAAAAAAAAACCACAACAAAAAAACCCTCACCACACCTACTTTCACTCCTCCTATTCCGATGGGGTCTCCTGGTATCTCTGAGAAGATAAGGCAAAGGAGACACACAAATGGTTGGTTTTGCTTGTTTGCTTTATTTTTGAATGACCAGTGCCCACTATTCTGAGGTCGATGAAGGACCTCTTGTGGATCCTTACATTGATAGTACTTATACAGTAAAAAGTAAAAGAGTTGAACCCATCACAGGCAAAAAAGCTATTGTCTTAGAGCAGGTACAGATTCTCTAGTAGAGATAAACTAACAACAAATAACAGAAAAGTTATTAAGTCACTCACTGAATTCAGTAAGGATGATGAAAATATTAATTCAGGAATTATACAGAGTATTTTAAGGTTTTAGCTTTGCACATGCAAAGATGACTTAAAAATCTGATACTAACTTCTCCAGGTCATGCAGGTCTTAAAAAGATTTTAAGCACTAACAAATCTACATTTTGTATAGTGAAAAACTAGTTCAAGAGACAGTGTAAAGCAAGCAAGTGAAGACTGCGCTGCTCAGTTGAAATGGCACTGTCAAAATGAAATTGTCCTGTCCCTCACATTGCTCCTGGTGCTTGTGCACTCTTCTGTAGGCTTCCACTTAACAACAAGGCCAAAAACCAACTCAAGGAGGGGGTGGGGAGAGAAGAGGAGGTGGAGAAAGAAGGAAGGCAAATAAATTAAATTAGACCATGGAAGAGTCCAATGAGCACCAGACCCCCTGCAAAGTAAGTAGAAAGCTAAACTTGGACAATGACAACCGATGAGCAGGACCTCTTATCTCCAGCACCAGTAAGTTTCTACATTCAGCTGAGACTCCTGCACAAATTCTGGCTGCAGTGAGGGAACACTGAGCTTCACAACCTGCGGCTTCTGGGAGAAGCTGGTACGTTTAAGTATGTTAGTGTGGATCATTTTCAAAAAACATAATTCCTCCAGCAGGTGCCCCTAAAATTAGTTTCAAAAATAAATAATTATGAAGTGGTGTATGGCAGTTAGACACCTGAGAATGATACCGAATTCAAACCAAATCCCTATCTTGGTCTTGTATCGTTTTTCCTTTTTTCTAGAGAAGGAGATTTGAAGACCACTGCTTATTATGATGTCATATATCTATGGCAAAAAAATTGAATACAGGTGGAGGGGTTGTTTTTAAATACGTAAGGTTGTTTGCTGTAATATTTCCAAGAAGGTGGTATTTTGAGATTTCAAAATTCTTCTTTAAAATAGCTTATCATAACCAAACATTTTCTCCTTTACAGAATGCAATACAAAGAACAAAGCTTGGAATCATGATATCGAATTCTACCTATAGCACACTTTTTCATACTGTCCGCATTTCAAAAACTTGATGCTGATATTAACTTTTGTAAGTGGCATTCATATATACATTCATTGAAGTAGTTAGAGCGTGTTTTACCTCTACTACAAAAGTGTCAATAATATGATCCCGAGGCAGGAACCAGTGGGCTACCTCTTCTTCATCCATCACTGGAGCAAGATTAAACTGTTTCAAGTAAGTATTGATTAATTCTTGTACTGCTTTAGTATCTTTTTGTTCCATTGGTCTCAAACCCGAAGTCTTTGTGGCCTTGTAACAAAAGAAAAATAAATGTTAAGATGCTGAAAGGAAAACTGCATACACAGCAAAGGTTGAAAGTAGGTTGCAGAGTCACTCCACTTGCTATAATGCATTCATTATTAGCCTACTTTACCCCAGCCACCTAATTCATTATGCTATTTTACAAATGGCTTTCAATCAGAATTCCCACTATTCTAATTATTGAGACAGTCTGGGGCGCTTTAATCTTTATATTTCATTACTGAAACAACTTAATTTCTCCAGAGAAAGAGATATTATTGCCAACAGGCTAGACGCCATATATTTTGGCTTTTTTTTTTTTTTTTTTTTTTTCAGGTCAGTCTTTATTTCTTATTTCCTTCTAAACTACCTGGGGCCCAGACACAGAAACAAAACATAAAGCAACTTGCAATATCAGAAGTTAATCTGAAGACACGAACACTTGCCATTCAAACTTATGATAGTTACAGTCAAGCTATAAACCAAAGTCAGCTGATAAAGTTCAATTATAAATTATTTTACAAAAAAATCCGCCCATTCTTAACACTTGCAAACTCCCTAACTAAACTTTCTATACAGGCACCACTGCTGTTCTGTTAACAAGAAAGGTTCTCATAACTTACAGATTCCTGAAATTAAAAAGCTACAGTATTTTAACAAATAAAGGGTTTTTTTGGGTTCAAACACCAGAAGGGAAAAAAAAATTGCTTTCCAGTACTATGCAATTAATGATTAAACAAGCAAAGATGATTAAAGATTTCTCCCCAGCTCTTGTTAGCTTTCCTGAATATTTCCTTTCAGGGAGAATAAGGCTTGTTCTCTTCAGAGCTCATTTATCCTGCATCATCTGCTTGAGCTACATACTCGGGCATGTACCACATTAATCATCGCAAAGTCAATTGCAAGAGCAGCCAGGTAGAGACTTGATTACTGGAAGGCTGAAATTAGTGTAGCTGATTATGCTCTGCTCAAAAAGGATAAATACCTGGGGGAGGTTTTTATTCACATACTCTGCAGCCAGATGAAAAATCAAGGCACATTTTGCCACAGCTCTGGCCTGTGCATTACATTTCAGTCTTCCTGCTTTCCTGAGCAACTTAGGACTACGGTTTGCCTCCACAACACATCATCTAGATTTTTAAATGCAGTGAATCCATAGGGGTATTCACCTGACTTGTCAACACGGTGCTGTATTTCATTTATAACCTCCTTATGAACTACAATATAAAAGGTTAATTTTGACTTGCTCTGAGCCTTCATCCGTCTTCTACAGGCATACACTGGAGCAGGAGGGGAGGAAAAGCAGCTTTATCCCCCAGCAATGCTCAGAATGGCCACCAGTAAATGATTATTTGCAGCTCCAGAAGTGAGGGAAAGTGTACAGAACTGGGCTAAAATTTGTTTCTCTACTACACACATCAAGCTGCACTGGGCACAAGATTCATGTGAGTATCCTGGCTCAGGATCAAAATCAGTCAGGAAAAGACATACAGAGACAAACGAGCTCCTATCTTTATTCTAAACACAGCCAAATTTACCTCTTTCAGAAAGCTCCTTGCTCAAGAGATTGAATGCTTCAAAAAAACCATTTATTTTTTCTATCTATAGGTGTATACACAAACATAGTCTTCAGTGAGGGTGGTATTTTAAATTACAGTATTTATTATTTCTGAAAACCTTTTAAACTCTGCTCAAGTGATTAGGAATGATTAATTCCTCTTAAAGAGAGATCAGCTGCCAATGGCAATGATATGCCAAGGACTCTAAGAAAAGGGGTTAGAATGCAAGAAACAGTGTTTGGTGCTGTGGAACAGGACAGTGCGGCTGGAATGAACCCATTTGTGTGGCAGTAATGTTCATTGTAACAGCCTGAAACTGAGGATAATGATCCTCAACAGCACTCAAATCCTTTCTTGGGAAAAAAAAACTAAAAAAAAAAAAAAAAAAAAGCACAAGATCTAAAGAGAAAACATTAGCACAAAGATTAAACCTTTATTTTCCAAGGGAGATATTACCAAGTTGAATCTAAAAATAAATGAACACTTGAGGCATATGGACTCCTACATCACTTAGTTTTGAAAACTGATTTTCAAAGCACCTATTTTCTATTCGCACGTCTCTGTACGGTATGTTTGCCTTTTTTATATTTTATGAATGAGATACGATGTGTGCTTTGTTTTCCATAAGTTATTTTTCTGTTTATACTGTAAGATCCTTATTGCTTAAATTATTATTTTCCTGTATTGTTTCCATGAGAAACAGTACTAGAGTTGCCACCAAAACCTATATTTGAAATTGTCTACTGCACTTTTTTCAGACTATTAAAAAATGACTTCAAGATTTGATGAGAGCTATACTTAGCTCTCCAAGATATAAACCTAATTAACTTGGTAATTAATGCCTAAGCTCTGAAAACTGCTGCCCTGCCCACAAAGCAGAACCTGCACGTGCAGGCGGGGGCAGCGCGCGGGAGGCACAGGAACCCGGTCCCACTGACAGCAGCCGGAGTTCAGATCACGGCACGTGCTCTGTACTGAGGAGCGCTTAGTGTATTACTCAAATGTCTAAGCAGGAACAGACCCTGCAGCATCAAGCTAAATATAACCAACAGACACAATTCTCCGAAGTCAGATAAATCATTACAAAGTACTACAAGTGAGGAAAAAAGTGGGGTTTTTTCCTAACCAAAAGGGAGGTTTTGTTGAATAGAAAAGGGTTTACTGATATGGTACAGGTAAAGGATATTCTGCAGTCCCTCCAAATAGAAAGGTAGCTTTTACAAGTAAAGAAATTGTTTTCAATCATAAAGCTGAGACTAACTTCTATAAGCTATTAATTACAGCAATGATATCTTTTAATAGTACATCTCAGGCTACTTACAGTGACTTGCCCTGTCATGGAAATGCATCCTAGGGCTTTGTGCCAGCCTAACTATTAGCTGCAAACATGAGAAAAAATATTTTTAACTAACCTAGATATGCCAGAACACTTTTTTTTTGCCAGACCATGCAAATAAACAGTACACAACATAGAGGTGGCTTTTGCTGAGCCTACTCCTTGCAGAAGAACAACATTCTCTGACAGAACAGAAAAAGCTGTGAATTAGAGTGGAATCAACAACCTCACTGTGCTCAGCCAACTTTCTGATGGACTTCTCTAAGAATTTTAAGACGTGAACTGTTAATTTTCTGTTCCAGTAATCTTTTATCAGATTAATCATACCGAGAATAGTCTTATGCATCTTCAACTCAATCCCACATGTTTATGCAGTCAAGGTTTCTTTTTGTTTGTTTAAGGCTTTTAGGTCAACATTTCTATTTTCTCCATATACAGATCTACATTTCCAGCAATAGTCTCTTCTGTTTATGATAGCCCTTAAGGTCTTTCTCATCAACCAGAGCTTTTCTTTAATGTCCTGCATGCACTGCCTTTCCACACAAAAGCCTGTGCTGTCAGAGGCAGATGGAAGGTTATTTTGGGCCTCAGAACAACGGTGGGGATTCTCTAGAAATCACGCTGCTTACATCAGGAAGTCTGTAGAGCTTCATTGTTCTTTGTAGAGTCATGTTTCTACTCAAATGTGAAAATTTCACCTCCACCAATTTTCTGGGATTCAGTGATCGATGCCAATACCTGGAAATAAAATTAACAATGAGATTACTTTAAGTGTCAGCTTTACTTGCATCCATTTCCCTACTTTCTTTCATTGTTCCTTCTCCTTTCCAGACGTGTTCCGAAGCAAGCTTGTACTGTGTCTGTGAAAGGCTTGAGCAACAAAAGATAAAGCTATATTCAAGCAATAGCTTTTGAACAGGCCTGCTACCACCATATGTTGAATCTAAGCAAAGGCTTTTTATTACAAAATGAGTAATCACAGGGCTAAACATTTTAGTACTTGCCATAGCCTGGACAATCTCACCATACTTACATAGTAACATTTATTTTCTTGTACAGACAGGAGCCTCTGCTCATGTCTAAGTAGTTTGTTGAAGGAGATCTCCTCTTCCTAGGAGATCATTGTGCAACAGAACATCCCTGGTTACTCTAACACAGGATGGGTTTTTTTTCCATCCTTCCTTACAGAGACATACAGGATCTTTGGTGTTGATAGGTACAAACACAATTTCAAATAAAATATTATCCTGTCCTCCAGAAGGATAGACAGCTGAACTAATACTGCTGAAACTGAACTGTTCCCAGCAGAAATAAAACCACTTCCAAGGAAACAAAATAGTACTTGATCACATACAACTCTTCTTACGTGATAGTTTTCTGATCTTTATCAAATGCTGATGAAGTCCCCCTTTCTCCAGGAAAGATGAAAGTACTTCAAAAAAGCATTGTACAATTCCCAGAAATGCTCTGCTGCCTTTGGCAAGCAAGCAGGTCAACAGGGAAATGTCCCAGGAGGGAAACAGGCCAATTCAAAAACACAGGTATACAGTGTTGTCAATGCTAGCATGGCTTCCACCAGAAGGTCAAGAGAAACATCTATTAGTCTATTTGAGGTGCAATAAACAAACTGAAAATTAGATTTCAGTCTGGGAAGCTGTTTTATCCAAGGCATTGGGAGGGAAGGGAAAGAGGAGAAAAAAAAAATTAAAGAAAGAAGAGGGGGGGAAGGGAAAAAAAAAAAGAAAAAGAAAAAGAGGGGAAACCCCCCCCACCCTGACAAACACTCAGGCCTTTGGATTAGTCAAGGCCACAACATTTACTTTCTTTGCATTTTTTGCTTTTATTGTTTCTAGCCAATTACATAAAATTTTCTTAAAATGACTCCCACAGTAAATGATATTATAATAAACATCACCTAGGTTACCTGCAAGTGGCCACAGGTTTGGGGAGTACCACTCCAGCAGTGTAAACTGCCTGAAAAATTCCTTCCAGGTTTACTCTTCTGGTTATTTCCCGAATCAGTACAGGTGCTACTCGTTTAGATCTCAGTTTCTTATGGACACACAGAAAATTGATTTCTACCATTTTCTTCACACTGAAAGGACATTAAACAGTAGAAAAGTTGAAGAGAGTTGCACATTACATATTTTCATTTGCATAATTATAGTTTTCCGTGCTGTGACAGAAAAAATTGAGGTAACAAACTGGCTTGTGACAAAGTATATCTGCAACAAATACTAATCTATGATACTGCAACTGCAATGGCAAATTGTGCAATATGCAAGCCGTGTCTGAGGTGTTTGCAACACTCCTTTTTCAGAGCTCTATCAAGACCTAACCAATTACACTACTATAAGAAGCAGAATGGCATCCAAGCACATGCCACGTAGTGTCATAATACTTTACAATTATCAGTGTAGAAAGACCCAGCCAAGGAAGTCCAGCTGACTGAATGTCCTTTAAATACATCTCAGTAGGGTCAGAAAAGTCCATGTCATTATCTGTATCATCCATCAATAAGAAAAATGCTTAAATATGTATTACTGGTCTCACTGTAAGGAGCTCATAAACTTTTGGAACGGTAGGAAGTAAAGGAGGAAAAAAAAAGTCTCTGCTACATACAAAGGATTCTTCTCTTTATGATCAGTGAGCCTTCTCCCTTTTTAAATTCTCTACGGCAATGGATACCGGTTTAATATTTGTTTCATGGTGTTATTCTTTTACAAATACAAAAGTAATTATGTATTTTACCTGTCATAAATACGAATATTTGCAGGGATGGCACTTATGAATCCTACCAATTTTTTGTTTGAAGACACTCTAACCCCACAGTGCCATTGGGGTAACCAGCCTGGAGGACGTAGCGCCCTAGAATTGATGACAGAAATAATTACAAATTACTGCCTAAGAAGATGTAACAAAACCAGCTTTCTTTGCACTCCAGCCAGAGCAGAATGTGGAACTTGCTACTCACCACAGAAGGAAATCAGGTGAATAATCAAACCTAAACATATTATCATCATCTTCTACGTAATTCTCATTTAACAGTGTGTATAACTCCTTCAGCTGAAAACACACACAAAATAATCCAAAGATTTATCCACACACATCAATCAGAATAAACTTCAGCAATTTTAGGTACATATAAAAATTGTTTTACTTACAACTTCAGCATTGCTAAGATCCAATGTGTCCCACATAAAACCCTGTGGCAAAGAATATGGCTCTAGGCGGACATTGTCCTTATCTGGTTCAATTGCACCATGTGAAGTTATAACTTCGTCTTTTGAGGGAGGAGAAAGAAAGAAAAAGAACAACAATAAAAAAGAACGGTTACATTGCCAGCTTTCCTGGTAGTTCTTGAAACTGCATTTAACTCACGTCATCTATTTTCTCATCATTATGTCATAGGAACATGAAGCTTTTAAAAATGGTGAAAAAAATCAGTATTACTAGTTTATATTACTTCTCAGATGGCATTCGGACTAATGACCACCTCAGAGTATCGATGGATATGCACAAAAATACCTCACTTGTTATCAAATATTTTGTAACACAGGACAGCAGTTTATCAGCGCATGCATAGCATTTAGCCAGCCACGAGACCATGGCCTCATCCTGAGAAACATGTTGTACTGACAGCTAACAAGCTATGGCTTGGATCCTACTACCGACTTGAACAGACCTGAACTCACCAGGATTACTCAGAAGCAGTGGCATCACAAAGTCAGGGCATTTAAGGGATGCCGGTAAAATGTGAAATTTGGTTCTAAAAATCCTACATGAAAGCATGCTTTCATCTCTTTCCTGACTTGACAGCTCTGGTCACTCAGTATATAGCTATAAACAGAAGCTGCTCCTCTTCTGTGGAGCAGCACTTGCCAAATGTCCATTTGTAGTATAAACTTTTCCCAAATGACACACAATCCTGACAAATAGTATGGCCTGCTGTCCAGTTTGGAAGGTCATCATTACCAGCATCTTTACACAAATTCCAGAAACTATCAACAGCCTAAATGTTACTGCAGCTACATGGCTGACTTGGCCTAACTAAAGGATCTATTGCTAACAATCGTAACTAGAAGGCAGAAGGATTCTGAAGTTAATTTAATGCAAAGATCCCTACAGCTAATTCTTGAATCAACAGACTATTTTTTTCCACCTAAAAATATCCAGCATACCAAACAGTGAAGACTTCCAAATATGTTCACTCAGCAGATAAAGGAAAAGCTTAGTAAAAAAAAAAAATAATCAACGGGATCAAGAAGCGATTGATAAACAATGTAGAACAAAACCTCTTGCTGGCCAAATTCAACAACATATATTTCTACTGAACAACACAAATCATTTTTAGAGCCAATGTATTGCTTATTTTAGGCTGGCAAGTGACAGACTCTCCTCTCTATAGGTAAGATATATTGATTAACCTGAACTGAACTCCTGGAATGGCTGCACAGACACCTGAACTAGCTCTGAAACAGCTTTGTTATGACCAGAGTGTTTTTCGATTTACACATCAACTTATTTTGGCTAGGCTGTGCTGGTTTGACTGAAATTGAGTTAATTTTCTTTATGCAGTTAGAAACTTTCCTTTTTTGTAGCTAGCACAGTCTTTGTTTTGCATTTAGCATAAGAATAACGAGATAACATTGTTTTTCTCTAGGATAGAGTTAATGTTTTCCTTTCAGCGGGTAGCTGTGTTTTTTAATTGGTATGAAGAGAATGTAAGAACTCACTGATATCTCAGCTGTTGTCAAGGAAACTAAGGTCTTTTCTCAACTTTCCAGCTGCAGGTGCAAGGCAAAGCAGCCAGGAGGGAGAGCAAGTGGGACAGCACCTAGATTGATTGACATCCAGGTTGATCAATGAAATATTCCCTACCATTAGCACCATGCTCAGTGTAAAATTGGAGCTGGCTTTTCTGGCTGAGTTCTGGCTGTGTTCTTTTCCGTTTCGGTTCAGTTCTGTTTGGGAGTTCCGTTCATTCAGTCTTTTGCTGTTTTGCTTGCCCAAAGTTGGCCTTTGGGCCTTTCTGCCTTTTGCTTCTTTGCTCTCTCGCTGGGATCAGCTGCATGGGACCAGAGCGCTCTCCTCTCCGGGACCGGCTGTTGGGCACAACTGGAGTTTCGTGCAGGATTGCACTAAGTATCATTTATTTTCTATTATTAGTAGTATATTATTATTATTTTGTTGTCTTATTAAACTGTTTTTTATCTCAACTCATGAGTTTCTCCCTTCCCTTTCGATTCTCTTCCCTACTTGGGGGTGAGGGGCAGTGAGCAAGCAGCCATCGTGGTTTTGATTGCTAGCTGCGGTTAAAACTGTGAGATAGGCTCTTCCTCCACCAAGGCAGGATTATTGCGACAATTACTATCATTACTTTACAAAGGTATCTGGACGGAGTTCGTACAGAGAAGAGCCAGGACAGGTCAGTTCAATCCAGTAGAAAATATTGCATCCAAGGACTCTGCTCTGGACTTCTGTATGCAAGGAAGTCAGAGAGAAATTAGATCACTGTGGATTAAGCTACAGAAATGGATTAATGTGAAATGCTGCCCTGTGGAGAGAGGAGCAGAGTGCTCCTGTGCTTTAGACTTTACCTTATTTCTGCCTATTCTACACCAGTCTCCAGTGCCATGGTGAGAAACCTGCAGAACAGAACTGTGAGAGCAATTGTGCTGAGATTGCTTTACTTGTGGTGTTCCCAAGTTTTGTTGGCACTTGAAGCGCTACAACTGCTTAGCTTGAAGGTAACGAAGGGAGACTAAGAAGATGCAGAAAGCAACTCAGAAAAAGCAAGAGAGTCAGCAACTATCTTCTCCAGGAAAAACAAAGATTTACCAACCACGTTATCAGGGATCAGATCAGTATAAAAAGTAATCTGCCAAATTCCTTGCAAATTCAAAGGCAAGGAGAGGTTGCCTCACCGTCTTATTTGGTACCAAGAACAGAAAATGGACTCTGAGACAGCATGTCCTCAAGGTAGTGTTCATTGTGGGGGAAGCAGGTGAACACACAGCAGTAAAAGTGTTTATGCATGAGAGAAGCGCCATTATCCACTTACAGCTGCATGAAAACAGTGGAACCTACAGCAGGAGAGCCATTATCTCTGTGATAGCAAATCCATCCATTGAAAAAAAACAAAGAGTGGGGGGGGCAATAAATACATAAAATCGAAGTTTACTCTTTGCCGCTACTTTCAGTTCTTATTTTTCCTGACGCAGAAAAGAGTTCCATGTTCTATTGTTCAAGAGCTAAGACCTAAAATATATAAAGGAATGCTATTTCAACAGCATTTCCCATTTTTATACAGAATATCAGAATGAGATTTATTAACACCGTATTTTGTTGCATATCATTTGGAGGGGTTGCAAGCACCTTCCTACAGAACAGCAAGAATTCCATATAAACTACACAAAAGATTAAGGATCTCTACCACACACAGTCCAACTTCATACCCATTTTAGAGAACAAGCCACACAGCTGGCACACATTCATTTAGTGGTCAGTAAGACAGACCTTATGCCCAGGTCCAGTTAAACTTACTAAGTTTAGGTACAGGTTGCGTATCCCAGAACTGGTATTTACGTTTGGTAGCCTCATCAATATTCTTTGCTGGGCCTTGGCATGCAGAGAGCAGCTCCATTGCTCTCTGGATATCTTGAAGCTTCTGCATTGGAATGGCTGGATTCTGCACACAGAGATAAATGGAAGAGGAAGCTTATTGAGTATGTTTACCTTGAACTAGTTGTACAAACATGTCTATTTATTGTACTGCTATATATTTTTTCACGTACTCTTCTTACCATAGTAAGTTTAGGTATCACCTTCAGAGGCAGGAGGGTGGAAATATAGGTGGGCAACAGACAGGCAGCTTCACAAAATACTTAATAGTTTTGAGTAGCATTTGCATTTAACCATGAAACTCCAGTGTTCTTAACACAAATACTGCAGCACTAAGGCAGGGTACCAGTATTGTAATAAAAAGCTTCTTATATTCCCTGCCCTCTCTCGTAAAAACCAATAAAACAGCAAAAAGCAAATCAGCATGGCTATCTAACAATCCAAAGATACTATTGGTACACACAGAAATGTTTGAAGTTGTACTTTACACATACAATATAAAATAATATTTAAATTCACTATGGTTGAGTATTTCAGGCATACTGTATTGCTAAAAATATCCACTTTTTAACTTTAGTTATATTGTATCTGCTTTCTACTAGCTTGCAATTATTATAGTAGGAACCTTACTGCATTGTATCATATGTAGGAGTTAACCATCTTGCTACTAATTCCAACAGTGCCAACACTCGCAACTGAAGATAATTTTAACTGATAAAAGCAGACTGACAAAATAATCCAACTTTCCACTAAAAAGTTGAAAAATCTCTACAGAAAAGTTATTTGAAAAGCATAAAACCTAAGGCTAAGCATTTCTAAACTGAGCTCTTAAACCCTCACTTTTGTTCACTCTGAGTAAGTGCAACTGGAACGAGAATTTTACCTACACAGGAAAGTACAGAGGAATAATGGTAACAGACTTCTAAATCTAAAGAGATTTTCTTCTCTCTTTTTAAAATCTACTTATTTGTTTTGTTTTGTAATTTCCCCAGCAGTAAGTCCTGTTCTGAGGCATCCTAGCAGCAAGCTCGTGCTCGGGTTTTCCCAGACTGCAGGGCAATAAATTTTGGTTTTGAAGGAATAGTCTCAAATGGACTGGAAAATTTTAGGCAACTCTGTACAGAGGTTTCAAATTGATTTTTTTTACTGAATACCAATGGATCACTATTTTCCTATTTCACCTTCTTTCTAGGATGCATGTGTTGAAAAAAAACCACTGATTTACATGTAATAATGATGCAAAGGTTCATTTGGATGGGCATCTGCCTCTAGTATCCTCAGCCACAAAAGGAGTAAGACTCCCTGCCGGTAGTTCAAGCAGGCCATCATTTTCTATTTATAATAAAAACTTGTACTGCCTTTCTTTCATTAGTGTAACTATTGCAAAACTTTACCTGTGAGCATGCTTTAAACACCTGTCATCTGAGTAGCTGTGAATTAACATATTTACACACTTTAGAACAACACTATTGCAGCATAAAAAAACCTACCTTCTTTCTAGGTCCAGATTACAGTGACATAAGTTACTTTTCTCAAATAAAAATCAACTTTTCTATTACACAGTGGCCCGATACAAACACTTCTAATGCCACTAGATAAATTCTGAAATCAGTAGATTACAAAATCATACATAAAAACTGACATACTGTAATTTATTTTGTATGTTTAAATCTCTAATGTTTTTTTCTACATTAAGAAGAAAACAGGAAAAAAAATATATATAAAAATTACATTCTGAAAAATGTCTTACTAGCATATGTAAAGTACAAAGTTCATGTCCCGGTACTAAACACAACATGGCCAGGGACATCAGGAGGAATCTCCTCTCCATTCAACATGTTCAGAGATCTACCTAGCTAAGTTTACTTTCAACTCTCTTTGTTTTCCTTTAATGGAAAGCAAGAAAAACCTATGCAGAACTTCACATGAATAGAAAGAAGAATGATTTTGTTTAATTTCAGTTGGGGGAAATATCTCCTCACAGCACAAGATGGGCACCGCTGTACAACAAGGCAAAGGTAGGCAATGCTTTTTTTGCCCTCGGTTTTGGTGACAAGATCTGAACTCAGACCTTTGGTGTCACTGAGCCTTGTAGCAGAGTCTGTGGGACTCCCATGACCCGCAGCAGGAGACAGAGTCAGGGACCACTGAGCAAACTCATCACGCACAGGTCCGTGAGACCAGACCAGCTGCATCTGAGGGTGCTGAGGGAGCTGGCTGATGTCACTGCAACTAGCATCGATCAAATTTAAAAGGTTACAGCAATTGGTGGAGGTTTCTTATGACTAGAAAAAGGGAAATGTCACACCCATCTTCAAGAAGGCAAGGGGGAGGATTTTGAGAACGCTGGGGCCAATATTGTTTAATTATCTGGATGTGACAAAGAGTGCTTTCTCTGCAAGTTCATAGATGATACCTAGTTGGGAAGAAAGGTTGATATGCTAGAACACAGAGCTGCTATTCAAAGCTACTTTGACAGGCTGGAAACAGATACTTCATGAAGTTTGACAAAGGTAAATGCAAAGTGCCTGCATCTGGGACAGAAAAAGCCCACGCAATGGCAGAGGCCAGCGTGGAGTGGCCAGGAAGCCAGAAAGCTTTGTAAGCTGTAAGCTTTGCAGAAAAGAACCTGGAGGTCCTGGTTGGCAGACCTGAACATGAGCCAGCAGTTTGCTGGCTGGCAAAGGACAGCTGCAGACTGGGTTGTACCAGTAAGACTGGCCAGCAAGTCTTGGCCTTTGTCTGGCACCCCTGAGATCACATCTCACAGTTTTGGTTTCGCCCTTACAAAGAAAACATTGACACAGTGGAGCAAGTTCAATGTAAGGCAATGAAGGTGACTGGGGAATTGAAGCACATACAAGGAGAAGATCTTGGTTTCTTCAGCCTTAAGAAGAGAAGGTTAAAGGAGCAGGAGAAATCTTATTGCTGCCTAATGGGAGGACATAAAGGAAGCTGAGCTAAGCACAATGATAGGACAAGAAACAATGGCCATGAGTTGCAAACCAGCAAAGTACATTCAAATATAAGGAACTACTATTTTTCTAACCAAAGGTGCAGTCAAACACTGGAAGAAGTCACCCACAGAGGTTGTGGACTCTCCATCCTTGGAGACCAAAGAACCTGACCTAGGCCTGAGCACCCTGATCTAGTTGAATCTGTTCTAAGCGGGAGGTTGGTCAAAAAACCTCCAAAGGTCCCTTCCAATTGAAGTCATTCTGTGACTATGTTGTGCAGGCCACTGGTGACTACAATAATGACTGATAATATTGCAGATCAGGCAAGCTTCATTTGTGTCAGTGTGGTCAGTCTACACCAGTGGGACTTGTAATGGGGAGAGATCAAAGTCTTCTCAGATGGGCAGTGAAGTGTCCTAAAGGTAACTGTAAGCGTATAATGCTAACAAGAATTTACTGCTGTGGTTACAGTCATGCCACTGTTCAAAAAGTCCAATATCACAAATAAGAGAGGGAGAAGACAAGGAGACTCACTGTTCTGTTTTTCTCCTCCCCAGACCGGTACAGCTGTTTACAAACTCACTCAACCACAAAATCTTTTTTCAAAATCATTTTCAATGAGTTCAGAAGCCCCACTGAGTATCATCTGATGATCCTGCATATATTCTCTTACAGGTAAGGTATACAATGTAACTTTCCTCTGAAATATTTTGTAATCCTCTTGTCAAACAAGAGCAAGCAAATGCTAAAAGCCTTTTGCTATAATACATTTCACATAGCACATGGAATACAAAATCTAAATATCACTTGGGTAGCAGAGAAAATAAATAATACTTCTCCACACTGATCCACATCAGCAGTCTAAGATGCTTTCGAAAAATTTAGAACAGGAAAGTTGTCCAAGACAGACATATGCATCTACTTATCCATGTGTACATTTGGAACACAGCAGAGAAGGTGAAAAAAACCCAGCCAATGCTGATGCATTTGCAACTAGAGAAAAGTAGAAGCCATATAAGAACAGTAAAATGGTTTAGCTGCCTAGAGTTTGAGAGAAAGACTTAAATAAAGGCTTTTCTTTTATAGCAATAAAAGCGAAAATTTTGTATCATTGCTAACAAACTGGCTAAACCGCTTGTGACAATAAAATAATCACAAAGAGTGTCACTCTGAGTACACAACTTCAAACAAGGATAGGCTTCCACATCTGCAAAACACATCACACCAGAGAAATGGTGTGCAAGACTGCAAGGTGCTCAGAACTAAAATCTTGCACATGAAAACAAAAAAAGTGAAGCATCTTTCTTTTAATGCAATTAGAGGCAACATATGGAACAATAGGTTTGGTCAGCAGGGAACCAAGGAACTTCCAGGATACTGCAGCAATAAACTATGTCTTTATGTTAACATTAAAACTGACCTCACTCCAATTGTAAAAGAATTTGAGGTTAGTTGGTTATTGCTTGCAAACCGTCTTCTTGTATTAGTAATTCATGCCACGTGCTTTATAGAAACACAGTATCAAAACATATGGCGAGATCAGAAAGTACATAAGATCTCTCTACATATTTTCAAGTGTCCAGTGTGCCAAATGTGCTCATTCGAAGCAATGGGGGTGATGCAGAGAAGATCTAGAGGTACAAGACGAAACCTATCAGTACGTTAACAAACCAGAACACAACTTTTTCCCTAAAATAAATTGGTAACCCCAATGTACTTCACAAATCTTACAGGATTAATAGTACTACTAGAACAACGGTGTAACTTTCTCCACATCACTCTGATAAAGCAAATATAACTATTTCAACATTCTCAATGGTCCATAAACTTTCTTATCATCATGTTATAAACTTCAGTTCTCAGGCTCAGATTTCTCTTGAGATAAAAGCTGTATGTTAGAAAGCCAACATGCCATCTCATTCATTGTTCATTTAGAACATGGTAGTCAAAAGCACATAGACAATGCTATTTTATCACAATACCCACAAAGATTGTACATCCTGTCACGTAACTTTGCACTCTTATATACAGCAGAGGCCTTTCAGGTGGCAATAAGTTTCTTCAGTCTGCATCTCTGAGTTAGAGGTTACCGCTTTTTATGTAAAATGACACGCTGCTTGTTTGCCCAAAAGCAACTCTGGCTAGCATAGCAAGAAAAACCTTCCCTCCTACTGCCGATGCTCGCCAGGAGACAGCACTGTGCTGTGCGAGTTACTGAAACTGCACTAAGCCAAGTTCAATGGTGGCTAAACTACAGGCAATTCATCAAAACACAACGCCTATTTAAAAGCATTACCACTGCAGATTAAGATTCCCTGCAAAGAAGCTGTCACTAGCCTGAGTTCTAACCACTGGAAAAGAAAGACAAAACACCTCCTCCTCTGCTTTTCTCACAGCACACCACCGTGGTGGTGACAACGCTCCAGATAACTTCATACAGTCTGCAAACACCAGGTCTCACCTTGCTTCTGTCTCTGTTCAGGGCAGTAACCATTTGCTTAATTCTGACACGTTAACGTAGAACTACCAACACACAAAATTAAATCAGAAATCAACCACAAATTAAAAAAATAACCAGGCTCTCACTTTTGAAGGCTGCTGAATTTTAATCTCCTGGGAGTCAGACGCAGAATCCGATTTGGTGCCTCCAGAATTTGGTTTCTCCTTTTTTCTCTTCTGCTTCTTTTTCTTCTTCTTCGCTCCCAAATCCCCTCCAGGACTTCTGCCAGAGATTCAGAGAATGTGCAATAAGAAAAATCAATACCACTGAGCTTAAAATTAAAAATAAAAAAAATTTAAAAAATTTAAAAAATAGCATTTTAATATGAAAATCTAACAGCAGTTTGATTGTGAATAAAAGGCTGGGAAAGGAAGAGGGGAACTGAGAGAACTGACGAAAAACTTCTTGCTTTCCAATTCGTTTTATACTCAGATCCCTGCACAACCAGGCATTTCGACACACCGTTGTCAAATTGTGACACTATATAACAGCCAGTGCTCTTCTCCGGGCTATTACCTGGCACACACATCAAACGACCAAATTCAACAGTTGGGAGGAACTCAGGAAAGTGCAAGAACTGGGGAAAGTAACCTCCTTGGAAATTCAGTAACTACTAGTGGCCCAATATTTTTTCCCCTTCATCCTCAACCACCAGGGACATCTGAATTTGAGAAGAATCCAAACAAAAACATTCTGTATTCAGGGAGTTTTGTTTCTAACCTAAGTAGTGATGGAAGTCTTGCTGAAATCTCAGTGAGAAACAACACAAAACTAATCAAATATTTGTTTTTTAAAATGATAAGTAGAATGGGGTCAACTTTACTAAAAATAAAGCAAAACCAACAAAGCATACATTGCACTTGCAGATTCTGACATATTTTGACTATTGATAATACCACTCCTTTCTTCTTTGAGGAGATTCTAATTTGACAGATAATCAAGATATAGAATCAAGATTAGATTAGAATTTGCAAGTGTGGGAGGTGTTGGCAGCTCTCAGACAGAAGGCAAATAAGGAGGCAATGAGTCAGTTAACACTGAATCCTCCCGAAGAGGTTAATCTCCCAGCAAAACTGCACTCTACATAATGGAGCTCAAGACAGACATTGGGGTTTGGGAGGCTTGGGTGTTTTTCTCTTGAAAAAAGTCAGTGCAACAACCAACTGTTTATTTTAATTCTGGAGGGGGAAAAAAAAAATCGGATGTGATATTGGCAAACCCAAAGAAGAACTGAGAAGAACGTAACTGAAGTCATTAAGATTTGCAAGGGCCATGTTACTCACTGTAACACGCTCACTTTCAGGATTACGATGTCCAGCCCTAGCATCTATACCACTCACACCAGAGCTGAAGTTGGCAAGAAAACACTCAAATGTCCAACCAGGAGGCCAAAAGCCTGCCATTTATCAAACAGACAACTCAACAAACACGTTTGTGAGATCATTACTGTTCTCTAGAACAGCCTGCAGTGAGAGATCAACCCTGAGAAGTCCTTAACATGCACAGTAACACTGGGTTAAGTTATGCTCCCAGAAAGAGAGTTATAAATGCAGGACCCTCTGGGATGGAACCAAGGAGTTACTCAAATGACAATAGTTTCTGTTGCAGAATGAAGATACTGCCTGATCACCTAGATGATTCTGTTACAAATTTCTACACCCTCAATTTAAAATAATCAAATTTAAATCTGTTTGAAGGCCTGTATACCAAGTTGACATTTTTCACAGAAGCTAAACACAGAACAGACTCAGGGGCCTGGCAACAGGTTATAAATATGTGAGAGTAAAAAAAAAAACAAACAACCAAAAAACCAAAACAAAAAACAAACAAACAAAAAAAGTGTGCAAGACCTAGGACTTTTCACCACCTCTGGCAAAACTGAGATAAAAACACCAGAGGAAGTGATTTCACCTTTGCTAAGACAATTTAATGAGGTACTCTTCTACTTCTTGAACTGTCTGTGAACTTTTGCCTTTTCCTCCAACATCTCACATACAGCAAACATATGATGCGACTGTGTCCTTGAGCTGACTCCCAAGGGCTCTTGTGTTGAACATGGGTCTGCGAGGAGTTTCAGCAAACGCGGTCCTGGAGCCGCCACGCTCCGCCGGCCGCGAGCCCCACGCTGCCCCCGAGCCGCAGCGGTGCAGCTCTGCTCTTCTTGCCTTTCACAGGAGCTGGCCCCAGTCTCACCACCCACCGGGGAATTCTGCTCACTGGGATTACCTGAGGGTCAATGTTTTATTTAGTTTGGTGAAATAATGAATCACTGTACTCACCAAAAAAAAAAAAAAAGTTTGGCCGCGATGGAGAAAAAGCAACTTTGCCAAGCTTTGCTAATGTTAACCCAGGTAAACTGTACTTCTACCAGGATAATCTTGGTCTGTTCTTTGACCAGCTCAAGGTCTTTTTCATAGAGAAATGCTTATTTTTTTTTAGCTCAGAAAGAGGAAGGAGAGGACTAAATTGCTGTAAAAGACAGATGGTGTTTAAAACTACTTATTTTTTTAAATCTTCTGAAATCCCAGTCCTCAGCTTATGACCTTCAGGTTTAGAGTTTTTGCATTGCCTCTTGCAAAATAAATATTGGTATCTTTGTCTGACAGGTTATCCAGGGACCATTCAAAGCAGTTATTTATGCAGTCTCCTGAGTGGGTCAAGTCTTTTTTCACTGTTACAGTCCACCGAATGTAAAGGAGATTTAAAGAGAGATCCACTTCTCCTTCAAGTCTTTACGCATGCCTGCAACCCAGAGGTTTGGCAGCAAGCAGCACGTGGAAACTTCTACTGAGTAAACAGGTTTGTCCAACACAAGTCACAACCAGAGATACCAAGCAAATTAGGGCAAAAGCAAAACCAAAACATCTCAGGATTTTTTTGTCCTTCTCATGCTCCACCCTGGAAAACGCCGAAAGGCTCTAAAAAGTGGAAGAGAATAGCTGGGAAGGGAGGAACTTTGTTGCTCAACTTGCGGTAATGACACTGGACGTGACAGCATAAAGGATACGCAAAGGCAATGAGATTAAAAGCAAAGACTCCTATGAAAAGCTTTCCTCTTAATTAAACATTCTTGTGGGCTGACTTAAGATGAGTTCTCCTTTATCTGGTCAGGTACACCTATATGATGACACCACAAAACGTATCTCACTCTTAGAAGTTTGGTGGGGGTAGAAAGGGAGATGGGAATTCCCACTTCTGTGAAAGCTGATCTTTAAGTGTGAAATCTCTTCTGCTGAACTATCGTGCTACCATTGAAGAGACACAACTCAGAGCGCAGGTCCCACGTGGGAAGCAGGACAACGATATACAGCTCAGGTTGATGCTACATCTGGCTGTCAGGTCAGAAAACGTAACCTTTTCACACACCAGATCAACACATCTGCCGCAGTCCAGCCACCACATAGACCACAGCCAGCTATACTGACAAAAATATTCAACTTTAGGCTCTGGAAAGATTTTGACTGTGTCGGTCTAGTAGAGACACGCTTATAGAAGGAGCACTTTCCTGTCAGTACTTTACTGACAGACGGGCGAGCCTACACACGGAGACTGAGGTGTACCTGAGCACGGACGTGGTCTAAGGTATTTTTAACTGCATCCACAGTGATGGTTTTGTCAGTCTGATGAATAAGAAAGAAGTGAGACCAGCACAAAAGTGATGTGCAAATCAAAATTCCACTGAGGCAAAAGAAGAGTCAAAAGATCTCATTCTGCCCCAAAAAGACTTAACCTTGCCACAGAAACAGGCTGTTGATATGACTGAGACAGTCACTTGGGCTCACGGTTTCATGATTTTGTCTGCAAGATACAAATGCCAGCCCTTGATCCCACCCACATGCCTTTCCACTTATGTACACACATCTGGTGTTTTGCATAAATGTGAAAAAAAGACTTCTGCTTCTCCCTGCACGTGCTGGGGCTTTTTGTTCATTTGGTTTGGTGGTGTTTTTTGGGTTTGTTTGTTTGTTGGTTGGTTGTGGGGTTTTTGTTTGTGGTTTTGTTTGTTTGTTGTTTTGTTTTAGTTTTTTTTTAAAACCAACCAAAAAAAACCCCCAACCAACCAAAAAAAACCCAAACCAACAACCCCACTGAAGGGAGGACTGTGGCAAAGGCAGATAAACTTACTTTGTGAAGCCCTGAGCAAAACCATGAAAAGCTGAGATGAATGAATCAGAAGCCTGACAGTTACTCTACTCAGGTGGTCAAACTGTTTTAGCTGCCTTGGTTTTGATTTTAAATTATCTTTCTTTTTGTCAGTGTTATTTTAATTGCCTTTTTGGACACTAAATTCTGCTTTAGCAGAAACAGCTTTTTGTAATATCAAAATCTGTTTTAAATTACATCGAATAGTAAGTTTAAGTTAGCAATTTCTCAAATTTAAAACCAAACATCTACTTCAGATGTTTATTTTTAGGCTGCAAAGGCCTGGGCCTATGTGGGGTTTTTGCCTTCACAGTATTTTTTCCCCTCTCTGTGAATAAGAGAGGTTGCAAAACCACATTTCTGAAGACGTTATATAGATCTTTCTGATCACAAAAATCAGATCTCATTTATATGGGCAAGACTCAAAAAAATTTCAGAGTAAAGAAAATGGAGGCTTAGATGCAAAGGGCTTTCCCATCGCTGTATTAGACTACCACCACTTCCAGAGAATACGAAGGTCCTGACCAGAAGGGCTTATATCCTCCAAATTCCACTTACTAACAAACTACCGCTACTAACAACCTCTCTGGACAAACATTTCATTTCCATACATTTCAGTACTTGGAAATGGAAGTTTTTTAAGCATGAAAACCTAGCGGCAATGCCTTAAAACCTAACACATCAGCTACTCCTCAAAGCTCTGCGTGTTTCCTCTGCCTCCCCCTCCAAGTCTGTAAGGCTGTACCAAGATGTAAATCTCACCTGCTAAAACAGAGCACTGCCTCCAGCACTTTAAAAAGATTTTTTTTTTAAATCTAAAAGTAGGCTGATTATGAAGTTGCCATTTGACAATAATCAAAGGGGTATACTACTAAAACATACGAAGTAAATAATTTCTGAGGGTTGGTGGAGTTATTTAAAGGTCATGATTTTTCCTTGTCTGTTTACTATAATACATGTCCTGTGCCCAAAGCCTTTCTGCCATTGAACATAAAGAGCTATTTAGAAAGAACTGAGAGACCTTACAAAGCTGGGCTCAGCACGGTAGATCCAGGTGCAATAAATAATTTTTTTCTACATACACACTAACAAAGCTATTCTGTAAACACCACCTTATTATGAAACAGAACAAGTATAGCATAATGCATCTAGCAGGAGCAAGCTGCAGACACAGAATGGGAGAACAGCAATGAGTCACACAACATACATAATCCTGCATCTAAAAAACAGGAGCAGAAGCAGAGGACAAAGACATTTGCACAGCTGAGAGCTATAAAACGGTATTTTGTGCTGCAGTCATTCAGTGCTCAGGCACATAAAAATAGGAATTTTTTTTTAAAAAAAAATCAAAATTATACATATATATGTGTGTGTGTATATATATATATATACACAAATCACGTTTTTTTGTGGTCGGCTTATAAGGACATATTTTCAAATGTCAAGAAACAGCCTGAAAGTAACTTCATTTACAAAGCAATCCTACAAGAGACTGTCACACAACACATACTCTATCCCCTTCTAAAAAAGTGAGGTTACAATAGCATAAAATACTGATGGGCAGCAATGAAGACCATTCAGAATTCAGCAAGTCAGTTGACACAGTCATAGTCTCAAGTAGTAAGACTGCTCATAAATTGCTTAGGTATATAAAACCTAATCTAAAAGCTCAAAGCAAACTTTAAAGCTACCTCAAAAATTAACACACCATTGTAGGGAGAAAACAGAGAATAGTTAGGCTTCTATTACCACGGGTTAATGTCCCAGATGAAGAGTAGATCTTTGTATTTGCTGTAATGTAAGATTTTTTCTTTTTATTTGTTGGAATTTGTTCAAATACTTCAGCCTGCAGACAAACAGTAGCAAACAAGAGTCTTGAAGACTATAGGAAAATAAAGTAATTCAGAAGTCAATATTTGACTTCATGCATCAGAAACCTGATAGAAAACTGATACTAATACCTAGAGGCTTTTTCTACTGGAATGCTCTACCATTAATTTAATTAAACTTCATATTACTTGGAAGCATTCACTTTCTTATTCAAAGATTAATAAAGCAGCTTCTTTGAAATACTCATTAAAATACATCTGTGATATTCAATGAAAACCAGTTTTGGGGAGAATGGTGTACAGCCTGCAGCCACAGTACTCGTCCCTCAGAGCTCAGCAAGACCCAAGTTGGAGTAGAGCAGCAAGCAGTGATTCAGAACACAGCAAAGTGCAATTCTTTGTTCCCTGGCTGCTTCTCACACGCTGCTTCTGCACCCGCTGCCACTGCAGCCCGAGAGTGTGGCCACCAGCCTGGCTACGCTGCAGAGGGCAGCGACCGCTCAGTCCCGCTCACAAACATGAGAGGAAACTGGAGCAGGAGTAGATACAAATGAATTCTAGACAGGCATCACCCAGCTATCAAACAATATTGCCCGGCACATCAGGTTGGCTCCTACGAAGTGCAATAAACATTCTCTGCTCTCAGCAGTGTTACTTTTAAGTATTTGGGAATCATCAGCTGTGGCATATTTATGCAAATAAACATAACAAAAGCCCCAAGATAATAAACTCTGTTTTGCCCATTTTTAATCTCTCAGATTTATATTACTGTAATTATTTTTGACACAACTGTTTTAGCATGCATGCCATGAATTCACTGACAGAGCAGCAAGCATAAAAGTTTTCCCCTCTCCTGCCTTTTAGACAAGTCAGTCAACCTAAGTCTCTTAGATTTCTCTTACCACATTTATGATGCAGAGCTGCTTGTTGCCAAGCAAATCCAAGGGGCAGGAAATGACAAACAGCATACATCCTCAAACATCAATCACCTACAGAAACGCTCTCAACCAGATGAATGAGAAATTCATGAGGAAGATATTTGTCTAAGAGTGTACAGATTACCCTATTTCTATTTTAGGTTACTCCAGCCATTCCTAGTTGTGACAACAAAGCATTTTCTCTGCAATCATGTTTTCTAACCCCTCCCAAAAAACCCTAAAGAAGTAAATTTAAATGAAGTCGATTTTTAGAACACATTCGTCCCACTTCCCTGCCCCAAAAAGCCCCCAGCTACAGAGCAAGCCAGACCCTTGGCACCTCGTGCCAGCCAAACGCCGCGCGGGTGCGAGGGCTTCACTGCCTCTCCTGTCAGCTCGCCAAGCAACTGGAGACAGCGCCCGATCTGCAGCGTGGGAAGATTGAAGACGCAAGGCTGGTGGAGAACGACCTACAACCACAACAGCGTCTGCTCCGGCAAAACACACTCCTCGGTAAAACACGCGCTCTGCTCTCCGCAGCGTGGGGATTTAGAGGTAACGTTTCCTTTTTGGACAATGGGTGACATTGAGGATGAGTGTCTGCAGGACAGACGGTCACAGATGATGCCCGGACAGGTGCCCGGGTCGGGTGGGGGGCGTGTGAGGGGTGTGAGGGGTGACCGGAGGGACCCGCTCTGCTGGAACCAGCCAAAGCAAGCAGGGGAGCACGGGGACACTTCCCCAGCGCGCCGTGACCCACTACGGTGTCTTCCTAACAGGAAAAAAAACCCAAACAAACAAACAGCCAAGAAAAGCCCCCAAATCCTGAAAAAGCACGGACAACAAAACAGGATTTACCCTCGCTTTTAATGCCCGCTTTTAAGGCCCGTGTCCGGCAGGGCAGCGCCAGCCCTGCCGCCCCCCTCACCTCACACCGTGGGCCGGGCCCCCGCCTCTCCCTTCGGCAGCGGCCGCCCCCGGAGGGGCGAGGGGAGCCGAGCCGGGCGGCCCCGCGGGGCGGCGGGTCCTCCCCGCCCGCGCACGCTGCCACCCGCGGCGGAAGGCGGCCCGGAGGAGGGCGCGGGCAGCCGCCGAAGGGGCCCCTCGGCCGCGGCCGGCACACGCGCAGGCGCCGCGGAGGAGCAGCGGGCTGGGCCGGGCCGGGCAGGCCGGCAGCGGCTGACAGCAGCGCGGCTCGCAGCCCTCGCACTCCGCTGCCCGCCCCGGGCGGCGATGGGAGCGCGGCCCGGCCCGCCCCGCACAGCGGCCGCAGACACGGGGGCTGCCTCCCCGAGCTGTGCCCGCCCGGCCCGCAGCGCGGCCCTACCCCTTGGTGTGCTCGGCCTCCTCCTCATTGTCGCCGTCTATGCCGCAGGTGTCCTGGTCATCCAGCTCCAGGCTCTGCTGGCTGGCCGCGGACTCGCTGTCCTCCGCCATCACGGGGGAAGGAGGGAGGGAAGGGGGCGGGGGCGCCTATGAAAGGAACCGGGGCGCACGGCAGATGCGGTCTGGAGGAGCTCCCTCTAGCTGCTGTCCTCCCCCGTGCCGGCGGAGGCCGCCCAGCCGCTCCCCGCGGGGGGCCGGGGTGGGGCTGTACCCTGCCCTCTCCTGCCTTCTCTCCCTCACTCCCGGGGGGTGTCGCTCCCGCGCACGGCCGCCGTCTGACCCCCCCCGTCCTTCCCCCCAACATCTACCCGGGCTCCTTGCCTTCCTCGGCCCTCAGGTCCCCTCACCGGGTCGGCGCTGCCCCCTTCGCCAGGGAGGCCCGAGGCGCAGGCCCGGCGGTGGCCTCGCCGCGGCTCGCAGGACGGCGAGGGCCCGCTCGGTGGGCCGGCAGCTACCGGGCCTCGGCAGCGCGTTTTGCCACGTCCCCGTGTTTTCTTCTCAAACCATAAATACTTCGACGGCAAAGCTGCTGCTGGCAGACGCTGCCGAGGCCGCCGTGGCCACCCCCTGCACGGCCGCGGGCTCCCGCAGCACTTGGTGTTTTCCCGGAGCCTTTTGCATCAGCACTTGGTGTTTTCCCGGAGCCTTTTGCATATCTACAAGCTTCAAGATAGAAGAACTGGAGTCGAATGGTAATGACTTGAACCCAGGAAAACAACTGAAGAGAAACTTGTATTAATTATTTGAACTCCCATGATTTCCAGGGTCATATCAATAATTCTGGATGAGAGTTAGAATTTTTCTGAGTGCTTGGTTTAGCAGTGCTGCCAAGCATCGCATTAAGAGAGAAGAACAGTATGCATCAGTTGTAATTTCTTCTTATCCCTACCACCCTCTTGAAAGTCGTTTAATGTGAGGAAGATACTGCTTCCTCCCATTTTGATTTAAGACGGTGATTTGGATTACTTTTTCTTATTCTTGATTTAAGGTGGTGTAATGTTAGATATTGCAGGTGACATGTCAAGTAAAAGATCTCACTAGCCAAGCAGAAGACAGCTAGATACACCTCCAGCTGTGCTCTCAGTCAAACTCTGAACCTATGCGTGTTGAGCACCAGCTCTGGGCCACTCTGTCCCGCAACACGTGAGCTGCTACGGGAACTTGTAACTCAAATATATCAGATTCTTAGCAAGTCAAAGGCAGATGGTATAATGGTAAAAAATCAAAAGCCCAGGTCACCCTTACAGTTGTATTTCATCAACAATGATTCTCCTAAACTGCCTCCCAGCTTCTCTTGGTCTAACCAAGTTGTCAGTTGTACCATACGGGAAGCACCACCCTCCTGCTGCCAAATAATCACTGAATATTTGCCTCCTATTGTGGGTGGACTTGTCGGAGCTCCTTCAGCTTCATCATGAAATGACAGAGGCAAAGATGATTCTGAATGGATAATGGAGTATGGATTGAAATACTAGCTGCAGCGAATGGAAAATTCAAGGGTACTAAATCAATGAGGCTAGAAAATATTCAACCAGCACATTCCAAATAAAATAAACCATGACATAGTAAACGTGTCTTTTAAAACAGCAGTTTTTCCTGAATATGGCTAAATTGTTAAGCTGGTGTTGATCTTCCATAGATGAGCAAAAGGAGAGAAAAAAAAAAAGGTCTAGGCAGGTGGCCTACTCTCAATGATTGCAAAACTGGTGGAGTCTGTAATTAACACTTGGCCAAGTATGACCTCCCAATGTCAAGCTGTTGCTGTAGTTCAGAGGGGAAATGTGCCTTTCATGTTACCACATTTTGAAATGACCATTAGAAACAACCCTTCAGTCAGTTGTACTGTATATGTATGTGTATATATATAATCTTCAGTCAGTTGTACTGTATATGAGAGAAAGGAAATCTCAAAACAAAGGAACAATACCCAGTAGTTTTCAATAACAAAAACCAATTGTTGTGAACAGCTGCCCCACAGCCTGGAGAGAAGTTAATCCAGTGATTACTAATGATTTTTTTCCCCTCATAATAATGTGTAGGAGAAAGTGAAGAACAGTATGTCAATGACTAAACAGCTATATTGAATCACTGTCTTGGAGAAACTGTGGGTTTAACCATCTTCTGTCTTTTACCACAATTTTCCTTGCTTTGTTGAGACAAATAGAGTTTAGGAAACCTGGATCTTAACTCTTCTTGCAGTTCACAGGGACAATAAAAGAGGCGATACGAATCTCTCCCAGCAAGCTCCCACTTGCTCGCCCCTGCTAGAACGTCTCCCTGGCAGGGGGATCAGGAGGAGCAGAGCCACAGAACAGCGCTGTTCTACACTTTTGTAGTATGCACAAAGAATATCCTTATGGATATTACATTTTATCTCTCCTGGGAGGCACAACTGAGATTACACTCCAGATTTGACTGTTACAAGGCCAAATTACAACACTGAATTTTGCTTTGCATTTCATGAACATTTTGCTTATACCACAAGTAGAGAAGTTGACCAGAAATGAGAGGTACATATCCGTCCTGCCCTGAGGATTTCTGATGTAGCTTCTCATTTCTCAAGTTACCAGACAGATTCCCAGAGTGTTTAAATTCACTCTATGGACCCTGCTCAGCAGTTGCGCTATGGGATAGATGTTGGCTATCACATGTATAGATATCCTACCAAAATGGAGGAGCAAGGAGCAAAAATGTATCCCTGAATTTCAGGACCCCACATGCTGAACCACAGTGAGTTAATGGGGAATGCTGTCAGTTTACCGTGAGGACAGCATGCAGTGTGGATGGCACCTGATGTGCCTGAACAGTCTTTCTGTGGGCATCTGTCCATCTGAAACCTCTGTGGTCGCAGATGGGTATGTCCAGGAACCCCCCAGACTGCTGCATTCAAGTGATGCAGATACAACCCACACACGTGCGTCAGTCTAAGCAGACCATCAAAATCTATCAGAAAGGTTTCATTTTAAACTTACCAGGTAAAGTGCCTGTGTTTGTGAAGGTGTAAGTTTACTGGTTTTAAATGACTAAAAAGATCTCTTCTTAGATGTATGAGGAAGATAGAAGCCTTTTATTTTATGAAGATTAAAAAGAAGAAAGCACAGTCATTTTACACAAAAGCCAAAAAATGAATAATAAAGGAAAACAGACTTCCTAACCAGGAGATACACTTCACTTAATACTGAACAGCATATCATGAAATAAATTGAAATAATTCCAGCATTTGATTAATTACTCATTGGATGGTTGGTTACTTTCATAGATCTCCTTATAGCCTTAGTAGTGAGTCTAGGTTTGCTGCTAGATGTAGCCAAAATACCCAGTTACTTATTGCAACAAATTGGAAGAAAGGAAGTGAGAAAGGTAGCATAGGATAGAATAGAATAGAATAGAATAGAGTAGAGTAGAGTAGAATAGAATTAGAATAGAATAGAATAAGAATAGAATAGAATAGAATAGAATAGAATAGAATAGAATAGAATAGAATAGAATAGAATAGAATAGAATAGAATAGAATAGAATAGAATAGAATAGAATAGAATAGGGGTTGGGTTGGGTTGGGTTGGGTTGGGTTGGGTTGGGTTGGGTTGGAAGGGACCTTCAAAGGTCATCTAGTCCAACCCCCAATATTACTGATGTAGCTCTGTCCAGCTGCCCCCACCACTGTCAGCCACTGAGGAACAGACCAGTGTACAGGGGACCCTCTGCACCACCACAGATCCCAGCCTTCTGGATCTTCCTCCATCCTACTTCTCTTCTCAGGTTCTGTCTCTCGGCTTCCCATCACAAATGCAGTCATGGGCCTGTCGTGGCTACACAAAATGAACTTTTGCCTCCAATTCTGAGAGGCTTTGAGCCAGCTTGAATGTAAGCGCATGAGTATAGGCCCAGATCCACAAATGGACTTTGGTGTCGCCATGTTTAACTTTTTGCTAGTTGATTCCCTCAGCAAAATCCAGGACTCAAAATGAAGTCCTACAAACACTCAAGTACTCTGGGCGTTTCAGTGGTGGACACAAGTCAGAAGAACCCCAGGCTACCATGGGAGGAGCCATTGAAGCTTGGTAGTGAGAAATACTGAGGATTAGGAAGCCTGAACTTGCAGGGCTGTACAGGCTTTGTCAGATCTCACCTGTTGGATGAACCATCAAGTGAAACTGTGCCGTACGTGGTCAGGGTCATACCCTTCTTCTTCTTCTTCTTGCTCTTCTGCGACTGTGTTCTGAATATTAAACACTGCAGAAGAAAAGTCCCTGAAATTTTAATGCAGTCACAGGATTGCTCCTGCCTTTACACAGCACATTGAAATATTAATGGCATTTATAATTTAAAATGGATTTGATATTGCAAGTAATAATAATAAACAACTTGGTATGAACTTTTTGTAATCTTTTAAGTTGGAAGCAAAACTGATCCAATTTGAAAATTAGCTAACAGTTTAGTGTTTTCTCTATTTTCCTAATAAATATTTTTTTTAAAAAAAAGTTATGGAGCAAATATGCTTAGACTTTGCTTCATACAAGTGTCTACTAGTACTACCTCATGACAATTTTTTTTATTGGCTGCTCTTTGTTCTGAGCATTTAAATACTGCCATCTTCAATCCTGAATGAGACGCAAGGGTAAGCAAATACAGATTCAAAATACACTGAACCAATGCACCAAAACACATCTATATAGTTGTCTCAGCTAACATCAGAACAAGTAGCAACGGTTAGGGAATGAAATGAGCTTGCAATCCCATATGTTGCACCCTTGCCTCCATGTGAGATCACGTCTCTGATCTTTATGTTTGTCTCTCTCACTTCACATCTCCCTAGGTTCCCGCTGCACACCGCGCCTGGTGAGCTGCAGCCTTGCCCGGCTCCCACTGCCCACTCGCTGCTGGCCCGTGTTGGCTGCAGCATTCAAACTGGGGCCAGGCACTCTGAAAACAGCCCACTGACATGCAATTTTTCGTTGTTGTTGTTGAATTCCATTTTAAAATGCACCTCATACCATACCTCTTCTATTTTACATCTTACTTTTTGCACCGAAGCACCTACTTCTCCATGCTGGTGCCTGCATTGGCAAGGGCTGTGGGCTATACAGTGTTAAAAAGGGGTTAGAAATTTACATACATGGTGAAAACATTTTGTAGCATTAAAAAAATGTGTACGATAAATACAAGCCCTCATGGTTAAGGGTGTAAGTGATAAGGATAGGAAGAACTTTATCCTGGGGGGTTATTATCACTGGTAGAAATTTCTTCCCCTTTTTTATGAAGCATCTATTTTTGATGACTGTTTGAAACAGGGTACAAGACTTACATAAAACACAGGTTCAAACTGGTTTCAGCATTGCAATTCCTCTGTTCCTAGGGTCTCTAACCGCCAAAGGTAAAAAATAAATTAATCATATTTTACATGAAAAGATATTTAATAATCAGAACTGACACTTAAATAATGATTATTACAAATATATAATATTTTGCATTTCTATGCCTATGTTTTTTCTAACTCTTTCAGACCATTCTCAAACTACATATATTAATGAGAATTAGTGGTGACAGATGGACAAAGATGGTGTTGACACTGGTGCTGCAGGAGCTCTGACCAATACTCAGCAATTACTTGTGCACATCCAGTCTTCAGATGAATCCAATTTACTCCTGTCAGCTCCTAAATCAGTTTTCCCATCAGCCTTTTACAGTTCCCTCATATCTATGTGCCTTCTGTTTCCTCCTCTTTGCAGGTACAGCCAAGATGCTTGCTTTCCCTGATTCTGGACTGAGGTAGTGATAGATACATGAATTAGTCTCAAACTCTTCACCATTTCAGTATTTTCTGCAAAATGAGTTTCAGACTTTTCTTTTTGTCTGTTTCTGATAGTTCTTTATCCCCAATGGAAGGGACTCTTTCCCGTAATAGGTGTACATTTTTTACTGCTAGAGCAAAGAGGCTACAGCCTGACTATAAGTCTCACATCAGAGCGTTTCTAACAGACTAGAACTACATGTCTGATTTGCCCTAAGGTATTTAACACTGTTAGACACCCTGAAATGGAGACTAGAGTCTGGAAACCTTGAGAATATCGAGTAGGATAGTTCTCAAAGTTCAGGTCCGGAGAAAGAAACTTGAAAGTCTGGCTATCCCCAACCCCCAAACAAGTGCTGTGTCTATCAGATACTTTAGTATTCAGTTACCTATTGCCACCAGCATAAACCACTTTTATTTGGAAACGTACTCTTCCAGTCTTGGGAGACTGCAGTCTAATGACAAACAGATCTTGGATGAGAATAGTATTTTATGACTAACAGTGGCGATGACCACTGCCACCGCTCCTCATGGTGACAAACCTCCTGAGGGACAATATGTTCTTTCTTCTGGATAGATGCTGTATTTCCTACATTTCTAGGATAGCTAATGGAAAATAAATTCCAATGTTCTCCAGCTTACTCCAACTAGAAGTATCCCAGTACCATACAAATCAGTTAATGGATACTGCTAATAAAGGTTCTGCATACCTTCTGGGTGGTTAGAAGCAGATGAACAGTGTTGTTCAGGACGCACACCTACTGCATGGAGAATCACATTGAATTAAAAAGCATCTCACGACACAGTGTCTTCCCTATGAAGAAAATGGTAAATCAGGCTCTATTATAACTCTTCCATTTGTATGCAAAATTTTAGGGGATTTCGTAGTAAGATTTTACCCTTCAGAATTTTACACCTTTCTGCAAAAGAAAAGCCTCTGTCAAATGTTGCAACAATTGCAGAATAAATTACTTGAAATATAGACATCAGAAAAGCTTTAATCACAGAATTTAGACATCAAGTCTAGACTGGTAGGCAAGTGTGATTAAATCTCATGGAAGTCAGGGGCATTGGCACAGCAGAAACTCAGCTTCAAGCACAGCTTTGACCCTGCAATGTCAGACCACAAGGACAATTATATTAATTAATGCAAGTCTTTATGAACTCTTATGCTGGTTATTCCAGTCAGTCTAGGTGAGTGACCTTTGCTTTGGCATTGCTTGATGTTGAAATGCTTTAACTAGCATTTAAGCCAGCTTTTATATTAAAGGCATTTATATACATACATATATATGCACATGCACACACATACATTTATGTCTACTTTGGTGATTTCAAGGAATAAAAGACCAATCCAGCTCTCAAAACACTTCTCATATGGGGGAACTTGGCTGTCGTGGTCTGCTTCCCTCATTGTTATTGTGTCCTTTGATATAGAATTATGAGGTGTTAAATTCAAGGTAGAGCTAATCAAGTAGACAAAAAGAGGCAGGCAGCTTTAGAAAGCTCACACTCACTGATACCTAAAAACAGCTTTACTGAAATGACACTGGAGCATCACAGTGTATGTCCCATTGATGTTGGCTTCACAGCATGGCACAAAACTGAAGGTGGTGTCAGGGGCTTGGTTTTATAGGAGGGGCAGGGGAGAGGGAAGCTGAGACCTGTAGCCTCGCTCATCTCCAGAGGCTGGGGCCACTGGGAGAAAGGCCCTGCCCTAAGCATGTCGGTAAGGGTAGCATGTGAGCAAATCTTTTGCTGTGTTACTTTCCTTTCATGCATATTTTCCTGACATTAAGATGTGGTTCCAGCCTCTCCTTTTATTGATGGAAAACTTTGAAAAGAAGTGTATAGGGAACAGAATCTACCTGGACTAGCTTGTGGTGCACGTGTCACAGCCGGAGCTGTAAGGTCCAGCACACCAGTAGGACAATCGTGGGTTTCTTCCCAGCGAGAGGAGAAGCTCAGGCAAACACCGCTGGGAGCACGCATGTGAAAATCTGGTGAGGGCTGGGGAGAAGACAGGCCTGAGGCAGCAACATTAAGGCTTTTTTAAACCCCCACAACCACTAAATCACACAAACCTTTAAAAACCAATGCTGATAACAGGAGCCCTTTGAAATAATTTCTTCCAGCTTTGAAGCCCAACATCTCTCGCAGCCATTCCTTGGAAAGTGGGATTTCTCATCCCACAGCAGTATTTCAAGCACTGTTGCCTACCTTTATAATATAAAACCCGCAGGACAATTCCTCAGTTTGGTTTATTCAGGAGTTCATATCTCCAGTCACATAAACACAAAGTCCTTCTCTCCACAATTACAAAAATAAACTGTAAACAAGTATTTCATCTGTACCTCCCTGTCATCATCACATTTTCCTTCCCTGCAGCTGTAAGTTTCCAAGACAGAAGCAATATTTAATGATCAAACATACTAACTGGCACCATTTATTCCTAGAAGAAAAGCACATCAATAAAACAACAAGTACTTCAGCTAAGTGATAATAGACCAGGTGCCACATTTTGCAAGCTAATCACCAGTGGATACCAGAGGATTACTGCAAAAAATAACTAGATGTCCTTTCTGTTATTACCGTCAAATAGAAAACAGTACCTGGTGTCAGTTTACCAGTTGGAATTACATGAGTAACATTAAAAAAATGCTTCCCTAGTCTGAAAATGGCACTTGGCTGCTGCCTACTCAACTACCCAAAGCTCCAGTTACAAATGGTTTGCAGCCTGGAAATGAAAATATCAGACATATTTCATGAAAATATAATGTGTGTGTATATATCTATCATTATATAGGATATATCATCATATTATATATATCATATGAGTAAGGTTAGCACTTAACTGCCAGCTTACATTTGTCTATGAGCAGAGGAACAGGAAAAGAATAATAATTGAGTTGCTCTTATTTTTCTCAACTTTTGGAATAACTAGTAGTTAAAATTGTTTCAACTTTATTTTAATCTAAAACCAAGGTGCTATTCACGAGGTGAGAGAAAACAGGCACATTTACACTTGAACACACTACCCTGCCGCCAGTGATGATGCATTTTGATTCGAACGGAGCTGTTAGAAGCTGAATGCTGTCCCAGCTAAGATGCTGGGCAAGGTCTCTCAAGCCGACAGGGATCTCCGCGCTCTATTAAACAATTGTTGATCTTGTGCCAGCTGCCTACTGGCGTTACTGAAGTTAAACACTGTGATTATATTGAAATTATAAACTGTTTTAAACACAGTATGTATGGAGATACCATTCACCACCAGGTGGCAGATAATCTAAGAATTTCAAATGCTAAACAGACACACACGGGCAGCACTGATTAAAAAAACCTCTTACCTGTCACCCATACATTTTAGAAAAGCAAATGGACATTCCTGTTGTTTGACCAAGTCCAAGGATGTAGTGGGTGGATATTACCATGCCCCATGTTACAGCCTATTGATAGCCTAAGGGGTACTGTGTGATGAGGAGCGGCCGAGGGAACCCAGGCTGGAGAAAAGAAGGCTGACGGGAGACCTGATCGCTCTCTACAACTACCTGAAAGGAGGTTGTAGCATGGAGGGTGTTGGTCTCTTCTCCCAAGTAGCAAGTGATAGGACAAGAGGAAATAGCCTCAAGTTGCACCAGGGGCGGTTTAGATTGGATATTGGGAAAAAAATTTTCACGGAAAGGTTTGTCAGGCATTGGAACAGGCTGCCCAGGGAAGTGGTGGAGTCACCATCCCTGGAGGTGTTTAAAAGGCTTTTAGACGAGGTTCTTAGGGACATGGTTTAGTGCTAGAGTTAGGTTATGGTTGGACTTGATGATCCCTAGGGTCTCTTCCAACCAAAATGCTTCTATGATAATGAGCTTTAATCCTCAGATGTATTCTCCTTGGTTGAGAAAAAAATAGTGCCTTTTTTTGTTCACTAGGGACCTTCCTAGAGAAAGAGTAGATATCTAATCCAACACTTGCTCATTTACAGCTGTACTATTCTATAGGCTAAATCCCACATGGGTCATGTAATTTTTTTACCAATTTCAACAATGTTGGTTTAGGATATTGACATAAAATTGGTCCTCTGGAGCATACATGGATAGAGTGAAGAGCAGAAAATGAAAACACTGCCAATGTATCTCAAGAGTGCTTAATTCACTCTACTAAAGCTACTCAGTCCTCCCTGTAAGAGAGAAACCCACCGTGAGCAATTTCTAAACGGTGGGTTTCTTTGTAAACTGTTAACCTAAGCTCAGTACCACAATTTTATATATTTGTGTAGTGCGATTGCAAATGCTCTGAGGCTCCTCTCTATTCGTAGAAGTTTTAGCATGCTGGTACCCTGACAAAGCACTTAATCAGATAATAAAAGGTCATTACCACAATCGGTCAAGGTGCTTTACAGACACTTCAAAAAGCTTTGAGAAGCAAGTATTTCAGCAGGAACAAAGTGGGAGTTGGAGGAAAACCATGAAGTGAACTGACTCTTAATGAGTATATTAGCTTCCAACAGGCCCTATGATATAAATGGACTTTGGATAATATAACCTAAGACTTAAAAATTATCTTTACTCTTTCACTCATTATCCATTTCAAAGTCCTGACTGTTGATAGATTAATTGAAGACCTGCTCCTAGTATTTTTTAAGTCAAATATATTTCCATTACTTTTGCAAGCTTTGTTGCTACAACGTTTTGCATTTTTTCCCTGTTGATACTTGCCATCAAAAATAAGCAAGCAACTGGTTTTCTAGGCTATCTTCTACATGGACTAAGATCACTCGGAGCTGCTGATGCCAAGACCTATTCAAGTTATACTTTGTTCTCTGTGTTTTATAACTTTTATTGGTGCTTGCTTCACTGTGCAACTGCAAAATACAAGCAACAAAATTACTTCATATTTTACCAAAGTATCTTTCTCAGTATGTTTTTGAAAACTAACACGCAGAACTTGTCACTGGACATTAAGATTAGACAAAATGTGTACAATGGACACACTTCCATCTCAACCCATAATCTGATCTTTGTTGCTCTCTTCCAATTTCATTTAGCATGTAGCTCAGATGTGCTGGATACACTGAGAATTAGATTTCATAAACTATGTATTCTGCAAAATCAAACTACTATATGGCTGGTGATACCACAGCAATTTAAAAAGCACTATTTTAAAGAAGATTTGCAAAATATCTACTTTGTGTTTGTTGAAATATGTTTGCTGTATTAGGACCACAAATCATCAAACCATCAAATGATGTGTTTTGAACATAAAACCAACACAATTAAAGAAAGAAACCACTGCAATTTAATAGCAACAATCTCGCTTTACAAGATAATAATGATGGAAACCTTGCAAAGGAATCTGAAAAGGAATGTAATTCAAAATGACAGATTTAAGACAACAGAAAGTTGAAAATTAAATAGCATAATAATTCTAATATGCAGAAATTTTAACCAGAATGTTTACTTGATGCAGCATACTGATTAATAAGTGACACTGTATTACCACCATCTGATAAACACTATTCCTTTAAAGTAATATTTTTCTGTTCAGCGACCTTGCACAGACTGACAATAAGTAACCTGGACCCTAGAGCCAGTTCGCATGTGGTCAGTAGCAAATTTCCTAAACAGACCAGGAAAGGACCTGGAACGTATGCGATGACTAAAACATAACTTACTGCTAATATGGTGATATCGATATTCAATGCACTCCACAAATATTATTTTAGATTTAAGACATATACCACTTCCAAATGTGAATTAAAGCAAAACAGAGGTGATGTGGCTTTGTAGATGGAGAGGAGCACTAGACTGGGAACTAGGAAATCGGGATTCGGTTCCTGGCTCGAGCCCAGACACCCAGGTAAGACATTCAGTAAAATGGAAATTACAACACTGGCCTCCTAAGAAAACCTTGAAATCTACTTAAAAAAAGAGCAACGAATCTGAGTCGGGGCTTATTATTAAAAATGAAATAGGAACTACATAACACTTTCTCTAATCATTTTAGAGATTACATACTAATTATTAAGCATGACTGCTGCTAATGCTGCGTAAAAAAAAAAATTGAATGATACATGATAAACTGAAAGTAGACAAAGGATTCCACAAGAGTGGAAGTCACACACTTTCTGTACTTTGAACCCAATTCATGAAGACGTGAGAAGTGTGCAGTAAGTATGAGTACCCACAAAAATCTCAGAAAGAAAGCTGGTCCCACAGGAAGCATAACTCCATAGAGAATTTTGGTGATTCCAGGATTTCATTTCCAAAGTCTTCAGTGATACTTTAGCAAATAGTTATGTATTTATCAAGATAGGGAGGATGCTTTTCTGAAAAGGGGTCTAAACTTCAGTATCAACTGAAGTTCATGAGAACTGCGTAAGAAAGTGTGTCACTAAGTCACACAAGCATAAATATGCACAGTAAAAGTGAAACTCAAGTATTTTTCTTGTTAAATAATACAAAATAAGGTGATCGCCACTAGAGGAAAAAATCCACAAAGATTTCTTTTGCAGTTTATTTTCAATTATAATTTTTGGATAACCAAGCAGCTCTGTAAAGAGAAAGCACAAAAGAGTCATTCTGGCACTTTTGGATAGTACATTTTTTTTTCCCCAAAATTTTTCTAGACACATTCAGTCCACTTGCTCGGTCCATAGTCCAGTTTACATGAGCATGATTAGCTCATATGATTCCAGAGGAAACTAACAATATATACAGTGAATGAAACTATCTTCTTGGCTACTCTGGGCCCTTTAAAATGTCTTCTAAGTCTATCCTGGCTAAACAGAATCCACAATATACATGATAGCTACAGAATACACTGTATTGAAATGAGAAATGCTCAGCACAAAATGGGACTCTTGGCATGCAGCTTAAAATAAAAGGTAGAAGTCCAGAAGTTTATAAAATCCCAAATGGGGTCAATTAAAAGGAGTTAGCAAAAGAAGGGTCTGTTCATTGTTACTGTAAAAAAGGCACTTTGAGTAAATGGGACCAGAACTGGAGGAATCTTAGTCGACATAAAGTTCAGTTTGGTTTCATAAAAAGGCTTCAATGCTAAGGGATGCTACTCAAGTTTCCTGTAGTTTTACATTAAAATAAATTGCTGAGTAGTTTACAGTAAAGGACATAAAATGTTTACAACCAACTTGTAAAATTAAGAAAAGCATAGTATAAGCAAAATATTACTAAAAGCAGCAATGCATAGCCTTCCATTGAGATAATGCACAATTCTGGACACCACGTGTCAAACTCTTGTTTTTAACATACTTTCAGTAGCATTATCCACATAAAATTGGCCTACAAAACAAAAGCTTCACCTGCTCCCATTCATAAGGAGATTGAGGTCACAAACCAACCAAAACAATTTGTCAGTATTTTCAACATCCTGGCTGACCAATATAAAGTATATGAAATAACAATCACACTCTTTGTTCAGCTATCTCACTGGAGGCAGCCGTTAAATCAGAGGAATGATTTTAAATCTTTTCTAACATTTACACAGTAATGCATTTAAGTTCTTTCAAATGTTGCTCACCACAGTTTGTTTTTTTTCTTCTCTCCACAACAAAAACAAAGAAAAAAAATAAAAAAATCAAGCACTTCCACAGAAAGAATATTTGGCAATTTTATACACCACTGAATGGTGGATTTTCACAATAGCTCACTTCAGATTGAAAGTCATTAGTGGTCTTTCCTCTCGTTTCTGCCAAGGGCTCTTCTTGTCTTCACCTTGGTCATCTTCCTCATCCTCCTCATCATCTTGACCTGATGTTCCATGTTCAGGACTAGTTAATGGCTCTGGTTTGGTATCCCCAGTTCTTGTTTCCTCCTGCAGGCTGGGCAGCTGCACACCACTCCTCTTACTGGTGCCTTCTAGTAGGCATCGTAGAGCATTGTCCTCAGGGCTACACACTGCTGTTCCACACTCACTGCCACTTTGGTCCATGTCATCCAAGTACACAAGTTGTGTGTAAGCTGTGCTATCGGAAACCTTCCGCTCCCTCTGCCGGTGCTCTTGCTCTGCTGGGTGACTCTGTGGCGCAGACAGATGATCTCCTCTTCCCTTTCGGGCAGATTTTGGTTCATTCATGTCAACACCAGAGTCCAAACTGGCATCGTTACTCCCGTTCCTACCAGCTCTTTGGAGATCGATGTATGAATGTCTAACGTGAGCATTTGAACGTCCATCTAGAGAAACAAACCATGCTCGGGGATGAGGCAATGGCTTTCCGCCTCCTAATTCCATCAAAGCCTTTTCTGTAAGAAGCTGCACTTCACTATTCATTTGAGCCAGGGATGCATCATTAAGCGAGGCAGGAATGGAAACAGATTCAGACATGGAAGCATTTTGTTGACTCCACTCCACCGCACCTGCATCTTGCAAATGCTGCTGAGATATTGCTTGGGATGCTAACTGTTGGGGTTGTAGCTGTTGGGGGGGGTGCGGAAAAAGCCGCGCATGAGGGTTAGGAAGCTCAGCCTGAAGTCTTTCTATACCAATCTGCTGGTCAGCTGGGACAACCAGTGGCTGGCTAACAAAAGGGTGTTCTCCTGGCAATTTCATATAGTGACCTGGGATGACCAATGCAGGCAAAACTTTTCTGTAAACACTGTCATTGACTTGGTCAACAGAATTGCAGCAGATTAACTGACCTGGTCGAGGGAAAGATGTAGGTCTTTCAAGGTGATCAACTGAACGAGACATCATACAATCAGTAGGTCTGCAGTCCAGCAGCTCTTTCTCAGGGGCTGAAGGTGGGGGATATATTTGTTCCTGAATATTGTATTTACTTCCAGTAGCAATATGGTTCATAGATACTTGAATTTCTCTCTCTTGCTTTTCAAATAAAGGCTGAGACAGCATAGCATTGTAGCTTCTCCTGTACTCATCTTTGACAGGTGACTCATAGTCTTCAGCTGTTTCTGTAGATTTTCTTGACTTTAAAGGAAAGCTATCTGCTGATTTGTGGTAGTCTTTTCTTAGAGACCCGCTGGGAGTCAGGTCATCCAAGGAAATTCTGCTCTTGTCTTTCTCCTTGTCAGAGAGCAGTTCCTCTCGGGAGCTGAAGTCCTGGGAAGTACTGAATGAGTGTTTGAGCATAGGTGTGTGCATATCTGCTTCTCCACTAGGTGATACCATCTCCATGTGGACAGCACTGATTAATTGCTTTGCACCTGAGTTTTCAGTGTGTCCATTGCTAGCAACAGACAGCCCGCCAGGAAATTCTGACTCACGACGGGAAAATATTAAATTTATGTGGGACATAGAGGTTGCTTGATCCTTCTTAGAAGTGTCCAGTGCTGTGGAAAGTTGCAGTTTCTTATGATGCTGACGTGGTCTTAGACATTTTCTTCTATAAAAGCCAGCAACAAAAGAAGTTACACATTTATGACTGTTGTACACAGAAACAAGAACAGCAAGTGTGTCTTAATGTGAGATTTTTAAGTAGTGATTAATATTAGGGGAATTGAGCTTTATTATATAACCTAACAACTAAAAGCTTATCCCAGCAGTGAAGTTGAAATTAAAGAATAACTAATGTCAACTGGGAAATATCCCAAGCACCAATTACAAATTGGAGGAAATGTCTGGAGGAGGCAAATACAGCATCGCTCATTAATATACACTTGCTGATAAAGTTTAACATTCATTTTAATGTAAGACTAATAAAAAGATTACTTGCGAGTGCAGAACAGGTACAGTGACAGAGATCTTGGACCTATGCCTATGTTTGATAGGAGGTTTTAGAACCTCTTACAAGGATAACACAGGTACAGGTGTGTGTGATTCATTCAACTACCATATTACCAAAGGAAGGGATCGTATATGCTGTACGTAACCGGGAACATATAGAATTAGATTTCATTGTTTCTTCTTCAAGTACATCCTTGCCTTTTTTTTTTTTTTTTAAAAAAACCCTTTTTTCCCCTCAGAGTAAAAATATTTCAATACAAAACCTTTTAATTTCATGAGCACAAAAAAGCTTGTATTTCCAACATGAATGAAGTAACTAAGACAATGAATCTTACCTGCAATAATACAAAAGGAGACACAGCAAGACTAGAAGTATGAGAGCCATCCCTCCTAAAATTGCCAAAAGAAACATTGTGTGATAGCTGGTAATGTCGTGTGTTACAACGGGACCTGGAAGGCCAGAAAAGAGAATTTAGACCTGTAACAACCTGCCAACAGGGAAAAGGAACAACACTTTAAACAAAGAGAGGGACATCTTCCCTTGTTATCACGATGCCAAGTGAGCAATGCTGACGCTCATAGCCCTGGTGCCCACTGAGCAGACCATCTCTGGAGAAGGGAGCAAGTTGGGGATAAAGCATGTGCTGGTTTTCATGACTGCAAGTCCAAATAGATCATTCTGTGGAAAAGCAGTTAGTTTCAATGGGAGCATGCATCAGTGAATGCTGCCTTCCAGGTCCTGATGCTGACACAGTGCGCCAAAGCTCTCATCGCTGGAGAAAAGCCATCACGGCATCTTCCAGCACTGTAACGCACGTAGCAGCACTGTGGCCAACAACTACTCTTTAACAAGACTTGTGGTGCTTTGCACTAAACGGTACAGACAGTGCAGTACAGGACTCACTGGAAGATGTGTTGGTGCTCTGAAGTCTCGATCAAGCCAAGCCAAGCCGATCTTCAGTAGCTTTAAAAAACAGGCCACTAGCGAAACAGTGTTGTATCTCCAGGTTTCAGTAACACTTAGTAAATGTTCCAACATATAAAGGAATGCATACATGTGGACAGCATCTGTTCACAATTATGCATGTGTAACCCTTTGGTTTGTAAAATCCTTACCAGGATTTTGAAATAAAGGCCCAAATTTTCATCTGCAGGCAAGGAGGTACAGCACCAGCTGACAGAGTAACATGCATGTACTGTGAAGACCAGCAAACCTGGGCAACATTAACGTTCTAAATCACGAGGTTTGTAAAACCTAATCTGTGGATCTTGAGTGGTCTGTAGAGCCACTGCTAGGAATACAAAGCTCATTTTTGTCCATTTTTTGAGATAATAAATCGAATAGATTCAATGAGGAGATAAAGTAAGCAAAAGTACATTAACCTGATGAAGAACAACATCAACTATATGGCATTCGGGAAATCTAAGTATTTATACATTCTGTTCCACCACTACCTTTACATAATTGATTGATACTGTTGCTTCAGGACGTTATGCAAAAAGAAGAGATAGATCACTTGAATTTTTCATGAAAATGTTGTTCCCATTGCAACAAAGTTTTAGGAACCCAGATCTCGCCCTCAGAAAGAAGAAACAGTAAAATACAAGTAGAAATTCTGTCATACAAGTTAAAAAGCAAGGACAAATAAGCCTGCTCCTGTTAAAGAGACACAGGCCTTCTAGCCTTTGAGTTGTAGGCACAATTTCATGACTCGTGTAACTTCCTTGCAGTCCGGGACAGAGCTGTACTGGGAATTATTTGACTCACAGCAGTTGCTTTTTCTTCAAGTACAATTATTTTTTAATATTCCATTAAATTCAACATGATAGCTTATTCAGATCTGCACCTGCATCTAAACTCTGTTCAGCAATGCATCAGCTGAATATTCCAGCAGTTTCATCTAATATAACCTCAAATAAAAAGCTTTCATATGATGAAACAACTTCATGGCATATACAAGCAGACTTTAAAAACAGTGCTCAAGTTAGGGTTTGTTTTGTTGGTTAGATATAGTTTATTTAGCTTGCACAGCCAAGGCAAGAATGTTTTCATTTCTACTGTATTTGGTTTTCATCCAGAAAACCTAATAAAGAAAATCTGTAAAAGGAGCAGTTTTTTGTTTGATTGACTCTTTAAAGAGGTACCTCTGATTATTGGTGGCTGAAGAGCTAATATTAAAAAATCTGAGGCAGCCATAGACAGAAAAAAGGAAGAACAAGCTGCAACATTAATAACCTCCACAGGCACAGAGGTGCATATAATGCCTAGGTCAATGTGGTTTTCTACAGTGATGCCAAGAGGCTTGCAGATGGCAATCAGTCAGCTCACCTACCAATGCCACTCTGCTAATATACGTCCTAGAACGTCTACGCTAAGTTATTCATGGTGTAAATTAACCATTCACCAAGACAATGCAAAGCATCAGTCAGGGCAAAATGGGCATCTTCAGTTTAAAGGAAAAAAGCTACAGTCAATCAATCCATTAGTAAACGTCTGACCCAGGATGATGTTGGTCGTAGGTGAATTCACTTCTTTGAGAGTTTCTGTACAGAAACCTCACAACACGTATTTTTCTACCTGCTGAAACACCAATACATCAATGTTATAACCCCCCTCATTTTCTAGCAATGGCTCTACCAGGCAGTGGTGACATAAACACATCAAAGCGGGAACACTTTAAAAAGTTTCCCATTGAAATGACCCAGAGGTTTTGAGCACAAGGCTTGCCCCCCACAATCCCCAGAAGATTTTAGCCCTTTACTTTCAGATTCCTGTTTTCTAATAATCCATTACTGATCAAGCTGTGGCATCTCAGATGAGGTCATTCTGAAAAATATAAACATTATATATGAATAAATAATTACTGAATGCTAGCAATATCAATAAAATTCAATTCCATCTTACCTGGGATAGTAGGTGACATAGCTGCAACCCAGTAGCCCAGCTGAGGTGCAATGTAAGTCCAAGTTAACTGATTTCCTTCTTGTTGCACAAGGCCCAAACTACTCTTCAGCCATGTCCCTGTAAATAAACAGGTTGTAGGAAGGTGTTACAGATACACCCACACCTTCCTCTGCAAACAAGTGGAAATGCAAACAGAAACTTAACCTATAATGTGCTGCAGGGGTTGCACGCATTGCTGTGAAGTGGGAGATGGTGCCTTTTTGTCACCAGCATCTCAGGGCTCCCACAAGCAATCATCCCCATGGCCTTTCAGCAGCTTCGTACACAGAAAACATAAGGCTTCAAAAAGCGTTAAAGAAAATAATTAGAATAATTAAATTACAGATTCCTTTTTTGTGAAGGGTTCTCTTGAAGCTGATTATATGTAGGCAGCCCACTTAAAAACTGTATTTGAAGAGACATCACTATCTCCCAGACCACATTTGAGTCCTGCACACCACCTCTCTACCAGCTCTGGCTGTCAGCTTCTGGAAGACTGAAGAAAATACTTCCCTTGAAATGTTGTTTTTCCTATACAGAAAACAAGCTTATGAATGCGACTGCCAATAAATGTAAAATTAAGTTGTACCACCACTTTGATTCAGCAACGTTAGTCATTCAGAATAGGCATACATCCAGGAATACTGATTGGTAATGGATGATGAGGTTTTTAAAACATGTTTCTCAGAGGAAATAGAATAGATTTTTCAGAATTATCAAATTATCATTTCAAAATGAGTAAGACTGACAATTTTAAAGCTCTGTGCTTAAGTTACCAAAACTCTCAAATAGGCCAGATTGGCAATCTGTACTAGTTGAGAGCTCTTCTATTTGCAGAGGATGCATTTTGTTGAAAGAATTGGACTACAAAAAACCTACGACTGAATCAACTGTTTGCCTCAGATTCTCTAGATATACAAGAAAAAAAAATCACCTTTGTTTCTGATATATTAAATGTGTAGCACAGCTTGTAGACTGCTCCATCTTTCTTCTCTTTAAAAAAAACACGGGATTGCTGTACCATGCATTGTTGAGAATTAAATAATCGGATTACAGGTAACAGATACAGCTCATGGGCTGTGTGAGCGGAGGGCAGGGACATCAGTGCTGCTGGCCCGGACGCTGAGAGCAGCCACGGGAAACCACCCCAGCACCAAGCAGCATTTCCCGAAGCTGCAGTCCTGGCTTGGCAGCGCCAGCAGGTCCCGACAGAGGGAATTAACTCGCCACGGAGGTTCCTCACACATTTTGGCAGCCAGTGCGGCTGGTCTGCGCAGAGAGGGGACAAACCCCTCCGCACTTCTGCAGAGCAGCTCCGTATTTCTGTGCAAAGGGGGGACAGAATGCTGCATTTACCTTACTCAGCTTCAAATGCTCACTTTAGAGGCAAGTTACATCTTGTACTTATCGTTCCCTTTCCTTTAAATAGTCTCATGCATCTAATTCCTGAAATGGTGCTTTTCATCAGACGTCACTCAGGACTAAGCATGAGCGTTTGTGGATAAAAGTAATTTGTACACTTAGCAGTGAGTGCACAACACACAGAAGAGAAGCTGCTGTTGTTTTTTTTTTTAATACCACTGAGAACCTGATGATTCCTCTGTGTTTCTTTGATTATCCATCTGTTCAAATCCTGCACATATGAGAATGGCTTTTCTGAGTATTTATTTTGTCTCTACGACTGATTTCTCCTATGTAAGTACACCCTTAAAGTCCACCATCTCTGGCTAAATAATAAACCCATTGGAATACAGTGAAAGTTTGTTCAAAAAGACTCTGTATTTGAAACCAAACTGAATTTGTGGGCAACAGGGGTAAGGAATTACTGACATATTTTTCAGTTTTCCAAGTATCATTTCCAGTCTGTATAGGGTAGCAATAATCTGTTATTTCCTGCAGAAACTCACAAAAGACAAAACATCTTGATTGGCAGTACCAAAACCACCAAAACCTGTGTGCATAGATTTGCACATTTGGCATCCGTGACTATCACAGCAGAACACCTTGACGCAGCTGTTAGTTTACCTCTTTTAGGGCAGCATTATCAAGAAGAACAGAACAGAATTGTCCACAGCTATGTGTGAAGTTTCTGGAAAAACTAGGAAAAGTAGACCCATTTTCTCCTCCAAGACAGACACTTGCCCTTCATGTTTTCTGCCCGTGCATTTTTGGGGAAAATGTCACACTAATAGCCCTGAACCACAAGGTGAAAAATAGCCTGTAGGGTCAAAACCCAGTTTTATTTTGTGCCTAAAAGGTGATTTGGTAAGAAAACTCCTGTAAGCTTAAACTTTGCTTCCCTCCTCTGTCCCCGGCAAGGTCTGTGGAACAAATAACCTAGGCTGAAATACTGGGACTGAGAAAACTGCTGCTTCGGACAGTGAGCATATGCACCAAGTATTCAAATACATAACCACGTGAAACAAAACTTTAAAAGAAATAAAAAAGTCCTGATTAAAGAAAAAGAATGCAAAGACCTTCCATTTTACTTCCCACGCTTCCTTCACTGTCTCTAAGCCCTTTAATTTCACACACAAACAGAAACACGTGCAAATGTAATTATAGCAAAGTTCATTATCTTAGTTGTCTATATTTATAGTTAGCTCCTTGAGCAGCAGCTATTATTGATTCCCTCACTAGGGGGAACTTGTGTCCAGCTTGCCTTATTCACATTACACTGCATTCTAACGAACACAGTCCTAATGCCTCTGTAAAAGCCTTTTGCTCAGTAATACTCTGCGTGCATAATGCAGCGATCAAGCAGCTGCAACAGAGGCTGCCCTCTTATCGCAGTGAGCAGAGCTCAGCTGCCATCCTGCCAAACAAGCAGCAGCAGAGATTGCTCATATTTTAGCAACGAAAGGAATCCCTGGAAGCAAACAACATAGCCTACTGCACTAGGGCAGTCAGGTTTCATGCCTGTCTTCTGCTCATTTAGGGTACCCATTTTTGCTAACCACTGGATATGCTAGAGAAAATGTATTAGTCTGTATAACACTAGGGAAAAAATTAATTCCCTCTCTCTGTTATGGGCAGTGAAGAGTTTCAAAACCATAGCACGTTTATTTGATATTGGTCATCTTCGGACAAGAGTTATGAAGCTTTTGTTGACCATGCCGTACACATTAGTATGTGATGACAGCTAGAAAAGAATTATGTTTTAAATGGCACTGTTCCAAGTTCCTTCATCAGGACAATGCCAAGTCTGGGTTCCTGGGAACCGCGGGTACACAATCTCATCAGCTGCCCTTTTTGAAACTTTCCTGTTCCTCTCCCACTTTCCTTGTCTCTTATACCTCAACCATCTCTTGCAAATAGTCCACTAATAAAACAGAGCATCCTCTCACATGGTGAGATGAAGAGAATAAAGAACTCCCTCCTTCACAACAGCGGCAGCAAAACAAGTTTGAGTGGAAACAGTTGAAACACAAAGTTCTGTATTATTTCTTGTGTGATCGAATAGCCAAAAGCCAACATAGTATTACTGGAGGGAACTGATGTGCCTTCAGTATTCTGCAAATCCATCAGGGTGTTTCCAGGTGTCTCATATTTCATCCTTTATAGGTTCTAATACCCTGTTCACTTTTCAACTATCATTAAACACCAAGCAGCATTCTTGTAGCTTCCTACATGCTGTAAAGACTAATGTTGGACTTTCTACCGAGCAAAACCCAATCGTGTAGTACTTACTGGCTATGCTTCTAGTGTTTCAAGAGTAAGCAAGAGTTCATTGCTGTGCAGCCTTGAAAATGAATTCCCTTATCCCATCTCAGATTCTTCCTTGCAGCAGGAAACAAGATGTTTTCCTGTTCTAAAAATGCAGCTAATTACCCTCACATACTTGTTCTTGTAAGCAAGGGAGGAGACTGAGGGGCAGTGAATAAAGAACTTCTTCCATTTTTCTGTCCTTGCCTATCCAGTAGCCTGCAAATGGAGTAAGGGCAAGCAACATTATTTTTTCTTCTGTGCAGGCAGGATTACAACTGCAGCAGAATGAAGCAGAAGATTTAGGAGGGAAGAGAGGTCTTACCTCCCTGCATGGCCAAGTGTTATGATAATTTAATTCATTATTCTCCAAATATCCTATAACATCTACTTCCTCCTCCTGCCCACGTCAGCACAGTCAACTAGCTTCACTGCTTATTAAGTTTTATACCTGATGTGCAATAATTGTTAAGTAAAAAAGCAATATAGGATTATAAATAAAAAGCAGTACAAATAACAGTATGTAATGGAACTGATCATTTTTGTTCAAGAATGATTGTATAGTTCCAAAGAAAACATGCCAATGCATCTTTGGAACAGAAACAGCAAGTTCAGTATAGTTTGTAAGCACTGCATGATTTGGGCCAATTTGCCATTAATTCTTAAAGAGTGTCTGGTGCTTCACGGAAAACTTCTATATATAGAGACGTTCTTGCTTATAGATCATTTTTACATTTCTCTTCCTCTTTTTCCTCTATTACTGCTCAGTGGAGCCAACATGCTGATCCAGGATTCAAGTCTGGGGAGCTGTCTCCTGGCTCAAACTAATGGCAGGAGGAGAACAGAGAAGTTTCTTAACTCTTTCCTCACCAAAATTCTATTTAGTGTTACCAACTTCTTGGAATAAATGGTGTCACTTAAATAAACAAATAAACTTCTTCTTAAAAAGCATATAAACCAGCTACCCAGCACTCTTTTGTATATGTAACTTAAAAGCAAGGTAAGAGAACTGCCATCATTAACATTACAGAGAATATAAAAATGGGTGTACTTTAAAAGAGATACAAATAAAAAACCAATCAGATAAAGAAAGCTGAGCTCCATATGGCTGCAAAAATAGCCAAATATCAGAGACAAGTTGAAGATTTCAGCAGAGCAGGAGAAATAAATTCTGCCAGAGAGAAGAACCTTAATAAATTGCAGTAACTTCGATGCTGATGAAGGTGCTTATTTATCTCCTACGTTTTAGGACATGCCAATGGGGGCAAGAGGGGGTTGTCATAAGTAAATTTAACAGCAAAAGGTTTGCAGACTAAATCTCTGTTTAAACATACATTCTGCACTAAAAATGCCTTTCTGTAATTTAATTTAGTTTACTTCTAAATCAGATTGAAAAAAGGCACTTCTAGCAGGGAGTGTCCAGATGGGCAGCTATTGGAGACAAGGCATTACAGACAGAACAGCTATTTTAGGCTATTTCCCCGCACGATCAGGTCACTGCACGTACGGCTGGTCTGCCCAGCACAGAGACGTCCCATTATCTTCAAAGACACTAACTCGTCAATGTGACAGCTTGCTGGATCCAGGCAGCACATATGGATCCGCTTCTGCAGTCTAGATGCACGATGCCTCCGAATAAGACATTCCTTCCATATTTTAAAGCTAGACCTTATTATTTTAAATTAATCTGTAGTGAAATCCAGGGAATCGCCAGCCTCTCTGCCTTCCATGTGTGTGACGGTGCAAGCTGACAGCCCCACGCTGCTCCAGCTCCAGCACACGGCAAACTTGCCCCTGGCCGACATGAGGCAGGACTGACCCTGCTCTGGAGGGCCACCTGCTCCAGGCCACCTGCTCTGGAGAGACGTGTGTGGCTCCTGCTGAAGTCAAGAAGAAAGGAGACCAGTTCCCCTCTTGGCCATGTCTGCTGGCCGCCAGGGGAGTTTGCAGGCTGGCACCCCAGCACAGTTCTCGGCTCTCTGGGAGGACAGATAATGCCGCTTCCTTCCCGTTGAACTTTCCAATTTGACTGTTTCAGAGCCTTCCAGATCATTCCTGCTGCAGTGACTTCTGCTGACTTTGATGGTGTATTCTTCCTATCACTGATCAAAACAGTTCTGGTAAATGACTGTCAGAGGAGCGTGCTGTAGCCAGCAGCTTCCCCTAAGGACAGTCATAAAGTCTAAATATTGCTAGTGTTCAAATATATGGTAGTTATGGTGGGTTTTTTCCAGAAATTACTTTTACACGTGAGCTTTTGTTAGGAAACTCTTCCGTTGATCAAATACTGTTTGCTTTTTGTTTTGTTTCTTTTAACAGGTGATAGGATCATCCAATCCTACTCAAGCAAGGAACCAAAATTGTGCTATTTACAGCATGAATTATTTCCATCCAACAGATTTGACAAATAAGAGGATTTAATTAGCCAGAGAGCAAATTAAGCATAATCCCATTATATGAATTTGTTTTTATTCACAAGATTATCTTCTCTGGACAAAAGAGTTTTGGAAAGTAAAGAAAGATACTTTTAATCATACTACTTAATAGCATAGATGTTTTCAATAAATATTCCTTAACAGAGCAGTGCTTTTCTTTCCGCATGGATCTCTTCTGTGATGTCTATAATGTCTTGTAAAATTGCCCTGCTTAGGCAGAGATTCATAGTTAAATGGTGATATACATGTCAAAAGGAATGAGGAAGGTTGTTATCAGACAGTGTGGGACAACAAAGGATATTCAAAACATATAAACGGTGTTTCTAGAAATAATTGATCTAGACAGTTCAAATGACAATGTTATTATGGAGAGTTAATCAAGGGTAAGTTTGTGAAAATAACTTCCTAAACCATGTTCTGACATACATAAGTAGTAGCTTTTCATTTTATGAGTGGAAAGCTGCTTATCAGATTTGTTCTTCCAACCAAAAATCACCTCTAATCTGCATCAGCATCTGAAGTTTTACTACAAAAGGATGGGCTTTTGGTTTTACTTTTGTTCATTTTCTAAAAAGCTAAAAGCCACTGAAATTAGAAGTTGAAAAATTCCTTCTTGAATATTGGTAGAGATTACTCACCTCCTCCCCCAATACGCATGGGTTTAAACATTCCTAGTATTTAAGTTAATATTCCAATTTTGGTTTTGGAGTTGCTAGGCAACATCAAAAAATAAATGTCCCTGTCCTGAACTCATACCTTCATTATTCTTCCACTCATAGAATTTGTTACACAAGCCTTCCAGGGCTAAATCCTGCTACTGTTTTAGCAGCACCACCACTATTTGGTGTACTGTAAGCAAAACACACGCTTTTAACACAATACCTTGAAGATTTTTGCAAGGAAATCTAATGGTTCAATTTATTACTAGTATCTGAGAAGTTCTGTAGTTTTTGCTATATCTCTCCATCTTTTCTCTTAAATCACCTGGCAAGTATTTAACAAAAGAACATGCCAGTTTTCATTATTTAAAAATTTGGTTATGCCTGGGCAGAAGTCTGGGCACGTTGTGCAGAAAACTGCTTGCATTGCTTTGGTCCCCTCAGCATTTCTTTCCAGAAAGAAGCAGAACAGACTTATTAAAGAAAATGACTTCCATATGTAATTACTGGTTAGTAATTATATTTCAGAAGGCAAAGCTCGGTTATGCTTGCTGGACCACTATCCCTGGTTACCAGTGTACATGACAGACACTACCTTGAATATTCATTTTATCATATTATTAATCACATTCAGTCAGTCATTGACAAAATTATTAGAACAAGTAATAAATAAAAGCACGAGGCAATTCAAAACACTGCACGCCTTTTCCTTCATTCGGCCTCACACCACACTCACGTTTAGTTTCTATTTTTCAATGCTCGAAGTGGAAGCAGACGCGTATTGAGATTTGATCTGCCACCCCAAGGCCGCGGGGAGGGAGGTTGTCCCAGGTCCTCCTCAGCTTCTTCCAGCTGCACCCGGACACTTCACACTCCTGCCCTATGCACTCCTGCCTGTATTGCCACCAATCTCCAAGTCCTCTCCAACTCAAGCAGCTGTGCAAACGCAATAGTATTTTCTCCACTACTTGAATTTCGATGTCCACCTCTTCTCACCTTCTACTGCATGGCTTCTGTAGGTGGAGCTACAGGGCCGTCTACATGACACAGTGTATAGTCCGTTATTAAAACCTGTTCCCAGAAGCTATGCTATTTGTGTACAGTTTTATTTCCTTGACTATATAGTAGGGAGTTATTTGCATGCATCACTACACTTTGGCACCAACCTGATTCCTTCAACGTCCTCTTAAGCTCCACCATCACACCATACCATGTCTGCTTTGCCACAAATGCAACTCGGATGGTGTATGAGGCAGAGAGGATCAAACAATCCATTCATATCACTTTCACATGTGTAAGCCACAACATCCATTTTAAAAACAATGCACATATTGACAAACAAGCACAACTGCCTCGTGTGATCCACTACACCTCGCCAGAGGAATCATGATAGTGAGAACATACCTCAGTGAGCCACACTGTGAAGCATCGGAGGAAGAGCTTCTGTTCCTCTCAGTGCTGAGGTCTGTCTACTACTCTGCAATTATATCTGCACCTATTATGTAGACATCGTATATGGCAAAAAGCTGGGTTTGGTAACTGCCATTTCTATGGCAACACACAAAATCTGAAATTTTTTGAGAGCAGTTAGTTAAAAATCTGTATTCCTCAGTGTAATTAGTATTTAAGAATAATTTAACCTTCACAGCTGAGATAAAAAGGAAGTCAAAATCAAATTGTCAAGGAACTTGTAAACTACAGAAATAGTGTAACTATGAACTTTGTGGAGACTTGGTTTTCTCCTTGAAATTTGCAAGTAAATCTCTATATTACCAGTGAATCTGATCTAGAATCAAGTGTTCTAGATCTGATTACATTAAATTCAAACTTTTGGGGGCAGGGAATGTGTTTGCCTAAACACGTCCATTTGTCACGTGTAGAAAACAGAGTAAAACCCACAGAGGAGTAAGTGTGTGAAGTCCCAGGCCATGTGTGCAGCTGCACGTAGTCCACATGCAGGCCCTCTATCCAAGTTCAGAGGCATGTACTCATACCCTGTGTCAGATCAAGCAACAAAATGCAGAAGTTTTTGTTAAGTGATTATTTTCTGTCTGTTATGCAGTGTGTGAATGAACAGAATTCACAACGATAAGGAATACATTTTATTTTTAAACTATGAAAATAACAGTCAGTCTTTTCTTTAGGCAGCTTATCATTGCTACCACATGGAAGCTTAAATCATAGACTTTTGCAAATCATCTTATTTATAAATAATGTGCAGTGAACTAAACAGGTAGATGTACAGTACCCCGCTTACATTTCCTGCCTGACAGTAGCTGTCGCTCTCGCCCTATAAACACTACAACCGAAATCAAGCATCATTTTACCTCCATGAAACACAGCAAAACCATTCTGCACTCAAGTTGAAGCAGGCATGGACACTGTTTGTCGTAAGTATATCCTCATGACTTTTTTTGAGCACAGAAAACATTATCTTCATTTTGCTGAGGAAGGAATATCAGGAAATTCTGACTCTACAATAAAGTCAACGGAAATTTTACCACTGAAGGCAGGATGTCACCCAGAAAAATTAAGTGCCAGACTTTCAAATGTATTTAGAAAGCTATTATGGCATTAAACGCAGTCACAAAACACTGACCGAGCACAGCAGAGTGTAAAAAGTATTGTGCTTCACAAAGCTATAAAAAGAGTTCCCAAGATACTCATATTCTGCCATCACTTAATAGTAATACATGGTTGAGATTTTAGGCACTGGGGAAACATCCTCCTACGCAAAGAAGTTAGTAATTTAAAGACAACAAGATCATGTCAAAAATGTACACCAGGTGTTCAAGGAGGAGGAAGAACTGAGAAACAGTACTCTGAACTTCATTTACACGTACTGCACAAGAAATAACACATTTTAAGGAGGAGGAGCAAAAGGGTGAAGGTTTAACCCCATCCTTCCACACTCCACTGCCACACAAGGTTGAAAACAGTGTTGAAAATATTTTCCTATTATTTGGTAGGATTAATAAACTTGCAGATGCATCAATATTGTCACTGAAGAATAAATCCTATTTCCATATTATGCACTCCGGAATATTTGGTAATATTTTAAAGTCCTTCATACAACTCTAGATGTGGATCTAGAGGTTTTGGTGCAACATAATGCCCTCCACAGCACATGGGCTGAAACTGAGGACTTAAAATGGAGAACACTCCTCTTGCAGTTTTGCACACTGACTTCAATGAAAAACAGATACCTTAACATAAAGCATAAACCATTTAAATGGGGGCTGAGGAGAATACAGCTGAGCAAGTGCTGTGTTATTCAGCCCAGCTGGCGAGAGCTGGAAATGATACAGAAGGTACAAAAAGTTTCCTTTCTACTGGGATCTGGAGTGCTCCTTTCTGACTGAAGAGGACAAGGCTAGAAAGAAATCTTGGACAGAAATTTGGTGTCTGAGAATAGAGAGATAAATTGTATTGCTGTAAATCCTACTGACATCAAGGCAAATATACAGGGAGGAAGTCATGATCCCAACCATCTGTTTATGGATAAAGAAAAAAAAAGTTTTTCAGCCCCTTCAGATTTTGACAAAAACAAGACAGTGCTTGGGAAAAAGAAAAGCCAACAACCCAGAAAACCCCACTGAGCAATCCTGAGTATGAAAATGAGAATCCATATCTCTTTATGTTCAAACCTTTAAGTGTGTACTATGAAATAAAATCACTCTCCCACAGGAGTGTGAAACACAAGATACGAGTACATCAATAGCACAGAATGGTTAAGTTGCATTTTAATGTATACATCTCCATAACATCAATGCATCTGTGCTTATTATCACCAACACTAAGAGATGCTGCAGAGAAAGGTGGTGGAGTGCATCTCCAACACAAGAACAAAGTTGGGCGTATTTGTTTATCCTAAAACTTCTCCAGGGCATAGTTAGTTGCTTTTCATTTTATTAATTATTCAAAAAGGTATTACTGCTTTAATTTGCTTACTGTGCACGCAAGGTGGTAAGGTAGTTTCACAATGAAAAATTTCATTTGGAACAGTATAAAATAGATATGGCAGATGTCAGCCTGCTTCTTCTGGCTGGCTGCTTCATCGGTGTCACTGGACCCCCCCCCCCAGCCTTCAGCAGACTCTGCTGCTTCCCCCGCTTCTCTCCCCAGTTCTCTCGCAAGGGCAGAAACTGGTAATGAAAATACAGATTGTTTATGATAAACATCCTAAAAAGCCATTAATTATCTTTGGCCACGATAATATGCAAATATGCATAATTTCTGTAGAAACTATGAAAATCTCTGCACTTCCAATCAGATGCCACTAGGTTTATATTAGTGCATCAAGAGCGCAGCAAAATGGATGGGATTCTAAGGATTAAAACATATTTCTAGTATGTCTGTCCCCTCTCCACTTTCTCGCCTAGAAGTGAGAAGTATTTCTGCTTTTTAGAGCAGAAATTATACTTCATGCAGTAATGATGACAACCACATGGATTCTAAACAAAAACAATGGCTTGCATGAACAAGCACCCACTGTACTGCTAACACGCTGGAGAGAAGCGCTGCATTATTGTCTGGTAATACACTCACAGTTTTCCATCTCTGGCATTTACTCAATTTTCAGATACAAGTGTGAAAATTCAAGCCACTGAAAACTTATTAAGAAGAAACCGCAACATAACTAGCACTGAAAAAAGCAGCTCCTGAAATGAAAGATGAAATCAGAATAATGAGGTTAGAGGTCCTATCCTGAGAAGACACAGATCTGGCAGTGCAAATGGGTTACAACAACTTGTTTGCCAGTTCAGGATTTCTCTAGCATGGAGCCACTCCAGTCATCATCCATCCTCCTCCCTTCACAGTCCAAGCACCACAGGGATAGGGAATGACAGGGTACCACCATGCTCACACTACATAGGGCCAGTTTGACAGCCCTTAGGGTGCTAATGTGGCCTGTGCAAGATAAGAGCGGTTGCTCCGCTTATTAAATTAGGCTACTCCAATTTAAATTGGTTGGGATGTGGCCAAAGTTCTACTAGAACTGGCATGCTGCAGTCACAGCTTAAATGCATCTTTGTTCAACGTCTTCGGCTGCGCAGAAAGATGCTTACTTCAGCTGAAGTGTGAGCTAGAGCCTGAGCTTAACATCTTCAATACCTTCCTCTCCATGACTCATGAAGCTAAGTGGCCTGACAAAACCCCTTTTTGTTTAGTGGTCTTCATGTCTTCCCCTCCCAACAACACACGTGCTCCAGCAGTTTGTAACTAAGCAAAAAAGGCTCAACTTGTCTCAAGCTTGGGAGCCTCAAGCCTGCGGAACTAAATTAACCAATCCATATCGATCTACATTAACATGTACTGCACACAATAGGGTAGCTAGCTCTTTACATTCAACAGCAGAAACCATATTCCATAGTAAGAGAGAGTTTTTGTGGCCCCACCAAAGGGCCACGGAAATTTGGCCAAAAATGAAAAAGCTCCATAATCAAAATCAGAACCATTTCACTAGTGGTAACTAGCGATGAAGTGTGCTACAGCTACAACACAGCTGACAGGACGGGCTGGGGATGGACTGATTCTTGTGGAGAAAGTAAACCTGAGTCAGTCTTCCCCATCTTTTTTTGAACATGGGAAAACAAAATAGTTTCTAGAATCACAAATCAAGACCAGTTTCAGGAAGAATGTAGGGAAACTTACTACCAGGGTATCACAAGAAAAGTGTCATTTCCACACTTAAGGGAAGCCCCAAATCCATTAATTGTGCTCTTTTTCTATTGTTCAATTTTGTATCATGTTTGAATTTATTCTTCATTAAATCCTACTGCTTTACTCTCTAATACAGCCACCTTCTGACAAAAGATTTATAGGCATACTGTTTGAAAATACATCACCTTTTTCAGCAAACAGAGGCAGGAAGGAAGCAAAATTGTCATTTCCTCCTTTACCTCTCTCTTCTCCCCTCCCCTCCCTTCCTCCAGCACGCTGGTTTCATGCCGGTTGCTTTGTCTATGCAGATCTACATTTCTGGCTCCCTTTTCTGCCTCTCTTCCTCACAGCATCTACCTTCCTCACCTTCTGTTCTTCTTTTCATACTTATTTTTCTTAACCTTCTAGTACATACTTCAGAGGGCACAGTGCAATAACTGAAGGGGAATCACCAGAAAAAGACTTATGCACCCCTAAATCCTTTACACTTCGGAGGTGTAAAGAAGGCCAGCACAGTATATCAGCTAGCAATGAAAAAACAAGCCAAAACAAAAATAGAGAGCCTGAACCACATATTTCTGGAAAAATTCCTGTTCACAATAGCAAATGTTATCCTGAAATGTAAAAAACTGAGTGCATTTTGCAGCTAAATTGATTAGACATTCTGTCCTTTCAAAATATTTCATGAATTTTGCTTGCTTCTTTATTTTTTAAAAAATCATTTACATTAATTTTCCTTCTTGATAGTATTAGTCAATCTCAAAGTGATTTACAAAGAAGTCAGTATTACGTTTCCTATCTGACAGGCAGGAAACTGAGCTAGAGACAGGAGAGGGACCAAAGGTCAGACAGCTGGCTGCTGGCAAAGATAAGGCGAGTTTCCATTTCTCCAGACTCCCAGTTCAACGTCAAAGTGAATATACCTCTCTGCTTCTCAGTCTGTGGGTAAAATCAAGTCCTCTCAAAATAGTTTTGACATAAAATATTTAATAATTGCAAAACAGTACATTCACAAAAGAATTTTCTCTAGAAGTCACACACAATGCTACTCAAGTATATTTGCATATATACCATATATTACTTGATCAATAAACCTCAGTCTTCTCTCCTTTTAGACAGAAAACAGATTTCTGTACACTCCAGTGAAGACCTTACTATATTAACAAAATCAATGCAGTGAGACCTTAGTTTCAGACAAACGAAGCCATCTCGGGAATCACAATGAGATGTTACCTACCAAATTTTTGGTCAAACCTCCAGGCTGGAACGTGTGCATTGTGCTTCAAGTTGCTGTTTGCTGGCAGAGGCACTGTTACATAGATGGGGCCATTCACGGGGATTGGAGTCCCATCGCTGTTGAGGAGATGAACACTGACTGCAGTGACAGGGGTGAGGTCGTACCTGGTGCTGTTTCCTACAGAGAGAATGAATTGACAGAATGACACAATTTCCCAGAATTTAAGATACATCTGTGTGGTTCAACAGCACAGTACTGCACCAAAGTATTTCTCAAGGGATGGTAGTAGTAATCCTCCCTGCCTTACAAAAATTCACAACAGGAAAGATATACATGCTTCTATATATTTCACTTAATTTTGGAAGGAAAAAAAAAAAAAAAAAAGAGACAAAACTCCTCGGAATTTTAAATTCTTTGGATTTTGCAAGAGGTGCCAAACTGAAGACATGGAAAATAACCAGAAGTAACTTTGCATGTGGCTTGTTTGCTACAGCATCTATTCTGATGCATGTTCTCCCCAGGTTTCAAGGTGAGTGTCACTGTTGCACAGCTGACATGCAAGGGACACACATGCTGCTTCGATCTACTGAGGGGCAGAAGCGTATCTTCCAGAGAGATTTAAGTTCTGAGAAAACAGGCACTCTGAAGATTGCAATATAACAGAACTGCAAAGCTAGCTGAAAGAACAAAGAGAAAAATAAGGTTTGGAAATTCAGCTACGGCACAGGAGAAGGTTGCCAGCCTACCCAGGCATTTGTATATTATCGGCACTAGTGGTGCATAATATCATCCCCTTACAGCCTTAGTGGAGGGAATTGGTGGGGGAAAAGTTGTTTCTTTATTCCTGATGGTTCAATTCACTGCTTCTGCCATTTCTGTCAGAGTGATGCTTGTCCTCAGGTCACTGGACTTGGGCTATTAAGTTTCTCAGGCTGGTATCAGAGAAATAAATTCCTGTTGCTAAGTACCACAACCTGATCACATTTTGGCATATAAAAATTCCTAATGACAAAAGGTATAACTTTGGATTTTAGAAACATGTAGATTAATATCAAGGATTAAATTGTTTCATATTTTACTCATTTTTACAGATGTTAGACAGATATGCTTTATCAAGACAATAATGAAAGAAAATTCAAAACTTTCAATATCTAAAAATGAGTTTTTAGCCCCAGAAAAAGCATTCTGATGGTGAAACACTGTTTGCATCTTTTTTACTTAAGATGCACTAACACTTTGCTCAGTACTAGGCTGAGCAAGTTGTATTAGAAGATGAAGAGATTTCTGAAATATACTGACCTCTGGCAAGAAGAAATAATCCTTCAGTTTGCCACCTTGCACAGTACGCAAATGCTCATTAAAAAGATATATCTTTCTCTTTTCTGTTGTGAAGGTAAATTAAAATCAATGCTTATGAAACTCTCACATGCTATAAAACTGATAAGCACATGCACAGATTAAATGGGAATGGACTTCAATAAATGTCAACTTTCATTTATTTCTTGTTGTTTTTGACATCAGGTGACCTGTAAAGAGCTCTAAATATAGTCAGAGAAAAAGCCACTGTGACTCAGACTTTACTCTTTTTAAAAAAGAAACAAACAGCCTACAGAACCAGCAGGAGTAATGGTTATTAGCCAGTTTGGTCCATTGCTGCAGATGATGGAAAGTTTTGTTTAGTGTGGTTAAAAGGACAAAATTTTGTGAAACCATTCTACTGCTCTCCAATTGGTGATTAATAGAAACAATAAGCTAACACTTTACAGGCTTGTCAGTACTTACAGCTAAATTATTTGATTTTTTAATGTTTGGAACATGCTGATTCGTGGAATGAATTTTCACTGCTCCATATTACTACTTCAACCCTAGTTGGGATCTTGTGAAAACGGCTGAACTCACAGAGTTTTAGTTAAAGCAACTGTAAAGTCACTCTGGACAAATACTAGCCAGAGAACTGAGCTGACTAAACCAAATGGGAGGACCTCTCCAAAACTGTGCAGGCATGTAAATAAACTGTGCAAGAACAGAGAAATAACTGGGGGGAGGAGAGGTGGGAGAGAGAAGTGGCAATGTTCAGGAACACGCCAACATTTCCCATGCAAATTAATGCCAAGGTTTTTTGAGAATTCTAAAATTTGTATATAGTTTTCTTTTTTCTCTTGAGAATAGAAATATTTTAAAAGTCCCCAGAAGGCAGTGATCTCATTTTTTATTCCTTCAAAAACGTTCCAGGTGAAATCTTCACTGAGACGCTTGGAGATGAAGAAAAGGAAGTCAATCCAAGTTTAGGATTTTAAAGTTTCATGTTCCCACAGCAAGAAAAACTTTTACTGAAAACAGAAGACATTTCACCTATCCTATAGTGCATATACAAATATATTGTATTTGTAGTCTGTATTACACCATACTGAATACTACAGTATTCAGAAAACAAGGCTCTTCTCAGTCTCTTAAACCCTATTTCTTTGCCCATTGTTTTGGTCTTTTGTAACTGAAGACTAATTACAGTCAAATCCAGGGTCCCCATGCTCAAGTAGAAAAGTTTCCACCTTGTAAGCAGACAGAAGACTGAAAAACTAAGGGTGCATTCATCTGTTTTGTAGGATGTAAAACAGGAGAAAGACAACGTCCTGGCTGAGTAGTTCCTATCAGAGGTGATCATCTGAAATCTTGCCAAGACCTGTTTTCACTAAATAACTGGAAGGGTGAAAATTTGGGTTGCAGAGTATTAAGGAAGGATTTGGGAGAGAGGAATCCCACACACAATGTCAACAGTTTGTTCAGTGAATTTAGAGATAAAAAGAAAGGAGATGAGGAAGTACATAGATGAGTGAGATCAAGTGCATTCCTTTGTTTTAAAGAGATAAAGAGATATTTGATCATGTCTGAGTATGAAGATCCAGAGAAAAGTGAAGGTTGAAGATGAGAAGAGGGAAATGACAAAGAGAATGAGATAGGATGAAATGTATTCACTGGAGCAGGCAGAAGGACTGGAGTAAGGTAGCTGACATATTTCTAATTGCAACAGAAAAGGAGATATTCAGATTTGTACAAAGGGAAGGGGAAGCTTATTCTGCCTTTTTTTTTTTAAAAGGAAAAGCTAGCAAGCGCAGTACATACCGTTTACCCACATGGTCTAGCATTGAAGGTCACCTAAATCAACACATCACAAGTAAACACATCCCGAGAAACAGCAAGGAGAGACCTCACGGGGTTATTTAGCTGCTTCACAGCAGGCTGAGCTACACCTATGCCATCCCCAGAGGGGATTGTCTCTGTCCGACACCCTCAAGCAATTGATTCTACAGCTTAAACAATCCTCAGCATAGCAAGGTTTTCCTGATCACTAGACTGAATCTCTCTTGCACTGCAACTCCACTGCTTGCTTTCTAACCCAATAGGGACACAGTGAAAGCATTATTCTCCTTTTCACACCAGCATTTTAAGTATGTGAAGATTTCTGTGCCAAATTCTTCTATTTTTTGTCTAGCCTACACAACATCAATTATTTCAATCAAGACTAAATGAGAAGTGGAAGAAGGGTAACAGGCAGTTGCAGCCATAAAAATGTATCACAGCTTCAAATTTAGCAGTGTTTCTACTATGAATTTTCATTGTTTTCCCTTTGGTACTAGATGAATTTGCACCTTTTTGGCTGAAGCTAGATTCAAAAGTATTAGCAAACCATTGAAACAATTCTCAGTTGAAAAAACAGGGTATTAAATCCTTGATATGCAGGCATTTTATTTATTCTTGGAAAAAAATGAAACAAGAATTCTATAGCATCCTCTAGTTAAACTATTTTTTGTCCCTTCACGTTAATCTCCATTCTTGTATGTGTGTGTGCGACACATTTGGAGACTTAGTTCTAAACTACAAGTGTAACAAACTTTTCTGATCTCCCAAGGCCAAGGAGTCTTCACTTTTGCTGTTCAGTGGCCCCTTTTAAAGGTCAGCAGACCTCGCTCTCTTGCTTAATTTTGGTACGGCAGTTGAACCTATCATGTCACCTACAATTCAAAGTTTGCTGGAATGGCGAATGGAAAAAAATGATATGGGCAAAAGTCGAGCCCTGGACCAATATGAAATCAGAGCAAAACCAAACCAGTGGGTTACCTGTTCCATTTCCATCTAATCCCTGTAAATAAGGAAAACTGTCCACTTCCCAGGGTGAACTGGCTGCGGTCAGATACGCTGTCAAATCACTGTAGCTCGTGTTCTCTGGTAACTTTACAGATCTTCTCTGAAAGTGAACTTGTGGCTGAGTCCGTGCACCTAAAAAAAAAATCAAAAGTGACCATATATTCAAGGAGGGAAGAATATTTAGGTGTTCATATTGATGGAAACACATTTACAGGTTTTTTTCATTGTAAATTGCAATAGCTTGAGAAGGACAGAGAGATCAGAAGGACACTATGAAAGAGGTGGAAACCCACTATTTTTACATTTATTTTGCAGTTGCCATTATTTTTCCACAACAATCACAGAGCAAAATTGTGAAGGCATCTAATGTCAGAAGCTTTTATGACTATGTTATTTCCTCAGGTCACCTCCAATTTAATTACATGCTTCTTTTAATAAATATAACTGAAACTAAACCTGAGTTCAGAGGCAGGGCATGTGAAAGCTTAGAAGACCATCCAGTTCACCATATTTGTTTGAATTTTGTTTCTCCTGAAATAGCAAGATAAATGTAGTCTGTACTCTTTAAAGTGATTTTCTAATAGACAATTCTACCCAATTAACTTGTGTAATTTCTGCATAAAATTTTTACAAGGCTTTGGCCATGTTAACTGTCTCTTGCACTGAGGTAATAGTCACTTTTTATTTAAGTCACTGGACAAAAAGATACACTTGACAAAGGTTGGGTGAAAAGAGTTTCCATATTTTCCCATGCAAAGAACAAATCTAAACAGGACCAGATTACTTGGCATGTAATGTTTTTTCTATTTTCCTCTGTCTTGTACAGTTTTAGTGGGTTTTTTTTTCAAGATCACTACGCGTTAACTGAAGGTTCTTTGCTGCACCATCATTTAACACTGCCTCATGCGCTATGGCATTTCATGACTTAATAAACTGGGATTTAAATGAGACAATAGTTTTTCTCAATGGATGCTCACCATTAATACTGTTTATCAACACACAGCAAGACTCCATCTGCAAGTTTATGTGTGCAACATGCAAATTAATTTTTAAATCAAAAGCTATTGTATTTGCCAGAGCTCACTTTGAATACTCACAGAACACTCTCCACACAGCACGAAATCAAGAGGCTTTTTTTCTAAATTGACATTTGGCTATGCGGTTCAAAGATGTCAACTCAAAATGATTTTGCTTCTTTTCCTCTGTAAGTCTCTGGCAGCACTTTTAGGTTACATGTAATTCACTGCGAGAAAGATTAAAGAGCTCAACTCACAGCTCCTAAGCTTTATTACTACCAATGTCATTAACCAGAGGACTGGATTTTTTTCCTGACATTATTTTCTAGCTATAAGAATGAGCTCTAGCTATGAGAAAACATAGAACTCCACAGAACAAACTTTGTATTAGCCAACAAAAATTGCTATGTAGGTGTGCAAGTATCTCCAAAGAGCTGATCGTTGTTTAGGTGTCATTTATTTGGTGACTCTACAAGAAAGAGCCATAAAGCCATTTTTCTTTTTTTAATTTCTGAATCATTTAAGTTTTTACAGCAGGCTCTCAAGACTGGCAGTATCCTGAAGTGTTTAAGATAGCCATTAAACAACATCCATGTGAAACAGCAAGAAATCTCCCTTACCCAGTTTCTACGCTTAAATGGAAAACATAAAAGACTAAATAAATTGATTGCAAGGAACTCGAGGAAGACTTAGCTCCTAAGTGCTCTGCAGTGCCGTAGCAGTTTGCTATACCTCAGGGACAGATCTGCTGGGCGGGCTCCTACAGCCCGTAGGGACCAGCATCCACAGTAACAACACAGAAAAAAAAAAAAGCCAAAAAAAACACAACAAAGAAAGCAGCATTAGGCTTATCACTAACAGTACAATGTAAAATCATAGGATTTTCTGCTGTCTAAAGCCTAGTTCAGGTGAATTATTCAAGAACCAGTATTATACTTCTGAAGGTTGAAACTAATTGAGCATTAGGAACAAAGTAACTGTTGTTGAGCCTTAACACGGTAGTTTATGGGGAGGCTCTAGGGCTTTCTATTAAAAAAAAAAAAAAAAAAAAAAAAAAGGTTGTCTTGTAGCACTGGAAAAGCCATGAGCTGCCCAGTTTTAACCAGATAGGGCAGACTCAGAAAGCCAACCTTGGTTTCTTGAATCCTACAGGCAGCACAAAGTGTGTATGGCTGAGCCCCAAACCTGGCAGGAACCTGTGCAGCAATCGACTTGGATGCAAGTTTAAATACAATAAATCAGTGCAGAGGAGTTAATTCACACCCTAGATTAACAAACTCCTTGATACTGATGTTCACCCGAAACCTGCCACTGAGTCTGACTATCCTCTCAGCTCCTCAGGTGGGTGTCCCCAAACACAGCAGGACACTTCAAAGGGGCAGAAGATTGGGAGCTACCAGTGAAAGGCTCGTGATGGAGGCAGCTACCAACACTTTCACCTTCTCTCACCACCTTGCTTAGAAGACAACCCAATGTACTCCTTTAGCAGAGGTCATGGAACATTTCTGGGCTTATATTTGGGAATAGACTTAAGGGAATTAGAAGTCATAAAATGCAGAGCAAGACTTTTGCTGGCCAGACTCTTAAGAGTATTTTTCAAGTCAACACTTGTTGCTGGGCGTAGATGATTATTATTGCTTCTGTTATTGAAGACAACCAATTTTGACTTCTAAAAACCAAACAAAACCCAAACACATTCAAGTATAAAATTGGCATGTGAGCTCTCTCCACTTGGTGAGTGCCATGAGGGGAAAGACTTCTGAGCACTGATCTTATATTCTCTAAACACCCCCTTGTCAACACACCAGCCACGATTCAAATGCTGGCAGCTCCAGTGTGCCAGTGTACACCTGAAGATGTAACCATCTCAAGGAGTTCCTGTAAGGCATCTCCTGCCATGCTGGATGCGTGACATGTGGCACCACATCAGTGTTTGAGCTTCAGCCTATGAAGTAACATCTGAAGTATAATCGATTCATGCTCTGATTGCTCATGTTAGAGGCAGAGCGCAGGTACCCATCCAGCTCCCATTCACTGAACACTGGAGTTCTGCTCGTCACTGTGCCGGTATTTAATAAGTTAAATGACCCAGTGGCTGGCAAGCTCCATCCCTCCCAATTACTGACAGAGCGCAGCGGCGGATTATAATGCCATCAGGAAAATGAATCTGGCTGCATCAACTCAGACAAACTTCTCAATTGCCTAAGTCGTCGCTTGCTTGATTAATTATTCCAAAGCAACTGGTATCTGACTGCAGAAGACAGGCTTTTCTTTCCCTTTGACTGGTGCTTCAGACACCAGTGTTCCCAGGCTGACCCTGGTACAATGAGTCCTGTTTTGCTCTTGTTTTTGCACTAACCTAACTCCTGATCAGTTCTTTTGAAGCAGCTCGAAGTTACTGGGAAATAAATTGGAGAAGTAGGTCACAGGGATTTTGGATTGAGACTAGAGAGGCTCCATTCAAACGCTGGTACAATGTCTAAGCTGTCTTTCATTTAGGTTTCATCACAAGAGAATTCCCAAGAAAGGGGTGTGGGCTGGTCCCACAAAATAGTTTTTACTGTGCAAGATTGAGAGTTCAAATTCCAGCTCTTAGAATACTACGGGTGCCATTTTCTTCCTTTATCCTCTCTGCTACACCAGCAGAAGCAGTTATATTATTATAATTTAAATATATTTGGAACACCCCAATCAATTCACTGAAGGGAGCAAGATTATGTGGAAAGTATTTATGAGTGTCATTCACCTGTTAAATACCCCTCCAGCCCTTTAACATCCCGGTTTTGGTTTTGTTGGGTTTTTTTTGTTTGTTTTTTTAAGAAAGGGAGCTTTAAACATGGAAAGATTGTTCTTTTTAAGTTAATCACATAATACTAGCACATTTGCATACGAATAAGAGCATTTCATATACCATGCTCATAGAATACTGTTGCTAAACAACATTTCATGTTTCATCTAATGGAATCCCTTGTGGTTTAACACAGTCCACCATCCATCTAATTTATCCCATTAGATAATGTCAGCTCTCAAATTGTGTAATATATGTCCAGCAGCTGTGCTGTTCTCTGGCTCCTTCTGAGCATTCCATCAGCTACCTAATTTGTTTAGTGCTTTTTCAGCTTCAGTCATATCTAGTGCTATCATTAATGAAAAGCCTATTGTGGATGAATGGTTTCTAACCATAAAAAAAAAGATGGCAGGAAGGCATAATTGTATTATATTGGCTCAGATAAAACAAGGTTATTGTAGAATCTTATTCACAGTAGTATTCCTCTGTTTATTAACTATCTGGTAGAGTTTAAAATGATGGTAATCATAATACACGTGAATAAGACACAGTTTAGGCACAATAAGAGTGCTCACAGGAAGGATGTCTCCTTGTTTCGGCTCATAAAAGTATCTTTAAAGACTTCTGTTCTTTTGTTTACACACTTACCTCAGCTATCACATCAATTTGCTAAGTTAACTTGATCCCTAGGTCAGATGAACGTTTTATTCTTTACTGTGCAATTCAGAAAATACAGTGTTCAGCTGACTGATACTATAGTTACTTTAACTTCTGTGTTTGGCCTTACGAAAAAGTGATTCAAACTTTATTCTAATACAGTGGGTTTCATCCTGTGGTATGTGGGTTTGCAGGCAGTCTGATAAGGGATCCATGGGAAGTAATTGAGAAAAGCAAGTTTATATATGGTTTATATGGTTCATATATGGTATACAACAATGCAGATATGAGAAATTTTCAAATTCTTAATGCCCTAAATTTGCATTCGCAGTAGGAAACAAAATAAAACAGAAAATTTTTAGGCAATCAGAACATCAGCAAATGTTTACTGCAAGGACGATTAGATGAGGCTAGATGCAAGAACGTCTAACAGATAGCGAAAGAAATGTAATCTCTAGCTCTTAAATGGGACAGTAAATTCCAAACTTGTTTATCACCAAGTAACTCCGTTTCCTCTGTCACAGCAGTTAGGGACAAATTTAGCTATTAATCAATTTGGTAAAACTACCCTACAGAGGAGTATTCTTGGGGGAACTCAGAAGAATTCCCCATGAAATACCAGTCTCACTCAAGGGACAGAGTTCAGAAAGTATCAGGCTGGCATGCTTTTTTAACTCAAATATAAATTCTGACTTCCAAAAACCAGCGTACCTTGAAATCCTGAGACTATTTGGACTACATCATCATAGACCATTAGAGTAGCTGAGCGTTCAGGAAGAAGGCCGAGACTCAGTGAAGAGAACACTGTGGGAGAGACATGGTTTAAGTGGGATATATTTGAATTCTTATAAACATAACCAAACAACAACAGCACTTACTTTTGTCTACATTTTTGCAAAAGCAGGCCACCCAAACTATTAAAATGATATTGTATACATGACAGAAACCACGTGCATTTTCTAAACCAAATAATTAAACTGCCAGGGTAATTATTATTCAACTAAACAACATGGTCTATGCTTTGACACTGATAGAGTCATGCACAGTAGCTCAAAGGACAGAAGAGTGCAGTGGAAAGCAGGGTTTCAGGTTATAACTCCCAGCTCTGCAGGAAGACTTGTCATTACATAAAGACGTATAAAACACTAACTCAGTCTGACTGAATTATTTTTTCTGCGAAAACAGTTACACGTCTTACCTCAGGAAGATTTTAATGAAACTTAACTTTTAAATACTTTGAGCTGCTTACATAAAGTCATACAGAAAGGTAAAGTACGATGACTAAGTGAATAATTTGCTTTAAAATACAGCATGTCCTTACTGAGTCACCACCTACACTACAGAAGTGCTATGTATAGCAGAACTACTGTCATTCTGCCACATGGTACAAAAGGGGACAGATAAATGCTATCTGCTGCAAGAAACCTGTATGCAAGGGCCTCCTCTGCCACTGGATACTGACATTCCTTAGAGGGAACTGTGTCTGTATGCACACACGTTTGGAGAGTGAAGAACATGATGTAATTTCATGCCTGGTTCTTCAGACCTAGAAGACCAGAAATACGTGTGGAATCGGCCACTGAGCCCACTTGGCTCCCACACCCATGAAAACAGTCAGAAGTGGATCCGCCTGCAGTTCATGCATGGTTTTCAAAGGTAGAAGGAGAGAAGGACACTAATGCAGACTAGTAATTTTTGGTAACTAGGCAGCATCCCACATTTGCACCTGGAAAGTACTCACTCCATTCTGAAGTGACCAGAAGCTAAGTAAGACATTTCCCGAATCAATTAGTAAAAGAACGGTGCAAGCTCTTCTGATTTTCTGCAGTTTCACAAATTTCCCCTAAATCAGGGCTGTCACACCCATTTTCACCGGAGGCCACATCAGCCTCGCAGTTGCCTTCAAGGGGCTGAATGTCATTTTAGGACTGTATAAATGCAACTGCTTCTACATTTATACAGTCCTAAAATGACATTCAGCCCTTTGAAGGCAACCACGAGGCTGATGTGGCCCCCGGTGAAAATGAGTTTGACAGCCCTGCGCTAAATTAATATGTATTACTTGATCCAAGAGCCCATATAGATGTTGAAAACAAATAGGGAAACTGTACGGTATTTGTGTTTTAAGAAATCTATTCTCTTTTTAAAGATCAGAAATGGTAGTGTTTAGGAGAAATACAGAAAAAGGAGATGAAACTAGGAGAAACATACTGATAACAACTCCTGTCTGAAAGATGATCTTAACAGCATAGATGGACATTAAAAAAAACCCAACACAACCACGTTAAGTACAGCTGAGAGTTTTCTTTCCAATGCTCTACATGAGAAACAGACCTACATGTCAGGCAACATAAGAATGCCTAGTGTAAGTAGCATTAAGGCCACAATTACAAAATTTGTTTGTCTTTACTTCAACAACATAATTTGTATGAAGAAAGCTAATATAATTTAGACACCCTGGGGAGCTCAATACAATAAACCATGCCAACATCTTCTTCCATATATGCCAGACTACAATGCATGTATAATCTCTAAATTTCCCCTGCGCTTTTCTGCACAATCTCTTCTCAGCATGACAAAGGCAGAAAGTCATAGTTTTTAAGGCCAGAAGGATGATTCAAAGATCCAGTCTTACTCCTGTAATAGCTACAGCCTTTCCTGAATTACTGCTTCAGATCCAATACCTATGTTTAAACCAGGACGCATGTAGAAAAACTATCTGGCTTTCTTTTGAAGGTGAAGACTATCCCACAACATTAATGTTTAGTAAATAATTATGAGGGCAGTTAAACTATGTGCCTTTTACCCATCAAAATTTATTGAGGTTAGACTGCCAGCCATTTGATCTTATTATACAAGGCTGCTAGACAGAAGAATTCTCTTACCTATTTCCTGTTCTTTGTGTGGGTACTGATGGACTACGATCAAATTACCCCATGAACTTTCACTCTAGTGAACAAAATAAATAGAGCACTTCCAAGTCTTTCCCTGTAAGCCATCTTTTCCAATCGTTTAACCACTCCCGACACTCCTAACCCTGCAGTTTTAACCATTCTTCTTGAAGTGCAAATCCAGAACTGGACACACAGTTCTTGGTCTTCTCAGCCTTCACCCTATGTTACAGCTAAGGACAAGACCATTCCTCTTCCTTGCAGTGCTGCATTGGGAGGTTATTTTCAACTGTTCATCTACTGTGACTCACATCTTTTCTGCAGAGTCACTGCTTTCCAGATGAGCTCTCCTCTCCCAGAAATACTGTGAGCATCCTCTCCTCCTGGAACTATATTTCACCACAGTAATACCATGGTTTGCTTTGACTGACTCTGCCACCTAATCTGAACTGTGCTGCTTCAGCAACTTGCCTCTCTTCGTTGCATGCGCTGCTCCAAAATGTCCTCTTAAATATGGGCTAACAGTCACAAATTTATTTTCTTCCAAATTACTTACAAAGAAAAATCTATGCATAGCCAAGAACAGATAGATGAGCACATCCTCCATCATGGAACACTTCAACAGCTCAAGTGATGTTAAATTAATGAACTGTTAATAAGTGGAGTCATGGCTCTGCTGATAAATAGGTTAATGGAAAAAGAGATCTTAATCTTTTCCTCCTACAATTTATCACTATGTAAATAAATAAGCCTCCTGCTTAAGTGGTAAAGAGCTAGTAATTATTTTGGTTAATATAAGAAAAGTTCATTTCTGCTGAATTATGAGGACAGAAAACCCTCAATGTTTACTCCTTAAAGATATTACAATATCATGAGTTCGGTGGCTGCGCAGCATTTCAGCGCAAGATTACACCTAATGCATATTGACTGTGATGGAAGAATCCCAATCCTTCGGCAAAGTCTTGTTACAGCACTTTAAACGTTACCACCCTATAGCTTTCAAACCTACTCGTCACTCGTGGTTATCAGTTCTACATTGAGGTGCTTGAAGTAAAAGTGTCCGCGCTTCATTCACCACAGCACACAGGACGGCACGTTGGCTTAAACCACTGTGGTGGGCAGAAGGCTGCTCAGAACGGTGTATCTGCTCTGTAGGTGACAACTACTAGAATGGTTAAAAGGCATTTTTGGGAAATGAGGGTCCCGCTGTATGTGTGTGCCCAGACTGCACACTGCAGGATCAAGATTTAAATACACTGCCTGTTCCTTTTCATTCAACGTAGACTAAAAATAACAGCAACAAAACATCCATGGTTTTCGAAACGTCTGTACTGTGATGGTTACAAGCATGACAGACATTTTAATACAGGGCATTTAAATACAAACAGTTCTTGGAAAGTTTTTTGAAGACTATAGGCATCCTGGTTAATACAAAAAATAACAGCCTAAGTATCTTGGGCCTTGGGCCTGAGCTTTTATGTCATGTCCCTTTTAAGGAGTAATTCAAATAACAACCCTATTAAATCTACATGGGGCATATCAAGTTGTAACTTGTTGTTTCTTTCATCAAAGTATTAAGTTCAAGGTACAGAAAGCAAAAGAAAGGATTCTACTCCCAATTAAATCAATGGCAAACTATCTACCAGTTTCAATGGGGGAAGATCAGAGGTGAAAGGAATCTATTTTCTGAGTTAAGCTCACATTTCAGCTGTGGAAAGATTTTGTGGAAACTGTATACAATTACTGCTCTTTAAACTTCAATGACTTACCAAAACAATGTTTGATTCCCTTCCCTCAAAATCAGTATTTAAGAAAAAGCAACAAACAAAAAACCTAACCAAACAAACTCCAAGTCACAGAAGAGCAGGTGGCATCCAAAAGACCTATGGCAGGGATATCAAACTCATTTTCACTGGAGGCCACATCAGCCTTGCAATTGCCTTCAAGGGGCCAAAGGTAATTTCAGGGCTGTATAAATATAGGAGTAGTATATTTATACAGTCCTAAAATGATGTTTGGCCCTTTGAAGGCAACCACAAGGCTGATGTGGCCCTCGGTGAAAATGAGTTTGACATCCCTGATATGGTATGATGAGTCAGAAAGATATGAGACACAAGGCGAGAAAAGGTTGAGGCAAGAAAAGATTGTTACACGCTTTAATCGTATATGATTGTGTCTTAAGAAAGTACATGAACTATATCGAGGAAGCTGAACTTCATCTTATTTAAACAGAAAAATAAATCAAGGAAAATTCTAAACAGTTACAGAAGAATTACGGTTGGAAGAGAGCTCTGGAGTCACCTGCTCCAACCAAGCAGTTGAGTTTTGAATATCTTTAAAGATGGAGACTTAGCAACCTTTCTGGACACCCTGCTCCAATATTTGACCACTACTGCTGTAAAAAAATCGTTTCCTTTTATTAATTTGAAACTCTCCTTGCAGCAACTCATTTCAGTTTCTTCTTTTTCTTTCACTATGCACCTAAGAGCCTGGCTTTGTCTTCGCTATAGCTCAATTAAGTAGCTGGAAAACATGGCAGAATATGGCAAAGGAAATGTGGAAGAAGTCAGTGTATTTTATCTGAAGCAAGCAGATGCAGATAAGTAAACAGCATGTTGAAATGCCTAAGGCATAATTCTGGGTTTGAAGAGATGCAAGTTCCTTTCCCCATCTGAAAATACATTCACTGCTTGACCTTGTGGCAAGTCATACAGTCCCTCTGGCTATATTGATAATAAACAAAATGGAGCCAATGCATGGGATTGAACACTGCACTGTGGTCATTTATACTATTTAAACATTAGTGCACTTAAAATCTTGCATGGATTTGGCCTGGGCTAATTATCAAATCTGAGGTAATATTTAGGTGTGATGTGGGTATAATATGAGCCTGAGACCATTCCCAAACTACTCGGACCCTAATTGTGGCTGGGGGTTAGAGGAAAGGCAGATGAAAACTGGGGATGTGACCTTCATCTAGATATCACATCTCAAGGTCTGAAAGCCACCCTCAATCTGTTCTATTTAGCAGTACAGAAATAGTCTTTGAGACTCAGTTTCCCCTCCTGTACAACTAATGTAAAGTCTCCCACTTCCCATAAAATTTTGAGGCATTCTCATAAAAACTAACATACAAATATTACTGTCATATTTGTTTGCCTGCAGAAGAAACAAACTATGCTACTTAAGTTAGAAAAAATCCTTACATCTGGATAACATAACTGTAGATTAAAACAGTCCTACTGACATGGCCAAGAACTGAAAGGCCTGGACTTTTTTTGTACACTACAGCCTACAGTGCAACAGTTGTTGTTACACCTTGGGAAAGAAATGACTGAGTACATCACAGCTGCTGAAACAAAGCACTTGAAAACAGAGTTCCCATTGAGAAAAAGATCTGGTACAGCTTTTATTTTCTGTGGAGCTGTAAGAGCACCAACAGTTGTTTGAAAACTGATGTAGTACTGTATCAAGGACAGCCAGGAACAGAGCGAATCCCTGCACAGCCCTGATGCCACAGTTCAACTGCGGAAAAAAACCTTGCCTTTTTTGAAACAGACAGATGTTCTTCCTCCCACCCAGGATCGCAAGCATTAAAACACATCATACAAAACTGTGTAACTTCTTTTAGATGCAAAGTCTTACCTCAGAACAAAAATAAAGGTCTCTTACCAGGCAATCTTACAGGTTTCCATGGTGCAGAATTTGGCACATATGCATGTTTACTAGCAGTCACTATCAGCTGATTGCCCAATTTATACTGAAACTTGAGGAAGGCAGTGCCATCTGTTCCTGAGGTTCCAGATGCAATGGAGATCTGGTTGGTAAAAATCTCAATGAAGGCTTCAGTTACTGGCTGATGTGTGCTGGCATCGCTTACATGGACCTTCAGCGTTACTTCTGTAATGACAAACAACCACAGCAATTATCATCTAAAAAGCTTCTGCAGGAGGCAGCAGTCAAAACATGCTGGCACACCAACGACCAAAAAGACACAGGGCTCACTGCTAATCTCTGATGCTCTGGTGCCAAATACCTCTTGTCCTGGCCTGCAGTTCTCCATTTTGGGTAGTCACTCTTTAGAGACACTGCAGATTCTGCCACAAGCCAGACCAGGTCCTGAATTATTGCCCTAGTGCTAACTGCAGCTGTGGAGGCATCTATATTCCACCCATGACCCACACATAGCTGGGCAGCACATCACCAGCTGCAGGTAATATTCCCTTTAATGGGCAATGCATCAGCCTCACAGTAGTATCACAATTCTAAATGCTATCAAACACCACATATTAGCCACGGATGGCATGGCACCGTAACCCTCTGTAAGGCCCCTGCCTTGCTGTGTGCCCTCACCCCCTTCTCTCTTTGTGTAGCAGAGGAACAGGGGAAATCTGCTGTGATGGAAGCCCAGGATGAAAGTGGGCAATGGAGTGGGCTGTGTCACAGTCAGAGATAGGAGAGACTGCCCCAGTGGGCATAGGACTTCCCTGGCGATGTCTAACTAAGACAGTGAAATCTCACAGGATCAGGTCCTTGTCCTCAAAGTACAGGACGACCAGGTGGGAAACGGAGCGCTAGCAGCGAGGAGGAGAGGAAAACGTCCCCTCTGGCCTCCCCATTCAATGGCCCTTTTTCCAAAGGGGCAAAAACATCACAGCCCCTAGTGACATCTGCTTGTCAGCCCTGGCACGACTGTGTCACCTGTCCCCACATAGCACTGGTGGCTATGAGGAGCAAAGCAGCGATGGTTAAGGCAGGCAGGAGAATCATAAGTCTTGCAGACATGCAGTCAGAAGCCAACACAATGGACTACATTTTCCTTGAGTAATTTGCCATTTTTCCAGAAACTAGTTACTTGTTTAAATGTTTCCAGATGTATAATATTTGTCCACCCTGGGGCACTCCTATGACTAAACCATGCATTGTGTCACCAGGCTTTTGTTACATAAAGTGGGGTGGCTTGTGCAAGACAGTCCCTCTGGAAGGCATTCCTCCACATCTACGATTATTTTTCTGCCCCTCCAATAGTTCCTGTGCTTCATGCTCTAAAGTAGCAGCTGTTGTCATGCAATGCTGTGTTGAAAAGACCCAGCAATGGTCCAATGCCTCCACCAAGCCACTCCTTGGATTTTTTCGTTTACAGTCATCTCATTCTCCTAAATGAGTACCTACCTCCCTTTTTTCCTCTCCTGCTCTCCCCTTTCTCTTGTTCTCGCCCTTGTCTTTGGAAATCCTGCTGTTCTTGCATGAAATCCCCTACCTCAGCTTACTCCATTCCCCAAGGTAGTAGAGGATATTTTGCAAACTCTCTTTTTGTGTCAGGGGAGTTCAGCCGCTAACAAGCAAGATGCTCACGCTCCATGTGCAACTCATTTTTTCATGTGCTACCCAGAAAACAGAGCATGATCTCCTCTTCATATTTATTTAAAAACAATATATTAGTTTCTACAGAATAGCGCTGGTAATACAGTCCTGTTATATTAGTACTGGTCATTAGGATTATAAGAACTTACTTTGATGTAAGCAAGAGCCAGCAAGACATAACACCAAGAAGAACAACAAAGAACAAAATCTCTGTTGTGAATTTCGACAGTGGAATGACACAACTGATTAAGCCGAGAAACATACTGTAACAATATAAAATTTTAAAAGGATGTCAAGATCTAATACAAAAATATCAGCACCTCTGTCCTAAGGTCATTTCAGCCAGAAAGATATCAGGACCTTCTATAAATGGAGACCTTCTGTCTGAAATCTCACAGTACAGAAAATACAAATATCCGGCAACCCTGACCAAAAACCCCATTAGAGAAATTAATCATCATTGCAGCCCTCACTTTAGAACTTGGCAATGGAGAATGCCAATTTAGAGGGGATCAGCATGAAATACATTCTGGCTATTAAAGATTCTGGACTTGTTCCCAGTTTTGCATTTAGTAGTCAAAGAAAACAATGTATATTGAAAAACAGTGTCCATACACTCTGGTGTGCACGTACAGAATGCCTCCTTAGAAACCTTGCCTTGACCACCAAGCAACTTGTGAAATCTTGTGTATATGAAAGGCAGCCGCATTAATTAAAGGAGGAACACATATGTATTTATGTATTTACAAACCACACATGTATTCACAAACGTGAGGGCAAAAAGCATTGTAACTTTTTATTTTCAAAATGTGCAGGAACAATATGCTTAGATCCAAAGCCAGATAGCTGAGATGTTAATGTTTCCCACTTTGAATTGCTTAGCAAAGAATGCTGAAGAACAGATGCGGTTAAGAATAATGGGTCATGCATTAAAGAAAAAGCAAGGAAACGGGACAAACTGAACATTGTGGTTAGCAATTTCAGTAATATGAAAGTTTAGCCTTTTCTAAAACAACCACATATAAGAAGGAACCAAGGAGGTCTGGAATATTAAATACTAATCAAGAAGAGGATAAGAAAACAACAGAAGTATAAAATCTATTCGATTCCTTATAGACACCCAAAATTCTAGAATAGAGACTACTTGTAAAATTGACGGATAAACAAAAATTTTTCCGTATACACAAATCCAGCTCTCTCTTTCCAAACAAGAGAGCTAGCCATGGGTATCTCCAGTAGGAAATTCCTTTATCCTTCACTCTATAGCTATATAAGGGCTTCTGTCTCTGTCCTTCTCTCTTTCTGACAAGGAAGGATAAGGGTTTCCAAAATCTTGTTTCCAAGCGGAAACGCCGAAGGCCATCACCCAAGATGGAACACTGGTGTCCTGAAAGGCAACAGACTGGAACTGTTCTTCCAAACCACAGTCCCTGGGTCAGACATTGGGCTTTTTTTCCTCCTTCTTTTTAATATTTAGACTTGTTCCTTCCCTGAGAAGACAGAGAAAATCCTAGCAGCCTGAACAACTCTAATTCTTTTTCATGTGCTATCTTCCCTGACATCCGTGTGAAATGTATACAACTTGCCTAATTCAGGGCTTTCTCCCACGCAACAGCTCCTTTTTCTTCTTATCTAATACAGCAGTGAAGTCATAAACACTAAACCTGCATTATCACAGTAATTTCCACAGCAACAGAATGATTACAAGCTTTAAACTGGAGAGAACAATCTATAAAGAGAGACTGCTATGAAAACTTAAAGCTATAGAATAAGTTTCAGAATTGTTAGGAGATATTCAGGCACTTCTTGAGAACAGGAGGACAGAAGAAGGGAAAGCAGCAGAGTAAGGAGAGCAAGTGATCCAAGACCAGTGTGACCTCAAATTAATAGGGAAGTCTTAGACCAAAGCATTAAGTATACTAAAAGAAGAATTTAATTAGAAAAAGCTGCTTAGAAGACTCATTAATAGTTAAGGAATAAAGTCTTTAAAATATCTGGCAAACGTTTTAGTTGGTATTCTCAACAAAACAGTGGGGATCAAGTAGATAGATTATTCTTGAGTTTTACAGCCTACCACAGCAAGGAGCTCACACAGTATTAAAGACACATGGACTCAGAGGGTGAAGGATATCTGCAGTGAGTGGGGAAGATGATGGAGGCAGGGAACTGAAAGCACTGCAGATGAACATGGAGAACATGAACTGATAAAGAGAAGCGTGCTTCATTTTTCTGCAGATTTGTAATACTGTTGTGCTTTCTATTACTTACTACAGTGGCAATATTCAGTTACTAAGTTCTGAAAGAGCAAGGCAGGTGGGCACAGGTAGGGCCAGACTAATCTGTCTGCGCCACTAACGTGTGCCCTGCTATTATTTTCCTACAGGAATGTTTCACGTCCAAAGCAAGAGCCACTTACATTAACTGTTCATTTCCAGGAGACAAGCCATGGGCAAAGATACCCTGTCTGGATGGGCAAAAAGACTGTGTCCCTGTCCAAAGGCGCAGCTAGGAATGGGGCTGCTCGCAAACGTTAAATAGTGGAAGCCACCTGGGAAACCCTGCAAACCTGGCTTTGAGAATCCCAAAGCTAGGTGGGAAAAGGATGTTAGTGGGAAAACAGCAAATACAGGGTTACATTCCACAAAAATATCAAGGTTGCTGTATGTGTATGCTCAAGCAAGTAAGTCTAGCCTAAATCTCTTTTCTTCTATTCCTTTGTCTTATTTCAGCAGTCATATCTCTTTTTCAAACAAGCACAAACCAAAACTACCAGTTACAGTGAAAACAGCTGCTTAAGTGTAACTCCCTCCCAGTTTTCTAGTACTAAATTTATTATCAGCTATATAAAACCCCCTAGCATCTCCAAGGTCATAATTTGGGAAAGTGAAATAAAAAAAAAAAGACAAAAAAAGCCCTTACATGTTAGCGTTCCAGTCCAGAATCCCATCTGTCTTCTTAATCTGATTTTTGAGATTTTACTAAATCTAAACTTTCTCCGAGCAATCCTTCCTGTGCCATCTGCTTTATGAGCCGTACTGCCTCCTCTGAACTACAAGTAACCTTAAAACAACTATTTCTGCAGTTGCAACCCCTCTTCTTAGACTCACAACTGCTTTTTATATTGCTGTGAACTCCCAGTTTGAGAACTGTTTCCTTCAGCGCTGGTACCACCAGGACTGTCTGCTATAACCAAACTCCTGAAAAGTGAAAAGTACTGGTTTTTGTTGTTGTTTTGTTGTTTGTTTTATTCTGTTACATAGCAAGAAAAATCGTGAGTGATCTGACCGATGACACGTTGTTAGATCTCAAATACTGAAATAAACAGAGAAAAGTTATGACACAGATTGGAAGTCAAAGATTACAATCTTCTTTAGGTCCCAATCCTGCAGTTTGGTTTCTGTGCGCACACCCGTGTCAGGCAGACTCCCGCTGACGTCTGCTGTACAGATGATCTCTTTTGGGAACAGGCTGACACAGGCAGCCATTATCACTTATCTTTTCCTCTGGGGGTCCCTTATCCATGGACAATGTCAGGATATTGCCAAAGAAAGAGATATTTAAATTATCTAGGTTTTGATTAGAGAAAGAAAACTTCCTGCTCATTTAAAAAATGCTATTATGAACTTTATTTAAAATAAAATTGTGTTTTCCACTCTGACTGAACTTACTGGCAATATGCCTGGTTTTGAATCCTACATGCCGAGTGGATAAGCCTTTCTGCCTCTTAACCTTTTGCCCATGTGCGAGGTCACCCCTCAGCCAAACAAAAGGATTTTCATTTATCTAAAGGAAAACATTTTCCTAGAAAAAGGAGTGTTCCTGAGCCCCTAGCCACAGATGCCAACTCAAGCATTTACATATCGTCATATCTTTCTAATGTACTGCATCGAGAAGGCTTTACTGACAACCAAGCCACAAAATAGTAGCAGAGTAAGTTTATATGAACAAAAAACCAGAATTGCATATGTAAAATCCCTCCAGAAACACACAAACTCTAGTCTTCAATGATGTGGTCACCCGAAAAGTAAGTTCACATGTACCACCTCAAATAGCAAACTAAGTGTGCTTGCAGAAGATTCACAGCCACAGTGGATGACATCCTCTGTTCAGAACAGACTCTTCCATACTACAGGAAAACTAGCGGTGCTGCACAGCCATCCCCTCCACCACAGGTGACCAGCATCTCAACTGGGGTGAGTGTCTGCCACTGATTTCCAGGGAACCCTACCACGTAGAGGGTGGGATGCAGGAGGTCTGCTTCTGCTCATCGTTGGTTCAGCCATTCTCAACACTGCACCAGGGCTGCTGCAGTCCCAGGCACCGAGCAGAAAGATCCTCACTTCTGTCTACAGCACTGGTCAGACCTCCAGTAAGGACAACACAATGGGGCTTGGTTCTGAAGCCCAGACTTCAAGGATTTAGAAGGCAGAGAGGTTCAGAAACGAGCCACATAAAAACCCAGGGGACAGGGAAGCAGCCTTGGGACCTGCTGTCTGAAGAACTCGTCCTCTTCGGTTATTGCGAGAGAAGGCTGGATCACTGTGCGTAACAGGGAGACAGCAAAAAAAAGTCAGCTGAGGACCTCTAGTCTTGCTGACAGAGGTACAGTATGACCCAACAGTTGCACACTGAACTTCAGCAAATTCAGGTGTCATTTCTTAGCAACCACAGCACAGCTTACTAGATGGCAGATTCACTTGTACTGACGGACTATGGGAATATATATATTTTTAAATAGCTTTTAGTGCTAGGTGCTTCACTAAGGTTTACAACTAATGTTTAATTATGAAATTAATAGAATTAATGTTTGATTCTGTAACATTTATGAAGTCAAACCAAATGGTTGTCTCCGGTGGGTTTTTTTTAGCACTGCAATCTGAATTTGCTAAACATTTTTCTGCTTTACAGGTCATGGAGAAGGCTATATCAGTATGGTCCTCTGCACGCTCTGAGTACTTGCAGTGTGATGACTATAATTAACTCTCACACCTCTCACACCTCAGAAGCCAAGAAGGAACTTTTGTCCCCCAAACACCGGATGGACTGTGATTTCTGAGTTTCTCTTTTATCCCTCTTTGCCGTTCCTCAGAAACAGCAGAGATCTGATGCAACAGGAGCTGCATAATCCAGTCTCTTCGCGGTTGCGGAGAAGACCGCTGTGACGCCCAATCGATGCATCCTGCTCACTGCATCTCAGCAGACACGCAGGATCCAGCGTCCTGGAGGAGACGGCTGCTCCCGGGTGGCACTTGAGGCTTTTCTGCCCTTCTCTGCAGCACAGTTTGATCCATCTGCATTTCTCATCTAACATTCCTTGCCACTGCAAGTGCCTCAGGCATTGCTGGCACGGTCGCTGGTTCCTCTAGTGCACAAGAATTTTAAATTCCAGAGGGCTGAAATGGTTTATCTTAGCTAAAATAATTAAACTCAATCCCTAGTATTCAAATAAAGCAAAGTCATCTGTGATATGAAGGTCAGACAGGTGCCCTACTTGCCTCTTCAGGTTTAAAATCTATCAAACGAAGCAACTGGAAACTAAAATTATAAATATGTTAGTTTATCTCAAAATACATTATTTCACAGTGATAACACACACAAATTCTAATAAAATGTCACAAAAGGACCTCTAGTACAAGAACTAGAGCAATTTGTGCCACTTCCAGTGACAACCAGGCTACTACACAACCTTGTACTAAAGAGGGAGGGAGGGTCAGTTAAAGGATAATAAAATTAAGACATTCATCACACAACTGTCCAACATTTAAAAGAAGTTTTGCATATCCTGACCTGCCAGAGCCTAGAGCATTACCAACAAAATTAATTTCTTGAAAAAAAAGGTAGGAATTGCTTTAATTAAAAAAGTGAGAGCTATATGCATAATGCCCAGATGAGACTCTGATACCCTATTGTTAAGTGATTAAACAAGCATTTATAATTAACTTGAAACTCACACGGCTATGAAACTCATGAATAGCAATAGTTGCATTAACAGGTCTGCCTTTGATCTCTACAGGAACTGTGCATGACACAAACTAATTTAATTTCCAAACCTTGTATTTTAGACATGGAATTATATAAAGATACTGCCACAGAGCGCAGATGGAATTTGAGTTTCAAAGCTTTAGCTTGCCACACGCATAACGCACTCTTTGCAAGACATGAAAAAGTAATCCCTGCTTAAAACTCTCATTTTTTTTCCTAATGGAGTCCTTGGAAACTCTGTTTGGAGATCAAAATGGAATGGAAAGTTAATGCACCAATATTTTTCAGTTGCTGACCATTAGAGTTCTCCACTGACTCGAAACGACCGCAGATGATTTTGCAACATCAGCTCTGAGGATAACAACACACTGAGCTCAGCCACGCACAGCTCACAGGGGTTTTAAGCCAACTTTATACCTACTGCATCACCAGTCTAGGCTGGGGAAGGGCAGAAAGGGAAAGCTTGGATTTGCCTAGCCATGAATGGATGTGCTAAATTTTCTTGGAACAACTTTTTCCCAACTCTATTAATAATAGTATGCATCTGATGAAAACAATTTAAAGCAAATGTATTCCATGTTTAAGTGAACCAGTGTATGTGCAACGGGGCAGGGGAGAGACAAGCACTTTTTTTCCTTACTTCCAAGTAGCTTTAATCTCAGGTTTAAACTCTACTTATATCCAAAACCTGTTGTGAAAGCAAAACTAGATGTCGCTTTGGAAGAGTGTATTTTTACTTGAGCTGTTTGCCTTTTTTTAAACAAGCTCCTGTAACAAATTCAAACAAACCCAATGCAAGTGACTCTCTACATACCCATAGCAGTAAATCCACTTCCACTTTCATCTGCGTAATCCACTGATTTGAGCTAATGCAGGTACAGAGGCAAATTCTTGCGTTAAAATTTTATCTAGGCACTTTCATGTTCTCTTTTTTCAAATAACTAAATAGACAATTTATATTCACCTCTCTCCTTGAAGAGGTTATCCTCAGCTGGCAGATGGCAAAATTAAGCATAGGTGAAGCTACACATGGTGACAACCTCATTCCTCCAGCCCTGCCAGCCGGAGCAGAGAGCTCTGTGGGCTGATGAGGAGCTCGGCACTGCTGCTCAGCCACTCCCGGGCAAAACCAGGAGCAGCCCTTTCTCTCCACCTCCATGGCCTGGCTCTGGACTCCTGCTCCTTCTCTTGCGCTGCTCTGTGGCTCCTTGGACCTGTGACCATGCTGGCTCCATTAACTGACCCAGCACAGCACCACTCTAACAAAATGAATGGCTTCTTGCCAAGTTATCAGGTTGAACTGCTGAAGAAGCGCAGCCCCAAGCACCAAAATCAGCAGAAGGGGCAGGTGTGGGGGTGGAGAGGCATGAAGTCTTCTGGCCAAGTGCAACACTGGTGGAGGAAAAGAGAGGAACTGAGACCACTCCAGCTGGTTCACAGGCAATTAGGTCAGCTTGGCTGTACCACCCAACCGTAGCCCGAGAGTCCTCCTTGAGTAACTGCACCCCTACGGTCACTTTGGATGGGTGCCCATCCCTCTCCAGACTTAGATAAGCCTTAGGTCAGCATTTGAGATGAACGGTTGTGGTCTACCTTTATTCTGCATTAATCCCAAATAACAGAAGGCTTGCCACATCCCGACGACGGTCCCTCCAGCACCGCAGGAGTCAAATCCCTGGCTCCGCAAAGGGAGGATGCTGTGACAGCGCCAGGGAAGGGGATGATTTGCAACAGTCAGGACTTTCACACGGGCACTACACAGGGTTTACAACCACTCTTGAATACCCAAAAGCCTCTACAGCCACAGTTGGTATTTGTGTCTGGGTGGAGGGAGGAGGTTGCTGCTGATTCCTCCCAACCCTAAAAAGTATGCTTTCCTTAGCATCTCTACGTGACAGTTGCTGTGACCTCTGTTTTGTCCTCACTATAGCACTGGGATTAATCACCCCGCAACGTGCCTACGCTGAAACTTTCTTATCCTCCAAAAATTTTTATTGTAATTCCAGGTTTTTGAAATTTTTCTCTTCAAAACAATGTTTACATTTCCTCATTTAGAATAATTAATTTGTGATCTAGGTCTTCTAGATAACGAAAACTTCAAATAAAATAGGACCCACTTCAGTTCCCTTCATCCTAACACTGTACAGCATCCCCAGCTTGACACACAGCCATTTGTCATTACCCTTTGTTTACTCCTTTATCCAATCTCAGTCATACAGAAGAAGCCTCCTCATCCAAGTCAATTAATTTTTCAGTTACTGTTTTTGAACCAGGCTGCTGTACTCTCTATATTTCAACTATGATGACTGCATATATATGCAGAGCGTAACATCTGACTCAGCAACCAAAACTTGCTTCAGCTTAAATTATCATAACAGCCATGGTGATCTTAATTCTTGGCAGGGGATTAATTTTAGGAATGTTAAGATTCCATGAGAAATAAAATTTCTAACAGACTAAAATTATGAATTTTAAAAAATAACTGTCTATCCTTCTACACTAGAAGTCAATTATAAGTCAGTTATAATTTCACTTGCAATGTTCAGATTCTTACAGACTAAGTTTACATAAAAAGACAAAGTTCCAATGACCAGGGTTTTGATATGCTGTTCATCCAGGTTCATTGCTTTCCACAACTGGGAAGAGCACTGGAGCGTGCCTTTGTATTTCTTGGTCACTTTGCAGCTCTGATTCCCTGTGGTGCTTGTCATGGTCCCATAACTACCACTGTAGGTAGGAGACAAAGGTGTTCAACCTGGAGGTCTGTGGTCCAGGCTTTGGGAACATGTGAAAGGGACTTGGAGAAGCATGTTTGCTTAAGATGTGTGTGTCGTGGTTTAACCTGAGCTAGCAATATGACCACAATAGCCGCTCGCTCACTCCCCCTACTCACCTCACAAATAGGGAGAGAATCGAAAGGGAAGGGAGAAATTTGGATTGAGATAAACACAGTTTAATAAAATAACAAAATATGAATACACTACTAGTAAATACATATATATATATATATCTAAAAAAGAAATAGAATATAAAAGATACTCAACCCAATTCCTCATGAACTCCATCCACACCAAGCAGCCTGTCCCAGGCAGCAGCACCTGGTCCTGAACAGCTGATCCCAGAGAGAGAAAAGAGAAAAAGGCAGAAAGGCCCAGAGGCCTCTGCAAAATGGCAGGATGACAAAAGATCAAACTAAAGAAAGTCCCAAAAAGAACTCCCCAAACAGGTCTTTGTCCCAGCTCCAACAAAAAGATAGAAGAGAGAGAGAAAGCAGAAGATCTCTTGAAATATGAAGCATGATGCTAATGGCATGGAATATTCTCATTGATCAGCCTGGCTGTCAGTCAAGCTCTGCCCGATCTCTGCCCTCCTTACTAGCTGCCTCACACCTGTGGGCAGAGCTCAGAGTGTCCTTGGCTCTCAGATCAGAGCAATTAAAAACATTAATTCTGTCCTGGGGTGTTATCTTCTCGTTCTCAAACTAAATTCAAACAACGACTGTGCTAGCTACGAAAAAGAAAGGTTTCTAACCGCATGAAGAAAATTAACTCGTTTTCAGTCAAACCAGCACAATGTGTAATTGCCTGCCTAGGGGAACCTGAAGGGGTGGGCACTCTGCTGAAGGACTCCTGGGGTTCACAAATTAAAATATTGAAAACCAACAAACCACAGCAGTAATGGCTGATCAAACAAATCAATGAGTTATCTGTTCTCTTTAGAGATAATTCTGAATGTAAAGTGCTGTGACTGGCAAATGAATGACGGAAGACACCTCAGAGGAGATGGGCCAGGGTGACCTGCCCTGGAGCTCAGAGAATAATGCAGGGTGTGACTGTCCACAGCTGCTGCAAACAGAGCTGACTTCATCTCAACACAATGGGACCTGAGGGTAGCCTTCGTTTTAGATCAACAGCTGTGTCAGTTGAGTCAATCAACTGACTCACTACACTGAGTAGATCAAATCTTTCTCCCCAGATCTTTGAAAGAGGGAGAATGTTCCCTAGACCAGCATGGGGAGTGGGTGTATACATGGCTCAGCTTAGCATAGAGTATAAAAACTGAACAACTAACAATAGAAATAAATTTGAAGAGAACAATGGGCTTGAGCTGGTTTCAAACCAAATATTCCTCCTCAGCAGCTGGTGATGCCCAGCATTGTCATGGTGAGCGTGTTATAGAGATCAGCAACAGGTATCACACATCGGTGTTGTGATTGAACTATTATTGCCATTTCTGTATTTCCTATTTGCCAAGTGCAAATTACATTGGTATTGTGATTTCGATGTATTTAGTATCACTGTGCTACATCAAAAGTCCCATGTAACATTAAATATCTTCAAATAAGTATATTGCATATTAAACATGATACCCTCCATGTGTGGCTACTTGAAAAAGCCCAGTCAGTGAGTACAGGAATCTGATAAATGCTCGTATTATTTACTAGTTTGTCCATTTGAGAACAGAAAAAGGTTATTTCTCATACTCGGGCATAAACTCATTTTAGATATTTATATCTGCAAACATCACTCTGCTTAAGCTCTCTCCCACAGCACAGAATCCCTCAGATTCTTTCATTTAACCTCTTCTGTTCCTCATACTCATGCTGCAAAACACACATTACTATTTAAAAGCAACACTATCACGAAGGGCTGCTGGCATTCTTACTTTGACAAATACATCCACTTCCCCGTTAACAAGCAGATACATAGAGCTGAAAACATTCCGGTGGCACTCTCTGCTTCCCTGGTGCAGGCAGCAACATGAATATTTTGTAGGCCACTTAGTCTATGCATTAAAAGAGCGTTTTAAAGTATTATGCTGGCTTAAACAGCTGTATGTTTGGTAAGAGATCAACTGCGTACAGGCAATGTTTAAAGGGGAAGCAGAAGGCAGGAATTTCTAATTAACCGAATCATGCAGACACTAGACATACATACCTGCACACATATATGTATGCTAAACTGAACTGAAAATACAAGGTACAGCTAATCACACTAAAAATGTCAAGTTTCCTTGACACTATCAGTCCATATCACTGCCCTGAAACTCATTCTAAAAATAAGTTTACAAATACTTTCTTGAAGTTAAGAGAATATGTATTTCATGCAGGGATACAATATTGTGCTTGCTTGTTTGCAATTCTGTTCTCACATTCACAAAGGAACTGCTAGGAAAAACAACAGTATACAACAGTTAACCAATATTTTAAATGAGCCAGTCCAATAAATGAAAAATCTATCCTACCCTATTTAGTCATACATACAATTCCAGTGAGTACTACAGGAGCGCTAACCACCATGTAAATATGTAGAACAGATATAAAGAATCCTCATCTTACCTTCTGAAATTTGACAGCTTTAGGAAATCTATAACTATCAATTTTTAGCAATATATTCAGGATCTCTTTCATGCTACACATTATTTTATTTGACATCCACTTCTCTGAACTACTATACACTTAATTTTAAAGTTCAGATAATTTCAACACGTCCTGGGATCTGGGAAATTAACATTTTGCAATACGAAAACAAGGTACTCTTCCTGCTTTGCCAAGCATATGTTCTAAATCAAAATGGCTCTTCACTCTCTTCCCCTCTTCACATTAGGCCCTGGTAAAAGACCTAAATACATAACCCAATGGATGTGTGTGTGCATACACACACTCATAACTCAGACCAAGCAGTTTTAGAAGAAAGCTGATGTGTTTATTTCAGCACCTGGTCTAATACCACACAAGTGGCCATTTGTTCTCTTGAGGTTACAAAATTACTTAGAGTAATTTGGTCATTTTGGTAATTTTGAGTAAGAGGACAGCAGATTGCCATTACTGCTCAAAGCCAGCGCAAATTCCCAGGCATCCTTGTGCTACTGTACTAGCACAACAAATATTTTAGCCACCAGCTGGCAGAGTTTTAAAGAGCATACAAGGTAGAGAGGCTAGGAGATCCAGCAGCACTCATCCAGTAGGAACTGGATGTCTACTCTAAGGATGCTGATGGTCAGCTGAGTTGCCTTAGATGTTTACAGAGAGAAAAGGACTTAAGGTCCACTGCTCCAGTACAGTATCAGCCAATGCAGCACAGCAAAACCATGATAGATCTTATTCTACATAGTTACAACAAAATTATACAGGCACACTAACATCCTCTACCCACATACGTGTGGATACAGGAGAGACAAAATAACTAAAAATCAAATTACCTTAGATGGCAACGCAAAACCGCATAGCTGCAGACTCAATTTTCTCCCAGAAATGGCTGACTTACGCTAATGCCAAAATGTTCAATGTGAGCAAGAAGGATTTTAACTTCAGCTTTGGACCATTCAATCAGATACTCCCATCTGAGTGCATAGTCACAAAGTGTGGCAAGTAACAATCAATAATAGCTAATGTGAATGAAACAACCTTTAATATTTGAAATTTAAGCTCATCTTTCTAGCCATTAAATGAATATTAAAATTGGGCTGAAATTATTGTGTGGTTATATTCACATGGACCACAAAATCCTTGGGATCATAAATCACACATAATATGCAAGATAATACCTCAGTTTAGACACTCATAGTGTAAAGATACTAATTTAAAACGTGGTGATTCTTACGTTACCTGCAGTACCAATGCCAAGCAAAATACACTTAATAGTCTTTTAAATGGGTATGCTTACATAAAAAATATTGCTGTCTACTTTGGGGCCTGCTTTTGAAATTCATTTTTGTTACTGCCATGTTAAAACTGCAGTGAGGTGGGTGGAATTTCTTAAAATCTCTTTTTCAACTTGGAACCTCAGCAAAATTATTTTCCAGAGCCACTGCTTCAATTCCCTTAGCAGAAAGGACTTCTGGAAAATCAAAGGGATACCTGTGAAGCATAAAAGGTGAGATTTCATGATTCACTTAGGGATGCAGTGCTAAACTTGCTGTCAACAAAGACAGTGGCAGGAACAGATGGCTTTGTGGGCCATAAGTTACTTTTGCACCATGCCTATCCTTTCCCACAAACTAGAGGGGTTTCCTGGTAAAATGCCGTGGGGACTGCCTGTTACATCAGCCATAACAAAGCCTGGACTCTGAAGAAGTGGCCTTGGCCTTGATAATTCTCTCATTTCTGCTGCCCAGGCTACATCAGAGGGCATGGCCTTTCAGTACCTAAAAGGGGCCTACCTACAAGAAGGATTGGGACAGACATTTTAGCAGGGCCTGTTGCAATAGTACAAGGGGTGATGGTTTTAAACTAAAGGAGGGGACATTCAGGCTAGACATGAGAAAGAAATTTTTTACAATGAGAGTGGTGAAACACTGAAACGGGTTCCCCAGAGAGGTGGTAGATGCCCCATCCCTGGAGACATTCAAGGCCAGGCTGGACGGAGCTCTGAGCAACCCGGCCTAGTTGAAGATGTCCCTGCCCATGGCAGGGGGGTTGGCCTAGAAGACCTTTAAAGGTCTCTTCCAACCTGAACTATTCTGTGGTTCTATGGGGAAAGGGTCTGTGAATGGCAGCTGTACTCTAGGCTAGGAAGCCTCTCTGGCAGCAGAGCAGCTGCAAAGCATCACCCCAGGCCAAGGCTCCTGGCACAGAGTAAGAAGGTGCTCAAGGCTGATGGTCTCACCAGGAATCCTGGTCTGGGTTATTTTCCACTCTTCTACTGAAGCCTCATTTGGCTTAAACCCATCACCTCTTTGGCCTGATGAGCTACTGCTGAAATAACTCAGACAAGACGAGAAGATGTGTTTAGTACCTCAGTTATGAATTTTCAGAGCTCTTTGTCAAACACTTTGTTTCATATTTAGGTACCTTTGACCTGCTGTCCTCCCCCTCCAAGGCTCCATCACTTACTAATAGACATCTTTTTAAAAAGGAAAAAGAGAAAGCCCTGCTAGAGGAAAATTCAGTCAAGTGATTAAGTTTAAAAACCTGAAATAAATGCATTTACACTAGAGTGACATGTCTTGTTTAAACTTCATTTTATTTAAGTAGCAACGATAGCAAATATGTTTAAATAGCAGACCTGCCACAGTTTAAAAAAATAACCAAAAAAAAACCACCCCAAGCCACATCAAAACACAAATACTTTACTTTCAGCTTTCTCTGCAAAAGTTTGCGACAAACCATCCCAAGTTTCACATGAGATCACACCACTCTGCAGAGAAAAACAGAAGTTCATCCTACAAAGTCCACAGAAATTTGAAATTGCTTTTTAAATTCAGGCTGCTCGATTTTCAACAGTGTCATTGCAACTCTTGCTACTTTGTTCCCAAAGAGTCCTTGAAAATATCCATCCTTTTTAGATCATTTATTGCAGTGATACCAGGCAGGCTGATTTCAGCAAGTGTAGCAGCTCAGTTCTGAAGCTACCAAACCCTTTTCCCAAATCAATTAAAGCCAAAGTTAAGAGAAGCCCAAAAAATCATGTAGCACAATATTTTGAATATCTGGAAGGCGGTATGATGATGAAGTTCAGAGCAGCAGGAAGGCTCCTTGGTACACTGGAGTCCTGGAGCTCCTACATCTAGGGTGAGGAAACATAGGTTCTAGTAGACTCACAGCAAAAGCAGCATCTTCCTCTCCTTCTGTGTGGGCAGTCCTAATTACTCTTGCATATCGCTCAACTGCAACAGTTAACAGATGGGTACTTGACCTACTCCCTTTTCAGGAAAGCAATCACCTACCTGTCTATTTTGTTTTTCATGACAGTATTTTTCAGGTTCTGTACAAAGTCCTTGAACCTACAGATTACATCAAGAGATTCACAAATGACACCTGAAAAAGAGCAAGCCTTAAAAACCCAAGTATTATACTGGCACTTTTACTGGATTTTTTGTATTTTTAATAGGACCCATAAAAGCGAAAAGGCTAAAAACTATTGTAGAATGATGAAGCAAGTCTATTAAGATGGCAGTGGGGTTCCTTCTTGGTCTGGAGTTCTTAAGAAACAGATACAGACTCTATTTGGCAAAAGGAGCTCTGAACTCGGAGAAAGAAAAATAGTGCAATAACAGAAGGTGAAAATGTAATGAAGATAGGGCAGCATCTAGCTTTTGCATGAGTTAAATTAAAGCCTATGAATACATTTATTCTAAAAATTTCTTAGCTTACAGAGGATCTACACAAGGTTTCATGTTCAGTGGGACTTTTACCTCCCTGTTAGATAAAAATAACATGAGTGAATGCATCCTTGTAAAGCAAAAGGCCTTTGGGCAGAACTGGGGTGAGCAGTAAAAGGAGTTTAACACCATGGGCAGAGACAGCTGACACAGCTGGGAGCCTGACCAGATACCTGCCATGTCTGTCAGCCTGGGCAGGATGGGACAGGACGACATGGGAAGAGGTGGACAATCGCCATCCACTGCAACAAAGAAATGAGGAGGAGGAGGGATGCTTATGGGAAAGTCACAGGTCCACAGATGCTGTCACTCTGTCTTGTTAGAGTACTAGAAAAAAAATAAGGGTTTTTCACCCTGAATACTGGATTCTCCTTCCTTTCTAAGTCCTTAATCATATTCCAGTAATTCCCATCCACTCTAGATTGACTGTTGCAGTTTGCTCTTACTTGGACTTGCCTTAAAATTGATCCAAAATTATCAAGAGAAGTAAGAAACAGAGAAAATTTTTCCTTGGTGCAGTAGTTACAGAATAACACCCATACCATGCCACAGGCCCTGCCTGCTGATACATCCATCATTCTGCTTTCTTTACCTGCCAAGTTCTTCAAGACCGAGATGTAAGGCAGCAGAAGCAGCACACAGCTGTGTTCCCACTGGACTGCGAAGAGCAGCTGGGCTTCCTCAGTGCTTTGCTGGGGGTCTGCCCCATCCCCCATCCTTGGACCTACATGCTCCACTGACATCAGCCAACATTCGCCCCTCTTCCAGCAGGTCCACCCCAGATACTGCCAACATCTGCTGTGGGTCAGAACACCTTGACCTTTTGACTCCCATTTCCCCTTTCTCTTTGGGATCATTTGCTATGTTTTATTTATTACAGCAGCTGGCTGTTCAAGTTTAAGATCCTCCCACACATGTGAGGTTTGTATATGTAAAGTATCATCTCCCCTGGATGTGGGAGTGTTGGGATTAAAAAAAAAGTTGAGTATTTCAGGCTGCTGCTGCCTTTGATTTGCAACAGGACCACATTACTCCTGCATCCCAAGGGCTGTATGCAGCCGTGCTGTCGCGGAGCCATGTTGCAGAACAGGGCAGCTCTGCTCAGTGGCCAGCACACTCTCCTGCAGGCCTATCAGCCTGTTTTGGCCTCTTACCTCCCACAGATACCCACCACCCTCAGACCACCGTCTCAGGGCTGTCAGTTAGCTGGTAAGGAAGTGAGGTGGAGAGGGGAGAAAAAACAATGTAAGGCTCTGCCCTCTCCCTTTGCAGCAGTCAAGCGTTGCTGTTCCATAAAGCCTGTCTTCTCTACCCACACATGCTCTGATGCTGCTCAGGGGCTGCAGGAATGTTACACCCGTCTCCTCATCCCTCCCTCCTTCCCCCCAGGGCACAGAGGGACTCATACGAGTACTGCCCTCACACCACGGAAGCACCAAAACCAGCAGCATGGTACCCGGGGTGAGGGGACATACATCTAACAGTGTGCCTGAAACCACCAGGTCTGCAAAAACACCAACTCCAGGCTGTGGGACCTGGGAAAATTTCTTGGCTCTCAGGTCTGCATGCACTGCCTCAGCTGATCCCAGTCCTGTGCTGGGAGGAGACCTAGGAGAACTGCCATCCCCTCTGACTCCTCCAACTTGTTTTCCACAAGATGACATTTTGGAATAGCAGTAAACCATCTGGGTCCTACCCTGGCCAGAATTGCAAGGCACATGATGGACCCTTCTCCCCACCCCGAAGCCTTGGCATAGCTTGTGTGACAACACTCGGCATCTGGGGTACTTGCTGCAGTTTGCAAGATAAAACCAGAGCAAGTTGCAATGAGAAAGGCATTTAACATGGCACTTGCAAAGACTTAAGTAAACTATAGGTTAAGCAGCTAAGTAAGTGTGAGAAGATGATCTGCACATTGCTCTATGCAAAAAAAAAAAAAAAGTCAAATAGAACAGATTTGTCACTCGCAGCAACACATGGTGGTAGAAGACTTCTATACATCTTTGAAAGACATCAGCAATCAGATATGAAAGCAATACATAAAGTGAAAACTAGTAAAAACAGTATGCTCAAATGCAAAATGTGTGTCATAGCTGCTTTTTCTGTCCAACCTTAACTCCAAAAATCTTTGGGTTTTTTCATCTTTAAATGTCTACAGATGATGATTTTTTTTTAAAAAAAAATTAATTATGTTCCTCATGGCCAGGAAAATTTTTGCTACCTTTTACAGAGAAATCTTGTGCTACAGTTTTATTTGAAATGTTCACTGGTGCTGCAAAGGACAACTACAGGACCCTCTCACTTCCAGGTTAAGCTGTATCAGAAACCACAAGTTTTAGCAAGTCTGGAAAATGAAGTTTTCTGAGTAGTCTGTATACACCTCCACAACTCCAGAGCCTGCAGGGATTCATGCTTCTATGTCACCAGCATACCTTTGGGAAAAAGTGAAGCAACATCTGGAGTCCAAGGTTAGGCTCCTATTTTTGAATGCTCTGTCCTGTATACATCTAACAAACTAGTTCTGAATTGTTCAAATGGTTAGTATATGAAGGAAAAAAAAAAAAAAAGTAGTTCTTACTTTGACATGCCAGAGACCATACGGAATATAGAAAGTGCTTATCTGGCAGTTGTTTGGTTCTACAGCTTCCACACGTCCAGCTGCCAGATCGCCGTAAATGAGCACCCAGAAAAGCAAGCTTCTAAGGTGCAAGCACATGGACAAGACCAACAAGGTCAACAGCGCTAGAGGTGTGAGTAGAATTGCACATCATATTTACGTTCTACAGACTCATTGGCTTCATTTGCAGTATTTGGGTTTTGCTATACTGGGATTTTTGGGACATTCAAAAGCATCATTAGCGAGGACAGCTTATTAGTAATCAGAGATGCAATTCAAGCCTTACACACTACAATCTGAAGATTTAATATGTGTTTTAAAATAGAACACATGATAAATTCATAGTTTACAAAAGAACTTCAAACAACCACACAAAATAAGGTATTTAAAATTTTCACTTATATGTGGTCTGAAAAATCCTACATTCGTATTTACAATTCACATCTAGTGAAAAAGAGTAATTTCTTTGCAGAACTTGATCTTAATAAAAATCAAAACCCAAATCATTTGATGTGTATGAAACTTAATTCCAAGAATACCGCTTCAATAGTAGTTTTAATGTAGGAAAATCAGCTGTGAAGTTCACCAAGTGACCAGACCCTTCTGGTTTCCATCCTGGGTTCTGCCCAGACTTGGAGATAGTCAGGTCAGAAGGTGACTGGCTAAACTTTTACAAGGAAGAAAGGATGACGAGCACTCCAGGGTCCGAGAGAATAGATCATGGGCAGATATGGGAGAAGTTTCTCAGTTCTAGACACTCCTCATGCCAAGGAGCCTGACTGTATTGCACATCTAACCAACATGTTCTTTCCCACATGGCTGCTCCAGGCAAGTGTGACAGGGATGCTACAGTACAACACGCAGAACCAACAGTGAACCAGGTCACTGCAGGGGAACAGATGTTTCCGTTAACCTCCTTTTTTAGTTTTTAATAAAAGAGATTGATAAGAGCTTGATATTTCATGAACTGTGTGGCAACCACATGGAACTATTTCTTCATTATGCTGAAGAGGAGACTGCCTCCCAGCAAGTATGTTCACAATGTCTCTTTTATTCAAAGCTAGCTCAAGAGGGCTTGCAAAGGGGTGAGTGGGCGAGGATGACAACCTCCTTGTGACAACAAGCAGGAATCTGGTGACGCACTAATCGCTGCCTTGATTTTTCACTGCAGAACCCCTCATGTGCCTGTTTCGGAAGCCAACTCTCACCCTGCTTTGCTGCCACAGCAACACAGGAACCATCACGTGGGAGTGCTGAAAACAGATTTTCTTGCATTTCAGGAACCAAGAGACCCAGTAGCAGATGGGGGACCAAGAACCACTCTTCTACCACCTTGTGGGCTCACCACACATCTCCCAAAGACACAGTTTGAGGCTCTTCTCCTTATTCAGACTTAACCCCCCCACCCCCACATACCCCCTGTCCCACCTTACCTCCCAACCCCCATGAAAAATCTACTAAGTTGATTTCTACACAGTAATGTTTTAAACAGGGTGTATTTTAATAAGTGGTTATTGTCCAATTTGTGGGCATGGATGAGTTGCTATGTCTCTCTTTTTAATTTAATTGGGCAAGGATCTCAAGAGATTAATAAACGGGTTATTCTGGATTTAACGTAAACAGAAACAAATGTTTCTTTATGCAAATTTTCGCAATGAGTCAGCCTCAGCAGCATATGGAGCGCCAGGTTACAGCGCAGAACCAGGCAAAAGGAACCAGCCACCCTGGAGCCAAGGCCACAGTAGACAAAAATACTCTTGACTTTTCTTCTCCTTTGAGATCACTGCTTTTTCAGCGGGGCTTCGGGCTGACTGGAAGACCAATAAACTTACACAGCACTGCTACAGAAAACAAAGGCTGCCACTGGGCTTTGGGCTAGCTTTGCCCAGAGATGCTGCTGCCTCTTCACTTTACGGGGCGGGGGGGGGGGCGGGAAGAGGCTGTGCAGATCACTGAGACATCTAGTTATGCTTTGCTGCTTCTACTCTTAATACATTTGCAGCTTTTTGACAAAACTACAAGGATACAAAGTTTTTAAGTTTGCATTATAACTTTCACAGTCAATGCCTTGGCAGCCAGTGAAACAGGTAACACATTGCTGAGATTTAGCAATATAGAGAATCCAGTCTGTGAGTGGTGTTTTAAAAGTAGCAGTTTCCCTTCTGAGGAGGTTACTGTGGCATCTGTGGTTTCAGGGAGGAGAAGACAACAGTTCACCACAGCAGGACATGCACTCACAGCCCACTGCTGCACACCAAGTGCTTTTGTCATGCTCTAGGCCAGAGGCAGAATAAAACTTGGCCACCACAGGAATTCAACCTATTTTATTAGTATACACTCTAATATAGTTTACTGCTATTAGTGATACTACCCCCATTGCCTGCCTTAAAATTACATTTTCATGCAGGAGAAGGAAAGAATGTTTAAGATGAGTCATTTAATTAAAAATAAACAATTAAATGGGAAGGTTATAAATTTCCTGCAGCCTAGACAAAGTAGAATGGAAACATCTGAAAATTTGAGTATCATGTAATTTTACTGTCTGACTATATTCTCTTAATGAGATTATTTTCCTATAAAACTTTGTGGATTTTATGCACTACAATCCTTATGCATTAAATCTTTAATAAAAGTATTGGCTCAGATGCATAAAGGAGAGCGAGGACTAACTTCCTTGCAGTTTAATCAAGAAACCACAGTTTCCACTTCACGTGGGCTTTGTTTCAGGGCTAGAACACTTCATCATATGGTATTAATACAGAGCTAAGAAACCTGACCAGAAAGGCCTTAATCATACTATGATTTTAGACAAACTTTAGTTCAGCAACATCCAGTCTGGTGGTCATTTAATTGTAAGTAGCAAAGAAAAACTTATTGTATCCAACATTTTGAAGACTGGAAGGTTCTCGGCATTGTAGCTCAAATCCAGGAATATACTGTACTGTATGAAACACAGTACATTTAAGAATTGAAATATGTCATGCCTCAGGATGGATCCAGCAATGTGGCGTGGCTGCTTGGGTCACACCATCCACACACAGCATGCCTACTGGTAAAAAATGACCTCAGTGTAAAACCCTACAAAGCCAGAAGCAGAAGTCTGTGAAGAGCCACCTTTCCCCTTGTGAAGCAGACACCCCGTACTGAAGGCCGACAGACAGTGCCGTGAGCAGGACAATCACACCACAATGGTCTTCGGCGACCCTCCACGTCTACTGGGGTTGTCTCCCATGACTACAGCTCCTCACAGGCTCTGGAGGTTTCATCATCAAAAGAAACCAACCAGATCATTCAGTGGAGGACTGCTACTCCTTGGCATTCGACTTGCCTTTCAGATCTGTTATCTTATTCTGACTTCTTTTCTTTGCAGATTAAAATTGCTGCAGTTATCAGATAAAGCTCAAAGAGCATACATATCCTGCACTGGAGACACAATGAGAAGTTTTTATATCATCTGTTTTAGGCTGCCAGAAACATTCAAATCCAACACCTCCAGAGAAGGTCACCATTTCTCCAGTGACAATGCAAAGAACACAGCATGCTTATTTTGGTACTTCGATTGGCAAGCATACTACCTTAAAATGAATATGGAAAAACACTCCAGGTACCTACATAAAGATTTATACAGCAAAATCACATGGCAATTGGGAAAAAAAAAAGTTTGCAGTCAAATTGTCTCTCCAAGAAGTACTTGGTAAGCAAAGAGGAAAGGGAGACTGATTAACAGAACAGCATTCCCTTTAGTTGACTTAAATTCAGCTGTATTCATTTATTTAACATATGTTAAAGACAGCAAACTGTTAACTTAAGAGCTTAGAACAATTTCACAAAGCAATTTTTAACCCTCTGTGGTACGATCTTCCTTTGCTTTCTGACCACTATGAACTTTCTAAAATGTAGCTAATCAGCCTGTTATCAATACTGATACCCCTATGAGGGTGAAAGCAATGCACAAAACCCACATAGTTTTGTATGAAAACCATATCCAAATTAAGAGAATACACTAAGGCAATGAAATGAAGTTATTTCAGTGGTGCCCAACGATAGGATGAGGGGCAACGAGCACAGACTGAAGCACAAGATGTTCCATCTGAATATGAGGAGAAACTTCTTTACATTGAGGGAAGCAGAGCACTGGAACAGGCTGCCCAGAGAGGTTGTGGAGTCTCCTTCTCTGGAGACATTCAAAATCCACCTGGACACCTTCCTGTGTGATCTGCTCTGAGTGGACTAGATCTCCAGAGGTCTCATCCAACCCATCCTGGCTCCATCCTCGTGACACTTACCCTTTACATATTTATAAGCATTAATGAGGTCACCCCTCAGTCTCCTCTTCTCCAAGCTAAAGAGACCCAGCTCCCTCAGCCTTTCCTCATAAGGGAGATGCTCTGCTCCCTTAGTCATCTTTGTTGCCCTGTGCTGGGCTCTCTCCAGCAGTTCCCTGTCCTTCTTGAACTGAGGGGCCCAGAACTGGACACAATATTCCAGATGAGGTCTCACCAGGGCAGAGCAGAGGGGAAGGAGAACCTCTCTCGACCTACTAACCACCCCCCTTCTAATACATCCCAGGATGCCATTGGCCTTCTTGGCCACAAGGACCCAGTGCTGGCTCATGGTCATCCTGCTGTCCATCAGGACCCCCAGGTCCCTTTCCCCTACACTGCTCTCCAACGGGTCGTTCCCCAACTTCTACTGGAACTTGGGGTTGTTCCTGCCCAGATGCAAGACTCTACACTTGCCCTTGTTATATTAAATTTTTCCCTGCCCAACTCTCCAGCCTGTCCAGGTCTCCCTGGATGGCAGCACAGCCTTCTGGCGTGTCAGCCACTCCTCCCAGTTTGGTGTCATCAGCAAACTTTCTGACAGTGCACTCTATTCCCTCATCCAAGTCACTGATGAATATATTGAATAGTACTGGTCCCAGTACCGACACTTGAGGGACTCCACTAGATACAGGCCTCCAACTGGACTCTGCCCCATTGACCACAACTCTCTGGCTTCTTTCCTTCAGCCAGTTCATGGTCCACCTCACTACCCAATTATCTAGTCCATACTTCCTCAGTTTAGCAGCAAGGATGCTGTGGGAGACTGTGCCAAATGCTTTACTGACACCAAGATAGACCACATCCACTGCTTTGCCATCATCTATCCACCTCGTTATGCCCTCATAAAAGGCTATGGAGGTTGGTTAAGCATGACTTCCCTTTGCTGAAGCCATGTTGACTACCCCTAACGACCCTCTTGTCCTTGATATGCCTTGGGAGGGCACCAAGGATAAGTTGTTCCATCACCTTTCCAGAGATGGAGGTGAAGCTGACTGGTCTATAGTTACCTGGGTCCTCCTTCTCACCCTTTTTGAAGACTGGAGTGACATTTGCCTTCCTCCAGTCCTCAGGCACCTCTCCCGTTTCCCACAACTTAGCAAAGATGATGGAGAGTGGTCCAGCAATGACTTCAGCCAGCTCCCTCAGCACCCGTGGGTGCATCCCATCTGGACCCATGGATTTATGGATATCCAGATTGCTTAACTGGTCCCTAACCCACTCCTCATCAACTGAGGCAAACTCCTCCATTGCCCTGCCTTCCTCTGGGGCCTCAGGGGTACGGGGCTCCTCAGGACAGCCTCCGGCAGAGTAGACAGAGACAAAGAAGGCATTCAGTAACTCTGCCTTCTCTGTATCTTCTGTCACCAGGGCACCCACCTCATTCATCAGTGGGCCTACATTTCCTCTAGTGTCAGTTTTATCTGCCATGTATTTGAAGAAGCTCTTTCTGTTGTCCTTGACCCCTCTCGCCAGGTTTAATTCTAAGGAGGCCTTAGCTTTCCTGGTTGCCTCCCTACGTCCTCTGACAACAGCCTTATATTCTTCCCAAGTGGCCAGCCCCTCCTTCCATGATCTGTAAACTCTCCTCTCCCACTTGAGTTTGCCCAGCAGTTCCTTGTTTAACCACACAGGTCTCCTGGCTCTCTTCCTTGACTTCCTACATGTTGGGATGCTCTGATCTTGAGCTTGGTAGAAGCAGTCCTGAGTGCTAACCAACTATCTTGGGCCCCTTTACCTTCAAGCAGCCTTGCCCATGGGATTTCCTCCAGCAATTGTTTGAAAAGGCCAAAGTTGGCCCTGCTGAAGTCCACGGTTGCAATTCTGCTCGGTATTCTGCTCCCGCCACATGAGATTCTGAACTCCATCATCTCATGGTCGCTGCAGCCAAGGCAGCCCTAAACCCTTACTGCTTCAACCACATCCTCCTTGTTAGTGAGGATGAGATCCAGCAGTGTTCCTCTCCTAGTTGGCTCATCCACCATTTGCATCAGGAAAAATGTGTCCCATATCTTGCAGCATCTTTTTTTGTCTGCTGTCCACTAGTTCTTAAAAGAGAAAGCAAAGTGAATGCTGTATGATTTTATATACCAACTTTATACCAACTCTTTTATATACCAACTATATACCAACTCTTCACTCTAGTTGTGCTGCAATAAGTTTTCTTATTCTAAACCATCCTGAAAGAGTGATCTTTCTGAAATATGTCCTTTGAGAAAATACAATGAAAGAGCAGTATGGAAAAGACATAACACTAAAGCAGCCTGGAAACGAATTTTAAAAGCTATCTGTTTTTACCTCAATGCTTAACAGAGAACATTATCATCATCAAGCAACTTTTTGAAATCAATTGGATTCCATTTCTTCTTGGAGCGCTTTCATTCCTGATGCCTCCTCAAGATCTTTTCAATAATGACTGCATTTGCACCTCAATTTAATTTGACATTTGAGTTAACATATACATTAAATGTTAGTTGAAGGTAAAAGTAACTTAATTAACAGTTCCTATATGTGAATATAATAGCTATATGACCTTAAGTACAGCAAATTCCCTCCTCCCAAACAAACAAAAAAAAAGCCCAACCACAAGCAGAAGCCAGAGCTGTAACACTGCATTAGTTTACCAAAGCATCGGAAACAAAGGATAGTAGTGGGCAAGCTTTCAAAATACAAAGTATTCTACTGTAAGAGGCCTCCTGTTTTCAATCTGTTCAGTTAAATGCGCGTGCTCATTAAAAGCATGTTTTGCACAAACAGTGCTTAAAGAGCAATGAAACATTCACTTTCATGTAAAGTTAATATGGTTGCTCACAAGTCAACATGATACAAGCAGCAAAAAGGCAATATGGTGATGCAAAAGCAACACTACCAGTGCCAAGAATAACATAAATCAAACCCACAGGGCTTTTTTTTTTTTTTTTTTTTCTTAACATGGCATATAATCTTTCACATTTAACCAATTTAAATTGGCTTAGATCACTACCTTGCTTTTGTGGGCTTTTTAAAAAAGTTTCTTTCTTAAGGCTGCTAGCCAATTGAAGCATTATGGTTAATGACACGAACTTCCACAAATTTGGTAAATATTTAGGAAAGTTATTTGATGGATGCCTTCAATTAGCCTTTCTTGCGGAATGTAGAAAAGGCTCACTAACCACATTAGCCTGAGTTTATAAGCTACACAGCACATGTGACTTCAGACAACCTATATTTGGCAGAGGCAAAAAAAAGCTATGAGTGAAGAAAGACCAAATTTAAATCTTCAGTGATCTGCATGAATATTTGACTGAAGGGATTTTTTTTTCCTTGGTATACAACACACAAGAATACTGCAGCTCTCAACCCCTTATCCCTCATCTGTCTTTGTGTACTGAGTTGGGGAAAGGGACAAAAGGAAAGAATATGAACAGTTTCCTCCTTCTGAGGACAGAAACCTCCTCTTGGCATGCACCACTGGAAAACAGCATTGATGCAATTACCATATAGAAGCAAAGCATACAGGATTTTGAGGTATGGTTTGGGTTGGAAGGACCTTAAAGCTCATCTAGTTCCACCCCTCCTGCCACGGGCAGGGACACTTTCCACTAGACCAGGTTGCTCAGAGCCCCGTCCAACCTGGCCTTGAACACTTCCAGGGATGGGGCTTCCACAGCTTCTCTGGGCAACCTGTTCCAGGGCCTCACCATCCTCATGGTGAAGCATTTCTTCCTTATCTCTAACCTCAATCTACCCTCTTTCAGTTTAAAGCTGTTAACCCTTGTCCTACCACTACATGCCCTTGTAAAAAGTCCCTCTCCAGCTTTCTTGTAGGTCCCCTTTAGGTACTGGAAGGCTGCTATAAGATCTGCCCCTGAGCCTTCTCTTCTCTAGGCTGAAGAATCTCAGCTCTTTCAGCTTTTCCTCACAGGAGAGGTACTCCAGCCCTATGATCATCTTCATGGCCCTCCTCTGGACTCGCTCCAACAGGTCCATGTCCTCCTTATGCTGTAGGCCCCAGAGCTGGATGCAGGACTTCAGGTGGGGTCTCATGAGAGTGGAGTAGAGGGGCAGAATCACCTCCCTCAACCTGCTGGCCACACTGCTTTTGATGCAGCCCAGGATACAGTTGGCTTTCTGGGCTGCAAGCGCACATTGGCAGCTCGTATTCAGTTTTTCATCAACCATCTTGGCACCCCCAAGTTCTTCTCCTCAGGGCTGCTCTCAATCCACTCATCCCCCAGCCTGTATTTGTGCCTGGGATTGCCCTGACCCATGTGCAGGACCATGCACTTCGCCTTGCTGAACTTCATGAGGTTCACACAGGCCCACCTCTCAATCCTGTCAGGGTCCCTGTGGATGACGTCGCTTCCCTCCAGCATGTTGACTGCACCACTCAGCTTGGTGTGATTGACAAACTTCCTGGGGGTGCACTCATCCCACTGTTCCTGTCGCTAAAGGTGTTAAGCAGTGCCGGTCCCAATACCAACCCGAGGAACATCACTCGTCACTGGTCTCTACTTGGACATCAAGCTGTTGACCGCAACTTTGTAAGCGCAACCATCCAGCCAATTCCTTATCCATTGAGTGGTCCATCCATCTAATCCACATCTCTCCAATTTATAGACAAGGATGTTGTGCAGGACTGTGTCAAATGCTTTGCACAAGCCCAGGTAGATGACATCAGTTGCTCTTCCCTTACCCACCAATGCTGTAACACTGGCACAAAAGAACACCAAATTTGTCAAGCACAATTTGCCCTTTGAAAAGCCATGTTGGCTGTCATCAACCACCTCTTCATTTTTCATGTATCTTAGCTCCTCCTACAGGAGGAGCAGTTACATTTATACAGTCCTAAAATGACATTCGGCCCTTTGAAGGCAACCACGAGGCTGACGTGGCCCCCAGTGAAAATGAGTGTGACAGCCCTGATCTAGAGGGTCTCCAGGTCTGCCCATTCAGCACCTGTCTTGCTCTGTAACTTTAGCAATGCTATCTGAATATGGCTATACTGTCTGGACTGGAGGAGAAAAACTCCATTAAGAATGTTAATATTCACAGATACTTTATTTAAAGACATTTATCCTTTTAGTAGCCTCATGATCCTAAGAACCAGCTCTCCAACTTTACAGCAAGTGATGCTACGAGGAGAGCTCTACGTCTTAGACTGGGGAATGCCAGTTATTACTTTTTCCAAGCCCTGGCCTGTTACTAAAAAGAGTGTAAGCACGTGTAGGGAGGAAAAGAATTAGGGAAACCTGCTATGAACACTGATGTATGCTGACCTTCATGAGGTTCCAGATGAGATTCTGACTCACTCTAAAGATCCTTCATTTTTTCCATATAAAAAGACCTATTTCCTCCCTCTTCTTCTGCTCAACCATAAGATTTTTTTTTCCTACTTCTTAGCAATATCATTTACATGAAAGAGCAGCAGAAAGTCAAACTTTTCCTTGGTTTTACTCAAATTGCTGCTTCCCTGGAGTCCATTCTACAAAATATGTCCAATTTCTGTACTTTAGGCACATATATATTAGCAAGAGACAAGATGGTGCTCAGTATCACTGCAATGTCTACAGTGTATCCACCAGAGCTACAAAAGACCCCAACAGTGGCAAGGACAGGCAGATGAACAACCATTACAATTAACTTCGGTAACCTTCAACTTGCATCTTTGTCTGGTTATCAGGGAGAAGAAAGCCTGGAAAAGTATCTCATGGGCTGCACCTTTGCTGAGTTACACAGATAAAGACATACCAGTAGCCCTCACATGCCTACTCTGTAGATTCATGTCCCTGTTACGAGTCACAACAGTTGTTTTAGTGACTTTAAATATCTATTTTTCCATATTCCACACATCATAATCATCTTGATGGATATCTTCAACAGGTTAGAAAGAGCACGAAGTGAACACCTTTGCTGGTATAAGGAGACAACTGGACATCCCAGTTACAGTCACTGAACCAGAGGAAGGTTGTAACCTCCTGAGCCAGATGTTTGAAAAGGGCTTTTTCCTCAAGATAAGAAAACTACCTAATAAGAAAACTATCCCCCAGGCAGTTCTAGGAGCATATGAAGTCAAGTTCAGTGTAAGTCATTGTCAAGCGTGGTAAGTTATATCTTGACAGCAAAAGCAACATCTACAATGGAGCATGAATTACCATCAACCTCCTCAACTAACCCCTTAAAACCAGATATCCTCTTAACTGGCCAGTTGTTTTATATTTGTCAAGATATTAACAGAAATTACGCAAAACTCCACTACTGAATGAACTTTTTCCAACAGTAGGACTTTATTGTCCTCTACAAAACAAATGTTTGCTAATTATTCCCCTAACTACAACACAGAGTACAGTGTCCTTTAACTGACAACGAGCAAGGCAGAGAATTGACTAATGCATTGATTCCTGTTTGTGTGTTTGAGATGGGTTTTAGCCATGCAAATGTAAGGTTATCCAGAGCCAGAGGGTAGGTACAGTCCACCTGATATATCCTCTGTGACAGAACTCAGTCACTGCTTTGACTAAAACCAAGTATCAAAGCTCGGAAATGAGGCTGAACCACTAGAATGTGCCTTTGGGCAGTTTGGGTGGTTTTTTTAATGGTAGCAGCAAATATTACTTTACAGATGGAAGACTCCTGAATGATGTATTCAGGCTCAACTTGAACCAGTGATCCTGTACATTGTGTTATATTTTGCTGGTTTCTGCAACTTACTAGTGTGACTACTGAAATTATGAAACCTATTCGCCTGTTTAAACTGTTATATTGAAAGTTCCAAAGGCCATACACTCCTTTATGCTTTTAGACAGAGCTTAATCTACACTCAGCCTCAAAATACACAATTATTACAAAGTAATTAGCAATATTTCACTGTGGATTGGATTTGGGTAAATCAGACTTTATGCTAACAGATACATTAAAAAAAAATTAAAGAATTGAAATAGGATTTGCCACACTGGGTCAGGCCACTACTGTATCTAACATGGTATTTGCTTTTGGCATTGGCTTAATACCGCACATTGGCAAGGAAGTGACAAAGTCAGCCTAATTAAAAAAAAAAAAAAAAAAAAGTTGCATAACATACATATATGAAAGTGAAAGAGCAAAGGATAGGTGAAAGTATATTGTTGTACATAAACTCATGTAATAAATTATGTAGTTTCCCAATAATTAATTTGCTGTTCAAGGTTATAACTCTGCAAGTAGTCCAAGGAACAATTTAGAACAATGCCAAAATATTCTCACAAGCTTTTGTAAGTGACACCAAATTTAGAAATACAACAGATAATGGTATCATGACAGACAAGGCTCCATCTGTCAAGCACTTATATTTGATAAAGGAATTTTAAAAGAACTGATGAGGGAAAATATCTTCCAGCAGGTCCAAGAAGAGACCTTCTTCAGATGTGGTTCCAGAAGGGATTTACCAGGGTACAGCTGCACTTACAGAGTTTTGTAGGAAAAAGCTCCACAGGCCTTCAATTCCCTCTACTTCCTCACATAGATGAGCTGGTTAACAGACCCTAGTTAAGACACTTAACTAAGAAAGGGAGGATTTGTTTTTGACCCAGATCAAGTCACTGACCTGGTGCAGGAGCCGGTGGTGGTCCCTAAACAGCCCAAAGGTAGTAGAGAAGACAGATAAGTGACTGGGGTCAAGAACAGTGGAGTTGTATCCTGATTTTCACAAATGTGGGAATATCAGTAGATTCATTTTACTTACTCGGTTTTACATTTTGTGAGATGAGAAGAGTTGCTCACAACATATGTCCTTTAAGATATTTCATGGTCATCAAGAAACTCCCCATGAGGGAGTTATTAATATTTAGATAATCAGGAAATAATCCTCCATTCATTTTATTAGGATTAAAAAAAACAAAACAAAACCATCTTTCCCAGTCAAAAAGGTGCTCCGTTTGCCACTTTATCTCTCAGATTTTTACACCACAAATAAGCACATAAAAAACCCCACAGACTGACATTCTGCAAGCAGGTTTGCTGAAGAACACAGCCACCCTCATGGAAATTTAATTCCGTCAGTTCTTTAAGACAACATCCACAGTAGTCACACCATTGTGTGATCAAAGAACAGGCATTTAATAGCCATTTAACTTTTCCCAAGATTAGGAGCTGCATTTACAAGTTTGGTTTGTTTTTCATATTCCTCTCACTATCCAGTGGTGGTTTTCTATTAGTGATTAACCACAACTAAACCTACCATGAACACGAAAGTGAATTCTTCCCTATTGAACAGTCATTCAAATCAGCACTGACATGCAGTTTGAATATTTTTCCTTTCAGTCCCTTATCCACACATTAATGACTTTCCATACACACTGCGAATAAAACTATTTTCAGAGTTCTCTTGCAGTAAGAAGGGACAAAAATGACTTACACTTTAAAAGAAGTAATCTGCACAGAAATTATCAAGAAAAACTAAGACACAATCCCTAATAAGCTGCAATACAAGTACAAAAGGCAGTGTAAATCTTGAGAAATTAGAGTCAATTTTCCAACTTCTTGTATTGTTTTTAGTTTTTTCTTGAAATACTGAGTCACCTCAGGCCATTTTTAGAACAGGAATTTTGTTGTTGTTATTCCACTGAAAAACACAAACCAAAACCAAAGGAAAAAAATATTTTAGCTGGATGTTCATTGTACTATTGCATCTTTTCTATGTTTCTATTCCTTTCACTTGTTCTTCATAGGAATGTTTTAAATTAGAATAAAGGACATAATCTTGTGGGTAGTCAAATCCAGGCCTCTGTCACCACAAGAAACATACATGATTAAAATAGCTCAAGCTTTTCAAGTTCCAGCTTAAAAAGGTAATTACAGATCATCTATTCCTACAGAGCTGGCTGCTGTGCCAGAAGCCCGTTCCTCAATGGCTACTTCTCTTACCTGCCTACTTTTCTCACGGCCAAACTGTCAAGTGTTATTCTTTCCTTAAACAGGTCCTTTCTATATCTGCAGAGAGCAACCACATTTCACTCTTCATTTTACTAAGTCCCCCCCCCTTTTTTTTCCTCCACTAATTGAGATACATCCTCTTGCTTTCTCAACTTAAAAGATATTTTCAAATGTTTGAACTCATCTTTTCCAAATAAGAAACAGAAGCCAGAATTCCAGAGAAGGTGCTGCCAGTGTCTTTACAACAGCATCAGGATCTTCCTTTCTGCTGAGAAGTCACCCAACATGTTCTGCAATCACATCTGCTTTTTCTAAAGTAGAATCAATTTGGTGCCTCATAAAACACTCTGTGATTGACCAATACTCTTGTATCTGTTTCTTCCTTTGTAACTAACAACTGATGAGCCTCCAACTTAAAAATTCTCGTTATTGGTCCCTAAATACACAAATTCATACTGTAACATAGTTGCCTCATGTTATAGAGAATTTTATAAAGTAAATATTTAGAAAAAAAGTTTGTTATTAGAAGCGTGAATTTAAAAACACTAGTAAAAATATTCAGTACCTATTCACGGGCTAGTGCATTTCATCACACGGGAATACTTTTGCAATGCCAAATGTAAAACAAAATCCTTATGAAACATTACTAAGTTTTGTTCCTGCAGGTACAGTAAAGTTTGGGCTCCATTACCTTAAGAGGAACAGCACTATTACTCCTTTCAATCTTAACATAAGCTTATGTGCAATGTTAAAATGTTAGAAAGATCCAAAATAGCTTTTACAAGAGTTTGTCTACCAAAATTTCAGCTTTGTAGAAAACTGGAAAACAGTCATGAATGTTCTTTGTCACAGCCACTGTCCAACTCTTACAAATAAGAGGAAAAGTAGTATAAAAGGACAGACAAATTCAGTAAGCAAAAACCCCCAAACGGAACCAAAACAAACAAAAAAACCAAGGCGTCGGTTCTGGAAGTCTAAATAAAACTGCAATCTGAGGACATGCTGAAGCCTTTATCAAGTTAAAAGTTAGACAGAAGTTTACAAGGAACAACTTAAGAATCAAACTTGGCTAAAAAGTGAACCTGATAAATATGATGCATTCTCATGTTAGTGAGACATAATTTAATTCAAGACCATTAATGTATATGCTAAGTGGAGGATAGGGATATGACTGGATGCATTTATGCTGTTTAATATTAATATTATGAGGTTCATTTTGTGACTGTCATTAACAAAACAACAACATTAAGCAAGCACATACTTTTCTGGTAATCAACTTTGAAAAAAGCATTTCAGCTCCATAGGAAAAGCAGAACTGTGTGACTAAGACCACAGAATGTGAAGGAGAGTAAGGTAAGCAAAAGGATAAAATGGTTTAGGAAAGTTTATATGAGAATTAGGTCCCTATTTGTAACAAATGAAAGTACAACATTATAGTAATAAATGCTGTAAATAGGCTGAACTGTGATATTCCTAAGAAAACAAGCCTTGGAGATTTACAACTGAAAACAAAAAGAAAAAAAGGTGCTTTTAGACGGTGGTCCAGTCTCAAGAACTGCAAAGGCAGGGCTTAACCCTGCGAGGAGCCCCTGTGCCAGCCCATCCAGCGGCCAGGACACTGACTCCAGAAATCCCCAGCTTCATGTCTAGCCCCTGAGATGGGGAATTTCCAGCTACACCTCCTGCTCTTGTGCAGAGGCAATTACAGAAACTCCTCCTACGCTCAGGAGCTCAAGCGCCTGACATTATCCAACATTTTTTCCAAAATTCTTGAAGAAAAGCAGCAGATCATATGGATTAACCTGGGGGCTAGCAGGGTCTGGCCTTCAGACAACCAGCTCGATTAAGAAATCTTTTTTCCTCCTCCTTTTTTTTTTTTTTTTTTTTTCTTTTTGAAGGATGGACGGCTGAGAGTTTTGACAGTCCTGGGTGGGATGCAGCATTAGGTCACAGAAAGCTGAGTGTCAAAGAAGAATGTAACAATACACTCTGAAATGCTGATATAAGCCGTCATATAAAATGATTTATAAGAGCAATCTGTACTAGAGGGAAACCAAGTTAATTATGCCATGAGAAAAAAAAAAAAAAAAGTGTGATTGAGCAAGTTCATCTCTAGTTCAAAAGCTAGGTGGCAACGAACATTATATAAACAAGAAATAAAGTTTAATAATTCATTTATTATCTCCAGTCATCACACACTGATGTTTAGATGATTATTCAGGGCCTGAAGCGCCTGTTTCCTCCTTTCTGGGAAAGGAGGAAAAACTGAATGCAATGGAGCTGTGCCAGGTGGCACAGACAATAAACACAGCCCCACATGGCTTCGCAAAGCTGTGAGCTCAGGCAGCAACAGCAACCTCTCCTGTATAGGTAAATAACATTCACATCCGATTAGCCGAAAAACTGCCTTTTGAATGGGATCAAATACTGTTACAACAGCTACTCACCCTGGATGCCAAAGGCGAGTGAAACAGCGTAATCACAAACACCAGCCACGGATGAAGATGCTCGCAGTCCAGCTGCCCAGCACCATCCCTCACCTGCCACGGCCGCCCCCCGGCGGGGGGCTGCAGCAGCCACGCAGTGACCCCAGCCACCAGGACCGCTGACGGGTTTTTGGGGAAAATCAGCTGAGGCTAGCCAAACTGTAGAATAGCAACCTCTCACCAACTGCTGCAGCATTCAAAGCTGATTCTGCTATAGTATGATCCTATTTTAGCTGTAAGGAGGAAACAGAAGAAGGAGTATGTTATAAAATTGCTTATCAACTAAGATATAGATGCCAACACAGATGGCACTAAAAAATACACAAGCAGTGTACTACCACAACTCTCTGCATATTAAATTCCGCATAGCCAGAGCTCTGGATAGACAGATGCAGTGTGAAAACATCGTCCTTGAGACTTTTTAGATTGCTGGCAACTGTTCAACATCCAAAATTTCTGGCAGTCCACCTTGTATCTTTCCTCTTCATGTTTTAACAACAAATGCTATGAAAACTATAGGACTCCACCCAAAATAACCTGGCATACTGGCAACTTCCTGGCTCCGGTATGAAAATAATAATTTTGAGGAAACACGCAAGGCTTGATTTCCAAGACAGATATCTTCTACTAAATGAATAATTAGTAAAAGTTTGATAACTTTTCAGACACCAAGTCTTTCCACTCTTTCTGGTCTTATCAGTAGTAGCACCTTCCAGCCAGGCTCAACTGGGAAAAAACAGCTTTGAATGTTGCATAATTATGCTAATATCGTATGTCACAGTTTTTCCTCATTTCCTACTTCATTGTAAAGATGAGGGAGCCGGGGCTTTCTCAGTGGTGCCCAGTGACAGGAACAAAAGCAATGAGCACAAACAGAACACAGGAGGTTCCCTCTGAACATCAGGAAACACTTTTCCACTGTGAGGGTGACTGAGCACTGGCAGAGGCTGCCCAGGAAGGCTGTGGAGTCTCCAACCATGGAGATACTCAAAAGATGTCTGGACACAGTCCTTGCCTACTGGCTCTGAGTTGGACCAGAAGATCTCCAGAGGTTCCTCCCAACCTCAACCATTCTGTGATCCTAGCCCCCCACTATTTCAATGCCTTCCTTTCCCCAATTTGATGGATGTTAATCATCCCTTTTCCCCCCTTCAACTTGTCTCAATATTAACTTAAGCAAATTGAAATCAGAGCATTTGTACTGAGGTATGTACAAGTTGGAAAGCCAACCTTGTCTGAGACATGGATAAAATCTTTATGCCTGCAAGCTTGTCTGCTGTTTTTCTATTTCATAAGCTGGTCTAAAATATAACCATTCTAAGAAACAGGACCACGTGAAAGCTACATTCATTTGGATAAGATTGGAAAAGGTTCAGACTAGCTTAACACTACAGCTCCGTTACCCAAGTTTTCCTGAATACCAACTGGATAGGAATTGCTTGCTTTCTTGTCTGAACACTTATGGCTCTGTATTGTGAAGGGTTTTGAGCATCTCTGTTGGGAGTGCTGCCATGTACCCAGCAATCTTTAGTTTGTGAAACTTTAAAAAAGAAAACAAAACAAAACAAAAACCTCACACAAAACTGTGAAACATGAGGGCATTTGTACGGCTGCTACTTCCACTGAACTCGACTAGATGGACCAAGCTGTTGGGTCACTCATGAGCTATGACTTAACTATTTTAGTTGCTGTTGCAGATAAAAAAATATTGAAAAATTTCCACCGGATAGTACGATATTACTAACAATATTACTAATAACGGTCATACGCTTTGAAATATCCCCTGATTCACAAATTACGGAATCAAGCAGAACTCAGTTTTAAGACAAGGCCAATCTGATCCAAGAAGAGCTCACAGGGCACCTGCTATAGAGACAACAATCCAGTCTGTTCCAGTCCCATTCTCCTACACTTTCATCAGGCTCACAATTCATATTCGAAACTGCATTCCAAACATTATTTAGGTCAAACACAGAAGTTAACATATTGCTGCACTTCATGACCTCTCCCCATCTACAAAGAGCTGCGGTGATAGCTTGCACGCCACCTGTAATTTCTGCAGTAATGCATTCACAGAGCGGACGGCAGAAGGACCATTTGGAATAATCCACAATATAACACAATGGAATTTCACCTAGTCCCCACTTATGTTCTGCACAAGCACCAACTGCAACCAGGCAGACCAAGCTACTCACTCTGAAAACAACATGCAGTCATTTTGCACGCCAAAAGGAGAAATAAGACAGCCTCCTTTTACTTCCAACTAGCAAATATTTGCTTTCCATGTTCTACAGTTGGCAATCATCCTGCTCCAGGCTGAAGGCAAAGGAGACAAGATTGACCTATTACACCAAAGAAGTAGGGAAAAAAACAAAACAAACCCAAACTTTAAAAAGTATAGAAATCAGTAATCCAAAAAATCAAATGCAGGCTGTTGCTGGTGCCTATAATAGCTTTCAGAAAGTCAAATAAACAGAGATTACCAGCAAGGAAATCTGAAGTTTATGTAACACACAAAATCTTGAGACTATTACCAAAAGTTATGAAGTGTTCCAAAGACTACAAATGGCCCCGAGGAAATAATTCTAAAATAATAATAATAAAAAATTAACCAGAAATCACAAATTGCATTTGTTCTGGCATAAGACCTGTATACTTCTTGGAATTAAATATCTGTCTTTTTATTAAAAACATCCATGTCTGTTCATGCTGGGTTTAAAACATGAACAGAAGACATTTGCTAGATTAACACCCTTGCTATCATGTTTTAACTCTTTAAAGAATCACACAATAAAAACTTAGCATCTGATTCTCATCAGTTCACAATGCAGTGCAACTTTTTTTTCCATAAAAGAATATTAACTTTATTCCTCATTCATAATATAAACCAAAAGGAAAGTAAAGAGTTAAAGCTGTTTGACAGCTGTTACTTTAACTCCTTTGGGTTTTATAATTTGCAGAGCATGTCACTTCTTCCACCCAGGAACTTTTTAAAAAACACCCAAGCAGAGGAACATCACAGCACAATCATCTGCCATCAGTACGACAGTCAGAGATATGACACAGCAGAGGACCTCCTCCTCCAAATCTGTCACTTGTAATAAATTGTGGTGTAGCCAGGAGCTGACTGAGACCAAACAGACAGAGAAATCAAAATTAAAAGAGTATGTAGAATCAGACGTGACCTATATAGGAGTGATGGGTAAGGCTGAAGAGAGCAGAATGATTTCTTAGAGGGAGAAGATATGCAGAGAGGAGGGACAAGGACAGGGGCAAATGGAACTCCACAGTGAAAGGGACAAGGAAGAGCACAAAACCTCGAACGCTCATTAAAAAGGAGTAGTTTGAGGCAGTATTCAAGCACATAAGACACCAATTACTTGTTAAAGGTGCTCAGAAAGTAAAGACCAATGTACAGCTCTAAAACCCAGTCACAGTGAAATCAGACCAGAGACGAGGTCAGCATTGCAAGACATGAAGGGCAAGTGCCACACCGCAATCAGCGGCTGTCTTTGAAGAGAATACCTGGGACAGCAGCTTTTGCACCACTGAGTAAGAAAAAGAAATGCTTATGTTTATAATTCTTCAAATAAATGCCCTTTGTCCCATAAGCTCCTCTTTTCTGCACCTATGGAAAAAGGCTATTCCATCATACAAACATCACGTATCACTACATCAAGCCCCCATATCCAGGCAATACAAAGCCCCTTAAAGCAGAGAAAACAAACGCAGATAGAGAGGCTAACATTTAAAGATAGATGAACTGCTACCTCATCATTTCATAACCTTGCACTAAATTTACTTCCTCTAAAAGTATCCAGTTCCATCCACCCCATGCTGTTCAGCAAGAACTAATGAACAGCAAACTGCCCTCCAGCTCCTACTCAGTATTGCAGGAGAGCAGCTCTGGCGCAGCCCTGAGCATGTCAGCCTTGGGCAAACCAGGGAGGACACATTCTTCTCTTACCAGTTTAGAAGCAGCAGCCAAAGCCAGGAAGACATAGCTGGGTACTTTTCATGCATGCTCTTTTATTTTGTTTACCTCTTCCACTACTTGCATTTTCATATTAACTTTTTCCCTCAATTTCTATGTTATTTGCCTTTCCCTACTACACAGCTTCCAGCATTAGCTCCCTGGCAATGGAAAAGGGGGGAAAATAAATAAATAAGCAACCACTTGACAGGTTACAACCCAGCACTACCCCAGCCACAAGCTGGGCCCCTCATGCACTACTGCTGTTTACAGATATACAACAGCAAGAAGTTATAGTGGTGGTGAGCGGCGCAAGTCCAGCATCTGCCTCTTGCAAGTACCGAGAGAAAAAACAATGAGACATTTGTTCCAAGCTCACGCAGCAAGGCAAAAACAACTGCACAGCAGCCACTGATCTTCTGAATGGAAGCCAATAAGATGATTTTCCTTCTTCATTTCCCACAATGAGTTCAAAAAATGTTCATAAGAATCATCCTTTCATTTTAATTATTGCACAGATCCATACATCTGGATGCAGAGTTACTCAAAAAGTAGCAGCAGCGGGGCTGGGATGAGTGTGAAGAAGAGGAGCAGAGCCTGCTCACTGCCCTATGTCCTGCCACACCAGCCCACGCCAAAGCAGCTGCAGTTTAGGATCCTCAGGTGGCAGAAAGCCAACATGATGGACCTTCCTAAGTCTGGCTGCAATGTGTCAAAAAGAGTACAAAGGACTGGCCAAAACCACAACAGTTAATAGCCATGAGATGATGCTATGGCTGTCAAGCTAACCACGCTTCCCTCAAGTAGGAAAAACACAGAGAGAAACACAGTGTTCTTGCTACACCCCATCTCTGCACAGCCCTGTGTGCTAGCAGAGTGCCTTCCTCCACCTGCGCATTCAGCAGCTCTCTCCAGGAACCACTGAGCAATCAAAGCCGTCTCAATCACTTCTGATGGGGATTAAGAATCTCGGAGAACAAGACACATGGATGAGTGTATTTCAGAGGGTGAAACACAGCTATATTTCAAGGACAGGTTGAAACACTGCCAAGTTGTCAGGGACAACTAACTCATGAGTAAACACCCAGGTAACACAACTTTTGTAACGCACGGTCGGAAACGCCAGCCAGAGGCAAGTTCAGGTGAGTCTGACAAAGCATAAAATGTCTCCAGAATCACCACGAGGATGGACAGCCTCTAGAAACAAGAATCAGAAACAACTAAGTATGTCTCAGCGCAACTCCTGATGAACTATTCGTCTCCTTCATACTCTGGCCTGAATGTGCTCCTTGCTCTAAGGGAACCATGGGAGCATGCTGGGGAGGACACGTTCATCTCCTCTGCCGGTCAAGGTGGTCATGACTCAGTGAAGAAGTTACTGGCACTCCATCAAGGCCAATTTCTATACCACAGTTGCTGGCAACAGAAGTCCTCTTGGCAAAACGACAAAAGCAGCAGAAGATTCAGCCACTAGACATATTCAGAAGAGATGGATCAGAGTGTTCACAAACCGTACAAAAAGATCAACATATAAGACACATTATGTTACTTAAATATGGATGATTTTGTTTGATACTTTATATTTCTGATACACAACACCATATCAATTCCAAACAGGAATACCGAGAGCATACGAGTAGTTAGAAATCAAGAACCTCATCGCTACCGAAGAGCAGAATCTACCGGTATTGATTCTCACCAACGCAACTTGCAGAATAAGACATTATTCTGTCAGTTTTACCTGTATTAAAAGTATCCACAAAATTGCCATCCTCTCGTTATAAGATATTGCGGCTTTAATTGAACATCGTACCTTACACCGAGGTAATATCATCTTGGAAGTATGATATTATTTTTTTTCCTTTGGTCATAAAGCAGCAATACAGAATCACATGGGCTCTAGCACAAAGCACCACAGAGTTAGGAAAAACAAATAGAAATATACAGAACTCACTGGTTGTGGGTAAACACATCTGATTCAACACCTGGTCAATTTTTAGGGTATCGTAACTACCTTTGGAACCTTACTTATCTTAATACAAAGATATAAAGTAGGTCAGCTCTCCATTTTAATTCTAAGCATATTTGTGTTTTTAGAAAGGGCAATTTTTAATAGTATCAAAGGCACTGTCACAAACTAAAGGCTGAATTGTCTTGGGCTACTAAAAGGAAAAAAAATTTCTAGTGAATAATAAGTTTCCATAAAATATTTTAAAATCTAATATTAGAAACCACTTTTTCTCAGAAAGTTGGAGGAGTGTAACAACTGCTGATAATAATAAGCAAATACTATGAAAACTGCAGGAAAAGACAACCAGAAGCCAGCGATGCTTAATTAGAGGCCTCAACAGATTGTTTAAAAATCTTTAACAAGGAAGTACACATATTCATACACTCAATTAATTCACATGCCTTTATCTGCTAGCAAGGGTTTATTTCAAATCTATTGCCATGAACAAGAAAGAACAAACACATCTGTACACATTTGCAAGCCAAAGCTGCTTTGAACAAAGCAAGTGAGCAGAAAAGACGACACCACTTCTGGTGTTATTGAAATAGCAACAGCAATCCAAGGACAAAATTGTAGCCAAGTGTCCTGGATAACACATTAATTTCATAGAATAATGACCATTTACAAAGGACAATCACTTTAAGTTGTTCAAAGTACAGAATACCACGCCATGAACACATAACCGAAAATGGTGGAAAATGCATTACAGTTTTACTATTGTGAAGTAAGCTTTGATTCATACCATATGGCCCTACAAGAGAAGCATGTGTGCACATCTGCACGTGTGTGCACGAACGCCGAGGTCTCCAACCCACAGTTTTATCCATCTCGTATTTCTAGCAAAAGTAAGGAGAAGACAGAACTATTCCAGTAAACATTGAATTCATAGTTTTTCAGAGCCATTCAGAAAAGTTAATCCTCCTGACTCACTATTTTCATCTCAAAAACCTAGTAATTAACACAAAACAAGATAAATTAAGGTGTGAAGATAATACCTAGCATCAATCAATATAATACCTAGTTATGTTTGTTCTTCTCTTTACAAGGCCTAACCCCGCCCCGCCACAAAACCTAACTAAATCAATCATACTAGTATCTGAATAACTCATGACAAGGAAAGGATCAATGGACATACCATTAAGTTCTTTTCCCCTATTCTGTTTAACATACAGTGTTTTTATTTCCCCCTCAGGCAAAGATGCAATAGATGGCTACCTCATAAAATCATGGGTCAGTCTGGGTTTAAAACAAAAATAAGCTAAACCAAGTATTATACTAGGAGCATTGAGAATATTATTTGCAAGTTCAATTCATTATCAGAAAACTTCCCCAAAATCAAAATTCATCTGCATTGCCTCACTCTTTGAACTAAAATAATTGCTTCTAATGGTATTTGCTGCATTGCAACTACAGACAAGTACTGACTCCTTAACAGCACCTTGGATTTGAGGTGTTTTATCCTCCTTCTGCTGAAGAACATGAAATGAGATTCTGATGTTACTAGCAACATCAAGCTTGCAAGTACGTTTGAAATACAGATTTGTTTACATGACTACTTTTGAAAATGTAGGTTGTCTTCTGGCAGATTGAAACAAAGCTAAAAATTAAGCTCAACTCAATAGAGAATGAAAGGTGAGGGAAAGAGCAAGAGGAAAAGGAAGCTTCTTAGTACTTGTAGCCGGAACCCATTCAAACTTCATTTCCTATACAGGAACTTTTACATGTCATCCTATCATCTTTATGCTTTTTCTTTTTGACTTTTTTCTTTTCCTCTCCTAACTTTCATTACATATATATATTACACATATCCAGAAACCAAGCTTGCCATCCATTCTGGGGACATGTGGCCATGTATCTACTTCCCAAAAAAATCCTCCAATTTGAACATTGGTGTGGGGCTGCCAAGTGAGCCCAGACTGCGGACACACCACAGCGCTGCCAGGCACCTTTCTGGCTTTACTCTTTACACTCACGCAAGCACGACAAAGAAAAGCACGGAATGTCAAAAAAGGGTGACTAAATCTGAAAATTATTCAGCAAGGTTGCAAGAAACTGCCATGACGGAGTATCAGTAAATTTCTTAAAAGCTCACTAATCATTATAGTAAGAATGGCGTGATTCAGGACCCGCCTCATGCGTGGCCTTGGTTTACTTCCCAGACCGGACCTAGACAGTGTGCCACCTTGGTCACTGCGCTTTGTCTTTACTCCTGATCTCATCTGCTGCACAAGGTAAGTATCCTCCTCAGCCTGCAGCTAGAGAGTAAGCAATGAGCGTTTCTTCTCCAAGGGAGATACACCCTTTTAGTAATACTAACTTTTATTATACATTCAAGATGCTGTAAGAATAACTTGAAGATGCCACTCGGCAAGAGACAGTGATATTCCTTTTGGCAAATGCATGCATCTCCTTCAAAGCCTCTGGGCTGTTAAAAGCTCTTCTGAATTTTAACAAGAATTGTAGTAGTCAAAGCTGCACTTTAAGTGTCCACAGAGACTCACCAGAAAGTAAGCAACGATCAGCCCTACAACCCAATACAGTCAGATATTGTTTGTTTATAGCCAGCCCCCAAATGTATCAAAGCTCTTTCAGGATGGACTATTTAGAGTATAACTTTACCAGCTGTTAACCTGTACAGCAGTAGACAGGATGGCATAAAGTAATGGTGAAGCAATGGAATTTCTGCCCCACATCAGCATCATGGTCAGGAAACACCACTGTGCATTTGCTCTTCCTCCAATTCAATATATGCCTTTTTGAAAATGCTAAAATCACTACAGTTTTGTAGGGCACAGGCACACAGATTAATACCTGGACTGAAGAAACACTTGAGAGAGTTTGGCCATATGAATTTGAGCTTTAATATTTTCCACCATGCAACGAGGCTGGGGTTAAGGGGAGATAACACCATTCTAAGTGGCTAACTGATGCAAGACTTGATACTCAAATGCATTAGGTATTAAAAAGCATCTTTGTTTATGTGCAATCATCCATGGTGAACAAAAGATTCTCTACTGCTCTGAAGGACTATCACTTACAAATAAGAGTTCGATCTTGAAAGCTTATATACACCCTTTCTTGATTTTTCTTCATCACAGAAGAATTTATGAAAATATGGAATATTCACTTAAAAGCATGCACTAACTTGCACATGGGACTAACCACTACCTTTCTAGGACACCACCACAAAACCCACTCTGTTACTTAAACTCTCATCCCTCAAGACCCAAGGTTTTTTTCTCTGCAGAAAGTCAGCTTGTGACATGGCACTGCTTTGATCCCCTTTCTAATGACAACATCTGCTGAGAGGGCTCACTCAGCTTTTTGGCAACAACAGTGAATCATACTTAAAAAAAAAAAAGTTAATGAAAGATTACCTATATACTCACAGGTAAAATTACTAATTAAAACAAGATCTCCAGCAAGATTTTGAACATAGCTAAAAACTGCCAAGTAGTTTTCGCTGAGGTAAAGCTTCACAGAGCAGATATCTATTCATATCTGATCTAAAGGAGGAAGTTTTTATCTGATCAAATGTCTAGAAAAACTAATAGTTTTCAACATGATTTCTAGTAAATGAGGTTTTCTTCCTTCAACGACTGAATTTAAAGTACTTTTACTAGTTTAATATTCCAAAGCCTGCTGCAGTTATAACTCAATAGCTTGCAGCAATAACTTCAAATTCATCCCATTAGAAGTTCTTGCTCCTACTGCTTCAGGCTGCTTGAAGCAAGTGTATTTTATCTCCATGTACACTTCTAACAAAAATATTTACATCGAGTAAGTTTAATGCCATAGTTCCCTCTAAAAAGTTTTAACTAGCAGTATACTAAAGAATGAACTAATTATCCTGTAAGAACAAAGGAAATGTTAACTTTTGAAGAAAACGAGCTTCTTCATATTAAAGTTTTAATAGTAGGGAAAAAAGTAACAGTCCTCCCACACAGGCAGCCTGCAACACAACTGAAATACAGCTCTCATTTCAAACATCTGTGTCCCTGGCTCCTGTAAATCATACATCATGAACCTAGAGACTGGCTCAAACTTAAATTATTTGCCAGGACCTCAACTGCAGCACCAAACGCTCAAATAAGCTGAGCTGCAAGAATACTCTGGGTACTAGCAGTAAAGCTAAAGTATATTGCGGTGCTTCACTGTGTCCGTCAACATTATTACCACAAGTAGCTTTTTAAACTACTGTAATATTTGTCCAGGTCAGCATGCTACTCAGCAGGTTTCAGAACCTGCCAGGAGCACAATTTGGAGGGAAGCAGAGAGAGCAACTGTTGCTCCCATGTTGAGCTGGCGCCACCCATTCTGCAAACACAACGCAGCGCCTGGACAAGCCTATGGCCCCGCTGCCCAGTGGCGTGTTCCCACCCGCCTCACCCCCTGCAGACCATCAGTCCTGTCTCCAGAGCTCCCAGACCCATTTATTGCCCCAGCAATGTTTGCCCAACTCAAACAGAAACAAGAAGCAGCCACGAACACTGCCTAGCAGATTTCCCTGCCGGTTTGCAGCAAAAGCACTCCAAGCCTTTCAAGATACGAGAGAGCCAACACAGGGACAGAAGGAGGAAGGGTGAGATAAGGAGTGAAAACTTATCTCTCAGCAGACATCCTAATCTAGGAGACATCAATGCAGAAGTGCAGTAACTAAGGAAAACAAGGCAATTATCTGGAGGAAAGCGGGAATCGCTCTGGCTGACAGATGGGTCAGAGAGGAGTGACCAGACACTGTCAGGCGTTGTCATGCGCTAATTATGCCAAATCGTACATTCATGGCTAGCTGACAAAAGTTACTGTACCAGAATGTTGTGCCATGTGCCCAGCACTGCCCTACATTTTTCCTTCAGCATTTATACAGGCCAAAGTGCATCATTTCCTCTCAAGCTGTTTGGGACATCCAGAGAGCAAAGAAACATGTCTCAGGTACTAACCCATTGTCACTCTACAACCAGGAGAAACACTCCTGAGCACTGCATGCCACTGTTCACTTGAGCTGAAAGTGTGGATGAAGCTCTGTTTGAACTACCAGGCAGGGTACAAACTGGAGTATCCGAGGCGGGGACAGAAACCGGACCCGATGAAGAGAGAGACTGTCACAGCTGGAAGCATCTCGAATTATCTCCCAGTACCTAGGTCCAGTTCTGCCAGTATTCGCTGCTTTAATGCAGTTTTTCCATCTACTGTAGGCAAATTAGTTTTCAATAAATTCTTTACGCTTTCTCTTTGAGCAGTGGGGTGGCATTACATTTTCAGACAACAGCTGTCTCCTTTGAGCAGTAACTTTTAAAACAGTTAACTTGCTAAATGTTGTGCCCTACATCTTATGTTGCAGTTCTATGAACAATTTAATCCTGCATCAACTGGCACTGCTGCTGTGAAGTCCTTGTTTTCCATTATCAGCTCCTCTCAGTCCCTTCCTCTTCACCAGCAACAGCATTTGTTTAATTCCTGATGAATTCAACCAGTGAAGTGACCCAGGTAAAGACTGAACTAATGCATACAGGAGTTTTCATTTGGATAACTTCCTCAATCTGGTTTACCACATTGCTACACAAATGCCAGCAAGAGAAAACAGACAAAGGTGAGAGTAACAATGCAGCGTAGTCCAGAATAAATCAACTCTTGGGAATACAAAGCTAATTAAAAACATGGGTAAAAAAAACATGTAGACAAGCCCAAACAACTCTGCAAGCCTCCTTATTTGTTTCTAAACCTTTCTTTCTGTTTATTTACTTGTGGGAGTGAAACACTTAGACTCATAAGCACAATGCTACAAAGACAAATGGTTCAGAAATGTAAACAGACAATAACTCTTGTTTGAGTCTTGAGAAAGGCAAGATAACCCAGTCAGGTAATTCAAGAGTCAGGTAATTCAAGAGTGTGTGTTCCTTCACATAGCTTATTATGTGGTATATATTCAGTAGCTCTAAGGCTGAGCCAGAGGGCAACACCACGCTGATGACTCTTCCAGTTACAGCATCTGAGAGAGGATTCGTCTGACTAAATGGGAATACAGACAGCGTTGTCCAGGCTGCCATGATAGTCAGCAGAGATCCACACAGTGCAATTCTAGCTGACCAAATGTGCTTACTCCAGGTGACAGGAATGACACTCGGCTCCATTAGCTGAAAAGATTAAATCTTCAGGTCTGTAAAAGGACTGTGGATGACTAGCTAAGATGCAGATACTTGCAGACTGCAGACACCCGATTTTGGTGAGATGCCTCCTACTCTGGATGACAAATGTGTATCTCTCGCATAAGTCTCGCATTCACGTATCAAGTACAGACTGAGATATGAGATGTTTGGATCTTAACCTTTCACTTTGCACTACTGTTCACAGTATGGTGGAGAGCAAGAGGGCTGGACAAGACTGCTGAAATATTAATTTCCTCCCAGCAGCAGTCCAAATACAGCATTTACCTTAATTTGTTGTTGCTTCATTATCAAGCAAGTCTCACAACATCATTTGAGAAATACTTGTTGCTGTATTAGTACACACCCTTGCCTATAAAGGATGAAAGGCACTGTTTTTCTAGTTATGACAATCACAAGAGGGAGATCCCAACACTACTATCACCCCTGTTGATTACAGCACAAAGAAGAAAGGCTTCCATTTGCTTTAACAAAGCAGGAGTACTTTATACCTCTACCTCTTATTTATCTCAGCATTTACTGTCAAAGTAAGCTCCCCTTTGCTGTTAAACATTGCTATTGTGTTACTCGCACCTACCACACAGTACAGTAGTTCTCAGCACTCTCGGAGCTACAACTTAAGAAAACTGGAAGCATTTTGCACCAGATTGGAGTCAGCTCCTTTGCTGTCCCCAGGCCAAAAGGATGCTGCTACTTCCTTCCCCTCGGTTTCCCCCGCGCCCCATTTCCTCCCTGCTAACTGCGGCTGCTGCTATGTCTCCTCAGAGCCCAGAGGCTGAGGGCGGCCCCTGCAAGAGACACCCCAAGTCCTGCACAGTTTACGAGCAGTCGCCTCTGCTGCTCTGTGCTCTTGCCTCCCCATGTGAAAAACAACCATTTCAGCAGCACAGCAGAGCCTTCCATGGTGCAGGTCCCTACTGACAGGGAGGCTTCAGCTCCCAGTGCGCAGACAACGGACCAAGACAGCATGTCACTCCCTGGTGTGTCTCCATGGTGTAGTGCTGGCAGGGACAGCTTGAAGAACTGCAAAGCTAAGAGTAGGAACAATTAAAAGATAGCTTCAGTGCTGGATTTCCAGGGACTTTTGTGCCCTGTCTGCACCGAGACTGCGTCTATTCAAAACATACTCTATATCCACAGCAGTTCTGTCTAAATATACCCAGTCCCCTAAGTGGCCAGTGAGAGAGCCAGATTTACAGACTGTATAGTACATAAATGATTTTTTCCTTCAGACTGTTTCAAGATCTGTTGCTCTTCAAAGTAGCAAGAAAGGGATGTGGGTGTATCTGAGCCAGAACATGGGCATAAAACATGAAATGAAAATGTAGCTCTATGTTGAAATATACTTAAATACTACTTAGATGGGCTCAGACTTGCCGTTATGTCAAATATTATTCTGTCTTAATATTTTAAAGTGAAAGATTCAATGCATTTATTAAAAGCAACAAGAAATTACAGTATGCTTACATTCTTATGGCTCTGCATTAACAAATGTATATGTATCTTTCCAGTTTCCAATAGAACTAAAGATGGTGTTTGTAAAAAGCATGTGTATAACGCTTATTATCCATGCACAACAAGCCAGATATGACATCAACTGAAATCTTAATGTAAGCCAGCTTACAGGAAAATGTTTCTGGAATTTCTGAAGGAGGGGGAAAAAAAAAAAAAAGAAAGCGCCCTCAGTTCTCTTTGGTGTTTCCCAAAACAAAATGCTTTAGTGTATATTATTAGCATGTAATATATTTAGTATTCTTAAACTAATATGTTCTAGTAAATACAACCCCTTAGACAGGGTTCTTGCCTCCCTTATTTGCGCTCCCTGACAGATAAGTGGTAAAACCACTGAGACCTGTGGGAGAGGCAGAACACTGACAGTGCAGCTCTCTCAGAAGCTGCCTTTCTTGGTATCTAAAGGCAGAACTGATATATAATGGAGCAAAGGGAAATTAATCCTACGAAAAATGCAGTTTGCACAAGATAATCAGGGTATGAGGTAACAGAAATACTGAGAGGGCACACTTTAATTTCAAGTTGCAGGTATTTTGGAGAGACTGTTTACTTTGCCTTCACTGACTAGAAAAAACAATCTCCCTAAATTATAAACTCAAGGTACACAATTGTATTGATCAAATGTACTAGAGCAATTAGAGATATGTGGAAAAGCAGCCTAATTCCCACCCATACTCCTATCCAACAGCCAAACTTCAAGCAGGGTTGTTAAGAAATGCCATTAAAGCTGAACCACCAAGATGCCAGGTACTATGCACACCTATACTGACACAACCTATGCATCGACTTTCCTTGCCATGCACTTTCAGTTTTCCTCATGCACCAGGGCTGTGGCTAGTCACTGTCCACAGAAAACAAGAGTAAAAACCTAATTTGGAGTTTGTACTAACAGAAGGCAGTGACATTTCTGCTCCTCCATGCATCGAAACCACTGGAGATTTCTTAAGTTTTCCAACAAACCTAAAAGCACAATTCTCCTTCCTCTCCAGCACACAAATACATATACCCAGGCTTCTGTTAAATTAACAAGCATATGGTAAAATTGCATTTCATTGCTACCAGAAACCTCTCCTGTAGAGCGGGGACTGCTATTTGAAACCATTCACTTAGCCAGAAGTTGGCACAGAAAGGAGCCGTCCCTAAAACTTTTATGAACCAGTTTCTAGTCTCAAGCAGCAAGAGGTGTCAGCCTGAGGTTTAAAGAAAACAAAAAAAAAGACAAAAGAGAGGGGGAAGGGAGAAGGTTGTTCTAACCTTTGTGTTAGGTAACACATGGCAATTAACACAGTCTCAAGACACATGCAGACAAATGACCACAGGGAAAGCCAGAATGTGAATATGCTGCCACTTGACAAGTGCATACACACGTTATTTAGGTTAAATTGAATCACTCGCTGCAAGGTATTACAAGCCGAAAGAGTGAACACAAATGTTTAGCAAAAAAATAATGAAGTTTTAAACTCTCAGCTCACCTAGGTAACTTGCTCATTTGGCCCTGCTTCTGACTGGGAGAAATCGGTTACTGGGTATTTGCAGGCATTAGTAGTTTTTTAAGGTAAACATGGAAAAAACCCCAAGCATCTAGTGCTTACCTGGATCAGATCACCGATAAAACGAATATCTCCTCCTCATTAAGATTTTACAATGCTATCTAGTACTAAGTAAACAATTTGCTCCTTCACTAAAATAAAACTCTTTTGCACTACTTTAGAGCAATTTAGCTTCTACTCTTATGAGTCCATTTGTGGTCTCAATGAAACGAATGTTCACATTTGGAGGACATTAGCAATTTGCAACTGATTGAGAAGAGATAGTATGGCAGTGCAAGATGAAAGAGAGAAAGACACTATTTCTGCATCATCTAAACTTTATCATCATGGGTAGAACTGCAAACTTGGGATAACTGGTTTATTAAAAAAAAAAAGCAGCCGAGAACTTGAGGGTCTCCTCACAGCTGTTACTGTGCTGTCCAGAAAAGAAGCTTTTGCTAAACGTCCAGCTGAAATGGTTGTGAAATTAGCTTTCACAAAGTCAAGCACTGCAATGGCTGTCTGCAGGCAGGCAATTCCAAGCAGCAGCACTCAAGCGCCAGCCCTCCTGTCCTCTCTGCGCACCCAGGGAGACGAAACCGCGGATTCTGATTCAACAGCCACAGCTGAACTTTCACTCACCATCATACTAGGAAAAAAAAGCATCTCCCTGATCTCACTGTGGGATTATGAAGGTGGGGTATCCCAAGCATATTAATCTACTGGCAGACTAGTCCTTGAACTGGGTGCTATTTATTACTTAAATGTTATTTCATTATTCATAACTTCTTAGTTTTGAACAGCTAATGAAATACAAAGACCAACAAAGACATGAATTAAAACCAATACCCAGTGCAGCAGATGGAAATCATACTGGACTTGTGCACTACAATACAATATTCTATGATATCTCTTAGAATTCCCTCCTTAGCATCTACGAACAAAGCATTATAATGTTCTACCATGAAGCAAAGTTTACAGGCAAAAAAAGAAATTGAACCCTTTCTCAAATTACACTGATTTTGCTTACATTCTCCCTGGGTTAGTGCTACCTCTTCATATACCTCTTAAATTCCTATTTGCCAAGGCTCCCTAAGTTTAAAAGGAATCTGTTCATCCGAAAAGAACTCACTGTGTACTTTGTCTGTACTCAGACAAATCACCAGTTCCCAATAGGAATGCACCTTAAGGCTTGGTTTGTTTTTTTTATTTGTTTAATACATTTCCGCACATTCATTTCAGCATTTAAGCTAAGTTCTGGAATAGCTGATAGAACAATTAAAAACCAAAAAAAACACAACCATAATTCAGTCCTCCGCTCAAACACTTGTCAGGTTTTACGTATTTGAGAGAAGTCAGACATGCAGCCTTACCAAACCTAAAACGCACCTTCATGGGCTTCTAACATCACTGCTGGGGCTCTAAGCATCAACACTGACAAAAATAAACAATTTATCTAGGTGGATTTTACCATATTAAAGAAAATAAGTTACTGAAACTTACAGGGTACCTCTATGACCTTCAGAGGCCGCAACAGACCTACAAAACGAATCAAATGAGGTAACAGCATGCCAAAGTCATCCAGTTTTCTAAATAGGGTGCTAAATGCAGAGCTTAATTACCAGTACTTTCCATATTCACGAATTACATAATCAGTCTGGCCAAGCAGAATTGGACGTTGGGACTGTCTGAACATACGGCTGCAAGCAGCAAAAGAGAGAAATGCTCAATGCAAAGAATCGCTGCTCATCCCTTCCTTAACCAGAACACTGACTACAAATCACACCTTCAAATAGCTCCAAATCCAAAACCTATTTCTTTGCTCTGCTAACACAGGCATGGAACATCTTAACTGAGTCTCATCTCATACGTCCCACAATGAGGAGGGCTCTCCGCCCTAGTCTCTTGTAACCTGTCCCATGATAAATATTGCAGCTGAAGCCACTACTCCCGGATGGCATCCTCTGGCTTTCTCACCTCCACCTTTATTCCAGTCCCCTGGTTCTTCAGTAGCCTCCTTCCAGTCACAAGGACAAAGTCAGTCACCTGCAAACATCCCGGAACTTTGGCAATGGCCCTTCACCTGTAGCTACAACTATCACCATGGTGCTAAAAGGGCAGGAGAGAAAAACAGTTGGTTTAGGTTTTATAACCATTTAGCACTTACTGTGCTCAGTATACAAAGAAGGAACGTGCCTGGTACTAAAACTCTTTCCCCGTAAGACCTTCACACCTGATGATTAGGAACTTATTCAAGGCTACAAGTTGGAATCAAACTTTAAAAAAAATACTCAAGGTAAGTAGCTGGTAACCAGTGTGCAGAATGCACTTCAATATGAGATTAGCTCTGCATATCTGCTTACCAATGTACACGTCCAAATAGTAAAGATAGGGCTTGATAATTAGACTTTGCAAAACGATGTTTTCTATGAAAACTCAAATGTTCTTAAATGGAAGATAAAATTAGACCATTCTATTCAGACAGAAACGTTCTCTACTCACTGACATAGCTACTATTACTTAAATAATCAGCTATCACGCTTGGTGGGGATGTAGCAGCTACAGAGACAAGTCTTTCCAGATACCATGAATTGAGCTTGATGATACAATATGAGATCGACAGGGCAGTTGAAAGGCACTAATTTTGCCAATACCTCACCATTTTGATCACATATAGGAAAGATTTTCCATATGATACAGAAATCACAATAGATTTTGATACTACCTTCGTATATGAAGTACCAGCTTCAAAGGATGAATACAATTCTGGTTTTCTGGCGTGCTTATCAATAAACTCCGTATAGTCCTGAGTTTACCAGCCCTTGAGTTATAGTTTAATACTTTTAATTCCAGAACTGCTACTGTTTCGTCCTTAAAAAAGGCAGAATCTCACATTACATTTGACATTGGATTGCCCAGTGTGGTAGGTTTTGCTGCAAGATACCAATACCTTTTGAATACTCTGTATGAGAGCACAGGCCTACCTAGATCTTTCTTAGTATACTGCAAACACAACCATAAGAGTCCAAAAAAGGTTACTTGTAATGTTTTGCTTCTCGTGGCAAGCATCGCTTACCGATTCTTACTGAGCTTTCCTCTCCTGCGTATCAGAGGAAGCGGGACACAGCACGCTCTTTGCTCGGTGTGCTTCACCCCGCCGCAGTGGGGACGCTGCCCGCCCGCTGCCACAGAGCCCGAGCCAGCGGGCGACTCATCCCAGACAACACGCTCGGCCAACTTGACCACACAAGCCACCAGGCTGACACTGACCACGGCGGAGGATGTGCTTCCTCCTAGCACGTTTCGTACCCTTAGGCAGACAAGTCTTCTGCTTCCTAACAGAGCTGTGGTCCTGGTAGGCATGATGTTGCCGCAGGGTCCCTGATGGGCTGCTCTCCTGCCACCAAAAGCAAGGGCGAGCGGGGCCCAGTTCGCACACGGGTGAGGGCGGGAGGGCAGGTGCACCTCGGGGACGCCTCACCGCGGCACCTGCGAGGATCAGGGCAGAGCGGCCCACGGCAGGACCGCGGCCCGGCCCCGGAGCTGCCCCAGGTGCCACGGGAGCCGCCGCGGCCTCCCGGGGGGCTCAGGCGCTGCCCCGCGGCGGCTTCTGCTCCCGCCCGAGCGAGGGCAGCGGGGAGGGCGACCCTGCCCGGCCGGGGAAGTACCTCTCCCCGGGGGCCGAGACAGGCCCCCGCCCGGCCAGAGGGCAGCCCACCAGGCCGAACAAAAGGCCCGGCCGAGGCCCGGAAACGTCCCGGGGCGGCGGGCCGAGCCGCACTGCCAGCCCGGGGGGCGAACCCGCAGCCCAGCGGCCCCGCACGGCCGGGGGCAGCGCCTGCGGCCGCCGGTACCCTCAGCCCGCCTCTCAGCGCCGCATCGGGCCCTGCGGCGGGCACGGCAGGGAGGGGATGGGAGCGGGGGAGAAGGACGCAATGCAACAGCTCCGGCGGCGCTGAGGGAAGGAGGGAGGGGGCAGCACAATGAGGCCACCGGCAGCCCCTGCCCCTTCCGTTAACAAAAGCTCCCCAGCCCCGGGCGTGCACCCGCCTCCGCCGGGGGGCTGCCTCCGCCGCCCCGGGCATGGGGGGCTCTGCAGCGGGCGGCGCCCCCGCTGCGCCCCGCGCCCGGCGGGCGGTGGAAGCCGGGAGGGGTCTCGCATCGCCGACCCCCCGCGCTCCCTGCACGGCCTCCCCCCGAGTTCGCCGCCGCCCCGGGGGCCGCCGCACAAAGCGGGCCGGTCCCGCCACCCTTCCCGCACCGACCTTGAGCCGCCTCGGGCGCCCCTAAGGTTTTGGTCACCGCCTTCCACACGTTGCAGCCGAGCAAGCAGAGGAGAAGCGCCGCCGACCTGCTCATTTCCACCCGCCGCCGCCAGCCGCCGCCAGGGAGGGAATCGCCGCCGGAGCCGCTGCCCGGAGGAGGAGGAGGAGAAAGAGCCGCATCAGGGGCTGGCCCGCTCCGCGCCTCCCTCCATGTTGCCGTGCGCTGCCCCTCCTGCTTTCTCCGCCTGCTGCATTGTCGTCCCGCCGCTGCGCCCCGGCCTCCGCGTCCCGCGCTGTCCCCCCGGGCGGGCAGCGGAGGCGGGGGAAGGAGATGCAGGAGTACTCCGCAGCCCCGGCTACCTGTCTGGTTTTATGCTTTATTTTTCCCCCCGCCCCGCTCCCTTGTAATTTTCCCCGGTCTCCCGGCAGGGGCAGCCAGGCTCCGCCGCCCGCCCGTTAACCCTTTGCGGCAGCCCCTGCCCCGCGCGGCGCGCCCGGCGGGACAGCGCCCCCTGCCGGCCGCGCCCGGCGCTGCCCTCCCCTCCCGCCGCGGGGCGAGGGGCTGCGGCTCCCGGCGAGTCCTGCCGGGCGGCCCCGCCGAGACTCGCCGCCCCCGCGACACCGGCCGGCGGCAGGCGCGTGCCCCCCCGCCAGGTGCCGCCGCGCTTACCTGCCGCGGGGGGCCGGGACCCGCCCGGCCGCGCCCGCCGCCCGCTCTGTGTCCCCCCCACGGCCGCTGCAAAATGGCCTCCTCGGTGGTACCGGCTCCCGCCGCGGCGGCTCGCTCGCCTTCCGCCGCAGCCCAGCGGGAGGGACGAGGGGGGAGACGGACGTGGTGCTTCATAATGGCACGGCTGAGGCGTGTCGAGTCACAGGGTCCCCCGCGGCCCAGCTGCCGCGCAGCCCCCCGGCCTGGTCCCCTGCTGCTCGTGTTGTCTTCAAAGAGTTTTTGGTTTTTAAATGCAACCAAAGACCAGAAAATGCATCCATCTACTGGTTTTTATACAAAATTGTTTAAAAAGTGCTATTGCAAACTGCACAAGAAAAGCAAACTTGGGGGTCGAGATGCTGGCACTGGAGGCTGCGCTCACGCTGCCCCGGGCGGGCGGCACCCGGGGCCACCAGCGCCGTGTCCGCACCAGGGCCGTGTCCCCACCAGCGCCGTGTCCGCACCAGCGCCCTGTCCCCACCAGCGCCGTGTCCCCACCAGCGCCCTGTCCCCACCAGCGCCCTGTCCCCACCAGCGCCCTGTCCCCACCAGCGCGGTCTCTCCACCGCTGCAGCCGCGGGGCACGGGGAGGCAGCGCAGTGGGAGCTGCAGCGAAGGCGGGACGGTCACCCCGGGGGCTTCTCACTGGTGCACTTTGAACCATCCGTAAGGGCATCTCTTGCTGTACTTTTCCTCCGGGCCAGCGAGACAGAGCACAAGGCCACCGCACTCCCTTCACCCTTCCCCGGCGCCGCCGAGCGCTGTGTGTCCCGGGGCAGGGCAGGGAACGGCCGCTGCGGACACGGAGCACGGCCGGTCCCGCACAGCAGAGCCGCTGCCGCCAGCTCACGGGCTTCCCACGGAATCATACACAACCACAGAATGGTTGGGGTTGGGAGGGACCTCTGGAGATCATCCGGTCCGACCCACCTTCTAAAGCAGGTTCACCCAGAGCAGATCGACCGGCTCCCAAGCGCTGCCAGTGCTGCGGTTTGCCTGTGAGACTGAAGTTTGTATACCCACACATGTAATCCCACGCAGAGGTGTCTTAAAGCTTCAGGTTTTATTTTTAATGGCTATTTTAAAATAAAATATGCCATAAAAATGCAATGCATTATATATTTAGAAAGCAGTACAGTTGTTTACTTTGCTACGTATTTAACCAGAGTAGCTATACCGCAAGCTACAGGTTGTTCCTTTAATGAATTTTATTAAATTCTTGCACCCCAGATGTGTTAAAACTGTGCAATATATTTCACTCTGGTTTTCCTGTTAAGTTGTTCAAATACATTTTCTGAGAGTTTATAAATACAGCATAGACTCTGCAATTTATCTTTTTATCGTGAGAATTTGGAGGATTTATTTGTAAAGCACAGTCCTATAAGAACAAAAAGGCAATTCAGTTTACAGAGGCCAAAAGAGCAAATACAGATCAACTGATCTCACTCCCGCTTGTCATAAAACAAATATTTCAATAGCATAAACTCATGTCATGTCTAAGTAGTTATAATGTACCAAGCATGGTCTAAAGATCCCAGTGGATTTATAACAAAACTAATGAAGGTTTAGGGACTGTTACTTACTGTGAGGCAACTCTGTCCTAAAGAAAGAAGGTTGACCACATGGTAAACAATCACACATTATATACTTTTTTTTTTTTTTTTGAGATCCCATTTCCCTTTTTCTGCATAGCCATGGCTCATAGCTAGAAAATTTAAAAAAAAAAAAAAAAGTCTGTCCATAAGGAAAGCTAGAGAGCTAGAGAAATTTGTTACAAAAAGGAACAAGCATTTTCATGAATATAGCTGTATTATTTTCACAGAAAAGAGATCCCACAGTCCTTGCAACATCAGTGCATAACATGTAATGGTTGGGGCTGGAAAAGAAATGAGATATTGCACTGAGAATTAGGATATTGCACTGAGTTTTAGCTAGAATTTACATTTAAGCAAGCAGAAAGCCATTGACATGGGTCCTTCCCTAATTATCTTTTACAAAGTGAGAAAATTTTGCTTTATCACCAGTAAACAAAAGATCTGTTTCAAGACTCAGTTTTGGCTGCATTTGCTCACTTGAACCATTTTGCATTGGATTTACAGTTCAAGCAAAGGATGTTTTGTAATTCATACTGCAAGCTACAGACATACGAAAGGTTAACTTTTTGTTGTTGCCTTCACTGCAGCAGTTTCCTCTCTCCTGTGACTGCACATTGGGAACTACCACAACTCGTCTGAATTACAGACAGTTTTGGCCTTCTTATGTTTTGCTCCGTAACTTGAGTAAGCTACCTTAAAGTTATGAATTCAACTTCATCAGGGTGGTGGTCAAATAGGTGGACAAGCTTCTGGGTTTTATTTAGCCTGGGAAATATAGCTCACCTATCTGGATTCCATGAATAAGAGATGTCATCATATGACATCTACCAGTTCACAAAAGCCAGTTGAACATGAAGAAAAGATCAAAGCTTTTCCAGAAGTGGCTATTCACAAATTTCTTATTTTCAAATTGTGTATAAGCTACTATCTAGATATTGATATTACAATATCCCATCTAACAATAACATGGCAGAGCATGAAAAGAAAACCATATTTTTTCATCATGTTCCCATAAATATTTTGACCTACCTGAGATGTGGATACCTGATCCAAAACCGGCTACAGAGATTTTGAAAATACAAGCTATATATAATACCACACACTCCCTGCATTAGCCCTCTTTATTGCAGCCCAGAGACACTTATAAACTATACTGGGCACACAGGGCTCGCCTCCTTCCTGAAAAAGCTAAATTTATATATCTAATTATATGGCAGCACTCTCAGAAATGCACCCATTCATGTCGTGAAACTGAGCTGTTCTTCCAAATAGCTTCTGAAATGATCTTTTCTCCCTTCCTTCACTGAAGTATCTAACATTGACATATTGGTAATGCCATTGATTCCTGGATGAACACTCCCTGTGACACATGGGATAGTTTGTGTCAGCCTGAGTAAACACCACAGGAAAGATGTCAGTAAATAACGTTAATGCAATAACATGACCTAAGCCAGGCTCTAGTATGAGCTCAGCTCTAACTCTGGTCATACACGAGCCAGCAGTGTGCCCTTGCAAAGGCGGCTAATGGTGTCCTGGGCTGCGTGTGACAAAGCGTTGCCGGGAGGCCGAGGGAGGTGATCCTGCCCCTCTACTCAGCACCGGTGAGGCTGTACCTGTGGTGCTGTGTCCAGTTCTGGGCTCCCCAGTGCAAGAGAGATACAGACATACTGTAGAGAGTCCAACAAAGGGTCATGAAGATGGTGAAGGGACTGGAGCATCTCTTCTATGAGGGAAGGCTGAGGGAGCTGGAATCGTTCAGCCTGGAGAAGGCTCAGGGGGATCTTATTAATGTACATAAATACCTGAAGGGCAAGCGCAAAAAGGATGGAGCCAGGCTTACCTCAGTGGTGCCCAGGGACAGGACCAGAGGCCATGGGCACATGCTGGAGATTCCCTCTGAACATCAGGCAACACTTTTTCACAGTGGGAGTGACCAAGCACTGGCACAGGTTGCCCAGGGAGGTTGTGGAGTCTCTGTCCTTGGAGATATTCGAAAGCCATCTGGACACAGTCCTGGACAACAGGCTCTAGGTGGCCCTGCTTGAGCAGGAGAGTTGGACCAGATGACCTCTGGAGGTGCCTTCCAACCTCAACCCTTCTGTGGTTCTGTGATTTCTGTTCAGAAATAATGAACCCTAGCTCTCAAGGTGCAGTGGGAACCATATGGCTGGACCTATTCCTACCCAAGGTGGGAAAGGAAATTTTTCCCTTTTACAGCAATTCCTATTTGTCCAGTCCACACTGAGGCTACACATTGCACATTTTAAAATTGTACAAACAATGTAAATTACATTTTAAATTGTACAAACAAATTTCCAAATAGTTGATCATTCAAGTAATGCAGACTAATATACTTACACCATGATTAGCTATTAATGAGCCTCTCTGTACCAATCATTAGTAGATAGCTATGTTCAAAGAGTGCCTTGAAGAGTATATGGCTTACTTTGAGGTTAGGTTTACAGTTAAAATTTTCAATTTTCTATGACGAGTAGTTTCACAGACACTTTTGAATGGTCTGCTGAATATGCTTAAACAAAAATTTACACTAATTAGTTTTTCTCTATTCTCTCTCACAACTTCTAGTACTGTTTTCTTGCGGTATGATTTCTACATACACTAATGTAAACTATGAAAACAGTGCTCAGACAGCCAATGACAAATCTATAATGGATTAACAGTTAAATATTTTCTATATAACAAATGAATTCAGTGAACCAAGAGGTGCAAATATTTGTAATAAAGACATATCTATAGCAAGCTGTTATCTAGCTTTTCTGGTTGGTAGTACTGGTCTGTGCTTTTGAGAATGGCTTTGAAGTACTTTTACCATTTCTAGCAGAGTCCTTGTTTACCAGTGCACAAGTTACTTTACATATGGAAGATCACACAAAACTAAATCCAAAAAAGAAGTGAATGTCAGAGTACAAAGCTCTGAAGATTATTTTGCAATGCTCCTGGTAAGCTGAGCCAGCTACTGATTATGTGGTATTCAATATTTCACACAAAAACTATAGAAGCTATTTACTACTGGATCTTTCAAAGAGAAAAGCAAAGTTTTATGGCCAGGACAACAATAACTTTCTATCCTCACTGGAAATCCAGCAGTGTTGGACTACAACTGTTGTTTTAGCTGTAGCCATGCTGAGTGTGGATACCAAAACATAATGCTATCTTTGGCATAAATACGTTTTACCCTGAAGATCTCGGATCATTTCATTATTGATATACACATGCTGTGCTATTAATATGGAAGGCAACTAGTGCCTGTATGTGCTCATAAGGTAAATAAATGTTTGCCTAAGCAAGACCTAAGTACTTGTTTACATAGGGAAGTCAATGTGGAACAGTTATGTGTGAAATATATCACCATACCTGCCTGCACACTAAATCCCTTGGCAGACAACAGGATGTGGACCAGCTCAAGCCTGCAATAAATATTAGAGCCAAAAGTAGGTTCCACTGGCCTACTTCTATATTAAACTAAATAACATTTATCTTGTGGGAGCTAGCAGAACAGGACTAGGCTGAGATTAAAAAAAAAATTTTTTTAAATCTGTAAGCATTGCCCAAATGTTGCAGAGGAGCGGATAGTAGGGTGTCTTGAGCTCAAAACAAGAGTTTTAGAAGGCTGGGCTCCAGCAGCTGAGAAAAGACTGGGTGACAGCGATAGGTCTGAATCAGGATGAAAGGGTGACCGAGGAGTCAGTGGGCTTTGGGACAAGAGAAGGAAGGATGAAGGAAGAGCTGAGTGGGGTCTGCGGAGCTTTTGGGAGCTATGGGAGATACCAGCATCTGTGAGCTTGTGCCTCTCCATCCAGCATGATCTGGTCAGAAGATAAGCAGATCCCCGCTGTCATTCATCCCAGATACCTTCTCCCTCTTAGCAATAAGCGCAACCTCTGCTCCTGCTGAGGGAGACAACACATGAAGATGAAGAGGAGGCTCAGGGCTGAGAGCGACAGGAGGGTGGCTCTGGGGGAGAGGCGACAGTAGTGACCGCTGCTACCAGCAGATCGCAGACTCCCCTTCAAAGTGGCCACTGTTCCTCTCACCCCGGCCCCTCCCTTCACAGGAACTGCACAAGTCTGGCCCTGTGTGTAGCTACAAAAACTGAATTCCACTTCTGGGAGCAGTGAGCTCTGCTTAACCTCACTGGCAGGTGAGCTGTGAAGAAAAATCTGTCCCTTACTGGGGTGAACGGCAGCTCCTGTAGATTGCTGCCCTAGGCAGCTGCCTACAACAAAAGCTAGTTTTCTCTGTTGACACCATTTGTGCAAAGCCTCCCTAGAATAGCTGAGGCATGGTGTTGGTATTTCCCTGAAGACTGAAACAACTAGCTGAATGATACTCAGTCTATCTTGGAAGAAGAAATGGTTTGGACTGAGCCCAAGGACTCTAAGGAGTCTAGGGCAGAAGTGTTTGTTTTTAGGGGTTTTTGTTTGGTTGGTTTGTTGTTGCTGTGTTGTTTGTTGTTTCGTTGGTTTTGTTGGTTTGGGTTTTTGGGGGGAGGGGGAAGGTGTTTTGTTTTGGGTGGGGTTTTTTTGTTTGTTTTTATTAAGAGCTCCATATACTGCTGTTCAGCATTTCCCAGAGGGGAAAATGCAAGTACAGAAATACTGTACAAAAACCTGTCACTTTTTTGAAGCAAGCCGTACTTCTGCTGGAAAAACATTTGGTGGAAGCATACAAGGAAAGAGGCTTCCAGACATTAATCTGCCAGTGTAATGTAGAAATGCCAGTCCTGGTACCTGGATATTTCCCAGTGATAATACGTCTTGGCAAGCCAGGCACAGACACTTCAGTTCGCAGCAACTGAGTTAGGACATAATATATTCGTGTGTGCAGCTGCTGGAAGTCTCCCTGTAAAACATGGCGAAATGCTAAAATCCACGCATGAGGATATGATCAAATAATTATTTTATAAACTAAGAAATTTTATAAGAGCAGAGCACAGGCCAGAGAGGTCATAGAGCCTTGTGAGCAGCTTACTAACAACCAATGCACGAGAACCCACTAGCGTTATGCTGAATTTATTTCATTTAACTAAAAGACAAAACATAATCTGAAATTAGAACACTGACAAACAAATCGAGGTCTCAGAATCTGACCACAGATGCTCTAGACCAGAACTGTAGTTATAACTCTTTTTAGCCTCTGCTAGTTCTTGCTCCAGTTCTCATACAAACATACAAAACTTCAGTCTTGCTTAATACTGAGAAGTTAAGCATGTCCTGGTCTTACAAATCAGTTTTTGCACACCCAAAAACGTAGCACCACATATAATACATCAAGTGCACACACCCAAAGACCTATTTTCCTTACCCTTTACTGCATTACTTTCAGATTTTCAGCATCACTAATCCTAAGTATCCAATTAAAAACCAGATACCTCACCTCCTCTCACCCCCAAATGGAATTATTTAGCACATTTTGTGACTACCTCTAAGGTAGTTATGTTTTCCAGCTTTTTCCTGCATTTCTGAAAGCTGAATTTAGAACAATCAACAAATATCTGAGAATTCCAGATGAGCCCCTGACTCTGAGAGCTGAGGATTTAGTAGGAAAAACAACATAAAATTCTGAATAAAATAAGAAAATATGACAATATTCATACTTACAATTGTTATAAGGTTAACACAAACTATAATTAAGAGGAAGTTGTTATTTGGCTCAAAAAAAATCCTTATTTTCCCTTTTCTGTTATTTATGGTTCCATTTAGCTGAAGGGATGACTCTATCATTTGGATACGAGCTAGGAGAACTTAAACCTTTCTAAGGAAAAGGCTTGATTTAAACACTGCCAGGCACTACTTACATTATTGTCTGAACTGCCACAAACCTCTTATGATACAACAGAAAATATGTCAGGCTCAAACAAACCAAAGTATCTTTGTGCTACAGCAAAGCTGGCAAAAGCATACCGGCAAACCAGAAGTCTTTTAAAGCATCATTTTGGTGTAACACCTTGCTAAAACCACTGTCTTCCCTAAAGCTCTTAATGACTAAATTTAAAAGCCTCCACTCTCTATTCAGTCACCTTGGTGAAATACACTCCAAGCCATTTAGCTGCGAGTTCCTCACCACGGGGTCCCAGCGTTGCTCTCAGTTGTCTCCCCGTGCCACCGCAGCCGTGCAGCTCTTCTGAAGTGGATGGAGATACCAACACCCAGCCAGGCACAGCTCTGCCCGGGGAGCTTGTGGAGCCTGTGCTTCCCTGGGCCTCCTGATGACAGTTCCTTTGGTCTGTTGCATCAGCAAAAATAAAATGCAAGAGTCTGGCTTAATGGCCTTCAGCTGTCATTAAGTAGTTATGTATAGATTTTAGTCTTTTGAAAAAAAAGAAAAAAAGAAGAAAAAAAGAGAAACCACTTCATAAATCAATACAAAACTGGCAAACATTGCTCTCAGAAGCCTTAATCTTAGCAAGATTTTAAAAACTGAATTTCATACAAGTTCTCCAGTCAACTGTGTCATTCTGTGGCTCCCCTTCCTCCCACCTGCCTGTCAGCTCTGCTCTCAGATCTCCTCTCACCCAGGACACATCACTTATTCTCATGGTTTCAGCTACTGCCCACATTACCAAAATCTCATTTATCTTTCTGCTTCAATTTTTTCTCACTTCAATCTTTTCGTTTCAAGGGCATCAGTTTTACAATTAGGTATTACAACCTTTTCCTCAAAAACCTTGTCATTTCCTTTACCTTTTAAAACCTGCTTACTCTTGCCTCTCACCCATACTTCTAAAGAGCACTTTCCTTTTTTTGTCTTTCTCTTTCTTCCCATCTCTTTTATCTCACACATTTATCCCAGTTTCTCTTTCTAAACTTTTTTTTATCCTAAACATGCCTACTGTCACAGTCTTATTCAGCAGCTTTACCCAATTTCAATGCCAAGTCCCTCCCCATCCACTTCCACCTTCCTACTTCAACTTCTTCTTTAATCTAAATTGAGGAATGGTTGGTTTGGTGTCAAATACACCTGCTGACTCAGACAACGCTACATTGATTTGATTCATTGTTTCTTCATAAGAACTGTAGACTTACCATTTTCAAAAGTTAAAGCTCAGGGGGGTTGGTTTGTTTGTGTTTGTTTTGTTTTGGTTTTTTGTGTGTGTGTGTTTTTTCCTCTTGTTGTTATTGTTGTTGTTTTCAAATGCAATTATGCAGCAGCTTAAAAATAATTCACAGTTGTTGGTAATTTACAAAGACAGAGAATTATATTGCAATCGTGGAACCTATGTAAAGTATAACTTTCCAGGCTCTATTTAAGCTTGCCTTTTAAAACATTTCAGGTATTCATTTCACCATATTATGCCACCAGTCCTTACTAGAAATAATTTTTGGAATATTTTAATTTTATCTACCTAGTTAAAAACAAAATACTGAGGCAATTATTGATATAATTTTTCTCAACTGACCGGTCTGCTGCATCTGATCACCACACACATCCCATCATGGCTCAGTAATCTCTTAGACAGCTACAGCTGTGCCAGCAAATGCAACTAGTTTCTTAGCTCCCAAGGGCCCAGCTTTGAATTAGCTGGTGTGAAACTGTGTCCCTCCCACCACAATTAACGTGATGCACATTGCAAAGTTATCTTTTTCCTCCTGTCTCTAAACTCAAGCTCATTATTAATGTTTTCAAGCTCAGAGAGTTTGCTACCAAGCTGTTTCATGTGACATATTAAATATTAAATTCTACAATATTAATATGTGGAAACTGCTTGGTTTCCCCCGTGTATTTATGCCTATAAATGGTTCTGATGGTTTACTTGCTATTATTCTAAGTCTTATGATTTCCAGAACTCACTGTCTCAGAGAGCATCTTGGTGTACTTGTGTCTTTCCCTTGTCCTGCTACCTCCCATTATCTTTGAAATAACCAAAAGCCAAACCCATCACCCTTAAGATTTTGCCATTTCCTGCAGCCTTTACCCATGGACGTAAAAACAGTCACGGCCCTGCTGCTTTCAGGTTGGACCCCGAGTGCACCCGTTCTCTGTGCACAGCACAGGGGGGCAGCAATGGAAATGAGAGGGCACGTCAAGCCGAGGGTCAAAGCTGCATCTGCAGGGAAAGGAGGAAGGCAATGTCAGAAACCTGTTGGAGGAAGGTGACCAAAGGACTGGTGAACCACATGCCTGCTTTTGTCAGCTAAGGGAAGAAGAGATTAGGAGTTCAGGAGAGAATTAACTTAGTCCCTGCTTTAGTGAAAAGGAGATAACAGCTCTTTCACTATGCATTTAAAATACAAATGATAGAATTGAAAATGAAGGGGAGTTCACTTGAAGACCAAAAAATTAAAAGGAAATTCATTATTATATTTAAATACTCTTCCTTTTTTTTGTGGTCTGCTGCTTTGCTTTTCTGAGGGCACTGAGACCAAACATTTAATGTAATTTAGATTCAGCCACGAAGTTAATTACCATACTGGCAAATATTTATACACTTGTGCCAGGACTTTTCCAGGTCAGGTTTTGCATATCTTCCCCTATATTTCTCTGTATACTTATTAGAAATGCACAGAACTCTGTCTGCACTCTTCTATCTTTTTCATTTTATCCCTGTATTTGTCCAGAGAATGTAGACGTGGCTGAATAGTCTGTTCATTTGAACTGCAATACTTTTCACTGTAAGTTTGCATTATACTTGATATGCAGTAAATCATATTGACTGAAGAGCAAATACAAAACCCGTCACTGGCTGCTAATTAAACTTGACAACTCTGCTGTTGATTACAAATATACCAGAGTTGAACATTTGCTGAAATTTTTGCTAGATGACAGTGAAAAGATAGGAGGGAGGTTATCGTCTCAGTTGCTATCTGAGAACCAGCTCTTCCCATTCTTTTAGAGGACTGTCCGTCTGAAACAGATGCTGCCACAGATTTCCAAGGGAGGGGAGCATGAATGAGAGAAGGAGCATCTGCAGGTGGTTTTGTCTGAATAACTCATCATCTGAAAAAGAGAGAGCTTAAGAAGCGTGCAAGATAAACACACTGAAATGTGAAATACTGAAATGATGGGCAGGACTGTATTATTTGTCTCATGAGTGAGTAAGACCAGTCACTGTAATTCATCATAAGTATAACAGGCTGGGAGAGGCTCGTTTCATGATTACTTAGTAAAACATTGAGGCTTCTCAAGAGGCACAAGCCTCAGGAGATAGGGGCTGAGGTGTTGTGAAATTGCTTTTTTGTCTGGCATTCTGAGCCCTTTGAAGGCTGATGTGAGCAGGCCTGGCCCTGAGAAAGGCAAAGTGGATAGTTGCCTATCGCAGCAGACTCCGGGGAGCAACAAACCGCTGCTGTTGCTGAAGCAGGGATCAGCTGCTTCTAGGAAAGGCAGCAAATTTCTGGCTTTCCCAGGCCCTTCCCCTTAGCTCTGCTCACAGCCTCTGCCTGATCTTTTGGTGTTTCCCACCATGGTGACACGCCATCTGCCTGCTCTGGTCATGGATTACACATTTTAACCTTACACCAAACCTTTACTGCTTCCTGAGGAACATTCACAGCCCCTCACTGAGCACTCCTACAACACATGCTGCTCTAGGAACAGTCCTTCAGCTGAAAGTATGCCTTCTGTAAAGGGGGAAGAAAAAGAAAAAAAAAAAAAAGAAGTGTTATTATCAGCCCCTGCATCCAACACAGAGAAAAACTACTGGAGGCAAGACAGTTTGTGGCCAAACAGGGAAAACAGGGAAGAACAGGGTAGACAATAATAAGAAATCTAAAAAGCTTCCCCCCTCCTCCCCCCCCCCCCCCCTCAAGGTGGGAGAATCTTATGGACTGGTGAGTGTAGGATTATGGAATAATGCCCACAGGTAGGAGCCAGGCTATTCCCATAGTGCAAGGCTCAAGGATGCAAGGACTACTCAGCCTCTCTTATATCCCCCTACACTGCAAAAGAACAATATGAGATACAGGATCTGGGAAAATATATTGAGCTCACTCATTGACAGGGGTGGTATGGCCATCAAACAGCACACAGAATCAGTGTGCCACAAAAACTGAGATGCAGGCCATTTCTGCTTGCAACCAAAACCTTTATGCTAACTAAAATACATCCTTTGTGATGTGCTTTCCAGAGCACAATGAATGTAACTTTTCTGGGGAAACCCAGAAAACAATATGTGAACTCATTACTTGTATCTTATGATGCTGTGAGTTTATCTAGCTTGAGAAAATGAAGCAAAATATGAGTGTGTTTGGTCCAAGGAAAGTAGACAGGCCCAAAAGTGGATCAGAGAATTGCAGAAAGAAAGAAGTGCTGTGGGAGCCCTGTATTTGGCCTGGTTGTGGGGACATTTCAGCTTGAGAGTGACTCAGACTATTCCCAAAACCTATGTTGTCAAAATGTACTCTAAATTTGTCTGCCTCTGTTTAAGACTGGCTTAGCGCATGCCAGCCTGGCTTTGCGATGTGCTGGCTTTGGGTTTAAGGACTTCAGTACCTCTGACTGTCAGGCACAGTGTTCTTAGGAATGTTTCGACACACAATTCTCATTAAAACAAGGACTTGGGGTTGTCATAGCCTACAAAAACACTACTGAAATGTTGACTGGAGGAAGCTGGAACTCTTCCAGTGTTAGGCTTGACTATGTATGCAAGCAAGCACATGCATATGGACCCACAAACTATTGAAAATGGAAATCCAATGGTACCAACATGGAAGCTGTACCATTTGAGCATGTTTTTCTAGTATTTCCCCTCCATGAAAAGCATTTGTTTATGTGTTTGCAATGCCACTGTGGAATACTGGCCTTTTCAATGTTAATGTGTATATTGTTAATACGTGTGGTATACCGAGACACATAAATACGTATATGTATACATACAAATGTGCCCACCACTGGCAGGCCTGTATACATATATTATATATATATGAAAAGTATTAGCAGAGTAAAAGGCTTTTGTTCCTTGTTCATCTTAGGGTCTGTGGAGTTAGTATCATTCTTTAAAAATGACTATACTGTGTAAAGGCACACAGATGTTACATATTCAGCCAAAACATCTTGACAAACCAAAAGCACAGTAGTAAAATCTTACAGCTCATGTTCTTACTTTCCAGTCACTAAGGTGTGCTTCAGAACAGAATCATGACATTAAAGGCAAAGCGTGGCAGTGACTGGAGTCCAGGCTAATAAACCCTGCTGGGATAATTAGCATGACCTCCCTGCTATTGCTGTTAAGAGACATTAAACCAAGGGAGAGCACAAGGAGGAAAAGAGAAGTGGAAAGGACCAGACGAACATGAAGTATAGAGACTGGGAAAGCAGAGAAGGTGGCTGCAGGGAGTTCTGGCTACAAAAATGTTGGGAAAAACGGATTCGTATTCTGTAACATGATCTAATGGTCCCAGCTGGCCTTAACCCTGATGGAAAGGCTTTGTTTAAGAACTTTTAAAAACTTTGTTTTTCATAAATTATGAGTGTAACCTAGGAAGAGAGAGAATTTGTCTGATCTGAATTATGTGGTCTTTGTTCGCATTGTGTTCCTTACTGAACCTAGGGAACAATATGAGAGCCCTCCCGTGGCCAGCTGAACACCTGTAAATTCCCTCGGCTGCAGTCAAAGACAAGACAGCCCACTAGTTAATGTGTCTGCTTTCTTCTTCAATGGGAGTAAGTTGTTATTATCACATTATTTATTGTGTCTGTGGTGACAGAGGTGTGCACAGCACTCTCGACAGTAAATCAAAGGCAACTGGCCTCGAACACCTATCATCTAAGCTAGTGCACAGACACAGCAAAGTGAAACACAGAGGTAACACTTGTACAGAGCATAACACCGTATTATCTGTTGCTGTAAGTTGGCACAACTCCATCCACACAGACAAATGGAGATAAGTGGATTGAAGAGGTAGCCATATGTAGCCCTTTAACAAAAGGCAGCAGACCCGAAAAGGAAAGGATGGCTCTGCGCTCCAGTCTGTGTCTTCATACACAATGCACAGACTTTCATATCAACATGGAGTAGAGGTGAAATTCTGTGCTCCAGCTGGGTATTTCTGACAGATCCCTTTGCAGAGGTGTGGATGCTGCACAAACTACCCAGCAGAATTCTTGTTAATAGTCTCCCACTTTTACACAACTTTGACTCTGTCAGACTATTCCTCATTCACAACGATTTTGTTTACAGCAGTATCAGACCAGAAGGATTGAATATTATAAGAAAAGCTGAGGCATCGCACTTTCAATATCAGTAACCTTTCCAGTAAAAACTTTGCATATGCTACTAATGCAGATAAAAATTCTTCGCAGCCTCTTAAAAGGGAATAGCTGGTCTAAGCAAATAGAAGCCTTGAAAGGTTAGAAAAAGAACAACTGATATTATACAGAATATGAACCAAAATAATCCTTTCTAAGCTAAGAAATTTGACAGCAATTTAGCCCTTTCATGACTATGAAAATGCCTTAGCATTAAATATTTTTTCATTTACATGGTCAAATTCAAGAAGACATATTGAGAAGAAAGGGCCAGCTTAGCCCCTCCTAACAAATGTGCTCTGAGCTTAGCACAAAGAACCAAGTGTGTATCCTATGTAACGTAATGCATTACATTACTGAGCTCTTTAAATGGGCGTAGGCAGCTGAATACCTTGGAAAAGTTGTCAAAGAGCCTTTATACATTATTTCTGATTATTTTCATTAGTGTAAAAGTGTGAGAAATTAGGTTTTAATCCTTTCAGTGCAACATTAACCAGTGTTGCCTACCGTACTGTCACCAGCTTTCCCCCCTGTACTCGGCACTGGTGAGCCCCCACCTCGAATCCTGTGTTCAGTTTTGGGCCCCTCGCTACAAGAACAACATTGAGGTGCGTGTCCAAAGAGCAACGAGGCTGGTGAAGTGTCCAAAGAGCACAAGTCTTAAAGAGGAGCAGCTGAGGGAACTGGGGCTGTTCAGCCTGGAGAAAAGGAGGCTGAGGGGAGACCTTATCGCTGCCTACAACTACCTGAAAGGAGTTTGTAGCATGGAGGGTGTTGGTCGCTTCTCCCAAGTAGCAAGTGATAGGACAAGAGGAAATGGTCTCAAGTTGCGCCAGGGGAGGTTCAGGTTGTATATTAGGAAACATTTCTTCGTGGGAAGGGTTGTAAAGCACTGGAACAGGCTGCTCAGGTTGGGCGACCATCCCTGGAGGTATTTAAAAGAGATGTAGATGTGGTGTTTAGGGACAAGATTTAGTGGTGGAATTGGCAGTGCTGGGTTAACGGTTGGACTTGATGATCTTAAAGGTCTTTTCCAACCTAAAGGATTCTATGACTTGTAAGTCAAAGCAAAATTCTGTTTGAATAATTTATATCTGCAGTTTTTTTCCCAGCAATAGCTCAACATTATCCAAAAACCTTGAATGTTCCCTGAAATATTTCAATTTCATGATTCTTCTAGAGTCTTGCATTGAGCTGTCTTTGCTATCTTTTTCAGGCATATGCAACATGTGACAAACTGGCTCAGTGCAAGAAGTTTAATGTGTGAATTCAAATCTCTGCAAGTCCAAATCGGCCCGAGTGGGGCCTCTGTCGGTAGTACAGCCAGTTGATCAGTAGATGGTGGTGGTGCACTGTCACCCGACGTGATTGGCTAAGGACAGTACTAAGCAGTTAAACCGTTTTTATTTTAGAAGAGAGCACTAACAGTCTTGGAGATGACTAATTTTTTAATATATCAGAACATTAAGAAAGGAAAAATGCTACATATCTGCCTCTTTCGAATAATGGAAAATTTGTATTTACTTCCCCCTGCCCAAGTTTCTGGAAACTTATAAACTTCATTTTATGGCATCTTGTATTTTTATTCCATGGGAAGAGAGTCCTTTAGCTTTTGCTGCTTCCATATACAAATCAAGAGGAAAGAAGCAAGGAGAAATATTTATGAAGAGTGGGAAGATACCTAATACAATTGTCAAAGTGTAGAAATCCTGCCAACATGGTTATCTGCCACTTCCCCTCCCACATCAACTGTGTCACAGTGGCATCTGTCTGGAGATGGAATGAAGGAGCTGGTTTCAGCCTCCCCCTGCTCCCAGGCAGGTAGAGTGGAGAGGAGGAGCACTGGGGACATCCTTCGCCTGCTTTATAGCAGCTGGTTCATGTGTGGGATTCTGGCATGCCTTTATCTCAGAGGTTTAATTGGTTTTCACTGCTGTGGGTATTTTAGAGCTTCGTCCCAGGGATATATATGGCATTATGCACCTGGAGCCAGTGCATTGGTCATGATGATGGACTGTATTGATCTTGGGGCCTCTACTGAGAGTGGAAGAAGCGGGTCTTGGACCAGGATCATGAATGAGTGGATTAGAGCTGCCTTTCTGAGCAGTACAGGCACTGAAGCTTCGTCGCAGGACCTCTGACAGGAGTGACATGCTGAAAGCAATATTGAAAATATTCTAGACCAGGGGTTGCATAGCAGGGGCAGATCAGATTTCCAGTCAAACATGTTTGCCACCCACTGGCCAAGCTGCAGTTTTGCCTTTTGCTGCAATGGGAATCTGCAGCTTGTAGTTACAAATATTTACATATGAGGGATGATTAGGATGTAGGAAGCATAGTTTAACAGTAGAGTATATTGGAATATTTCTATGCTTCTGATTATCTAAAATTTTGAATGTAATGACTCCAGAACTGGGCAGCGACAGGACCATACTTACAACTTTAAATTTGGGCTTCACATATGCCATCAAAAGCAATCCTTCTTCCATTCCTAGGTTACGCTAAGCAGAAGGAGAGAGAGGCTGACTAAATGACAGATTATGTGCATGAACAATCAAAGCTAAAACAACAATTTCATTTGGGCTGTGCATAAAACCTCTTATTGAGGTAAACACAGGTGTGAGTCAAAGGTGAGCTAGTTGTTGAGAACAGGGTGAGGAAACTGATCCAGAAATGTACCTTTGCCTCAAGCAGCTGTGTCAGAAGAAGAATCTGGTTTAAGAAAAGCGAACGGAAGGAGGAAGTCCAGCAACTTGGCTGAAAGCATCTTCCCACAGAAGTTTTGGGTTTGGTCCTATTTTCATGCAGAAACAAAACTGCACTGTGAAGGTGGATGAGTCTTTGCCTTATCTCAAAAGTACTACTAGAAGTGAAACAGAAAAAATGTGCCCCAAGGCTAGCAGGCCAGAAGGAAGAAATGACCTTTTCAAATTTTCCCACCATAAGTCAGATTATTGTTCTTTCCCCTTTCCTCCCTCCCTACTTCACTGTAATTTTTCTGTCACCTAGAAAGTATAAGAAATGCTTGTTTAAAGATGTAATATAAAGAGTAATTCCCATGCTACTCCTTTTGGATTTGAAAGCTGGTAAGAATTTATTGCTCAGTAAGTTAAACTTGATAATATGACATTTCTAAGGGGAATGGCTATGTAAATGCATCCTTATACTGTCTCTGGGGTGCCACTGCAAACAAAAACCACAATCCCCACAGGGTAATGATATCACCTTTATATGACCGAATACAGAAAATGGAAAACCATAAAAATAATCTTTCATGAACAGTTTCTCCTTTATTAGGTTCTGGAAAAATGTGCATTGCTTCAAAAGGAAACAAAGCAGTGAAAGAGTGAGAAATTGAAAGAATTGTTCGTGGTATCTTTAAATATTAAAAAGGGAATACAATAAAATACAAAGGAATTCAGAATCTCATCTCTGATTGCCCAGCCTTAACTAATTTTCACTATGAAGACGTCAATGCAGAAACATTATCCATGTCAGAAAAAAATCAAGTATTAAGATAAAATCAATATGTTAAAGAAAAATCATACCATAGCTAACTTGTGCTGTAAGGCTTAGTCATTAGTAATTTAATACAGCAGTTTCATCATGCAGTATAATTAAAATGATAACCAAAGTCATGACAGTTCTTCTTTGATTAATGTATTTTACTCTTATAGTCTGGTGGTTTCCAATCTTAGAGTCATGAACTCTTGGTAAATTCGGCTAGAACCTCTGTATGGAGTCACAAGGTTTTTAATGTAAATGGAATTTCTAACCCTTCAAAGACTGAAGAAAATTTACCTGCCTGATTTTAAATATCTCTGGCAACTGGGTAGACCAAATAGTCCTCTAAAGAAAATGAGAGTCATTAGTATTGCAGAAGGATAATAACTATATATATGTGATATTTATAAATATATATATACGTATTTGGTGTAGCGTGAATGTTAGTTATCACATCTATCCATTTAACATGAAACCTCTTGTTCTTGTGCAGATGCATGACAGAGGATTCAGGAACAAGGCACTACCTGAAGAAAAATATAATTTTCAATACTGCAATAAAAAACCCGAGCTCTCTCTGTTCTTTACTATGTTGTAAGGCACAGTACTGCACTCCCTGTTGTGGCAGATGATGCCTACCTGTAAAGAAAGGTAGACAATAAAAGCCAAAATTTGGTCTTTAACTTTGACTTGAGTTTAGTAATTTATGTTGTGCAGACTATTCCCTAACTGACAATGTTTCAAAGAAAGCAACACTAAGCACTAAAGGTAAGTTTCACACTTTACAAGACACACCGTGGGACCTTTCCTGTTGCTTGAAGAGCTAATGAGTTTTTGAAGACAATACTTCAAAGTGGCCACTCAGCTGATTACCTCTTTCCGCTGCTGTCGACAGACTCATAAACAGTTCTGGGAAGGCCTCTGCGAGGTTGCTGTCACCGTTCTGCTGCCACAGGCTCTGCTCAGTCTCTGCAGCCCCTTCGCAGCCACCCCTGGTGATCAGGACCACAAGTCCCAACTCACTCCCCACACAATGATTTCGGTGCTTCACTGCCCTGCCTGCTCAGAAACATCTTCTAACATCTAACCTGAAACTCCCTTAGTGACATATAAGCCTCTTATTTTTTGTCCTATCCAACATGAACATGGCGAACAGATTACTTCTTTCCTCTTTGCAGCAGCAATTTTTTACATATTTGAAGCTTATTGCTGTCTCCCTCCTCAGTCTTCTCTTTTTTTCAGCTGTCAGTCTTTCCAGACAGCTAATCATTCTTACTGCCCTCCTTTGGACCCCTTCCAGATCATCCACATTTTTCTTAAAGTAACTGGCGTTGCCAGACATTGCTTATAATGTGGGATTTCCCATATTTAAACCTCAAATCTCATGTGCCTTATTAAAAACACGTGATATATCGCCTGCTCTAGTATTTCCGCTTTACTTTAATAGGGGACAAGGGTTTTGAGGTTGAAACGTAGAAAACGCTGCAGCTGCTTTCCTGCCCTGTTCTTCAGAGCCACCTTTGGCAGCAGAGAGCCACGATTTGGATGTGGCGGTGACAGAAGCGAAAGCCAGAGCATCCCTGGAGGACCTGGGGAGGTCTGAAGGGCAATGGATACCCTAGAGCACCAGGAAGGGGTGTCGGTGTTTTAAAACTCAGAACCCAGCAACTCTCATATGCTGCCCCACATCACACATAATCCTCCTGCCAAGACTCACCAACATAAGAAAAGAAATACTTGTATGTTTTGTAGGCAATACTGTTGTTTATACAGCTCAGGAGATGACATTTTAGGTCTGTAGCTTACGTCCGACTTGTCATTCTCTATGATTTCTCCTCTGCAAAATGCTATCTGGCTGGTCATGCTCCATCCTGCATTTGTTCAGTCCATTATACCTGATCACCTAAGTACCTTGTCTTACTGAACTTGATCTTCTTCTTATCAGAACACTTTTTAAATTTGTCAAGATAATTCTGACTTCTAGTCCTGTCCTCCATTACTCTTGTTGTTTCTCCCAGGCTAGTGTTATCTGTGAATCTAATAAGCCTATTCTCTTTTTGCGCATACAAGTTATTAAAAAAATTACTGATGTAACTTTAATTTCCACAGAGAACCATCTGCTCTGTTACTTGGAGCAAGCCAGTGGCAGAACAGACTCTCCTCCACAAGCACTATTTCCATGGTTACGATGCAATGCAGAAGTATGAGTTTGCTTCTTCCACTTCCAGATGAATGGAGTTACCCCATTGCTTGTAGACGCCACTATCAGCTCATGTTTCTGAAAGAAAAGTCTAGAAAGGCAGCCTGAATGTCCTCAGCCCTTTCCACCGCAGCAGCAGCACTGTTTCCTAGATGTCAGTGCGATCTAGCTGGAGCAGAAGATCAGATCATCCCAAAGGAAGAACCATCAGCTCTCAGAGCTGAGAATGCCCTGGCACTAAGACTGTCCTCTGCAAAATATCTATTGCAACAAATAGGAACGGTTTGTCTGCGGGTCCCTAGGTACCTTGATAATACAAGGGAGAAATTATAATTGCCTTTTGCAGCCTATAAGATCTGTGACATTCAACTGCAGCAGTGTCCATCGCTTCTGAAAATTTAAACCTTTTTTAACGCTTACTGGCAGACCGCAACCACATGAAACGTATTTCCTTCCACATCATCAAAAGGCCTTGGATCTTTCACTTTATGAACAGCTTTAGATTGATTCTTTCTATAATTTTATATGAATGTGAATGAATCTTTCCAATCTGGAGCCTATCAAAAGAGTGGGACTTGGCATTTGGGAAAGATTTAAGCCTAACTCACTTGATTTTTGTCCCCAGTACTCAGACTGATGACATTTCAGTGTAAAAGGAGGCTTTGCAGCTATTGCAGCTGTCCTTACTATTCTTGTCAAGGAGACCTTGCAGGCAGTGGCAAATTCTGCCATTCCACAAGGTGAAAGAGCTACTGGTCATCCTTATTCAATCTGGGCATCTTGGCAGGACCAGGAATATACTTCTAGGTAATTCAGTCCTAATGCAAAACTCCCGATGGCGAAACTGGGTGGAAGGGAGGGAAGAAAACCAGCTCACAGTAAGTTTTAAAGTTAATTTCACTCACTTAATGCTACTTCCAACTTAATTTCTAAGGCTTAAACCAGTTGCCATTATTTGTCAAACCATGAAAAGAAAAAAAATTCCTGTTGAAAATGGAGAGGGTGATTTATACCATCCACCAGCCAAGAGTGAGAATGGAGGTGGCTGGAAAGATATGAAATGTATAGCCTGTGCTGATAGAACACGGGCTCGCAGGATTTATACGCACTCAGGGACCACTTACAGGACTGTTTTGTGCTTGTGTGGCCAGACATGTGAACGTCATGGAGTAGGTTTTTTTTGTAAAGATACAAGAAAGGACTAATTCCCACATTTTTCTCACAGTGTTGGAGAGAAGATAGCTTGAAGAGCAGGAAGGCTGAGGATTGGGACCTCTAGTTTCTCTAAGGTGATATTAAATGTTTCTTTAACTCCGGACACTTTGTATTACTAAGCTCCTTAAAGATTTATGATCTTTACGACAATCATTTTCCCCTGTGAAATTTCACTTCTGCTTAAGTATTTACAGGAAGAAAAAGTTTTCCTTTCTTTCCCGTCAAGTCAGTAAAGCCGATCCTGTGAGGATTTCTGAATGAAAGGGGGAGATTACTGTTTCAGGAACATACCTTAACTCACTTCAGAAGCATTTACTGGACTTCCTGCTGTGCCCCCTGCCCAGCTGGCTGGGCAGCCGCTGCCCTGCCCACCTCTGTGCATGGCTCTTCGGCTTTATTTTGTGGGAAGGGATTGGGAAAAAAAAAAATCCACAAACAAGCTTTGAGATTCTTTACATCATAAAATCCCACTTGGGATGTGATTGTTTATAACTAAAGGAGGGAGATTCACTTAATGGGATTAAGGCAATTTCCAGCTGCTTAGAGCCTCTTTTTCTCTGCCTCTCATTGACAGGGAAAAAAGTTTAATCATCATATTTGTATTGCAGGATAATGCATCCAGTGGCTACTGATTCAGTGCCCAAGGCTAGTCTTACAGCCACCAGGGCCTGAACTGTACAAGGCAGTCAGCTGCTTTCAGGCATTTTTACTAAGACCTATTAATATTTCTCACCAAGACAGAGAATATTTATTTTGGTCCTTAGATGCACCTCGGCATTTGCCTGAAATTAACATCTCCTTTTTTAGGAAATACTGTTCTGTGGGGGGTGGTTGGAAAAAAATGTACATCATCTTCTTTTGTTGAACATTAGCTTTTCACAGAAAATCACTTCAACTTCATTTCCTTTCCTACTTCTTTTAATTTTGGAGTATGTTTCATTGTGATAGTGATGGATCTGAATAATGGGATCACAAAACTATTTTGTTAGCACGAAGTAAGCTGTAGAAAGGGGAAAACACGGACATTCAGTTTAAAAATAATAAAAATACCCACAGCACTGCACAAACTACTTATGCTATGTTTTTGAGATTAGTACAGTATGTTTCAGAGAGTCAGGTACCTTCACCCTTTCGCCTCACCCTCCAAGGGTGCCTTCATAGCTTTGTTTCCCTGAAATATTTAGAGGGGGTATTAAAAAAGGACTATTCAGCTATTTTGAGATTGAGAACTACATGATCAGTATGCCATTATTGGGCTTTTTCAACATATGTAACCTCTAGATGTACTTTTGGCATGTATGTTTTGTTAATACAATTGTATCTTGCAGTAAGCTCCTTGTTAGAAAAATAGCCCTACCCTAATGGTTTCTAAAACAGAACAGGTCATAAAGAAATGATGTACTATTTTAAAAAGCAGATTGGTACTTATCTGCCAATATATGTGTAGTTTTTTAAGGTTATTCGCCATTTAACACTATCATTGAAGTTTTGTGAGGGACAGGAGCTTGTGAAAGGTTGCATCAAAAGAAAAAGATGCAAGTGTTCATTAGCATGCCTTATTCAGCTCAAGACAAAGAAAATATGTATGACGCTCTGTGTTCTTAAAACTTCTTTACTTTATATTCTACTGTCCAAAACCTGTCTTACCTTTTCATTTCTCTACCAGAGTCCATTTCTCCAGCCTATCTAAATGACAGTGTCCTCATGGAGGAGCAGAACCAGTACCGTGGATCACCCACCAGGATGCCAAACCCATCTGGTGCATGGGGTGGAGCAGCTCACCCTGCGTTGGAACCGCCTCCACCATGGAGTCCCCTGTGCCCTCTCGCCTCTCCTTCATTTACGTACCTCATTATTTCTGTGTATGTGTGTTTAATCTTGGATGTTTAATTCAATTTCTGAAAAGATTAAAGAAATACAGTGGTTTTATTGAGTACGTCAGATTTTTTTTTTTCTAGATAGACTTGCAGAAAACTGGATAAATTGCACTTTTACTTTACACATTTTTAATGGCAACGTTTATATTTTCAAAGAAAACATAAAACTTTCACAGAAACTGTTTTCAACAAAGTATTTTCTTCTAAATAAGTTTTCAATTTTTCCTAAAGAGTCCAAAATGTTTGCCTTGTAAAATCAAGAAAGCTTAAATTAATATTCTTTGATTTTGCTGCAAGACTTGCACACAGCCTCAGGGATTTTTATTAAGAGCTCTGGCACCTTAATTGCATAATTTTCACATAAATGAAGCTCTTGTTAAACATTAAGTAAGGTAAAATCATGCTCTGCAGAGTTTGCTAGGTAGCTTGACTTAAAATTGCTCTCTCCTCTTGATTACCTGATTTTCTTATGAATTCATCATATCACTACCTCTCCAGTTGCCATAGAGCTTAAACAGCTTATTGAAATGAGCCAAAATCACCAAATAAAACAAAAACTGCAGCAGAATAGAAGAGTAATGTGAGGAGAAAAGGTACTGACAGGATAGGTAGGAGCAAAAATTTCATAGTGTATTCTTCAGTGTGTCCCATTTGCATATCATTCTTTGAGTTAATCAATACCATATGAATACCAAGAAAAATTAGCCAACTTCCATGCTTCCTAAAAAATATATATATATATTCATTAATTTCATTAACATGTTACATTACACTGCTGTCTCTTCGCTGTTTGTTTCACCATTTTCTCTAGCTTTTACCTATAAGCCTGCTAGAAGGGCCACAGGACTCCAAAATCCAGCTTGAATGCTGCATGAATCACTGTTGGAGAGTTACAGTAGAGACTTCATCTTCATGCTGCCCTGGTTCTTCGGTGCCTACATAACTTAAGCACATTTTTAATCCAAGTGTCTCCCAAATATTTTGACACAAGACTTGGAAAAACCCTATTTTGGATCTTGGTGAAGCCCTCCACAGATTATATGCTTCCCAAAGGAGTTTTGTTGTTTACTTCATCCTAATGATTTTTGGCCATCAGGAAAATGTATACCTGAACAACTTAGGTTATGTCCATATTCGTCTTGGGACGAATGGTGAAAGAGTCTGGGGCTCAAGTTATCTTCTCTCCCCTCTTTCCATTTTTGGCTGATGATGTGGGATGGAATAGAAAAATTAAGTCCGTAAATGATTTGCTTCGGGACTGGTGCTACAGGCAGGGCTTTGGGTTCTTTGATAACGGCTGGTTTTATAAGACACCAGTCCGGTCAGTGATATGTGGGAAAGGTTTATCCCACAGGGGTAAAAGGATGCTGGGACAGGAATTAGCAGGGCTCATTTGGAGGGCTTTAAACTAGATTTGAAGGGGGATGGGGTTGTAGCTGGGCTTGCATCAGTGGGGCAGCATGCTGGAATCCATAAAGACCAGGAGGCCCCCCAGGCCCCTAGGGTGAAATTGGTGTACTCGGCTCGCTCCCTGAAGTGCCTGTACACCAATGCGCGCAGCATGGGGAATAAGCAGGAGGAGTTAGAAACCTGCGTTCGGTCAAGAGATTATGATCTGGTGGCGTTAACAGAGACATGGTGGGACAGCTCACATGACTGGAATGTGGTCATGGATGGCTATGTCCTTTTCAGGAAAGACAGGCCGGCCAAGCGTGGTGGTGGAGTTGCTCTTTATGTGAGAGAGCAACTACAATGTATAGAGTACTGTCCAGGTGCGGTTGAGGAGCAAGTTGAGAGTCTGTGGGTGAGAATTAAGGGGCAGGCTGGCAGGGGTGACACTGTTGTGGGAGTCTATTACAGGCCACCAGATCAGAGCGAGGATGTTGATGAGGCCTTCTACGGGCAGCTGAGCGTGGCCTCACAGTCACAGGCTCTGGTTGTTATGGGGGATTTTAACTACCCTGAAGTTTGCTGGAAGGACTACTCAGCCAGCCAGCCTCAGTCTAGGAGGTTCCTCCAGTGCATTGATGATAACTTTCTGATACAAATGGTGGAGGAGCCGACTAGGAGAGGTGCGCTGCTGGATCTCGTCCTCGCTAACAAGGAGGGTCTGGTTGAAGCAGTAAAGGTGGGGGGCTGCCTTGGTTGCAGTGACCATGAGATGGTGGAGTTCAGAATCTCATGTGGTGGGAGCAGAATACCGAGCAGAATTGCAACCCTGGACTTCAGCAGGGCTGACTTTGGCCTTTTCAAACAATTGCTGGAGGAAATCCCATGGGCAAGGGTACTTGAAGGTAAAGGGGCCCAAGATAGTTGGTTAACATTCAGGGACTGCTTCTACCAAGCTCAAGATCAGTGCATCCCAACGTGCAGGAAGTCAAGGAAGAGAGCCAGGAGACCTGCGTGGTTAAACAGGGAACTGCTGGGCAAACTCAAGTGGAAGAGGAGGGTTTACAGATCATGGAAGGAGGGGCTGGCCACTTGGGAAGAATATAAGGCTGTTGTCAGAGGATGTAGGGAGGCAACTAGGAAAGCTAAGGCCTCCTTAGAGTTAAACCTGGCGAGAGGGGTCAAGGACAACAGGAAGAGCTTCTTCAAATACATGGCAGATAAAACTAACACCAGAGGCAATGTAGGCCCACTGATGAATGAAGTGGGTGCCCTGGTGACAGAAGATACAGAGAAGGCAGAGTTACTGAATGCCTTCTTTGTCTACTCTGCTGGAGGCTGTCCTGAGGAGCTCCGTACCCCTGAGGCCCCAGAGGAAGGCAGGGCAATGGAGGAGTCTGCCTCAGTTGATGAGGACTGGGTTAGGGACCAGTTAAGCAATCTGGACATCCATAAATCCATGGGTCCAGATGGGATGCACCCGCGGGTGCTGAGGGAGCTGGCTGAAGTCATTGCTGGACCGCTCTCCATCACCTTTGCCAAGTCTTGGGAAACGGGAGAGGTGCCTGAGGACTGGAGGAAAGCAAATGTCACTCTGGTCTTCAAAAAGGGCAAGAAGGAGGACCCGGGCAACTATAGACCGGTCAGCCTCACCTCCATCCCTGGGAAAGTGATGGAACACCTTATCCTTGGTGCCATCTTAAGACATATCAAGGATAAGAGGGTCATCAGGGACAGTCGACATGGCTTCACCAAGGGGAAGTCGTGTTTGACCAACCTCATAGCCTTTTATGAAGAGGTAACAAGGTGGATTGACGATGGCGGAGCAGTGGATGTGGTCTACCTTGACCTCAGCAAAGCATTTGACACCGTCTCCCACAGCATCCTCACGGCAAAACTGAGGAAGTGTGGACTGGATGATCGGGTAGTGAGGTGGACCATGAACTGGCTGAAGGAGAGAAGCCAGAGAATCATGGTCAATGGGGTGGAGTCTGGTTGGAGGCCTGTATCTAGTGGAGTGCCTCAAGGGTCAGTTCTGGGACCAATACTATCCAATATATTCATCAATGACTTGGATGAGGGAATAGAGTGCACTATCAGCAAGTTTGCTGATGACACCAAGCTGGGAGGAGTGGCTGACACGCCAGAGGGCTGTGCTGCCATCCAGCGAGATCTGGACAGGCTAGAGAGTTGGGCGGGGAAAAATTTAATAAAATATAACAAGGGAAAATGTAGAGTCTTGCATCTGGGCAGGAACAACCCCAGGTTCCAGTATAGGTTGGGGAATGACCTATTAGAGAGCAGTGTAGGGGAAAGGGACCTGGGGGTCCTGATGGACAGCAGGATGACCATGAGCCAGCACTGTGCCCTTGTGGCCAAGAAGGCCAGTGGCATCCTGGGGTGGATTAGAAGGGGGGTGGTTAGTAGGTCGAGAGAGGTTCTCCTTCCCCTCTACTCTGCCCTGGTGAGACCTCATCTGGAATATTGTGTCCAGTTCTGGGCTCCTCAGTTCAAGAAGGACAGGGAACTGCTGGAGAGAGTCCAGCACAGGGCAACAAAGATGACTAAGGGAGCAGAGCATCTCCCTTATGAGGAAAGGCTGAGGGAGCTGGGTCTCTTTAGCTTGGAGAAGAGGAGACTGAGGGGTGACCTCATCAATGTTTATAAATATATAAAGGGTGGGTGTCACGAGGATGGAGCCAGGCTCTTCTCGGTGACAACCAACAGTAAGACAAGGGGTAATGGGTTCAAGCTGGAACACAAAAGGTTCCACTTAAATTCGAGAAGAAACTTCTTCTCAGTGAGGGTGACAGAACACTGGAACAGGCTGCCCAGCGAGGTTGTGGATTCTCCTTCTCTGGAGACATTCAAAACCCGCCTGGACGCCTTCCTGTGTAACCTCATCTGGGTGTTCCTGCCCTGGCAGGGGGATTGGACTAGATGATCTTTCGAGGTCCCTTCCAATCCCTAACATTCTGTGATTCTGTGATTCTGTGATATGGACAGGTTGGAAATTTCATTAGATGTTACCACATCCAAAATGTTCAGTTTTCATACTCCAGCAGGCTCACACCCAGTCTCTCCAGAACACAAGGAAAGAAAAGATGCAACAGTAGCCTTTCATGTAGAAATATTTTGGCAAATAGACAAGCCTGCTGCAACATTCCTGGAGAGGCTAAACAAATTTGAACTTGTCTCACACAGAGCTCCTTTAAGATGTTATTTTCTCCCCTAAATACCATGTTGAAATTCTACTTTTAGCAAGTTTAAAAATGTAGGTTACATTTTTGAAACTAAAAGAGAAATCTCCGTGAATAAGTCGTGAGAAGCACAGCTACAAAGGAATGGGAAAAGACATTGCACCACTCAAAAGTTTTCAAAAAATAGTGTGTTTGAGCTTAATAAACTCAACATCACCTGCAAGCCAGATTAGTAAGAGCGTATGCTCTCCTGCCAAACTTGAGAGAAAGCTCATATTTTCAAGAGCTCATAAGTCAGTTGTAAAATGTTAACAACTGTTTTCCAGACTTCTCTTTGGTATACAGGATTCAGCTCAGAAATCCTCCCATTTCATCAAGTATGGTTCAGGTTAAGAGAAAAAACCCTTTAAATATACTTGCAGTGTTTTTTTTATAATGCTATGGTTCTACCAGGGTAGGGACCATTATAAGCCATAGAATACAAATAGTTATTTTTATTTGTACAAATGGAATAAGCAATGTTAATTATATGAGCACATAGTTTTGTCTAGCACTTTTCACCAGTAGATTTCAAGAAGTCAGATGTCATACCCCATGTTAATTAGACGAACACCTCATTCTGTGTAGTACTTTTTACCAGCAGTTGTCAAGAAGAATTCAGGTTTGAGACCCCTGATCTACAATCGAAGAAATGTAGAAACAAGTTAAGTGACATATAAGCTCACCTACTAGACTAGCAACCAAGTTTGGAATAAGACCAAGGGATCTTTAGTCTTAACTGGACCTGCTCACCAGAAAGCCAGTTACATGTGCTGTAAAAAGTATGATACATGGTCTGCACACACGAACAGTGTATTAAAACATGAGGTCTGTATCACAGCCTGCTCACTTGCACAGGTCCAGTTGTGGGCATATCCATGGCTGGCTCTGGCAGAGTGGGATCGACAGCTCCATGGCTCCAGGGAGGGTTTAATCTGCTCATCAGAAGGACCGAGCATCTGTCATCTATGTGCTTTTGAGCATGCCATGCTTTTATTTTTCAGTAACAGAAACAGGAGACAAGTATTATACAGCTATGGTATCCTAAGAGAGAGGTTTAGATACAGCTTTTGCAATTGTCTTAAATGCCTAGATATCTGGATATTAAACCTACCCCATTGGTACAGAAAACAACAACAACAAAAAAAGCAGGGAACAAAATCAACCAGTATTATCCTTCGCCTGAACACCTTTAATGGTAATAGTTTTGTAAAACTTCCCCATACAGTATCTATTGAGTATAAGCATTGTGCACTTCACACAGCAACATGTCATGTGTGAAACTGTCTCCTGTTGCAATTTGTGCTTCTCAGCCTACAAAGCTTACAAAATAAGAATTAAGTTCCTAAAAAAATAAATAATACATAGTATTGGTCTGATTCCCTGCTGCAATATAAAAATGAAACTTCAGTCTTCAGTAACCTCTGTGAGCTTATTAATATCCCAGCAGAGGCATGCCTGTGATAGTACTGTAGAAACATCTATCTGTACAGAGCATACAATTATTACCCATTATGAAGACAGCACTGGAACAGAGATATAATTAATTACAGTAAATTTAACACTATGAATTGAAGGACTTGACTCCCATTAGCAAACAGGGGAGGGAAGCTCAGCAGGCAGATAACATCTTTTATAGACAGGGATCATATAAATGCCTATTTCACACTTATTTAATCTTGGAAAAGCACTACTAGGAAAAAAAAAACCAACCAAAACCACTGTTCCTGAAAAGCGGATGGGCTATTTGAAGACACTCAGACAGAGTCCATGTTCAAGAGAGCCCAGATCGGTCAGGACAGCCCATGATCCAAGTTGGCAGACCTGCTGGGACCAGTTGCAGACCTGCGTGTCCCCATGGACAGACACACAGCAGCGCTGCTGAGGGCACCCACCTCACCCCTTTGGCTGAGCATCCAAGTGAGGATGCACCAGCATCTGCACTCCACACCATGATCAGCATGTGGTCCACATAAGGGGCTGCCTGGGGTGAAGGGAGCCAGGTGGGGCAAGGAAAGGGCTGCAGAGCCATGTGGGCACCCTGCCCAGGGCTTGAAACCTTCAGTAAGGCTCTGTAGTGAAAAACAGTACAGTATGAGATAACAGCAGCCACCAGAGTGGAGATGTTCTTGTGAAGATACTTGAAAAGGAGACCACTGTATTTGGGGCCAACAGTGTTACAGCATCTTCCTCTTAATTTCCCAAGTCTGCAGCAGGTAAGCAAAAAAATTACTGGGAAAACAGTGATGGCTTTGAGATGGAAGTATAATAAAAATCAGAAAAAAGCTCACCCTACCATAACTAAAACCCCAACCACCCAAAACACTTCGTTTTTGAAAAGATCTAAGAACTGATGTATGGACTGACCGTCAACTGCTGCAGCTTGGTTGGAGGCTGTATGCTGAAGTTTAAACACTGGGAATACAGCTAGAAAATATTCCAAATGCAGTCTTTACCCAGGACTCTCTGAACCACAAGCCGTATCGGAGAAAGCAGAGCAGGAAATACTCCCGTGGATGGAAAGGTCTGTTACATTCCTTGAAATGTTGGCATCTAGTGCTGGAGCCTTTTTCCTCTAATAGGGTACAGGTGATGAGGACAGCACAGCCGTGAGGCAGGTCCCCTGCACTTTCTCTGCAACACTGTTATCAGGAAGATCTGGGAAATGTGTAACTGCTGAGCCCTTGGTCCAAGACTGGGATATTGGTATTGAGGATACTGGTAATGTCTGGAGTAGGCAGCAGTACTCTAGTTTCATATAGTCATTTCTTTCATAGTCTGCAGTTGGAAAAGCTTTAGTTTAAATCTTATTAACAATGTAAAATAGAAAAAAGCTGTTGACTTTATGGATTTTTTAGTATGCAAGGTATTTTCACAAATTATTTGAACCTCTCCTTTATCTTCACAGATAGCTATATTTGTATTTTGTTTGTTAAAGAGTATAATTTAGGTGCAAAATGTTCAGTTAATCTCTGACACTATTAACTTTTTCTTACTTAAATCTGTAATGTAAATTGATGATAATCACCATCACTTGTGGAATTCTGCAATATACTCTTTAGTTACTGGAAATACACTAACAATTCTCCAAATTATTGCAAGTCTTATAAGCATCCAAGCTGGCTGCTAACCCTATTTGAAACTGAAATTTGGGCACCAGGAATTTTGTAAAAGGGTCTAAGCGTTTGTTAAAAAGGATGGAAGGAAACAACACATGGATAAAAGATGTAAATTCAGAAATTGAAAACCTAGATCAAGCACTTGATATTAGTTCCCTAGGACTTTACCACCACTGTTTCATTTGCTAGTTTTCCCAGGATATCAGTGAAAAGTTGGGAAGAGTGTGCATTAACAAAGCTCATGTCTTGAAATACCACTGTCTGAGCCTCAGCTTTTACTCTGGGCAGTGCTGGGCTGAGTGTTATTAAATGGTGGTGGCTTTAGAGATGACATCAGCCTCCTGATCTTGCAGCTACTACCCTCAAGCACAACCAGAAGGACCACCAGCAATACCAGTTCCTGGCCTTGGAAGTGCATTGTCCAGACCAAAACTTCTAAAAACCAAAACTAGCGATTAGAGAGAAACAGCTCTCCCATGGTGGCATCTGCAGAACTGGATTTCACACTTTTCTGTATCTTCAAAGAGTTAAACAATGATCAGTGTCTGGCTTTACAACTATTTTCATGGATGTTTTATAATGCAGACACAGTTCCTCCAAGACCCTGTCATATGGTGGTCACGGAAATCAGATGTATCTAAAAGCCTCTTTCTTTGTAAAGCACTGAAAATCATGTCCTGTGCTCTACAGCTCCTTTCAAATATTTCCCGGTCAAGTAAAACACATGTAGCAAACTGGGTATGCACAATCACCTTTAGTTTCTTCAGGCAAGGCCACCTCAGAGGAGCAAGAATAGTAGTCTAGGAAATGTTTAAGAGACTTTTTTTCCAGCCAACATACACAAATCTACAGTTACTTTGTTCCCAGGGGCCAGTTTTCCTGTACCACATCATGAATACGGTTGCTTAATTTGGCCTGAATTTTGGCATATGTTTAACACTGCTTCCCTCATGTCACTATTCTTCTGAGGCTAATATAAAACATCACTTCTAGCTTATTTCATCACCTGATTACATTCACTTATTTTTCATAGCACAGTTTTCTACAACAATTCAGGAGCCACCAACCTGCTAAACTAGACTGACAATCCAGCACAATCCTCCTCATCCTAAGAGTCTTGATTTCTTTCTGTAGGGTTTTCACCATCAGCTGTAACATTTGCAAATCTTATCTAACACTGTTTTACATAGGGAGTATTCAAAAAACAGATTAACGTACATGGTTTTTTTTTCGCTTGGCTTTGCTGCAGTTTCTTTCCAGTAGCAGAGATAGCATTGATACTTCTTACAACTCTAAGTTCATATGTCATTTGGAAACCATGCATTTGCAGATGGATCAAAAGTATCTCTATTTTAATTAGAGTGTTTGCAATGGCTCTTGTGACCCAAGCAAGTCAGTTTCATCTCATGATATGTTCATATAAAGAAGTGACATTTTTATACCTATAGATCAGCCTTTACTTATTTGAATTAATTTCTGATAGCACCTCTGGCATACGTACTGCTGATGCCCAGTTTTTACCCTGCTGCTGTGGGAGATCTGTATTAATGCTGTTACTGGAGGCTACATCAGACAATTTGGCTTTGCCCTTACCATTGCTGATGAATCCCAACAATTTTGCCAGGCATCAGTCCCAGATTTTCCGCAATTCCTGTCATTCTGCTGTTTCATATCATCCTGCTTGTTTTAAGAGACCTACCTTGAGTTTAAACCTCAAATCCACTGGCAAAATTCTTACTAGATTCAGGAGCTCTGTGTTAGGACCTAAACAGCTCAGTTAATCAGGCAGCTAATACCAAGCAAGTCTAAAGCTAAGGATGAATAGATTGAATAGATGGGACACTAAGGGGACAGCTGCGGAGGAAAGACTACAGCAGAGGCCACAGTGGGCTGGAGAAGGAGCTCCTGGTTGTGGGCTGTCTGCAGCTCCTGGAGCCCCGGCCTTTCGTGTTTGTTGAGGAACTGCAGCTGCTCATACTGTCAATGGGCCAGAAAAAGGCACAGCTGCAAGGGAGGGAGGGACAAGGACTGTGTAGGACCTCCTGACTTGACCCCACACTTCTCTAGTGCAAATTTTTCCTCCCTCTCCCTTGCCATACTTCACCCATAAAAAACTTGATTACTGTGATTTCATGCAGGTGAAGTGAATTTCACTTTTAAGGCTTGAGAGTTGTTTCATTTTCAAACCCTAAGGGTTTACAGTGAGCGAGTGAGAAATGAGCTCTGAGAGATCATGGGTGTGATTTTACACGTGTGGTTTTTTGGGCACTCAGGCTCAGGAGCTGAGTTTTTAACACTGAAAGAACCCCAAACTGGGGATTGCAAACTATCAGGTGAATGCCATAAAATGAAACGCAATCTTTGCAGAAGGTGGTTTGTCTGTGTTAAATTTCACATCTGCCAGTTGTAATAGCACCCCTGTAAATCTAAAAAATTCAATGTTCATATTATCTTGTGTTTAAATACAAAACACTCATTAAAAACCTATTTTAAAGCCTGTCATTTATTGATTCATGTCTTACAGAATAAGCTATGAAATCTCATCATATAGAGTAACTATAAAAGAGAAACTAATTTCCTATGTAGTTAAAATTTTTCCTGAGACCATATTGCTTATCTAATATAGTTCGGTCATCTAATTATTACATTTCCAAAGGAATGTGTTGTTTCAATAACTGAGCTATTTCTTGGATATTTCTCTCACAAGGCAATTCAGAGCTTTCTGTTCTATATTTTTCCCTACAACATACAACTGCATAGGTTCGGCATATAATTGGACATATTCATGTTTTAGAAGATTAAAAAATATGGATTTCAGTTTTTTCTCCAAGAAATTAGTGATTCTTTTTATGAAAGTATATCAAACATATTTTGTAGACAAATTTACAGCTGATTTAGAAAAGTCTGTAAAAACACCTGTAGCCCTTTATGACAGCATTATGCTTTGGGGACCCTGTGGGACGCTGGGGAATAAGAAGACTCGTTTGGGCTCAAGACTGTGGGTGACTGGGACCATAGGGCTGCTTGGTCAGACCTTGCTCCCACTGCCAAGTCTGTGACTGGCTTTTTGATGTAGGAAGCCTATCAGCAGGATGAGAAGAGCTCAGTTTTGGTAGCTACTGTGTGATCCGAAGCTAGATCAAGAGAGACGGATGAGTGGAGGTTATCGATCCCTGACTGTGGAATTGGCTGGTGTGCTCTAACACGGGCTTCAGTTTTCCTTCTTGCAAAAAACATGGCGTGTGGCAGGAAAAAGAGGACAGGTAGGACATAATACATCCACAGCTCACTCTGGTAAGAGACTTACCAGTCTGGATGCAGGAACTTTTTCAAGTCTGACTCTTCAGCTGTTGCCTAAGAACTATGAGGTCCTCCTGTTCCTTCCAAATTCTTCATTTTGCCCTGCATCAACAAGTTTCAATCAGACCTTGAAAATACAGGCTGGAGTCTCTCACCCCAAGCCCTCCTGGCTGTGGCTCACAAGGGACGGCCACTGCTCTCTGGCTCACTGATTCCTTATCTAGAGGGAAGCTGTCCTGAAAGCTCTCTGCTTAATAAAAACATGCCATCCAACACACATCGTAAAAATGAAATAGAGAGATGTCAGAGAGCAAATACAAACACTCCCACAGACCTCTTGCCACTGTAAAATAATTGATGGGGTTGGAGCTACGCTGGCATACTGTCCCTGATAATTTCCCACTGGCTTACCAGCACCTATAGTTTCCTTGGCTGTTTGCAGAACAATCTCAACTCTAATTCCAGGTCAATAAGTGAATTTATTTGGGCTCGCCTCTTAAGAAAGTCTCAGATGTGGCCAGCTCTCCCTCACTGAGTGGAAAACTGTGTTCAGTTGTATCACAATAGCCATAATTAAGCTCATTTTAAGCATTGTGGCTTTTTATAGAATAGTCCAAAAAGAAACAGGCTAACTGCCACCACCTCATTTTTTCCCTCCTCAAATGTCTCACAGCAATTACTATGAAAGATCTAGGCAACAAAAATCCTTCTTAGATAAATAAGCCAAAAGCAAGCAAATAAAAATAGACTACACACAAAATTTAACATAAAGCCCAATACTCTTCTACCCTAAAACCTGTAATTTTGTGAGATCATGTGTGAAACTACCAAAATTCCCATCTCTTCTCCAACAGGTGGCAATTTTCAGTGGGGGCCACATTTTTCTCGCCTTACGAGATCCTACTAACATTTTTATGGATCTCACATTCACAAGAACTTTTGTGTTAAGAATGCTAATAATAGGTCCCTAAGAAAGTCAAGTCTATAGGAGAAAACTTGAATGGAAAGAGCAAAGAAGAAGGTCTTTCATTACTGTAAAAACCTCCTCTGGGGAACAGCTCTGAGTCCAAATGAGAAAGCCTCAAGCGATAAGTATAAGAGTGAGTTTGCCTGTACTGAGTCCTATGAAGGATACAGCTAAACGTGGTGCCAAACAAATGTCTATTATTTTCTACCAGGCATGGAAAAATTGATGACAAAGAATAAAAGGGAGAAGAATGATACAGAAAGAAGTTGCTGGTGGCAGACTGGCCCACCAGCAGAAGAACACTGGTATTGTAGTCAGGAATTCAAAGTTGCACAGCAAGATAACCACAAAGTATATCAAATTTTTATGCTAATTTTCTCTTCTGCTGTTTTTTGAGACCATCATTGCAATAGCCTTTTTACTCCCAAAGGGATGCAAAAGCATAAAAGGACTTCAGAATAAAAGGTCAACAGAAAGCACTTTTACACTTAAGTGATAAGTGCTCTATGCTGAGACACAACTGAAAGGTAGTCCTCCTATACAGCATAACATTGGGCTTTTATGAACGTAAATCTGATGGATATATAATGCAATGTTCATTACAAAATCTACATCATGTGACTGGGCTGTGTTTATCTGAATGCTCTTTCCTAGCTGTGCATTTCTCTTTATTTCACTATTAAAACAAAGTGTGTGGCCGCTCTGAGAAATGCTCTACTGCTGAAATGAATTGCAGTGTGTGTATTACCTACTGCTGTAGCATTGCACGTTTTTCCAGCACTAGCAAGAGGATGCTAAAATATGAGTCTGAAAGGAATTTTGTTCCATTATAGACTCATAAACTTAGAAGCTCAATTAGTTCTCCACTCATTGAACTCTTGCAAAAATAGGGCTGGATCCAGTGTGCTTTGGAGAGAGGGGGAAATGCATTGGAAACACGTAATTGCAGAGAGTGTTGGCTGCATGAGAACACGCTGAGGTGGGAGGTGAGAACCACACCAGGTAAAGGGTCTAGGGAGAGGGAAGTATTTAAAGAAGTCACAAAAGTCATGATCAGCAATCTCACTACAAATAATGAAGGAGGTATCTTCTCAGTAAAAACTCTTGTAGTTAAAATCACCTAAGTTTGAAAGGAAAAAAAAATTACTTACTACATTCTCAATGAAAGCCAGGACATTTGAGTGTAGTTACCTGAAAAAAAGCAGGCTGAAATTTTGAAAGCCTCTGGTGCTAAATATAAAAGTCAGCTTGCAGTAAGCCAAAACCAGACTTTCTTGCTGATAATACAGTTAAACAAAGTAATACTTATTTGATTAAGTGTGGCCTGGATTTTTTTCTGTTTGCATCTCTTGAGTCACATAAAAATACACTGTAAGTTAAAAATCAGAATAATTACAGTAATGGCTTTATTTATAAAAGCTGCCACTTCTTTTGCCAGGCCATTTAGAGTGTTTTGCAGCAAAATAAACATATGTTGAAAGCATAAACACACTAATATGAAAACAGTCTCTTAACATTTAAACAAGGGCCATTTGAGAAAAACCCCCAAAATAAAATAAAACATCAGAAAAAGGGAGAAGACAGAGGATAGAGGCAAAAAAAATGATAAATCATGGCTCAAATGTGATGTAAGTAAAATATCTCTGATGCAGAATGTGAGGACAGCCAGAAATGCCTTCTAAGGTGCTGGTTTATGAAAATGTGTAGGAGAGGGGGAAAGCAGTTACTGGGACCAGTGCAGATGCCATCGAGTGCCAAAACTCATGAGAAAGAAACACCATAAACACCTCCTTGGGGTGTTCCACCTCTGTCGTTCTGAAAAGAAATGAGAAAAGATGAAGGGTCTCTCCCTTGCAAAGTAAGCCCTGGCACCTGCTCTGCCTCCAGCCCACTAGCCTGCTCTCCAGGGGTGTGTTGCTGCCCCAGCATGTGGAGAACCAAACTTTACAGGACAAACCAGTCCCATCTATGCCCCATCTCCAAAGGAAAGAGATACCTCAAGAAAGGTATCACCACCTGAAGGGGACTGTTGGGCCCCTTAGTGCCATCTACTCTCGGTTCCTTTTCTTGCTTAACCTGTGAGATGCAAAGCTGGAAGAGGAATCCAGAAAATATCTGATACGAATCCAAGACTACAAGGGATTTGGACCAGGTGCCAAAAGGCCATAGTACCATCAACAGGTAGGAAGTCTCCACGGCTCCTAAGGCTGCTGAGGCTCCTAAGACAAGGCTGGGCTACCAACCAGTTTAGCATTGTAAACTGCACGTGGAAAACCTCCTATGATAGGGAGCTCCCAGCATCACAGGTCTACCACCAGTCATGGTGGTGCCCTGGAGCTACCTCTGAACTACTCAAGAAACTACCTGAAATTTCCAGCTTCAGATGTCAGATTTAAAATGAGAACAGAAAACAAAAAGATCCCCAAATAAGTATTTTCTCCTCTTACATAATTCTTTGGTTCTTTCCTCCATAACTTCAAGGCTTCAAAATTAACTACAGAAAGATCCTGTCCAGGAATAAGCCCCAAGCTCTTTCATGACACTAAACACCCTCAGCATCACTCATTCACCTTTCTTTGAAAGAGAAATAACACTTGTTTGTCTCTGCACTCGTTCTGTGAGGCCTGAGTCTCCCATCTTGCAAAGTATTCAAGCACTTGCTTTGCTTTAAGCATTTAAACTCAGGGCCCAGAGCAATAACAGAAAAATGAGTGTGCAGAGCAAAATGCTACCCTTTGTGCAATAGATAAAACGCATGTATATTTTTTGGTAAAAACTCTGGTAAAGAGTAAATTTTTTAAAGGAAAGGAAGGAAAGACTAATATTTTGAAATTAAATCCAAATCTGAGCTTGATTCTGTGTTCAGATACACACGTAAAACTCTAATGAAGTGAATAAATTTCATTAATGTAACACTGAAATTAAAAGACTGTGAGGAAATCATTTAACTGTCTCAGAAGAGATATTGAGCAAGTGCTTCCTGGCTTTGCTTGTCAATGTGAGCATTGACTAAACACAGATGTAAAGTTATCCTCATCACTGGTAATATTATACCAAAGCACAACAGGGTGTTGGAAGACATGTCTGAGCTACAGGTAGAAAAGCCTGATCGATGATATTTTTATGGAAGCCCTTCAAGCTCTCATTAGAAGAAACACCAGGTACTAAGCGTACTGAGGCCTCTACTGAGTGCAGAACTTCTGGCTTTGGAAATTGAACTCTTTATAAATAGTTAACAGCACTCTTTTCATTGGCAAGTACCTGAAAGAAACCTTGGGTAGCCTGAGAATACTCAGAATAGTGTGCAGTATCAGAGACATCATTGTGCTTTTTAAAAGCCTTGCTAGTCTGAACACACGAGCTAGGTTTTCTTCCATTTATGCAATGCCCAAAGGATATGGTATTTAAATTTAACACAGTAAACTATCAATAAGAATTCTGGGAACACTGGGTGCTGCATATGCTTGACTGCCCCCATTATAATTCTGCTTCAAAATAATTTCTATATCTTAATCCCTCTCCCTATCTTAGGATGATTTATTTGCTCTCTCCACCCCGCCTAGATAACTATGGTTAACAAATGTATTGAGAAGCAGTGTATTATCGCAGTCTGAGGAGGCTTTAGCCATGCTTGAGTCCTGGGGGAGGAGCAGGGGGACACAGCTACGGGGCTGTCCAGCCTCCTCCCAGCTCCCTGCTAGCTTCACCCCTCCCTGGCTTCTGCTGCACCAGAGAAAGTACTCTCAGCTGTGGAGCTCCTGGACACCGGGGCAGTACCCGACCTTGAGCTGGTTAGTTTTACATACAATCTCTGCTAAAGAACAGTTAGGTGACTCCAAGAGATCATGCTTTTCATGGTTTGATACAAATAGTGACATGGACTATAGAAGAGTCACCACACACAGGAATGCTAAATTCATGGGGCCAAATTTATTCTCAGTGTAGCTGTACTGGCACTAATGAAGTTACATCTGGGATGAATTTGGCCCTTAGCCTGTGAAAATGGAAACCTTATGAAAATCTATTACTGAGTTAATGACAATGCTGAGCAGTAAGTAATTTTCCAGTAGGTTCCAATACACAGTGGTAATAAATTTCAATGAGGAAATAGTTTTCCTTCTTTATTGGCAGCCAGCCCTGTTTAATCAGACTGCTAGAAGGTGGGAAGTGTCCAGAAATCCTAGTTGCTCCTTGCTTCTTGAACACACTATCTTTTAGAGCTAGAAAACCTGACTGTGTGTGCACCTGCAATGCACCAAAAGAGCAGCCTCCCCTGACAGGTCTGCTTTGCACAGCAGCACCCAGCCTCTCCCTCTGTTGTTTCCAAGAGGAACCCCAGGGGTTGGTGGAGGAAACAAAACTGATGTCCTGACAGAAGAGTGGAAAGGGATAGCTCCCTAATGCAGTAATTATTACTTGAATGAGATATGGCTGGAAATGACTTTCAGAAAAGTCTGTAAGAAGAGTCCCACTGAAACATCACCTCTGCTTGAGATGGCAAAGCCTGGCAGAAAACCTCACCTCAGCAGGCAGGACAGGTGGAGGAACACCTGTTCCTAGTACAGATCCATTTTACCCTGCACTCTTGAGAGCAACAACAAATGCAGAACTGGCTTTGCAGAAGGCCTGCATGGGGCACAGACGTGTTCACTATGTATTCACCTTCCTGACTCAAATTCTCAGTTCTGGTTTCAAGAGGATGCGTTGCCATGTCAGTGGACATTGCCACTGACATTAATCTGCTCTGACTGCAAGATACTAGGTTTCATTGTGTTGCTGTAAAAAATACTAAGGAAGAAATAAAATACTTATTTTTAAAATGATTTAATGTAATGTTCCCAAATGTTCACAAAAATGTAATTTTAAAAAGGAAAAAATAAGCCATAGAAAAAAGGTATTCTAATAGCCTTTGGTTTCCAACCTCTTTCCTATCACCGAGAACAGTGGTCTCTGTCTAGCTTTTAACCTTTCTTGCACCTCCATGAAAACTTCAGCTAGAGGATGGAAAAGCTGTAGTCTGTGCTGTCGCTTCACACTAGCCATACTCACATTATGATGCATGTGAATGTATCTCATTCATAGCAGTCATCATATCTATAAAGAACACCAATGGCAGCAATATCTAAAAGACCTCAAACAATATAATGTTTTATTATAAACCATTATAGCTTTCTTTAATCAGAGTGAACCTTTCCAGGTGTTCTTTAGCCAAATCACTTAAGCAGTGTCCAGATTTCTCTACAAACAATGTTCCATTTGCTAGTTTATAGTTTCCTGTCCTTTGCCCTCTTTAAAACGTGGGATTCAAATCTGCTACTTCTTAATCTTCAGGAATCTCTTTCTGACCCTTGTGAACTTCTAGAAAATGTCAGTGAAAGGATTGCAGATGTGCCTCTCCTAAAAACTTATGGATATACATTATCTGGACTTCAGGATCTGTCTGCTTTTAGTGCATCTAGAATTTTTATAGCTGGTACTGCTGTTATCTCTGACATGTGGGCAGACTCTCACCCTCCCTTTCCTTTCTGCAGACAGCTACAAATGAGCTGTTTGACAAATGTGCTCTCTCCCATCACCCAATATCTATTCCTCATTATGATTTCTCATTGACCCTATGGTTATCCTTTGTTGTATACATATATAAGATCATTTAACATTTATCACGCTAACCACATATAAATTCCAGAACTGGACAGTTGTAAGAGATTATTTTACAGGGAACCAAAGTCACTTATCTGAATGCTTTGCAGATGTGATCTTGGAGCTGCCTCTGGGTGCAGTGGGAGGAATGTTTACTGTGACCAAGAGCCTTCCACTGCACGCTGGAGAGTGACCACTCTTTGCAGGACCGGAGTCAGCCACGGCCTCAGTGCTAAGTGGTATGATAAAAAAGTTCTGCAAAGTGGGCAAAAGGATCTTTCGATGAAGTAAACAGGAACACCTATTTTCAATTCCTTTAGGAAAAACAAATGAACTAATGCTTATTCTTGGATGACTATACTCAGAAGGATATGGTGGGTTTGAGAAGCTTCCATTGATCACCCCTCTGTCACTTCACCTTGTGGTTCTCCATATGATTTGTGAAGCACTTTGGAAGAGCTGACAGCACCCAAATGGCTCAATAGATGATTCCAACGATGTCAGTGGCAACAGGGTTATTGTTTGTTTGCTTTTGAAAAGGCCTGACATATTTTACTTTCCTCAACAGCTTCTTGGAATTCTACAGCCTGTGCTTTTACACAAAATAAAGGGTACTTTGTATTTACTAGCACCTTTTCTCATTTATTCTCAGTGTATTGTGTACTCCATAACTATAACCTACAATGTACAATGACGATGGAAAATGCACAAAGTGATCAATAAGCCTACTGCCACTTATGGCATCCCTTATGTTGCTTAACAATGTGCTGAAAGATCCCTAAAATTTTGTCTGTTTTTTTTTAAAGGTATCTTAATATATAGTAGATATATTTAGTATACACTATAGGAACTAATTTAAAAATCATGATCAACCAGCAAAATAATTTCCGCTCATTGTGACATCATTCTTTGCAATAACCAGGACCCAAACATCCCCTGTACTGGAACTACAATTCATTATTTTCACAAAGGAATAAGCACCAAAAGCCAACACCTTTGATTTAAACAAACGCAATATGCATTTATTACTATACCTTCAGCAATGGATGTTAATTTGTGCGGTAGCAAACTAGAGTTTGCCAGTATGGAATGGACCAATCAATGCAACTTGTGTACAGCTAAACAGCCGCCACAAAGTAAACCCCAGGGGAAACGCTGTTCTGAAATGACTGACATTCACGGGGAGAATATAGCCTGTAAATGTTCAGTAGGTGTAAGGGGGGATGTCATCACGTATCTTCATTTTTACATTTTTTTTCTCCACGGTTCTCCTTTGAGGTGCCCATATATTGGGTTTGCGTAATAATTACAGAAGTGTTAGTGTCTGCTAAGTGTCCTGGTTTACAGATTAAGGGAAAGTTTATTATAGAGAGATTAGAATGTAGTAAAGTCAAGAGCTTTAGAAAGAAATTGTTCTCAAAAATTTCTCATTATTTTATTTTCTGCAGCTCATCCAATTTCATATTCATGAAGTAAGCCGTGACTTTTTCCATAGCAAAACAGAGACGACACTGGTCACAGCCTATCAGATAAATGTATTTTCTCACCAGAGAAGCACGCCAGTAACTTCATTTATGGATGGCTGTTCTTCCCTGACAAAGGTCACATTAAGCTTGCAACCTCTCAGAAACCCTCAGTTTATCTATAATGACAAAGATGAACTATGTTTTACGGTGCCACTGACCGACGGCGGTGGGCGCGGGGCACCGAGGCCTCCCCGGCCGGGCAGCAGCAGCCGGTGCGGCGGTCCTGAGGGGCATCCACGCCAGAAACCGGCGAAGGTTTATCCAGAACCGCTACACAACACCGCCACGGCAACACTCGCGCCTCAACGCCGCGCCCGCCGGCCGCGGCCCGGGAGCACGCGGGGGCAGCGGCGGTTGGGCCGTTCCCGCCCTTCGCCGGAGCAGCAGCGGCGGTTGGGCCGTTCCCGCCCTTCGCCGGAGCAGCAGCGGCGGTTGGGCCGTTCCCGCCCTTCGCCGGAGCAGCAGCGGCGGTTGGGCCGTTCCCGCCCTTCGCCGGAGCAGCAGCGGCGGTTGGGCCGTTCCCGCCCCTCGCCGGAGCAGCAGCGGCGGCCCTGGGGCCGCCAGGGGGCGCTGCGCCACAGGCTGCGCCGCCGCAGAGCGGCCCGGGGAGGGGAGGGGAGGGGATGGGAGGGGAGGGGAGGGCGGCACGCCCGGGCCCCGCCCGTCCCGCCCCCGGCCGGGCTGCTCGGAGGGGCTGGGTGTGGGCAGCGCCGTAGGGCTCTCCGGCTCAGCTGTACCCCGGCGGGCACGGCCGTGTCCCCACGTGTCCGCGAGCCCTCAGGCGCTGCGTGCTCAGGGCCCCTGGAAGGCTCGGGGCAGCCCCGCCGCCGCTGGCGGTCACCGGGGCGGTTCAGCGCTTCTCCGTGAAGAGCCGCAGCCGCGGGCAGCCCGGGCAGGGCCCCACGGTGGCAGCCGCGCGGGGCCGGGGCCGTGTGGCTGAGCGGCGGCTCCGCCGCGCCCGGTGCGCACAGCCCGAGCCCCGGCGCAGTGCGGGCACGGGCGCGGTCCCGGCCCCAGCGCAGCATCCGTGCCGTTAGTTCTGCTTTACAGAAAAAAGCTACGCTTTGGGCTCACCTGATGCCTTTTTTTTTTTTTTGTCCCCTGTGCGTTTTTATACCTCGCTCCAAGCTTTCTGCATTTTTATTTCTACTCTCAAAACAAACAGAACAAGTGCTTTCTTCCGGTTTGTGCGTAAGCATAAGTACCCTCTAGATATCATTCTGAAAATGTTTATTTACTTTTTTTTTTGTTTTACTTCATCGTATTTCATCTGCAACTTATTCATAATGAAAACAAATACTTGAACATTATGACAGCTCTTGTCAGCTCTGCTGCTTGACCGTGATGACACAGCGCTACCCAAAACCTCGAGGCAGAGAAGTGTCTCAGCAGAGCTGGTTACAGCCGCTGGCTGAGGCCCTGCTCCTCTTCCAGCTCCAGCTCCACAGCTGGTAAAAACAACCACCATATAAAATCGAGTTTGGGATCGTTTGTGCTAGCGTGTCTCATTCATCCTGGTCACACTATATTTGGTCCAGAATTAGGGAATTCTGTCTTTCTGGATGCCGTATTCACCTCTGAGCGTGAGCTCAGAGACTCACCAGTTGTGGGCAGCTGGCTGCAGCTGTCAGCCTGACTTTTGGCCAAAGCTGTTGTGTAGCTTTCTATTTTAAATGCAACATTTAAATTATATATGTAAACATTTAGTGATTTTTTTTTTTTGCTCAGTCTTCTTGAAATATCATAAGCAGGTAGAAATGAGACTGTTTTGCTTGGTATTTCTAATCTTTAGGAAGTTCTGCTGAGTCGTGTTGCTGTGCCAAGGAAGCACTGACTGGCACACCCTACCTGAGGCCATGCTCACCTTAGTGGAAGACAGCATCACCTAAAGGGGAGATCTGTAAACTTTCTGTAACTGAGATTACCTTTGAGGGAAATAAAATGTCTTTATTCATATTATCTGTCACTCTTGAATTACACTGTCAAGAGAGGACATACTAAATCAGAGAAATAATTTAGAAATATCAAGTTCAGTGGTTCAATTCTGATTTTTTTCGTTCTTCCACAACAGTCATAGTATAAAATAGGGAATCGTGAGAGCTGTCCCTTGAAAGAAATCTGAAATGTCCTGTAGACACAAAAAGTTTTCTTGTCTGCTTGTGTTTTACATCAGAACACCAAGCTATATTTGCTCTCTTTTCATGGGAGGACTGCACAGGTGACTGGAGAGTGAGTGGGACTAAGCCTTGATAGGCAAGTCAAGAGAAGGCGCGTCAAAAGAATAACCTTGAAGAGCTTTTTATTAAAAAATGTTAAGACCTTTTTTTTTTTCCTAACCGAATACTGGCATACAATTAACCCCGCGATGCATGATGCTCATGTAGTTGATGGCCTCTCAAAGAAGTTGTAGCCATTTCTCACATTTGACTGGAGTCGTGGGACCTTACAGCGAACAGCACGTTGGCCAACAGGACCGAGCGCAGGGTGAGGGTGCACGTTTGGTTCGGCACAATGCCACAGCAATGCCACGGTGCAGCCTCTGCGTGGGAGCTGGCTGCTCGCCTGCCAGCTCTGAGTGCGGGCAGAACGAACACGTCTGTCTGCACCCACCTGCCCTGAGTCTCCCCACTTCCCCAGAAGGTAAGAAAATGCATTATCGCACAGAACATGTGGATTGCCCTATGATTTCTGGTTCACATTTGTGCAAATGGAACCGATTTCCATGTGTTCCTGATTAATCTTTAAAACAACAAATCTTCAGGGTTTGCTAGCTGAAGCTGAGCTTCTAAAGTCAACTGCCTTGCTGCTGATATGCTAGAGTTCTTGTGTAATTTCCCTTCTCCTGTAGAGTCTGGGGAACTGATTTGAAGAGGCTGTTTAGGAACTGAGCAATAGTGCAGTGGTGCTGTGAATCCTTTTGTTTCTTTCATGCCGGGTGCTTGGGCAATGCAGCATATGGGTTATGCTGTCTTGTGCAATGCACAACCACTTATTAATTTACACAGAAACAATCTGAACTGGAATTCCAGTTCCCCACACTCCCATCTGAGACACACAAACAAAGCTCAACGGAAGAGGGTTTTACCCTCCTGACTGTACCAATAACCATCCCATACCCTCTGGAGTGTTCTTTCATAGTGCATTTATGGGACAAAGTTTTCCCACTAAAAATGGCTGCAGGAACATTCTCTGTTCATCAAAACATGAAACCAAGTGGCTGCTGCTTCTTGAAAAACATGAGGGTGTTGTTGTGAACACTGCTCTAGTATTTACAGGGCAATGGAAAAAATAGCAGCCTTTTAGAGAGATCTAACTCAAATCCCCGTGTGCAGCAGCGTTGCCTACAGCGTAAAGCCAATGTAGTTTTTCATCCAAAGCCTTGCAGTCCGATGCTATCCTGTGGTTCTGCAGTTGTGTTTGGAAGATGCACAACAAATAACAAGAGGAAGGATATGTGAGGTATCACAGAGAGCTATAGGGAAAGGGCTTGCAACTCCAAGGAGAGGGAAGCTTTGTGCATGTAGCCTCTGAAAACCAAAAAATAATGTCTGCAGATAATATTTGCTTTTTCTACACTCCCTTGGGCAAACAAAAATAAAGGGCAGAGGGAAATGATGTGTTGTATGGTGTTTGGTTTTTTTTTTTTTTAAGCTATAGCCTTTGGTTACTAAGGATCAGATACTGTTTTAATCAGTTGATCTACTGAGGAGGGGAGCAGAAAATTTTAGCCTCAAACTCCTAGAGAAGGTTGTAGAGCAGACAGGAAATCTGCATGGTAAATGGGAATCTGCTGTAAGCTGGTTGAAATGCTGAAAAGTTCTAGTCTGGGGGAAAGAAAAAAAAAAAGCCATCTGAATTTCTGAATTTGCTTTCATCGCCAGTTGGAATGAAAAGTCAAAATTCATACTCCCCTGTATACCAAGTATTCCCTGAAGTTGAATTTTGGGAATTCCAATGTGGACTTGTCAGAACATTTCATCTGAGTGAAGCCAGAGCATTTTGTCTTGATAAAGCCAAAGGACTTTGTTTCAGCTTTTGATTTGGAAACTCGTTGACGCAGAAAATTGTAGAAGCCTGTTCTCCAGAGGATGTGTTGCTCCCTGAAGAATCTCATGGATTGTTTTGCCAAGCAAACTGGAGCAGAAGATGTTAATTGGAATTTAACTCTGCAACGATGGCCAGCTTCATAGTCATTCAAAAGCCACTAAAGCATTCTAGTAAGGGGCCGCTTAAAAATCCTCAGTACCTGCAAGGATACTGGGATGTATCTTTGCTCTGAAGTTCAGTGAAAAAGATAATCTTAGATATTTGTAACTGAGGTAGAGGTGGACAACCCCTCATCAGGCACTATGAGCAGCCTGCCCAATCTTTGTTAGCATAAGACAGTGGTATATCAAAAATGTTTTGACCACACCAAAATAAATGGCCTTAGTATAGTCAAATTTTCTTGTGTCCTTGTGAAACCGAAAACATAGTTGAAGGCACTGCAAAATACTGAAGGCTCCTCAGCTTTTGCACATAGTGATGATTCAGATTAATGTTTTTACAAGGCTGTTTGAACAGCCAGCTTATCAAGGTGAGAAAATGACTTGTCTTTACTGTGGTTTCTCCTACTTCAGGAACTGGAGTACTTACAAGTTTACCTTGGCAATTAGTTACAACCCGATAATTACACATTAGAGTACTAATGAAGCTGGTAATGGCATTTTTTTCTTTTTTCTTTTTTTGTGCTACAGTATCATGAAATCTATTGAAAAACTGAAAATTTTGAAAATATTGAAAAACTGAAATTTTCAGTAACATTTAAAATGAGCATAATTAGAAGACAAGGTCAAAGAAAATAGGTGTTAGTAACTGGGCACTTAATTGTGACTGGTTGTTAGTTTATAGTTGTAACTAGCAGTTGTTATCCTGAGGTCAGAATCCTTTAGAAAATGTCAGGACAGCCTTGTCAAACAAGCAACAACCCAGGCTTTGGGGGGAAAATAAAAGTGTTACAAGAAATAATGATGGAAGCTTTACAAGTAGATTAAATATTTACCAGCCAGAACAATGAAAGAAGAAGCAAGAGAAAACATTATTGTTAGCCTCAAGGAATTATCAAGGAAGCAAACTAACAAACTTGCAAGCAAGGAAGAGCAGGATTTGGACTAAGAACAGGTGAAAACAGACACATTATCTTGGCCCAAGAAGTCCATTGCTACTGACTTTCATGAAAATAAAATCAGATGCAGATCCTAATATTTACTAATTAAGGAAGATTTTTTAAAAGTTATCTGACTAAATACAAAGCGAAATTTCACAGGTGAGTGAGTAAGGGAGAGGGGGACTATTGACCACAGCTGGCAAAAAGCAAAGTGCACAGAACAAGAAAAATTAAGAGATGGGGACAACAGTGATTAACTGCAATTGAGTTCTTAATGGAAACAGATTAATTTCAGGTTCTACAAGAGAAAGACATGAAATATGTACTCTATTATCTGATCTGATACTGAGGAGGAGGGCAGTTATTTTAAAGCAGATTCATATGGTTGATAAGGAGGAAGGAAATGAGGACAAGTTTAAATTAAGACATGGGAAACCATGAAGGAACAAAACAACAAACACTGTCAAGGAGATGGACTAGATGACCTTGCAGGTCTTCTCCGTCTCATGCTTCTTTGACTTCTTATGAAGACAGTGTGGTCTCAGTAGTGGATATGTAGGATACCATGTCAATGGCCAGCTTCAGCAGACTTGTCCAGCTACACAGAGTCTACTTTTCTGCAAACTCTTCGTAGTTTTAGAATAATGAAGTTACTAAAATGCAGCTCTGAGTTTCATCAAGTAAAATCTTTAAAATACTGGCAACTAGTAGAGGTGCAGCTTTTTTCTTCTTGCAGTCCAAGTGTGGTGGTATCTGCATTGTGAATTATTTTGGTGTTTTTCCAACTGCTTTGTACTCTGTTGACAATAACCAGGATATTTGGCTGTGCTGATCTGTAGTCACTTCACATAGAAGCCACCCTGTTCCTATGCTGGCATGAATCCAGTTTGCATTTGTGGGTCATGCTCCAGTAGTTTGCTGTAGCCTTGTACCAGACCATACCATTGCATGCCACTTCGTAGAATCATAGACTCACAGATGGTTTGGGTTGTAAGGGACCTTAAAGATACCTAGTTCCAACCCTTCTGCCACGGGCAGGGACGCCTTCCACTAGACCAGGTTGCTCAAAGCCCCGTCCAACCTGGTCTCGAACACTTCCAGGGATGGGGCTTCCACAGCTTCTCTGGGCAGCCTGTTCCAGGGCCTCACCATCCTCATGGTGAAGAATTTCTTCCTAATATCTAACCTAAATCTACTCTCTTTCAGTTTAAAGCCATTACCCCTTGTCAATTGTCACTACAGTTTCTGATAAAGTGTCGCTCCCCAACTTTCCTGTAGGCCCTTTTTAGGTACTAGAAGGCTGCTATAAAGTCTCCCTGGAGCCTCCTCTTCTCCAGGCTAAACAGGCCAAACTCTCTCAGTCTGTCTTCACAGGTGAGGTGTTCCAGCCCTCTGACCACCTTCATGGCCCTCCCCTGGACCCCATGTGTCTCTTATGTTGGGGGCCCCAGAGCTGCTTGCAGGACTCCAGTTGGGGCCTCACGAGAGTGGAGCAGAGGGGCAGAATCACTGCCATGTCTCTCCATTTTAGAGCAAGAACGTTGTGTGGGACGGTGTCAAATGCTTTGCACAAGTCCAGGTAGATTTGAACTGGGCTGTTCAGGATGTCTCAGCTATATGGGGAAAAAGAATGAGAAAATACCAGTCCTTGCACTTGGAACCGTGGAAGTGTTGGAAGGAATTGCTAAGAGAATGGCCTCTAGTCACAGGAATGCCATGCAGGGTTGAATTAAATCAAAAGGTACTAAGATGGTAAACCCATATGTCCAGTGGTGCCCCCACTGTATTTAAATGAGTTGGACATGGTTTTTGCACTGGATACCAAGATCTTGGATTTGATTCTTGCAGAAGACATAACTGAGTACTCTCTGGTACAGGACAGATGTGTATGAGAGCCCAGCTGAGAACTACTGAAACTGGGTATAGCCAGCCTGCTTGAGTGCCCCTCATCCCCAGCCCTCACTGGCAGTCTCCTCTCTCCGAGGACATCCGAGCTGAAGCAGCACTTCATTGGAGATAATTCTCTAGTCATCAGTCACAGAATTGAAGGTTATAGTACATGTCTCGTGCTCATCTAAGTCCTTGTTTTTGGGCAGATGCAAGGTAGTTGCTTTCTGAGTACTCATTCCCAGCTGAACAAGAATGACCACAACTGTGGAGATGATGGTAAGGTACTTTCTAACAATTCATACACCATCGATGTCCTTCCTAAGCACTTATTTTTTTTCCTGCTTGCCTGTAATGTTCTATTTTTATTTGCAGTCATGCTCTGACTGTTAAAAAAGACAAGCAGCTGCAGGGTGGTGTAACAGGCATGACTTCTGGAAAACATCTTTGCCAGAGCTGCACTTCGTCCTCTATTTTCCTTCTCTCCTGGGGAACCCTCTCACTCATACGTAGCCCCCAGCCCCTGCACAAAAGGCATTTGAGAATCCCCCCTCAGGGGTGGTAGTTGGCCACAAGGACCCTTAGGCAACTCTTTCTGGCCATGGTATCTTTTGGGAGTCAAAGATACTTCTTCCTCCATCCCTGTCCTACATTGTGATCAGGCCATTTCAGCCTCCAAGAGTTACTGTGGTAGCAGATGATTTGTATGAGTGGAACCAGATGTCAAAAGCTTTTCCACTGGAACATCCCATGTCATTTCTTTCAAGTCTGCTCTGCTGAAAGAACATCTCTATGTTCTAGGAAAATCACGGTACCTTTTTTTTTGTCTTTTATTTTCAAGCAGAGGCCAAGGTGCTTTCGTACAGTGGGAAATAATCACAGTCGTATTAAAATTCATGTCCAGCTCTGCACACGTGTGGATTCATCAACAGTAAAGAAAATGTTTGTTCTCTGTCATCTGCATTAGCACCAGCCAAAGCGATGAGTGATTCCGTCTCATGGGACATGTTCTCCCTCCATTTAGAGAGGAGATCAGCCGTTACAAATAGAGTAGGTCAAAGGCTTTCAGTAGCCAACGTAGCCCAATGGAAAGTGCAACTCCCAGACTGGAATTCACTGAGGTGAAAAAGTATCCAAAGCAAACCCTGCACTTCTTAGCCTGTGTTCTCAGAAAGCCGTGCTCTTAGTGGTGTCAGGTCTATGCTACACCTACGTCTCGTACAGTGAAAGCACAACTATGACATGAGTTGACATCAGCACTGCTGTGTGTTATTAACAGTACAGCAACTGTAGTTACTGAAACCATCCACAGCAATTCTCTGTAGTTCTGCTAGTGTCAACATTGTCATTGGATGATCAAGTACCATAGATGTCTCCTAATGAAGGAAATCCAGGGAGTGTCTGACCACTGAAGGCCAACAGATCTGTAGTGGCATTTTGCCTCAGGAGCCTGTCCCTATTTTGGTTTGACCAACAGACCTTGATGTTTTGGAAGCTGTATTTTTCTGAACCCTTTGGAGAGGGAGGTTGTGTACTAACAAACTCCAGACACTGACTCCAGACAATGTTTACTAGTCCTGAGAAAACTGAGCTTTCATTAATATTAGTGACTGCTTTGTGGTGCACTGACTTGCTGTTCAGTGTTTGTAAACTTCTCAGTCTGTTCTTCCTGGGTCTGTGGAAGCTGCTACAGGTCCCCCAGGGCAGCGATGCAGTTGACACTCAGCTCCTCCTGTCTGTCCTTTGCTTGGGCAAATCTCAGTAGCAAACAAACTGGAAATGCCAGGATCAGTTATCAGAAAAACTGCGAAAAGGGTGGAGGCTCAGGGTCGTCAGACTCTCTGTAGCAGCTTTAGCTTTATGAACTGCATGTTCTCTGCTTCCTACCTCTGTGTGAGCCCGTGGGAGACTGTGTACAGACACAACTGGAGAAGCCCTCGATACATACTGTCTTTTAATTGAGCATGTCCTAGAGAGGGAAAGAATAAACATTAGCAAACAATTCTGACTTTCCCCTAACCTTTGCAATGAAATCATCCTATAATTTATGGTTTGATTTCTTAAAATGGCTTTTTATTGGATGAACAAGCTCATGTGTGCATGAAAGAGTTCATCAGTCAAGAACTTATATACACAACTCCTAAAGACTAGGCTCCTTCCTCCCCCCCACCAAAAAAAGAGGAGAGAGTCATGAAGAATGCCTTGAGCTGGAATCCAGACAAAGGCAGAAAAAAACTGCCCTTTTTGCATTTTATGGCACTCTACTATCTTTTTAAAGTTATGTTTTCTATGTCAGCACTCAGCAGATTCAAGGTGAGATAAAGTGTCCACTCCTTTTTTTTTTTTCCCCCCTTTTTGCCCCATAGCATCTGGGATCTTAAAACCAAAAAAAATATCCGTATGATTTATCAGCTCTAATTGTTTCACAGTGGAGTTTCAGAGGAGAGATCATTAGCACAACCAGACATAATGCAGATGTTCCAGTGATGACATGTCAGCAGAAGGAGTGTGTTTCTCTTTTGCCTCCTCCCTCCTTCTGATTCCTTATCTAATCTCATTCCCCTCAACACATTTGTCATTTCTGTCGGTGTGATGTTTGTTAGTGGGGGTGTCGGGGAAGGAGCAGCTCTGGCAGCGTGGCAGGGCCGCGCTGCTGGTGGTGGCAGCGCCCCTGAGCTGGGCTGGTTCCAGCTGCCAGGGCAGGCAGGTCTCAGGCTGGAGTGGCTCCTGCACCCCTGTGCACTTTGAAGCCGACTCGTTTACTGCGAGGTGTCCTCTGCCGCGCATGGCCATGGCTATCAGGACACAGCAGCGTGTATCAGGATATGAGTAGGGCTAGCAGGGATTAGTAGGGTTGCTGTGGATACGCAGGCAGCCAAATGGCTGTGTTTGTGTGCCACACCTGAGAAAACCATCCCGCCATCATTACCTGAGTAGAACATCTCAACTGCTGTCCTGGCTTCATGTCCCAGTGACGAAGCCCTTTCCATGAGGCTGTTCATTTGCAGGTTGCCTGGGTGAAAAAGGCTCACAACATTTCAGTTTCTGCAGCACACTTATTTAAGCACAGTATTATTTATGAAGATTTTCATTTAAAAATAGATTACCTCTGGCCTGAAGGAAAGCAATAAATGCTCTAAATTATGTTCTCAGGCCAGAATTAATCTGGATGACTGGACAAGGGACAAAACAAGAGCTTAAATTTATAAAGAAGCAGTTTTCCCTCCAGCTGCCTGGCAATCTGTGCTGAGGAGTGGAGAACCTAGGGCACTTCTGAGCCTGAAACAGTAAAGAGTAAAAATTGTGATTGTGTCTAGAATTTTTCAACATTTTCTTTAAGGAAAAACCCTACAGAACAGAAAAGACAAGAAGGATCCCAGATAGCCATCTTGATAAGAAACATTTCCCAAAGAAAAACGAACAGAAGCCTTGCCAAATCAGAATACTTGGTGCATGGTTGTATTTAAATTTGTTTGAGAAAAGCTGTAGCACTGATGGAAGGCAGACTTCTTTAAAACATTTGATATTGTAGGATACTTTGTTTGCAAAGCAGCTTTAATCAGAATCAGTATGGCCCACATTGAGTGGATTACCAACTAAATAGTCAATATGTATCAAAATATGATTTGGAAGCAGGAGAACATTGGCAATGGAGTGTAATCACTGAGCAGGTATATTTCTAGGAGGAATCCAGTTTTGCTCCTGTGTTATTTAGTGGGTTTTATAAATAATCCCTTAGGAAACATGAGCATTACCATAATATTAAGATATATACTATAAAGCATTGGTATTGATGTAGTGTATTAATAACAAACTCCCCATCCAAAGGAGAGGCATAAAAAGATGTAGCAATTATGTGCTGAAGATAAACAAATTTGGACAGCAAATGAGACACGGATTTTCAACAGTGAGGAGAGCTAAATAGCTGGCAAATCACCTAATCAGAATATCTGTCAGATGAATTTCACATAGTGTGTAATTAATTCCCAGGTAACTAGATGTTCAGGAGATGCAGATAAGCACTCAAGCATGAAGAATGGCAAAATCTGAGGCACAATATAGTCTTTAGTTTTGTGATGATGGACTGTCAGGCCATTGCGTAGCTGTCATGTGGGACCAGTGGATTTGTTTCAAGACTGAGCAAGGAGATCTGTATGTCTCTGTCCAAGCTTTTCCACAGTGTTTTTCATCATTTTTAAAACACAATTGCTCCTCCACATCCATTCCGGTGACACGTATAACTACCAGGAATAGTTACGGGACATGTTGCAGGAACAAGTCGAGCACACATGGGAATGTTTGAAAAGCTGGTTGCTAGATGCACTGCAGATGTTGCTCATTTGGAATACTGGTAGCTGTTCTGCTCACAATTATTTCCAAAAATACACTAAATACTGATATGAATAGCAAATTCCTTTCTTTATCAATACTTACACTTTGGAATAGTTTTGTTCTATGTTAGACAACTGAGAAAGGAAAGAAAAGGTGACTGCAAATAGAAGCGAGAATCCCTCAGGTGAAAAAGAAGATCCATGACAGGGAAGGGTAGTTTCTGTTCTCCACTGAATGCCATTTTAAAAAACAAGTAGAGTTCGATGTTTCTTCACAGAACCTTGTCCTGAGTCTGGCATGCTTGTGGGAAAAGCAAAACAAGAACAGTGTGCAAGATATTGTACATTACAAATACTTCAGGCATTATGAATGGAAAAAAATATATGACTATAGATGTTATTGCCTCACAGATTGTTTTTTCTCTTCTCTGACTTTCATTATGCCAAAATTAGTTTGTTTATAAACTAACAAACTTATAAACTGTTGTTTTTAAGCACTTAAGTATCTGGGCAAGTTTCTGCTTTTTAAAGAGGGATTTAAAAGTAAAACCAGATGCAGATAAACACTTGAACCTCAAGATCAGAAAGTTTTTGTTTAAAAAATATTTAATGACAAACAACATCACCCTGAGAAATGAGCGGTTTGAACTGCACGCCAATCACCTTCATCAAACAAAAAAAAACCCCAAGCCTTGAGAACTGCAGTCAGGCAGATATCCTAGATGTGCAAGGATCCTCTGTACCTGTATTTCCCCAGCCTTCACATCACTAATTTACACCAAAGAAAAGTATTTTCTTTTTCTGTCCCTTCATCCGGTGTAATCCTCAAAATTCAGAGTTGAGCCTGAATGTGGAAGACATCACCCTCCAAAGTAACATCTGTAACAGATGAATGGATCTGTGAGGCTGTGGCAAACTCGGGACTGCTGAGCTCCAAGTCACCATCTACGCAAAGGGTCTTTTTCTCTGCCAAGCACGCCTGATGCCAGCTGACTTTGGTGGGGTCTGCAAGCACTCCGCTTGTCAGAAATACATACCAAAAAGTAACAGGATTAGCCAACTATAAAATTTGCTGCTACTATTATGACTGTGGCTTCTTATAATTAGCTTCAAGACAGGTAAAGTTTCTGATGCTGAGATGCTCCTGGTGATGCTCATGAGGCTGAGTGGGTTGCACCGACGTAAATCACCACCCGTCCTCTCAGCAGGGATGCTGTTGCAGTCCCTCGCTGGAATTTGGACTGGGGTCTGTGAACAGCAGCAGCATGTATCTGTCCTTCCCAAGAAGAGGAGAAAAATGGCTGAGAGGAAGAAACTTCCGCATTACAGACATTCCAGTTGTTCCTTTGAGCCACAGCCATAACTCTCTCCAGATGTAACCCTTCACTTCTCCCTCTTTACAAGTTGATTTTCCTTGTAAGGAAGAAAAACATGGGAAAGATTTTTGATGGGTATAAACCAAACTGAGGAGTACTGAATGTAAAGAATGAAGAAGGCTTTATATAACATCCGACTGCAGCCAGTGAGCACAGTCACACACACAAAGCCGTAGAAGTGCTAAACCCTATCAGCTGCCTCTGTCTGGGTGAAATTAATCTTCTTGGCTAACATTGCATGGGAGAGGACTGTGTGTGTGCTGGTGCTTACACAGGAAGGGAAATCCTTGCCTCAGTTTATGGCTTAAGAAGCTCTGTGGCCTCTGTAGCTCCTGCTGCAAACTCTTGGCCAGATGGAAGTCTGAAGGTGCTGCACATATCCTGCCTGGGAGGTTTTGGTCACAGCAAACATGTACATACAAGGCTGGGGCATGTGTCTCTGTAGATGCTGTCTGGAACAGGAAGAAGGTACACAGTGAAAGCACTCCATTTTTGCATTTTTTGTGTTCTCCTGGTGGGAGTACGGTGATCATTTTGGATTTCACTTTAAGTTTTGGCCATAGGCACATGCTCTTCCAGTCTATGTGTGAAGAACACTTCTCGCTTTTCATGGCTAGACAGTCACTGCAGCTAAACTTCTGCCTAGGCCTGACAAAACAGTAAAACACCTTGAGTTCGACAGCCTGGGAGCCCTATCTGACACTATGACTAAGGGCAATGGCGAGGGGACCACGGTCAGGTCTGCTATTTTGGCCTTGTGGTAACAGCATTGTGGTAAATATGAAGTGCTGATTGAGGTACGCTGTCTTTTAACCAAAATCACCAGCCTCTGCTCTCCACCCCAAGGAGTTGCGTGCACACCTTCTCAGGCACGCTTGCAGCTGTGCCCTTCCCCAGAGAATCAACCGAGCTGAAAAAGGAGCTGCAAGAAGGAAGTGTAAGCCTTTATACAGGGGTAAAGCACAGCTTGTCAAGAGACATTCAGACAGACAGATATTTAGCTTTTCCCGAGGTTGCAGGTAAGTCAATGAGCCTATCACATTGGTAAATTAAAAAAAAAACCAACCCACAACAAAAACCAAAACAAAAAACCAAACAAAAACCCAAACCAAATGAAACACAACCAATCAAACAAACAAAAACCCCAACAAACAACATTGACATGAAATAGCTGAACCAAGTAATTGCTGCTGCCACCAATATCTGGCACCTCCTAGATGTTGCCCCAAATGTGGCATCATACCATTAACTTTTCTTCACCCAGAAGCCCTCCTGAGGCTGTCAGTTTGCAGAGAGGGCCTGATGCCCAGAGATCACCTCTGCCCTTGGGCTGCTGCTCCTTCACCCTTTGGTGAAATGAACCCCAAAAATAAGCTTTAGAAGATGTGGACACACTAATTCTCTTGTCCAGGAATAGTTACTACTAAGACAATAGCATAGGAACACAAAACATGAAAACTTTTACTCATCAGCAACACCAAACTTCATTTTTGAGAAGGCCCAGGAATAGAAGTAAGGACATGGGAGCAAGTGAAGACCTACTGCTGAGGAGTGATGGACACTTGAATTGCCACTGCAAAACATCTCAGTCTGAAGCCTGCTGTTTTGGTAGGTGTGAGGTACAGTAAATCTCTTCCAAGAACAGTCTGAACTACTGATTCAATAATTCACATTTGAAAGACAAATCTGCATACACAGATGCAATAGGCAGGGATTATTCCATATTTTATGTCAACACATAGATATCCTACAGAGCATTGTTTTTCTTTTTTTTCCCCCTTCTCTTTTTCTTTGGTCTGGTTTATGTTTAGATTCTTATTAAAAACATGTGAAAGTATCACAAACATGAATTTGGCAGCCAAAAGTTAGGTCCCTAAAGCCATATGTAGGTATCTAGAGTGGCTGATTTTCAGAGATGGGTGGCTCAGAGTGTGGCAAAGCAAAGCATTGATTTAGGTGCCTAAATACAAATACAGGTGCTTGTTTTGAGCAATCAAATTGGAAAAAATTTGTCCAGTATGTTCAGGAAAGAAACATGAAAATGGTGAACTTCTGAGCATCTGACAAGGTAAATGCTTAGTGGAAATGATTAGTGGAACACAGCGAGGCTGTAAACTTTCCAAGACATTCACTGGGAATCTCATACAAAATATTTGTAATTCCAGGCTTCTTCAAGTTCAGTTGTTATTGGCAAGGGACGACACGTAGACTGACTGTTAGCAAACCTAAGGCTAATTTAAGAGAAATCTAGGAGCCTTAATTCAACAGAGCAATTTGTACCACATATTCATTGGGGCTGCCAGCCCACAGAGGTATCCAGCCTTGACAGTGCTTTTTCTACTGCAGCTTCCACTAGATGCTCACACTTTTCTGCACATACTCAGATGTGCATCAGCATGAGCATTTCATTGCCAGGGTTTTTGCAACTGGTGCAGAATACCCTAAAGTCTGTGGGAGGGCCAAAGGCACTGAGCCTGCTCAGACTGTGCTGGACAATGACAGGCTCAAGAAAGGACCAAAGGAGAAAAGGACACTGCATGTGTAACAGCCTCTTGGCTACAGCACTCCACAAAGAAGAAAAAGTGGATACTAGGCTTTATTGAACCCATCAAGATTTGAATAACCATTTATTTCTCAGGAGAAGAGCATAACTAGATGATGAACATGTCTGAGAAGAGACATACGCTTCATCCTCCCTATGGCATCAGTACTATTGGTGCAGAAAATTATGCTGGACACCCAGGACCCTCAGGAGAGTGAGTGTCCTTCTGGCACCCAGTGAGAGGGGACCATCCTGGGGTGGGGAAAAGATGTGGCCTTGGGAGGGTACATCCCAGTGTCACCCAGTGCCTCAGCCCTCCGCGATGCAGGGAAAAAAGGCCAAGTTGGCACCTGCTGTTTCCTCCTTGGCAGCAGAATCGGGTGTTGCCGGATGGGCTCATAAGAGTTGCTGGAGAGTAAACCGTAAACCCACAGCTGTTGATTCCACTGGCTATACAAGACTTGGAGTAACTAGGAGAGATACTCTGGATTGCCTTGATGGGCCAGATAACTGCTATTTAGCTATTAAGATGCCCGATTTAGGCATATTCCAGAATAGGAAGTCTGCTTATGGCCCTGTCGTGCTATGACCGTTGCTTATTATGCTGTTCATAATCGTGTCATTGTTTCCGTACGCTTCCTGTTTTATTATATCTATGTGCTGCTCCATATTTTATATTTGAAATGCAGGCTTTCCATGCCACAGATTTGCTCTGTGCTTAGCACACAGTGCAGGCGTGCCAACACCCAATTTCTGCACTTCCCCCACAGCCCCTGGTGGAAGCACTTAACAGTTCAATGAAACAGTTGAGACAGTAGATATTTCAGAAAAATGTTTCATTTCTACTCTGAGAACCAGCATTTGAGTTATTTGCCTACTGGTGCCTGCTATTTATGGGAGCAAAAATTCAGGACTTGGAGGCCAAATTAAGGTCCTGATTCTCTTATCAGTCTTTTTAAGGTGTAGATGTCATTGTCAGTATGCTGAGAAGACAGTTTTCATGAAGGCTTTAGACATCATCTTTACATTTGTGACACAACCCAGCCAAAACAAAGAAATACAACATAACACAAAAGCCCCACTTCCACCCTCTTCTACTGATGGTGGTTTCATAGCAGCTTTGGATGCCAATATGAAGTGATCCTGCTAAGTTTAACAAAAGCCTTCCCTGGGCCAAGATTTTCACATGGTATCATATTTCTGACTGCTCAGCTTCAGGCAGGTCTGATTTTTCAGAGGGCAGCCAGGGATTCAGTGCCCCAATCACTTTACCTTCAACTACTACTTACTTGAGTTAACACCCCAGCCTGGATGTTGCTCAGGGACACATGTTTTACTTCCTCAAAATCCTCTTTGATTATCTGATTCGTGGCTGTTAATAATGCACCGCCATTCTGGGCGGTGCATCCCGTTCATTACAGAGGCAAAAAAGGCAACACTCTGGTGTGCAGTAAAGGAAAGGCAAGGCTCCATATTTCTAACTTGTTGCTGAAAAGCTCCAGAGTAATTTGTTGAGAAGTTCTAGAAATTACATGTAATTCATAGATAATTTTTTGTTCAAAAGAAAAGCAAGCCTGATCCCTTTGGTATCCATGGATCCAAAGTTGAAAAGAGAAGTATTTAATTTTACTAGTTCTTCCCACCAGAATCGTTCTACACAACAGCTTGGAAAACTATTTGTATGACATTTCAGTAGCTTTATATGTGACTGGATTAACTTTTTCAGCAGGCCTGAGAGGAATAAATAGCTTCAATCACAGTACTCACAACTACTTTCTTCATCAGTTTGGTTTTACTGTATTTCAGCAGTTATAACTTGTGCCCCTAATAAAGCAGGCATAAGCAGCTAAAAAATAACCCTATATGGTTTCATGGGTCTGTGGGGAAAGAAAGGGAGCAGTCACATTCTTCTCCAATACAGGCACTTGAACTTGCAGTAACTGCTCCCTCGAGGCTGACGTTACTCGGCATTGATACAGCGTTGTAAGTTTGCTTCAGCTTTAGAGAAACAGGAGAGACCTGGTTTCCATCGCAAGAGTTTATTGTCTGCAAGATATATCCAGCACTGTTCTTTGGTGGCCCTGCTGCAGATGAGGACTTGAGGGATGAAGTGCTTTGCCCAAAATTACGTGAAGTTTGTGGCCAAGCCAACACACAGTGTTTGCCCAAGTTTGGCCCAGCACCCAAGCACAAGGCCATCCCTTCCCTCCTGTGTCCCTGATGAATGCTGGCAGCAGCAGTTGCCCCAGAGGAAGCTGTAGGGCCCCGGGTGGTGGTGGGGAAGATGTTAATAAAACTCCAGGGTACATATTACATGGGCAGCTTTGGAGATGGGGCCTGCGTTAGCAGCCAAGAGGAGCAAGCAGAGCTCAGCTAAGGAAAGGTTGCTGGAAGACATTGTTTTGAAGGGTGGTCTGCAAGGAACAGGCCAGGACATTGTCCTGAGACATGGGGTTTGAAGAGCAGAAAGAAAAGTGGGGCAAGAGATGTTACATGAAGCAACAAGAGAAGACCGGAGAGATGGTTTATCATCAAGGAGGTGTATGTGTGTGTGAAACGGCAGGCTACGAGTAACTTTGGGGATGCCGTTCCCAATATGCACTTGGGTATCTGTGATGACAGGGCCATCACAAGCTGTCCCTCATGTGACCACCGAGCAGCCCTGTGAGAATCACACGGTGGCTGTACCTTCTCTGACAGGACTGGGCTCTGCCCGAGCCTCCCGGGGGAGGAGGCGGGGTGCAGCCATGGGGTGAGACCAGCCTTTGGGAGACCTGTGGTGCCAAGCTGGGGCCCCATCACATCACAGGGATGGGAAACAACCGGTGAGGTCAGGACTGGGGAGAGACCTGGGGAGCTGCTGCTGCTGCGATGTGGGTAGGACGGAGGGATTCATGGCTGGAAGCGCAGGGAGAAACTGCCGGGCAGCCGGAGGGTGGGTGACCCCCAGACTGTGGGAAGGAACAATGGCACATGGAGCGAGACAGAGGAAGAGAGTGCAGGGAGGAAATGGGGAGGCCAAGCACACAGTCCAAGGAAGCCCCATCCACACCAGGGCTGAGGCAATGCCACGCACTGGAGCTGATCCACATCTCTCTGGCCACTGCTCCTCTTTGCTAGCACTCGTACCCTTTGCTGCCACCTCCTCTTCTACGGACCTCCTTAGGAGGTCCTTTTGGAGGGCTAACTGAGGGGATGGTAGTTAAAAGCTTGCTGGCTCTTTTTCAGCGTGCTGGATAAAGAAAACTCACATTTTTTTTCTGCATTTCATTTCCACTCTCCAAAAAAACCCACTTCTGAGATAATAAAAACAGCTAAACATAATGTACATAAGATCAGTATATGCTTGGCATGGCATACCAACTGCAGCGATGACACTGAAGAGTCCACAACATGTTTTGCAGATTTGCTCAATGAATCAATGTATCAGAAACCTAATGGCTTCACACAGATGTTGTTTGCTTAAAATGGCTGGAGGGTCAAGTTCAGGCTTACTTTGTTCTACTAAATTACAGAACAAAGACTTGGCTGGTTGCTTAGTGAAATAATGTGTAATAGATACCATAGGACTGACTTTTTGTGTATATATGGACATTAGAAAAGTGGGGTGGAGACTAAATACCCCTTCCCCCAAAATCAAGCAGAATGTATTCTCATCAATCATGTGGGAATTACCGAAAAGTTGCAGATATGTTCATGAGACAGGAGATATCCTGAGTTTTTTAAACAAGAAGCAGATGGAAAGGAGATGGCATTGAATTTCTGTGATCCAAACCAGTTGAGTGTGGAGGAGCCAACGGAGCAGATAACATTAAGCAAGCAGCATCCAACGGAGCAGAGCAAGATGCTCCAGAAATCTTCAGGGCAAAGGGGATACATCCAAAGGACTGAGAACGATCAGTGTCAGGATTTTCTACTCTTGTGAGAGCAGCTGCTTCTTGCAGAGTGTGGAGCTTTCCCAGGCAGCCACAGCTGCTGTTGGAGTAGCCCAACCAAGGGAAGAACATGGTCCTTCCCCTTCGCTCTGTGTTCCTGCTGCATCTATCTGTTAGCAAGTATCTTGTTTCCACAAAAGGTTTAGTTTTCACCGGTTTGAAAAAAATGTCTTCCTATTACCTTTGGATAGCACGGTGTGTACTACTCCAGTGAAAGATGCCATACAGCCTCAGCAAATACTGAAACAGTCACTTTGAAACAGCAGACATTGGAACAAATTCAAGTCTTACGTCTTTGCCACCTCCTTCTTTCTCTCAAAGTCAATGAAGTGAATACAGCCCTTCATTTAAGAATGAGAGGGATTCACAGATAACTCAATAGTTCTGTCACAGCTGCAGAGATATTTTTTCCTTTCGTTATCTAATTACTAGAGAAATAGCCTTCCTCAAACTTTGTATGACCAATTAATCAGCTGGTCGCTGAGAAAAAAAAAATCACTGTGGTAAAGTCTGGTTACCTTCTGGGGTCACAACTTCTCCTCATCTGCTGTAGCTGAGCTTTATTTCCAATCCATCCGTCTTACTAATCAACCTTTTTGTCATTCCTGACCTACTCCATGGTAACATTTATGTGTTTAAAGGTTTGATTTCTCCTCTAGAACCTCCTAGCCCTACCCTCTAAGTCATTTATTGTTAATGTAGCATCCTGCAGCCTCCTTAATTGCTTAAGTCTCCTGTGCCCAGCCATCTTGTGTTTATACTTGTACCCCTTATGCTTGAAGGGCAGTGCTTCTGTGGTGTCAAGTTCTCCTCTAGAAAAACACATCTTTCCTAATTTTAGGCACTGAGAAAATTCAGTCTTTGTCCTTCTCCACAGGAAAGGTTCTTTCTGGTGTACTGAGTCAAACTATGAATGTCTCATCCCAATGCATAGTTCAATGGTACATTTAACCCATGCTCTGCCTGTTCTCATATACAGGGCATATAGCAGAGCATGACAAACTGTTGGATCTTTAAAAATAAAATCTTCTGATTTTCACATTAGTTGGCATGGGAGTGTTTGTTATAACAAAGCAAATAACACCGTTGGAAGACTCAGTGGACACCTGAGATATCTCCTGATGCCTATTCTGTCCCTAAAAATGAAAAGTCTAGATCTAAGCCTGGGTCTCCTGTGAGACTTCACTGCTAGTTTAAACATATTTTCTTTCTCAGCTTCTACTATGCTGACCTGACTTTTCCTAAATGCTACTAAAATATTAAAAACCAACAAAAAACCCCAATCAGTAAGGCTATTTGAAGAGTCAAGAGCTATCATATATACTTCAAAATGTAAAATTTATACAAAGGATATGAGATTCATGGAAACTCTTTGCAACTTCAGAGATTATTTTCTGATGCTGTGGTCTAATGTGACAAATGGAAAATATTAACCTTCATGATCAGGAGAGCATCAGAAGACAGATGCTGTTCGTGCTTTTGCCATGCACTTGATTTGGTTGCCTTTTATTTCTCTTATGCAGGCCAAAGTGTGCCCTCCCCCGCCAAGTTTTGCTGTCAGGATTGCTTGGTATTTGGTCTTTACAGTGACGATAAAAGAGGGCAGGCACAGGAGAAACGGGAAATCTAAGGTTGATGTTTTGTTAATATGACTCTGAGTTTGGGCAAAATGCTGGAAAGTAAGCTGGGCTCTGCAATGCACTGACCATTTCATATGGCATCCTGAATCCTGCTCTGCTGCTGTTATTCTGAGCTTGCTTCTGGAAAAGCAATCCTGCCTGACGTAGTCCAGTTTTGGAAAGAGTTGCTGAAATCCACTTTGCAAACTGTTACTGAAACAAAGAACAATACACACCAAATGAAATGTGGTGCATCGGTTAAGTAGATGCAACGTGATTAAAGCAAATGAAACCATCTGAAAAGTGAGTTGAACAATTACTTCCATTCTTCTTTTCTAAAAATCACTGTGTACAGTAGGGTAGCATCTTGAATAGTTAAGTTCCCCCCAAATACGACATGCAGGCAAAATGAGAACAGTCCTTCAATATTAAAAGCATTCCTGCTGTGTCACATCATGGCGCCTGCATAAGCTAAATTCAAGACTTTTTATTGTCAAGAGGCACTACCATTACGCTACATTTTAATATGGATCTTTGCCAACAATCATAAATAAAACACTCACTCATAATTCCTAAAGGCAGTGTGTCAGATGGCATTTAATGAAAAAAGTTTGCTACAATGTTGTGGAATCCCTTAGCCAATAGCCAGTTGGGACTTTCTCTCCCCTGCATATCTCTAGGTGTTTTATTGGTTCTCAAAAGGCTTTTTAGTTAATGTGTGCCATGCCTATTAAGAGATCCTTCTTGCTAATGGATGAAAAAATCACAGTGAAAGGTAGAGAAAATCAGTGCCATTTTTAAGAGATGTCTATTGTGGGAAACCTGGGAAAGCTGTCAGGGCAAAAAAGTTGGAGAAGACAGAAAAAATGGTAAACGAGTTACAGAATGGTGACAAGAGAAAATTCTTGTTAACAAGCTTGTCGTTAAATGAAAATTGTGTTTGCTAAATACCTTTAAAGATTAAATCTGTAAGTGGCAACATATCCAAATGTACTGATTCCTGTTATGTACATTCTGAAATTTTCATAAAACAGAAAACATCACTTGACACTTGATACTCTTAAAATTCTGCTCTATGATGAAATAACTGGACAGCCTTTCTCGAACTCGGCAAGAAGCATGTGAACTGAAAGACGAATGTCTCTCTGTTTACTAGACTGGTGTCGTGGTCATAGCAATAAACAGTTTAAGAGGTTTTAATTTATAAAGTGACCTCCTGTTATTTCTGTTCTCCCAACTACTGCTGTATTCTCAGCAATTAGCAGCTCACGACATACATTTGGAAGTGTAAGGCTGAATTACTTTTACAGAAAGCTGCATTTAGTAACTCATTACAAGGCTGACGTCACTGAAACAAAAGTTCAGTCATGTAGGGATGTGGCAGAGTTTATCGTGCAGCACATTACTAATATACTGGGGGGAAAGATTATGTCAACTGCCTGCTAGTGTCCACATCCAGGATGCAATCTCCCCAGGGGATAAACACTCTTGGCAAGCACTGAAACCCAGAAATCTCCTTTGCAAAGCTGTTTGCAATTTGCAGCCAAAGCTATCCACAAATGCTGGGACCCAAGACTACAGTCCTTGACAGCACACGGCTCCAGACATTTCCACGGGGGAAGTTTAATCTACAAGGATGTAGAAATATAAAACAAAGTTTTGCTCAAAGTAACTGTTTGTCAGATCATGTGTCTCTAATTTGGTTTCCAGTGACATTACACAGCTGCAGCCAATGGATCCCAGCCAGGCCCAGCAGTCACTGAGGTTCTTTTTGGTTTAAATTTAGTATCTGAACATGTTTTGCCCATCATTGAAATGGAGAGTAATTGCTCAAAAGTGAACCATAGATGCTACAACTGCAAAGAACTTATTAGGTCACCTAGTCCCATCCTCAGAGCAATGCAGGATTGAAAACACATTGCAACAAACACTGAACAGAGCTGTGTTGTTTGTGTTTTTTTTTTTTTTCTTTCTTTCTTTTTCCTATTCTTTTTTCTTTATTGTAATCATTAATCAGTATATTCAAAAGTTCAAAAAACAACCACAAATGCCAGTGTAAACATGCTTCAGGTATATAAGTAATATAAAGTATTGCACATATAAAAGTCCTATGTTCAGTATCTTCTTATGGTGCTATTTCATCAGAGTAGGAGCTGTGCAGATGATGTGACTGCAATGAGCTAGCTGATCTTATTTCAGAAGCTGCTACACACAACAATTGAATATTTACAAAAGCTAGAAGCTCACTGTCTTTTTCATGGGAGGATGATTTTGCCTGGAATGTATGGGAGATAGAGGTGTGCAAATGTGGGACAGGCTTGCTTTGTGGTGCTATTTATCAGCAGCGGACACTGCTAAAGCTAAAGAGTCCATAATGGTCTTCTTGCAAATTTGCCTTAGATATTAACATGGAACACATCTTCTCAAGTTCCCTAGATCCCACTTGAATTTCACAGCTCAGCCTGCATGCAAGAAATGGTAAAACTGTAAAATGTCCTGCCGGACTGACAGAAGGGACAATGTCTCATGGTTAGTCCTGTCCCCAAGTCTTAGGAAGCAGAAGGGCAGTTATCTAAAGCAGCCAAGCAGTGGCAGAATGGATGAGCCCATTTGCCAATTAAGAAGCTGAGATGGATTGGAAAGAAAAGCAACTCAGGAAAAAGAAAGTGTGGTGTGTGTGTTTCAGAAAATGAACAATCCCTCCTGAAGTTTACACAATATATATAGCTTCACACTCACAGGCAGCACTCTAAGACTCAAGCTTTCTGGCACAAACTTGCGCAGATCAGAACTTAGAGCCTCTGCTAAGGACTATTTGCTGATGGAAGAGAAAGAATGAAGCCTCTCTTCCTTCAGAATCCTCGATCCAGAAAAAAAAATCCTAAATGTATATTTTTGCTCTTTACCTCAAAATAACTTTCCTTCTTTTTGTTCATTCTTGGCCAGCTGGCATCATATTTTTCTGCATAAATACAAATACAGCCTACCTTCCATGCAAGACTTTGCTTAAGAAATAATTATATTCAGCCCTAAACTTTGTTGAAATGAACACTTTAAATATGCTGGCAGCTTGTAGACTGTAAAATTAAAAAAAAAAAAGGCAAAGTTTTCTTTAGATGAACAAAGCGTTAGGGTCTACAACACACACTAAACAGAAGATACAGTGGCAGTAGCCATTACATTTTAAGAGGCCATTTCAACGAAGTAACAAAGAAAATTTATCCTAGCCCCAAAACTCCAAGCCTTCTTAAGATCACCGGTGTGGCTGTGATAATTTAAATCAGTGTTTCACAAGTGGCTGTATCCCATGTCATCTGCACAGATGTCAGCCATCAGCAATGAGAGGGCAACTCTTCCCCTGTGCTACACTGTGCATGGATTTAGTTATCTGGGTGTGATACTGCCAGCTCTGAGTTGAAAGAGATACAACATGTACTTGTTTATCATGTGTCTTATCTTGTAAAATGTTGCATAAATCTTCTGCTTTGCAAAACATTTTATAGCCAAGAAAGATGTGTTCTGTGTGTACAATGGGCTTACTTTTCTATTTACATGCAAGGTAAGTACATGATTTCTATTTTTTTACTTTCTTCTCTCAAAACATAAGTTGATGATTATATCAGATACTTATCCTGAAAATGTGGAAAAATAAATTATTGTGCCCTATCTATAAAGTTCTTCATAGACTACCTTTGTTTTTCAGAAGTACTTTCACAGTACTGATATATTGCTTGTCTCCCTGAGCCATAATTTCATAAAAGTTCTTATTCTTAGGGAGGTGTCAAAGGTATTCTGCATGATACAGTAGCGTTCAGAAGTTTTGTCCTGGTCCATCTTCTAGACAATACAGCAATGGAGGTGTTCTCTCCTTGGGAGATTTGGGCTTGTTCTGGAAGCATCTCAGTACACCACACGTGTTCAAAAGCATCTGCTGAAATGTAGACTGCAATTTGGGATAAACATTCTGTTCAGCGGTGAGTATGTTTGTAAGGCAGTGATAAAGCTGCTTTCTTTGGCAAGGATGGCCATCATGTGGCATGTTCTCAGAATGTTGCATAGATCAGATTACGACACCATGTCACTTGCAGGTACAAAGGAAGACTGGTGAAAGGAAGCCTTCATTTACTCCTCATCATGTTTCTAGTCTCAGGCAGGATTCTGACTTGAACTGTCACTCTCTTCCTCTATGCATCAGTAGTCTTGTTATTTGTCAGCTGTTCCCTGTCAGCCATGTCATCTTGAGGAGGTCTAGCTCTGTCAAAGAAGCCACACTGCAGAAAACAATCAACAGATACAAAAGCGTCATGGTAAGACAACCACAGGAAGACTCAGCTGCAGTTTCATTCTTCACTCAGTCAACCTGAAAGGTCAGGCACAGCCTGTGGCAGGCTGATAGACTGTGAAGCTTTTTTGTTTCTATTCAAATAATTCCCTATGAAAAATGAAAGTTTTAGATGCATTGAGCTTTAAAAATTCAAATGAAAGCTGTCTTTGCAGGAGATGTAAAGTTGGTTTGAATGCTGATAACTGCCTGACTCTAATGAGAAAACTGCTAATTACATATCAGCAAGACACTCATTCAGAAAAGATATTTAGATTGACAGATAGTAACAATAAAAGAGGTGAAATACGTGTTGGGAAATGTGCACAGGCCAGTGTTGTGACCTAGACTAAAGATCACTAAAGATGAAATTCCTCTCACCTAACTTAACTCCCTAAAAGTTACCCTTTTGGTCAAAAGGTCAAAAGTTATGTAGGCTTCACAAGAGGTCAAAGGAGAGTACCACCCAAGGTCATTTCTCTCATCCTCCCATGTTTTAGACATAGCTTTTTGCTGTTGTTAACTGACTAGGCGAATCTGGAAAGGTAGCATAAGCTGGACAGCTAATCCAAAACCTGTAGGCAGCTAAAGGCAGATAAGCCATATCCCAACTTGAGAAGTTTTTTGGTTTTGTTTTTTTTTTAACAACAACTGAGACTATGGCTGAAAACTAAGTTGGCTCCCTGTAATATAGCAGTTTCCAGTTAACTTGTCTTAAAACTTGCGAGGGTGAGTGTAACAACCAACACAGAGCTAGAAAACTTTAAAAACAGAAGATATGACATCCTAATACAAAAGGAAATCTTCTCAAATCTAATTCTCAAAGCTGGGAGTGTTGTTACATGCTGACAAAAACTGGAAATTCCTGAAGTATTCAGAGAAAACAAAGTTAGAGTCACTTCTTTTTGAACCTAAACATCCTGAAAAAGAGGATCATAGGTCTTGGGAAATGGAGCCAAACTCTGCATGCCCATTTATAACCAGACTTTAATAATAAAGGAGGACTTTGAAAACAAGCTCCCTGCATAAAGGTCAGTGACACTAGCATGTCAGAAATGCCAAAACAAACAGGACACGTGTATTGTTGCTTTTGCTCCAAACTGTTAAAGATCACAAAATTCCAGCCTCTCTTTTTCTTATCTATTAGTATCTTCCAGTCTCTTTCAGGGTTTTTTTACAACAAAAATAACAGTAATAATGCAACATACCTTCCATAAAGCTAGGGTCAACATAGCTAGTACCAGTAGTCCAAGAAGTATTGCTAGAATTATAACCCATAAAGGGATTACAAAGGAGACATTTGGAGTGGACCAAATGACAGATGTTCTGATCTGAAATGAAAAGAACATATTAAATGAACGAAAATCAATCAAGTAAAGCACATCTGATGGTAGAATACAGAGGTCATAAGCATTCACTTCGATAGCATTTTGCAGATTAGAAACACACATTGCTTGGAATTCTCCCATGTTGGCTTTATTTACTACAAGTTCCTTTCCACTTGCTCATGATAATTACTAGAAATGGGATTCACACATATCCAAAAGTCTTGTTGTATCAGACAAACAAATAACTTTCACTTAATAGAGTAGCAAAAAATACCCTCTGTGCAGATGCTTCAAGATTCAAGGAGGAAAATTCTACTCACATGTATGCAGGTACAGCCTAGGCCAGTACAACTGACTTACATTGAAGTACTCTGCACCAGCGGTTGACTTCAACCTAAACTCTTAATTCAAACCACAACAGATACCAGCTACATTATTCTCAATTTAATTTCTGCTGACAAACCAGTGTATATTTTTTTCTATGACTTGCATTTCAGCTAAGCAGTCCGAAATGAACCTCAAGCAGAGTGCATTGTCCCTGTCACAAAGCCCAATGCACAATACGATGTTATGGTCCTTAAAAGAAGCCAAGCATACGGACTATTACCTAAATGAGAAATAAGCATGAAACGCTCTCTCTTATTGTCCGAGGCTCTAGAAAGCAGCAGGTGTGTATAACATGAGTTATGAAAGGTTTTAATTGACTCGGCAAGAGAGTTCTCTTTACATCTTCATCTCAACAAAGAGTAATAGTAACCTTTCTGTACTTCTCCTTCTAGGGCCACTCACATTCGTCACCTCGTCCTCACTCTCCCTTCCATACCTTGTACCAAATTTATTCTACGCTCTCAGACTCTGCTTGGAAGGCTCCTCAGTTTGAGCTTTCCTTAGCTCCTCAGTCACAATTATGTCCCTTCGGTTCAGTTTATTTTGACAAACTTCCTCTCTATTGTTAGCCTAGGAAGTTATTTCTCTTTGGGGTTTTCTGTTGGACCTCTCCCATTTACTGCTAGTCTCCCTTAAACAAGTATGTGACAGATGGAAATTACTTTTTTCATTAGAAGAATGAATGATCTTCCTTGTCAGTGCTCGAGGTACAGCCAGGGAATCTACTCTTCTTAATAAGTTTCTTGGCTATTTCCCAGTCCCTTTTTTTTTTTTTTTTTTTTTTTTTTTTTTTTTTTTTTTTGCTATTCAGGTGCTATTTGCACCTGAAATTTAGCCCAACACTATGCTTATTCATTCATGGAACATCATCGTAAGTTTGAAGACTGGACATGACTCTGTAGTCCAGTTCAAAGTCAATTCCATTTCTCTCACCTTTCTCCTTGATTCTCTCTCACTCTTTCTCATGATCAGCATAATTTCCTAGACATTTCATTCTGCAAGCACCAGCAGATCTGTCTCCTAGCTACTGTCATGCTTAACTGGAAGACCCTTTGGAATAGTCCTTTCCACTTACACCATCGGTGCAGCCAACTGTCTCCTACTCTGACATAGCACTTAGAAAGATGCCCGTCTGCTGAGGTTGCCTGATGAATATTTTTTTTATAGTATCCCTCACTGTTATGGGACACAGATCATAGTTGAAACTGGAGAAAAACACTTTACGTATGTGGGCTACCACTTGCCTTCTACCAAAGCTTACACTGAGGGTTACACAGAAAATTCCAAGACACTGCCCAATCCTTCTGGGGTTAGCACTTTGACATTGACCTGCACCCCGAAGATGAAATGCTTGCAGTGCTGGCCATACCATTGTTGATCTAACGAACACATTCAGCTAATATGTTTCCGTGATGCAGCTGTAAATAGTTATTACTCCAAAAGACTTCAAAAGATAGCATATATGAGGAAGTCATATGTTAGCCAATTAAAGCAAGAAAAAATATTTTGAGTCAAAAAGAATTAGTAAAAAGACCCACAAAATCGCACCCCTGGGTCCCAACAGATATCTTGCTGGTGTGATCAAGTAATCAACTATGCCACTGCAGGGAAACCATTCCCTTCCTCAGGCTCCTCTTTGGATTGCTTCTTAACCAGCGCAGAACTTCATAGACTCTCTGTATCATTAGCTTCAGCAAGAGCAGCACTCATTTAGTAAGGACAAAATGTTTTTGAATGGCTTTCCTTGTGTCTCAGAGTGGTACTGTATCTGCCATTAAAATGCAAGGGCAGAGAAAATGAGAAAAAGATCATCTGACCTGTCTGCGAAGATTCTTCCCAGAGAAAAGCTGGTTAAGGAAAAAGATGAATGCAAGTAAAAGGCTTATGTGGCCACAGAAATCAGAAGGGATGCAGAGATGCATGAAACCTGTAGCAAGCAATGAGCTCAGCTGTCCAAGGAAGAAAGCATCTCCCTTCTACTGCCTGAAAATCCTCATGAATGCTGCTCTGAGGCAAGACTTGAAGACCTGATCACATACAGCACAAGAGTTAGAAAGTGCTGATGAAAATTCAATGGGCCCTGAGACAGCAAAAACTGAGATAGATTAAAAATCCCAACTCATACGCACCATGCACTTCCTTTGCTGGCAAAGGCTGTGGTGCCACAAGCAAGATGGCTTGCTAAAATCTTAAAACCATCTTGCCTCACCCACATCCTTTTCCCATGAATCTGTCTTTGTTTTAGGTTTTTGAAAGCAAGGCAAGGGTTGTGCTAAGTGCTTGAGATTTATTTCCTGAGCAGAGGGTTTTTTGTAGTTGTCAGTCTCACTCCTGTCTGTGTGCATTACCAGTAGTATACAACGCCCCTGGGCTGCCGCGTTTTATACTGTGTACAAAGACTTGCATGGCTACTAATGCAATTCCTGGTGAACAGTTTGACACTGCAAGTCCTGAACACCCACAGAGATGAGGCAGAAGCTGGAGGGAAAGAAAGAAACAAAGCATCCCTTCAGTTTTGCCTGCCTCATTTCACCATTTCTACAGAAAATTGTTCCTCCTCCACCCCATGCTGTCCACAACAGTTTTACATATGATTTTGATTTAACACAAGTTTGCATTATTCAGCTTGGATTTCTGTTGTTCTCCATGTGGTAGGTTTAGTACTTCAGGATCAGAGCCAGGGAATGTTTTTTGGGGGATTTATCTGTTTTCATCTAAGGCGGTCAATATGAAGAAGTGGAATTTTTACATGAGTGTTGTGTGTTGGCACTGTGTGTAGGATACACGTTGGCTTTCCTCTCCATTCAGGGCTGGAAGACTTTCTTGTAGTGAACATTGAAAACTGTGGTTGCTTCTCTATCAGGGGTGAAAAGCACCTCATGGACTTGAGAGGAGCCATCTGACTTTTGGCATTTCACACTGCTGAACCTCTCACACTTTTTGTCTGTAAAGTGGTGACAACGAATGTCATCTGGCTCAAGAACCAAGATGAGAGTGAGGCCAACTTCAGAGTTTGTTAGCATTTGTCTGCTATTGGAAATAAAATCCAAGCTCATCTTAGCATGGACGCTGCCTAATAGTCTCACCTTCAGAAGCACTCTTGTGGCTCCTTGAAAGTCACTTATTGTTCACGAAAGTATTTCTACAGAGGGGAATTTATTTAACTTTTTTTTAATGTGCCACAGTAAAGCACATTGTAAGTAAAGAAAATAAATATTTTTTTTTGCCACTTCTTTTTGTACAGTTTGGATTTTTCTCCTGATTTTGGTGCTACTCAATGTAGCTTCACTATCGTCTTTGATTCCACTGGAAGGCAGCACAATGCAGAGAGTAGCATGTGTGGTAAGCTGCTCGTTCATCAGCAGGCCCTTGTGGGTAAATGGGAATGAGGTTTTACCGGTGCAGACATCCAGAATCGATGGTCAGAATGCAGTGTATGCTGGTGATATTCTCACAAAGCTATTTCCCCCCCTTACCAAATAAATTAGTTACTTAATAGATTTACTGCCCATTATGACCTTCCTCTAATCTTTACTCATTTTGCCTACAGAGACTGAGAAACGGGAACTCTTTAGTACTCCTACAAGTTCCCTTCCAACCTTGGCAGCATGATGTTCTTATACCTTCTGAAAAAATGCTCAAAATAGAATGTAAAAGCACCCTTGAGCTTGGAGTCATAATTAATATTGACATTTATGAATGTTTGTGCAAATATATTTAATAAGGAATATAAGCACATTTAAAATGAAAGTACTCATCACCATGTAATAGCTAAAAAAGAGTTAAAGGCTTTAGTCTGACATCAGTTTTACTCACTGTAGGACAATGGTCAAACAGTTTATCCTAAAGGCATCCCCTCTGAAGATCCCATCAAGAATTTAAGAAAAGCAACCATATTTTATTAAAGTCCAATACTCAAGAATCATAAATTCAAATCGATTCATTATAAAATTGAAATTAAATATATGTATCAGTCTGCAAAATTGGAACCCAGTGCTGTATGAGTTAAATGAAGGTCATGTGCTCTGTTCTGTTAGAATATATTCTCTACACTGTATAAACTGTAAGGTGTTAGCTGATCATTAAATATATATACTTTTGACAATTAATTTTAAAATATTAAAATCTTCATTCCACTTCCACCCTTGCATTGTCTGAAAGAAAACCATAAACTTCCAAATAAATATTTGGAAACTTTTAAAGCACAACCAGTGATATTTTCAGAAGGAGCGAAAATATTAAGCATTGCCCAACTTCAAGCAAATATTTCTTCTTGCAAGTGGGACATCAAAAGAGCTTGTGCATATAACACATCAAGCTGTGGAGCTGGCAAGCATCCATTGCCATGTCCAGATATGAAACGACATAAAAGCGCTATCATTTTTCAACATTTTACAGTTGCCATTACAGGCATTTTGTTGTAAATCATCTGCAGCAAATAACAAGCATTATACTGGCTGGAGTAAGAGAATAAAATGCTTATCTGATCATTTGATAGATCATCTGACACTTGTTGAGAACAGCAGGCTATCACCTGGGGTAAAGCACTTCAGTCCAGATGAAGGCACCACTATCAACAGAGTTCTGTACAACATGTGTTTCTGGTATGGAACACATGCTGCAAGAAAAGATTAATAAAAAGAGCCTGAGTATAACTGTCAGCTTGGAGCCTTTGAACCTTTCTGGATGAATACTGCCTTGAGCACCAAACCTCTCTGGTGAAATCATGGTTGTCCTGATGTTAGAGGCTGGAGTCACTGGGCATATAAGACCAAGAATTCACCTTGTGTCTCCCCAGAGAAAGTATTAGTATCAATCAACAATTTGATCTGTGCTTGTTCAAAACAAAACTTTATAGCCTGTATCCTCTAAAATATATTCATTGCAAGCTGTAAAGTGCCTTTTTATGTTGGTTTTCCATGCAAGAAAATATTCTGTTCCCTACCACATCTCAACAGACTGATATGATGTATTTGCATCAGGATTTAACTGGGGAAAGTTTGTACTGAGCTTACCTTTTAAAAGGACTATATATGATAAAACTTTATGAAGGTGAAAACAACAAGCCTTCAAATTTCAGATAACTCTTATACTAGAATCAAATTTTGCACTCATATTTTGCTTATTTCTATCTGCAATAATGAAATAGAGTGAATTTTAACCATGGTATTAGACACCATGAGAAGCAAATACCTTTAAATTATTCCCCAGACTCAACGCTTTGGCACCAGCAAACAATTAAATCAAATTTATGCCTTCTAGATTATTTTTTCTTATGATAATTCAGGGCCATACAAATCTTGCTCTGCAAATAAGGCAACTACTTTAGTATCTATCTATCAACCACATCTGTAGGGATCACCAGGTAATTTCGTATTTGCACCTGCTGTGCTGTTACATGGAAACCCTAGGGAGGCATGCAGACCTTTCTGAAAATTAGGATATCAGAGAAGCTTAATACAGATAAGAGAGAAGTTGCCATAGATCATCCATAAATTTGTGTGAGAGAAATGCTGACTGGGAGAAGAGTGAAATCTCTAAACCTGACAGAAACAACATTTTGGATTTTGCACAAAAAATTATTCCAGATTTTTTTTATTCTAAGCAAGGTAATAATACACTTGCTTTCACAGTTTTCTTGTTTTCTTCTGGGTGTAAAATCCATCCTGATTGCAACAGAGCAGTCTGCAGATGAATGCAGGAAGAAATTATTTTAAAATGGAATTAGTATCATATATCAGCAACTTCCACAGAAAGCAATAAAGGTATTTCCTTTAGGTATCATATCAGGAATTTACACTAGAAACACAGGAAAGAGTGATCTCAATATTTTCATCTATAAAAACTTTCACAGCTGTGATCAGAATGACCAAATAATGTGCTTCACACAAAAGTATCATTTTCAGTTACTTACTGCTATGCTTCCCTTGGGGAGCTTTGCTGGTTGCACTTTATATGGCATGCTCTTAACTTCGAAGGACACATTGGAAGAAAGAGTATAGAGATCGTTCTTTCTCTGAAATTACATTAATAAAAATAAATTATTAAAACTCATGCTTACACTTAAAAACATTATGAGAAATAAACAGAGAAAAAATACAGAGCACTGATTTCCTAAGGCAAAGATGGTTTCTTTCGGTAAATGATACAGCAATCCTGAGAACTGTATGTGTCCACGAGACAAACACATAATACAGCTGAAACACAAAGACTGCATGTTCAAATGGGGAAGAAGGGTTAGATGTGGAGAAAGACACATACAGTTGTTTCTCATATTTCTCTCTGAAATAGGAGATTGGTGATTTTGAAGCAGGGGGGAGGTTTATGGGGTGTCTGTGTTTTAAAATCTTGCCTCTGCTTGTCAGTTCCTACAACAAACACAGATATCTTGAGAAGATTTCCAGGTCTACATTGAGATCAGGCTGGTGGAGCTCCCTGATGGCCTCAAAGGAAGGCTGTGCCTTCCCATCAAAGACCAACAATAGGCACAAACATCTCTGAACTACAGTTAGAGAGTGATCCATTTCCTATTGCAGCAGAGCTCAAAAAACCCAGAACAACTCACCTTGCTTTTTTACTACATTGTACAACTGCAACAGGAATGTATAGCAGTCATTTAACTGCTGCCTAGTAAAATATCTATATAGCTCTCATTAGGCACTTCAACAAACCCAAAGACATGCAGAAAAAACAAAATGTATCCGCCAGTTCTGTCTTACATTTATACTTGCTTGTATCTCTAAAACATTATTAGATTAGATTAGATTAGATTAGATTAGATTAGATTAGATTAGATTAAGCATTACCTTCTCTGGTTTAGAATGACTAAAAACCGTTATACCATGTAGCTTATGCTACGACTTTTATTTAGTGTTTTCACCTCATTGAGAAGCCAGGTAGGCACTGACACACTACATCTCACCGGTTGTGTGTCTCATCGTGCTGTTCTGACCTTAACAATATTCTCCTCCTCTGTGCAAACTGCCTTGAAATGATAGTTAAGTGCTGGTGTGAAAAATGTCTGCCTAAATCTGTTATAAACTGGTGTAAGTGCTGACATGTGAAAGTGCATGTCCCTCAAAAAAATCTCAGTGGTTGCAACACTTACTACAATAGTTGCAAATATTTTCCACACATATTTTGAATCCTGTTGAGCTCTTGGCATCATTGGTACCTAACTGGAATTAGTTTTGAAGGCTAAGTACATCAAGTATCAAGTAAATCCTTCAGTTCCTTTTGAATTTGACATCTATTTCACTGAATGTTATCTTGCTACAGACAGAAGAAGCTGCACTCTATGTCCTCTTGTTATCCCCAGGAAAGATGGCTGAGTGGTTACAATGATCTTCTGGAAGTCAATAAACCAGTTTTTAGTTCCATCTCTGCAACAGACTTCTTGGGTGATGCTTATCTTGTATATCTCATCCCATGTAAAGGATATTTGGGGGAAGGATAAGGCTCTACTTTTGAAAAAGTGCTTTGATATGCTCTAAAAAGCATTAGATAAGGGCTAGGAATTATGACTATGACTACATCCCCTTACATTAGGCTCCTTAAGGTAAACAATTTTAATCTTCTGTATGAGAATGTTTTAGAAGCCCTTGATCATTTTTGCTACCTGTCTCAATTCTTTCTGAAATACGATGGCCAGAATTCAACATAGTATTTGACTACTGATTTATGGAAAGACAGCCTTGCAACTAAAGCAATCCCTCATTTCAACGCCAGGTTCTCACAGTCCAGTGTATTTGGAATGTCACCGTCACTTCCTAAACACCCTTCTGCAAGACTCTTTCTCCTTCCTTCTACTTCTTGCACATTTAGAAGTTCTGCTCCAACATTTTTTGCTCCCTGCTAGGTGGTGTTTTTCTCTAGAATGTCCTGTTGCATCAAAGCCAAAAACCTTCTCTAAGAAATGCTCCCCTTTCAGCTGTTTTGTGGAGCAAAGACTGAGGTGAGAAGATGTCACGATAATTTGGATTACTGTTTCTTTCCTTCACTGGTGGAGAAAGGTTTGTTTGTGAACATGACCTGAAATAAGCATAACCTAAACCTTGAAGCCAGCTTGGATGTAGTTGGATGACCATGGCCCAACTCAAAGTTTTCACAGAACTGCTGAGGTTGGAAGGCACCTCTGGAGATCATCTACCCCAACCACATTCTCAGAGCAGGGTAAACTAAAGCAGTGTGCTCAGGGCCATGTCCACGTGAGTTTTGCATATGTCCAAGAACAGAGACTCCACAAACTCTAGGAGTAATCTATTCCAGTGTATGACTACTCTCATGGGAAAACGTTTTTTCTTATGTTTAAATGGAATTTCCTGTATTTCAATTTGTCATTCTTCCTTCTTGCCCTGTTACTGGATTTCATTGAGAAGAGTCTGGTTCTGTCTTCTTTACTCCCTCCTATCAGTTGTCATACACACTGATAAGATCCTGCCTGAGCCTTCGCTTCTCCAGATTGAACAGTCCCAGCTCTCTCAGCCTCTCCTTGTACATCAGATGCTCCAGGCCCTCAGTCATTATTGTGGCCCTTGGCTGGACTTGCTCCAGTATGTCCATGTCTCACTTGTCTCAGGGAGCCCAGGACTGGACACAGCACTCCAGATTTGTCTCACTAGTGCTGAGTAGAGAGGAAGAGTCACCTCTCTTGACCTTCTGGCAATGCTTTTCCTAATGCAGTCCAAGAGGCTGTCAGCTTTCTTTGCTGCAAGGGCACAGACAGCGGGCTCATGTTCAACTTGGTGTCCACCAGGACCCCCACGTTCAACTTGGTGTCCACCAGGACCCCCACATCCTTTGCTATTAATAGATCACTGCCTACCAGCTGGTGGTCTCCAGCCTGTACTGAGGCATTGTGGAAGGAGGACGTTGCATTTCCTTTTGTCACACTTCATGAAATTCCTGTCAACCCACTTCTCCAGCCTGTCAAGGCCCCTCTGAAGGACAGTACAGCCATCTGGTGTATCAACCACTCTTTCCACTTTTCTATCACCTGCAAACTTGCTGAGAGTGTACTCTGTCCCATTATCCAAGTTATTAATGATGTTAAACAGTACTGGCCCCAGTATTGACCCCTGGGGTATACCGTTAGTGATGAACCTTCGGCTGGACTTCATGCTACTGATCACAACACTTTAAGTCTGGCAGTTCAGTTAGTTTTGAATGCACCTCTCTGTCTACCTATCTTCATTCATTCTGACAGCGTCAAAAACCTTGCTAAAGTCAAGATAAAAAACAATAACTGATTTCCCCTCATCCACCAAGATGAACCTCATTTATCTCATTGCAGAAGGTCGTCAGGTTGGTCAAGCACAATTTTCCCTTTGTAAATCTATACTGACAACTCCCAATCACCTTCTTGTCCTTCAGATGTTTCCAGATTTTTTTTCTCCATCACCTTCTCAGGGATTGAGATGAGGCCAACTGGCCTGTAGTTCTCTGGATCCCCTTTCTTTAAGATAGGTGTGACATTTGCTTTCTTCCATTCTTCAGGAACTTCCCCCAGTCACCATAACCTTTCAAAGATAATCGAGAGTGGTCTCACACTGACATTGGCCATCTCCCTCAGCACTTGTAGGTGTATCCCATCAGGTCCCTTGGACTTCTGTATGTGCAATTTGTTTAAATGTTCCTCTAACCTGATATTCCTCCACTGAAGGTAAATGTTCATTGCTGCAGGTTTTCTCTCTGGTCGCAGAGGCCTCATGTTGCTCTATGCAGATTTTACAAGTAAAGACCAAAGTGAAGGAGGCATCGAGTAACTCATTCTTTTCCATGTCCCATTTGGCAGAAGACCCGTATTTTCCACAACCCTCCTTTTGCTGCTGATATAGAAGCCTTGTTGATGTCCTTTAAGTCACTTGCTAGGCTCAGCTCCTAGGGGACTTTTACTTTCCTAACTCTGTGCCTGCATGCTTGGACACTGCCTCTATATTCCAAACACAGCCCTTGCACTGGGTCAACTGACTCTTCTTCCACCTCTTTTATGTTTCCTTTCTATATTTGAGTTTTACCAGGAGCTCCTTGTCCATCCATGCAGGCTTACTACCACCTTTCCTTGACCTCCTGCATGTTGGCATGGACAGTTCTTGAGCTTAAAGGAGGTGATTCTAGACAATCACTAGTTCTCCTGGACTCCTCTTTTCTTCAGGATCACCTCCCATGGAGTTCTTCCAAGCAGAACCCTAAAAAGGCTGAAGGCTATTCTCCTCAGGTACAGGCTTGTAGTTCTGATATTTGCCTTGTCCATTCTATCTTCTTTTTAAAAAAACTAGCCAAATATGTGAGTGTTTACTGGTGACATGAAGTCAGCACATTTATTGCCTTCTGGAACTCATTTGGCTATGCCATAATTTTGTTCTTTTAAAATATTGAGAGCAACCAAATGTTTATTATCAGAACATTTAACCTCTTCTTGAGGCTTACACATGGCATGAGCAATATGAAGAAAACTGTCTCAAATTACTACATAGGGACAGTCAAATCAGCTCCTTAATATAGATGGCATCTAATGAAAGGGAACTACCCTTGCTATCAACAGTGTTTGAAATGAAAAATTAGGCCAATTTAATATTAGACTTGGCAAATACGTATTTTTTTATGCTTTCATGGTACGAAACACCTAGGAAATGATCTTCAGAAAAATATTTTTTCCTTATCACACTAATTATTTTCCATTTTCAGACTCCAGTCGTTCTTCATCTTCTGTTCTATAGCACTAGACTTGTCACACAAAGTCCCAGCATGTTTCTGTAGTTGTGCAACAATTTGCATTCAGAAAAAAAAGCCTGAAAAAAAGCCTTGTTTTCAATTCTAAGTAACTCATATTGAGCAGGGTTCTTGACACAATTTGTATGATTTATAAAAATAATCTGTAATGGAGAGAGGAGGATATGTTATATTATTAAAGAAGTAGACATTAGACACTGACTGGCTATGGTACAGTAAAGGCATTAACTCTCTTGAAACATCATATAAAGGAAACACAGCACTTACAGAAAAATAAATCCTTTCACCTACTGTATGTGGTTTATTTCATTTTCAGCTTATGTCAGCAATAAGAACATCAGAGGAGGTACTTCCCATGGATTAATGCTTGGCTGGGGTTAATAACCTTCAGTTGTGACCACAGCTATCAACTTTCCTCAACCCTTCATTAGGCTCCTGGAAATGGTACACATCTCCATCGCTTTACAGCTTTAGAGCAATGGTGAATATAAAAGATTAGAGAGTATTTTCCTGCATTCACAGAATTATGGGTTTGTGACAAAGGACTTTATAACAATGACTGTGGCCAGCATCAGTTGTGAACAGGATTTTCACTTGTACCAACACCGTGGAGATACGGGCAGCTGTCTCTTTCCTACAGCTTTGTTTATCATTCTCAAGGCATTTGTGAGAAACAGCATTTCTTTACTATATCATTTTTTAAAGAGCATATATTTAAATATTCAGTGTTTACTGGAAGCAGCAGGATCCGTGGTTTGCAATTCAAGCTGAGGACTTCATCATGGCTCAGAGGACAGGGAAGAAGGAATTCGGTGTTAGCGAATGTCAGCAGCTAATGACCAACCAGCAGGGAGCGCAGCCCCAGCTACATTGGCCTTGTGAGGTTCCCTTTGTGGCAGAACAAGCAGAGCTGCTCTTAAGCGCGCCACTGAGACTTTTGCCAGTATCCTGGCAAGTTGGCAAAACACGGCCAACCCCTTCGTTGCTTGTGCGGTAGATCCCTACTGGTCTATTTATTAAGGCTTCTCTCTTTCTCCACGCTTTTGTTTTATAAATAGATTTTTGAACTGAAGCCTTTGTTTTCTTTAACAGTTGCGAGACACAGAAGCATCCAGAAACGAAGGAAAGTCTTCCCAATAAATATTCAGTGCAGTGTTGCCCTAAGTACAATTGACACAAACAGAAATAATGTGGGAAGTGCTGGAAAATCTTGGACAATTTGAAAGAGATTTCTCCAGGCTCTGGTGGAATGCTGGTGGTTCCTGCAGGAAGCTCAGACAAAGACCTGAAGTTTTCCCAAAAGGCATATGGAAGCATTAGAGAGCAGACTAAAATGCAGACTATTTTAAATTGTAACAGAGGCAGATATTTTCTTGTAATTTCAGAACACTTTAATATACAGATTTTAATGGTTATGAATTTAAGATGTTTATTTCTTCATATACCTAATATTACCTATACTTTAGCACATCTAGCAAGAGTCTCATGTTCTGGTCATTAACATTTTGGCATGATTTTAAATAACAATGAATGAAAGCAAAACTAGCCCACACCCGAGAAATGTCCAGCCAGTTCAGCTCCATGCCAAGGTCTCTTTCTTTCTAGCCTTCATTCCACACAAACAATCAAATCCAGCATAATACAGAATTTTTGGCCACACATAGTGTTCTTTTTTACTTATTTTGTTTTTTCAAATAACAGTTGTTTGACATAATGGCAAATTTCTTTGGCAACTTCTTCCTTTTGTTATTATGTGTGGCTTGAAAGGCAGTGCCTCAAATTTATGGCTTTTAATTCCCAGTTTGAATTAAAATAATCTATTTAAACTTCCATATATAGCTTATATATGACGATTAGTGAGAGACCAAGATCTCTCTCTCCTTAATTTTTCTGGTGCTTTCCTACTTCTATCCATGGATAGGGAATTTAGGCTGGCTGCAGATTCATGCTTTGAAAACACTGAGCAAGCTTCCCTTGATTGAGATGTTTTCCACCGGGCACAGAAAGAGGTTCTGTGCTGAGGCTAGAAAATATTGTTCCTGGAGATCATATCCCACTTACAGATGGAATAATTGCTCCCATAGTAAAGAGGAGGGAAAGAAAAGTGATTGAATAAAGGAGCCTGTACAAGAGCTAGATCTCTCACCTGCCTTGCACCACCTCCACTGGTTCACCTCTGTTCTGACTTCCAAGCCCCTGCAAGCACACAGGAGCTGCACAGTCGTGTGGTCCCACTGCCCTGGTCATCTCCATGCTGCCTCCAATGGCCTTGGTGCAGCTGAACCGAGCCCTTGTCCCAAAAGCATTACCTGGCCTAGAGGATTTCTACCACACTGAAGAGCCTCTGAGTTCACCAGTACTAAAATACAGAGATTCTCAACAAAATCTCTCATCAAGGAAGAACAATGAAAACATGCACTCCAACAGTGGTGATAGCTCCAGGTGTCAGGCAGTGAAGGCAAAGGGGGAAGAGAGGACTGAGAGGACTTCTAGCTGATGGCCCAAGATAACAAAGTATTACATCAAGCTCTTTCTCATTTTCTATACCCTTCTGGACCTCTCAATTTCTTTTTATGTCTTTGCAAAGGTGCAGCTTCAGCAGAAGGGAACATCACCATTCTATAAAGCCGGGATGTGTGGTCTCTCAAGCTAAGGAAGAAATTGAATTCATGTCTTCTAGTCGTGAGTTCTCAAACCACTAGCCTACCAGCTCTAGCTTCTGCCACTGAGTATTGAATAAACGAAGTCCTCCTTAAGACTTGCAACTAATGCTGTAGGTACCTCCTGAGTAATTTTTGGATTCTGCTTTCTGAGAATGTGGAAATATTCCTGCCTAATCCTGATTGAGGTGCCTATCCCCCTGATACGGGGTAGCCCTCATGCCTCACCCTGATAGTTAGTGCAAGGTACCTCATTGTCTCTGTATGCTGTATAGGGAGGCTAATAGTTTAGTTTCAGGTTTTGGATTCCAGTCTGGGACCAGGCACTCAAGATGTGGGTGTTGCAGCACTCATCACCTTTATTACATTAAGCATATATTTCCATATTTAGGCATCTAAAAAGAAACAGGAGCAGCACATGTTCAGAAGCATTGAAATAACAAGTAATTAACAGAGAAGCCAAAACACGGCTTTGTATTCTATGGGAGCACCCCATTACAGTGTGGCTGCCATGTTTCTGTTGCTTTTCAGCTTTCTCAGATTAAAACTAGCTTTTTCTCCCTTCTAGCTACGGGAGTTCATGCAGTCAGTGATGCCAAAATCAAATATCTGGATCTGTCTAAAAGTCAAGAGAGAAACATTACAATTATATTCAATAACATTAAAAGAAATAAAATAAACTTCAAACCTCTTGAGAACCTCACATACCCTATGTGGTTTTGGTGGTTTTTTTTGGTTTTTGTTTTGTTTTGTTTTGTTTTGTTTCGTTTGTTTGGTTTTGGTTTTGGTTTGGTTTGGTTTGGTTTGATTTTTTACATTACTGCCTCTCCAAGCTCTCCCAGAAAGAGACTTTTTATCCTTCTGAGGAACTTTCAATACAGGCTGAAATAATAGTCAAGAATGAGCTGAGTTCCACTTCCCACAGTGCTCTAAGTGTCCAAAGAGCTTGGAGCCTGCAAGGATGTCGCAAATCAGACAGATGGTTCAGATTCATCATTTAGAAACACATTTCAAACCAGATGTTTTACTAGCCAACTCCCGAGTCTTATATTAGAAAGTAGCCATCAGAGTTCAAAGAACACTGGGCAAGATCCCCTTGGATCTTCCTCTGATGACTCAGAAATTCCAGGGTTAGACAAATGGGGACATAATAGAGCCCTAACAGAACACAACGTAACATAACCATGTAAGGTTGTTTCTCTTTTGCAAGAATAAGGCTATTATTTGCTTGATCAGCAAGTCTGAAACCAAAAGTCAGCTTTACTAAAGGGTTGATATTTACAGCCAGGCTTTGAAGTTAATCCAAAAAAGCCTGTGATTCTTCTTGGCCTTTGCACGATGTATGTCTCTATCTTTGTTGGCTGGTTGGGAAATTTGGGCTGCTTTATTTACTCAAACATGTCTAATCATTGCACGTCATTTAACTGTTATTCGTTATGGGAGTTTGGGTTTTAAGGTGACAGATTACAACTGTCAAGAGGCAAAGGGGTCAGCTCTTGTCAGTTAAACTAAGTGGAAGAGGAAGGAGTCACTCAATACACGACTAATCTTTTATGGCAACAAAATATACAGGCTGACCCATATAACTTCGATGAGAAACATTATTTATTTCATCCTAGCATTAATCAATCACTTTGAGTCAAATTCTTATCAGATTTGCATTGGCATATCTATGAGAAGTAAATACATAATATCAGTGTGTTCTCAGCTTTCATGAGCACAAACAATTTCTTCTGCAGGTCATCACATCTTCATTTAGATTATAACACAGTTGAGGAGTGTTGTACATCACCATTATCCTTCTTTGGCATATTAAAATTTTGTACATTAATTGCATGTGCAAAAGAGTTTGAGATGTTGCTGTAGAGACAGCAACTTTTCTTCTAAGTGTCTTTACAAAACCATGACAGTGGGGTTCAGTCTGGCCCTTCAGCACTCCTTCCTGGTTCAGAATAACCATATCCTGATTATTTTCACTGTATTTTAATCCTCAGTTTGTCTGCAGATTTCAGCCTAGCTAAGAGCAATTTTTTTAAAGCTTTACTTTACTTTACTCTGAAACCACCTTAGGAACTACAAGTTTACAGGCTTACTAAGAGCAGATTACGACTTTTTTAGGAAGCTAATTATGCACTACAGTCTATTATGGTGATGGCTGTTTTGAGGTGAGTGGGAGGGGGGCAATCAGATCCCATCACACTATTCGCTCTCTCTTCTCAAGATATAAGTTTGCACATGAAGCAGGAGTCGTTATTCTGGCAACTTCTTAGACATAAATGGGAGGATGCAACACTTCTCTGGGGACTAGAATTTTTTACTTTGAAAAAGTTCTGTTGCTTTAAGTGGAGCTTTCTGAGCCTTTACAAAGCTTGTAAGTTGCTATCTGAAGGAAACAGAAATGCTTCCTAAGGATACAGATAAAAGGTAAAATTATCACAGCCCCATAAAAAGCCGTGTTTGATAGCAAGGGTGTGTAAGGACAGTGGAGTAAGCAAAAGATGCACTTGTAGGAGCATTTGGCATGAGGTCTCTGCACCCAGGGAGCCTACATGATGGCTCATCCTTGTGCCTGCCCACAGGCTGGTGTAAGGTTCCACCTCTGCCTTGAGCTCACCAAGTGAAGAGAGGTACAGGAACAGCAAATCTGTGTCCCAAGGCACAGCTGTGACCCTGACCCTTCTCCACCATCCAGACCACAAGGAGGGCAGAGAAGGGTGTTTCAAATCAGCTGGATAAAGCATCCTCTGAAGACACCTCTCTGTCTTGCCACTGGCTACAGTTAGGCAACCAGCTTTGGCATCTAACTTCCAGATCACTAAAATTAGGTAAGATGAGTCCCACTGCTCCTGCATAAAACATGCCACTGAATTTCATGCAAACATCCTTCTTATGAACCTAAGCCAGGCTAAGTAAGCTTATATTCTAGAAAAATATTCTGTCTTCATTAAGAGATGCTAAGAAAACAAGATTTCATGTCTTCGGTAGTTAGTTTGTTCCAACTCTTACACATCCTCTGTCACAACCAAAAACTCAACACTCTCTGTTTCTCATTAAATTTGTTTAGTTTTAATCTCTTATAGTTATTTCTTGTTACATACTAAACTGGACTTAGAAAAACTTTTATGAGGCTAATTCCCACTGAAATAGCTGCAAATAGCCTAGAAATTTGGCATCTAAGGATCTGTGCAAGGGGTTTCATGCATGTGTTTATTTTTTTCACAAGACCTTTGTTTTGGCCCTTACAGAGTTAATTAGATCTCATCAGCAGAATGGCAAACAGAAATACTTGACTGGGTCCAGAATATGTCATGTCCAGTTCCCAGTAAGGTAGCTAGCTAAGGGAGCTAAGCTTTATCTTCTGCATCATGAAGAAGACGGGGAAGGTTCACTGTGACATTGCTTGGACACTGCAGTGATCAAAATTATCACAGATTGTTCCAGGCAAGGATAATATCTCTGTTTCTTTCTATGTTTTAGGAACAGTAAACTAGTGCAGTTAAGTTCTTAAATGAGCTTAACAGGGACTAACCAGGCGTGAAGGTCAAACAGTCTCTTACTGGAATTAGAAAAAAATTGAATAAAATTCCCATAATATTTTCCAATACATATATTTTACTAGGAGTGCAGAGATGCTTACATATTGATATTTTCTGTGTAAAATGTTGTAAAACCTTTGCAAAAGCTTATACCAGAAGATGTCCATCCTAGTAACCCAGATTTGGAAGGACAGAGAGACATCCAAACTGTCAAACTTTTGGGCTTAGATTTGAACCACAGCCTTTCCTTATTTCCCACTAGCAGGCGACTCACTAAGGAAACCTAAATGAAGTACATCCAGTCTAGCCCTTCAAAAACATTTGCCAAATATGCCTCCTCTTAAAAGCATTGTATTTGTGTTAAGGGAACTGAAGAGAGGATATGAAAGTTTCTTTGGATTGGTTGTTAATAGGAAGAAAATGTACTGACAAATCAGGAATTAATTCACTTAGTATCTGAAAGCATCTCCTTTATTACTGAGCTAGAGAGAAATCCCTTTCTCTCAGGCAAGGCCAGATAGTTCTATCCACTCTTCAGTCATAATGGTGCCAATAGCTGTTGCAGAAGAAATAGAGAATGTGACCTTATGTCCTGACAGATAGGTGGAAAAGACCTTTAAAAGTCATCCTTTTGGTAACCATTGCCAAGGTCCAGAACACTAAGAGAGACCTGTGGTTCCCAACGCACGCACCCATTGTGGATTTGGAGCCATGATGGTTAGCTACTGAGCTGGCACTCGGCTTTCTGGAAATCCTGCCCCATCTGCTCTATTGTTTCTCCAGGAAAGCAAGTTAAGTGGGGAAGATTTGGTTTTGAATCTACTTTCACATTTGAGGGGAGGGAGAAATTAACTTAAAAGGTGTGAGGAGCTTAATTTAAAGCTCCTGTTGTAAGCTGAAAATCCTCAATTCTCCTCGTGCTAGGGTAAGATGTACTGTGGGGATAAATCATTCTTCTCCCACAGCTATGGGGAACACAGGAAGGTTCTTGAGTTCTAGGTAGAAAGACTGGGGAATCCTAAATTCCTTGAAGAAGGAAGGTGATAATCAATCAGTTTGATCAAAATAGGATCTGCAGTTATTTCCTAGTAACAGCAAACTGAATTATAAATGTCTCAAGGTACTGCCCAGTGTTAAAGGTACGACAACCACATAGTATACCACAGACACATGGCCAGCTGTGAGGCAATAGCTGACGGTGCAATTCCTCTGCCTTATGCAGTGTAAATACAATTCTGAGAGCAGATAAAATTGGAAATCCAAGAATTTGCAAAGAGAAGTTAATTTTCTCCATCATCTGCAATGTCCCTTCTTTTTAGTGCTAAGTCACAGATTGTCAATACATGAGTGTTGTATGTCGTATGAGCTTGACACATATGACTCTTCCCTAGATTAACAGAGAATGAATAACAATGAATTTTTAAGCTGGACACAATGTACGTCATCTACCGTTTGGCTCCAGCAAAAATCCTTCATCAGGAAAGATGCAATGAAAGCAGAGCATATCATGGAGATCCAAGGGATTATTGATTTGGGCCAGTCCAGGAAAGCAGAAACAAAACCAGGAAAGGTGTTTAAAAATAATCTTGGAGTTTTCTGGTAGGATTCAGGACAGGAATTTGAGAGGGAGTGATAGTTGGAAAAAGAAAAGTAAGCAGCATGCATGTGACCTGAACAGGAAAGTGACAACAAAAAGGATTTGCATTTGGCCCATTTAATTTCATCATTTGTATTCTTAAATATCTGGTTAAGTAAAAAATGCAGGTGTCTTTGTGTATAGAAAGAGATTTTTGTGAGCATTACCTCCAAGAATGTTTGCGCCCATAGCCGGGATCTGATTTTTAGCGCTGCGCTCTTCCCTCTTTCCAGTTGTCCCACAGTGCAGGAAATTAGGACACACTTCACATTTGTACAGTTCTGTGTAAAATAAAGGTAAGTCATACCTATGCTTTAAAAATGTATATAATCACTTTCAAATGCTATAAATTAGCAAAACAAGTCAACTTTCCCTTAAAAAGTTACGTAGTTTGAAATCAGTAATTTAATCTAATAGACATGAGATACCCCATGAGTCATTGTGAGAACTATAAACCAAAGGGGAGATTGTTTTTGCACCACCAATGAATACAAACAACTACCTGTAGTAATGAAAATAAAAGTAATAATTGTCAACAATACCTGGTCTGAAGAACTCTTAAAATGTCCAGGTATCAATCCTCTGAAGCATGTGTTTTGTCTTCATCGGTCATTTTGTGATTTCAACACTTTTTTTTTTCTGTTCTCTATGCCTGAAGTCTTATTTATATTCCTAAATGTTTCCCCTCTTCTAACTCTCCTGGTTTTCTTACTGATATTTACATTATAGCAGCCAGAACTTTTACTGAGATTCATTACTTGCTCTACTTGAAACTTGTTGTCCATGAAATGTTCCTGATGAGCAGTGATTCTGGCTCATACACAGGACTGAAGACAAAAGCCAAGCAATGCAAGTCAAAACTATATACTCTGTTAAAATCTGCCAGAAAAATGTCACAAAAAAAGGTTAAAAGCTGACTGAAGGCACTTAAGGGAATGAGCAGAGTCTCGTGGGGTAACCACAGAAATGATGTGGTGGTTTGGGGCACAGAAAGGAAGAAAGACCTCACAGAAAAATGATCAAAAGTGTGTGTAAAAAATTTTATAGGTTTATATATACAAATGGGTTTATACCTGAAAAGTTTTAGCTTGATTCAGGAGGATGGCTGAGATTTTAATTGATACATAGTTTTGTAATAAGGCAGAGAATCCTTCTCTTACAGATGCTTTATTGACACTCATGACAGAAGGTCTTGTGACCTCGAAAGCAAAGTTGAGTTTTCACAAGTACATTCCCTCAGGAGAGTGAGAATGGCTGCGTTACCAAAGCCCAGAATCCAGAAAAAGAGATGATGATGTATGTAACAGGTCTGAAAACACTCTTAAGGAATGCTCTGTCTTTGTGGACAGCTTTCCCCACAAATCTCTATCATATTACAAGTTAAGTAGAAGCTGTATGCTTAATCACTGTGTTCTAAATCTGCCTGAAAATGAAACTGTAAACCCTGGAACTTGCAACTATAAACCTTTTTCAAAAACAAATATTTCAAAGTATCTGTTTATTTGTCTTTTCAAGTTTAAACATCCTTCAACAAGATTTATTTAACTTGCAGGAAAGAGGAGAGCTGCTTTCATTAATCATAGTGACCAAAAGCACATATTAACAAAATAAATCATTAGTATGCAAAAAAGTCTACTTTTGGCTGACATTTTAGGACCTGAACACATATTTCTATTTTTCTTAGTAATGCATTTAGCCTGTAGTGATTTTCAGAACTCTGTAACATTAGAACTAATGGAAGAGAAACCAAATATCTAATAAACAGTATAAATAGAGTAAGAGGTTCGCAGAACATTTTCCCTCTCTGTGAAAATGTGTTGATGAAAATGAAGTTAACTCAAAATTTCTGACAAAAAATACCAATTTTAACAAAGAATAACCTTTGGCTAATCAGTTATTTTCTAGAGCAACATCCACCTTCTATGTATACTTAAATGTGTCAAAACAAATTTAGTTTTTCTGGATCTATAGAATGCAATGCTGAAGGCACATAAAATTGGGACAGCTTTCTAATGGAACAAATGACATATTGCTTTTCTATGCCCATCCTGAAAAAGTCCTGCTATATATCCAGTGGTAAGCACTGTACCGAAACTTATCCTAATTTGTGCTTATCAAAAGCATATTGTACTAGAAGACTGCTCATCAAAGTGCCAATTTTATATTACTAACTACTTAGCTCATTACTGTCTACATCAAGCAGCTTTGTATTTTAAGATGCAGACACAGGATATACTTAAGAACTTTGTTAAGCACTTTTGTTTGCTGCAGCAATTTCTATGTTGGCAGCATATGAGCCTAATGACTGAGAAAGATAACTGATAATTAAGGTATTACTGAAGAATGGATTAAGTGTTCTGTGGTATTGACTGGTATGTCTTGGAAAGCCCAGACATTTTTCCTTCAGCCCTGGTGGAATCAGATGCTTCCCAGGGTACTATGCTGATGAAAGAATTACACAGGAAACAACAGTGATTATTATTTAAAATGGGTTCATCTGTCATTTTTTTCTTGTTACAAAAATTGCCAAATTAACTTCCAGAAGCAGCATAATCATTCTACTACTCAGGAATGCTCAGGTCTGCCAGGTTCTCTTTTTCCTACCAAATTCTAGTGATGTTAAGGAACTGAACCATGAGTTTGCAGTGAGCAGCTCAGCGAGATACTGGTCAGCATGGAAGAAACTCTGCCTGTGGTCAATAAAAATAAATGGAAAGCACTGACTGCACGAATCCCAGAGCTGACCTCAAGGTCACTGAGTTTGAACACAGCTTCTGAGCAAGGGGAGCTGATACCTACAATACTGAAGTCTGCTAAAGACGGGACACTGAATGCAGGAATGGGAAAAAACAACCTTCTGAAAATAAAGCCAAGTCCAGCTACTCAGGTACCAGACTGAGTAGCGGAACTGTTTTCCTGGGAGAGAGTTCTTTGCTCTTGCTGCAGCATTGTCTGGAATGTTAAAAAAATGCAGTGACCTGTCCCGTTTGCCTTGCTTGTGGTACTGTAAAGGGAAAGTCTTACCTTTCCATGTGTATAAGTACTTACCGGGAGGAACAAATACACTCCAAGCTATTTGTATGTCAGAAGTGTTACTTTACATGAAAATGTTAATTTTAAGTGTGAGCTACTCTTTATGAAAGAGCTAGAAAGCTGGTAGTCAAGTTAACAAGAAGAGACCTACATTTCAAAAGTCAGAATCTGAAATTTAATTTGTGGAAGAGGGGCTCATTCTCTAAATTTGTGCTGAAAGTCCGGTGGTAAGTGTGCTGTTGGATGACAGAGGTTTGTCTGCAAACAGCCAGGAATTTGGCATGCATGATCTTTAATGTAAAAATCTGTCAAAAAAGATCAGTAACCCGTGGCATGGTGATATGTAATAAACAGTATTTTAAACTGAAAGGCTGAAAATCACTTAGAACAGTATTTAAAAGTCTGTAAATAAATTGCAGTCAATCAACAGCCACCTTGATATATTGCATGCATAGTTTATAGTTTTTAGATAGCTCACCAATATTTTTGCAGTGCTTCTCCTGTGAGGTTCTGCCACTGTGACATCCCTTCTCTTGATATAATGAGAAATTGTGGAATTATATAAAAAAGCAGCAAGTTCAGGAGTGTCTTGTGGAATAGCAAACTGCAAAGAGAAAAAATGTTAATGGTAATGACATAGTCATTCTAACAGATTTGTTCCCTTCCCAAGTGGTCTCAAATGTTGGATTAACACTGTTTTTTCAATTTAACAGCACAGCCATGAGAATATACAGTCTTCAACTAGAGGCATGACTAGCACAGCAAGATATTGCCCAGTGATAGGAATTACAGTAAATAACATTTTTTCCACTTTTTACTGGAGTCAATTTCATTGCTGTACTTGTTTTTGTTAGATACCTGGGGACAGATTCTGATCTCTATAACAGGATAAAGTTGCTGCACTGAAATCTGGTCAGTAGTTCAGATCAGAATCTTCCTATTGAAATTTAATGATTTAACCAGCTTTAGAAAGTAAAAGAGAAAAAAAAATCTGAATTCTAGCAACACAATTTTCGATCATTATTTGTTGTAGATTTATTTTGGTAACAACTTCGTATAATGCAACAGTTTGTTAATGTTTAATCTCATATTAAAATGCATTCTCTTCAGCTTTATCTTCACAGATTTTTATTCTCTGATGAAAAGTTATTTTTATTGTTGGCAGTTTGTCTTTAATTTCTACACAGAGTGCTTGTGGCTTCTTTCAAGAAGCCTCAGAGAATGTCTGGAAACCCAATTGCTATGGAGGGAAAGATAAATTCTAATTTATGACAATCCAATCATGTAAAATCACAATAAAATTATGTGGAAGCTTGCATTAAGGTCTGAACTCAGCTAAACATAGATAAGACTATTCTTTAGATTATAAAGAGCTACATCAGATCTATCTTATCAATTCCTTTAATCTCTGAACAGAAAATATCTTAAATTCCTGAAGAAAATGTTTGCAATTGTAAGAAATGTTGTAGCATGAAAGGGAAGAGAATAGCTATAAACACACAAACCCTTCCACACACTAATGCTGTGCAGTAGTGCATTTGCAAAATTTGTACCATTCATCTGATTAAAATTATGAGGCTAAAGAAGAAACTGTTTTGACATTGTCTGAGATCTGCATTAAAAAACATCCTGCGAAGTGAAAGATACTATAGTTTATTAACAGATGAAAATCCCTTAAGCAAAAATCAGAATATTTTATTTTTATTTTGCTTAATTAGGTTAACATTGTATTTTTGCAATAAAGGAACAGCTACATAGCTAGTAAATCTCTCCCTCAATGTGCTAACATGTGGGAATTCTCTTTCCAGGATTCCTTCACCAGCACATATAAGCTTCTTTGATGATGACAAATTAAAAGAACCACAATATAATGATCTGCCTTTGAAGAAATCCTCAATATATGATCACAACTGATACATATGTAGGTCCACTTGAATACTAGATGATTTTTATATTTACTTTTTTTTCACAGATCCTAGAGTGTTAGCATCTTCAGTAGTGAATTATTACAGCAAAGGTTTGAAAACAGCCCCCTGTGATTAAGAGAAAACACATATATCTCTGCAACAATTTAAAAGCAGAATTTCACCAGTGGCCTAGGTGTTCAGGTTAAAGATATTATTTTAACCTTCCCGAACCATTAGCATTGAATTGTACAACTCTGTCTCTGTAGCTATTTTATATGCCACATATTTTGCACACTATGCCTTATTTTAAATGGATTCTCAAACACTCCCTTTAACTACAATGGAATGTCTTGGTTTCCCCACCAGGAACACCTGCACTGCTTTCTTCTCCCAAGCCTTGTCACCTTGAGCAGATTTCCAGGTCTCTCCAGTTCTTCATTTCTCGTTTCAAAGCTCGGTTTATCTTTCCTCTTTTTCTAGCCAGGCAAAGCCCTCTGCCACAATGCGTAACTCCACCAGAAATGTTCTGGAAGAGGACTGTGTATAAAAGCTGTTATACAAGAGGTGTCAGCGACCTTTCAAGAGCAATGCTTTGGATGGTATTATATAGTCTCCAGACCAGGACTTGCACACAGTAATAACAGCTCTGCAGCAGGAGGAGACACTGCCTCTGGAGGAGGTTAGCTCCTGCCGGTCACGTTAGTATCATAGTTAGGGTGTACCTTACCCATGTGGTGGATTTTAGCTGCTATTTCACTGTTTCCCCGACAGATGCCTCTCTCATGGTACTCCAGTGCTCAGCTCTTGAGAATGTGCCATGTGTGTCACCCTGTATTGTCTACCATAGTTGGAAACAGCTGCCTATACCTCTGGTATTTATAGGCACTGGCTCCATAAAACTACTTTCTGCCATTAGCCTGGGAAGAAAATGAAACTCATCAGGAACACTGGCTCAGGATGAATGTCCATCTAGCTGAGCCCTCTTCTCATCAACACTGCCTGTAAGCAGATGTGGAAGGAAGAGTAAGAACAAGGCATGCATACATAATGTTCTCTCTTAATAACTTTCAGCTTCCAAATGTTTTCAGCTCAGGGACTTCCTGATCTGCATGAAGTTTTTATTCATTTTTTAATCTTCACTGGACTTCTCTTTTGTGAATTTGTCCAGTTTCCTCTTAAAACCGTGTAAACTTCTAACCCCGAGTACTTCCTTTGGCAACAAGTTCCAGACATCTAATACCTGTCGCATGAACCACCACTTCCTTTTGCTTGTTTTGAATCTGGCTCTACAGGCTTCATTTGATGCTCCAATTCCTGTGCAGTGAACACATTGCATTCCTGTGCAGAAACAGGCAGAGAGCCGTCAATCCCCACCCACACTGTTCCCACCACTTCTGATGTCGGAGATCATATTTGTCTACAGTCACCTACTTTCTAGACTGAAGCATCCCAGTGTCCTAAGGTCTTCCAGAAGGGAATTTGTTCCACATCTTTGATTAGTACTTTTGCTGCACTTTACACCTTTTGCAAGATTCCTAATATTATTACCCCTTCACACCTGTCACTGACTTCAGAGAAAGATAAGCTACGGAAAACAAGAAGTCCCTAAATAAGTCTTCCCATGTGTGCACAGGTTTGATTTCTTTGTGGAAGCACAAAGGAAACCTTTCTACAAGACAAGAAATTCAGCAATGGAGAGGAATATACTGCTTTAACTGAAAAAGAACAATTAATTCATTTCAAAGGGGAGATGCCCAAGCACCCTAAAAGAGCTGGGTCTGAAGTCCAAGAGGAGCCAGGCCTATAATGTCCTTAGCCTCATCTGGAATTTTGAGCCAGGCATCTTGCTGTTTATACAAAACCTGAAGGAAGCTGTCTCTGCATCCTCTTCCCGTCTGAAGCAATAGATAAGCATTACATATTTGAAACCTGATTTGTGTATTCATGCTGTTCAGTGCTTTGAAAAGCAGAAATAAGGAAAGGATGTTTAAATTCTTGCAACAATGAATGTGCATCTAAAGCCATATTCTGCTAAGACAGATGGACCATTATTTAATTATTACAGGAAGACTTCACACAAGCCTCACAATAATTTAGTCTTGTGGTCTTATGTAACAGATGTGATCGTTATCAAGTAGGAGAAGGAAGAATGAACTCAAAAATCTTAAAAATAACCAACCAAACATTGCCTGAAAATGTTGTTAAGAACTGTGGCGCTATTCTACCTAGGAGCTTTGCCCGTCTGATAGCTACACTCCCATCTTAGCTTCTTAATGGAAACTTAGAACACAGTGGCTAGGGAAGGGGGATGCTGAACTCCTTTTCATATACTTGCAACCTGATCCGATCAGTGTTTTTGAGATGCTAGGCTTGCAAATACAAATGCAGCAGCTCAGCTTCTTGTTCCTCACCACTTTTGAAAAATAGGTGCAAATGCGGTGGAAAAGATTAATGGAAAAAAATCCTCTGTTTCCAAACTTGCTGTGTTTTGGGTACAAAATGGAAACATTTTCTGTCTTCAGTTCCTTATCACTCATTTCCTTTTTCTTCCTCTAGAGAAACTAAATAAAAGGGTGGAATCCTAACCCCGTTCTGCATTCCTGGGCGAAACACAAAAATCAGGCCATAATGCATTTGATATCCATCAGCTTTTCTATACTCTTGTAAGTATATACTCTAGTTCTCTCTCTTTAAGCTAAAGACTTGTCTTGTAGCTTTGTGGTCATGAGCAATCATCTTTACTAGAAAGATGTCTCCACTTTCGTCCACTGTACCGAATTCAAACCCCTCCTGGTATGCAAAAGACATACAGCACTTTTAGCATTTGGAACACAGTTCTCCCCACAAGATGTTTAACAGGCTACTGGTTAAACTCAAGAAGTGTTGTTTATTCCAGAAATGTCTGGAATCAGTTATGCTTGATAAATTGGATACCTTGGTTTTGATGGGATAATATGTAGAGCTGTGTTTTGCTGAATCTTCTGACTTTGAGCCAACCCAAGCTCTTTTGGGGGGATCTGCCATCATGAACATAGATCTTAAAACACGCTTTTAGGCGCTGGCATATCAACACTTTACTGAGGAGGCTGCTACTAGGCTTCCCCTTGTTAGTGTTTCCTCCAAACTTTGGGATCTCCAGCTCTGCTATAAATGAAGAACTGCTCTCCACAATCACCTGAAAGGAGGTTGTAGCATGGAGGGTGTTGGTCTTTTCTCCCAAGTAGCAAGTGATAGGACGAGAGGAAATGGCCTCAAGTTGTGCCAGGGAAGGTTCAGACTGGATATTAGGAAACATATCTTTGCAGAAAGGGTCGTCAGGCATTGGAACAGGCTGCCCAGGGAAGCGGTGGAGTCACCATCCTGGAGGTGTTTAAAAGGCATTTAGACGAGGTTCTTAGGGACATGATTTAGTGCCAGAATTAGGTTGTGGTTGGACTTGATGATCTTAAGGGTCTGTTCCAACTGAAATGATTCTATGATTCTATATCCATGGAAAGGGAAGCAATTTGGATAGCAAACTATACCTAGGAGTAACACTTGTGAAAAAATCGGTAGAGGAATTTTTTCCTTTCTGCTGGAAGGATAAAAATAAATACAGAATCATTTCCAAGTAGAAAAACCAAAAACCTGTCAGGTTACTGACAAATTTGTAACTTTTATGAGTTAATATTGATTAAGCCATAAAATAATTGTAGACTATATGAATTCCTTTATCAAGTGCCCATACATTAAAACTTCCATTTCTGGGGTACCTTCCATGCAGAATTCCAGTTGACAGTTTAACTTCATAGGATATTCAAAGCATGTTCTTTATCTTATCATATACTTAGTGCATGGAAATGGCCTCTGGCAACAAAACATGCTAAGAAGCAGCTGTGCAGAAAGAGACCCAGCTTACACTGCACGTGAGTCAGCAGTGTGCCCCACCACATCCTGGGCTGTATGACCAGGAGCAAAGGCCGTACATTGAAGACGTGATTACTCCCCTCTGCTCAGCACTCATTAGACCACGTGTAGATACAACATCTGGTTTTGGAGCCTCAGCAGAAGACAGAGATCAATACACTGGGATGAGTTCAGCAGGGGGCTCCCAGGGATGCTCAGGGCTGGAGCGCTCATCTTGCAGGGAGGGGCTGAGGGACCTGAGCTTGTTCAGCCCAGAGATGAGAAAGCTTTGGGGGGACCAAAGCTGTTGAAGGGCAAGGTTATCACAAAAATGGAGCCAGGCTTTGCACAGAGGTGTGTGGTGGGATGATCACAGGCAATGGGCATAAGTTGAAACAGAAGAGGTTCAGACTAGGTGTGGGTAAAAAATCTTTTCCCTGTAAGGGCAATCAAGGAACAGCAGAATTTACCCAGAGAGGTTTTGCAGTGTCTGTCCTTGGGTGCTTTAAGGATCAGACTGAACAAAGCCCTGAACAAGCTAACCTGACCCCACAGCTGACCCTGCTTGAGCAGGATGCTGGACCAGAGTACTCCTGAGGTCTCTTCCAACCTGAATAAGCCCATGATCCTGAAAAACCAAATCACCATACAAATTAGCTGTAAATTATTTGTATTGGAATAAAAACTAAAATTGTGTTACAGTCTTTAGAAATACTTAGTGCTATGATACCTGGTGGCTCTCTATTAAATAAGCAACTCTGAGAAGTTCATGTCCTTCAGTTTAATGATATTGCATTATTGTGTGATAAAGGATTTCGCCCACTGCTAACAGGCTCAGGTGTAAGACCTTTTGACAAACAAACCAGTGCTAAGTTGTATCAGACTCAACTGAGGAGTTATGTGCATCCCTCGACATAACAAAGGTTTACATCACCTTTGGGAGTTCCTCATCTAAGCACTGCTGTATACTTGACTTCCTCAATTAAAGTACTTCTTAGTCCACAAGAATTTTCAGGGTCCCATCAGAACTGAAAAACTTTGTGTAATCTATTCAAAGCCATGTTAAAAATGACCCTCAAGGAAAACTCTGCATATTTCCATTTAAAAAAATATCTTGTATCTAATGCTGTGATACTGAATCAAAACATGACTTTCTTGTCATAAGAAGAGTGCAGAAACCAAACACATACCACGCAACACAACTGTCACACTAGAAACAATATAGACTATCTATATCTTGCTTTTTACCCACGAAAATAATCTCAGGGTCATTGTGAAAAACTCTCCAAAATGTCGTTTGTCCGTCTCAACCACAACATCCCATTGTGAAGGGCAGGCCGAAAAAATGAAGCAAAATGCAGACAGGGATGGAAATAAAAGGGTCTGACTTACCTTTATTTGCATTGTATTAATAGGAGAGCTTGTTTGACAGTGCAATGGTCCGTGTGTCTGAATATGAAGAACGTAAAGAAGAAATTCTTCTCGACTGGACACAGGCCAACCGACATGGAGAACTGTATTGTTGATGGCACTTGGTCCTATATTGTGCAGCTGCCAAACAAATATCATCAGTACTTTCCAAGGCAGTAAATAACAACAAAAACCACAGCAACTACCACCTAGACATTTTCAAATTCTTAGTGTCCACAGTACTTTGGAAAAGATGTAGAGATTATTAATATCATTTTATTGATGGAGGATCTATGACAGGTAGGGGAAAAGGGCCTCTCCGTGTTAGCTACAAAGCCAGTGGCAAATCTGGGAGAACAACCTTTTCTTATCTGAGTCTGTATTCAAGAAACCCAACACTTTTCTCATTTTTTCATACATATGAAAGACCTGAAATTACCCAGAAAAGTATAAAAGACCCAAACCAAAACACACTAGCAGAATACACTATACAAATATATACAATGAACCTTAACAGAACATACCTGAATATAGTAGCTGAAACCTCAGGACACAAAGAATCACATTTCAGGGTGCAGGAATAGAAGGTATAGCAGAGCTTAAAACAGTTTTTGTGGTTAAGAACTCTATTTTCAACACTATTGAGTTCAAATTTCCCCGAAAGAAAAAAATGGACAAATTTTTCTAAAGGAACATGACAAGACATTATTCTTTTCTGGGGAAATGAGTACATAGAAATAATAGAAACCAAAAAATCTGGGATTTTAAATAGTTTTCTTATATCGGTTTACAATTTGAAAATATCTGATGACCATAGGAAGTTTTGATACATGTTAACACTGGACATAAGAGCTAAAGAAGAAGAACGTCATGGAGCTTTACTCAAAGTTTCTAGAAATGTGAGAACATATTTTTTTTAAATGCCTAGAATTATTGTGACTGATAAGCTTTATTTAGAACCAAATAAAACCCACTTTTAATCTTACATCTTCTTCAGTGAAGGGCTTTGGGTGGGTGTTTAGGCTCTTTTATTCTTTGCTGATATCAATAAACCATGAAAGAGGCTTCTTTAATCACTGTAACTATTTAATCACTTTAACTATTTTAATATATTTGAAGTCACATATATATTTCTGCAAACAGACCAAATGTTTGAGACAGGAAGATTTGTTAGAGATTTTTCAGTTCAGAGAGATGTGTTAAGATGAGGAATTTGCAAGTAATATTTTGTATTTCACAGTCTGCTTCATTATGCTTTAGTATTAGTCATGCAAATTGTAATCTTACATTCCTGATTAAGATCAGCTGCTTATATTTTCTTGAGTGCTAGTTTGTGAATCATAACCATATGTGAAGCACCCTGTTTTACCCCCTAGAATTAAGGTCATCATCACATTCCAAAGATGGTCTGTATTCCATATAGTTCACTCAAGGCACTTTTTTCTAATTTGAACTCTTCTTTTTTAATCAGTGAATCATCAACAGAAAAAACCCCCCACAACAATACTTCAAACACTGAGAATTATTTTCAACAGAACATTTTCTAAGCAATGAGGTAACAAGTTGCATGTATATCTACAGGTTGTTTTTTGGTTTTTTGTTTTCTTTGGTTTTTTTTCACTTAGCTAAATGTTAAAAGAAACATTTTTCTCTGTGCACAACAGTCACAGCTTTTAATGAGAAATCAATCGAATCACTGAAAATATTTGGCACTGACTGCAATAAGCTTTTAAGCACTGCTTTTTAACTCTTGTCAAACACTCAAAATGTTTATAGATCCCCTAAATGTCAAAGACAGACTCACAGCATAAACTAATATCTCCTCCATTAACAAGAACTGGGGTTATGAATTCCCAGATTAAATTTGGGTCATGTACTAAAGTCAGAATATTTACATTTGTGGCTTTATCTAGTTGCAGATAAAGACAATAACCCAAATTAATCAGGATTTCAATGGAAGCAGCATGAGGTCTTGTGGCAACGTCTATAATTTTTACCTCATAAATGTGTTCTACTAAAGGACCAAGTTCTTCTTCTTTTGTAGGTTCATCTTTGGGTTCCCAGTTGTGAAGTGGCAAAATAATTGTTGGGGGGTGAGACACTCTGTAATACATAAAACAGGTTAAACCAGTAACTGTTAACATAGATCTGCTGCATTCCTTTCACAAAATATTAAGACCGCTATATAAACCTGAGCCCTTAAGGACATTTTATTTGCGCGCATTCATTAGAATTAGGTCAGGTGAACAATACAATGCTTTCATAAAGTACTACTCAGTCTTTACAGACTACTGAGGGTGTGCATTTAGTTTTACACTTCCTGTGGCGGATGGTCCTTTCCAGAGAAAGGAGTGACTCTTTCTCTATTTACAGAAAGGAATGCGCCTCTCAGGCACTTATGTCGTTCTCACTGATGAGATATCTGAACATGTTATCCACAAAAACAGAGTAATGTTACATAAATAAATGTATTTTCTCATTTCCATTTAAAGCCTGTAGATATTTAGTGCTATGCATCTTCCTTCCCTGCAATACATTTTTAGATATTTATTTAACTGCCCTGACTGTAAATCCCCTATAACCTCTCTTATTATTCCTTTAAAAAAAGTAGTCTATCTCATTTTACAGGTGGGAAACTGAGGTACAGATAGGGCAAATGACTTCCATAATGTCGCAATGGAAACTGTTGTATCAAGAAGCTGAATTCAGGACTAGAGTTTGAAATAGTGCCCCAGGCTCCCCATCTGCTTTGCAAGCGAAGTAGCAGCTAAGGCATTCCCTGAAACACTGTTACAACTTGCAACATGTAAATGAAACAAAAATGAAAAATATTGTGACTTAATATTAACATCTTCCTCTCCATGTACTATTTTTCCTTTCCTTCTATGCCTGACCCCAAGAAAGGACCAAGTACTCTCCTGTTAACTTTTCTCTTTGAATCATGAGCATTTTGTTTTCCATAAAAACTGGAAGTTCCTTGGAAGAGTCCCATTCAGATGCCAACTTTAACCTTATTCAGTTGCTGAGAAGTTGGGAAATCAGATCCCAAGAATTTCTTTTAGCATGGTTGGTGACTTCTGGCACATGCTAGCACTGGCAGTAGCTCTTGGTGCTGTAATGGTAAGTATTGCCCTTTCTTCCCAAGGGTCAACTCTCACTCAGTTTTGCTGGTTTACAGAATCTTTAGCTTAAAGAAAAGCCTTAAAATTTCAATGCTTGTTTTGCCAAAGCTGGAAGTTTGCTGACAGAAAACTGTTAAAATAGAATTGCTAATTACTTTTTTCCAGAATATAACATTTGACTGATACGATGGACTTCTATCCACCGATGTTAATTCACTTTCTGTTGAATATAACAGAGAAAGCACCACTGCAGATTACCCCTTCAAGAAAAGATTAGAAGAGCGGATGTTTTTGTTGCAAATGCTGACATTTTGAATTACTTTAAGAAGAAACAAACTGTTCCTGCTTCCAGCTCTTGTGTCATGTACAACGCATGAAAGGTCTGATAGAAACTTTGCTACAGAATACAGCTCCTCACAGCAGCAAGGGATCCTAGAGGAGAATAACTTAATACCATCTAGCTAAAGTACAACTCTTCCTGAAATTCAGAACTTTAAATACTTGCCCTGACTTCAAAAGGCTGGCAGTTTGTACTGACGAGTATGCCAGAGGACAAATTTACAAGTCAAACCAAATAATAAAGGAAATGAAATATATTTATTAAAAAGTAATTTCAGATGAGGTATTTAGCCTAATTGGTTATCTTTCACAAATGGCCTTGCATCCAGTAAGAATTTTAATTATTAATAGTTGTTGGAGAATAGGAACTTTCCTGTGTGGTCACGAAGCCAAGACACAGAGACCAGTAAGCCACTGCAAAAATTTGCAAACCAGAAAGGATACATAGGCAGAAAGAAGCAGGCATGAGGTTTCAAAAAACAGTGTTTTCTATTACATTCCCTGTGCAGTGTTTTTGTTATCCATAGAAATGCAAAATGCAAAGTGTAAATGTAGGCACTCAATTAAAACTATTATAAAGTATATAAGAAAATTTATTTTGACAGATTTTACAGTTATTTTGAGGACTTCTATTGACATGAAAATAGCAAAATCAGGTGAAATTAAACAGAAATCCTCTATTTGACTATTTTATTTTGCATTTATCTTAGAATATATCTAACATTTGAATGATTTATTAGGCAATGACTTTTCCTAGACTTCTAGGAAACAACGATCAGTCAAACAAGAGCACTGAAAAATAAGGTATATTCTACACAAAATGCTTATGTGGGATATACAGTAAGAATTTGACCAGCTGCAAATCCTTCCAGTCCAAATTACTTCCTTTCTGAATCCCACATTCCTCCAGTGCTCTTTCAGCAGTGGGAAAAAACAACTATAAAACTCTTAAATTTTTATTAAAAAAAAATGTAAGCAGAATAATCAAATCTCAGTTATTAGAGCAAGTGCTCATTGAATGAACGATCTAAGGAGTTATGTTAAATTTCTTTTGAATAGGATGATGAAGATTTCTTCCTTTCTCACAGAAGCAGTTTTGCATGGGTCCACTGTGCACGTGTGTATGCATGTATGCATACACACAACTTGATAATTACTTACTTTCCTCAGTAAAATCTACAATTATTCCAGTTCCACCTCATGCAACTCTGTGCAGACCAGCAGGGAAACCAATGCAAGATATTTTCCAGTCAAAATGTGGACACGGTCTCTTTTTTGTTTTTATTTTTATCTAGGAAACTGTGAGCTAATAGTTCCCTTGGAGCTGTATGCTCCAGCATCTCTGAGTAATTAGCAAAATCTGTCAACAAAGCTTTTGGGAATTTTCCTTTGTATATGCATGCTATAGCTAATAAGAAAACTAAGACTTAAGAGACAAGGAACTGGAAGTCATTCAATTAAATAATTCCTCTATATTTAATGATCTGTTTCTTAGCATTGCAGGCAGTAGTTCAAGCCATTTTTCCACTTGTGGGCATGCTCTTTTTAAGAACTGAGGATGTTTTGTCGTTTTTTTGTGTGTCTATCTATTTACCTATTAGAGAATTTTTCATTAAAAAGAACACACTATGGCACAGAAAGAACATAATGGAGGCAAAGAGTTTCCCCAAAGTTTTCAAAGAATACAAAAAGTCTGTAAGATTTTTCTATGAAAGTGATGAGCAACCTCGCTGATAAAAAACCAGAATCCACAACACTGGAAGCAGCCCTCACTGAGAAGTCTCCTGTATGTGTCCATAACCATTTCATGGACGTGCTGAAACTCGAGCCAGTCCTTGACCTGGGTGTCCACCTATGGCAACATTCCTGGGAATTCTCAGGTGTTCTTGGTAGGTAAGGCATTTGGAGTCATAATATGCCAAAAGATTCACTACATATGGTTATTGTAGGTGGAAAGATTCAATACAAAAAAGGAGTTATCATTATGAATTGAAATGGTTGAATACTTACCCTCTGATCTGTACTTGAGCCATAGCGCTGATGTTGATATGGAGGTTAACTAAGTTGCTAGTGGGATTAATCTTGTTAGAACTGGAAAAGATAGGAACAAGGGTTACAAAAGGTTATTTAGCAGAACTCTAGGCTGTTATAGATACAGCACTGAATACCACAAGGCCTACAATTAGGAAGCAACACCATCGGACATATTACACCATGGGCTTGCTATTGCCACTCTTTACTCTTGTAGCACACTGTTATTTAAGTTTTATATTATTTGAGCCCGTCACATGTTTAATAAATAAGCAAAACAAGCAACACAAGAATCCTATGCATGAATATGATGATACAAATTTATTTAGCTCAGAATATAATGTAAATTCCCTTGTTCAACTTTGCTATCTGTAAGAGTAGGAGTATCTTAATAGATTACAAGGGGTGTTTCATGCATTAGAGGAAGGCAGTGTTAATGAATAGGATAGGCTTCGTTACAATAAAATTTGCTGTTTTGACTCTTCAAACTTGTGACTTCTGCATGACAGACTCTCTGAAGAAAAATAACCAAAATAAACTGGTTTTACCCCTCTTATCTTCTCCCCTCCCCTATCCAGACTGTTTACACTCTTAATTCCACTTAGCACTAAAAACAGATCCCTATGTTTAAAGCCTAGTGCTCTCACTCATTTTATTGTCTTTTGTTACTAGAAATTCTTAGTAGCAAAGGTAGTTTCTCTTACTGCAAAAGGTCATTCCTATGACTCTAGCCCATTCATGTAAAGAAAAGTTTGCAGGTCCAAATTCACAAAGATAGTGAAAATAAATAATAACAGACTTAGAATTTATTCAATTATGGGATTAATGATACTAAATTTGGAGCTTTATCAAGCAAGCGTGGAAGTACTTCCTTGCTTCATGGAGACTAAGTTTCTATTGCTGTCACAGTTTACTGTTATCACATCTGGGCAGCATCAGTCCAATGGAAACATTCAGAGGAGGCCAGCATTCCCAGCAGCTGACTCCTGAGGAGTAAAGGGTAATACTGCTTTGATCCAGGCTTGCTGGTTACAAATTGCTAAAATTAGGAGCAGCTCTAATTTGTTTGTAAACTAATGCAGATTGCCTTCAAAAATCATTTGAACTTTTGACATAATCTTCTATAGTCATTGCTTTGAGCAGAAAAGTACAAAAATTGCTTAAAGTATAAAAATGACTACACTACCGCTTTGTTAGAATAAGCTCCTCTCCAACTTGTACAATGGTACTGCTTTCTACAGAGTTAAAATACAGATTTTGATCATAGATATTTGGTATTCAAATCTTGTTTGTGCTTTCTGGTATTTTGTAAAGAAAATAGTTTAAATAAAAGTGCCAGGACAGATCCCTCTCTAAGGGGTATATAATCACCTAGTGAAATTCACATCAGACAAGCAATCAGATTTCAGGACACTACTCAGCCTCTTGCTTATTTCCTATAAGTGATGAACTTCAGTCTTGCAGACTGAAATATTGATTTCCAGTTGATGTTTTCGAGTAAATTAAAGGTCTCTTTTTTGAATAACTCAGCTGAGAACACAAATTCAGACATGTTCTGTGCTTCCCTTTCCTTCCATTTAGGGAATTTCCTCTTTCTTCCTATGGATTTCTGTTTCCTTTGTCTTTTGAGACTGTTTTACGTGTTCACTAAGGTCATAGAAATGCACAAACTGTAGCGCTGCTTGAGAAAGAATGTAGAAAGAGTGAGTTTTAACCGTAACATCCCTATGCAAGAAGGTTTTTGTTTCTTTGTTTGCTTGGTTTTGGTGGTGTTTGTTTATTTATTTTTTAATGTTTGGTTTTCTGTTTGTTTGGTTGGTTTTTTTAAGTAGTTGCATGCTTTTCAGCATTTTGATATCAGTTTGTGGAAATTGTCCTTTTTTTGTGGCCCAACAGATTTCCTCATTTTAGTGAGCCACAGTCACGGAGGAAGCATGAGATGTTGCTCTCCCCTGAAATTCAGACTTATTCCTTCAGTAAATCCTTGTCAGTTTTTCTACGAACATGACCTGTCCATAACTCTTATTATCTAGCTACCCGGCTGCCCAAAAAAGCTCTGAACCTCCCCAATTTCACAGCATGAAAAGGGTAGTGGTGAGAGTCTCTGATGCCCGTTTCAAACTGTATTGCTTGCATTAATGACCTGACAGTGAACATTGGTACAGACAGGGGACCTACAAGCTAGACATGGTATCTTGTATCTCTCTCTGGAGGAGTCCATGCTCAGGTTTGTGTGGCCTCCAGCTTGCCAGCCAGGCCGCTTGGAGAGAGCTGAGGCCTGACCAGGCACCTCTGTGTCTTCTTTGGCTTTGCTCTGCCCTTCTCAACTTTCCGCATGTCCTTTCCTTCAAGAGTTACAGTATGGAAGCATGACTGAAACATTTTAAATGTCTCAGGTATATAGTGAACATGATCAAGGCTCTCATTAAAGGCCAGACACTAGCAATTAAGGCTCTGTGTGTGGGGCAGTGAGGGCCCCGTCAGGAGCTCCAGTGTGTATTTGATGAGGACAGATGGAGCAGAAGCCCCGCCACCTACCGAAAAAGTCCCAGGTTTGTTCTTGCTGTTGTCCTAGCCTGTGCTTTTTTGTCCCTGTGGAGAAGGTACTGCTCAGCATAAACCTGAAGATTCTTCAGCAGTCATATGTCAGCTCCACAAATGTGGAGGAAACTAATGGAAAAATGACAAAGGTTCCCCTGCATCAAACTGAAACAGTTTTCTCTCTTCATGCCAGTAAATCACTTGAGCAGATTTTAACTGATCTCCTCTTGAAGTGGTATGTCTTTCCTTTCCTTTTTTTCTTTTTTAATTTTCAGAGCATATGCTTTTAAATAGAGAACTGTGTTACAAAGTGATCACTGCCCATTAATTCTGAACTGGAAAACAAAGTGCAAATTTGGCAAACCTGTAGAAGATCCTTGGACCACTGAGCAATATCAGTTAACATGAATTTTAACAAAATAAAGCCCTCAGAATAAATCTAAAACTGATTTGACTAAAAGATAACAAGGCTCCAACTCCACAAATCCTCCTGAAGAAAGCTGCCATAGGAAAACCTATAAAATAACTACTGATACTGATTAGTTAGATTGACCTTCTTACATATTAAACTTCAGATCTCAATAGGAATTCAGAATTTAAATAACCATACTCTTGATACAACATCTGACCTTTTTATTTGCAGCTCAAAATTGATGCTGAAATCTGCATTTTCAAAATGCTGAACAGAAAAGCGAATGCCTGTAGAAAACTGAGAAAGAAACAAAACAACAGGTTACTAAAAATGGTTGATCTCCCCATATCAAGAAAGCAGAACTGTTCAAGATCGCATTTCACTGACTTGTATAGGATACTGGTGCTTTTTAAAATTAGTATGAAATAATATCATCTAGGTGTTTTCAGGAAAAAATACCATCCTGCCTGTGTATGTCACCAGATGGAAAACTTGGCCGTACAGAGGAAAGATCAAGAGGAACAGAGAAGCACATTCCCAGAACACAGCGGTGGGCCCGTCTTCATCCAGACGGCCTTTGCTTTCCTTTGCCAAGCCAGAAGAACATAATGGCTGTCTGGCACCTCTCCTCCCTGCCTCCATCCTTGCCTGCCTTCTTCCAGCTCTCCAGGACTTCCCGCTCCTCCCTTTGTCTCTGTAGTTTCGACATGAGCTGTGTGCTTTAGGTGCTTCTTCTAGAGGCTAAATTAGCAGCAGCTTGATGTTTTAGTTTGATTTGGTTTGAATTTTTTCATTGCAGCGTCTGGGAGCCACAGTTCAGTTAAGAGGAATACAACTTCAAAGTCACATTTGCGGCTCAGTTTGCCACAACTTGCAGTGTGTGACCACAAAAGATAGAGGGTAGAACACACAATTGCTAAAACTGAAAGAGATAAGGGCTTCCACTGGTGCTCCCTTGTGTTTATGCAGACCTTGCTTCCTTTCTCTGGTAATTTCCATTTCCTTTGCAAGAAGGGCATGGAGTAAAGCAGAACAAGTTTATTCAGACGAGAGAATGGAATTGCAGGGCTAACTAAAGGAATATACAATAGCATATGGTGGTGTCTCTGTGACGTTCTTGTTGGACATAGTTACAGCCCCTGTATGCAAGTGGCAGGGGAGCAGTGGGAGATGCCATCTCTCCTCCATGTTAGATTAATAAAAACGTACTGCAATCTTTAAATTAATGTGTTTAATTGCCTCGTTTCAATGGCACATATTTTGAATCTGGTAATGTTTGAAATATGAATTTTGCATTGAGACTGAGAGCAAAGTCTACAGCCTGTAATCTTGTGCAATTTCTCACTCCCCCACCTCTCCTCCTGCCTGATGGCAGAATTTCCTGCCAGATAACTTGTACACTGTGCTTTCATTTTTTAAAAAAGAATGGTTACATAGAACCATATTCTCCATGTGGAGAAACAATCTTCCTGATAAATTCATCAAAAGGCATTAGGAAATGAGGACACCGTTCCTTCATCTCTGCCAATATCTGACTAGATTAGAGGGAAAAAAAAGAAAAGAAAAACAGTTGTCTGCTTGGCCTGCTTTCCTTAACATATTTGGGGTAGCATTGTCACCAACAGGACAGGACACAACAATGTAGAGTTTATGTTTGGAACCTAGATTCAATATCACTGAAGAGGAGGCATTTTCCTCTGTGGGTGTCATTTCAGATATTTAAGCAATTCCTTTATCCCAAGCATTTTTTTGTCTTTAATTTTCATTCAATTCTCCTTCTTTCCTCACGTGCACTGGTGCATCACTGAATCTTAATCCATCTCCAGAATGAGACTCAGCTAACATGTTTCAATTACTTCTTTCAGTTGTCCTATGCTGAAAGCAATGTTGTCATCATAAAAGAAATGACAAGTTAAGATCTCTGAATTCAGATCATTTTAATGACATAGTTATAGCTAATCTCTTTTTTTAGAAATAAAATCTGTAAGATGAAAAGATAATGCTCATTAAATTAAACAGAAGCTGAATAGCTAACCCGGAATAGAGATATTAAGCTACTTTTAAGGCCACTTTTTGAAGATGATTTTAACAACTGCATTGATATTTCATTCACCTTTAAAAATATGACATGATTTTTTTAATCTCTGAGACAAAAATTCCAAATATACAATTCAGCATTTCTCTTACTGTTTTTATTAATCAGTCTCTATAAACTTGTTTCCACTTATAGCAGAAAAAAAGATTTGATGAATCAAGGATAAAATTTTCCTCAGAGCAGACATGAACTCCAGTTTTGATGATCTATTGTACCTCTGAGGCTTAGTTCCTTATTTAATACTGAAACACACTCCTACTGTATGAGTCTAATAAGCTGCAGATGTTGCCTTTGTATGGTCGTGTGACTTTGTTAATGTCAAGTAACCCTTGACACTGCTACTAATAATGGGGCAAAGATGCTCACATGCTCTTGCTGAAAACCCACTGAGGCCAAAGGAGTTAAATTTGTTCGATCTTATAACTTAGCAATCACTCAGCCTCCTTATTTTAGTAGAACATTCATTTTATCAGAATAGTTCAGTTTTACTTAAAATTTACCAAGTGAAGTTAGTTTCATTAAAATTGCATTATTTTCCACGTTAGTAACATCATGTATCTTTGAAATACATGACATTTCTGCTATTACTGATAAGCTTTAATCTGTTATTATGTTTGACAGGATCTACGAGTATGCTGGGAGACAGAGGGTTAGTTTAGGGTTTTTTTGAAGTGTCTTACAGTGCACCTGAAAGATAAAGCTTCTGTGCTCTTGGAGAATCAACTTAGCACATATCAAGAAATAGGTAAGGCCCTTCAAGCCTCCCAGTCTTCTAATTTCTGTTCATTTCTATTAACTTCCAAATTGTTCTACCAGAATTTAAAATAAAATCTACATCTCACTCGCTAAGGCCATTGAACAGGCATTAGGAAGTTTGTCAATATGATCCATTTCAGTGTCATAAATAAGTACTTTGAGCAATCTTTGCCAGTGAGATGGTATCACAGACACTTAGTTTGCATTCTGGGTCATAATGACAATGATGCATTTTGAAGATGTGAAGTGTTAGACAGCTCTGTAGAACACTGCAGTAATATCCCATGGGTTATATCACGAAATCCTGACATAACTCTCATACTCAGAAGTTGATCTTACAGAGTTCAAGAATTCTAGGATTTCAGGGTGCTGAAAAGTCATAACAGTGACTCAATAGTTAAGAGTTTTAGGAATGTTTGATTTTGACCTAACCTTCTCTTCCCTCTCCCTCACAACTTCCACAAAGAGTCCCTTTCGGACTGAATATTTTGAGAATAACTGATCTCCTGCCAGAGCAGAATTGTTTTGCAAAACTGGAAATGGATCAGAGCAGCCTTTCGTGATTTACACAATTTGTACAAAGGGCTGGTATTTTGCTGTTGGAAGTACATTTGCCATCATAAATACATTTAGACTGAAAAAGCTCAAGTCCTTTCACCTTTACTAAGCTTCCAGGAGAACTGGTTTCAAAGATGAAGTTAGTCTTGAAGCTTCCACTCACTATAATCAACCACTTTTGCCATCTGGCTTTGTAACGCTCTATCTTCATATGCCTTAATTTTCAAGGGTTGGATTCTTTTGATATAAGCCAGAATGTCATTATACATGTTATGAACCCTGCTGTTTTATTCTGCTTCTTCTAAGTCTCTCTTTATGAAGTATTTTGCTCAGGAATATCTGGTAACAGTGCATTTATGGCAGCCCTAGAGCTGATTCTGAGGAAAAACAGGATTAGTTACGCTGTGATAACCCATAAGGAGGGAGGTGAGACTGGTACTACTTTAGTGGCCACCAAATAGCATTCCTGAAGTCTTCACAGTGCTGGCATTTCAAGTCAAGGATGATGTAGCAACAGGGCTTTGGATTTACAGGGAGGAGCGTGAGGGGCTGTAGTCTATCTAATACCTTCACACTAAGACCTTTCCATTGCTTATGTTTATGACAGTATGCAAATTACAAAGATTTGCTCCTAGCTTGATATACAATGTTAGTGTCTCTCATGTTTAGTCTTCCTTTTCTTTCCCAAATCCATGGGGGTTTATGCTCTCCTTCCCCCCCACTGCACCCCAGTCATCCACATTCTTGTCCACTTTTGTCTGTATCTTGAGAATTTGCATCTGCCATGAGACTAACCAGAAAACCACTAAGCAGATACCTAAATTTGCTGGGTTTTTTTGGTACAAGAAATTATTTGCCTTAACTTAGGATTTATCTAGTGCTTTGGCCCATCACTGCCTTCCATCATCCCATTATGAAAACTCCATTCCTCAGAAAGATTTTCAAGTACTCTTACTTTTTAGGATCTTCATTTAGGAGAACAAAACAAAAACTATAAAACCTTTTAGCCCTCTTCTCTATACTCATCGACTCCAATACCTATCCAGTCTGCATTCTTTGTGCAATGTGCTTCCCAGAATATATTTCTAATATCCCCTTCAGACCTCTAGTTCACAGTAGCTCTACAAAGAAGGATCCTCACCAGGCAGGTTCCTGCTCCCAGTGGATCCATTTCCTGGAGTTCATTTTTCAATGGTTTCCAGCTCTTTGTAATCTCAGAGTCTATCTGGGACTGCTTGTGACCATGAAGGCAGTTGACTATGAGACACCTGGTCCTGCACTCACTTTCTGAAGCTCTCTGACTGATGTGACACTAACCTAATGAGCCAAACAAGCTTGTTCTACTCCCAGTCTCCTATCACATGACCCTTTAGGTTTTTTTATCGAGTGTCTGACTTCAGGGACAGAGGGTCTGATGCTTCAACACCATAAGAAGCCAGGAAAATATCCCTCCATAGAGAGTCTGAAGAGAGAAATATTGATTTTCCATAGGACAAACCTTAAGTTAGTAGGGGTTTTGTAAATATGAAGGAGATTTCATTTGTTTCTTTGCAAAGCCCCAGGCCCAGTATGAAATGCAAACAGTGGCAGTTTTCAATTAAAAGCTGTTGCTTATTCCTCATATATGTTCATGCTGTTGACTGCTTCACTATTATTAGGACAGCTTTTTATCTAGGTGTAAAAGCTTGGATTATGTGTTTTTAGTTAAATATTCATAGCAATTATGAATTTATAAGCAGTGCTAGAATTCCTTTGCGAGGGTATCCATGGCCGAATATTTCTGGGTTCAACAGTTCTGGGATTAGTCTGAACTGTTTTGTCATGAAATAAGGACAAGTGATGACAATTGTGGAATGGGTAGCACTGTTTTAATCTTCAAACCTACGTTTAATCATTATCTGCTGTCCTTTGTCAGTCATTATTCAGTTCCTCTTTTGTCTAAAACCAATGCTACCAATGTTCCATTTAATGTGCAGTATGATTTATGAATAGCTGTCTTAGGAAAATGTTTAGAATGACGTTAATTACTTGAAGGGAAACTTGACTGCAACCATATTTTCATGGATATAAATCATGATATAAACTTATAAGACAACCCTTATGCACGTGAGATGAGAATCAGGCTAAAAACACTGTCATTTACTGTATATATCTTAAGTAGAAAGAACACTAAAAGGGAGAGATAAACAGATCACATTATGGATTTGGACTCTTTTCTCATTATACTAGTGTAACTTCTATGACTTAAATTGAGTCACTCTCATTTTCTCTAGAGTAAGTGAAATAAAACACAGGCTCTAGCATAATTAATCTTTTAGAATAACAAATCATTAGTTTTTCAGAAGCACAGTTCTGCCTTTTATTACACCAACAATTTCCTGTCCAAGTAAATAATTTGGTTTAGGTGCTGCTTATTGGGACACATTCTGCTAATTGAATAGTTTTCCATTTTCTCCCCTTCAAAATTCAATTAGATAAAAATCAGTAAACGCATCTTTTTTTCCCCTTACGTTTGCGCCAGCCACCATGGGGTTCCCAAGATCACAAACCACCATTCTAGTTTCATTTTCCATCTTGTAATCACAGCTCAGTACACGCAGTGCCTGTAACAAAAGGACACCAATACGGGGGTCAGAGATCACGGTGAAATATATTCAGTTGGGAAAGTGACGCCTTTTTGACTGTGACATTTCTTTTGATTTCAGACACCTGCTCAGTGCACTATCAAAACATGTAATTGGTTATTGTCAGACAATGGGGGAAAACCGATGCCAGGGAAAAACAAACAGGAAAGTTTCCCACTACCTTAAGAGCCATGATGAGATCACTCTTTAGTGTTAACATACTGCTTTGTTGTGAATCATTCCTATAGCCATAATGACTTGACTGAGAAAAACAAGAGTAGGCAAAACTGGGTGAGGGGAAGAGGCCTCACACTAATTGCAATAGTTGTATTATCCACCATTAAAAGTCTCTGTACTGAAAACTCTGGCATTGGCAGAAATTTATTATGGACTAAGTCTAAAACTTTATTTTCCAACCTATAGTAAAGTACTTAGAACATGAAATCCTTGTGTAAAAACATAAATATTTACCTTTGTTTATAATTTATCAATAAAAGAGATAGATTTTCACATTATCAGAAGTTAAGGTGTTTGTTGTTTATGGCAATAAGTAAAATTTAACTATTCTCCCAGCAATTATTCATTCAAAGTCCAGTACCTAATATTTCTCAGGCAGTTTTGTTTGGTAGCTTTGGGGATACATTCATATAATTTCCCTCTAAAGCTCTTAATGTAAAAAGTATCCTATGTTTAGGGATTTTTTGTTTTAACCCTTTAGTCTTTATCACTAGTTGTTATCACCTGTAAATAAAACAGACTGTATAAAAGGAGGAACAGCTATGTAATAGTGGAAGTTAGGAGACACACAGTAAGATAAAGCAACAAAATGCTTGGTTTTTTCTCTGTTTTACTCTCTGGCATATTAAATAAATTAAAATACTTCCATATATAAGCAGAAGTAAGTCAGCTTTGTAAAAGCAGGATGCAGCCAGTTGTTGCTATAGGCTCTCCCAGTACCTTTCCTCTCCCTTGTGATTCTCACAGATGAAGCAATACATGCAAAGTCATGCTCTCTGTGTAAAAAGACCTGGGCAACCTCCAGACCACTGACTACCCATTCATTCCTATCTGTGAAAGCCAGCATGGACATGCTGACCTTATCATTTCCTGAGATTAAAAGAAAAGATAGGGCATGTCCAAAAAGGAGCCCATGTGAAGCATGCCCTCAGTACACACCTCACTGTCTACTGACACTTTTACAATTTGCTAGGAGGAAGCAAAGTTTGTTACACAGCATGTCCGGCGCACTAATAGCCTTTCAAAGCCATTCTAGGGTTGAGAGTGGGTGACTTTTACATTCTTTCCAGCCGGTTAATTAGAGGTGGGAAACAACACATGGGAGAAGAGAGGGTGTTAACACAGGTGAAACCAGGCTTGTCTGGAAAACTGTTCATTTTAGCATGATGTGTGGGTTTATAGTTTTGATTTTGGTTGGGGGGTGGTGGTGGAATTGAGGTCTAAATGTTAGAAAATAAATATTCATCTGTATTTGATACTTTGCAGGTTATCAATGCTGTTTCACACACACCATACAGAGTAAATCAGCCCTTCTCACACAATTTTTTGTCCCTCAAAGGGTTAGCAAATAGAGGAGTTTTGCAAGTAGGTTTTCTGCAACTTGGAGGATATGCTCTTAGACTGAAAATTATTCACGGCACAAAACTTGTATGGACAGCATCACAAAAATCTAATTTGTGCCACCTAAAGATGTGACAAAGGGTCAGCTGTGGTAGAATTCCTTCAATACTGAGATTTATTGCCTTTGTTTTCTCACTGATCACCTTTTTTAGGTGCTTAAGTGCAAACCAGGAAAATTAAAACCAGGCAGGAATCAAGCAAGAGCAGAGACTTATATACCTAGAGTCAGTATCACTGAGTTCATATGTAGCTCAGCCAGATGGAAGGTTTAGCCACAAAACCCTTCTACCTGCCACTGGTAGCAATTTATATTTTTATAGCAACACATGGTCTTTTTGGCAGTCTGGAGCAGAAGTAAAACCCCAACAATTAACACATGTGCTCCCAGGGTGCATTTTAACTAGAAAATGATTGGATGCTTTAAGTAATCCAGGCGGCCTACAAACTTGAAACCTTTTCTGGTGGTCTTAGTGATGAATTAGTAATTGATGCCAGAATAGTTAAGCACAACAGGCTGCAGAGTAAAACGACTCCTCTCTTTTCTTGATCAACACCTTCTGATCGTATTTTCTGAGGAAAAGTGGATGGATTAGCTACCAGGTGCCAGACTCCAGCTTCTCATCTAGCTGATGTATGAAGAACTAGTGTTTGTCCTTACAAGGTTCAAGTCATGTCTCATCTAGCAAGCCACCCTGTACCTATGCTAAGAATTTTTAGGTAAGACAAGAAGGTTTCAGGTCTTTTTCCTATCTTAAGAGAGTGTCGTGCTTTAGCTCAGAAAGGCGTGGGGACAATGGCTCAGAGCTTATCCACTGCAATATAAATCTGGCTGTCATATGCAACAACTCTGCAGTTCCCAGCTTGAGGAGAAACAGTTGTGCCAAAATATATATGTTTCTGGTGTGGAACAAATACCTGTTAGGACTTTGCATTTGCCTGATTTACTTCTACTAATTATTCCATGTGAATTTTGGTTCCTGCCATTGGTAATAAGGCAGGATTGAGCTGTTCAATACGGGGAACTCTTTCACTGGACAAAGGATTAGTCCACAGTATTCAGGCAACAGCTTGGGGTTCGAACACACAATCATGCTATTATAGTGTAAGAACATACCACACAGCAACATACTGTCTCTGGACCTACTGCTGCCCATGGAAATGTGAGGTAACATAACCAGGTTATACTTTTTTCATTGTGGCTAATTCCAGTAACTCCACACCTACTGCACATGGACAGTTATTACAAGCCAACAGGTTTCCAGTAACCTGTAAAGCTGTGGCAATTTACTCATTTACCTGGTCTCTGGAGCTTTTAAATGTTTCCACAATACAAAAAAGGAATAACACATTTGATTTCATTGTAAGTCATTATATTTTGTCAATCAGCTTTTGGCTGAAGGAAGTATCAGTAGGTGCAAGAATCAATGAAATTTCAAAATCATATCCTTGAGCTCAGACTGTAAGAACACACACATTCACTTGGCTCTCCACTTGCATATGATCATGTACCTCTCTGCAAGATGCTCTCTCTTGATTTGGCTGCACAGTTTATGTACAATATGCTACAGAATGAAGCCTGAGATAATGACAACTGAGGCAGGTCAGACATTGTATTCCACAAAGCTAAAAGGAAGAGGTAGAGGGCAAGTAAATTTTCAGTTAGTTGTTGACTTTAACACTTTCTGAGTGTAATTCAAATGACATAGAATAACTCATGAAATTGTTCCAAAAAATCAGGAAGCATTTAAGAGATAAATCTGATTCTCTATTAGACAGACTGAATCCAGAGTAGCCCCATAATAACGTAGCCTACTATCCTGTACGAGAGTAGCTACTTTGAAATGATGGCAGCATAACAGAATGATTTGATTCTAAAGATTTTTTTTCAGTTCCATCAGGAACGTATTGAGTTATTTCTTTGGCTCATTATATTTAATTTATTCTGCTCTCAGTCTACCTATTTTTCTGGCTCTGAAGTGAATATTATCTCTGCCTCAATACAAGGAATTCTGCAGTTCAGAGAAAAACAACTACGCAGAGGTCTGCAAACACTGATGCATTGAACAGTCAAAGAAATCCTCAGATGCAGAGCTGTAAGAGCATAATTGCAACAGGCTCTAACACAAATCCACCTGTCTGCTGAAAATACTCTGTATTAAAGCCTCAAAGTACCCACAGACCAAGAGATCTTTTTTTTATACCTCAGTGTTTACTGCATACCAGTGTGATAATTTCTTTTGTGCTCCTGTCAAGTGGTTCAAATTGCCATATTTTTTAAAGTCCTATAGGTTGAATTAATTTGAGTCTCTCTTTAATTTCTACTCATTTATACTATGACCTCTACGAATTTTGTCATCCTGGTAACACACGAACCTCTGCTACCGAAGATTCTGATGACTCTGAGGAAAAAACCTGAAAAAAACAGCTAATTCTTGTTTTGAGTGGCCTAATTACTTGATTTGTACATGTAGACAGAATGAATTAAATAAGAAAATGTAACAGGAACGATATAAAAGAATGTCTGAGTTTAAAAATGTGGGTTTACATTCTAAATTTTCTTTTTAAAATACGAAGATTGGGTATTCCTCTTTGTCATGTTCACAGCAGTTTTAGGTGACATATGACAGTATAGAAAAGCAACTGAATACATACAAGAGCCAACCTCCATCAGCAGTTAAATACCAGCAAGTTTTAGCTTTGTCTTTTTTAAGAAAACTCCAATATCCATTTCTTTTCCAAATGCACTTAGAAATAATATCATGAAGACCATAGTTTTAAAAACATACATCTAAAGTTTAAAAACAATAGAAAGAATAAACTTTCTTTCAGTACTACATGTAATCCTTGTGGAAAATGTACTGGCAAAGCATAAGGGAAGATACTAAGACTGACATAGATAGTGGGACTAATGTCTTGATCCTTCTCAGAAGGAACATAATGACATCTCTTTGAATGGAATAAGTATGAAAAATAAGAGAATATGAAATAAATTATGTGTTGTAGTGAACTAAATAAATTAAGGCAAAATGAAGGCGATTTTTCTATAAATCCAGAAGGATTCAGAATTTGACTTGTCAAAAATGTATTTCATCTTCTGCAAAACTGAAGAAAATGAAAAAGTTGCATTAGGTTTCCTGGGACTTTAAAAATTTATTTTCAAAATAAAAAGAACATTAACACTCTTCGCCAACCCTTTCTACCTTCTCCTTATTCTTCCAAAGCACCAGAATCTCCCACCTCTTTTTTTCCTTCCTTCCTTTCCCCATGAGTCTACCCTGCTGGCACTATGAAATACAATTTTTTCCTAAAAGAACAAAAAACTCCGAGTAGCTTCCGTCCATCCAAATGACAGATATGTGCTAATGCATGCTGTAGGGTTTGGAATAAGTGCTTCCCCTGACATCCTTGGTAATGGGCAAAAGAACAGCCAAAGATTCCTAAAGAGCAACACAGGAAAAATATAACCAGATGTAGTATATTACAGAGAAGTTAAGTTCTGTAGGTCACAGTCCAAAAAAACAGAGGCTATGCTACAAGAAAAAGAGAAATAGACAACAGAAAGTGGCTGGTGTCTTTACTTATCTGTTTTGTGTACAAAGATATGCTCCTGAGAAGTGAGGTTGCAGAGAATTTCCATATTCTCATCTTCAGTGACATCATTAATTCTTGTCATTTTTTTTCAAACTGGGTGAAAAGCCCCTTAATAAAGACACTGACAGAAGGAGAATAAGGAAATACCTTGTAAGTTACTTTCAGCTTCCTTAAAAACATTTGCCTTCAGAAAGGAAATTAACTTGCTTTCTCCCACTCTCACCCTTGAGGCCCTTCTGAACATTCCAGGCACTGACAGGAAAACACAAGCTCATGTTGCAGCAGCTTGGGAGATTTATGTGCAGATGAGGTGATTCAGGCTTGCTGTCCAACAGAGAATACATGAACACTCTGCTTGTTTGCAGGATAGTGTTTCGTCTTTGCTCTTAAAAAACAAACAGACTCAAAAAGGAAACACGCTTTGTTCAGTATGGCTCAGCAGGACTTCAGTCAATATTAGTCCTTATGTGAACACCAACACATTTTACATCATTACTGCTTTTTTAGCCTATCCATAAGATAAAATAATTGACTACAAAGGAAATCAACTTTGTCACATTTAAACTGCAATTTATGTTCAACTATTCAGGATGTCTTAATAATGGTAAAACACTGGGGTGCTGGGAGTACGAGACAGAGGTGTCCAGGTGTCTGGGGTCCCACAGGGCTCATTAACTCTGATGAGAGCTGAGACCACAGGATCCAAGGTTGAGAGCACTTGGGGTATTCTGCACTATCACTCCCTGCTATTGGTAGGGTTTACTGGTTCAAAATCTGAATGATGTGAATACCTCTAGCCGTGGGACGAATGTGACAGTATTTGTCTAGTATTACAACTAAGTTAACAGCAAGGAGCTGGACCTGAGCTGTCTCTGAACAGAATGTTCCTGACCTTCCCATCTTCTGGTCACATGTCTAATCTTTAGCCTGGACTGTGTGAGGAAGGATAGCTGAGAGTCAGTACAATCTCCCTTCCTAAGAGACGCCTCTCTACTTGCTCCTTTCAGCTAGTATAGCCTACGTAGGTTAACCTCGCTCTCAGTTCTTCTGCTTTATTATTGCAAATATTTTGATTTTCATTTACCTTGTTGTTGCGTTCAACCCCAGTGTAATCTGCTTCAGGTGGAATCCTTATATGTAGCTCAGCTTCATAGGCTCCTTCCCCATCATTCCTTGGATTTATTATGAGCATGACACAGTTTTCTTCTCCAATTATTAGCTGATCTTTATCTCTACATAGAACATACTACTTGTCAGGAGTTAAAACACGCACAATTATGATTTCTGTATGACTAAAGAAGAACATCATTTTGCTCTCATAGCATCTGTTCTGGAAAATATTTTGTGAACGCAGAATAAAAAATTTTCCATAAAAAGTGACCCTATGGAAAACTATGCCAGCACCACGGACAGTCAGAGTGGACTACTACAGAACTCAAAAGTTAGTTGTATAAAATTTCAGAGCCTGACTACTTTCTAACAAGAAAGAAGTTGCTAGTGGAGAAATTACTTGCCACAGGGTTCCCATCAGCATTGTTTTCTGGATGGCACAAAGGTGGTAGGATTCCAGTTTTCCCCGTGTGTCCATTGTAAAATGAACCATGACAGAAGATCTCCCGAGACCTGTAATGGCTCTGTTCCCTTTCCTTTCCCACCTACGTCCTGATTTTGATGGCATAGACAACTGTCAGAGGTTCCACACTCGACCTGTTTGGTATATTTCTCCCTCCACAGGAGGAACTGTTCCCATGTTTTGAAATTCTTTTATTCTGAGATTCATCTGTTCACTGTATACTGAGTTCAGGAGAACTGTGTCCCAAGCTCTAAGTCACTGGCACACTGAAATAAACAAATTTAAAATCACCTTTGAACAAAAATTTGTAGTATCTCTTGACGGAGGGGCGACCTCATTAATGTTTATAAATATATAAAGGGTGAGTGTCACAAGGATGGAGCCAGGCTCTTCTCGGTGACTACCAATGATAGGACAAGGGGCAACGGGTATAAACTGGAACACAGGAGGTTTCATTTAAATTTGAGAAGAAACTTCTTCATGGTGAGGGTGACGGAGCACTGGAACAGGCTGCCCAGGGAGGTTGTGGAGTCTCCTTCTCTGGAGACATTCAAAACCCGCCTGGACACATTCCTGCATAACCTCATGTAAGTGTTCCTGCTCCAGCAGGGGGATTGGACTAGATGATCTTTTGAGGTCCCTTCCAATCCCTAACATTCTGTGATTCTGTGGCATTCAGAGAACTAGAATCACTCCTAACAAACACTTGCAAAACATATTTTCTATGATAACCATTAAACATCAGAATGTGTTTGACAAAGATACATTTTTAAGTGTGTATTTCTCCATTTCTTGGTTTTCTAGATGAAATGGATGCGCAAATTAAAATCTGGAAATCAGGTAGGAATGAGTAGCTATACCAAACAACAGAACTGTGTTCTATATATTTTGTTCTGTTAAAGCAGTTAGAAGTGTGTGGATTTTGTTATATACAGCATAATTTATTTTATTTAACTTACGGCATAGCAGAAAGCTGCAAGTCAGGAATGCACAAGTTGTCCTCCCCACAGTCAACCAGAATGTAAGCCTGTATTGTTGTAAAAAAAGAAAATAAATACAGTTAGTACATGCTTCAAAGTCCAAATAATTTCATTAAATATCACTAACTTAAATGTCTTAAATATGACTAGCCCCTGATGAATTAATCTCTTTCTCCTTTCCACAAGTTCCTTTCCACATGAGTACTGTTGGAGACTATTTAGACTGTCAACTATATCCTTGGCAGAACAATATCTTTCAGGCTCTTTCCCATATTAACTTGGCTTCCATATTCTAGAATGCAATCTTTTCACAGTTTTCTATGAACACAACAAAGTTTTGGAAATGCTTTAAAGGCCTGCCTAGTTCTACACTTATATTCAATTTACATTTTGAATTAATTAAATCCTTGTTGTGTAATTTCTGGGCATGATATTCTTTTTAAGGAAGATGACACACATAGAATTTGTAAATGCTTTCACATCTATATATTGAAAATGGCATGCAAAATTCATACCTGTTCTGTTAATGAGCTTTTCTGGTAATAGTTCAATATTGGCTTCACAGTCAAGCTATCTTCAAAACTGGATTCATCCAAACTATAATTCAAGTTTATATTGATGGGAGATAATTTATCTCTAAATTCCGTTTCATCCTGTGAGTGTCAATCACATAATAAAAACCAATGGTTTAATATTATTAGTTCAGATTAGTATGGTATGGCAACAGATTCATACTTTAGTCTTTATTGAAAGTAAAGATATGGTCTTTGACAGCTGCTGGTCACATTCTGACCTTATGTAACGTCATTAGGAAAGTAAAGTGACTCGCCAGTAACTGGAATGCCCAGAACACATTGCCTCCACAGCCCCACATTTGGAAGAAGCTGGTTGAACTGATTAGACTCAGAATTTTTTCTAAGCATTAGCCAAAAATGAAGCTGTTTAAGAGAGACACACAGAACCAACTCCTATCAGCTACCGCCCTCCTTCCTTTTGGAATGGAAGGAGGACGTGTAGATTTGTGGAGGTACTATTGTTGGCTTGTTCCATAACCAAGAATTTATATGGATTAGCAATGGTAAAACCTCACCACCTTAATTGCCTACAGACTCCTTTCCATACTGCTTGAGACTCCTCCATTTCACCTCCCACTGTATTTCCAGGACCAGCCTTGGAATCTGCTTCAATTGCATGAGGTAATTCCAGCTGCTCCAATGACCCTTTCTCCTTCATAACTTCAGTTCCACAGTTCTAAAAACATTTTAAAATATCCTAAAAATATTTTTAAATATATAAATTTTAGGCCAATATTGCTGGTGACACTCCTTTAAAACATCTTCTGAAACTGAATTGGCGTGATATTTAACATGTTTAGTTGATTATCCCACTGTGAATACTATAAGGAGAGCAATCTTGCATTTTTGTATCAGGAGATGCAGTATTTAATCAGTTTCCAGAAGAGTGCTACATGAGTGTATTTGTACACAGAGGAACTGTACGCTCTTCTTCAAAGGAAGTCTTTCTTTTATATTTTCACTGACAAAAGATGAGCCAAAGATTTACATGGGAAATTTTGCCTGGGTAGAAGAATGTTCTGGACACCTCGGTGAGGCATTTCTCATCTCATATTTCTGTAATTTTGGGATCTAAGAACAATGGAAATTGTTCTTCCTTTTGCAGTGGCTCTTTTTTTTACTATTATCTTTAAATCCCTGATACTATTCAAATGATGATGACAGTCCAGAATATTTTAAACAACTTACTCTGAGATAAACAAGAAAGTCCTGGCAATGGATCTGTTTTTGTCTTTCCATCACAATGGAGAAGTAATGATGTGACTGATGATAATCAAATAAGAGGGTCCTCTTGACAGCTCCTTTCTGTTTCAATGAATCTAATTGCAATTCACCTTTCAGCACTAAAGGATACAAGTAAATAATTTATTTATTTATTTGATGTGGAAAGAAAAAATAGTAAACAATTCATTATATATTATAAATACTCTAACGAAGTCTTCCAAGTAAAACTAATCCATGTTTTAAGTGCCCCCCCGTTTAGCAGCACACTAGTTTTTGATCCAAAGTATGGAATACATGTAATTTAAGCTTTCTAATTTCATTTACAGATCATACATGTATTTTTTTTCCATTTGTTGTTGTTGTTGTTGTTTCAAAACAGAACATTCTTTGATGGGGTGTGTTCTTGGTTTTATTTGGAAAATGGCTTAAACCAAATCAAAAATCCTCGAAGTGAATTATACAAGCTTTATGTTATATCTATGTCTTTTTAACTGTATTTTATTGCCTTAGGAGGATCTCACTCCTATTAGCTTTCAAGGTGTAAGAAAAAAATACATCTGAAATGGAGTGGGACATGGTAAATTATAAGAATATAAAACATTTCTTACCTATCTCATATGAAATACTTTGACCTTCAAAGTCTGCGCAGACTCTTACAGTAAAGCTAAATATAAAAAAGAAGTAGTAATCATTAGCAGAAAGAGATCTGACCTGGGAATCAGCAGTTCCCAAGTCATCCCTTCCAAGTTTTCCTTTCCTTTTCTTAAAAAGATGTTCACTGAGATCTGTGTTTATCTACGTAAGATATTCCCTGAGTTAGCAAGTCTCCTAGGCTCCAATAGTAATCAAAGAAGACAGGGTCTGAATATCTTCCTGGGACAGATACGGAGAAAAGTATCTGTTCCTGCTAATTCTTGAGATAACCTACAGAGATCACACTTTTAATAGTATTGGCAAAGTTGCCTTCCTTATATTGAGCTTCAGCAAACCCCCTTTGTGTGAGGCTGTCTGCAGAAGTCCTTTCTGGTTCATCCTGGTCAAATAAGAACATTTCTTGTGCATGTTCTCAACAGCCAAGCTGTTTTCTAGCACATCAAAACACACTGGATTATTTCCATCGGCATTACTATAAGACTTCAAGAGGATATAATTAATTCCAACCATACCAACTGAATTGTTCAATTTTTGTTGCACAAAACCAGAGTGTATTGTATTTAATTTGCTAAGTTTTGCAGAAGTTGACAGGTACATGACCTAAATCAAAGCACAGAGAAACTGGTTATTCATGCTCATTATTTAGTATGCTAATGCAACACATTCTGTGGAATGAGATACATTACAAGTTGGTCTTCATTTGCTGCTCATAGCCTATTGTGAGCTTTTTTGAACCTAGCAATATTCACATCACAATTACAACTGTATTATACAAACATCACCTTAGCGATAATTAGTTATTTCTCATAATGAACATTTATTTCCATTTCTCTGTAAGACAGGCAATAGATTTACAGTTATACTCAACAACTGACAGGAGAAATCTTTTGTAGTTTTATTGGCTGATACCTTCTAACAAGACATACTATAGAAACGAATTTTAAAAACCCTAAAAATTATAAACACTTATTAAGAAGCTTCACTTTTAAAGGAACCTATGCAAGTTATATAAATATTTAACCAAAACATATTTTTAAAAAGTTTTCACAAATTACTCTGGATGGCTAGGGAAACAGTTATAATGATGCTTGTTGGTGCTATTAGCAGGGCTTACTTCCCTGATGAGTGAGAAAAAAATTCTGTCACTGGAAAGATGCTCTTGATGTTTGAATTCTGCTGTCACACTCCACAAGGACTTAGTTCTCCACACCATTATTCCCAAAGAAGTCCCGTCTAATGTAAAAAAATTGCTTCCTAAAACTTGCAACGGTCTCTGGTTGCCAATCATTCTTACAGAATATTTTCATGGGTTCAGAAAATGTCTTTTTTTGTACATGGAAGACTCAGCTAAACATGGATTGTAGGTCAGCACTGGAAGATGTGAAATGAGCTTGGGTTAAATAAAAACATATTTGAATTAGTCATTGCCCTTAATCTCCGCATTACTGTTTTTATATATATATATATAGATATATATATACACTAACATCTCCATGCAGTGGATTCAAAACCAGTAATATAACCTTTAAAATAACATGTAATCACATTCTAATTGTGTGTTTGCTTCCTCTGACAAATGTAACGAAACTGTGCCGCATCTGGGATTCATGTAATTCCCATGACCTTATTAAACACTTTCCTCTTGGGCAAAAAAATTGCCTTATGCCATTAAACTCCACTTAACTGTAGCCTTCAAATGACATTATGAATGTTGATTCACATTCCATGCAGAAATTGTAAATTCAGTCATATTCCTACTTCTTTACAATTATGAGTTCACACATGAAGAACGGATTTTTTCCTAATACACAAGGACAAGAACAACAAACATGAGAAAATCTTGTGTAATTGCATCAATGCAATTTAGACATGAGGCTTCGCAGGCCAGTCTTGCATGTCATAGCATGAAAGTCTATTTTCTCAAATGTAAACTCATGAACTGCCATAAAAAAGTAGGTCAACATACTTCTTTATGATGCTCTAATGCTTGCAAAAACTATGCAGTTAGGAACAGCTGACATATTATTATTTTTGGATTTTATATTTTTGTTAGGAATTTTGTATTCAGCTTTTTTTGAAGTGTATGTAGAAGTGCTTCCTTTACTGAATCTAGCTGACTCAAGATGATAAGTATTTTATTGCTGTTTTAATAATAGCATAGAGATAAAAGAATGACATTTTTTTTCAAAATCCTTTTTGATAGTAGGAACTTAAGGATCAGAAATTTATTGTGCAAATTGACTTTTTATCATGATTGGACACTTCTGTGCTACTTCTTGTCATGTAACTTCTCTGACCTCTTGCTCCTCTGCCAAATGGAAGTAACAATATTTGCGCACTACCTTAAGAGTTAGGGAAAGGTGGAGTAAATAAAATTTGCAGATATAATTTAGGCACTAAGGAGTGGCAAAGTAGCTAGTGGATAATCAGATCTCAAATGGTAATAAAAATACCAATGCAGAGATAAATTAGATCTCTCGATAGCTGGAACCTTAATAAATCACACGATGTGGAAAAAGTTTCTGAAAAATATAAATGTTTTATTTATTTACCTCCTTTACAGAAATTAAACTGTATCTTTCACACCTTAAAAAAAAAGTGTTTTAACATTTTATTTCATAGCTTTAAAGTTTCAGAATTTGTTCCAAATTTTTAAGTTTTCAGAACTCAGAAATAGCCACATTTTAACCATAGCAGAGAAAGAATTATATATTTATAGACAATACTCTTAGGACTGTGCATAAAAATGACTTTTTGTACATGATTCCTCTGTGCTTCAGCTTTCCAATTTTTATCATGGCAAAAATAATATTTTCCTAATGCTCAAAAATGTTCAATAATCCACATTATTCATACACGCACACTTCCTGAAACTTTTCTGGTAGGAGGTTTCCTTTCATTCTAACTTTGCAGTGTCAGTCAGTAGACATTTTATACAAGTTCCACAGCTGGCTAAGAGATACAGAAATCTGTCCCATGGGACCGAGGAATTCTTTGCCTGTTGGAGTTTCCCTACTAATTGTTTTCATATGTACAATACAAGCTTATATCAACCAAGGAGAAAAATTACTGCATGGAAAATAGCAGCTGCTCTTCAGTCATTTTGTAATAGAAACTGAATCTTTAGGGAAGATTATTTTAGAATAAAGAGACAGAAATTAAATTATGCTCCTATCAAAACTCTTGTAGACACGAACCAAACATCTTGTGGCTTATTGCAAAACAAAAATGAAAAGTAATGAAAAAACTACATGTTAAAGGAGCATACTTTGATTTTTTCTCCCCTTTTTAAACAATATCTCACAGCAGGAATACTTTTTTAACAGAGATGTTTTTGTTTCTTTTTCTCGTGCAAAACCCAACATTTTTCTTTCAGTATACTGATGGTAAATGTTATGGTTTTGAAAATTTTCCCATTGTGGCATAAAGCATTCTTAAAAAGTGTTAAAAACTGAAGTTCTGAAAAAACATAATTTGGAACAATGAACATGCTTCAGCCCATGTTGATATTGTAAACTCTCTATTATATCAACTATTAAAACAAAAGGTGCTTGGATTAAAAAAATCAGGACAGATCTTCCAAAAAGGCCAAAACTTCATAAAGTTCTGGGACTGCATAGTCCTACTGAGTGCATTCCACATCGCTCTGTATGTAGGTGATTTTCTACACAGAGCATATAAATGAGGAACGTTATGATAAATATGAGAAGTCCTATAAAGTGTAAAAGAACAGAGCAAAAGTGAAAACCTCTTAACAGCCTATCCTAGATTTTCGCAACTGGTAGATTTAGGAACTTCCTGGGTCACAAATTGCATCAAATGCACTGAAAGCCCATATATTTTGTGGTTTAAGTGCATCAGAGTTGAATTCCTTCATGACTCTTAAATGCACTGCTTCTGGTTATGATTGTTTTATGCTTCACATTTATCAATTTGTTCTAAAACCTCTTTTGCTGACTCTTACATTTGAGATTATTTTTAAAACTCATTTCCTATGAAGAATGTCTCCAGTGTGGGGAATCCCTCTGACCACCTCTGGTTTAAAAGCAGTGAAAAATTTCTGCAGTGACCTTTTCTTCTGGAGTCCTCCTTTACACCTCGATATTCTTTTCATCCAGTCCAAGTCCTGGCAGGCTTTCTGCTTCTAATGTGTTTAAATAAAATGATATGACTAGTTTTTATGTCTTAGAAAACTGTTCCTCACAGTCTCTCTGGCAGGACTTACTGGTATTTTATATTCAACTTGCACGTGTTTATGTTCTGTTTTGGTTTTAGTTTCCTCATTTGCTATGATTTCCACTTTAAAACAGTATCTTATGTATTTGTAATAGCCTCTTTCATCATCTGTCCCTGGGGTCCTTTCTAAGTGACTTTTTTTTTTCCAGTGCAGTAAATGTGCCTTTATGTGGTATTTTGTGCTATTAGATAGCCTCCAACTGCCCTGCGAGCATTTCATCTTTGTAACTGATCTTAAATTGTTTTAATTAGCTTCTAGTTTTTGAATGTACTTTTTCTTTTCAAAGTTAAATGCTACTGTGGTGGACGGTTTCTTTTTTAAAGATACATGTAACATTGTTCTGTACCATGCACTAAAATAAAGCTTTCCTCTGGCCAATGGCAGCCAGAAACAACATCCTGTGCTCTGCTCTCAGGATGGCCAGCCAGAGATCTTCTCTCTTCCACAACAGACTGATCTTTCTCTAACAGAAAATGGTGGGCCCACCAGCTCTTTGCATCACTTTCACTGCTACAACAAAGATGTATGTTTTGACAGATCAATGTTCCTATGTTTGGTCTGTCTTTGCTGTTTCCTGTTTCATTCATCCAAACACTGCATATGAATTCGCAGCTCGATCCTGGGAGACACGGAGCATCCCCCCATGCAGAAGGAGACTCAGTGTATCAAAGGACTCAACTTTTAGCTGCTTCATTTTGAGAATCTGTGAAGTACTTGAAGATTTCAAAAAGAACTCTGTCTTATATAGGTTTTTCTGCTGCGCAGAAGTTTGAGCACAATGAACAAAAAGGTGCAAGAAAAAGTTAGGAATAGGAAGTTATTTGAGAAAGAGGATGAGGATATTTTTTGTTTAATCATGAACTTACCAGGCCACCAAAAGCTGAGAGCCAGGGAGCTGACAAGTTTTATTGTCTGGATTCACAATCATGGGGTTCAGAATGAGCTGAGCATTCACTGTCACAACAGGTCTGGCTCTGGGGGACAGAAACAAGGTTCACTGCATACAGAAGGAGCACGTTACTACCTAAGTCACAGCAGAGAAAACACCTAACTGAGGTGGCCACAAAGATGCTGGAAATGTAGTGTTACTTGGGAGAAAATACTTTTACAATGCTGGTCCTACCCAAAAGAACTTTTCATTTTTTAGGTCAGAAATTGTAGCACCTCCTACATTTTGAAAGTTCTTCACAGAAAAAAATCCACAGGTTAACAGCATCACTGAAACAGTATCCTACAAGTTAACAGTAGATGTGTCCTGGGACAGAGGCATATCAGGTGCACTTCATCACAATGAGTTTTCACAAACGGACAGTCTGCCTTTGGGGATTTACAGCAGCCCTTTGGCCATTATTTTGTACTGATGGATTTGTCTTATACTGTCTCCATTAACAGTGACATATTAGATTTAGACTCTGTTTAACATTCTTAAAAAAAATAACATAATTTGGTTAAAGTAGAAGTTGATCTAGAATATCTTGAGCCAACAGTACAGTCAACTCTCTCTGACGTCTTGAGACAATTGACTTTGGAAACCAGGAATAATCATCACAAAATTCTGCTGAGTATGTGAATATATAGCTGTGGTGATAGGAACCATCCCTCTGAATAACAATCTGTTATTAAGTAATAAGAAAATCAATAGCCAAGAGCAACTTAGAAAACAAATGAAAACAAGAAAGGGTCTATTTTTTTTTTTTAGACAGCAGTACTATTTTACAGTAACTTACATAATTCTGGCAAAACCAGCTTCTTACAAAATTACTCTCACCAAATTTTAATCCACAGCTGAGCTTTTATGAATACTGCTCTATATTACTTCAGCAAGACATTAAAAAATAAGATTACTTTCTTCATTTTTGTGCAACTGGGAAACCTTTCTTCTAGCAAATTTCAGTGAATAAAATTCTGTTTCTCCAATATGACATGTTGCATATTTGGCCAGGAAATGGAAAGACCGAGGGCCTCCTGCTATTCACTTTCTTAAATGAAACAGAACACATTTTTTATTGCTATCTAAAGTATACACTAGATCTAATTCTCCAATGTTTCACCTCCTGTGCAGTCCTTCATGCCACTGCAAAGTGATGCATTGCAAAGGATTTGCATGATTCTAAAATAAGCCAGTAGGAAAACCAGGTCTACTCACTGCACCTACAGCGTTCGCTAAAATGAGCTAACATTCCTGTATTACAAAATTCTTATGCTTTGACAAACATTCAGAAGGGAAGCAGAACATACCTTCTCTCAATCAGGTACTGTTGGGAATACAGACAACAAGAAGACAGGAATCAAGAAATATGACCACATTGTTGCAGCAATGGATGGTAAATCTTTAGATGCAAAGAACTGTCAGCATGGCTGAACTAAGAGGGCAGCAGCAGATTTTTGTTTATATATTTGGTAGTTTTAATTTATAACTCTAATCAAACAGTCCATTTAGTGAAAATCCATAGTCAGCAGTAACTTTGAGATTTGCAAAATGGCATCTCATACATTTTTTGTAAACTGAGGCTAAAAGCAGCAGTCTTTATTTTCAATAAATAGTTCATGTCTTAACGTACATGACCTCTGAAGAGTCACTGGAAAATTTCCAACTAGTACCATTTCCCCAGTAAAGAAATTAACTTTCAATGTTTTGCTTTTAAAATTTCTCCCTGATGAGCTGCACGAACTTTTTGACTGTATAGGAACATGTGTGACATTGCTTTAAAGGCAGAAAACATACCATTTTCTCTTCTTGTCTCATTGAAAATTAACTGAGAAGTCAAACATTCCAGAAGAGGTTTCTTGAGCTTAGACTAAGCATGGAAATTTTCATTGAAAATGACAAGTTTTGAGCATGGGAAAAAAGCATTTGTTTCTCACAAGATTCTAATTTTATCATCTGTAATGAGCATCTTTTACATATTGCATCAGGGAAACACAGGAATGTGCAGTTTGTTTATTTGCAGATCACTCACCAAAGCTGTAAAATGAAAAATCCATTGTATTTACCACTTACCTGTAAACAACTGCTTTTCCAGCTCCAAATGCACCTACAATTAAATCTGGAAAAACAAAACAGCTTCAGAAGAACTATATAAAAGCCTCTCATACATTTTTTCCATCTTAAATTAGATTATTTATATTAAGAATGCAGTAACATAAAACAAATGTAATAATTTCTACATAATTTTTTCACGAGCGTACCTGAAAGAAATCATTTCACTTTATGAGAGATGGGCTTATGAATTTCTTCATTGTATCCACTAAGTGCTAGTCTATTTAACGTGAGGTCACCCGTGCCACAATCTCATTTCTCTCCGACTTTCATTAAAGGGGAAAAAACCCTATACATTTTATTTCAAACCATCAATTGCCCATTACACACAGAGAAGCAAACCACTTTGTCATCACTCTCATACAGGTCATGTTGAAAATTTATGGTGTTCTGTCCTGGCAATCCTCTCCATCCCGCTTTGTGTTTTAAGTAATTTTAAGTATTTTGTTCATTAACTTCAGCATTTCATCTCTGTGTACATAAATGCAACACACAGGTGAGAGGGTGGCTGACTTCATAGTTTCTCATGTTTTCAGTGTTGCAGCAGCATATGCTAAGGCATTCAATAGTTATTTGTCTAAAGCCATCTGTTTTCCCCACCAGTCACCATCTGAAACAGATGGAGTCAACAACACAAACACCACCCTGGGCCTTGGGCACATCTTTGTTACTGGACACTGGCCTGGTTTAGGAACCTACAGGCCCAAATGTTTTTTTTCCTGGAGTCACCACACAGGGCTCTCTGGAAAGATGCAGACTGGCTGGTGGATCACTCAGGTCTGCTAGAGAAAAGCTGGAGCCAAGCAGTGAGGAAAAAAGATCAATGCAGGAAAGTTCAGGAAAAGGAAAGAGCTTTGTTTCATTTTCAAAGCCCGAAGTGTCTATCTGTCCCTTTCAGTCCACTGTTGTCATCACACGATTTGATTTACACATGTCCAATTCAGTGGACTGAGACTTGAAACAGACCTTGCAGTGGTACAGACTGGCAACCTAAATGGATATAAATGAGTTAATTAAACCAGCACTCAGGGTTGTAAACAAACCCTGACTTGCTGCTTCCATAGTCTGAGCACTGGTTTGCTTGTGAAGCCCTGAAGTCATTGAGCATGATGCAAATACAAAGCTTTGATGCTGATTAGCTGGGCGGGTTTGGGCCAGGTCTGGCAGCGAATTTTGCAGCGTTCTGTCTGCCTTTCAGATGGTCAGAATTTCACAAGTTTAAACAAGTACTCCACATGGGCAACTGCCTGTCCTACAATGAATTCCATTGAATGATGTCCTAATAGCAGCAGGCATGGACAGTTTATGGGTCTGATTCTCTTTTTGTACAACATTTACATTTTTCTATTTCCATCGGCCTTAGAGAAATATGCTGCAGGGTCAGGAACACTTTAAATAGCAGAAGAAAATGAGTGTTGTTTCTCTCTCCTTTTTGGGACATTTATGCGTCCTTTTCATTAGCAGCTTTTATAGACAAATTACACATAGTACCAAAACCTAGAGATATTTTCTGCTTAAATAAACAACTGATTGAGACATAGCCATTACCATAAAGGCTCCACAGAGCACATGGCAGAATTTTCCCTGGCAGCTCCCTGATAGCAGCATCCACAGTAACAGATTCAATATTCTGTTGCACTTTTTTGGGTGGTTTTGCTTGTTTTGGTTTGTGTGTGTGTGTTTGACTTTTTGTTTGTTTGTTTGTTTCTTTGTTATGTTTTGGGTGGGTTTTTTTGGTGTTGTTTTAAAGGAAAAAGAAACTTGTTATGAACAGAAGATGAAAGACTAGAAGGAAGGGGTTTCTGTTCTGTTGTTCCCAGCTGGACGCTCTTTATGAATCCTGCAACAGACTTAACTAAGGACATGTCCTGTTTCATACTAGACTTGATAACTCAAAAGGTTTCAGTACAGGACTATGTTATGGCAGAGACAAACCAGGTAGATATCCAAGACTCATCCACATCCTGGACTTGTCATGATCTCATAATCTGATCTTTCGTTAAAAAATAAAGCACTCTGACCCTTCATGGGCACAAGGGAAAGCTTGAACACACAACTTGAGTATGCTTAATAAAATGTAGACCGTTTGAATCTGAAGGTAAAAAGAACGAGTCTGTCAGACAGAGCCTCACTAGTATGAGTGAACTTTTTTTTGGTATCTCCGGCTTTGCAGACTTAGGCCCCTCCTATCCTGGCATCCTCACTTTAATATTAAAGGGGATTTTGTACATCTGCTTAATAGCTAAATTCTGGTTTTTATGGGACAGAGCCCAGCTTATTTGACATCAGAAGGTAATGGGTCTAGAGGAGCAATGGTAGGCCCCAGCTACCAAAAGACTGGTTTTCTATGAGCAGTCTTTCTGCATTGCCACCTCATCCAGATTTGGAGACACAGCAAAAAAGATGAGGACAGTCAGTCATTACACCATCACAAAGGCCCTGTTTGAGCATAATCTATGGGCAGACAGGACTGTGCTCATCCTGATCTCCTTTGAAAGCTTTTATTTTTTCCCTCACATGTCCTTTATTTTCTGTTCTAAGCCATACTTATTCTTGGCCCAAAGAGCTTGAATGAGTGAAAATACTCAGTACAAAAAGTGGAGTTAAGAATGAATAAGCAAACAACAAAACACTTACATCCAGTAGTGACACCTACGATCTAATATTAGGACCAAGTCATTGTATATTCAAGCAGAGTATTCACTGGAAAGTCCATTAGGGACTTCACTTTGCTTCTACTTGTTCTGTCACAGAGTAGTTGTTTTATTTCTTCTTTCTTTCATTGCCTTGTGGGGTGCAACTCCTACACCCATCATTGGAAAAAAACCCATTTCTGACATTGATATGAATCCATGAGATTTGAATACATATCAAATCAGAGCACTTTTATAAGCAGAAGTTTTGAATTTGTTGTGTGTTCTGCAGAAGAAAAGTTATGAATCATTTCCATGAAAAAAATGCGTGAGATGTCTAAATTATCTGAAGTCTGGCAACTTTCCCCTCCTAAAAATAGAGAGAAGTTGTCTTTATTCATTGCTTGTTAATGTTACACAGGCAATGTCATTGATGCAAAGGTCACTAGCTGAAAAATAAGGGTTTAACAAACAATTTGGAATTATACAGGAAAAATGGCCAGCTTAACTACTTATACCCCTCCGAAACAGAGCCTGAAGAAAAGCATATGAAAACCTTTGCTCCTTAGCATTTGTGAGGGCTTTTTTTCAAGCCCAGATGAAAGTGTGTATAAATAGAGAATGAAAGAGAGAAGCATCAGAATCAAAAAATCTCCCTCCTTTTCTCATACTTCATGTTTTCAGGAGGATGAGTGACCTCATAGATTGAAGTAAATGACCACTTTGCCTGTGTCATCTCATTGAGAAGATGCTTTATCAGCTGTTGCCCTTCAGAGAAGCAGATATCTGTAAGGAGGGGCTGGTGGCAGCAGCCCTGTGCTTCTGCCTCGTTACTGTTGTGGAATAAATGACCTGCGGGGTCACAGCCACTCTGCAAAAGCTAAGAAAAGAAACATGGAGTGACTCTGAAGGAATTTTCAACTTGCATTTCAACACAGCTTGAGGGTTGTGTGCCCTAAAGTCCCAGTTGGTGGAGTTCACAGGGCTTAATCCTGAAACAAGTGTCTTTGGCATGTATAATACTTAACTGTAGTCAAGGGGAACCGTGCAAAGTTAAACAATCCTAATGCTTATTTTAAATTTTACTTTGCTCTGAAGGGAAGGCTTGCAAGATGTTTTTTGGTGAAGAAAATCCATTTTATGAGATAAAACTGTTATAAATAGTCAAGGAAAGAGTATTCATAGATGGCACTGAAAGACACTGTGGATTTTGTAAGCTGGTCTGTTTACCTGAACATCCTGCCACGTGGCTGTGCCAGACCTGAAACACCGTATGATAAAGGGCAGAAACTTGCCATGATTCTGACTAAGCCTTCGACCAGCTGGAAGAAATAGGAAAATCAACCAAGTCCTCCTTCCAGTCTCAACAAGATATATTCGTTTATTGAGCAAATTCTTTGATCCCCTGGTATTTTTAAAGGACATCTCCATCCCCTGCAAGAGATGCAGCCCCAGGGAGTCTGAGCAGGGAGAACATGCGACGTGCTCAGCACCCCACACTCGGCTGGAGTCTGTCCAGCAATCCCAAGAGCAGTGGCCAAGGCATGGTATCTCATCTCACTTCATGGGGGACAGTGGCCAAGAACAACAGCCAGAGAAGGACTCCATAATTGGCACACACTTCACTTGTAAGAAACCCAAAAATGAAACAATAGATAGCTCAGTCACCTCCCCACTGCAACTCTACCAGGATACAGGCAGGGAAGTGTTGACTTTATGGACTCAGAATGATTTACTGACAGCTTTAAACATCACTGTGTAGTCTGTCAGTTTAATTGCACAATATACATAGGGACTGGAAAACAATTAGAATCCTGTCTGAGTACAGATGCTAATGGAAATTTCATAAAAGAGAGTGACAAAACTGCATAACTGTAAACTCTGTTAAAAAAATCTTTGTGAGACTTTTTATTTCCCTCAGCAGATCAGGTGCCAAAAAGGCCAATGATCAGATTTCTATTTGTTTTCTAGGATTTCAGAGCACACTACACTCCCAAATCTCAGTAAGAAAGGTCTAGAATAAAATTTCCTTTAAATGGCCATTACTTCAAGCCTGACCATAATAAGGGACACAGGATTGTCCAGGTCAGCCAACTTTACTCAAGAATTTTTGTTAAATACTACAAATAACCACCACCCAAAACAGAGTCGTTTTCTTCCAGTCCTACCATTCTCAACTGCCTTGATCCTTCTCTGTTTTTCAACCATTCTGGTAGCAGGTCTGTTAAGGGTAACACCTACGGCGAATTCATTTCAATGCTTCCCTTTTGTCTGAATGAATCCCTTTCATAATGTAATGTTATTATTCATTATACTACAAACAAATCCAAAAGAGGGCATAATGTCCTACCATTTCAGTAAATCCCTACTTACTGCGATTAATTGCTTTATTCCTATATTCAATTGGATGCAATACTACGATTTCTTTAAATATCTCAAAGAATTTTAGAAAAGCATTCCTGTAAATTACACAGATAATAATTTGCCATACAATTAACACATTTGTAGGAGATTTTTGGCTTGTCACTACATTTTGGATTAACTATTCATGTGAAAACATAATTAGCTGGTAGAAATCCTTCAGCTTTTCTGCATTTGCTGGCAGAACCCACGGCCTTGTTCTGGCTCCCATGCTCAGCAGTCCTCTCTTACCAGAGCAGATGCAGCTTCTCAGTGATGTAGTTTGTTTGTCTTCCACAAATCTCCTAGACCAACTTCTTAATTTAATGATCACTAGATAATGATTTGTGATATTGTTGGCATAATGCCTATTGTTCTCAAAAAAAATTATGAATGCTGAAGAGATCTTGCCTCTCAGAAACTTGAGGGTTTTCTTCCTGCTGTTTGAGTGAATGTACTTAGCTGATGGAGCTGTTAAATACTACTATTTTAATAAGATTAGACTGGATTACTAGAGTTCTGAGGAAATTTTTTCCGATTATCATAATGGTTTCCTTCTTAAAATGTTTCTAGAATCACTTGGTTAGATTAACTACATGCTATTCTTAAGATAACAACTCAGTCCCAAATAACAAGGCATGAAGATGCCTTTATGCACTTCCCAGTGCTGACAAAGGCTTGACTAAAAAGAATAACTGGAAGAACAGGCCAACAGCTGTGTTTGTATAAAAGCTGGATACCTTGAAGATGAACCTCCAGTGGCACTGATTCCAAGGTGACTCTCTAAGTTAACAAGGAAGATTTACACAAGCGTCTAAACAGGCAAGGAGTAGAAATTATAGTGCATAGTTTATTGGAGCAACGAAATAATTAACTAATCAACAGCCTTTGAATAGTGAATTAATCTACAGCACTGCTCTGAATCCACTCACACTGTTAAAAGAAACTGGTTAAATTATCTGGGTTCAAAAATGCATTTGAAGAAACCACAGTCTGCTGGAGGTTATGCCACAAGAAGAAAGCAAGCTTAATGAGTTGAGTAAGTTATTCATTATAAACTATTTGCTCAGCTATTATCAGCCATCAAGAGACCGAACATATACTGAAATGTGAGGGTGGACACCGTACAGCCTCCAAGTGCCTGAGCCCCGTGGAGATAGATGAACCAGCTGGAAGTGCCGCACCATCACCTTGGTAATCACAGACTCCAAGCACTCAGTGGGGACCAGCTTTGAACGGATGCCCAGAAGCCAAAAGAAACAAATTTCTTTCCCATTAAACAGATTTATGGATTTCTTTTGTTCCTGTGAAAATTGAACTATGCTAATAGAAAAAGACAAAATTATAAATAAAATAAACTACAACTCAAAATACATGCCTAAACTGAGTCTTCGTTCCCTGCTCCAGGCCTTGATAACATGAATAAAGCTCAGGATGGAGCAAAGGGGCCGTAAAAGCCCCACATTTAGTGGGGAGTGGAGTGGAAGCTATGTGGAGTTATCATGACATTGCTCAGATGTTTCAGTGTAGAAGACAGACAGGAAGGCTGTGCTGAGGCAGGGATTTCAGAATTTCTTGGGCAAACCTTGAAGAGCTCCTATTACAGAGAATTCCACAGCTATATAAATTGCCTTATGGGCCTCACCAATATGGCCTCAGATAAAGCGCGATGCTGCTTTGCCATGTCCTAACTTTGGCACCGAAAAGTGCACCACAGAATCCTGCACATAATTCCTTCCAGCTGCCACTGTATTTGCACATAAACTGATGAAACAATCCCCATCATTTACACTTTTTTCACTCCATTCACTGCTTCTTCCCTTTTATTTCTTTAATCCCCTTATTTTTTTTTACATGACTCTCAATCCAGAGTAATTGCATTAAGTTAGTAATTACTATAGCAGTATAAGAGAGACCAGATCCCTCTCCTTTGAATATGACCTTAGTGCCTGAATAGTCAGAAAATGGTGAAATGGGTCATCTGTTGAAAGATGTTACAAATATGTCAGTGTTAGTAAACTAGTGCAAGAGAATGTGCCTGTGTGCCACACCGGCACTGCTTGTGGCGGTGTCATTAGAATGGCCCTAAAGCAGTTGGCCCATGACAATTATCAGTCTCCAAGAGAGAGCACAACAGTTCAGAGCCAAAGAACAGTGTATTTAATTTACTAGTGTAGGTGCAGCTTAAGAGGGTTGGTTGGTCTTTTCCTTCAAATACTGGATACATATTGTGTACTGGAGAGATACTGAGTATCTCAGGTAAGTATGGTACAAAGCTTGCCAGTGTCTTGCCTGGAAGACTGGGAAAGCTGCACTTACTTTGTTCTCCTGAACAGTCACATCGACAAGCACAGAAGTGGCTTGGTACATTCAATCTATCTGACTGACATGCCTTCTTACTGCTTTCCTCTCACTAGCCTTATCCAACTATAAAGGTTGGTTGTGTTCTGCCTGACTCTTACGTGACCACAGAGAAAGGAGCATCCATCCATTCATTACCACTGTTTGGCATTGCAATTCTGCTAGGTGAGGAATAGTGCTCCTTTTGGGGCTGAAGGTGTTGAACACCACCACAGAGAAAGCTGCACAACTTCAGAGTGACACGGCTGTTAGGTTGATCACCTCAGTTTTCTGTCTCCGCTGCTTCCCAGGGTTGAGAGTTTCCCACTACCTCCGAGCCTGCAAAGCAGAGACTACCACATTATCACCCGTCTGAGTTGATAAAGGAATAGTTGTGGGCACACAGCATCTGGACTGTCTGCAAGTATGACACAATTTACAGACGTCCTTTCCTGGAAAGCTGTGGAGATGTAAACCAAGGGTTGTGCTTAATAACAAAAAGCAAGTATTCCCTGTTGAAAGGTTAGAAAAAACCCTGTATTTTCACAATGCTGCAAGTAGAGGTCTGTTACTGTTACAGTGGTAACATCTATGCCAGGGCAGCTGACGGATGGTCATTACACTGACAGGACTGCTAATGAGAAGGAAAAGCAGCCCTGTCTGTATGCTGACCCTACTTGAGAAAGTTTCAATTTTAGATACGATGCTGACTAGGCGGCCATTCAGCTGTCTGTCCTGAGCTTTGTGCTGTGAGTCAGGGCATGAGCTTGAGCACCGTGTTGTTACTGTCCAGATTTTTATAGTTAGCACAGACTCTGGTCTGATTTCAGTGTGTACAAGTTAGTGCTCTCCCAGATAGTGGACTGGAATGGTCTGCGGAATAGCCTGGACCAAGGACTTTTCCCAAAAGGCAGTTTGGATACGGCCATATTCTTTCAGTGGGTAGGAGGGTTTAATCTGGTGATGGTGAGTTGTGCTGTGCCATGAAGCCTCAAGGCCAGACGACAGTTCCTGACTCACTTTATTTTCTTCCACAAATACAATCACTGATAACAATGAAAGAGATTTGCGATTACTGTTTTGTGAAGTATTAATTCTGATTTTCTTCTCAGCAGGGAATATACAGCTTTTTTATGTTGGCTAAGTTTGAAATCCAGCCAGACATAAATCACATTTTACACACTGTTCTTCACATAAAAATGTATGAAGAAGAGGCAGTGGTCATGACAAGACTGAACCATCATCTGGTACAGCAGGACTGGTGTGCCATTTACCTCTGCACAAGGAACAATCCAATAAATTAGGGTTCCTTCCACAGGATTGCTAAAATATATGGCTGAGGAAATGAATATGACAGAGGTCTGTAAAATCAGAGTAGACTAAAGAAGAATTGTTTACTGTCTCTTCAGTATAAGAACTAGGGCACATTCAAAGAAACTGTCCAGTGGAAGGTTCAAGACTTGAATGGGATACAGTGAAAATAATTACTTCTTAAAAAAACATGCAGTTGGGCTGGGGGGGGCCCTTGCCACAGGTTGCTGTGGATGCCTAAAGTTCACATAAGTTCTACAATTCATGGAAGAAAAGTCTGTTAAGGGCTACTGAATTTTAAGATGCCACCTCTGACTCACGGACACCTTGCTCCTCCAGTTGGTAAGAGCTGGGTGAATATTCTGGGGAAACATCACAAAAACTGTACAATTTCCTTGATATCTGTTGTTGGTCACTGCTGGAGACAGGCAACAGTTCTAGATAGATCTTTCATCGGTGTCAGTATGGCTGTATTATGTTCTCCCCTGCTTGCCCTGCTACCCCACCATTAGTCCTGTCTGTGATCAGTTTTCTCCCATATTTATTATGCAGCTGGGGTCCTGGGGGACAAGAGGGTCTTCCTATGCCTTTCCTAAATAAGACTAGGAAGCAGGAGGTGGTCTCTCTCCCTTTGCTGGCCAGGAGCTGGAGGAAGAAGAGGAAGGAGAAACCACTGCTCCATCCAAAGGAAAGCTGAGGGATTTGAACAGCACTAAGTATCAGACAGCCTTTGTCTGCTCCCTGTTTCCTTCTCTGTTCCTCAGCTCATACCAGCAGTTGGATGAAGAGAGAAAGACTGTCCCAAATAGCTGCTCTTTCCCAGAAGGCTCATAGGTAGATCTCAGCCTGAATTGAACTCCCGACCAAAAAAGGATTTAACCTTTGTCCAATAGGGGAAGAATTTGACTGTGATTCAACCTCACTTTTTAGGAAGTGTATTCCCCAACTTGTAACTCAGTCTCTAAGAGCCCTGGTTCCTGGGCTCAAACCAGCGAGCCCAGTATGAAGCTCAGCGGTCTGTGACAAGAAGCCACGCAAGCAGGTGGTCTCTTCTGGCCTCCAGGTCTGTGACCTCCTCCAACAACATTAATACATGGTCTGATTTAAAGAAGGTCTGAAAATCTAAAAGCTCTGAAAATGTTTCACAGTGCAGTAAAAATGAAAAGGAAGAGTAACTCCCACCTCTCAGCCTCTCATTTCCCAGCAGGGATGTGCCTGCCTCATGAACAACATTACGCACAAGGGCTTGAGTAAGTTGTACACGCACAGCTAAAATTATGAGTCCTCACAAACTGGTGTCAGTCCTTAACCTCTCGCAATCATGATCTCTTTTTGAGCTCATTCACCTTCACACGACACTTGAACTCTAGACCTAATTGCTCAGAGAATCTCACCTTAGACTGTGGCAATACACCTTTATAAAGCACTGAATTAAAAGCTAGTTTCCTAGGCCTTCTATAGTCAGCAAAATCTCTGTCTCTCAGCTGACATCTAAAATAAAACTTCCTTCCTATTCCTTCCAAGCTCAGCCCTTCATTTCCTCTTTGTACAAGGGCTGCCCTTGACCATTTCCGTCAGGAGATGAAGAAGAAAAGCTCTTTGACACAAGAAGGGTTACTAACTACATTGCCTGGAGTGTTTGTCCTGGACTTGTATTTCCCCATATTATTTCTTTTTTTTTTTTTTTTTTTTTCCTCCTTTTTCCCATAGGAAGGCATTCTATTTTTGTGCTAATACTGTGCCATGGTTGTGCTATTTTTACAGCTCTCTTTTGGTACTTCAGGTCTTTGTGAATGAAGTAAGAGGTGGTTGACTGACAGTAAGGTTTTCTTCCATCGTTTTCTGACAAATTCTCACCAGTACTCTGGACTGCTCATCCAGATATTCAACTGAGGGATGGAGGGAGAATTTAGTTACTAGAAATGCAGAGGTGGTTGTGTTTTGTTTCAGTTTGTTTTTCTAAAATAAGTAATTCATGTAATAAAACCAAACAATGTAACACATAGTGGACTGGTATCACAACATGAAATTCTGCAGGCAGGATGTGTAGTGGAGCTAAAAATGACAAGTAGAATAACTCCAAGAAATCTCACAACTGAATTGACTACAGCAGTTCCTCAGTACACTTTTAGGAAGACTGAGCGCCATCACCCAAACTTTTCACAAATTAGCTTAAAAGGTGTTCCACATAAAGTGTGGTAATAAACTAGTTAGACTTCTACTCTTCTTTCTTCCCCATTTGACTCATAGAAGACCTGAAAGAATCTTTCCCTTCCCTCTCTCTATCTTTTCAATCTCAGAAATGTCAGGAATGCAATATCCTGTTTTCTTTGGTTTTGCTGGGGGCCTTATGGATGCTTTAGGAAATGTTTAAATGCTGAAACTTTAATAAAGAGCTCCATTGTCCAAAAGAACCTCATTAGTCATGGACAATGAAAGACTATTAATAGCAACATCAACAATACGCAAACAAAAAGTCAGAACAGTGTTTGAAAGCCCTTTCTTCTCTCAAATGCTAAAGATCATCTCAATTCAGCCTTGTGATAGCCTCACTTTATTACTCTGCAGTCAGCTTCTCTGTTTTTAAGACCGCAATTTCTATTGTAAACAGCCCTTCCCAGAAACTCTCTTCCACTTTTGAAAAAAGACACCTCTTTCAAGGTTTTTACAATCCATCACAAAAACTTAAAAGAGATTACCATTTTTGTCCCCTTGAAAATCACAATTTTCACTTTTGAAACAACACAACTTTTAAGAATACTTGTCTTGAAATAAGCCAGGCTAACCAAAGTGATTTCATAGTAAGTTAGCGAAGTAAAGACTATTAGCGTTATACTGTGGATGAACTTTTCACAATAACAAAATATGAAGTTTTACTGCACACCATTGATAAGGCTTCTGAATTGTGATGAAAAGAAACAAACTAGATTTGCTTCTAGAGGAGAGAGAAAGCAAATACATTTAAAACAGCTCCATCATTCAGACTACTTATGATGCTATGAACATGCCTCTTAAAAGAATAAATACCTTCCTCAGCAAAACTTAACTAATGTTACAAACCTGATAAATCTGAATGCATGTCAGATAAACTAATAAGGAAGAATCAAAGCTAACCTAAACCAGAAGAGTCCATATAGCACAATAAAAACATAAAAGGGATGAAAAGACCCAAATGAAATATCTGCCCTTAAGCAATGTCTTTGCATTCTCGCTGCTTTTTTGTAATGTGGTCAAAGCCATTAAGAATTTATATACAGCTCAGTGTCCCTTCGGACAGCAAAAAGCAACTCAGCAACACAGCCAAGTCAATCCCTTCTTCTACAACACAAGATGTTTTTAATTAGGAAAGAATGCCAGGATGAAGGCGACCTTACAAGCTCAATAAGCTGAGAGCATTCAGTTTTTGGAAGTGAGGGGAAAGAGTTAAGCTTTTTATTGTAAACTTCACATGTTTTATGTTAATGTAGCTATTTAAGCCCTTTCTTGACTTTCTGATCATGTCTTTTGACAGGAAAGGGAGTATTTGTTTTGTCTGATTTTAACTCTCAGGAAAGCAAGCTAGAACTATCAAAAAATGTCTATTCTTTATTCTGACCTCTGCCTTCCGAAAGAAGCAGATGCATTTTCCAGAGCATGGAAGTATGAAATTCCCTTACTAATGGAAAAATCTTACCTGGGTAATCATTCTTGTCTACATCTGAGTCTCCTCTTAGAGTGAAGCCAAATCCCGAGGGCATGGACTGTGAGGCCCAGGCTCCATTGAGAACCTGGGAAGGGTTAGTGTTTAACCCATTACTGTATCCATTGTAAATGAACACTTTCCCTCTTCTGTCTTCTCCTGCAAATGGTGCACCAATAGCAATGTCTGCAGTGCAATAAAAGAATAAAAAGAATGAGCACAATTAAAATAAAGCAAAAATTAAGTCCTTGCAGGAGAACAGGAAGCATCTACCATGGGGTCCAGTTGGGCTGGACTTCATGGAGGGATTCCAGGACAACCCAGTGAGGGTGTTGTCAGCAGTCACAATCTGGGCGCTTCTTCCCACAGGATGTGATTTGGATTTTGTGCACCCTGAACCTCAGTACAATCTCATGGCTCCTGATATGACACCCCTTGTACAGGAGCCACACATGGGCAACATTGTCCTGGAGTCTAGCAGTTAGAGCACTGTGAAAAACAGCCCTCAAGTCAAGGAGGAGCTAAGTACATTACTTTTTCCTTAGTGGACCAACTATATTCAAGGCTATTGTACAAAATATCTCCTCCAGGAAAAAATCCTTGGGGTTTTAGATGCAGAGATGCCTGCTTTGCAATTCCCTAATATCCTGGAAATAAGAAGCAAGGAAATGCATGCAGGGAAAACCAGGGTGTTACTGACTGTCTAGGAAGCTAAGTCTAGGAGCTCAAAGCATCCAGGCTATCTCAGATAATTAAGCAAGTTAGTTTACTTGGACCATTTTCTTGAATTTAGGCTCCCAGTTAACTTACATGAACATTTTGTTGTGTGCATGTGCTATAAGAATTTGAAAAAGGTCCCATTATGCACCTGTTTCTTTCAGTGCCTAAGTACCTAATTCAATTCTCAAACTCATTCAAGCATTTGAGGAGAGAAAGAGAACTCTGCTTTTAAACATATGCAACATCTTAACTATTTCAATGTAATTATAGTCAGAAAACAACATACAATATTTTTATTCAAATGAACATGCTAATATTTAATAAAAAATAGTACTGTAGTCAATATGACTGTCCTCCTATAGGTAAGCTTTTAATGGTTTGGCCATCAATATCAGTTTCACTAGGATTAGAGTAAATTCTTGTGACTTTCAAGGTCAGCTACATGTTACGAAGGCTTTTTCAGGCACTGCACAGACACTTCATATTCACTGCTTAGCTATTTTTAATTTCAATGTTATACAGAGATATATGTTACTCCATTACACATAAATTACCATTATATCCATCTTGATTGAGATCTCCAAGGTGCGTGATTGTGCTGCCAAATCTACCAAACACTTCAGTGCCTGTCAGAATTTGTGCATCTCGGAAGAGGAAAGCACTTTCTTGCAGGTATAGATAAACTTGCCCAACTTCTTTAGGCTTGCTTTCAAATTCTCGTTCCATAAAGAGAGGGGCGCCAACTAGGATATCATCTAAACTGGAACAGTCAAACAAAAACCAGTGTCACTGAGAGATTGAGTGTAACCAACACACTTCATGCATTTGTTAAACAGGAAGCTGATAATTATCACAGAGTCATAGACTAACTGAGGGAAGAAGGCACTTCTGGAGTTCTAGTCCAAACACTCAGTCAAAGCATGGTCAATGAGGGAAGGCTGCCCAGGGCCATGCTCACTCCTGTTTTTAATATCTCCGTGGATGGAGACTCCACAACTTCTCTGTGCAACTGCTTCCGGTGATTGATCACCCTTACAGCAAAAATGTTTCTTCTTAGGTTAAAACAGAATTTCTTGCCCTTCAATTCATGCCCACAATAGACACTGAAAAGCTAAACTTTGCGGTTAATGATCCAGAAGTCAGGAGTTTAACTCAGAGGGGATCCATGCTACTAGAACAAATTCTGCAGATCTATCCTGCTAACAGCACTAGTAAGAGACAAATTTTAGTATAAAATCTAGTTTTAAAAAATTATCCATCAGTAAGTGAACAACGGAACAAAAGTTGCCACTTTCCAGCAGATTTTTGAAGTAATATGCATGAAACATGTAGACATCATTAATGGCGAATACCTCATCACTAATTCAAATGGAAGATGGGAAACAAAGCCAAAACTTTATTTCTGAAAACACTTTCATTGAATGTTAGGCACATGAGTTGTTGCAGTGTTCACAAAATTTGCTGTATTAAGTCTTAAAGAGAATGGACACCATAAAATCATAGAAATATGAGGCTTAGAGGGAAAAGTCCTTCTGTCCATTTTGCTACTCCAAGAAGAATGGGTGAAAGAAAACAGGCTAATCAAAGGATATTTTGCATGTTGTTGTTCTAAATGGGGATGTTTGGAAACACGTTACTAACATTCATTCAGGGAGAAAAAAAGACCCTTTACTGGACAGTAAAGAATAAAATCAAGCAAGACTGATAGAGATATAAGAAGCAGAAATATTCTTAATGGATTATTCTGAGATATAAAATGATAGCATCGGATTAATTTCTGAAGGTTGCCCAAGACCTTATATACTAATAATACAATTCCCATTAAGTGGACATTAGTCATCCATATTAAGGAACTCTGTTACTGAAAGCAACCGATACTACTTGATCCCAGAATTTTTAATTTGTAAAACATATTCCCAATAGTGATGTTTTCACAAAGGCTTTACCTACTAGTGAAATAATTAGTAAAATTGCACTACATTGTTTTTCCCAATCTTGATAGAAAAAACCCCATATAATTTAGGAGCACCTCAGCTACTAATTGACCGTAGATAAATACTAAGGTTCTAAGATATGTACCCTAGAATTTGGTACAGAATATCTCATCTAGAAGCCTTTTATTCACATTGTAGAACTTACACTTTCTATAAATTGTGACAAAGTACTTCTAGAAATGTTATTTTTCTATTACATATCATAATATGTTTCCATAAAGGAAACTATAATTCAAAATGTCAGATCACTTTGGTACAGTTTTTCTATTCTTTTTATGTCATATTTTACTCCGTGGCATGAATAACTAAAAAAGGAAGGAAGCAGATGCTGACTTAACATCAAAGGTGAGATTTTCCTTCCACAATAACATCAAAAGTCCTCCTCTACTAATGGAAGATGTTGGTGGCCAGGACAGAATGTCAGCTGAAACAGTTGCCATGAAGCAATAACAAAACCAAAACCAGATCATGAATGCTCTTTTTTTTTTTTTTTTTTTTTTTACAGGTTATTTTACATATGCCATGTACAAAAAGCATTCTAGATATTCTAGGTAAGACTGGGACTCCATGGTGTTGTGTACTGTATGAACTATTAAGTAAAATATAATCTTGGCTCCAATTAATATTTTACACATGAAGGACTGTAAAACTAAGGGAAGATTTGTTTAGAGGTTGTAAGGAACAAAAATATTCAGAGCCAGAAAGCTCTCAGTACATCGATGTAAAATAATTAGATACCTAGATACCTTTGAAACTCTGGTCCATAGAGCAATATCCAGAGTGCCTAAAATGGTGAAAGGAGAGAGGCAGACTATTTATCATCCACAGTGGCCCAAAACTCTCTGAGCAGGAGCCTAACCCAGAATACAAGATGCAGCAGGTGAGACAGAATGCAAGCAGACAGGAGCTGGAGTCTGTTGTATAAGGATAGCAGCATCTAAGCTGGAAGTACACAGTGCTGGGTCGTTTTTCTAGGAACATTTCTACTTTGTTAAAATAAATGACAATGATTGTACAAAATACATGAATAGTCCAGAAAGCAGGGACCAGAACCCTAAGGTGGCTCATCTTTTGATGTGCTGAGGGAAAGTTGGGAGGAAGGCAGCCATCTGATTACACTAAGCTATTTCTAAAATAGTTATGAGCAGCAGAGATACCTGGAACACTCGCAGCCCTTAGTTTGCCTTCCCTCCAAGTCTTGGTCTGTCCCACTCACACCAAAGCCTTCCTTTCCTCACTCTCTCACTTTTCCCACTTCTCTGTCAGTGCCAAGCTGCTTCAGCAAGTCCTCTGCAAGAAGGAATTCTCCCTCAGGCAATTCTAGTATCCTTTTTTCTGTTGTTCGTTTTTCCTGCTGTTGTTGTACAGAGCAGTGTACTATAGCCAGAGAGGAAGGATTCTTCAGCTACCCTGCTCTCTCTGATCCTTATTTACTTGTTCCTGGTTTCCCTCCAAGCAGGTAATAAGCAAGCAGTTGCTGCTTACCACACTTTATAGTCAGTTTTACCTTTAAGCTCCTACAGTTTAAGTATTTAGACATCAAGCAGTCAAGGGGAGTCACTTGTTGAGTTACAAGCACCTATGTGACTAGAATTATTCAGGGGTTTTTGTGAAGGAGGGTATTTCAATGGGCTTTTAAATTGTAGGAGTTTATATTTACAAAATTGGAGTTCTGAGCCAAATTCAGGTTGATGTGATCCCTTTTAAAAGGCCATAAGAGCAAAGCAAAAGCCCCTGGACAGTAATATTAAATCATAAACTGCAGTTCAGTGTGCACTGGTAGTTTGAACTGGTTCATTAGATTCATTTCATTACTGCACTAAGATGTTGCAGTTAACATAAATGGTCTATTTATTTTTGTTCCAGCACAGAAAGGTAACCAGCCAGTATTGCTTCCCTTCTGATAAAAAAAAAAAAATCTTTAAAAAGCACAAGCTGACCACCTGCTGAGACTTTGCAGTTTCTTTGTATCCTGCCGAGTAATAAAAAGCAGGAGTATGGGAAATGTCAAGAGGTCAAACTATAACTACAGGAAGCTTAGATATAGGCCAAATAAAAGACCAGTAAACAGTTTATTCCACTATTTTTATTGGACTGTTTCGGTCTAAATTGGAAGTGCTCTCTTTTTTCCTCTTTACTAGGAATGTAATCTGTAAGTTGATGGCAAAGCTTGATTTGTTAAGTTTGATTGTGGATTTTTCATTATTAGCTGTGGGCAACTAAACAGTAGTTCAAACAATATCTTCAATTTCCACGTTCTGCCTACAATCCTGATGTGGTGCAGATAAAACTGCAGGAATCACCCTGGAACACCTGCAGAGCTGCTGAAGTAGAAGGTCCAAAGAGGTTTTTTTCCTAGGATGAGCCTAATCTTTGAGCCACATCTTCAGTCTTGTTACAGCAGAGCACCATTTCTATTAATCTTTTCAGCATATAACTCACAGATTTCTTGTATGGATAAGTTGATCAATACCTCCTTTGTCTTTAGCTGCACAAAAACCCCAAGTGAGTTTGAAGTGGTCATTTCCCCTTTGCCCCCCGCCTCGCTTTTTTTTTTTGTCCTCTGTTTTACTCTCCCTTTCAGATAAATATTTCTATCAACTATATGTGCAAATCGGCAAAGACAGACTACATATCTAATCAGACATGTTTATCAAGAAGAGCTTTTTGTGTTTTGTTTTCTGTGGGATGTTTGGATCTCAGAGAGAGTAATTAGATTTCTTTTAAGATATAGACTGGGAGACCACACAGGCCTCAACAGCAGTTTGATTATATCATTGTTACATAAACTGTGGCCTTAGAGGTACACAGAAAATATGAGACCTGCCAAGTAACCCTGTGATTCACAGGAAACAACCTGCAAGGCAAATAGTTTGGTTCAGTGAGAAGTTAAATAGGAAGCTCCCTGAAAGTCTAGTGAGTGTCTATTGTAACTTAGATCAACGCTTCTTCACCCTTTAACATTAGTAATGCATTATGGTAAAATTAAACTAATCCTGACTCCGTATACCATAAAAATATGAATTTTCAAAAGCTACGGTACAAAGATAAAATTTGGCCTTAGAAACCTGGAAAGATTTGAGCACTATGAAGCCAGGGCAGAAAACATTGAAGCCTTTTTGGTTGGTTGGTTTGGCTTGGAACTGCATAACATTTTATCATCTTGTTACTTTTTTCTTGTATCCCTCACTCTTTGAGGAGTCACTAGTGACTGCTGGGAAGCAATGATTCAGCCCAGAGAAATTTGTTTAATGCATTATGTTTAAGAACCTAATAAATACTCACAAGAAAAGAACATGAAACAGACACATCCAAGATATTTTGCAATAGGCAAGAGTATGCCACAGCACTAAATATAATCCTGGCTCACCGTTGTGCAAACTTCCGGGCCTCTGAGATTCACGGATTGTTATCTCCTTGCTAGAAAGCTAGTACCAACATTCACTTACTAAAGTCCTGCTCTTCTAATTTAATCAGACTTTACATTAGTTCAAAGCTAGCAAAAGGGCCTGAAATGCCAGAGTGTCTTAGGCACGATCGTGGGAGCTGAGCAGCATTCTCCCTCAGACAAGCACAATACCTGTCATAGCAGCTGTGGGCCATGGACCATTTTTGGTCCTCTGGATGATGAAAATGAATGGCCAACCAGCAGGTGCTGGAATAAGGAGTTGATTACATTGGAAAGCTTTTAAAATTGAGAAGTGAGGTTACAGATGATCCACATGTGAGAAGACTTACTTACCTGCTTTTGAGAATGGGAGGAAGAACTTTTGACTTTCGCCTATCCCCAGCAGTAGCTAGCACTGTTTATTCACTCTTCTTCTACCTCGATCTGTTTTCTAAGGTTTTGGACATTCCCGCTCTGCCACACTGCTTTGCGTAAATGTTCAGGAAGATAAACTCACTCAAACTAGGCCTGCAAATACTTGTGCCACTGTGATTGCACAAAGATAAGCCTATGTGAACAATTAAAAATAGAAAAGCAGAGAAGCCAAAAGAAGCATTTTGAGGTATGAAGCACCTGAAAACCTGTATTTGTTAATAAATATCAGGCATTGCTTCTATGAATGTTCAGTGGAGCTGAATATATTTAGTAACCTACCCATCATTGTTAACATCAGATACTGCCACAGTGTAACCAAAATAAGACGCCATCTGGAAATAAAAAACAACAGATAGGCTTTCATATCAGATATCAATTTTTAAAAAGTTTCACTGATAATCCTCTTTGTTTCTATGGTTATTAATTCTGAAAAATATTTTATATATTCTTGAAACTTTTTTAATGAAACCATATCCTCTATAGATATAGAGGATATAGATATCACATAGTTGCTTGACATTACCTGTTCACCAGTGAAGTTCTGGATAAACGTCAGGTCTGAAGAATTAATAATTGAGACCTGGTAACAGAAAATATGGAAAGTTTCGAGCACATATGGAGATGCTACAGTACAACATCACTGCAACCCAATTTTACACACCAAAGTATGGTCCAAGTGGTCAACAAAAAACATCAATTATTTTGTTTCACCACAGTGTTCTTCTATAATATTGAACAAATCACTAAGATTTCATGAGCCTCAGGTCTCCTGTAAATAAAATGGGGAAAAGACTATTTTCCCTCCTTACTGGACACTGTGAACAGCAGCAAATCACAGACTATCACCTAAACAGTGACTACACCAGTATGCATGAAAACATGAACTTAAAATATAAAGAAATATACATATACATACATATATATATGTATACACACATACACCCCTTTGCTCCAAAAACTGGTATTAATAAATTCCAGAGACACAAGGAGTTTGGGGTCCACAAAATCAGAGAAAGTGTCTGTGGCTGGGATCTCTGTTTCCCAGTCAGGTTAGTTCTGAAACTTTTTCTTCCCATGGGGTGACAAGATGCATCCACACACATATTTGTTTTCTCCCTTCACTTCTAACTGCATCTCATGACTCTTTGCATCTGGTATTCAGTGTATATACATAGAGTACTGAAAATAAACACTGAGTATGAACAATCTGAACTTGGACTTCACTGTGGACACAGGATTGCACACAAAATATGCCAACCTAGGCTAAGTTTAGGTCTGATAACACTCAGCAGGTGCAGGGATACTAGTCATACTCAAAACATGCTCGTAATTAGCTACTGAAAACCAATTTCAGAAGGGACTAAGTGCTTAATATTCAAAGCCCAAACCAGTAAGGCATTTCTACCCAGCCAGGTTAGCCTGAGGGTAAAGGTCAGTGGCAGCTTTCTCTGATTAGTAAGCTTAGGATCAAAGAGATAGAAAATATAATGTAGACTTTAATCTTCCAAATGGTTTAACTGCATTCTAACTACAACAAGGATAAAGTGTGGGTCCAGTACATACATAGCCAAAGTTCTGTGCTCCCTTTGGGACTCCAGCAACCAACTCTGAAAAGACAGAAGATCAACAGTGAACTGGTTATGCTGAGCAGTGCATGCAACATATATCCCATGCCACTTAAATATTCCTTAACCCTTAGGATTTCGCTTTGTTATCTGTATCAGAAATACCTGCAAATCACTTCTAGACATGAATTCATAAGATTTTAACATTCATTCAGTGCATCTAGTTTCATTAAATATTACATCTTAGCTGTTGAATATGCTCATCCACAAATCTCTTTCTGTTCAACACTACTTAGCATAGCACAGTAAAATAAAGCTCTTAGTACAATTCAGCTCGCTACCTGACAGCTGTGGATTGACGGAACCAGTTTTAGTTGTGGCATCACACACCAGAGTACAGAAGCTAAATACAACTGTCCTTACAAATAACCCTTTTCTTTCTGGCTGCACCTGATGCCATGAAAGTGCTCAACAAGTTCTGCACGGGTTATCTAAAAGTATTACAAGGAAAGTTTTGTGAGAGGAATTGGGGGAAACCATTAAACGAGAACATGAAACATTGGACCTGGCTGCCTTCTAGGATGTAATTCTGCTCTAATGGTGAAATCTCAAACAATTAGTGGAAAAAATGGAAAAAAACCCAAGAAGAGCAAAGTCACAGCCTGCAGTTTTACTGTCTCAGCCTTCCCTCATTAGGATATCCACATCAGAAGACAGCAGCAGGAACTTCAGATACCAGGACACCTCAGACACCTGGCTGTAGTGACTCAGCATTCCTCTGTTCTTCTCTGGGTTTATATCCTCCCCTGTGCTTGAATGTGTTTGGTCAAGGGGAGATGGAAATAGTAATGAATGATTGAACAGGACACAGGACGATTCCTAGATCAGCCAATAATGTAACTCTTTGTGCCAATCATTCATGTGACTTACTTATTCAAGAACCATCAATTATAAAAATGTGAGTATGCACCCAAAAAAACCTAAACCAAACCATATATATAGGTGGCTGCAGCCTTCCATTACCAGGGACACATCTTTTTTTCCACATTATCGCATTCGGCTCAAAATCACTATTATTTTTTTTTAGCCCATAGTAGCACAGGACAGGAAACTCTATTGGCATTAAGCAGCAGCAGTTCTGAGGAGCTGAGTTCATTTCTAGAGATGTACTATGTCTCTGTTGGCTTCAGTTCCTCAGTGCACCTTGCTCTACATTATCAAATCATGAATGTAGAGTCCTGGGAGGTGGCGTTTTATAGATCGTGAAACATTTCAGGTGAAGGTTTCGAAGGTTTCATCAAATGGCATTTGCAAGCAATGCCATTAAGTCTGTGAGATGCCTGGTGCTTTGTGGATGACAGCTGCTGTCTAAATGCCAATTATTCTAAATATGTCCTGTATCAAACTTACTCGATCCAAGAACCTTTACAAAGTTTCAGGCATGATTCTATATTTGGACATTCATATTCATGTGCATTCAGCATGTTCTAATTCAAGGGACTAATTGAACATTTCATCTTCTTGTAGAACATTTTCTCTCCCTCTAAGCCCAGGTTTTAATAAAAGGAATTAAATTCTTCCATCTCTTGTTTTTAAGTATAAGGCTTGGAGTAGGAGCAAGGGCACAGCTAATTCCTTCTTATTGCATTATGCCTGTGCAAGAAAATATAAAGTAAGAAAACGGTCAGCTAATGAACTGCCCCAGGCACCCCATCCTTAAGGCACATGAACTGGGACTAGAGAAGCTTTTATAGAGCCAAGAGCTGCTTTCACCAACAAGAGCTAGCACTTTGGTATGCATACACGTCTTTATCCAGAAGCAGCTGAATGTTATCTCCTAGCATGGGCTGTGATGTTTATGTGCCAGTCAGAAGTGTGATTTCAGCAGACAGACATTTCCAAGCCATGCTGCATCTGTCCAAGCAGATGCTGAGGGCCAGCAGCCTCTGTGCAGGTTAGTAACTTGAGTATGGGCTGAAGAACTGGACAGGACTGCGCTGTTGGCTCCACTTGTTACAACTGGTCAGCAAACTGGCTAAATTAAGTGAGCCTGGATGGTTCCACCTATCATGCTGTCACAGCTCTAAGATATAAACAGATGCATGAGCATGAGAACATAACAACAGATTCAGATTTTAGGGTTACTTAAATTCTACTCTGTTACACTATAGCTTCTCAGGAAATATTTGCCTCTGAGAATATTGGTTACAGATAGCTTAAGTCTCACCAGTGTTTCAAATGTATAAAAGGTATGTTCTTCTGTAGAGACCCAAAATGAGGAATTTAATAGGTGCATGGCCATATGGTTTCTATTCAAGTGTATAGCTTCTTACCTTGTTCAGAATCTCCAGTAAATTCCCCAGCAGCCACTGAGTATCCTGATTAAAGACAAATTACAAGCAAAACACTTGATAAACCATTTCTTTCAAAAAATATGCAAGGACAATCAGATTTGTCTGTTCATCCGATCATCAGAATGCAAATTTTTTGACATTAGTATACTAAAAATGTGTGGAAAAAAAAGGAAAATAGTTTATGACATTGTTATGACTAAATTAAGTGTAGGTCTGAATGTATAATAAATCTATCCCTTTTCTCCAAAAATGAGCTTCTAAATCAATAATAATTTATCTAAAAAACCAGCAGCTAGTATGGTGGTTTGCCCTAACAGCTGCTGACACAATTTAGGTCTTCATTACCGTACTTTATTGTGTGAGTATCCTGGTTTAGATGCAGTTAAGTACCTAATGGAGCTTTAGTAAACTTGTGAGGTAATTGCTATTGACAGAGTAAAGACTTTTGGATTGCATCATGGACTGTAGTTTCGAATTGGTGGGCAGCGACAAAAGGATACATCTTTGCCCCTAAATTCCACTGCATCTTTTCTAAAATTATGCAAAGAAAACCCTCTCTTACATGCAGAGAGATGTGAATATCATGCAAATTCTTAGAGATCAGTACTAATAATAGGTACATAAAGAGCCTTTTTTTCCCTCTATTTATTACATAATATACTCAAACTGACTTTTGTTATTGCTTACTTCAATTGTAACTTCTAAATATCAGTGAGAATAAATGGGGTATTTATGTAGTGCTGTACAAAGTGCTGCAGAACAGAATTTTCTTTTATCTATTAAAAATGAAATAGTCTTTAATTACTTTAAACTCAATCCGTCATTTTGGAATTAAAGAAGATATAAATGGGAAAATTTTGTATTTCTGCTTAATTATTAAACATCAAATAATAAGGACCCTAATGAGTCATTTAAGATCTCAAGCTTCATACCCTGTTGCTGTGCATAATCTTAGGATTGTTCATAATCCCATTGAAGTAACAAGCAAACTATCAATTTGCTGTTGTGGTTAGAGCAAAACATGTTTAAATCCTCTCACAACTGGGACATTAGTAGTTTAGGGCTTGTTTTCACATTTATATAAGTCCCATGCTTTTAGAACAAATCGCTAACTGACACAGAGCTTAGCTTACCCATGTAATTGTCATCATATGAGGGTGGTGCCACTCCAGTTTGCTTCTCTCGTGCCAGTTTCCTCAGAATATCCTTGAAAGAATAATTTGCAATGATGTCCGCAATACTTGCAGTGATCACCTGACCTGGATTCAAACAATGTCATAAATGAAAGGGACATAAAGGAGAGCCAGTTTCTACAAAATAGGGCTAGCAGAACATCAGAACAGAGCTGCAGGGGATAATATAAAACAGATGCAAAGAGTAGACATCTTCTCTCAATCTTTTTCTACTTTTACCCTGAAAGTCTCAAGAGTTCACATAAATCAATACAACAAGGCATTGAGACTCTATTGAACCATGAGTTGCTTGTTAAGTAATTCTTCTGATTTATATTTGTCAAAAATAAGACCAGAGACTGGTTATCTTAAACTGAGAAAACAAAGAAAATCTAGAACAACATTTTCCACAATACTTTGTTTCGTATCTTAGATAAGTTAACCAGCCAGATGAACATACCTTGCCAATAAAAACTACCAGGCCCGCCTACTATCAGGTCTCCATTCTACAAAAAGCAGAATTGAATAAAATTACACAACAAAAGAACACGACAAAATTAGCATGCATGGGAAAAACATTTTGAATGACTAAAAGAATATCAGAATCATGATAAAGGAGAATAGTCTTGTTCAAGGAAAGAATGTAGGTGTGTGGATGTGCAAGAAAATCCAGAGTTAAATAAAGTTAAGATCACCCTAGGCATCTTACTTGGATGAAAGACGTATTTTTTTGGCACTAACGAAGTATACTAAAAATTTGCTGATTATTTATAACAAAACAAAGCATAAAAGAGGGTCTTCAAATTCAGTGAAGCAACAGCACTGTTTTAGAGAGAAAAACACTTTTGTCTACCCAACAATGAGGTCTTTACTCCTCAGCTATTAATTACGTGAATAACAATGTAGCTCCAGAACACTGAAAACAACAGCAATGATCCAAATTGTGTGGTGTCCTGGTGCTGTGCTAATGGCACAGATAATAACAATAGTTGAAAAGTTTATTCTTTGGCTTACAATATTGTTTCTGGATCCTCTTCACATATAAGAATAACTAGCTATTTCCCTTAAACACTTCCACTTTCACCTCCACAAGAGAACGTTCTTATACCCAATGACAAGTCTGCCTCTAAAAACATCCTTATACAAGCTATTTTAACTTTAAAAACTAGCTGGTGCCTGCCCATTATTTCCTGAAAGTCAGGTCTCTGGAAAGCATCATAAGTGGGACACACTGAGACAGAAACACGTACAATTTTTTGCCTAATTATCTGTGAAGACAGACTGAGCAGAGTCAGATTGGACTGGAAAGAGATAGATAAACTGGTGCTGACTGCAGTATTTCTTTTATCAGTGAAACCAGAAATTTTGAAGCTCGCGAAGGAAGAAAGAACTTGCAACAACGTCATGAAATTTTCCATATGCAACAGCATGGGAACAAACTTGATCACTGAGATGGTGCTTGAATAGGGATATATCAGAATTACATTTGGTTGAAGTACTTCAGAAACAGAATCTCACCTTGTAAAAATCTAAGCTGAAACCTGCTTGACAAAAGCCTTGTCCTTCGGGATCTGCATTGCCTGCAATTATGAAGGTAGAAGTATTTTATTGATTTCACAGTGCATGGCATGTGGAAGACAGCTCACACAGCTCTGGAACTGTAAGGCTGTAAATGCAAAATTACCAAAATATGTGAAAAGATGTGCATTCATTTTTAGAAGAGGCAGAACAAATCAAGACTTTCTACAGGACCCTGAACGTGCAGTCCCTTTGTGAAGATTTTGAAAAACATGGCCAGTTACTTGGTACATCTCCTCTCATGGCCAAGGAAGGACGTTTGCAACACCTACCAGGAATTCAGTTTGAATTTGCCTGGAGATACAAAAGTAAACAACTTAACAAGAAATCCTAGCATGGTCACCAGAGTCTGCTCTGTCAGAAACACAAAAATAACTGTTTACTAAAGCATTCTCAAAAAATGTTGACAATAGTGGATGGGTCACCATGGGTCAATGTTCAAACAACATCCTGGTCATCTGTACCATGGCAAGGGAAAGGGGCACATGTCCTTCACATGGGCCAGCCCTTTAATGGAGACACATTTGCTCAATGAGGACTGAAGTGTAATATAATTTTGGATGCACATTTATACATGCAAAAACATCCTTCCTGCTTCCGTACTTTCTTATTTCTACTCTCCAAATCCTTATTTAATTGTACAAAGTGAATTGATATGCATTTCAGGGCTTTTCTATGAGTGCTGGAGTGCTGGAAGTCTGCAGGATCAGGACACAGAGAGCAGGAATGGCCACTTGAACTCTCTTAAACTGGCATAAGCCTTTGGCAAAGCCCCAGTGAGACACGAGAAGTACACAAAGCAGATCTTATGGTCACCATGCCTTACAGATTCAGCTTCTTTCTGTACCTATACATCCAGGGACAAGGATTAGAGTTTAAAAGAAAGACTTAGCACAACTCGGTTTAGAACTATACTACAATGTGAGAAAAGGAAAACCACAAAGTAACGCTGAACGTACATACAAATATCTCACACTGCTTTAGGTGTGCAGATTTTCTGGCAGACCATGGAAAACATTATTGGGCTGCACTATCATACATCTGTCAGATGTCAGGAAAATCCAGCTATGTGATATGATTCTATCTCTAGATCTTCACAGGAAAGAGATCTTTCCATTATGTGAAGCGTCTATTTTTTCTGTAAAATGCTTGTTACTTTCTTGGCAAAAGAATCCATTAGAAATTCAAAGGTAGGAGTACAGCTCGCAGCAGAGGAACATTTAAAAGGTGTGTTTTGAAATTAGCCCATGTGCACATGGCAAGAACGTCAGCTGCAACAGGAGGGTCTCATTACAAGGGGTATGATGTGGAACTACATTCAGACTTCTTGTGTTATGGCTAGCACATACCGCTTGAAACTACAACCCATCTCAGCTAAACTGAACATCACCACAGCTTTGCTGTCAGTTTCCCCTGGAAGGGACAAGTAAGCCCATCCCATTTGCTGTCTTACACACATTACCTTTAGAAAAGCAACTGAAAGAACAATTCTCTGATCTGTGAGTGCAGAAACTGCCACAGACCTAGTCGCAGTTCAAAATGTTGTCTGGCTCTTACCTAGATCTGTTTGCTACATTTTAAAGCAATTTAAATTGAACCAGTTATATCTCATACTATAACTTTATAAGCTTAAATTATTTAACTTCTTCTCTTTCAATTATATAATAAAGCATCCAATTGCAGGCATACAATTTAATGTTGATTTTTCTTTAAACCCTCATCCAATGCAATAATGCCATATAGTAATCTTCATACAACTAAGACTACATGAAGACTGAAAGCAGGAAAACACTGAGTGAAATATCAATTCCTCCAACACAGGATCATTCCTATTAATACTTACTGTTGCGACAAGGTGAATATTCAGCATAGGCACTGAAGTTCTGAATTGCTACATAGCAGGTGCCAACAGGGTCCTTCTCAGGGCTATCTTTAAGAGTTCTCCAATGATATAAGGGAGCACAAGCCTATCAAAACAGAAACAATGTTACATGTACGTTTCACACACTGAAGGGTCTGGCAAATGTAGTTTTTAACAAACAGTGTACAAGGATTCTCTCAGGTGTTGTATCATTCATGTAGCAATGATAATAATGTATCCACAAATGAAAATGCAGGACCACTGCTTCTTATAATTTCATTATAACCTGAAAAGCGTAGTCTGATCTTTCACCTATAGCCCTTAGCAGGTGAAATCTGTCAGCGACTACGACTCACATTTAAGCCTATGTTACAGATAACTCCCTAAGCCTGCTTCACAAATAATACATTTGCTCTGTTACCGCTCACTGCACAGGGCTTGATACCATAGTTGATGATGTAGATCACATACATGTGGCTGCAGACACTCTCTACTTCTGTCCTGAGATGTCTTAAGATAATGGCTGTTGCAGCAGAACTGCTCTGATTCTACTTAACAGGAGATTTGTCGGGGTGTTGTTCATATTGTGTATCACAATCACCAGATTATCTGCCTTCTTATAAACCCCCGGTTCAAACCTTTGGAGGCATGATACAGCTGTAATGCATTCAACAGGCTCTCAGTGAAAAAGATTTTGCTAAACAAACTTTGGTTAGTGAACTAATATTTAATCTTCTGTGTTACAGTAGTGGTGTTACAAACATAACAATATAAGGATAAAATATATACCAGTTGTGTTGAGGGAGAGATATTATATTTTTTGAAAGCAATTTAAATAATTGGAAACACTTTAAAAAAGATAAGCTATCAGGTATGCAAGTGGTTCTTCAGGAGTTGCTGTGCTTGGGAGCGGAGGGGTAGGGAGACACTACCTCTCCCTACAACTTTGCCTCTGTAAGATACAAATAAATCCTCCATTCGAGGCCTCCCTTGTCTTACTTTTCCAAACAGAAACCTGTCTACCTCTGGCAAGGCACTGTTATCGTTCACATTACTGTATAAGCATCAGCTCTGCAATCGGTTCCAGCTGGATGAACCACTGGGCTACTCAGCACTTAACATAAAAGTCAGAGCTCCTGGAACAATGGTCTAAGGAACACTGACTCTTACCATGCCTAGAAGACCTTACAGATTAAAACGTACCAGAGAGGAAAACCAGAGCGCAGCAAAGAGGAGTATATGTCCTGTGAAAGTGATTTTAGGTACATTTTACATCAAGCAAAATGGACTGAAACAAGAACTCAATATAAACATAAATATTGACTATCATATTTGTAGTTTAAAAAAAAGTTTCTGACAACTTGATGATATTTTCTTTTTCTCTCCTTTCAGTCTACAAAGCTTAAAAGACAAAGTTTTCTAGCTTTGCTGTTCAAGTTTTTACCTGAAAAGTGTTGACTATATCTCTGCTTCAGAAAGCTTGAGAAGAGTTACCGGAAGCAAAAGAAAGTTTTGTCAGTACAGACACAAGGTATCAGTTGATGATGAGGTTTTCTGCTCACTTGAAGATTCAGAAGATGGTGGTGAAGAACTATTCTATTTCAGTTTGTGAACTGTCCTTTAGTAGAGTACGCAAAATGAAAAATCTTCAGCTATTTTTAGAACTTTTTAGAATTTTTACATTTACTTAGCTCTGAAACAGAATAGGGGATGTTTTATTCATTACCTGTTTCATCTCAAAATCCTTCCCTAGGTTAACCACAAAGCATTTCCTTTGGATACGTTTTCCCTTATGACTACTTCTTAAGTAATAACTGGAAGTTTTAAGCAAATCCCAAGACACAAATTATTGCTTTACAATCATAAAAACTAATAAAACTAACGACCATACTAATTATTCTTATCACAATTATTTCAGCAACATTTTCAATGTAAACCTGAGTGCATAAATTGTAAATACAAAATGTCTGTGTATAAGCAGCATCACCACTACTTTACTAAGCAATAAAAGTACTTGCCCCCTGCTGGGGTACTCTATCAAAACAGGTAAAATGTTCAGTGAAACTGGAAAACAGACATTGCACTTTGACGGCATTCTTGATTTGGAGTTTTTTTATCATGACTGTTTTGCAGCTGTTTTATCATGACTATGACACAGCTTTTCAAAACAATATAAATGTGACAAGAGATCAGCACTTTCTCTACTAACTGATCTTCAGCACAGGTTCTTGTCTTCCATTATATTCTGCATTAAACACTCCAAATAAAGGTTCATAATACAAAACGTTTTATAGCATAGAGCTACTTTGTATCTCTAAAATACGCCATTACCTGTTTTTAAAAAAATCACCATTCACTTCCATAACGATATGGCATTCTGCTATTTTTACCTGGCAGTGGGATCATCTTCACTTGATCAGCTCAACTTTATTTTATAGGCTGCTTTCATTTCCTGAGTTATATGCATCATCTGTTTTATAATTCATGCATAATCATAGAGTTGTTACCGTAATCTACACATAGAGAACTATTAAAGATAAACATTTGAGAAAAATAAACATGATCTCCAAATGAATACCAAATGCATAAGACTTACCACAACTTTTTCTTTATGAGCTTTGACTGTTGCCCCAAACCACTGATTTGTCTTAAACTCAATAGGTTCCCTGGTGCCATTGACTTTAATTTTCCTGTTGTCTGACAAAGAAAGAAGCAGTACGTTGACAGCTTATTTTTAAAAGTATTACCCTGTGAATTACAGATACAAGTGAACACACTAATGGATATAATGCATCGCATTCACTGTCACTGTCCTACGAATGTTCAATATTAAATGGGTGTTCTAGTATCATTCAAGGTTTTCACTGGTCAGTGGAAAACAGCTCACCTAAATTCACATGTGAAAATTCAAAATAATTACACTTTAACTTCAGAAAAACAAAACAAAACAGAAAACCACAAACAATAAAGGACTGGAAGAAGAAACCCTGCATTGCCCCCACCAAAAAAAAAAAGAGTTTACCTGGAATCTGTGATGAAGACTGAACAAGAATTTACAAAAATCAGTGAAAAGCCCTAAAAACTTTTCTCATAGGTGGTAGAAACTTTCCATGTGAAAACAGCGTGTTCCATAATTCGTTTTTGTCAAACAAATGACATTTCTCAGCATGCTTATTCAACAACCAACACTACAGACAGCAAAGGACTTAGTTTTTAACAGAATTACATGTGTACACACTGTCACAAGAGACAGCTTCTTAATGTTGCTTTACGTACACTCTTGCAGATGTCAGCATAAGAGAAGCCATCTGGGCAAAGACTCAGGCCAATTATAATGCATTTCAGGTTTTAATAAAAAGCAGACATCCCTTCCTTTCGCCCTGGGTTCTCTGAAGTAAACTGATTTCCCATATGTTCATGAACTATGCTCTTTCCTTAACAGTCATTCCTAATGAACTTCTCAATCTATACATAAGCAGGGCATTACTCCTTCCCCCTTGTATCTGCATTCCCTTATGTTCGCTTCTGGTTCGTATCAGAAGAGATTTCACAAGAATCACTTATTTTTATTCACTCTAAGTGAAAATAAAACCATATACTGTCTACCTTGGAACACAAAAAAACCCACAAAAAACCAAACCAAACCAAACCAAAAACCCCACATAATCTCAGGTTATATTGTATGGATTTACACAGTTGTCGTTGTTGTTTTGGTGTTGTCGTTGTTGTTTGGTTTTTTTTAAAAAAATAAGGAGGAAAAACGCAGCTGGTGTAATTGTCACCTTTAAAAAGCCAACACTTCCTGGGATTTGTCTGACAGAAATAGAGGAGATATCCGAATGTTTTTCTGGGATGTTGGGTCGCCAGTCACCTCAGCTCATGGTAACCTCACAAATGTTACAGATATGAACTGAATTAGACAGAAAAATGTATAATATCTGGAGAACAAGGGTATGCTATCTCTATATTTTTCTAATAAACATGAAGGAAAGTTGAATGAGAATCAATCTGTGAAAGTTTGAAAAGTCTGTGAGAAATCTTTCTTCATACAAATATTTGTTTCTGTGCAGTGCCAATTACAGGATCTAGTATGGAAATACATGCTTAGAGAGATAAGAGAGAGAAATTTCAGGAATATTTAGGTCTTAAAAATTCAGAAATAAAAATTTTAAATAACTTTTAAAATATTAATTTTTAAAAATACATTTTATTTAAGTTAGGCACAAACATCAAGAGTGTGGGAGACAGCAACTTTGACACACTGCATGGTAGGAGCTGCTCACTTCTACTTCGCTGTTGGCAACACCACTTTTTATTATTTTTTCCAGTGAAGTCAGACCCTTTCAAACTTTAAAGGTTTCTTTTTCCTTTTTTAATGCTCCAGCGGATCCAAACATGATCAATGTCCACAGATGAGGTCTTGATAGAAACAAGGCTTTTGAAGCTTGAAAATCAGCCACAGTCAGCTTACAGCAGCCAATGCTGCCCTGGCTCTGAGGATACTCATGACCAGGATTCTAACTTAAAAAGAGCTTACATTTTCAATCAAAACAGCGCACTTGTCTACTGGCAAAGTACACTAAAACTTGAAAATATGTTACATTTTAAAAGTAGGACAATCATTTACAGGATTTATAAAAACCATAGCTGAATTTATCAGTAAATCTGCAAGAACTACATGCACCCACCCCACTTAGTGGCATATGGTGTAGTATGAATCCTTCATCAAGTGGCATGGGATTTTCATTATAAAATAATTAGTAAAATATGACATACTCACAAGTTAATAAACAGCTTTTCCCCCTAGATAAATCTCTTTTCACAGAAATTCTCAAATCACCTTTATTTAGGATCCTTGCTGGAGCTATGGAGTCATATTCCCAGTTTCTGAGGCTGTACCTTAAAATACAGTTTAGACTTTTCTATCTAACAACCATTCAGTATTTCAGATTGTTGTGAACCAGCTACTGCTTCCCCTGTAACTTTATCAAAATGAAACTATATACACAATTATCTTCTCTGAATACACCTGGACTGTCATTACTGCCCCCTTATTGTGTTCAATTAGACAAGAGTGAATAAAGCCACTGTAAATGTCCACTTCTGAGCTCGTCATCCACTTACAGCTGAGGACATGAACTAGGGCACAGTTCTTCTCGTCCTAAAGCAGATATGTGAGGTCAGAAGAACCACGGCTTAAAAGTACGCATTTTTTTTACCAACTCTAGATAGCCACGGATGAGCAGCTTAGACTCAGACAAAAATGGTTCATTTACTCAGATAAATCCCAGTCCATTGGGGTTTTTTTGGTTTGTGTTTGTTTTGGTTTGGTTTTTTTTTAAATAAAGTCGTTATTTCTGTCTTTGCTACATCCTTCAAAATTGTATTATATAAGCATTTCAAAAAATAACATGTCTGTATCCTGACAACACCCTTATATGACAGGGAAATATCTCTCCATGTGTTATTTATGGGGATCTGAGGCCCACAGGCTATATCTACGCTGTACCTTACCCACAGGCTAAGCTATATTTCTGTGAGCAGCACAAACTTGGCTTGAATTCAGATTGCATTCAAATGTCATCTTCTCTTCTGGAAGAGAATGCCTGGCCCCTTTTAGGAAGGAGTCCAGGCTATCTTATATCACGATACATGACACTAGGATAGCCAGAGTACAAAGCAGCAGCTGGGCTGGGCACACAACGCCTGAGCCTGTCCACAGAGAGGTCCAGGGGGTGCCCGAGTACCAGCTGGATCCCTTCAGAGCCAGCCCAGGAGCTGGTCCAGATGGTCAATGGTCTGGATGACTCACAAATTTGGCTTGAAACTCAGCCCTGAGTCACTCATAATTGTACTGCCTAAGACCCTATTGCAGATTAAGGGCCAGACAACCAGGAATATGCAATGAGCAGAGAGGTGTGCTCTAAAGTAGAAATTTAGGTGCAAAGACATCCTTAAATTGCATTTCAGCAACCCAAAAGCATCTCATTTTCTACTGCAGGGTCCAAGACTCCTGTACCATGGTACTGCCCCACAATCCCGCTTCAGTGGCAGCTCTGGAGATGGTGAAACATGACTCTCAAAATCAGTGTTCCTTCACCCAGTCTTTTAGACTTGAGGTGCCCAGAGGCTACAAAAGGGGGAAAGGCCCTTTAAATTGCCAAAGCAGTAGCTTGAAAAGTGGAAAAAATTGAAATCAGATGGTAAAATGCAAACCTATTTAAGAACAGTGTAGAGATTCATTTTTAGGAATCAAAGCCTGAACCTGGAGCAAGTGTTAATGCAAATCCACTATTTGCACACCAAATTTGGTGTTTTCTATGGGGATTGGTCTCCTCTCAGTCACTGAATCAGCACATTAAACTGTTTAGCAGGCATGAATCAAACATTAGTCTTACAAATATTTCTTTGTTGTAGTAATCAGGATCTGCATAAGAAGCAAAAATAGATGTATTTGCAAACACTGATAGTGGCTCATTGTGACTCATTCAGCTCTTGAAAACTAGAAATAAAAAATGCAGCATCTATTATAATTTGAAAATACTCAAATGAACAAAAGCAAATAAAAATATTTTCATTAAACTTAACACAGGACAACAATGATTTTAAACAAAGCAGCAAATATGTAAAACAGCTGCAGCTCTTTCAGGTAAGTTCTCACCCTTCAGACCTTTGAAAAGTATTATCTTTACTTGCTCCATGTGTGTTTGCATGTATGTACTGTATAAATGCAGATGGCCCTTAACCAGGCATCTGCAGTAGGCTCAGTTACTCCGCCCTCTAACCTGTACCTACTCAGACTACACTCAGGATGGCAAATCCCTTTCAAATACTTCTTTTGATATATGTATGTGCATGTGTATGTATCTAAGCACATTCATATTATACATATAAATAAGTATAGAAAATTTAAAAATGTAATACATATTTCATATATTTATATATAATGGTATATACACAGAGTAGAGGTGAATAATCACCTCAACCTGTCCATATTTATATAAAATTGGAACATGAACATATAAAAACAACAAACATCTATATTTATACAAATATATACAGGTCAAGGACCCTCACATGGAGACAACACCTGGACTGCCATGTACAGGTTTGAAACACCAGTACAAGACTTGCAGGTGTTTGGGTCAAACAAGAGAAAGTAAAGGAAGATCTATTTGCACTTCATCCACTGTTCAACAGGGAGAGAGAAGAGAGAGCCAAAGGAAAATAGGGAAAACGCAAAAGTTATGGCAACGAAATTTCTGATCAGATATAAAGAAAATACGCTTCACAGTGAGGGTGATTCAGCACTGGAACAGATTCCCCAGAGAGGCTGTGGCATCTCCGGCCTTGGGTAGTTTCAGAACTTGGCTACACAAGGCTCTGAGCAACCTAATTTAACTTTGAAATGAGCCCTGCTGCATCATTAGGGTCCTGCCTCCCAGGAGGGAAGAAAGAGGGAAGGATTTTCCCTGGCATACACGGTCCCAAATTCTAGAAGAGAAGGGGTCTTGTCAACCCTCTCGCCATGGCAGAGTGATTTTTTTAGTATCACTATCATAAAAGTTCCCAGTCATACCACCTGTTACTAAGCAAAGGTAAGTCAGTAACGTTCACAGGGTCATTGATATTAGAGCCTCAGTAGAGAGACAAAACACAAATGCAGAGCTAAATACTCTGATCTGGGGAACTAAGCCAAGTAATTGCCTTCAACGTTAACACTGGGGAAAAAAAGGAGTTTAGAGAGAGTAAGGACATGCAAAACCCTTGCATGACGAGAAGACTTCCTTCTATTTTTAGATTTATCTGATTCTGCAAACATCTATTTAATTTCTGGTTTTTGTTGTGCTTTAGATGCTATTCATATGAGTTATTTTAATTTAATAGATCGTATCTAGAGAGCTTTATTTGGACTTTCATTCCATGAATCAAGAAAAAAAACCATCATCAAACCCAATAGGGTTTTTCCCTAAGTACGATCTGATCAAAACCAAATTAAGACCTCAGGGCTTGACCTAACATAGCTAGGGGTATTTTTTCCCCATCTTTAGATAAGGCTGAGACTTATAAAAGAAACCCATGAGGGTCTATTATAAATCGGAATGCTACAAGTGAACCATGAGACTCTAGATAACGTCTTATTGGCATAGTGGACTGAAATGTGTCAACATTTAAAAGTACAAAAAAGTTCTCCCTCAGCATTTTCTCTTGAGATGCAAATTCTTTTTATAACAGGATTCTAAGTTTTCCCTAGAATCTTACCATCTTTACAGCTAATGATTTTTTCATGTAACTAAACCTCTCTAGTCCCACTATGTATCCTTTCCTTATATAGTACCTGGATTCTGTTACAATCAGCTCAACTGCTGGCCAGATTAGCTCATGTTTTTTATCAACTGCACGCTTGGCCAGAACTGATCTACATCCCCCTTCCCTGTTCCTCTTCAGAGGCTGTTCACATTTTCTCCAACTGTTTTAGAAAAATACAACCTATTTTACTAAAAGTAGTAAAGTTAACCAACAGCAAAGGCAACACCCCAGTGAGTTCTGGAACCTTAGGGGAAGTGGAATCTAAAATTCTGCCTTTTGGAGCTAATTTAAAACATGAGAACTTGTTGCTGTCTGTTAAGTATTACGATTAAAAGTGACCGTTATAATGAGTTTCTGAAATATGAACTATTAGCTCTTTACCAGATTTCAAATGCAATAGCGCACTTCAGGGGGCATTTAAGTTTGCTTCGGGCTGCAAGATGCTTTCAGTGGTTCAGAAATTCCCCAGTTAATCAAGTGGGAGAAAGTTTTCTTCATGTTGCTCTCCTGCTACCTCTCCTGGCAGCTGAAAGGAAGAGCAACCAGCTTAAACACAAGGACTTGGTAATTCTACCTCAATGCTGAAGCAGGAATAGTCATTATGGAATGAGGTTTACAATGAAGAAACTGAAAAGGAGAAGTGAGCTTTGTGTAGGTAAGAGAGAAAAGACAGATCACAGCTCTTTAATATAATGCCAGCACTTGTTCCCATGTTCTGCCATTGAGTTTCAAAGGGTTTAAAAAAAAAAAAAAGCTTAGGGGTTGGATGAGATGATCTTTAAAGGTCCCTTTTAACCCAACCCATTCTATGATTCTGCGAAAGAGCATCACAGCCTTACACTGCAATGCAACAGGACAGCTTTACAGAGCAAGGGAGAAGAGTCTCTGCCCCTTAGTCCGTATCTCCTGGAGTAAGGGAATACTAAAAGCCCTTCCATTGTACTTTATCTCAGTTCCTTGCTGCAACGAAGCAGGTTAAAACACTAGTTGTGCTCTTAGGGCCAGCACTTTCAGCTTCTTTCAGATTCTTCCCAGAGTCTTGGCCCCAGCACACAGATGTAGAGAGCTTTAAAGAACTGCAAACATGGGACTGCAGGGTCAGTGCTGTATCAGCAGCAGGAAACATGCAGAGTTCCTGCTAAAACCTCTTCTTGGCTGGAGGCCCTGTCACTGGCCAACCCATATGGGAATGTCCGGTTACATGACTTGCTCATGGATGAGTCTGCTCATATCCTACAGCGTGTCAAAAATTCATCCTCCTTCCCTCCTCTGCCTCCCTGTCAGGAACAATATTTCACCAATAGGATTAATTACTGATGCCAGTTTGCAAGTAAAGCACCTCATTGCTTTGGAAATCTCTGGATTAGCTACTATGAAGAACAGATATAGGTGACCTGAGAAATTAGTGACAACCTGGGACAATTGCCTGCAGAACAAGTCCAGTTAGGCAATATGACTTTTAGGAACGGGCTGCAGATACTCCTGCACCTCTGTTAACTCTAACTAAGCCATCTCCTAAGGAGAGTAGTTTAGTCCACACACATCTCCACATTAACACAACTTATGCAGCTGCTCAGAGCACACAGACCAGCTTGGGCATCCATAGAATCATAGAATCCTTTTAGTTGGAAGAGACCCTTAAGATCATCGAGTCCAACCATAACCTAACTCAAGCACTAAACCATGTCCCTAAGAGCCTCATCCTAACATTTGCACAGTGCCACAGAGATGATTTCAGGAGTAGTCTTGGCTTTGAGTATCAGTGCTATTAGTAAGGAACCCAGACTGCATTTGACAGCTAGAACATGGCACTCGGAAGTAACAATGCATTTTTTAAAGTGTTTTCATATCTTTCACTGGGAAAGTGTTACGTTAGTAACCAATGCAACCTCTATGCCCTCATGTGATCTTTGTTTCTGAGAAAAAAGGAGAGATTCAGAAACCATAAGGATTTGTCTTTAGTCATTAAAGCTTACGTGACACAAAGAACAGAGTTTAGTCCTGAGTGTCAGAGCCTGTGTGGTGGCTGGCAGGTTAGCTGCACCTTGTCAGTGAATCTGGGTGCAACCTCTGCAGTGTCAGGCTTCTGATCCACTGGGGAACATCACAGCTGTCTTAAACCAGCGTCAGGGTGTCAGGTCCAGTTAGGCTTAGCACTTGGATTCTCCTTTCAGGACTCCATGGCATGCAAGATAAACTAAAACTTAAGTTATTTCAAAAATGGAAATATATTATTCACAGAGAAAAACAAAAACTCCTCAACAAAACAGCCTTTACAGGACCAAAGACCATCCTATGTCAGTGCTTACCACCATGATCTAAGCAAGCCTAAGCTTTTCACTAAATTGTCTGGCACTTACTTGGTTCCCTCAGATCACTTTCTGAACAAGTACCCCCTCTATCTAAGGCAATATATACTTTACAAATTCAATACATTCTTTTTTTCTTTCTTCACTGACTCACACGTATGCTCTTTTTCATCACTGCCTCTTAACAAGCCTTAAGTGCTTGTGGAGAGAGATTTTGTTCCATTTTAGGTTGTTATACTCTACAGCCCCATACCAAGGTATATCTATGCATTCATTCAATAAGCATCTTGATACCCATAAAATACAGGATAACTATAAATTAGTATAAAGCAACTCCACACCTGTAACACCGTCACATTTAACAGTGTCCAGAATCTTGACTGAAGCCATCACAGAATACTAGTCAATGTCTTCACTATTTTCATTTAGTAGGACCGAGATATTAACAGTTGTTAACACAAATAACTTTGAAGCATTTGCAAATGAAGAAACCTTCTCTGAAGTTAGGTTTACTGTTATTGTGGAAACAATGAAATAAGTTACATATGAGTCTTACCAATTAGGTGTCCACTTACACACTTATTTGTGGCAGTAAAAGTCCAGATAACATCCAAGTGCACTATATGTTCTCTCCTGAATGGCAGAACATAACTTGCATTGAATGCAACATACCTGAGCTTCATTGGTGCACCCAGCCCTAAGAAACAGAAGACAAGAGCCCTCATGCTCACACGTAATTTAAGCCAGTGGTTTTCAGCCACTTGGATTTGTTGTTTTCTTGAATGTTTATGTTATAGTGGAAATTTCAGTTTCTGTGACCTGCCACAATTTTGCATATCTAACTTCGGATATTGTATATGTGAATCTGCTTTTCTTCTACAAATTCTTTAGAATTTAGAAGTCTTCTATTGAACTCTCGTGGCTGAATAAGACTGATTTAGTAAATTCTTTACCTATTTTTTGTGTCACACTGCCTTTTAATTGCTGTATTTTACTCTCCCTTTCTTTCTATTTCCACTACATTTTTACTTCAGAACTTAATTAAAAATGTTTTCAACAATTCAGCAGATTTGTTTCTTTTATTGTGCTCAGTGAATATAACAGAAAGAGATTATATTATCTGGTTAGAGTCAAGAAAAAAATTACTTAAAGAAGGAAGCTTTGTATGAAAATGCATCAAAATTAAATCTTCCAGCTCTGAAGCAGTCTCTGTAGTTGCTCTGTTTTGTTTCAGAAAACACTCCCAAAGTTTTCCAAGACTTTCACAGATCTCCTACGAGGCATGAAGCATTAATCTTTAAAATTAAAGCACTAGAGATGAATTTCCAGTCTAACAATTACTGGGTGTTTTTGTTTTGGGAGAAAGGATAATCTTGTCCTTGAGGCACTGGAGCAAGAAGAAAAAATCCCAAGTCAGTTTCCAGTATCACCACCAACTTCCTGTATGATCTTTGACAACTCAGACTGACTTTTTTCTGTTTATCAGAATAAATATAAAATAAAGAATATAAATATAAAATGGGAATAGCAGCATTTCTGAATGATGTTATAGGGAGAAGGCATAGTGAGTACAAGGTACTTGTACAAGAAAGAGACATAAAATGAAAATACTCCTCATAATTATTAAGGACTATCCATGTCCCACTAGGGATACAATGGCCAAAGGCTTCAAAAGGAACTGTGTGTAACAGACTGTTTGAAATAGTATCATCTAGGCTATAGCTCACATGGACTGCTGTGTTTGGGGGAATACTGGAAAAGATGGAAAACTCACCCTCTAAGTAGCCTATTTTGGAGAGAAAAAACTGACATAAAATACACATTCATACTTCAGCCAAAGGAGTCATCTAAGGTGGATTGAGATGGCCCTCGTGTTGCTGGTGATAAAGAATGGCTGTTGGTACAAGCTATGCAAACCTCCTCAGGGTCCCCGTCTATGAGGGCAGCTGGTCATTGCTGAATTGTGTGAAATGACGCCTTTACTGCCCTCGGTACCAGAATTAGACAGCTAATGATAACATTGCTAAACCTGCCTATACTTCAGTTCCTGCTCCAAGACCGGTGCATTTATATCTACACAGCGGGCTCGCTCTGGCTTAACTTCAGTTGTCTACAAGTCATGCATCTACCCAGAGGACACAAACAACTGTCCCAGGCAGACTGAACCACACTGGAGTTTCCAAGCTGAATAGTTGTGTGATGCAGACCAAAGCCTTGTTGATATACTTACTCATCAGTCTCTGTTTGTACCTTTATTTGAAACACAGTATCTGCAAGAAGACATCTCTGCCAAGAGTATGGAGTTGTCCTGAGTCTCCTTAGTCAACTTTTCTGGAGTTTCCCACAGGGAAGCCAGATGTCCTAGGTTTCATCACTAGGTTTGAATTCATTTTTCATAACAGCCCTTTAAAATGCGATCAATTTTTCATTTGCTCTGTAAGTTTTCTATTCAAACTTGAGATTAACTTGTATAAATAATATATTCCATTTCCGTTACAAAATATTGTATACATGCTATGTCTGTACATTCACATTTATATATAACTATATGCTGTACATAGTATTACATGACCAAGTAGCCTCATACACATATGCATACAGGAGCTACCTCTTACTCTGTTTTGAAGAATGCCCAGAGTGATGGGAGAGTCATCCTGAGCAGACCTCCTAGATACAAACATAATAATACGTGTGGGTGGCTGAGGCTGGAAGGGGTAAAGAACTGCACTGCTGACTTGCTACATTTAAGTAAGCTCTTCCATTTTGTGTTCTCAGAAAACAACAACAACAACAAAACAAAACCCCAAAAAACCCAAACCACCAAAACAAACAAAAAACCACCCCCCCAGAATCCAAAAAAACCCCCCAAACCCACAAACAACAAAAAAACCCCACCAGCACCACAACCAAATTGTATTGTGTTCACACTTAAATAAACCACAAATGTTAAGATTAAGTATAACCTAAAGAATCATAACTTTCGCTTAATGATTAAACTGTCAAAGTCTGCCTAAATAAAGTCTCTGCAAACACTAGGTTCAAATTATTTTCAAGACCCAAAAAGAGACAACAGAAAACATAAACAGTCTGAACTGCTTAAAACGTGTGTTCTCTCTCATTAAATAAGAAACATCTGTGTTGGGATTTTGGAAGTGGATGTAATCTACCCACATTGTGCCTAAATCAGTTTGCATCTAGCTTCCAGTATTCTCAAATAAAATTCCTGCTTTCTGAAAATAATTAAATAAGCATGTCACTCGAGGTAATTAATTCGTCTGAAGAGACGGAAAATCCCTTGCTGAACGTAACAGCAAAGACTAGCAATCCTCTGATTTCCAGGATTCAGAGAAAAAAAAAATAAGTGTTTTCAAAATGAGGAATCTGCCGCAAACACCTTTAATTAAAGCATAAAAAAGGCAGTTATTAAGATGAACTCCGCACGGATCCTGGAGGTCACACTCCCTTTATTTCTCCGGGGATCATTAAACCCTACTCTGCGAGCGCCCACGGGTGCAGACCCCCAGGAGCGGGGCTCCTCCGGCGAACTGCAGAGACTCGGACCAAAGTGACACAGTTCACTCTTGTGCCAAGGGGGACCCGAGCCCAGCCGCGTACCGCACACACGCTGCCATTTACTCACTGGTGTTGTCAAAGGGAATCTGCCTGCAGCCGGCGGCGGGCCAGGCGCAGTAGTACACCGCTCCTCCTTCCACGATGTCCGGCTGCGTGGTGTTGGCTTTGGGAGCTCCCACCAGGACGCTCACCCTGCGAAACACACCGGGGAGTCACCGGGGCGGCGGGGGCGATCCGGACCGGCGGGCGGCGGCCCCGGCACGGCGGGACAGCGGCTGTCATCCCGAGCGCGGCGGGCGGGACGCCGCCGTCTGCCCACCGCCTTCCCCAAAGCCTCCCCAAGCTCGCCGGCGCCCCCAGCCCCGGCCCGGCAGGAGGGGCGGCCCGGGGGTGCTCGCTGGGGCACGGCCGGACCCGCCGCTCCCCGGGGCCGCGCTGAGGGAACCGCCCGGGCCGGCACTCACGTGCTGGGGTCGGGGATGTAGAAGTCCACCGAGTACCCGAAGTAGCTGCCCGGGGGCCCGCTGTACACCGTCAGCTTCTCCTCGTCCAGGTTGAACGCCACCAGCGCCGGCGCCCCGAGCAGCGCTGACAGGAGGAGCAGCGGGCACGGCCGCTGACCGCGGCGAGCGCGGCCGGCGCCGCGCCCGCGGCTGAGGCGCAGCATCCTCGCCCTCTCGGCGGCCGGCTGCCGCTGGCGGAGCGGAGCGGAGCGCAGCCGTGCGCTGCCGCGGCGGTCTGGCTGCCGCCGGGCGCTGGCGGCGGGGCGGGGGGCTGGCGGGGGCGGCTCGGCCCCGCTCACCCGCCGCTGCCGCCGCGGGGCCGGGCGCACTCCGGCGCCCCCTGGCGGCCCGCGCTCGGCGCCCGCGGTGAGCAGCGCAGCGCGGAGCCCCGCGGCCGTCGGCGGCCCCGCGGAGGCTCGGCGGGGAAGCGCTTCTTCTACGAGGCGCCATTTGAGCCCGAGGGACCCCCGGTCCACCGGCCTGTGCGTGGGCCCCGCTGCCGCTGGGCAGGGAGAGGCGCTGGCTGGTCGGTGCGGGGCCGCCTCACGGAGGGGGACGCCTCCCTGAGGCGGGAGCCGTCCCGCCGTCGCCGGCGGAGGTGTCGGTGCCCCGGCCCGGCCCGGCCCCGCACGACGCCTCCGGCGTTGTCTGCGGGAGAGGACGGCGCTCACAGCGCTGTCGCTGCGGTGCGGACATCGGGGAGCCGGAGCGGCCCTTGTTCCCAGCGCCGGGGCCCGCGCAGGGCTCCTCCGTCGGGTTGAGCACGGTGCTCGGCGTGGTTTGCTGCACTAACCAGGCTGTGACTGGGGAAAGCCATTTGTCTCACTAAAAAATGCCACGGGTGAAGCCGGGAGAAGTGCACGCTTAAGCAGGAAACCCCCTTAACTCTGCCCAGCAGAGTTACCCGACGGCTACATTTGCACATATTCACCAGGGAAGATAGCAGCGTTGAGACTGGTGGTTTCTACTTGATTTTCTCTCGATTTCCAGCATTTTCAAGAGTTTAAACTGAAGAGTCTGATCCTTGAAAGTCCCTTGTAGAAAACCAAAGTGCATGGAAAAAAACCCAAAACAACACAGGGTGTTTCAAAAGGATGGACCCAATTTGAAATCTATACTGCTTTGAAATTGTGTCCATCTTTTTGAAATGCCCTGTAGACTTTTCATCAGATTGTTATGTGAGTGCCAGCATGGCTATTATAAAAAAAAAAAAAAAAAAAAAAGCCAACCAAAAAACCGTTCTAACCACAGGAAAGATGTAAACCCAGCCACGCAGTTCAGAACAATTAGGAAATGTGTTCCGCTGTAAGTTTCTCTATTTGTTCTTGCCTGACTACATAAAGTATTCAATATGTGAAGGGAGCACCTTGCAGCCGCACTGAGGAAAGCATTGCCATAGGCCTTCACCACAGCTCCCTGCAGGAGCAAGTGTCATCCCTCTTTTCCTACAGAAATAACCAATACGACTTTATTGCATGTGGCTTTGAATGGAGCTTTTAGAAAGCTGCTCTTATAATATCTTTGTAAAAGTAATTTAGAAGGATGAGGTTGTATAACTCCTGTCTTGAATTGTTCTGCCCCTGCAAGCCCCATAATAGTGTTCTAGCTGTTTCTGTTAAGAACATACGAAAACTGACTCTGCCTGAAACTCTCCCTTCCCCTACAAAGCTAAATGGGGCATTACACCCGCATCTTGGGGGGACAGTATTCATATTTGTATTTTTTCTGGCCAACTCAGAGGCAGGAAGGAAAGGAGAAATATTTTACTTTCTATTTAATCAACTCTCTTAGGAGGAAAAAAAGATTGTTTTTCAGCATTTATAATACAGATGTGCCCAAAGCAATATCAGAGGAAGATCAGAAGAATAGAAAACCCATTTATAAACATGCTACAGTACAGCATACCTATGAAAGCAGCTGAGAGTAGTTTGTTTTGTTCTGAGGCTCTGGTTTCTTTACTTGCATGTTTGTTTTATTTTAAGTGCTTTATGGCAAGATTATTCAGATAAGACTGACATTCCTGTTCACAAAAATAGAACCAAGTGTTTATTTCCAGCATTAACCGTGTGACCCTTAGCTGTCCCCATAGGCTTGTAATATTCCTTAATTCTTCTCGTCTTACATTTTTACCAACTTTACTCTTGCTATTCGAGTGAAACATCACCATTGACACCATGTCATTATTTTACATTGAACAAGTATGTCTTAGAGATCTAAGCACCAGCAATAAATTCAGAAGTACCTCAATGACTTGTAGGGTTAACATCTACTGTTAAAAGTCATACAGTTTTCAGGCATTTGAAGGAATTCAAAAGCTATGTTGCCTCTTACTAAATAATAATGCCTTGCTCTTATTCAGCACAACAACAGTCAGTTCCAGTGCTGTCACAACTGAAGTTGCTGGGGCTCACATGGCACACCAGACCCATGGCACTCGGGAGCGAGAAGGCAGCTCATTCTAGTGCTGGATCATCTTGTACAGATCTATCCAGAGTTAAAATTCAGTAATTACCACAGTTAGAGGTAGGTGAGTGTTCACACAAATGAAAAACAGAAGGGGCACAGCAAGAACACAGGCAGCTGTCATGTACCTCTCTTTCAGTTTGAAAGATATGCCACCTAACCTGGTTGGTTTGACCTAAATTTAAAAAAGGAAAAAAGTGCTTCAAATGGCTATCAGTGCTAAAACCTGATGGAGAGCAGAGCAAAATGAAAATAAGGAAATCTCTTTCAAGATCCTCTTACCCTCAAGGTGTTAACACACAGCAGTCCCTCTCTCCTTACTCTTTTACCTTTTCTTCATATGAAGAAGAGAGACAAGAATGTAGGATATTCCAAATCAAATCAACATCTTTTCGTTGTTCAAAGGATCTGCAGTGTTTCCTTAAATAACCTGGATCTGTTCTGATCACTGGAAGCTTATTCCAGATATTGTTTTCCTTAGGCTTTCTAAATGTTTGGACTGGACATTGTGATCTGCACTGCTCAAGAGGTAAGCACTTGTTGGTAGAGTCAAGTTTGGTCTTCAGCATACCTGTGGCCCGACACATTAACTGCTTTGAATATTGAATTAAAATGTCGTAACAGGCTCAAGAGCCTCACTTGGAGCCAGGACAGAGAGCTTTTGTAAGAACATTCAGCCAAGAGTCTGAAAGTCATTATCTACCCTACAGAATAACTGGAAGGTCAGATGTGGGACCAACTAGTTTATACACAAACATACAAGATTCATAGCGTGGATTTCTACAGCTTATATTATGTGAAGTTGGTGAGGTTAATATGTCATTATGTCCTTTCCAATCTTAAAACTGATCAGTCAAATCTTCTATGGAAAATTTTGCCAAAGCAAAACTTAAATATTAGTATTTCACAGAGGCTCTATTATGAAAGCTTTAATCTTATTAATGTCATTATTTAGTAATGTACCTGTTAGCAGAGGAGAAGTATTTTGAAGAATCATGTGAGATTTTAAAATAAATCTTGTCAAAATGTATGGCAATTTTACTGTTAAATCTTTTCAAAACATGGCAGTACAGAAGCTTAACTGTCCAGTTCCCAGAGGAAAGCTTACTTTTTTTCTTAGTAGTTCCCTAGTTTTTCTTCTGTAGGCAGGAAGCCTTGTCCTGAACTGTAAATGGAACTATTACATTGACAGCAATTTGTATTGATTATCCTGCCACAAAGAAAGAGGATAAAATAAGGATGTGACCATGCTCTACAAAGAGTATGAATTTGTGGGATCTGAATTCAGGATGACTTGCCAACAAAGGATGTTCAGCATTTGGTTTTGAATGTTACCTCTGTGAATGGTGGTTTTCAAGAGATCTCATGGAAATACTCTTTTGTTTTCATTAGTTGTAAGTATTAACTAGTTTAGTCACACAAAATCAATGTAAACCAGAGTCTAATGAGCCAGTCTACTATCTTGGTGAAAGCACAGACTGGCTGCTCAGTGTGCGATATTCCAAAGGATGGGACAGGAGCGAGGTTGCAGGGCAAGCTGTGAGTGCACTTGGTGTTTGCATGGCACCCCAGGATGATGCTTTCAGCGGCTTACAGCACAATCCTCAGCAAACCCATAACCGACCCTGCAGGTGCTCTCCAGAGCCATGCCTGATGCTATGTGGTCACGACAGCCCCAGGCAGCGCTAGGGGCTCAGGGAAGAGTGGCTGGAAAGCTGCCTGGCAGAGAGGGATCTGGGGGTGTTGATTGACAGCAGAGTATGAGCCAGCAGTGTGCCCAGGTGGCCAAAAAGGCCAACAGCATCCTGGCTTGTATCAGGAATAGTGTGGCCAGCAGGACTAGAGAAGTGATTGTGCCACTGTACTCGGTGCAGCGAGGCCGCACCTTGAACCCTGTGTTCAGTTTTGGGACTGTCATCATAAGATCATTGAAATACTAGAGAGAGTGCAGAGGAGGGTGATGAAGCTGGTGAGGGGTCTGGAGCACAAGTCCGATGAGGAGCAGTTGAGGGAACTGGGGCTGTTTATCCTGGAGAAAAGGAGGCTGAGGGGAGACCTTATCACTGTCTACAACTACCTGAAAGGAGGTTGTAGCATGGAGGGTGTTGGTCTCTTCTCCCAAGTAGCAAGTGATAGGACAAGAGGAAATGGCCTCAAGTTGTGCCAGAGGAGGTTTAGATTGGATATTAGGAAAAAAATTCTCCATGGAAAGGGTTGTCAGGCATTGGAACAGGCTGCTCAGGGAAGTGGTGGAGTCACCATCCCTGGAGGTGTTTAGAAGGTGTTTAGACAAGGTTCTTAGGGACATGGTTTAGTGCTAGAGTTAGGTTATGGTTGGACTAGATGATCCTGAGGGTTTCTTCCAACTGAAATGATTCTATGATTCTATTCTGTGATTCTATATGCCAGGCAGCTTTGCTTGCAGTCAGGAGGATCCAGAGTGACCATCCGCAAGCTGTCTGTCAACAGCCACCTAGTTGGGCAGCACATGCACCACAGTATGCATTGCACTAAGGGATGGTCTTGTTCCTGCTCAGCAACTCTTGTGTAAACACAACCATTTCACTGCCCTAACGGATTTTAGTCCCACATCACCTGCCTGCTCCATCCAGGCCCATCTTGGGCTCCTTTGCCCTAAATCCATCCTCACAAGGAAGAGAAGGGGGAATAAAAGAGCATACAGATGGATCTGATAAGCAGAAATAACTGTCTGAAAGTTAAAGCCAAGAACTTCAACAGAAGTATTCAAAAACAAAGTACCCTGCAAATACTTAAGTGATTCACTGTTTAAAGGGGTCTTCATGTGGGTTATAACAAGGATATTTACATTTGGATTTATACTGGCTGCTTACCTTGAACAGCTCAGGCTTTAACAAAGCAAAAATACATTAGTTAGCCTTAAGCCTTCAAATATAACTCACCTGGGCTAACACGAGGCATTGGAAGTAGTCTTTCCATGATTTATTTAGATAATGTATTTAGCTGTACCTAGCTGTAATATGCAGTATATATCAAAGTGGAAATAATTTATCTTTTAGCATTCAACCAGCAGTTGACCCCAGGACCTCTCTTTTTCCTCTTCTCTTTGTTATTAAAGTGAATTTAGAGCAAAGAGACACCAACATGTAGCTGAAAAATTTTCTGTTTCAAAGGGCTTCGGGACATGGGAGGGAGACCCCCGTTTGCCAGACTGACTACCCAGTGGCCTGCTGATCGCTCCTGTTTCCAGCCGGGACACTAGTTGTCTCCCAGAAGATACTGGCCTTTCCTTGGCAGTTAAAACTGAACCACTGTGCAATATGTAAAAAATCATTTGCCTAGAGCGTTAATCAAAATGTCATTTAATTGCATGTTTAGTTCACATGCTTTCTTACAGTTTGCATTATCAATTTGCTCTGGTTAGTTAAAGCATGTACTTAATCCTGTAGAGCGATCTGGTATTACTTATCAACTAAGCCACAATTTGCAAACTGCAATATATACATACATGCATACACACACATATGTAGCCTATGTATTTGGCACCTAGAGCAGAACGACTTGTGAAAATTATACCGGTTTCTAGTCATCTTTGTATGGAAGCAAATAGAAGTACCAGACATTAATGCCCCACGCTGTAAGTCTGCGTTCTAAATAACCACTCTTTTAGGGGACGAGAGGTGGCTTTCCATGAAGTCACAACATCTCTCATCTTGTTCATCAGGGAGGAAAGGACAGAGAGGTTCCCTTGGCCGAGCTCTTGTGAGCTGGCACAGTCCCATTAAGCACTGTTGGTTCCAGTAAGCACTGTGAGCCCTGGCAGTCCAAAAATATGTGAAGTAAACGAGGCCCAGGCCTCAAACAACCGGGCAGTATGAAGGAAAGATTCAGGAATAAGGGTTCTTACACCACACTAAGCATCAGCTGAGTTTCTCTGGAGTACAGCAGAAGTTTTTACCCAGACTAATGCTTATATACACATCTCACATCAGATGGGCTTTACATTTTCTTTTTCTGTGAGAACGTAAATTGTACCTGACAGTGGACTAGAAAAAGGCTGTTTATTCTAACAGATTCAAGCTATGATTCAGTGCAAGCGCTGGTGTGAGATACTCTAGTACAAACCAAGACACACACCAGAATCCAGGAGGAAGAGCAAGAAAAGTGTTTTTTAATCTTCTAAGACATCGGTGCAAGTCTGCCTAAAGACATTTATCTTAAACGTGCAAAACCAGCTAAAGCAAATACCTAACGAGCCTGAGTATTTTAGGAAAAGTAAAGTTTCAGACTTGCCAGATAGTCCAGATTAAAGCAGATTCTCTTAATTAATTATCTAGATACGTTTGAGTGGCAATGCTACTGTTGCACAAGTCTTTTAGCATCAGGCCCACAGAGCGGGATGGAATACTTGTGTTCTAAGTAAAGCGAATCAGGTAAGATGCATAAAGGAATCTTTTCCAATTATTGTCATCTGCAAAGGAATTCTTTTTTCAGAAAAAGAAATCTCAAAAAGCGTTAAGATACACTGCTATCAGTTCTGCAGTAAGGAATGGTTGTGGTAGTTTTAGAAGTTAGGCGTTTCAACAAGTCCTGATTGAACTTGTTTGGTAGCTGGGGGCGGGATGGGGCTGCAGCAGTGGCCTCAGAGAGAAGTCACCAGGAGCTGCCCCCATGTTGCACAGAGCCCGTTCCAGCTGGCTCCGTGATGGACCTGCCCCTGGCCAAGGCTGAGCCTGTCAGCAAAACTGGTGGTGTCTCTGTGAGAACATAGTTAAGAAAGGGTAAAAACGCTGTGCGGCAGCTGGGAGAGGACTGAGAACGTGTGAGGGAAACAACTCTGCAGACACCACGGTCAGTGAAGAAGGAGGGGGAGGAGGAGCTCCAGGCACCGCGGGAATCCCCGCAGCCCAGGGTGCAGCCCATGGTGAGGCCGGCTGTCCCCCTGCAGCCCGTGGAGGACCCCACGCCAAAGCAGGTGGGTGCCCAAAGGAGACTGTGACCCTGCGGGAAGCCCACACTGGAGCAGGCTCCTGGCATGACCTGTGGGCTTGTGGAGAGAGGAGCCCACGCTGGAGCAGGTTTGCTGGCAGGACTTGTGACCCTGTGAGTGACCCAGGCTGGACCAGTGTGTTCCTGAGGGACTGCACCCCGGGGAAGGAACTCACACTGGAGCAATTCATGAAGAACTGCAGCCTGTGGGAAGGACTCACACTGGAGAAACTCGTGGAGAACTGTCTCCTGTGGGAGGGACCCCACACTGGAGCAGGGGAAGAGCGTGAGGAGAAGGAGTGGCAGAGACGAAGTGTTGTGAACTGACCACAACTCCCATTCCCCGTCCCTCTGTCCCACTCAGTGGAGAGGAGGTGGAGAAGTTGGGACTGAAGTTGAGCCAGGGAAGAAGTGGCAGGGGCAAGGTGTGTATTTTTTTTTTTATTTTTTTTTTTTTTTCCCTCTTTTCCTCACTATCTCTGTTTTTAATTGGCAATGAATTACATTAATTTTGAGTCTGTTTTGCCCATAATGATAACTGGCAAGCAATCTCCCCGTCTTTATCTCGACGAGGCGGTAAGGAGCTTTTTCATCTGTTTTCTCCCCCTGTTGCTGAGGGAGTGAGAAAGCGGCTGGGTGGGCACATTTCCAGATGTAAACCTAAGATGCATTGTACAGACTTGCACAGGACATATCCTCAAGTGTCACGCAAAGCATATTCTCTTTCTGCCACTACTATATCCTCTACAGTGCAAAATCTCCAACAAGTGTTTCTCCCCCACAATAAATACCTTATTTTCAACCAAATCAGTCTGTTTTCCTGTATGATGGTCATTCTAGAGTAACGTTGTTATCCACACATGAAAAAATATTTTAAAACATAAATAGGACTGAATGCTAAATTCAACCCTGCTAGCAATAGCATAGGCTCTGCAATCACAGTAAAGATGCAATAAATTGTCTTCTGTGTTTTTTTTTTCCTCCCTGTTTCTCTTCCTCCCTGCCCCCACCGCGCCCCGAGATGTGTTCAACTCTAAGCCCATGGTCTCTTTTCATCATCTTAGAGAGGCAGTAAACAAGTTTGATTAAAACCAAACTTAAAACAACACATCATGATTCAAGGAAAAGATTTTATTTTAGGGCTAACAAGTTGATAATAAATAAAATAATATAATAATGTAATAACAGATGTTCTCATGCACTTAACACATACAATAATGCTGGCTTACACTGCTGTTTGGAGAAATTGAGAAGAGGTATTTGGCAATATTATAAGTTTGAATGGTTTAAAGGTTATAGAACAAGAAATTCTTTCTGCTGTTTTTACATTTCTTTTATACAAATTCAAATAAATATTAATACATCTATTTTTCCTCAGATTTTATGTTCACTTTTAACATGCCCGATAACTAAGCCACAGTAATATACAACTGCCAAGAAAAAGTATTTATGAATTATACTTATTAATGTTCCTAAAAATGTATCATATTTATGTCACATTGTGCAAGCTCTTTAGGTAAAATTAGATTTTAGGAAAAATTGCAGAAAATTTAAAGTCATTAAAACATATCCAGTGCAAAGGCCAGTCTAGTCCACACATTATGGTACTGTAATGTAACCAATATAATTTAAATAATAAAACATGCCTATATGATTCAGAGGAAGCTGCATATGGTTTATGTTTTAAAGATCTGACATCTAATATGCAGATTCTGCAACATCAGACATTTTTCAAATCTTCATGAGATGGCAAAATAATGTTAAGACATTATAAAAAGGCTCTTTTTTTTAGGATAACTCACATTAACAGTACTACAGTGGCCAAAAAAGACAAACTATTATAATAGAAATCAATCTGATTAAAAAATTAAATATTCCAATTAACACTGAAAAAGTGTTTGTAATCATTATTTACAATTCATCAATGATACCAGTGTATAACTTCACACAGTCAAAGTGTTACCACCTTCCAAGCGAATACCAGTTGTCGTATCTCCATTCAAGTGTTTGACTGCAGTATGTTCTTTATGCACAACATCTCAGTTTAAAGAAGGAGATCGATCTGTGGTCCAGAGTAATTCTATGTATGGCCATTTGGTTTGCAGGCAGCGTTTTACAGGAGTATCGTCGGTCTGTAGCATTGGTTCTTCAAAACCCATAACAACTGCTGTGCCTTCTACATACATGACCTGTCAAAAGAAAACCAATTATGTCAGCCTGTTTGTTTAAAAATTCTAAGAGGAGATTATTATTTTCACAGGGTTAGGAGAGGATGTGTTATGATACATTTTTTTTTACTACAAAAATCAAACCCGTGAAATTTTATATATATATATATATATTTAAAAATGAAAAGAGGTATGAAATAAAAAAACCCCTAATCTCTTAGACTCAAGTGCCTGAAAATCCTGATCAGGCCATATTCATTTGGCTGTTTACTTTGGGAGAGGGTAAAGGGCAAAATGGGGAAAAAAATAATCTGGGAAATGCAATGCAAAAATTCTGAGACAACATATGTTCTACTACTGTTACAATGTAATACTGTTATTTTATAAGGACAGTGTTCCTTAGACTTAACTTTATGGAATTTATCTTCCATGAAATGGAACTTCTGTTGCAAATCAGCTCTATTCACAAAACAATATTTTACACAGTATAGGCAGAATCCTCTGAAAACAAAAATTTGTTTAAGTTTTCTTGATTATGTATATATGTTCAATGGTAAAGATAAATGCATCTTTTAATGCTTTTGACTACATTTTAGGGTATGAAACTGCTGGAGATTTCATAAGGGTAATTTTTAGGACTTAACTCCAAGCTATTCCAAAGGCTGAGTATATACATCTTCTTAAAAGGTCTCTTTACTTGAAGTCATTTTTGCTTCCTATGTCTATTAATGCCTTATACTCTTCTACCCTAAATGCTAATTCAGGAACTAACTCAGAAGCAGTCATGGTGTATCAAGGATATCGCTCCTTCCAAGAAAGCTGAAAATGAAAGAGGTCACTTTTGTCGCCCACTGAATGGTTCAAAAAAATACTGATTTTTGATGCAAGGCTTTTTTCCCCCCCAAATTCCAAACATCTTAATTTCCGTGTAGGGTTACTCATAGAAATTGCCGTTTGTCTGTGTTACACCTCCATTGTCCTTTACAGTTCAGGTCCCCCTTCTCATGGATAAGCATGAGAAATGTTATGTTCAAAACTCATAGGTTAGCCAACCAGTACACTATACAGCTAAAATATGATCAGGAGCACAAAGCAGCTTCCAATTACAAATGTATAATTTTGGAAGAAAATTATTGAAATAATTATTTTGTAAAATGTCTGCTTCGAGTTAAAGTATTTTTCCTGTAACTATCACCAATTTTGCACATTAGTTGTTATTAGGGCTAGATTGGTGTTTCTTAAATCTTACCTTTTCATTATAGTTAGATTGCTTCAGTCCATTGTAATGGTAAACAGTGAATGACTCTGAAATCCTAGAGTCCTAGTAGAAAGAAGACAGTTAATTTCACGTGACATATACATCTTGCCTTGCCAGTCTCTTCTCTTTACAACTAGACAGATGCATTAAAACAGCAAGTCATGACTCTTCTGTGTTCACCTGGACACTCTGAACTACAGCTTCAGCACCAACCAGGTAGAAACTGTCCTAATTTTTAAAGTCAGACACCTTAAGTAGTAGCCACGTTCCTGTGTACTTATGTCTATTCGGATGCTGCAAAGTTAGATATTTACTAAGGACCAGATTCAATCTCCAACCCTCCATTTGAGAGCTAAAAAGTAATTTACACCCGTGCCTGCCTAACTGTGCACTAATTGTGAAGACACCTGTGCAGCGGGCTGTTCTGCCGTTCTCAACCATTACCATTCCAGGTGTTTAAACGCTTCAGTCCTAAAAGGACTGAAAAGCTTTCCATTTCACTCAATCAGGAAACACAAATCAGGTGTAATATCATCTCTTTTATACCTGCTGGACCAGGCTCCAAAGAAAAAGCTTATCCTTTTTTAAGTACATGGAGGTAAAGGCTGGAATGAGAAGAAATCTGCTCAGGTTACAGGGCATCCATCAGGTTATGAAAAGCGCTCATTCATTTTTCTCCTCTTAAATGATTCACAAACCTTATCTCTGTACGGGTCTCTCATGCCAACCCTGGCTACTCAGTGGTGGGAGGGTGGTAAAAAGGAAGGTAAGCAGTAACTCTACTTACAGAGATAAATAAAATGAAGCTTTGCTGGGAAGGAAAGAGGACACTTACTCTTTTCCCTGAGGAAGGTATGCTCACCCTGAAGAAAAAGAAGTGCTGCTTTTCAGTTCCTGTCCCATGGATGTTAAGAATTTTGTGCAGTAATTGTTTCCCAAAAAGGGCTACCAGGGAATTCAGGAATCCTCCTCCCCAGGGGACTGCCCCAAGCACTGAAGAGTCAGGCTTGTCCTCTCAAGCTCAATGATCTTTGAACATTTTCATTCTAAGCCAACAACTTTGAAAAGGAAAGCTGAGATACCTTTCTGTTTTTGATGTGGAGTTTAGTAATTTCTAGGAGAGCAAGAATAGGGGTTTGAATATTCTCAGCAAAGATGGAATTGAATTGGGATCTCTTAAGCACTAGCTACATGTTCAAATATTGTGTAAAGGGGAACATCAACAATTCCAACCATCATTGGAACCTGCTATTTTCTCACCGTTTTTGAAAGAAAGACATTCATTTTCATTTCTGCAGAATTTGACTTTCAGAAAGAATTCTGAATGAGGTGTCAGTTTGGGTAAGGGCTCCTGCTACCTGATCCACAGAGCACAGGCAGATTGGACAACACGTCCATGCCCTCAGCATTCATTCTGTAACTGATACCGGCAGGTCCTGGTACAAAATGTGCTCATTGTTCAGACCGTACCCTTAAGGCAGGAACATTTCCCACGTTTAGCACTGGACCCAGCAAAGGTTCAACAGCACAGGCAAAACTGAATGGTGGGGAACCATGTGCAGTAGGGAATTTGTACTTGACCGACAGGCATTGACTTGGGAGCTCCAACTTTGCAGCAGGGAAAGAGTTCCTCCACCAGCTTTCAGGTGACTAAGGCTGGGTTCTGCCCATGTTTCCACCATGCTCCCTTCTCCAGTTACCCGTCTCCAGTCAGTGATGCCCTTCAGCCCCAGCTGACAGCTGCTTTCTCCTCCAGCCACCCCCGGCCTGCAGTACCAGACAGCTTGGGCACAGCCAAGCAGGGAGGATGGGCCTTCGCTTTCTGAACTTCATTCTAAGCACTCGAGGCCTAAAATTAAGCAGTGGAGTCTTCCAGATTTGCAAGTGTAATAAAATCGTAAGAAATAAGATTCAATTATATTCAGTTGTAAAGATATTTCCACTTCTGGATATACAAATGAAAGTAAGAAGAAACAGTTGGGAAATACACAATGCAGATGTAATTCTGTAAATCTCAAGAAAACGAACACTCTAACTCCTTTTTCCTACAGATGATGAATCATCTCTTAATGATGTATTCAGTCCCTACCATCTTTGGCAGTGCAGTCCTAGTGTCTTTTGAATGACCAGATTGTTCCATAGTACAGAATACTACACCCAAACAGCACTGCACAACCCTTAACAAAGACACTCTTGCCGAAGACATTTTGGAAATAAGTTTCACATTTCCTTGGTTGTAAAAATTAAACCATATAGTTTCAATGACATGTTAAGCCACAAAAGCCTCCAAAGAAGTACTCCTCTCAGCCCCTTTCTGGCCTCCACCAGCATAGCTTTCTGTCCCTGGGGAAACCCTCTCTCTTCTGCCAACACAAGCATTTGCACGGCTGTGAACAAGCCTCCACGAACCTGCAAAGGGCGCGCACATCCAACCAGTTCTCTTTTCTGGTTTACCATATATCTGTACCAAGAGGGTCCTGGTGGCAGGAAGGAGGGAGCACAAAGGCAGGAAAACGTGACCCAGAGCACAGGGAGGAGAGCACAGTGGTGCTGTGTAAACACGTCTGTCTTAATGAACATATGGAACAGACTGAGAGTTCGAAAATAATTTTCCATTATCCTGGCAGATACTGACTTCCATATATGCTAAACATAACCCTATCATGACTTTTTGTTAAACTGTCACAAATTTTACAGTATTAGAGATGTACATTAAAAGTTTTAAATATGTTTGTAACCTTTTCCCATTTGCTAGCAACTACAGCAGACATTTGTAATATTGATAAAAACAATAAGGTCACTTATTCTCAGAAAAAACAAACTCAGATGAACTTTCTGAGTAAGTAACCAGTTCAATTTCATATGCGAAATGATTATATATTTCCTGAAGTTAATTTTAAAACTTGTCGCTACAACTGAGTTTCCTTCCAGTGTGACGCTGACAAAATCACGGACACCTTATGCAAAACAGAAGCCAACAGTTTGTTGTGTAATAGAAGAAGTTACTTGCCGGTCAGTTGTGTTGAATGAATGCAATACTTATTTTTAAAAATAGCTCTGTGATACTGATGGAAGTGTTTCATGAATCTCGAAGACAAGCAGAGTAGAAACGCTCTACAGCAATAAAGCTATATTGATTACCTGCTCAGGGAAAAATTCTTGCAGAAAGGGACCCAGTAATATAATGCCCAGTCCTTCTGGGTCTAATTTGGTCTTCATGAGGTTTACACTATGACAAAAACATTGAATATAAAAGAATGAGTAAGACATTTTTATTCTTGCATGACTAAGTTAAGCTGCGCTACCACAGTACTGGCTGCCAAGTATAGCAATACTATTCTATTTTTAATCATTAAGTGACAACTGCACCAGAATGGCATGCAAGTTGCCAAAACATGGTTATTTTTAAATAAAAGTAATCTGTTATTTTAAATTAAATAAGTGATAATTCTGAAGGACCACCATATTTGGTAAAATAATTTGAAACCCATATAATACAAACCCAGGTTTACAGCCCAAAAGGCATTTTGCTGTCTTGTAAGCATTCTTGAACTTAAGATACATAAACCAGTCATCTTTTAAATACAGCTCCCTAACTGCCAAACAACCTGCTTTTAAGAGGAGATTTGAGAAGCCTCCAAGATTTTCTAAGTACACTGACACAAAATTAAGTTTAACAGATCCATTTCTTATTTACATCACGTCCTTGATGTGAAAGAAGCCAAAACAAATAAATAATGAAAATATTAACCGTACTAATCTGAAAGTCTTGCTGCCTGAATACGGTACAATTTCAGGTCACTAAAAATGACTGTCAATTATAACTTTATATTTCTATTTAAGCAACATATCTCTACAGGCATCAGATCACTTAAACATTTATCTGCATCTACCTATCCTCTTGCCTAAGTTATGAGTTGTACCGTACACAAGAATGTTCTCAATGGGTCAAACCAACAGAGCGTCTTGCCCAGTACCCTGTCTCTGACACTGGTCAGTAGTGGGTGCTTATGACAGAGTACAACATGGCAAACATACAGTGATATCCTTAGTTTACCCTCCCCATTTCCAGCAGTCTGCTGCTCAAAGACATCTTCAGTGAGAGGCAGTATCTAAAACACAAAGATATACATTTTTTCTTTCCATGCACGTGCCTAATTGGCTTTGAACCCATATACACTTGTGGCATTTAATAAACTCCACTCATAAAATTAAAATTGAACTATAGACACTGGGAATAAGTATTTCCTGGTTTGAACCTGTCATCTGACAGTTCAGTTTGATGACATCTCATTTTTGTATTGTGAGAAGCAATTAACAATGATTCCCTATTTATTATGAAACTCCTGATTTTAGAAACCCCTCTCACACGCCAATGGTTGTCTGTCTTTTCTAGGTTGATCAGTCCTAATCTAGTTCTTCCTTGTACTAATGACGTTCTATACCTTTGATTAGCCTTGTTGCCCTCCTGATACCTTTCTACAATGTTCTTTTTCAAGACGGAGTGAAATCTCATACATTTATACAATGGCGTAATTCCTAGAAATCCCACTCCATTCATCTATCACTGAGTATGGGTTTAAGATCTGTTTCCTGAATGGCAATTATCTAGTTCACGGCCCAAAAATGTGTCTGTAAAATCAGGATTGTTTTATCCCATGTGCAATCAATCTACATTTACTGTATTGAGACTTATCTGTTACCGTATCTTCCAGTAACTGCTGCTGCTCTTCCACACCGTTTTTAGTACCTTGAATGCTTTTGTGTCAGCAGCAAACTATTATATTAATGCCTACCTTCAAATCCTCACCAAACTTCACAATCCTAATGCAAATTCCTATAAAATTCCTCTAATGATTTCTCTCCAGTAAGAAAAAAATGACATTTTTATCCTTTGATCAGTTACTTACCTAAAAGAAACCCCTCCTTCTTATCTCATGTTTACACATGAAAGATTTACATGTGAATTTTCCCCAAGTTGGCCTTAAAATCCTTTTGTAAGCACTGTTGTCTATTTGTCACCTTCTCATTCTGGTACTGTCTGGTCCCAGGACAGTTTACAGGGGGATGTAACCTAAAACACTTCAGCAATTTCATTCTGATGTTTCTCCAAAAACTGGAAGTTTTTACTTATCTTGACACTTCATACTCTTACGTTACTCTGACCACTCATAAAAAGGTGTAAGTGTGGAAACCTCCCTGTAATCTTCCCCAGAGAAGATGAGAACTAATCCCTATTGTCTTCCCCAGTGAATATGAAGAGGAATTCACTACTTTACTTACTGACGAAACACTTTTTAATACTGGGGATCACCTGTCAGAACTATAGACCTCTTGCAACTCTCCTGGTTCTGATGGGCTTAAAAAAATACTATTAGCTTTTATTTTATAACTTTGCAGATTAGTCATCAGAATATTTTAACTCTGCTTTATTTTGTTCTTACATTTAATGTTCCATAAATGTAGACACTCCCCTATATTTTTCATGTAGGCACTACATTTTCCCTTCAGAAAACAGTCTTAGCTTCTTACAGCTGCCTCCTTTATCACCTCGGCTTTTAACCACCCTGGTCTCTTCTGTCAGGGGCTGCAGGCAGAAGGCGTCTTTCTATCTAAGCTCTTTTTGATTATTGTTGCATGTAAGCATTTTAGCCCTTTGGCTACCACTTTGTCTTCATTTTTAAGTATCTTCCTTTCTTGGTCCTACCATAGTACTAGTAGTAAATTACTTGGCTTCTTTTTGTTTGTGCCTCAAAACACACAGAATACATCACACAATTCTTAAGAGGGTGCCTCTGTCAAGGCCCTTGGAAGAAGAACTTTAAAATTCAAAAAGATGAATGTGATATCCTATAAACTATGCCAATTTAGTATCTAAAAGTTTCACTACTCAAGTGAGGGACTTGCAAGATACTGGACTTTCTTTAACCCTTCTATTGTTCATTCTTACTGCTCTCAAAGTACAAAATTTAAGATATTTCAGTAGCTGTCTGAAACCTGCTCAAATTCTTGAAATGCTGTAACTAAAGAGTTCTAAAAGCACTGTGCTTGTAAACAGAACCAAGGCAGATTGAAGTAAGATAATTTTGAAAATGCACTTAAAATTATGTAAGAAAATAAAAGCAAGCTATATGCTCACTAATGAAATAGAAGAACTGTTTAAAAATGCAGACCCATACTAAGCTTTTAAGTATGGGCAGTGCATTTTAATAAATCTAATAAAATTTTAATAAATGTAATACAATTTGATGGCTGTATGTTTCAAGTGAGGCTTTTTCATTCAGCAAATAGCTAATGCTGTTCAGTATTACTGATATTACAGCAGAGCTACCAAAACAAGTGCATGAATGTGCTTCAGTCACTCCAGTGCCAGGTCTGGCATCTTATGACTGTTACGAATGTTGGGGTGGTGACACTGGCGGCCTTTGTGCTGTTATGGCTGAGAAGTGTGGGGGGACAAAATCCTCCAGCAGTGGTCAAATAGACAGATAGGGTAAAATGTTTTAAACCAGCTAAACCTAGATAGACAGATATACTCAAATCGGTGCCCTGAAGAATATCAGGTGTTCGTGTAGAAAGAAACAGACAAAACAAGCAAGAGAGCTGGGTTCTTAGATTTATTTACTAAAACACTAGAAAATTTTACTCAAATCATATGCAATGGCATTCAGTACTGGAATGGCTAATCCACTCTGTTGATGCACATCTGCTCTACAAAGTTTTCCCCCCTATAATTCTTAAACTCCAAGCAGGTCTGACTATTATTCATCTTGAGATTCTGAGAAGCTTAAAGCCTTGGATTGGGTGATCACAAAGAATTTCCATTTAGTTCTTGAACTAAAAAATGTAAATAGTACTCTTGGAAGCAATCCCTTTAATTTCATTTACAAACAAACAAACAAAAAACAACCAGAAAATCCTGCATGGAATTTGAAATGTGTTATTTATACTTGTGTTTCACTTTAAATAGACAGGACATCCAGAACCAAAAGAGAGTAAGTCCACAAGATGGTAACATTAGACAACATTCTTATTTAAGAGAAGATGTTTCAAGACTGAATATTCCATGGTTTGATTATGGCTTTTCAATGTAGCAGGCCTTCTGACTGGCTCTTCCTACATCAATTTATATTCAATGTGCTATGGACAATAAAATAGGCCAGGGCTGTGCCACAAACACCCTGAGGGCCAAACAGCCAAACGGAAAAACTGCTGAATGCACAAAGAAGATTTTTGCAGATTTACTGAGACGGCAGAACAAAAAGGCCAAAAGAAAGCATCTCAGACCTATTTAAACTATGGCTTTTTTCTTTCTCTCCTTTTGAAAAAATCTTTTGCAGATTTCACTACTCATTGATGTAATATGAATGGCAACCTTGTGTTCTTGTGTTTTCTTTGGTTTTAGTTTCCTCAGGGTCTTCTGATTTCAATTTTCACTCCTATTTTCCACAGAGAACAGCTCAGGAAAATTCCTTGTACTTCTTAATATTCGAAAAGAGAGAAAACGGCATCAATCAAATTTCAGATGGCTGTGGTAAGTAAACTTGCAGCCTCCACAGTCATTTTACAGGAATAACCAATTTAGACCCCAATAAACTAGTCTGTATGTTTACAAAAGAACAGAACCATCTCTTGGAGATGTGAAAAAGTTCAAGCACATGGCTCTCCTTTCTGGGTTAAACATTTAATGGCAAAACATGGTAAGCTTTGACACTGAAGGTTAACTGCTGTCACTGAATATTAGTCCTGCCTGTCCATATAAGATCTAAAATAAACTACCTTTTAAATTTGTTAGTTTTAACTCTAATCCTAGGAATCAAGGTGTCATTTCTGGAAACAAATTACAATTATAAACACTTCAAGGTACTGAGTGTTGGTGGAAACAAAAGCGTAACTGAAGCCGTTTCAGCTTCAATCTCTGCAGACAGACCCAGCAGTAACGCAACACTCATCTGCCTCTGAGTACCTTGGTTGGTTGCCTCTTTTGTCACAGTTTCACCCTCATTAACGCACAGAAATATATTCACAACTATCTCCTCAATATGTAGTAATGCAGCAGGTCTGAAGGGTTTTTTGGCTTCTAGTTATCACTACCAAAGTTGGAGACATTTTAATTTGAATTCCTCCCATTTAACTTAAAACTGACTTAAACACTTCAAAATAACATTCTGTGCCCAGAATGCCAGCTAGAAAAAATCCAGAAAAAACCCTAAATTATAATTTATATGTAGTCAATTGAACACATAAAAACACCTAGATTATAATTAATATGTGGTTAATGATACTTCTGTCATATTTAATTTTTATTATACTTACTATTCAGGATCTGAAACAAGGTCCAGAGCCTTCATTACATCTTCTAGCAGAGTGTCAGGTATAAAACCATTATCTGAAGAAGTAGCAGAGCTTGTCATTAGGAAAATACACAAAATGCTTTCCAGGAGCACAAATTTTTCTCAAATATACAAATACTGCATATCTTTCTCTCTCAAATTTGCACACAAATGGTGGGGTTCTAGAAGGAACACAGTTTTCAAATAACTCAGAAATTTTGGGTTTATCATTCATACACTTAGAAGCTTAATACTTGCTAAGAATTAAATCTCTTTGTAGTGATCTCCACTAGATACCTTGGGATAATAATCGTACATTTTTTCCTTTTCATTAGTTAAATTAGCACCTGAATGTTAGACATGCTCTGTTTTCCAAAACATAAGAAAATTTTCTGCACATGGCACATGCATTCTAGAACAAAGTTTCGTGAAGAATGCAATCATAGTAGAATTATTTTATGAAAATGTAATATAAGAGAAATCAAATGATATTGAAACTTTATGTTAATTACAAAAAACCTTACAAGATTAAAAAGCTTATGCTCTAAGAACTCTACTTCCTATTGCACAACACTGTACTCAACCTCCCTTACTACTGAATTCTCAGAAAATTTCTTCATATCACTTGTAGTTGACTACCGTATTGAAAATATCTTAAGTACTAAGTATTTCCTTCCTTTCTTAATAAGCTCAGGTGTAAACAGCACATTACCCTGGCATGGAAAAGACAATGGACTTGAAAGTGCAGTATTTGGAACAAATTTTGGAAAACAATGGTCCTATTTTTGAAGAGATACCCCACACAATGCATTTATCACTAACTGGAATTTGTATTTAATGAATGAGTAAATTCCGATTATAAAATCTTGTTTCAGGAAAAAGTACAGCCCTTACCCTCAGGGTCATATGTCTGGAAAACCCTCCTAGCTTGTTCTGAAGGCGCTTCAGGAGCAACAAGGGCCATATCCTTAGGGCAAAAAAAAAAGAAAGGAAAAATCTTTCAGAATATTCTTAATTCAGATACAGATTAGTAAGGAAATTTTTAGCCATGCTACACAGGTTTGGACCTTAAATTAATGAAAATTTAAATACAACAGAAGAAAAATTATAGTCATTTGGCAATATTGCTGACAGAGACGTAAAACAACCAAGAAACATGTTAAAGATCATTCCACAAATTCCTAGAAAAATTTTATGTAAGTCTTTTCATGCAGATGTTGTGGCACAAAAGCTAATTGGAGAGTACATGTATTATGTGGAGATTTAGATTTATAGTATTATTTTTTAATATCTAAAACCACATATACACGTACTAGTGAAATTCAGTGATTGCACTATGTATACATCGAAACATATAAAAATGATTTAGATAGAAAGCTGTGAGAGAATGTTTTGAAGTCCATTTCACAGAATGGCAGAACACAAATTTGTTAGGTGCAGGAAAATGTGTGATTTCAGTAGTAGCTGTTGTAATGCTTTTATTTATCTGTGACTTTAAAAATCTCAAATACAATCATGCTTTCCAAAACATGCAGAGAGGCACATGTCTATCTCCAGCAAAAAGGCATATCCCTCTGGTTTAAAGCCAAAAAGCATTATTATAAAAAAGCAAAACTGATTAAGTCATTAATAAGAAATGAAAGGTACCATAAAGGGTAAGAAACACAGTATTCAAGATACTCTTTAGTTTAAAAAGATAAAAAGACTTGATGTTCAAATAGAACATGAAACTCTAAAATAGAGCTCCAAAAACTGCTCGCTAGAGGTACTTAAGTCCTACATCTCATCTTGCAAATTTGTGATCACTTTGCTCAGAGGGAAACACCGCATTTTACAATACTACCTCTATAGTTTTTCTTCCTGTCAAAGGGAAAATTTAGTGTTACCTGCTATACTATGAACAGTAAACACAACCCCCCAGAAACAGCAGCATTGACATTACTCTGAAATACATTAAACCCTGGAAATACACTTTTGTTCATAATGTATTAATTGATTTGTTACAAATCAAAAAGTTACCTTAAACTGTTTTACAAAGTATACGTAATCTTTTTATTTCCACTTTATTTCAACTTTGCTTTCTGAAGATGACTTAGATTTTCTTGAAAGAGAATATCACAACACCCTCTCATTATACCTGCATGTGCCAAGAGTGAACTTTGGTTTAAACTGTACAAGTCTGTATTACTTCATTAGAAGGAAGGCACAGAAAAGAAATCAGAAAACGTAAAATTAAAAGATGCATAGTGACCTACTGTTCTTTTACCAGATTAAGAAAAGGAAAAGAACAGAAACAAACCCTACATTTGACCAGAATTCCACTCTTAACCGCTTTCTCGTAATAGCTGACTCCAAATCAGCCAAGAATTTTAAGTATACACCTAATGGCATCCAGCATATATTTAAAAAAGTTCCCTGAATCTCAGACAACTGCTTAGGACACACCAACAGGGATGACATAGGACACAACATACACTTAAAAATAACAGGCCACAGTTTTACTTGGAGCACATGAACGATCCCGCTATCACAGGCCTAAGGTGCTTATAGTGGGGGTTGCAGAGCTCCCCCCTCATTTCCACGCACAGGAGAGACAAATATTTGGTCTTATACAGGATCATATTAGACAAAAAGTTGGAAGGAGACATCTGCCCTGTCTTCCAAGGCTCTAGATCACCAGCCCATTATATTTTCACTCCTAAGGGCTGCTCTGTTGCCACTTGAGCACAATGCAAACATCTACACTACCAAGTGATGCAGCGCACGGAAGGAAGGATTTGGGTTCAGTTTTCTGTGACATATTAAGGGGCATCTACACCACATCTTTACTGGCAATGAGGCTTGTGCCAAACGTCAGCCCAAGAAGCACACTGTGCAGAAGCAGGGCCAGCTGCTGTGAGCCCTTGTGTCCACACTGCAGGCTGAGGATTTTGGGCTTGTCTAGTTTGGAGAAAAGGAGGCTGAGGGGCGACCTCATGGCTCTCTACAGCTTCCTAAAAAGGGGAGGTGGGGAGGGCGGTGCTGAGCTCTTCTCCCTGGGATCCAGTGGTAGGACATGTGGGAACGGTTCAAAGCTGCATCAGGGGAGGTTTAGACTGCACATTAGGAAGCATTTATACACCAAAAGGGTGGTCAAACACTGGGAACAGGCTTCCTAGAGAGGTGGTTGATTCCCCAAGCCTGTCGGTGTTTAAGAGGCACTTGGACAATGCCCTTAACAACATTTCAACTTTTGGTCAGCCCTGAATTGGTCAGGCAGTTGGACTAGATCATTCTGTAAGTCCCTCCCAACTAAAATTATTCTATTCTATTCTATTCTATTCTATTCTATTCTATTCTATTCTATTCTATTCTATTCTATTCTATTCTATTCTATTCTATTCTATTCTATTCTGTCCTGTCCTGTCCTGTCCTGTCCTGTCCTGTCCTGTCCTGTCCTGTCCTGTCCTGTCCTTACACGGTAAAATTTGATAATGTGTGACCAACTCTTAAATAGTCTGGAATACTGCAGAATTGGAAAAGTTTCATTTTGGAGGGTCAGTATTACAGAAAATATTAAGCAGGGGTAGATTTCACTATCAGTGAGTTACAGCACACTCTTGCAATGAGTTCTCAGTTTAAAATAGATGATGCCATAGTATATAGAGCTTAATAACAAAAAAATGACCAGTGATTTTTATATTTAGGATTTAATTCTAAAGAGGGAATATTTTTATGGCAGGTTCTTATTAATGAATTAGCAGCTCATGGAAGCAGCGTAACAAGGGAGAACTCTTAAAAAAATTCCCTGGTTTGGAAGGATATCACCAAAGTAACTTCCAGCTGCACAGACAGACTAACTCAAATGCAAACTACATAGCTCTACTTCAGTTTAAGGGTATGCAGTTCTTTCCATAAAATCTTAATGTAATCCAAGAGTAAAGACTATCATTTGTGTTGTCCTCTCTCCAAATTATCTTGTTAATGCAGTACTTTCTATAGTTTCATGTGATGCAAAAAAGATTTTAAAAAATAAGTCTCCTGCAACTACCAACACATTTTTGATAGTTCAACAGCAAATAATGTGCATTTCTGTTGGCATTTTAATTTTCCTTAGTTACTTCACTGCATGTGTACATGGGAAGAACTTAGAGAATAAGTCAACTGAATGTGTTACACTCAGTAATGAAAATTCTCCATGTCTTTCAACAGAACTTTTAAATACGGTAAAGCCTCTCAATTATTACATATTAATGCTTTTTATTCATTAAGTGTGATTTACTGATGTTCTAAGGAAGTAATTTCAGGAAGCAACTTAGAAAAGTTACCTGCCTTGGAGAGATGACCAAAAAACCCACTCCTTCTTACCTTCAAAATAATTCTAACCTTTCACTCAGACTGTTATCCTATAAATAATAAAAACTGCAATATTTTAATCCTGTATATACAAATCCCATGCACCTCCTAACTTATCATGTCATTCATTTCCAGTATCCAGAAAACTTTTAAAGTTCAACTAGTCTGTATATTTGTATCCGGGGTGGGGGGGAAAGTAACATACCTCCTTCAGGCAGCAAAGCTGAAAATGTGACAAACATCTAACAAAAATGTATATCAGCTGCTCAGGCTGATATTTCAGTATATGTGCCAAAATATACCCCCCTGACTCCGACCTTATGAATTGTATTTTGATGTATTCCATGCACTGAAAGTTCCATATAAGGGAATCTCATCAACAGTTAATTATAATTATTTCCAATAATAAGTACATGTCCCAAAATCATGTTTCACTCATTGGCTCTTATGATACACAAGCAAGACATTTTATGTTACTTTGAAAAATTATTCTCATCAGTAGTACCAGCTATTTTAAGGTCCCGTGTCTACCATGAGAAGTAAAAAATACTCTTCCTAAGTTTTAATGAAAACATTCCAGAAGTTTTCATTCTACAAATCAAAAGCAGAACACAATGGCTAAGCTGCACTCGCATCCTGGCTATGAATTTTCACAAAGATCCTGCCCTGAAAGACCTGTTTCCCTTGAAAATTAAACCTGTTCACCTATGGATTGCTTTCCAGCTCTACACCACTACTGTTGAGTGACGCGTGGAAGAATTACATATTGTAGTACTAAATTTCTTCTTAAAAATTGCTTAAAGACAATATAGAAACATTGATAATTTATCCAACAATTTAACTTGCTACAATTTAATCAGGTCTGCAAGAATGCTGATTATTAAATCCAGTCTTGTATTACAGAGAAAACTGTGCAATTTTTCAATGCCATAATCAGTGGCTTTCAAGCCAGCAACTTTTCCAAAATGGTTTCCTATGAAAACAAGGTTGATGGGATCTCTGAATCCAATTCCCACCTCTCTAGCTGACTTCTGAATCCATTGCCCTATTTCGATTTTATTCGACAGGGGGGATGGAGTCTTACAACTGGTTGTTGAAACTGGAAGCCACACAGGGAGGAAAGATACAGGTTTGTGCTCCCAGCGAGGGAAGGCAGAACCCAGCTGGGAATCGCCGTGTTCGGCAACAGGGGGACAACCAGTCAACTAGCACAGGCACAAGCCCGGACTTGTGACCGCAGGCCTGGCTGCTGTTGGGTGGACCATCACAGAAGATATGTGGTGGGTTACTACAGCAGGTATTGGTGTGTGGGGGAGAGTAAGACAGAGAGGGGCAAGACAAAAATGGAAAGGAAAAGAGTGAAAAAAAAATTAAGAAAGGGTCTAGGAGACAAGCTTCAGGCTTCAGGTGGTCTGCTCTGTTCTACTCTAGGCACAAGTTAAACAGCGTGAAATATAATACCCGTCTCTTTAACCATGCATGCCATCAGTGGCAGTTTTTAACAGTATGGGAAGTAAAAAGATAAAACTCAGATCAATCCCAGTACTGTGAGACTACCCAAGCAATACCCAATGTTATTGGTGAAGGTAAGGAGGAAAGAATGCCACTCGATCTCACTGTGGAGTTGTTCAAAAAGAATTTGATTCTAAATGGAGGTAAGATTCTTTTGGAGATTATCTTTTGAAAGAGAAAGATGCTTCATCCTATCCTACTGATGTATGATGTGACTGTACCATTATGACTTGGATGCACAAGCCTTCCACACATGACCAGAATGCATTTCAAACTGGATAGCACTCTAAAATAAGAATGTGAAGCTTCAATTCCTCCTGTGGCTGTAATCCATCTGCAATGAATCTTCAGATCCATAAGAGCCACATCCAATGTCAGTACCCTGGAGGACAAAGAGACTCAGAAGAAGTCTCTTTTTCAAATGGTGAAGGGATCCTGCCACCAAAGCCAGAACAGATGAGGTGCTCTTTACAGCCTGAGAAATAACAACCCACTTAACTGAGGGAGAACAGACTGAATGCAGCTTTATTTGGAAGAAAGGGGCAGAAGTGTCATAAGCAGCACCACACATACAAATCATGTTAAGTGTCCTAAAGGTGTCAGATACAGTTTTACTTGCAGAAACTGGCTAGGAAGTGAACCGAAGAAGAAAATGTAATGTAGACTAGTGTCAGTTCACAAGTAGGAAAGCTATTATCGCTACAGAAGTAAAAATAGGTTTAAAGTCTCACTGTGATATAAAATTTAGTTGTTGACTCTCATTGAGATTGAGAAGAGTAAACAGAACCTGGGCATTGCTTGAAACTAAATAAACAGCTTTCTTGTAGGTCTTCCTAGGAGCCAATTATCAAATCAAGGAAAGAGGAAGAACCCTTCAGATCCAAAATAAAAGGCCGTTATCGTCATACAAAGAACTAAACAGGTATGGAAAGGCCATAAATCTTTATTTCTCTTAGGCACTGCTAAGTAGAAGTTGAGATTGCTGAGGTATGTGGTTACTGGTTCTAAAAATACTCATCAACATAGCATCTACTGTCAGTTTAAGCAGACTGTTGTGACGGGTCCCTGAAAAGGGACACAGTTGGAGAATTATGCTGTGGCAACAAACCAGATGAAATCCTACAGCCCTCACCTGTAAAGTCAATACTAAAGCACCTGATGTTATTTGACATCAATGTGATTTGAAAGACTACCCGTCCGACTCTGAACAGAGAGAAGACAGGTTCAAGACTCCCATTCTTGCTCAGGGACATCATCCACACCAATAGTTTGGAAGGGCCACTGCCCATAGCTGTTGCAGTGACAGAAGTATCCTCTCCAGGCTGCTTACAATGCTTTTCTTGTGCTGGCTGGTGGAATATGAGATTGCTCTGTGGCATATTCTATGAAAGAAGGCTTTAAAAAATGTCAAACAACTGGAAAATACCCACAGAATACTTTAAGGAGTAGAAGATTTTGCAGCTTGAGGTCTGTAGATGGAGGAACTGAAGGAAAGGTCCTTGACTTAGCTGTCTCTATACAAGAGCTCTGCAGCCACAAATGTTTCCACTTCAGGATGTCAGGTGTCAAAGATCATATCCTGTATTCTCCTCAGCCTTGAACAGAGGCTTTTGGTCTCCGTGGGATCCAGAAAAAGCCGAAAGAAAATAATTTCCTTCAACAAGAGAGGGCAAAGACAAAAAAGGCAGTGTGCCACCCCCAAGGTAGCACAGTTCTTATCACGGGTCAGAAAATATAATACAGGCCTTGTAATTCAGACCAGAAAAAGATGACACAGTTTATCGGAAAGTGTTCATCAAGGGGCAGAGGAGGTGGTGGTGGTGGAGAAACATTCACACAAAGCAATTTGTTTCAACAAGGTGGTTGAAAGGAAGCAAACTGGCCCCAGTAGCACTCTGCCTTGTGAGAAAGAGTGGAAGGATTATTGCATTTACTTTACAGTACCTGCAGTACCTGGCTGGTGCTGCAAATGGAAGAGTTCTCAACAGGGCAGAATGAAAAGCTACACATGGATGACTATTTCAGATCCTTTTTCACCCTCACCCACACTACCCAGACAGAAGAGAGAGCCTGCTTGATCCAAGGGTTGGGTGAGGTTGTGGAGGAAAAGCAAATGCAAACCAAAACCAAAGAGCAAGAATTAATAACAGAAATCTACAGCGAGCAGGCTGTCAGCCTATCCAGCTGGAAAGCTGGGCTTTTAACATGCATCCAACTAAGTCATGGAAACCACAATATCTGCTCCATTCCTGTGGGAGAGGATGGTTTAATGAGACAGCCAACAAAAAAGCCAGCATTGCAGGTTTTCAAAAATAAGAGAAACTCAAACTGCAGCAAATACGTGTTTAACAGTTACACTGCCACAGATGTTGGTGGTTTAGTTCAAAACGTTACAAGAAGGCAACAATTCGCTTGTTGACATGTAAAAAACATAAGAGCTTCTTCACCATGTTCCCTGCTTGGATGGACAGATGACAAGAGATTACTGTAAAACAATAAAGATTGAATAAAAAGACGACTGTATACCTAAAGTTACTAACTTGGTTTGCTCATCATCACAGAACGAAGTCTTTGTTTTGAAAACAAAAATACATTACTGGAATTACAGACCAAGAGTCAGCAAATCTGAGTTTACTGGAATTCTTATCTAATTACTAAATTACATATTCTCCAGCCACAAATTTAATCTGAAAAGGCAGCTTTTCAAATTACCCGTTTTCTGCCGTATTCGGATTTCCCCCCGCTCCCTAAAAGACAGAATACAGTGCTACACAAAAGCCAAACTTTATTTCTAAGAGGAACCAAACTGGAAGCAGGCAAATTCCATGGTTTATGACTTCGAAAAACTTCAAAATATAATTTACTCAAGATGAATGGTAGCTTCTATTATCATGATACACTTTAAAAAAAAATTAAACATTTTATATTTGCATTAAATATTTCTGTATCTATTTCAGCCTACAGACATGAAGCATTTGCTGTACAACCCATGGTGAGTATTAATCACAGAATGTTAGGGATTGGAAGGGACCTCGAAAGTCCTATCCCCCCACTGGAGTAGGAACACCTAGATGAGGTTACACAGGAAGGCGTCCAGGCGGGTTTTGAATGTCTCCAGATAAAGTCTTTTTGGCAATTACAATAAGGAGGTGGGAAATGAAGAAGTACAACAGGAGCATTTACCAGCAGAGTTAAAAGCCAGTGAAGATGTACTGCAGAACTTCAAATCTTCCTAAATGCAGTTCTCACAGTACTGTAAGCTGCAGCTAATGTTGAAATCAGCTTCAAGCATTCAGTTTCCCACTTAAGCCATATAATTGTCTCTTGGGATGACGTAAACCCTCTGGTTTGCTTCGATCCAGAATGATATTTTTGAAAATGGACCAGATAAATTATTTTGTAACTCAAATATGATGAAAATATTTCTAAAGAACAATTATTAGCCTGATTCATGATTCTAACAGTGATATCTTATGGCTTTACACGTGAAATGTATGAGTGCTATGAAGTAATTTAGAAAATATATTAACAATGACATGTATTCCATTGTTATTTTGTACTGTTAAGCTGTATTTTAGGGAATCCTCATACACACGTGTTGATACACGTATGGAGGAAATAATAAAAATTCCCAACCTTTACACATTTTCACGTATTATAAAAACAGGATCTCCTTTTTTTTTTTCATATTTGAATTTGGTACTTCAGGTAGCTAAGTCCAGTAGTAGCAGAACAGAGCAATTAACTACAAAACCCAGTATGTTTATTCCTTTAATTAATACAAAACTTGTGATATTTTTCTCCTTAAAGCTGTCTTATACAGTAAAGCCAAACTCACATCACTCTAATTATATTAGTTTTCTTAACTCTGCACAGGCAGTCACTGAACTTTTTGTCTAAGTACATCCACACTGTCTCAGTATTTCCATACTGACGCCTCTTTAACACATTCAAGTCTTAGACTGAAAACTTTAGGACCTCTCTGTAACATAAACCAGCTATTTTTTAAGTACACGTATAAATGTATATGCATATAAAGATTCCTTAAACTATCAATTGGTAGACCAAAATGGCATTGGACTCCGTGTAATACAAATTAAAATGAGAAAATATATTAATGTATTTCATACCCTTTTTCCGTAAAACAAAGTAACACTGGAAAAAGTGCACTTATACTGAACTCAGGCTACTACACTTTCAGAAAAAAACAAATATATTATTCAGATAGCTAATCAAATGTAACTTCTGCTGTCAATAAGAGGAGAAATAAAGACAGAAAATTACAGTAATGTCTTAATATCGCTAAACGTGCTTCACCTCTGCTAGGAAGAGCTAAAAACTTCCTCCACCATACACAATCCCCTCCTCCCGCTTTTGTGTATTTTTTCCTCCTTCCACATTTGGACTTTCAGTTCATTCATTCACATATCCTAACCTGAAGTAGAGCTGCCTTCGCAAAACATTATTCTGTAGTATTAATATTATGTACACAACAAAATTGCTACCAGTATGAAAGAAGACAATACAGGGACGAAAATCTCATTTTCTAATGCTTCTCAAAAAGTGGTTAGAAATGGATAAGGCTAAGGGTATTTGCGATTGCACTTGTAAAAGATGAAATCAGACGCTGTATCCAGATTCACTCTACTGTTCTCAGAGATTCATGTGCATTAAGGTTCTGTGGACCGAATAACAGCTAAACCCCAAAGAGGTTTCAACCAGGTTCCTGCCATTTATAAAATTACCTGAAGTCTCCTGGCAACACAGGTTCTCTACACAAGTTCAGTCTGTCATGTCCCAGGTTTGTTAGGCAGTTGGGGAGTTTCAGAAAAAGCAGAGTTTGGCATAATGAGACTACAACCATTACTATTTTAAAGAATATTTTTATTATTGAAGCATATGTTGTCATGTTGGCAGCCTCACTCAGCGTTTCTAGTTCCCTGCATCTATCCCAGTAGGGTTTGGGAACATGGGAATAAAACAAGCCGAACAGAGAATTAAATGTCACATCTGCCACTTCCCAAGGATGCACGGTGCCCTGCTTAGAAAGAACATCTGGTCTTCAGACGTTTTGGGGGAAAAAAATGCACAGAGAACAAAAATGGCCACAAAATAATTTCCTTGTTGTTTAGCTCAGGAAAACTTCACTTTAAAATCTTTAATAGGCATTCAATAACTATATTTAAAACTATCTCATAAGCTCTGTAATACATTTATGACTTCAGGACATTTTTCTTTTTCAGGAAGAAAAATTCTAACGGGAAGAAAGAATCTGAGGAATCAATCTAGAACATGCATTTATAACAGGCAAGCAGATTAACAGCCATTCATATAGATTCACTTTCTACCACAGAAGACACGATGGGTCTACCATCCGCTCACACTCTCATTCTGGAACTGCCATTTGGTCATGTAGTGAATACTAGATTTCAAATCTTAAGTCTCAGTAAAAATGGCTAAAATAATATTCCCACTATCATTATCTGGTAGATGACTTCCGCAGTCAGTAGGCTGCAATCAGAAGAGAAGATAAAATAAAAAGGAAGGTGGCTTGTAGAGCGAAGAATCGATGGTGTGAGCCCAGCACAATCACAGTTTTTGATTTCTACCTATTACCTCATATAAGGATACATGGAGTATGTGGAGAAGTTTTTCATTCTGCTTACCTGTCATGTCTCTTCATTAGGATACTACAAGCACATTAAATTCAATATTTTGGATGACAGAGGATTAGATTTTGGGACTTGTAAAAAAATTTTGTGTGGAAATGACATAATAAAATTTCTCTTTTAAAATTCAATTTCTAGAATGATTCCACAATGACAACCGCTGACTATGAATACACGATTTGCTGTCCTAAACCTGTTTATTTCCTGATGTGCATTGGTTTAGAAACTTTGACAGCCATGCGTATTTACTTGTTGACAAAGCATGGAAACTAAGCTCAGCTTTTTTCCGCCTCCATGTGCTGAGGCTGCATCTTATCACTAGAACAGCATCTTTTATCTCTGCCTTATCTCTCTCATACATACAGTCACGCCAAAGTCTGATGTGAACACTAGAGCATACCATTGCATTTATACACTTTCTGGAAAGGAGTATTCTACTGCATGAAACACACACCCTTTTTTCTGTTCTCCACTTGATGCCAGATTAACCATTAAGAAAGCTAGTATCTTCTTCCTAATTGTTTGCATACTATTCAATGATTTGCAAACCAACAGGAAATGAAAGTGCACTAAATTTACTAAGTCAAAGCTTTTGGGCTAAGACTGTAGAAGGTCTTTAAGGGAATAAAGGAGAAGTTTATGCCTCTCCCCTCCATCTACTTATAAATACTGAATGAACTACAAATTGATTAAGGTGTAATAATACCTGCTCCACTATCAAGAGTGCTCAAATAAAAAGGATAGGTTTATTATTTTGGGGAAATTTGAAAAATATCCAAATACATGCAGAAAGATAAAGTGTAAAATCATTTTGAACACTAAAAAGCCAAGGTATAAACATCCAAATGAAAAAAGGGTTTTTGAAGCAAAGTTGTATTTTTCAGGCCAAGATCTACTGTGAGCCTTTAACCATTAATACATACACAACTCGGAAGCCATCAGACACCAGGATTCTAAGTTGTGCTGTATAATACTCAGTAGCAATGACCCAACAGAAGGAAGGGTCTTTAAATCAATTACACAAAGACATATATATATAAATACCTCAGTTCAGAACATTACAAGCAGACTGGAATAGCTGCCAACATAGCGTGTGCCAAATGCAGAATCAAGACGGTAACTGGTAAGTGTTAATGCGTTGAGTGAGGTGGACATGCCTTGTGACTCAAAGAAAAAAAATGAAAAAAAAAGTAATGTAACATATGAGAGCACATTACATTAAAAAAGTTGTATTTAAGAAAATTTCAGGTCAGTACTCACTGGCTGGCTGTATCCTATTGCTATCTGAGCAACAGCATAAACAATACTTTGCTATTTAATGTATCTGAAAACAGAACTAAAGTGATAATTGTGGCAGAACTCAGTAGTACTTCTACCTAGAAAGGCTGGGGCACCTCACTAGTGGAAGAAGCAAATGATGGAGGAAAAAGTCATCAGCGGTTTGTTTTTCACTTGATTTAGAATTAGGAATAACAATTTTTCACACAACACATTTCTCTAAATATAAATTTGAGTGACACTTAAAAACTGCAATGCTATTAAAAACTCTATCAATTTATTCAACATATTTTAATAATGAGCCAGGATGCCTATTTCTCCAAATTTGAAAAACAAAATATCTACCCATCATGTGACGACTCAGGCCCAATGTCTTCGCTACTGTATCAAATATAGCTGGAATCAACATTGGTTTCACACCTAAAAGGGATACAGAATGACACAATGATGTTCTCGGCCTTCGTTTCTATGCTGTATGTTGACTTTCAGAATTTACTTGATACAGTGACTTATAAATTATACAATTGCATTTAGCAGTGTCTTTGACACAATTACTATTTGCAAGCCGCTCTGCATATACTACCAAAAAGAAAGAAAAAATCAAAATGTGTTTCTTTAAAAATCAGCCTTTCATATGATAGGCTAATATACATACAAACTATACTTTGCTCATACCCTCCTTTCTGAAACAGGAGGCTGTAAATCCTTCTAGATGCTAATAAGTACTCTTATGGGGCAGGACCCAATCCATTACCTTCTAGTCCCTGGTTTCAGTTTACATATGAAAGCCATTTATTCTAATATGAGGAAAAGGAAAAAATACTGCTCAGGACTGCTGTGCCTACAAATGGACAGTAAATGAACCACCATTTTTACGCTGCTTTGTGCAGTTTTCACAACAGGCGCTTTACACATTCACCACTACAATCCATTCCACTACAAATATATCTAACTAACTTTCAGAAACAACGTATCGTTTAAGCTAAAGTAAAAATAAAATTTCATGGAGATGACTGCAGATTAGTCTCAAATATGTTCCCACAGCCTACTGATAATCTTCACAAATCAGACAAAAGTTTGTTTCTTAACCAACTGAAATGCAAACTTGGCAAACAGAAAGTAAACAGAGCATTTGCTTACAAGGGAACTAGGAAGTTGGAAAACTGAATAAATAGATAACTACTAGAATCACTTTTCCTAATTGTATCTAAAATAGACTTGCAATGATTAACAATACAATGTTTCTAAAACTAGTTAATGTGATATTCACGGTCATTACTTAAGTATATCTTTGTAAGTTTTCCAATTCTGAAGTGCTCCTACAATATATTACATTGAGAGCTTAGCGGTGCGAGTGTTTTATTTTGAATCTTTAGATCTAAATTTTGCTGGATCAGAAGCTCCTACTGAAACTGCCCCACACCCCATTTTACAAGTTTTCATCTATGAATAGGTTTGGAAACAGCATGCAAGAAGTCAGTACAAAGTCATTCTTTCATCTGCCTCAGCACAAACCAGTATCAAAATGTGTAACATGTCAGGAGAAAGAATTCAGTGACACAAAAATTGGAACAACTCAAACATAAACACATGAAAAGTGATATCATCTAAGCAGCCCTACTCTCAACTACTTCATATATAAAAACTGAACCTCCCCCTCTGAAAGAAAACAGATGGATGAGAAGTCTCTTCCCAAAAGGAAGTAATTTGCCTATTTGCTTAGGGGTATATACAATTACATTTCATGGTCTGTATTACCCAACCATGAACGATGTCCTTAAATGATCATTGTGAAAGCTGTATATAATGGGATAAATGGTAAATTTTTTCTAAAACTTTAGAGAACATATAGATATGATTAAATGGCTGAAATTAATCAGAGGATTGTGGTAAACACAGTGAATGCAATTCTTATAATACAAGAAATCCCAAATAATTGGTTAAATTAACATTTACACTCTTGCATGTCTCAGTTTAGTGACCTGAACATTACAATTTCTGTGTCTCAGCTCTTAGAACAAATAATGCAAAACCTCGTGACTGAGTTATCTCTTTGTGATCTAAGCGGTATGTCCTCACAATTGCTGCTCATTAGTACAGGATGCACAACGATTCTGATGAGCAACACAAGCATTACAGGACCTTGACCTAATTCCTAAATGTTCTCACTTTGGAGTTTCTGCCACAAGTTACCAAAATGCCGACCATTGCCCAAAGATTCATTTCTCCAGTATTCAAAGACATCAACTTTATCACCCAGCCTCAGGAACTGGAAGATCACCAGAATGCTCTTTAATACTTTCCACATGCAATTTTCACAACATATATGTGCATATTGTTGTACTCTGTTCTTGATGAAAAATAATCGTGTGCCCTTAGATTCCATGGTTATGGCTTTATCTTCCTAGCTCCACATTTTTAGTTACAGTACTTGCCTACGAAAAATAAAATCTGTATAGCTCGACCTCCACTTCAAGGCCTCTTTGTAACTGTGTGGCAGGGACCCGTAACACTCCATCCTCCCAAAAACACCTCAAAACACCCAAAATCCTGAGTAACTAGAGTCCTACCTGACCCCCGGAAGATGCAGTGATGATCCCATATCACCAACCCTAAAATCAGGAAAACCAAGTGAGGATCCACTGAAATCCTGAAAACTTTAGTACAGTCTCATGACTTTCTTTGATTTAGGATACAATAATGTACGCCATAACCATAGCGTTTCCAGGCTACTGCATTTGAATAAAATTTGGCATCTGTAACATCTATTACTGGATTTCTTCTGGCACAATGACCTATGAGTCCTAACCTTCTAGCTCTGCAGATCAGCCACACCTGCCCACCTCAATCTTCCTACTCAACCTTTCTGTGGTCCTCTGCATATCTCTGCTCTTCTTGGAAGTCCAGAGCTCTCCAAGACACTTTGCAGGCCTGAAAGGATGTCAGGGAGGTGGCAAAAATCAGAATTAGTTCTTTATGTCTTGGTTTGGAGAGGGCGTATTTGGCTTCTTCATAACCTTTTCTTCTTTCCCAAACCTCGTGCAAAACATGAAAAAGAACATGTCCTGTAGAAAGTTGCTATAGCCACTCCAAGAAGCTTTGGTTTCTCCACTATTCAAAAATTCTTTTAGAACAGTTGAAGTACAGACTATCAAAAACTAAGAGGAGACAGAGAGATGTGATTTTTCCTTGCAGCTATCACAGTTCCTTGCTCATTCCAACAATGTGGGAAATGGGAAAATAAAAGGAGACAGAAATGTTTCTCCTAGGCAAAGCTAAAAAATTTTATTATGGCCAAAGCTTCTCATGAAAGCTACCTCCACTTGAAGCCAAAGCTACATTTCTAATGAAAAGAGAAATAGAAATACAAAGATTTCATAAATGACAGTGCTCCATATTTGTTATTGTTAGAGTAAATAAAGTCACGATGACTTTGGGCAAATTGAAGTCATGAACTTGTTTCATTAAAAACAAACATGCCACCATACACTATTGCATCACACATAAGGTCTATTTTACTACAATGAAAGGTTTAGACAAAATCTAGAAGTTACTTGGATAAATGCTGGTGTGAAAGTCACTTAACATGAACGAAAAAAACCACAAGTTTCCCCCTAGAAAACTTCCCAAACAACAAACAAAGAAACCGCCCAGAATTGCATATTCCTAGAGAGAAACACATACCTGTAGAAGGAACAAATTCATCTCGAAGTAAAATTTGAGTAGAACCACAAAGAGCAGAATAACATTTCACAGTTATGCTCTGTGATCTTGCAAAACTACCATAGGGTAGATACCTTACAGAAGTATTTTATTTTGAGGTGCCCCCTGCCAAGTATGAGACCTCAAAGTTGGCCTTTCTGCTAGGAAACTTATATGGACAAAGCAACCCTTATAAACTGCTGCATTATTCAGAACAATTTAAATTCCTTTAGCAATAGCAATTACGCTACGATGCTTAAACCAACCAGCAGAGTAACTTCAGTTGTCTTTGAGGGTCCATAATGCCCACAGGAAACACCCTGCTCTAACATAAATGTTTAAAAGGGGTCTATTCCTGCAGAAAGGAACTCTTAAATTAACAGCTAATATAAATATTTGAAGATTCACTGCTGATTTAGCCAAATCAGAGCTATTGTCAAGAACAGAGCAGCATTCATCTCCCTGCTCTTAATCAGCACACAGAAAACTTAAACCCTACTTTAGCCCAGAAGTTGTTGCTGCAGTTGCCTCACAAATCTCTGCTCTTTCTACCAGATATCCAGACTGTCCCAACCACAAACAACTGCATTTATTCATGGAAAATAAAGCTCTGAAACCACACGCTCTAACTATTTCCTGAAGTGGAATTCTTCAAAATCTGATTTTGACTCCTCCTCTGATGAGGACTTTTTCAAAATTTGATTACCTGCATTTACCAGTCATGGGAGCAAAAAAACAAAAGGAAGGGTGGTGTAGATATTTTTTCCTACCTTCCCAAAGTAGAAGAGTTCCTGAGTTAAAGGGTAAGTACAATTTATTTGGATATCCACAAGGTACTTTTGCAGAGACCAGAGCTGTTAACACATACTAGTATTGACTGAATTTTTACATACACATCTTATTTTGTTTGATGGCCATTGACATTTTCTGTTGATGTTCTGAGACTAAATGCTATGCCCAGTAACACTCCCCCTAGGCCTGTTCTGGTAAACACCACTGACCCAGATCCAGGACCTCGTATAGCAGTGTCAGTGTTTGCTCAGGTGTCCTTCTGTTGAACTTTGATGGAAAAGCTTGTTTAGGGAGAGAAATGAATGTTCTTTCTTCTGAGAGACAATACTATCAAGGATGCTGAAGAAAGGCCCTGAGAACGTGTAGAACATGTTACAGTGATCAAAGTTAGAAAAATAAAAAAACGTAACCCGAACCCCTAAGTACAGCCCCAACACAGCAAAACAGGCACACTTTCCTTGAAAAGCAGTAATTTGTTACTTATTCAGATGTTCTCAGCAAGGAGTTTCCTCTACTTATCTGATTATTCAAGTCTAGAAATGCTACAATGCTGCAACTGAAAATGGATAGCCCATCCTGCTGTGGCCTGTGTGCTCCAAGACCTGGGAACAGTCTAAGGGAATAGCTGAAAAGCTTACACAGCTCCGAAGTGTCCCCACGGGCAGCTTCAGTCACCTGAAGTCACCAGATATACACTCATTCTATGTTGTCATTTCACTTTCCAAGAATCTGAATCCAAACTTCCACACCATATGAGTTTGCATGTCAGCAGATGTACTGAGAAAGCAGCTATTAACCTGCTGTTGTTGATCTTATTGTTTGCACTGAAACATTTTCTTGTTATATTTCAAGTAACATTTCAACCTGTTGGTATTCTTTTATACAGTGTCTGACCACGCTCTGACATTCCTAAAAGTTCTGAATAGTATCAGCTTGTCATAACTTCCTATGTTACGAGTATCGTAAAATAAACAAGAGCTGACCATACAGCATTTGATCCGGACCATCACAGCCTTATCCCCACATGAAATAATTTAGAGCCGCCCCACTTGTCACTCTCTCTTTTCCCTACAATAAAATAAAGACCGTAACTTTAAAGTTGATTTTTAGAGGACATTTACAATACTGTCTAGTTGCCTTAGCACCATCTGACAGAGCATGCAGGGATACTTAGCGTGTCAGATGAAAGCTTCCTTGTTTATTTTTGTTGGCCTGAGGCCATTTGAAAGTTTTCTTATTCACTGAGAGGGAGAGCAGGGAGAGGCAGAAGTGATGGCTGCTTGAATTTCAGTCCCACTTTTTCAGGGAAAATCTATCTTGTTGCAAATGCAGAGTCCATGACCACTAGAAGTAATAGCCATCCTTATTTTTTCAGTAAGTGTTAAATTTGGACTGCTGATCATCAAGCAACTTTCTGGCCTTACATACACACAGTTGTAATTGAAACAAAGAAAATGTGCTGGTACTAATTAAGTTCCCTGCTAACATTTGTCTGCCCTCCCAACTATTCACACAAGTTTTTTCAGCTCTATTATGATATGCGTAAGTATCAGAGTTCTGAAGAACTACTTAGGCAATACAAATGTTTGCATGGCCTTTCCAACTCATTACATACTCATCTGCATAACAAACTGTAGTATTTTTGCTCAACACAGTCTATCTTAGAAATTAAAATATGGAAGATAGGAGGTGAAGCTTCATTTCAGATGTTTCCAGATTCTATTTTCTTTTGTCTAGAAAGAACACTTCCACTGAAGTGGGTGATAGTGGATCAAAACATTGTGATAAGCATTCTCATGCTTCCGTGTTTTGCACAGGAGATTGTACACTGCATTTCAACTTGTTGTGTCTGCATGGTTGCCTCCAAAATATCTAACTAAGTGTTTGGCTGGTGACAGGTCAGTTAAGTCCCAGGAAGAAAAACCACTTATATTCTCTTCAATCAAATGTTCTTCAATAAAAGTTGCTCTTTTAGGGAAAAAAAAAAATTCTGAAGTTGTTGCTTTCTACCTCCAATTTCTTGTAGTAAAATGAGGCTAATAACATCTCTGTACGTATCCAATGAGTTTTGACAATTAAGATGTGGAGATGAAGACCATGCAAATAGAATAAAATTTCCATTATTTTAGTAACAGGGGAAACTGCTGACCCACTGCTAGACTTTTGCTAAAACTAGGAATTGACTCAGCTGTCACCATTTAGGGCTATTTCACACAGCAGCAGTTACAAGAGAACTTAAGCCCAATTACAAGCTTTAGTTAATTTCTTTTTATTTTCACTTTAAGCTATAAGTGTGATCTTCAGCCCAAAGATGCTGTGCTGCACTTTGCTCCTTCATTAAAATCCACTGAAAATGCAGAAAGTTTTAGAATGGCAGCTATGGACAGGTTTATGCATTTTAGAGTGTATGACTGAAAAACATTTATTTGAAAGTCCCAACTCGAGCAGAATGGTCCACATTTAATGTAAATATATTCTGGCACACAGCAATAGATGTTTATAGTATTTAATTCAAAATGTTCTGAGATAGAAAATCGAAGTGGATGATGGGAGGACGTTTATTGCTGTGCTCTACCTCAAATGCAGAAACCTGAGGGAAGCACCTGAGTACTAAAGAACAGCAGCCAATGTTCTTTGAGTGGGGTGGGATGCAGAATTTAAGTAAACTCTTCTGCCTGTTGAATCTCCATGCTCAAAAGAAGTCCACAAGACAGCAATGTCCCATTCCCTAATTTCCCCACACTGCTCGTCCATAGTGACAGTATCCTAAGACAATCGTTTTTTTCTAGGTTTCTAGGCCAAATTACTCAGCTAATGACAAAAGTGACTGCTATTCTGCTTAATAATTGCCTAATATTCTTCTTTTCAAACATAAGGCTGTAGGCTCCTGTAAATCATGTGCTGCTTGAAAGAACTGTATTTTTTTTTCCAAACTTATTCTGCACCGCTTTTGGCTCCAGACTCCATTTTCCTCGTTTCATTCTGAAGATTTCTTTCTCATGTAATCAAACTCACCATCAAGCCAAAGTTATATTCTCAGTATCAAGCCCCTTCTAGACAATTACACACACCACTTAACTTGCTGACTGACCATTGGCAATGAGTTCAAGTTTCTTCCTGTGGTTTTTGGCAAGTACCTTCAACAGATAAAATAATGGATTGCCGACAAAATTCTTATTTCCACTGAACCTGACATCTCTGCTCCACCTGAAATGCTCACCAACCCTCACTTTAGAAAGGGTGAGGTCAGATGTGCAAACTATATATTCAAGGACTCTTGGAAGTTTTACACACCTTCAGCTCCCACTTCTTTAATCAAAAAAATCCTGGGAAATTCTTTGCCAAGCCCACGTTGCTTCTTTTTCCTGCTTTTTAGTACCTAAGATATTAATCAGAAGCTGAAGCTTTCCCCAACCGAAGTGGAACTCAGTGAAGAAAGAGGAACCAAGCTGCATTGGAGGCACCAGATGTTGATGCCAAATTACTTTAAACCCAGCGAACAGCCCTCAGCCTTTCAAAAGAAGGAGCATTAGAAATGGATTTCTACCTGGAAATGGTCACCATAGACACAAAACATCAGAAGGTATAACAACATTCTGGACAGGTACACTTGAGTTGTACAATGGAGTAATTATGCCTATTTGCACCAGACTGCTACCTGTACAACACGGTACTGACTTCAATGGTATAATTCAGAAAAATTGTGGATAAAATTTCAAAACTGAAATAAAAAAACTTTACTAGGAAAGACTGTTTGGGGAGAGAGTAAGACAGAAAATAAACACTTAAAGTATGATAAGAATTCTTCTGCTACCATGGAGTAGGGAAGAAAGAGCATTTATCACACACAAGGAATTCAGGGAAGCTCTAGTATAGCATTTGCATCAGAAACTGCAATAAAATATTAAATGTGCAACATAGGCTAATTAATTTAAAGGATTTAAAATTTAAGTGTAAACAATACTGCTACACATAAACTTCCAATGTATTGTGTGGGATCGTGGGTTTTTTGTTGTGGTTTTTTGTTTGTTTGTTTGTTTTTACAAGAAAAATCTCATGGGTTTTGTGTCCTCTTTTTAAAGGTTAGGGCAAAGTTTTCTTTGAGGAAATCCAACAACTCAAGAAATTATGCCTTTAACTTTGTCATATATTCTCGTGCTTACTATCAAGATTTGTACCTAAAACACTCATTCATTTTTAAGATATTAAGTACAGGAAAGTTCATTCCTAATAAATACTAATAAATATACTAGTAAGAACCTTTATAGTTTCAATAAATACTTTTAATCAGAAACACATATTCTATACAAATTAAAAAAAGTAAGGAATACAATTTACAATCTTCAACTAAAACAGAAATGGTTTCCTCAGAAAACTCATCTCTAGAGCATTTTATATGTTCCACAGATTACAGCACATAACTGACAGAATAAATATAAGAAATGATCATAACAGTCCCGATACCTATTTTTGTTCTAAATTAAAAATTGTGAAATTACTGTCAGAGAGATTAAACTAAAAGGCGCCCACACATAACTATTTTCTTTTTATATCTCTCTTGCACTATAGAAATTGAAGACTATATTTATCCCAAGTGCGGTGTTCTAAAGCATACCCTTCCCTCAGCCCAATAAATTAAGATAGAACAAAAGACTTCACTAAAATTTATGAGCTATCATTAAATCATTTGAACAATTCTGTCTTCAAGGGAAGGCTTAATTAAAAGGTTTGGTGACTACATTTTTACATTAAAACCACATGAAACTCACATTGTAGCAAGATCTGAACTTTGAATTTATGTGTGTATCTGCCTGAGGTTATCAAAAATCACATCTGACATACCTTGGCAAAAAAGACTGTGAGGTGTGTTTCACTGCCAAGTATCCAAATGGGAAATTTTGGAGACTTCAAATATGAGCCAACCTAAAAAGTTGCAACAAAATCAGAAACACAAAGCAAACCCAGGAAACTCATCTAGTTAGTGATCAAGCTAATGACAATTTAGTTAGCGAAGTCCCAACTGCTCTGAAAACTGATATAAAATGTTCAATAAAATGACAAAATAGTATAAAATACTGAGATTCTAATTTTGATCACCGATTTCTGTTTGACTTGGAAAACAACATAGCTTATGATAATTAACTGAAATAAGACATCAGTGAGAAAGTGGTAACAACATCCCTTATCCCAACCTTGAAGACATGCTTCAAACTCTGCACATGGGTAAGTACTCCTGTGCTTAACAAACTATAATCAGATGCTAAATGAGGTAGAAGTCCACCGGATTTATTAGCTGGTTTTGGATGAATCCATTCAGAATTAACATTTATTAAATAAATGAAGGGACAGTTAGTTACAGTCAATACACCAGTGTTCTGCAAACTACATTATCCTCTTGATTGAAAAGGAAGCATAGAACAACCAAAAGCCTTTTGAAATCAAGAGTATTAATGCTGTTTCAAAACCAGTGCTTGTAAAGCACAAAATTTCTCAAATAAAAACCTTAAATCAAGAAATTCTGTGTCACAACAGGAAGAAACTATATGGACTAGGTTGCACTTCAGTCACAGATGTTCACAGATGAACATATAAAGTAACTTTTAAGTCTTGAATATACTATATTCAGAATACATTTACTTAATAGTAGTTTTACCATTTTTACTTTCAGCTATTTATTTTAAATGGAAAGCAGTGATAGCATAAAAAGAAAAAAATAAAACCGCGGTGTTCACAAGCCACTTTGGGACTTCACAGTTTCATAACCATCTACGTAACTTGCAATATGTTTTATTTTAGTAAAAACATAGGCTTCTAACTAGCTATATTACATCGGCGCAACAAAGTTCTAATTCAAATATCATCAAACAACATTTACTCAATAAGATGCATTTAACAATTTTATTATATATCTGTTGTAAAATATTATTATTTGCAGTTTTAATTTGAAGTTGAACATACTTTGAAAGTTCTTTAATATTTCCAATTGTACACAGTGTAGCTTCTAGTAACACTGTTAAAGAAGCCCACAACACCTTAATGAAAGAAGCATTTTAAATGATGCAGAAAACAGCTTACCTTACAATATCTCAGGGATTCCATCAATGTCAAAAAGCCTACTGTTGCCTGCTTATGTATACCAAGAAGTTCTGTTCAAAACAAACCACAAAATTTATTAAAAAAACCAACCAAACAAAAACAACCTGCAAATCCTCTTTTAAGCCATTTTTTCTTAATTTGAAAATTGGTCAAGTAACAATTTTAGAAGTCATGCAGTTTCAGCAACAATGGTAAATCATCAAGTTATAGTAAAAAACCAACAAAGGTTTAATAATTTCCGCCTCTATAAAATAAGAAGACCCAAATGCATGGTTTCAAAAGTTGTTGGGTTTATTAGTAGATGAAGTACTTATAATTTACACCAAAATTCTTCTCAGAAAAATTTAAGAAAAGCAGCTATCTTGAAGGGGAAAAAAAGCATATATGCATATATGTATTTTTCTTTCCTTCCCTTTTAATTTTTAAGACTTCCCTTGCTATATTTATCTTAATCATTTCTCATTCTGAATAATAAAACATAATTTTGCAAATAACAGTTTTGTTAGTAGGAAAGAAAGTATTCACTCAATTTGATTTTCTGTACTGACTTCCACTTAACGTATCATGCAGCTCTCAAACACACAGCTGTCAGAAATAGCTGAAATACTTACGTACAACAGATTGGAAGAGCACTTACAGAGCCTTATTCGAGGCTCTCTAATTAAGAATTAGAAAGTACTTCAAAATTCAAGCTTAGAAACTAGTTATAATCATAAGTATTCAAAGCAGCTCTGGGCTTACACACCATCTGAACAGTGCAAGTACTGTCCACTCGAAACAGCTCTGCTAAATCCCTAAACATTGTCTAAACAAAGAGCAGCACATACCTGATCTTGCAAATACACATGGGAACACCTACTATGATCAATTTAACAAGATCTGTATCTCCTTTTTTCAGAGAACTTTCATTTTCGTATTTGAAAGTCCCTTCTAAACCACAAATTCTCAACTATATTTTTTTAACATTGATCAGTCACGTACAACAGCATAAACCTGACGTTCTTTATCCACAGACCTCAGGACCATAGCAAATAAAAGAAACTGTTGTAAATTTAAAAGATTTTTGGACTTCCAGAAATCAACTCTGCATTTCACTGTAACTCCCAGCACCAGACATGGTATGCCATCCTTCCTTCACCAGCTTCAAGTTCACCTCACTGAATTTTGCAACAGTGTAGAACAGTTATTATAGTAACAGATAACTTTTTCCTCTACTGTTAAGCAAAAATATCACCCAACTCCAAAAATCCAAAACCCCCCCAAACTTACAAACACTAGTTTGTTCACTGCCTTTGTGGCCTGGAAGTGCAACTCCTTCCTTAGAGTCGTCAGCTATACCTATTTAAAGGCTTTATTTGCAGTGAATATTTCTTTGATCTGAAGCCGTGCTTTCAAGGGTTAGGATTATCTTCAAACTTGCTTGGAATTAAAACATTCGAGGGTGCGCAGATAATGCTTTGCAGAACCCCATTACCTCACTACCTTATAGCTGTGTTGCTATAAATTGCTGTACACTGAGACAGTTCATCCTTTCTTTGAGCCAAGGGCAAGAGAGCTAGCCCAGTTAAAAAAAATAGTGGAGGATCCTTCAAGCTAGGGAATAGCTATTGTTCAGACAGATATGGTTCACTCATTCAGAAAGATATCATTCATTTATATGTGCAATGAAGGGAAACGAATGGCAGAAGTAAACAATAGTACATTAAAGAAATAATTTTAACACATCACATGTATTTCTTAACCATTAACGAAAATTAGTGTAAAGTTCAGTCTGCTGAACGAACGCTTCAGATTGAGGACCTGATGCTTGGAACAGAACAGCAAAGTCACATATAAATAATATTTATTATTCAGAAAATAATCAGATTTAAGTATTTTGTTCCCCTGGCGGACAACTGGATGAGAACTCTGTCTGATAACTAGGGAGAGAGCTTGGATCTCGGCTACAGCAGCAGATGTAGAGTCTGAATGTCCTGATTAGCCAGTAGTCAGTCTACACAGATCATACATCTGAAACCTATTAGACCAACTTCAGCCTGCAGTCACTGGTCTGCCCATGTCTCCTTCAGAATTAGCCAACAAGGAAGACAGACGCAAAAGCAAAAATCACCCTCAGATGACTTATGAGGAAACAAAGGGAGACTAGCTGCCCTGAAACAAAGTTCATCCCTGTGAATATCCTCATCCCACAGAAAGAAAAAACGCCCCTGGAAGAGATCTGGTAACACCAAAGATCATGTAAGAAAACGAATATGTACGCCTCTTGTCAGAAAGTTAGTTTCTCCTTTTTTTTTTAAAAAAAGTATTTTTGCAAAGTACTCAAATGTCTAGAAAGGAAGAAAACTGGAGCCTTTAAAAACCAGTCAGGCCCAAACGAATGAAGGTTTTAAAATGTAATAATATGGTTACCAACTGTATCCAAATACCACCACCTAGTGACAACATGAAACACCACAAAGTCTTGGCGCTAAGAAAAAGCAACTACAGCATTATTTGTATTCATACTAAATTGCTACACTTCGCCTAAGAATGACAGTCTTCTAAAAATGAGAAAAAAATATCTACCTCCCCATATCTTCCTACCATGAATAATTGTGGCAAGAGAAGAGATTAGAATAAGAAGAAAGGTTTAAAGGGGGATATGTAGATATTGAAGAAGAGGGATAATTTCATTTGTATTTGTACCAGTGGTGGCCAAGAGCAATTCCAGTTAGTAACTCCTGCCCTATTTGGAAAATACACAATACTGTGAGAGTCGGAGCTTTGTGTATAATCTACAAACTACCTGGTAATTCCTCAAGTTTGTAATTCGCTATGTTCTTGTCGCTGATAAAATTACTGACATTAACATTAAAATGGCTATAAAATAATTTTAAAGATTTACCTATTAATTAAAACTTGCTTAGCTAAACAGTTGAGCAAGAGGTAAAGTGGCATTACACAACTTCTGAAAAAAATGTGAGTGCCATTCTGAAAATTCCATTTAGTAAATATGTTTACTTATGATAACAGCATCACCTATCTAGCATTTTTCCTGCTCCTGCCTTGAGACTGAATCTTCTCACTGTTGCTTCATTGCTATCCCTGCAAATATGCCACAATCCACATCACATCCAGTGCTTTCTGGAGTTCTTCAGCGCCACCTTTCCCTCCTGCCCAGGGACACCTCTCCTGCCCTTCCCTTTCAGAAGTTCACCTACTGATTACACCTAATCACAGAAGTACTGGAAATCTCTTTCCATTATGTTCACGCATGGAAAAAACAAGCAGCACTGGCAATCGGCTCCGTATAATAGCGATGTCAAACCTTCCAACTTGTAGTTGCTTGAACAGAGGAATTTAAGACAAGTGACCAGTAACCAAACCAGAATCACAGAATCATAGAATCATTTCGGTTGGAAGAGACCCTCACGATCATCGAGTTCAACCATAACCTAACTCTGGCACTAAACCATGTCCCTAAGAATCTCATTTAAGCGCCTTTTAAACACCTTCAGGAATGGTGACTCCACCACTTCCCTGGGCAGCCTGTTCCAAAAAAACATACATGAAGCCCACTTTGGAAAACAGTCAGAAAAAACCTTCAGTTCTTTTTATTCTGACACCTGCAACCTTTCTACATAAGAAACTCATAGCACTGGCAGAAAGGAAGCTGAAGACTACAGGAAAAGAGCACCAAATATGGGAGAAGTGATTGAAGGAGAAAATAAAATTGAAGAAAATGGAGGGCTCCCAACAGTAGCTAAGGCCAATTACTCAACTGGTAAAAAACTAACATGACACATAATACCAGATTCTTAAGATATAATAAAGAATATTTTGTGCTCCTCTTCTCCCCCCAAAGAGAGACAGATGTTTCTATGGGAGTTCTGGTTAAGAACTTTCATGGCAGATTGATTGAAAACCAAAATGTGGAATATTACTGTGTGAAAAGAGAGTTAAGTCTTCTCAAAACCAAGAAAAAAATCCAGCTTCGATACCTAATGAATAAGGTCTACCAGAAAGATAACCTGAAAGACAAAGGAGGGAATGAACTGTGAGATTTCAAAAAAAGATACATTAAATTGCAGAACAGTAAATTATCCCAATGTAAAGGAAAGTTGCAAGAACAATTCAGACCGATCATAATCTAACAATTCAGATTGATAAATCATAATTAAATTTTCGAGAGAAAATTAAAAATGCTGAAGAGAACATATGGATAAATCCAACGAAAACCCAACAAATTTCAGTTAGACAGGGGAGATAAATGACAACGATGTTCTATATACGCAGCATGAATCAGAGCAGGAATTGACTGATAACACAAAAGAAAATGATACAAAGAAAATGCAAGTATTCAAAGCCATCTTTGCTTTAATTCACAGAAAGGTAAATGATGTTGTATACTGAAGAAGACTAATAATGAGATAATGGTGCCAGCTGTGAAAAAAATAACAAAATTGGCTAAAATAACTGTAAATAAGACAGATATGTTTAAGCCTGCAGATCCTATGTAGCCTTTCAGTACTTAAAAGGGGCCTATAAGTATGATGGGGACAGACTATTTAGCAGGGCCTGTTGCAACAGGACAAGGGGTAACAGTTTTAAACTAAAAGAGAGGAGATTCAGGCCAGACACGAGGAAGAAATTTTTTACAATGAGGGTGGTGAAACACTGGCCCAGGTTGCCCAGAGAGGTGGTAGATGCCCCATCCCTGGAGACATTCAAGGCCAGGCTGGACGGGGCTCTGAGCAACCTGATCTAGTTGAAGATGTTCCTGCTCATGGCAGGGGGGTTGGACTAGATGAGCTTTCAAGGTCACTTCCAACCCAAAATATTCTATGATTCTAATGAAAGTCACTATACAACACTTAAGTAACTAGACGAAATAAGTCTCTGAACCATTGATGATTACCTTATGTATCAAAGATAAAGGAGGTGTCAGAAGACTAGAAAAGATAAAACAGGGCGTTTACCCTACAAAAAACAACAAAAAAGCCTAACGGAAAAAACCCAGGAGAAAGGATGATTTTAACCTCCAAAGGGTCTTGAAATGAATTAGTAATCAATTTGAATGCACTAGGGAGCACCAAAAAAAAAAAAAAAAAGGCAGCCAGTATAGGCTCATGCATATTAGACTGCAATAATCCAATCTAAAAATCCTGTATAAGAAGTCTATCAAATAGGGATGAGAAGAGTTAGATACAATATCCAAATGACATTCCGAGAAGTCTGATGCTAAAGTACAGCCTGTATGGAATCATGATCGAGTGGAAGCCTAAAAAGTCTCAAAGGAGATTGTACTACTTGTTCATTGTCAAATCAGAGCATTTCAATTCAGGTCTTGCATGGATTAGTCTTGAACCTCAGTTCAAGTCAGTATTTTCAGTGACGACTTAGATGACAGAAAATCCTTGTAAAAAGCACGCTGATGAACCTGAGATGGACTTTGTGGCAGTAGGGGAGAGGATAGGAATACTTTCAGAATTCAAAGTGCTCCTGCTTTCAGATCATCTTCTCTGTAAGATGAAATGCAACAAACATAAAAGCCCTCTAACCACCTTGGTGGCCTTCCACTGGACTTGCTCCACAATATCAATGTATTTTTTGCGCTGGGGAGCCCAAAACTGAACACAGCACTAGAGATGTGGTTTCATAAGTGCCAGATAGAGGGAAAGAACCATCACTTCCATCCACCTGCTGGCTGCCCTCCTCCCAACATAGCCCATGACGCAGCTGGCCTTCTTTGCCAGAAGGGCACACGGATGACTCCTGTGCAACTCATTGCCCACAAGGACCTCGGGTCCTTTTCTACAAAGCTGCTTCCCAGTCAGCCAGAGCTGCCCTGTGTTGTTGCATGGGCTTCTTCCATCCCAGATGCAGGACTTTGCTGAATTTAGTCAGGTTCCCTTCAGTCTATTTCTCTAACCCAATGTGGCTGTTCTGAATTGTGCCCTGTCTCCAGTGTATTGAACAAGTTTCCTAACTTGCAGAGGCTGCCCTCCCTTCCATCATCCAGGCCATCAGGTACCTTATCATTTCAACCTGTAGCTGACAATTCTGCATTCAGTGATCAGAGATTTAGTGCAAGTATGTTTTATTTCCATTTGAAGTCTGCTTAAATCAAAGGACAGTAAACAAGGAGACTTTCAAAACAGAAACAGAGCATACTCCAAATCTGTAGGTCAGCATCTCATAGAACGTAAAAATTATGAACAAGCATAAACTAGAATCAACTTACTCATTCCTGAACATTCTCTGTCTCCATCCCACACATTAGAAACAGCATGCCCCGTCAACAGGAGGTTAATCAAACTTTGGCTATATAACAGAAAGAAAGAGTCTATTAAAAGGGATATACAATTTATTTCTAAAAAAGTGGTTATCTCTACCAAATGAAAAAAGTATTGTATTACCCAGACAACTATGCAGACTTTCTCTAACTATATTCCTTTAATTAGTGTTTATTTGTAATTCAGCAATGCTAATATGATCTCCATTTTTTCAATCAACAACTTGATATATGTAGTCCTGAATTTGAGAACTATTCCTCTAAAAATTCAGCAATAACAGAAGCATTTCCTCAGAACTGATGCATTAAATGGAGTAAGCAGTGAAAAGGCATGCTATGTTAAGTGTTGGTTTTAGCTATTATAAAGTTACAATTGAATCTTTGTCGTAATGTCAATAATTTCCTGAAAGAATGATCATTTACAGAAACATTAAAAAGTAGCCCACTCATCTAAGTGGTAGCAACCATATTTTGCAGCTTACCTTCCATGACCATAAACAGGATCTATCAATGGCTCAGTTGCATCTTCAATTTCATTTTTTATGTTTTCAATACCCTGCAGAAAAATTACAAATATTTTTGCTCTCTTAAGGAATGAATTGCAACACTTAAAACAACAGAATGCAATAGCAAAACATAGGAAGCCGATGCTCTTATATGAATTGATACCTAAACACAATTGATTCTCTTGCTAAGAGATGGTAGGAATATAGAAGGGAGGATGTTTCCAAAAACTGAAAATCGCCCAGATCACAAAAAAAGACTGAGCTTTTCAAGTTTTTATGCTGGAAATGTACTGCAACGTGAATGAAGATACCATTCCATCCATTTATCTAGATTTGACTTATTTTATCGGTTGAGTTTAGTGTTCACCTTTTACAGAAAAAAGGTTACATGGTCAAACTTCCTCTTAACAAAGAAACAAACCAAACACACACAAAATATCAAACAATCCACAAACCTTTGTCAGTATTACAGAATACAGAAAGAGCAATACTCCAAATCTGTTTGTCCACACTGAATATTGATCCCAAACTGCAGCCTTTAGTTCAGGGAAGCTTTTGAATGCTCGTTTGCTAAAGACAAAAAACCCAACAGAACAGGAAAGTGTATTTAGATAAAGCATTTGAATAGTGTCACAAAGCACAAACAAGAATTATTAACACCCAACATGAAAATGTCCAAGTAAAAAGCAGAGTAAAACAGGTGTTACATACAGAATGACACAGCAGCTCTTCTGGAGTTAATATAACTGCCACAGTCTCATTAGTATTTACCCATCAGAAGACAAATAATTCTGGGCAATGTGCAAAAATGAACATAGTTTTTTATAAGCAAATACTAACTATAAAGTTACATACAGCTGTGAAAGAGTCAAGTGGCTTGAACCAGTAATTCTACAAAACAGTTACTCAAATTGCAAATAGACTGCGTGTCACCAAAATGTTTGCATTATGTACTGTATGTTCTAAAAGACATTCAGTCCATAAACAGTGGAGAAAAACTTCCACTTAACCAGGTAAGACTATCTTTCAGGCCTTCAGAGTAATTACTACATTTCCCATGAAAATTTGCTTTTGTTAGACTCCAGCAAAACACAAAATGTTTAAAACCACAAGTGGTACATTAACATTTGAGAAACTAAATGGTTGTACAATAGAGTTGCTGCCAGGATGATATGGTGACACCAGGTGATCATACGTTAAAAAGAAAAAAAGTAAAATAAAAACAGAGGAAAGGAAGAGATCCATCACGATTCCAGTGAAGTAATACACTTTCTATTTCTTGGGATATTTAGAGCTAAATACTGCTTTTCAGAACATAAACATTAGTTCTTATTGAGTAATACAAACTAGATCACACTCTCTGCTTATCTTACACAAATTCAGGTATATTATTTATTTTTTGATTCCTTGGACACTTTCAGTAAGTCTTGTTTAAAAAAGAAACAAACATCTGCAAAAATATATCCATAGATGGGTTTACGCTCACGAACACTTGAGATTTTTAAACCACATTATCAGTGGTGTATACAAGGCATAGGAGGCAAAGTCAGTTCTGAAATCCATCACTCAGCTCGCTCGGAAGGTGTATGCTGGAGCGTTCATTTTCATTGAGAAAACACTGAAAAATAACTGAAGTGGGTACCACAAGTTCAAAGATCAAGGGAGTGAGGTAAGGTTACAAAAATGTTGTCTTTTTCTTCTTTCCTCATATGACAAGGGGTTTAAAGAAAAAAAACTGTAACTACTACTGATACAATAAGAAGCAATTATTTCAGTTCTAATTAGTAACATTTTTCACCTCAAGAGTTTTTTGGAATTCTGCTGCTTTTTATTTCCTCTTTGGGGACTTATTTGTATAATGGTTACAACTGTTCACTGTACAAATAAAAGGCTGTTACCTTTAAACTCACTTGAACTGTAAGCTCTGTATTTACACCCCAAAAAGAGAACAGTGTTTAAAGTATGAAACAAAAAAATCATTCTTGTATATGAAACATTTTTATAAATGTTTCTTTCGCTGTCTCAAATCAGGAAAAATACCAGCTGACATTTTTTTCAGCGTATATAGCACAAGTATTTCAGATAGAATCACCTGTGAAGACTGTGTATAAAAAACTGAGGATTAACATCTTTATCTTAAATGTACCTCTTAATTAGCTGTGTTCATGTACTTGAAATGCACAAGTTATTTAGCCAATTTTGCACATTACATTGTTCCAGTTTTATTTTAAAGCCTAACACTTATGCTCAAAATAATATTCCATTTTAAATGGCAAAATGCATAGAAAAACCACCAAAACCCCCAAACCAAACCTTGAACTTAAAGTTTAACCTGATGTGTAACACACAAAAAGTTCCTCAACTTATCCCCTTCAGGGCTGTGAATATTAGTGTAACTTCAAAATATTGTATTTTAAATGTTCCAACATATTACTTACTGAATTAATGCATGAAATCGCTCAAAGCCAAGCTCTTCGACAGCCAAGGCAGCTATACACAAGAGACACTTTTCAGCACTACACATAGCAAAAAAATGACACAAGATACACACAGCAAGCTAGTATACTTTCAAGCTTTAATTAGATTTTCAATTTTTAATCCTCCCTTGACAGTTAATTTTTTTAACTGATTAGTATAAACTAATTTAATGCAACATTAAGATTCCACCATACAAATTAGTGAGAACATTTCTATTTTGACTAATCAAATTACTAAAAGCACAAAGCCACTCAAGTGCGTAGACTTGAAAATATTTGCCAAATACTAAGCTGTTGATTTTGTACAAAAAAGTGGCTGTCACAAAGTCATCAAGCATATGCACACTATAGATATAGTTTTGCAGGTCAACAAGAAGTACTATTTCCTAGAAAAGCAAGCATGATTATTTGGATCATTTTATCAATGTAGGTAAGCTGTATTTTTTATTCAAATATACATTTCTGTTACTGAAATTTTAGGGTTTTTCCCCCCTTTTTGTGCTTACTTATTACAAACAAATGAGCAGAATTATTCTACACAGTGTTACACATCCTGTTTTTAAATAAATTCTCATTGTTTTCTTTTAATAATGGACAAATAGCCTTTTAAATAAGTTTCATGTCCAAGACAGAAAAAAAATACAGCATTAGTGTCTTCCCAAGTTCAACACAGGCTTTATACCTTCGTTCCCCTCACAATATTTCCAAATCAAGGAGACAAAATGAACTTTCTAAATCAAATCTGCTTTTACCAACAGGAAGTTACACTCACCACTGTGTAATTATCAAATTCTACAGGCATTCAAATATTAAGACTGCAGCAGTCTTTAGTGCCCTCTATGTCCATAAGGACTTTATCTTTCTGCCAGTAGAATAATACACAAAACAGCTAGATCTGAGGCCACTTAATGCTGGATATTTAAATAATGTCTGACCACCTAGCTACTGAATTTGACTGCATACAAGTCATTAAAGACCTGAAGCCATTATGGCTACGACTATTTGTCAATGCTTCTCATGGGAATTCCAGAAAGGGCTTTTAATGCCCTTTCTGATTGCATTTTGAAAGAAGCACTTGATTTGCCTACGTGCAAATACAATGTATTCTGCAGCGACAGAATACTTTTATTTTCTACTTCAGAAATAAGGCAGCATTTGTCTTCAGTGTGTTAGTTTCTGCCTTCCGAAAAACTACACGGAATTGCTAAAATTAGGTTACCAAGAGCAAAACTAGACTTAGGAAAATGTATTTTTAAGAATTTTTTTTAAAAATGTGCAACCTTGAAACTAAATTGCAGAAAATGCTACAGAAACTAATCCTGCTCTAAGAGCATATGATTTTGTAAGCAGAAAGTTAGAGGGACTAAATCATATAAAGCAATCTTTGAACCTGGGAACTTGCACTACTACAGCCACTGCATGGCCAACAACAAGTCACTGGTATACACCACAAAAGCAGATGAAAAATGCTATCGCATTCAGTAAGTGTGTTCAAATCCACCTTTTGTTCACACAGCAGGATGACAGTTTCACTCTGTTACTACAAAACCGAGTGAAATGGTAAGAGAACGACTATTTGAAACAAAGGGAAAGAAGTAGAAATCCGAAAGAGAAGTGTAGCTCTGCATAATCCAAACAGGGCTAAATAAAGACAGTGCTTAGTAGGGAGGAAAAGAAAGAACGGCAATAGAACATGAGCTGTATGAGAAATAGAATTGCATAAAAACTCTTTAAAATGATACTCGATCATGCTGTGTCTAATCATATTTCATGGTTTTATTATAAATATATTCCCATATGTGATTCCCAAACAGCAGTAGCCTACCATGTGGAATTGTAGCTTTAATACTCCTCCACGCACATAACTCATCTCTTAAGACCTACCAACTATGACAACGCCTGTTTCTTTTTTTATTGATTACAGCAGCCAAGCAAGAAATAAACGTATTCCTTTGCATTAGCAATAACAGAACTGCATTATTAACAATACCTTCTTCTCCACACCTTTGTCTCAAGCCTAACCAGCCAAGAAGCTGGTTTATAGTTAAATAGCAGGACAGAAAAAAAAATCCCTAACAAATATATCTTGAATCAGGCAACGTATTGCATTATACATACAAGATAAAATACTGTTTGAACTGTAGAGGATATACAAGAGGTACATTCACTGTCTAGTAGGGAACATAGAATATGGACAATGAAAGAGATTAACGTTGCTTATGACAAAAGCAGATTCTTCATGGTAAATGCATCCAGCTCTTCCTAAGCACATTCCATGGTATTAAGGACAAGTCAGGCAGAACTTGCAGACTTGTACAGAAATACGAAAAATGTAGATATGTAATAGAATGGATTAGTTCATCAAGTGTCAGTGTTAAGAGTAATTACTAACCAAGTATGTGTTTAAAAAGACTTTCTGCTGAACATTTTCTGCAGTGAAGAGTTCTTTGGAATGAAGCAATATATTAATAAACAGGACAGTAAAAGCCTGTTGATAACTACGCTCTGCTTCACTTTTTCTTCAAAGGAAACTTTATAATATGAGCAAGAGCTCCAGAGACAACTAGAAAAATCAGAGAAATTAGGAGTTTCAGACTTACAACTGTCTTATTATTAACTTGCAAAGGAAGATTTTTTTTAACAGAAAAGTTGTAGATACAACTTTCTGCATAATACTTTTTCTTAAAAAAAATATGCTCACTTTGGAACCCTTATGTGGAGACCTTTTGGTTTTTTTCAAAAAAGTAACATTTTAATTATTATTGTTCGAGCCTTCTAAAGCACATGGAGCACTTGATCAAAGCAGATGAAGATGACTTGTAACATAAAGAGCTCCAGCACTACCAATTGCTATAGCTAGGTGTGCATGTATAAATCTACTTGCACAATTCTTACTTCGTAGTTATGCCACAAACTGCCAAATAACACATCAGTTCCATCAACAGAGGGCACCTTTATAAGCATGTTCTCATGTGAAGAGTTTTTCATACTTCTTAATAAACACATTGGAACAAAAACTCAAAGAAAAAGCAGCTTATCTTTTAACACATTAGATATCTCCTATTAAAAGACTAATAAATACACATCTCAGTAATCACACGTGCATAATAAATTTTCCACGTCACTGGCTCCTTCGCAGTTAGATATGACTGGATGCCATATCTTAGTGCAACAGATGATGTCCATCAGATCCTTGATGTCAGTAACTAATGAAAGAATCAAGACATCTGCAAAAAGCAGGTAAGTGAAAAATTCTAACCTACAAAAAAATTCTGTTTATCTACTAGAAGGTGATTTGATTAAACTGTTTTGGTACTATACAGAATCAAAGAAAGGGAAAAAGGCTACTTATCCATAACAGGGGATCCAGAATATTTTAGAACAGATAAAAATTTGCAGAATTTCCTACAAAAACTCTTCTGAAACAAAGCAATGAGTGATAAGTCAAAATATTCATCCAATGTTAGGAAGTGCGTAGACTTTTCCAAACTAAAGACATGCGGGGTCCTGATAAATTTCAAAATTAAACTGAAAATATTAAGTGAATTTCCCAAATTCAAGAGAAACTCCAGTGACAGCACATTCCTTTCTAGAAAAAAGAACAATGCCTCTAATTACCCCAGACAAAAATCCATCTATTACTAATGGAATTACAAAGGCGAAAGCCCCATCTGTATCATAATAAAAAGCAGTGGCCCCTGAAAGACAATGTAATACTTCACTAAGCAATGGGTAATTTAATAAAGAAATATATCTTACAAGTCTGTTCCTCTTGCCGACTAGATTCTGCAGGACTTTCAGAAATACTAGCAGTTTCTTCAGTTGTTTTTCCTCTTATCCACATTGCCAGAGAGTACGATTCAGAATTATCAGAGCAAGCCATTTCCAAAATATCACATAATGTATGACAGAGAAGGTTCTTCTGCTCCTCTTCTGAAAGATCAGAAACCTAGATGAGTTTGATTGCTGCTAATCAGTATCTTATACAAGTTACCAGTATCTTTTTTATACCTTAATGTTATTGAAATAATTGAGTTTATCACTTTTATCTTATTAATTATTAATGTTAATTGCTGTTTGACTATACTGGACCAAAAAATTATAAAGCTATCTTTAGAAAAATGTGGTTTAATCTGATTTCTAATCCATTCTCTTTCCTAATAATAGATTTCAATAAAATATTTCTAAAATACAGAAGTACTACAGACAGGCAAAGACCTCACAAATGGGAGTTTTGAGACAAGCAGCGTACATACTACAAGCCTCATAAAATGGCATGGGAGCACACTTAAACAAAAAGGAAGTGTAAAATATTTAGAGTTCTATATCCTAGGATATGCTTTACAAATAATTAAAGCAGAAAAAATAAAGAGAAAAAAAAAGAGGTCTCAGTACCTGGACAATCTCTCCAAGTAGAATTTTCACTGGTAAAAAGCCTCTTCAAAAGGAATGCCTTTGTTATCAAAGCAAAAATAATATTAAAATAGGAGACAACACCAACTTTTACATTACGTCACAAGCTCTATACCAAAGCGTTTTTCCATGTTATTAGAAGGGTTTCAAGCTGCTCATCGTTCTGTGAGAGGTCCTCAGCCTACGATCTTTACTGATTTTTCCCATTCAAACTAACTACAAAGGTGGCCTCATACCTACATTCAACATTATTGAGTTTGAACCTCAAGTACCCTTCAAATACAGAGTGCATATTTATATGAACATCTCCAGACTCACAGTACTACAGTAGGAGGCATAAATATTTTGCAATAATACTGATGAGTAGTACGAGGCAACTCAAGTCGCTCAGACAAACCCCTTTAGTAGTTAAAAAGCTCATCTCATTTAACAACTCTAAGTCCCAATACATGCCATAATTCACAGATCAGATAAAAGAACACCTATGCATCTTCATGTGTCTGCTTTGTTTTCCATCAACACTAATGTTTCAATTAAAAAAAAAAAAGCAAAAGCTATGTTCTAAATTACAGAGAAGGAACAATGAAAGAACAAACTTTGGGAAGCAGACTCTTGGTCTTTCTAATTACTCTATTAGATGCTGTTTCAGATATTTGTAGCACCTTAAAAATACCTGCTTCGACTTTCCATTCCTCCCTGACAGACTCACCCTGTCTCCTGCCACAGATATTTCACACACCTTTTTTAGCAATTCACAGCAGCAGTAGGCACTGCAAGATTTGTTTGATCCCATCTTCCTTTCCTAGCTGAAACTCAGCTTACTTTTAAACATGCGTTAAATACATCATTCCAAGGAAGTTGAACTACATATAAATTTGGGAAAACACTGTCAATAAGAACATTTATTACAGTAAGGACTTGGCATGCCCTTTAAGGAGCCGGCTGGTCCTAGTCTTTACTCTCTCCACTTCCCCCAAATGAAAGACCTGTAATTCTAACATCAGAGACCAGACACGCTACATTTGGTTTTAAGACCTCAGGACCAGGCAGAGCCATGTTACAGAGTGCAACTCATAATATAATACTTTTCTGTTGATTGTTTACAACCTAAACAAGTGGTGCTCCTTCCTGCGGTACAAGTCTTTTGGTGGGACCAGTGTTCAGAGTGTCTTGAAGTAACCATAACAGAGGTTTTATGGAGTAAGAAAACAAAAAATGCACAATCGCAGTTGGTTGACTGTATCTGAAACACAAGTGAAATCCTAAGCATGTATCCAGAATAAAATATATTCACCTGACATACTTTGATTATTCTGCTAAGTAGGACTTTGAAAGTAAAACATTTCTCCTTTTCTTCCATAGCAAACCTTGTTAGGTTTGAAAATCGACTACTTCAAATATTTCTAATACAGTTTGCTAAAGCAGCCATTGTGACACACACATTACCTTTCTTCAGGACAGGGAATTTGAGAGATGAGAAAGGATTAGGATTACATCTGTACCTGATCTTTTACTTCCCTGCTTTATCCTGCATTCCCCACTTTAAAGTTACCTCTGCTTGGACCAACCTGCTGCACTTCCTCAAACAAATCCAATTCTGCAAAATTATAGTTCAAGATCAGCCAATCTCTGCCTTTTTACTGAGATTTTATCTCCTCCATACTACAATTATGAAATCAAAATAAAACTGATCTGCAGTTTTGAAAATATTTTAGTTCCACATATATAAAGAACACATTTTGGGCTGTTTTTAAACCATTCCTATAATAAATGCATCTTACCTGTACAGGTGCAATCACTGCACAAGGGCCACCTTCAAACTGTTCTAATGCAGTGGATTCAGATTCACTAAAGACAAATCCTGTCAAATAAAAAATATTTTTTAGTGAAATATGTAAACAAGCATGTTTATGTATACTCCTTCCCTAACAAATGACACCCGATTCATTCACCTTTAAAGATCTGATAAGTTTTCAAGACTTTTTCCCCTGATAATGCAACAGAACATGGTTAAACTTTCTGAAGAAAAAAAAGTCATGAATACAGGTGAGAGCACAGAAATGAATTATTTATCTCAGCAATGAAATCATGACCAAGAGGGCCAACAGCTAGGGTTTTAAACAAATGGATTTTTAACAGTGAAACTGTCACTAGTGCATACATGGCTGGATATCTAAACCACAGTTTTTCTTCTATTATGGTTTATTTCTTACAAATCAATTAAAATTTGTTTGTAGGTGATAATATTTTGTCTCATATATGTAAATAAAAAAACCCTCTTTGGATCGGATCTTCCCTGAACATGCATAATATATTTCTGTTCCCTATGAAGGGCAGAGTATGCCTCTCACTGATCTCATTTTTGGCCTATCAGTGTTTCTTATTAAGACTGAAATATGCTGAGTAACTCAAATATTCACTTGTTACCACTGAAGCAAGCTGCTTCATGGTGTTCTTTCACAGAAGATAAACTACACTTACTGAGATGCAAGATCACCTACTTTTTTCCTCCATCTTTAATGTATTCATTTGTATTTCAGAATTATCTTACAGTCACATAATAGAACAAATGCTGGAGCAATTACTACAAAATTGTTTGTTCCCACCTTGCCCTTAAACTTGTCTTCAAGACAGAATGATTCATAGCTTGCACTTCCCATAGAAAAATGCATATACACAGACAATTACCTTGATGAAGCTGACACACGGCAACTTACAGTGAGTGATATTTTGCATCATTCTTTTAAGTGCTGATAAGATTGTGCTGAAGTGACTCTACTTCAATGTAATCTAGAAACCATGCAACTGTAGTCAGCAACTAACCAGCAAGCACAAGCAAGAGGGGACAGGAGAAAGGGGATACACATGCATATTTTCACAGCAGTGTCAGCCTCAGCAGAAATAATATTCAACTCTGCCATACCGAAAGCATTCCTCACCTCTGGATGTGAATTTGAACTGGGAAAATGCCTCCCTGCACTGTGCATGACAGGGACACAATCCCAAGCAGCACAGGAGAGGACGACTGCATGTTTTCTAGGCCATATTTCAGCACAGAAATTATAGCTGTTCAACAACAATGTGATTTTTTTTTTAAAGATGGATCAATGTAGCCATAGTTTTTTAAAAAATGGGTTTTCCACTGTATTTGACAGAAGGCTCCATTTTTTTCTAACTGAATGAGCAAATGTGCATGACAAAGATGTATTTTACACCCAAATCCCAGATGCACACCAGCCTACATACTTAGATCTGGCATCACCCAATGTAGCAACAAAGCCCCACTAATCCACACTTCAACCAAGGCTTGCACTAGGGTCATTTCACCGCCCCGTTAACATGCCCGAATCTGAAATATCACCAGTTCTTTAAGCTTTCTGAATTAGTTTGTGCAGGCCTATCATATTAAAAGGTAAGTCTTCCTCTACTTGGAAGCATTACCGCATGCCATCTAAGCACACTGCAACAACAGGGGTTATTTTAGTTGTTTTAATAATTTAGTCACTGCAGAAAAACAACATACTTGGACGTGGTACCATTATACCAGACTTAAAAAATCTTGAATTTGTTTCACATTCTTCAGGTTTCTTATAGAAAGCATGAGCTTTCTCAGCTTAACTCTGCCCTATTTTTCAAAATTGCTTCCTAAAAATAAAGAAAATAGAGTGTGATATGCCAGAGTGAATACAGATTGGTGATAGAAAATTCAAAATTGATATTACACAGAATTTGACAGAATACAACCACAGGAAAAAAAACATATATAATACCTAAAGGAAAATTTCATTTCTTTTTACCTAAATGTTCCTTAATGTTTAATAAACATCAAGGTTCTAAAAGTTGTTAAGCAAAAGAATGGGTTTCTGGGATTTTGGTCTTGCACTCTTTTTTAAAACGTCTACAAAATCCTAAATCAGCTCAGGTAAAATTTCAGAAACTAGCAGTCTGAAGTCCAGCTGGGTTCAAGTCCATCTCAGCCTGGAATTGCACCTACTTACCTTTTTTGCCCTCCACAAAATCTGCATCTTGGGCCAATCTCTATAAACACCCATCAACCCCATGCTCTTCCTTATGATTGATAGGAATGGCCTGGCCACCGTCTAAGTGAGCAACTGAGACTAGCATCTCTGATCCAAGCTAAACTCTACTTACTCTTGCTCTTAACCAGTCATATCTGTCATACAGCTTTTTTCACTCAAGATAAAATTTTAAGAGCAAAATAGATGTAATGCAGCCAAAACATTTTTAAATTAATCTGCCTGCCATTTGTCCATGAGTATAATTATTATCATTTACCAATAAGAAATATAAAATAGCATCATTGTCATTCATCTTCCTTGTCACTTATAATGATATTAAATGCTCTATTTACCTTGTTTTTTCAAAATCACTACTGCTCTACTGCTTTAACCTTTCTGGTTGGGGAGGGGGAGCAGTTTTATTCTCCTTATTTCCCCAAATCTTAGCATTTACCAAGGCCCATGTTTCTTTTTGTAAACCTAATTCTTAGCTTTTCTACATACAGTTTGCCAAAATGAACATATGACTTAATTATCTACTCTTGTATTTCATTTAATACTCCACACCCTGGCCCAAGGCACCACAAAACCCATTCATTCTTCTATTATGATGACCTCACCGCTTTCCTGCATCTTTTTATCATTTTCCTATTTCTAAAAAAATACCTTTTTTTTTACATCCAAGACACTCTAGGCATTAGTAACACTGCCATTTTACAAAGGATGTTGTATTACCTGCAGTGTTTTCACTTTGCAAGAACCAATTCTAGCTGAATGAAAGAGACAAGGGGAGTAGCTAAAGAGCACACAACACTAAACACACCAGGAAAAAAACTTGCTCTACCTCCGATGCAATCTGTCTACAAAGATGCTCCGCTATTCTTTTTTTTTCTCCTGTTCTCTGCTGAGCTGGCCTCTCACCACCGAACTGCATTTCTTTTTCTCTTTTGGGATAGAAGAGCTGCCTGACAGAAACACTAGAATAATCCATTATTACTCAAGTACATAGTTTACAACATGTCTTAATGTTTCATCCTTTCTCCAGAGTTGGATGTAGAATGATAGACACATTTTGTGTATGGCTTCAGGTTTTCAAAGTGCATTTTTATAGTAAAATGAAACTTCCAAAATTTTCTGTGTGAAAAGAAAAACCAAAAAACCCCCAATTTTTCCCACACACATAAAGAAAGGAGCATTTACTACAGCAATACCACAACAAAATTCCACTTAACAGGTTGTGGATAAAGAGCCAGGAAGTCCTGGAAGGGTTTGAGGAAAGTATCCAAATTACCTGGTGGGCTACCGCTAAATTGAGCAACAAGCTCCCAGAAAACAAGGTAAGATTCCAACATGTCTGCCTTTTTTTCACATCTTTGTAAAACAAAACAGCCCTGTGAAACTTCTGAATTTTGTCTGAAACTTCTGAATCTGTACCCTGGTAAAAACCTGCCATGTGAGCACCTTTTATTTTCTTTAAGCCTGTCAGCCTTATCCAGAGTAAGGAATGAACTCACTAGCACCATATTCTTCCTTAAAGTAATAACAATGTCTTTTCAGATATTCCTTTTTGGGTCCAAGCAGCAGCAGAGAGTTTTAGGTTGCACTAACTATTTTGCTAATTGTGTTACAGGGCATTTCAAATTCTTAATGCTCTATGTGTATTCCAACTACATTAGCCACCATGCCCATTAGCCAGAAATACAATCTTCTTAACAACTTCACTTACATGTTCACACCCCATTTTTTCACAATGAATGGTATCTTATCTTTCCAGTTTACCAGTGCTGAAAGGGCTGTTACTTACACATGACACAGCCAGTCCCTCAAAAACTGATATTTCTGCCTCAAAGCCTAACCCTGCAAGCTTCACAAGAGGTTTTGTGTCCTTCAGAATGAAATCATTATTTTAAGACAACTCTGCATCACAGAAGCAACCAAAAAAAACCCCCAAACCAACAAAACAACAACTAAACCACCAAACAAACAAAACCTGAAACTAACAACAAAAAACTGCAACAACAGCTATACAGCTTTGCAGCCATGCCTTTGTTAAGTCAGGAATCAAAACAATATATTTAAAGCTGCCAATGCAGCAAACTGAGGGAATTACTGTCACTAACTTCCAACAGCATATCCACATTAGCCAGAGCAGTTCTGTTAACTACCCGCAGATCAGTCGGTCTTCAGTTTTGAGCAAACGAATATGATGGTTAACGAGTCTGGCGCATGATGAGGATACCTGGAACACAGCTATCTCTACTGTGAAACCAACTGGTTGGAGTCTTACTTTCCTCAACACCCTTCTGTGGCGGATGCACTTGAACCCCTCCCAGCCAAACCAGCAGCAGTTTGGTCCAGACTCCAGAGGAGGTCAAGGCCTGAGCCATAGCCAGGCCAAGAACTCTTCCCAGGAGACCCACAGGGAGGCAGAACAGCAACTGAACTCCGGTGGCTTGTGGGCACAGGGAGTCTCGTGCAGACTTTACCTACTGTGTGCAATTTGACTACGAGTCAACCACTTCATTTGATAAATACGACAGCCTGGATGAGCCCACTTTGAGCTCTCCCTGCTAAATAAGTGAGCTGTATGGCAAAGGTTTTACTACTCAGAGGTCAGTGGATGAGCCCAATTCAAGTTCAATATTAATCATTTAGCTTAAGTAGATGCACACTGTATGGGAACGTAGCAGAAAATTTGGCGAGGAGATTAGTTAAATGTAAATATGCTCAAAGTGACTTGCACCTGTCTGTAGAAAAAGCACATACATCACACTAATTGTTTTACTGGCCTTGTGTGCTTGATGAGTAGAACCTCTGTGTTAGATAACACAGGCCTGTGAGAAACTCTAGGCACCTTATCACTATGTCTGAGATTCCTGCTTTGTTGGGAGCAAGAGCGGGAGGCTGCGCCTGCCTGAAGCCTTGAAATACAGGCGAACTCAGCAGGCCCAGTGATCTTCCAGCAGGGCTGAACTTAACCAGCGCCTGCGTCCCCGCTTGTGTCACCTCTGCCTGGGAGCTTAGGTGCGACTTCGGAGATCCCCCAGTAGAGAGGTAACTAAAATAAAACTTCCTCTTTGCAATGCATTCGTGGCCTCTGGCTCTTCTTGTGATGTGCCTGCGTATGTGTACACACACACCGAATGTAATGGATTATTTAGAGATATAAGGTTGTATGATTTTTAATATACTCTTTGATTTCATGTTACTTGGTAGACTAATTTTGTTAAAATTTTAAGCTCATATTTACCAAAAGCAACTGCAGACTATACTAAACACCTGCAAGATAAAGTCTAGCTTGCATTTTGCTGAGAAAAATGGAACTGACTGGGAAAACAATGATCCAAGGCTAACGCTGAGACATTACAGATGTCTGCAAAGCAGGGCCTATTTTGCACTTTGCTGAGAAGAAAGGATTTATCCAGACAAAACGGCACCTTCAAGGATATGGACCAAAAACAATGTCTACAACTGAATAAAACAAAGGCCCAAGTGGAGTCAGGGAAAAAGGGTCCAATGGGGAGCAAAGGACCTGGTGGTGGAATTTTGCTATTGGACTGGATCTTGGTGTGAATGGTCTGTAAAGATATCAAAGTTTGTAGTTTTCTATGCTTGGGCGGACCTCTGCACAGGTATCCAGCTTGAGCCAGCCCTCCTGCTATTCTACTCCATTAAATTTTTTTATTTTCTGAGAATTTTGTTTCCTGAAAGTCTGTTTTGCAACGGGCCTCGCCTGAAAGTTTGCCACTGGAGCTTTAAAAATAGGCTACAGAGCAAACGGTTACCAGGGATGGAATGCCTAAAAGTTTGCTTTTGCGAATGGCTATGGGCCTCCTCTGAAAGTTTGCCTTCGGAGCTCTAAATACAGGCTCCGGAGTGAACTGTTATCAGGAGAGAAGAATCCTGAACGTTTGCACTGCGATGGATATGGCCTCGCCTGAGAGCGTGCTCCAAGACACAGCCCCTGGAGCGAAAGGCTATCAGGTAGGGAAGACCCCTGAAAGTTTGCTTCGTGAACGGATACAGGCACCTGGAGAGAAGGTCAGCAACATTCGGCTTGGCATATTTCCCCCATGCAGTAAATAATAGAGTGAACCTGCCACCAAACTCTTTTAAGTCACACTTCTCTTTAAGAAACCTAAGCATTGTTCTGCAGCAAGCAGAACCCTAAATTACTCCTCCACGACACCTCCTTACTTCATACTTTTCTTTCCAAATGGAAATTAGAGTTCTGAACTTCCAAGGAGTTTGAGAAAGGATCAGACGACATTCAGAAACTATCTGAAATAAATACCAGTGGTCACACTACACTCTAAAAAACAAACAAACAAACAAACAAAACACACCAAAACCCCCAACACCAAAGTAGTTGCTAAAGCAAGCGTCATTTATACTTCTTCGATACTTTCGGCACATGATAAAAACGTCGAAGCCTTTGGAAATAGTAAAGCTTGATTTTTATGTTTGTTTGGCTTTTTTTTTTTTTTTTTTTAAATCTTGATGAGTCAGTGTTGACAAGACTCTGCAGCAGGTAAATGGTGCAGAACTACTTCAACAAAATAGAAACTGAAAGCTGGGTAAATGTATTATGCTGCTACATAACGTGAGACTGACTTATTTGATACCCAGCACAAGACCTCTGAACAACACACCAACTTGCCATCATGCGCTTTTACTACACAAAATTGATTATATTAAACAGGATATAGAGAAGACAACAGATATACTACGCAGTATAGTTACAAGACTTTCCTTAAAGACAGATAGGAAATAACAGCTCCTTTCCAGGAACATGAAAGGCCTTTTCCATTAATCTTTCACAGGATCGCAAGTATGGGGCATTACAATGTAAATTTAAACAATTTTTGAAACTGTTACAATTTCATATACAAGCAATCTAGAAAATGACAATTTTGGAAATCTAACATTACCAGTTAAATAATTAAGCTTTTTAACACCAATTCTTTTTTTCAGAGTTTGCAAAAACCTTGCACTGAAACAGCAGCACTCCATCAAAATCTAAGAGAGATTTCAATAAGTGTTTATATTTGAATAAAAACAACCCATTCACTAGGAAAAGTAATGGCTGTACTAGGTCTGCCTAAAGTCTAGAACTTGGGAGGAATTGGGCATTTTTTTCTTTATATGTTTCTCCCTGAATTACCTGAACACAGATTAACCTAGGGAAAACGATCTAAGAGTCTGGCAACGCAGTCCGTGTCCTGTGACAGAGGAGAAGCTGTGCAGCTCCCAAATCAACAGCACACATGCATCTACTGAAACTACACAGATGACAAAACTCATGCTAAAAAAAAAAGAAGAGCAAGGAAGAGAGGAGGCTACGAGCATCCTTTTGTTTCAGTCAATTTTACCCTGAGAACTGATTTTTTTTTTTAATCTATAAATTCCACTATAATTTGTAAATTTTCTCCAGGAATTAGGGTTGTTCTTATTATGGTCTTCATAACCATTACTAGAACTCTTCAAATCCCACAGTAAGTTATAGAGTTCCCTTCTTTCAGCCAGAACAGGTACACAGACTCATTTCTTGCATATCATTTTTATCGGTAAGTCTCCGTACTATGCCTTGCAATCGCAGTTTTAAAGGAATACCAGAAAGTCCCTATCAAAAATAAACTATGTGCAGGTTGCATTATTTAAATATGGAAAAAAACATCATAAAAATACCCCAGGTTCCAGAGTTATTTTTGCTTTACCTCTTGCCACATCCTAAAGATGGTATGCACCTGCTTCAACCCTCAAAGAACCAGTTTAAAAAAAAAAAAAGTGTGGGTTTCTGTCCCAAGCCTGTCCCCACTTTTGCCAAGTCTATTTGTGACTCCCATTTCCTTCACAAAAAAAAGGGGGCAACTTATGACTTATGTTCATGTTTCCATGAGCTACGTGAAATAATGTCACACGACGCTGCTGAAATATATTTAAGAAACACACTTGCTTCCCTACTCTTTTAAGTTCCTTTGAAGATTCCTGGCAAAAGACGACCGAGCCGCAAAAAATATTATTTAGCAAGCGAAACTGCTGCATCATTTTTCCCGCGGGCCCCGGGCGGAGCGGCCGGTGATGCGGGAGCACGAACGCAAACCACCGGCGCTGTCCCCTCCGCAGAGGCGCGGGGAGGGCCCTGCCCGCGGAACGGCCCTCACAGACTCACGGGCACGGCCGGACAGGCGCCGCGGAGCCCCGCGGGGGCGGCGGGGAGAGCGGTGGGTGTGTCCGGGCAGGTGGGCCGGGAGCGGCGGGGCGGGCCGAGGAAGGGCCCCCGGGGGGAAGGCCGGGCAGGCACCGAGGTGCGGTAGGGGCCGGGCGGGGAGCGGGGCTGGGGTAGGGCGCACGCAGGTACCTTGCGCCCAGCGGCAGAAGATGGTGTCGGCCAGCCCGCGGGGCCCGGCCTTCTTGCCCCACACCAGGTGGACAAGCTCCTGGCCCACCTCGGACATGGCGGGGCGGCGGCGGCCCTGCGGGCGGGCGCGGCGGCGGCGGCGGCGGCTGTGGCGGCCGCGTCCCCTGCGCAGGGGAGGGGCCGGGCCGCGCCGGGTGGGCGGGGCCGGGCGGGGCGCTCGCGCGGGGGGCGGGGCGCGGCCGGGCGCCCTGAGGAGCCGCGCATGCGCAGAGGCCTTTCCCCTCCCCAGCAGGCCCTGCTGCTTCCGCGGGCGCAGGAAGCCGGGAGGCCGGGCCGGCGGCTGCGGGGGCGGAGCGCCGCGCTTCCGTGCTCCGCGCTCCCCTGCTCCGCCGCGATAGCGACAGCGGTGTCGGTAGCCGGGCGGCGGGGAGGCCGCAGCGTGGCGCAGGCCGCGCAGCGTGTGCGTGTTGTGGGGGCGGCTGGCTGGGCGCGGCGGTGGCCCCGCGGTGTGGGCTGCGCGGCTGTGAGGCCGGTGCGTTCGGCTCGCAGCTCCCCGTAGCGTTCCCTCGGCCGCCGCGCTGGGCTCTGCTGCCCGCGGGCTGCCCTGACACGGCTTTAAAAATTGAACGGCGCGGAGTGGCTTCGGTGAGGAGAGAAGGCGGTGGCATTTTAACGCTTAATGTGAGGCTGACAGAAATCAGTGTAAAGGCTCGTAACGTAACGTGGGCTACATATTCCAGGAGATCTCGGGAATTCATAATCATACCAGTATAAGTATTACATTTACAGAGCTTTAAGTATTTATTGTGTAGCATCTTGTGGAAGCACTAACATAACATATAGGTAAAATGTGATGCTTGCATATATGCATGCAATATTTGTACTGTTATAGAGAAAACTCTCTTACCAGGCAGTACCTATGTCCATACAACAGCTTGAAATGAAGAATGAAGGGCAGCCATGTGATTTTTTCTTAAATGAGTGGTGTTCGATGGACATCCCATGAACTTAAAAAGTTTCAGATTTGGGAAATAAATTTGCTTTTTCTAATTTAGTAGTGATTTCTTTCCAGTAGACATCCTAGAAATAAAGACTGGGTATTTCTGTAAAAGATAATTGCCGTTTTTTCCGAAAGTTAATTGCCGTTCTAATTGGAATTCTTCATGGAGGCTTTGTGGTCAGTGTTGTGCACAAGCTTAACGTAGACTTTATGAAACAAAATTCTTCAGAAGGGTGGTAACCATTACAACTGACAATTAAGGATCTTCTCTTAGAAGAAAACGTTTCAAATCTTAAAAATTTTCTAGGTGAAACTGCATTGCATATGCCATTTCGAATTCTTTGTGTGGCATACGGATTAAAGTGAGCTGTGATATTGTGCCCATCCACTTCATCTTACACTTAATTACTTTTATGGAGATCCAGCATGTATTGAGACTGCTACATGTGCAATCATTCTGCAGCAGGTATGAAATAACCAATATCAGGATATTTCTAAGCTTTCTGACATGTCATGCCACAAATTGATCAGAAGATGGTGTGGTTGTACTTCTGATTTTTAAGCATTTTCAAGTACTTGCACAATTAAGCATTTTCTGAATAACTACTCTCAAGCCATCGATTTCCTTCAGTATTGATTGACAGAATGGATTCTGGATTTGCATAAGTAATGCTTATAATGCACACTTGTTGATTTTTAGCATAAAGAAAGAATAACTCCAAACAAGTGGATTGAATTTAAGGCATCATAACAACAGAATCATGTTCTGTACATACCATAATAAAGGCCATCATGTCATTAGTTTTTGTGTGTTTTGAATAAATTGTTCAGTAAAATGCAAATTTTCTTGTAGTACTTTGAGTGTAATACTTTGAGTGTATAGCAGGCTTGAAATTGTAAATGTTGCATGAGCAGGAGGAAAATATCAGAGTATATATATTTTACAGTGTATTGGATATACATTTGAAATATTTCAGCAAAGTACATGTATCAAGACAAAGTGATGGTGCAAGCATAAGTCAGCTAGTTCAATGAAGTTCAGACTGTGTTGACAGAAGGACTTTAGAGGAGGAGAAAAGAACTGCCAAGTTTTAGCCCAGCTCTTCAAGGTGCTGGGCTTGTTTTGAGGAAGCAAACTTATGTTTTCATGGATGCTTGGGGTGAAAGCTGACAAACAATTCTGTGAACAAGCGGAGAATTGAGGGGAGAAGGTGCTGTAGGACAAGGATGCTGAACCTACAACTGGATGATGGCCACTGCTGTATGGAAGAGGAGTTGGATGGCACCATCCAAAGGCACCAAAAGTCTGGAAAAGCTCCTCCTCTACGTCCCTCCCTGGTGTGTTGGATCATCATTGTCAAAAGGAAGTTAATGAGAGTGCCCTTCGATTTCACGGGTGCAAACAGGTATTCACACTGAAACAGATGTAAGGAAAAGTTCAGTCACAACCTAGAGAGTTGTGAGCCAGAAGAGGTGCTGCAGTTTTAACATGTGAATACGTGCAGCTGGTTTACTTTCTCATCATAGAGTGGAGGAATGCTTATCAGCCCCACATCTGTAGTTACAGACCCACAGATAAGCTGGCAGCTAATGCTTCAGTAAGGTCACAATATCAAGTTAAATTGAATATTTCTAACCTGAGTTAGAATGACAAACAGCCATATTTTGGTGTAGTAGCAGTTTGTTGTGTAGCAGTGACAGGTTTTAGGCTAATGACCTGCATTGTGTAAAACCGATTTCACTTTTAAAATGTCTTGCCAGCTACTGACTGTTGCATGCCTCTGATATTGCTAATTCGCTCCGTATAATTTGAATGCAGAGATGAGAAAACACATCATGAGAGTTACTCACTAAACTGACAGAAACAAAGACAGTAATGAGAGACACAAGATGCAGAGTGATTTGACCCATCTTGATTTGGTTGGCATAGAGCACATGGAATTCAATACAGACAAATAAAAATGAATGAATGTGGGAACAAGGGAGCAATTCTGGGCATATGTGCCAACTGGAACAATCTGCCATGTGCTGGTTAGGGGAAGCATTAGGAAATTATTTTGGAAATACCACTGAAATCATTAGCCTCACTAATACAAATGGTAAAAGGCAAACTGTACAGTCAGCTGTAGCAAACAACACTGAACAAGAGCGAGACTGGATATCATCAGTTATGACTTTTCATCTCTCACGGATCACCTTTTTCAGTTTTGAGTATTCATAAGCTGGTGATATATTGCATATGCGTACCAAAGAATTGGACTGGAAGATATGTATGTATGAGAATTTATGTAGGTAGTTGGGTTGCAGTTAGGAAGGAGGAAACTAAAAAAAGAGGATTAAGAGGAAAGCATACAAGATAACTGGTATTTTGGAATTAGGAATGCACCAGGACTTTGGTTGGTTGGTTGGTTTGTTTTGTTTGTTGGGTTTTTTTGGTTTGTTGTTGGTTGGTTTTTGGTGTTTTGTTTTGTTTTTTTCCCCCGCTTGTTGTTTTTACTCACTAAGGGAGAAACTAAGAGCTCGGTCAGGTCTAATATCAGGTTGACATATATACATACACTGTACTTGAGAAACAGAATGTATGTGGGTTGGAGTGTGAATTCTGAACAAAGAATGTGCAACTCAGCACACTAATACATGGAAATAGTATTTTCTACAACTATGACATGATGTTATTTAAATCTTGCTTCTGTGGACTCTGGGATGTGTGAACTGTACTATAAAGTCAGGGTTTCATGGAAGGTAAGAATAGAAGAGCAGACCTCTCTGCATACCTCCTTAAAAATGTTTAGAGGTACACAAATCAGGAAAGATTAAAAATCACTGCTCTATAGCATTGCCTGAATGTATTCTGAGAAGTATGCATGGATTTGAGCTACTCTTCCAAGTAGTTTCTGTTAAATGCGCAAGTGTGTTGTTTTGTTGGTTATTTGTTGTTGCTGTTGTTGGTGTTGTTTTTTTAAATGTTGGAGTGCCATCATGTGGTTGGTTTGGTGACTTACTGCGCACTTTTAAAAATATCTGTAAGTTTTCTTTTTCTCCTCTTAAATAATATGCACTATTCACTTATTTGTTTTTCCTTGTGAAATGCTGTTAATTCCCTCTGCAGGCTGGTTTGGAGGTTTTGGTTTTTTAGGAAAAAATGGCAACTGCCATTCTCTCCCTTCTAATCCCTAATCCAAACTCACTTGCTTTAGCTTGATTCTATTAATTCACTATGTGAGATTTTAGAACGGTTCTTTGCTACACAGAAGAAGGTAAAGAACATAAGTTTGTACTCTGTATGTGTGCAGCCACTCTTGGTTTACTGAATGTGTTTTTTAATCATTAAACATTTTCATGAAAGCTTTTAGATTAATTGAGAGTTTATGGGTTTGCTGCTATGAACTGTTGACAGACTGCAATACAAGTTACAGACATTGTACATTTTTGCCAGACAAATCTCAAAGATTATCCACACCGAGATAGCTTTATCTTGTCTTTAAAAATGCATTGTCTGGCTTGGATGGTGGGAAAAACCAGTATAATAAATGCCAAGCTACTTAGTGCATACAGCTCTGAGGGGAATCACGGTGGTGGTGTATGATTAAATTGTTCAGATATTAGTGAGGACCTGTAATTGAGGACTACAATTAAAGTTTTCTATAGTTCCTTTTTCTGTTTTCTCCCATTTGATTACCTCCAAGCCACCCCCCAACAAAACAAAAATCGCACAATCAGATACAATACAGAAAAAATATTACTAACAAGTTGAAACATTGTGGTGGGCTAGAAAAGGCCATTGAGCAAATCATAAAAGTCTTTAGTTGTCTATCTGTTGTTTGGACTGATGAGAAAGTATCTGGATTTTGTTGACAGTGCTACATGAAGTGTTATGTACCTATTTGCTCTCGGGATGATTTCTGAGAAGGAATTTTGATATCAAAAATCCTACTCAAAATCTATTTGTGGGCACATTTGTGTCTGGGGAATAATTAGTGTTGCCAGTTTACAAAGTGCTGCTCGCTCCCTCTGCTGCAGCAGAGGTAAGCTCTGGACTGTGGGTAAGCAGCAAGAGTGAGTGACATCGACTCTTCCAACTTACTCTCAGTTAAGAGCTAAAGATACAGCTGTAACAGTGATGGCAAAGTGCTGTGGGAGAGACACTTATCCGTGTTTTTTGCTCAAGTCAGCCAGCAAGACGCTATATGGAAGAGACAAGAACAAAAGGTCATCCTTGTCTGCTCAGTGTCGCCATCCTGAATTGGGGGAGCCCTGCAGGGTTTGTTGCCTGGTGAAGGGAAAAGTCCCACAGTCCTGGGAATGGGCAGAGTAAGTTGCTTTCTGCCAGCAGGAAGATGGGAGGGGAAATCGGAACACAAAAGCGAAATTCTTCATACCGTGGCCCTGAGACTTGCATGGTTCATTTTTTTCTCTCCTTAGGCCTCCTTACTTTGAGAAGAGGGTAAAATTTCTTATATTTTGGCGTGTGCATCAGCACCAGATTCTCTGAGAAGGTAGACTCCAAGTCTTAAGAAACATAAAGCTCTGGTGTCTCCTGTATTCTCTTTTTAAACGATGAACTAGTGCTAGATTTGAAAAAAGTTTGCAAAGGACTGATTCCTACTGAAATTACAGAAAATAGAAAATGGGCAATTTCTTGGTAGATATTTGCCCTCAGAATCTGCTGATGAGACAAAATGAGCTACTGATTATCTTGAGTGTGCTAGTGTTTGTGGCTGACATCCTTGTGGAAAGGGAAGGAATTCCTGGAGAATCACAACTTTCTGTGATAGCCAACAGAGCAAGTTAAGAAGAGTTCTTTCTTGTGTATATACTATATATATGTTAATAGTATCTTAATGGTATAGATAATATTAGTTTTAGGTAAGCTGTTTAAAACTGCTGGAGCATTTGCAGAAACACCGATGAGGGAATATCTCCATGTTTGTAGTAAAACATATATCAGAACATAGCAATTCTACTCACTGTTGCATTTTATTTAAGATTCATAAATGTAAGTGTAGAAAAAAAAAAGTATGACAAAATGGACTATTCTAGAAACAGTAATTTATTCGCTTTTTGCAAGTTACCATGGCGTTTTCATATTGTTTAAAGACAAGAGTCCTTTTTTTCCCCTCCCAGAGCACACTGAGATTTTCTGGTATTTTCAAATAAAATGATCTTACAGAGACAGGTAAAATTTAAACATCCATTATCCTTATGTGCTCACTCAGTGTATGGCTCATAGCAAATGCCTTTGGATTGTGGAATGCAATTTTTTGGGGAGAAAATGGAAAAAAATTAGCATTGTAATTGGCAAGAAAAAGTCTGTAATTATTAAGACTATTAGGGATATAATTAAATTAAGAATGTCAAGTACCAACACAGTGATGCCAATACTAGATCTCTGTCATTAGTTACAAGGGGCTCGGGCAAGGTTAATGAGACATGAATGGGCTAATAAGTTGCTGTGCAGTCACTGCCCTCTGGTTAATGGCAGAGTTTATCTGGCACTGACAATGCAGAGAAGAAAAGTTAAAAAGAACTGGTAATGCAGTTAAATTTTTAAAAGGCATATAGAATCATCCAGCTTAGTAATGTGAACTGCATTCCAAACCAAGAAGTTATGAGGCTGAGGGAACTGGGGCTGTTTATCCTGGAGAAAATGAGGCTGAAGGGAGACCTTATCACTGTCTACAACTACCTGAAAGGAGGTTGTAGCATGGAGGGTGTTGGTCTCTTCTCCCAAGTAGCAAGTGATAGGACAAGAGGAAATGGCCTCAGGTTGTGCCAGGGGAGGTTCAGACTGGATAATAGGAAACATTTCTTCACAGAAATGGGTTGTCAGGCATTGGAACAGGCTGCCCAGGGAAGTGGTGGAGTCGCCATCCCTGGAGGTGTTTAAAAGAAACATAGATGAGGTTCTTACAAACACATTTTAGTGGTGGACTTGGCAGTGCTAGGTTAGCGGTTGGACTAGCTGATCTTACAGGTCTTTTCCAACCAAAACTATTCTATGATTCTATAAAAGACTGAATTGTTTGATTTAAGTAAAGCTGAATTGAAAGATATTAATTTTATCGAAATGTTAAAAGAACGAAATACAAGAAATTTAGTCAAAATTGGACAGGAAAGTTCCAGTTTTGCTAAAGGACTTGTTTCCTGCAGAAAATTTCATCAAAGCATTTAGACCAGCTTTACTTTTTATCTTGGAGAGGTTAGGGAAATTTAGTTTTACTGAGGAAGTTTTGTTTTGAAGCAGGTGATGTGTTGGAAGAATGCAGAATGAAGAGGTGGTTCACACTGCTGCTAGGAGAAAACAAAGACACTCAGAAAGTGGCCTGTACTAAAGGGACAGGAGCCTCATTCCCTAAGTGTGGCAATCAAAACCATGTGCCGATTTAAGTGTCTTGCTCTCTTAATTTTTTTTTCATTCTCAGGTTTTCTGTTTTAAATTCCTCTAAAAGCCTGGCACAGTGGTACTGCTCTCTTTATGTTCTCATCTCCTTTTCATCTACAGTACTTATGTTTAATGACACTTGCCTTTTGTTTCATTTTCCATCCTTAACCATTGTTTTGTCTCCTTAAGTATTAATATAAATGTTATTGCTTTTTTATTCTTGGAACAATCTCTTTCTTCCCATATAACATTTTGTCCTTCAAATCTGTTATGAAAATTCATTATTTCATCTATTTTCACAGAGCTGGCTGAAAATCCCATCTACTTTCTGTTGATACCCTTTCTGCAAGAGTCTGTGAGTTCCTTGGGCCTGTGACACATTTGTGTCTGCAATGCATTTTGCAAAAGTTTCACATACTCATGACATTTTAAGAATACATAAGGAAGAATGCAAGGACAAGAGATTCACAGGCACCAAGCTCGTTGGGAACAATACTTTGTTCAGGGGAGATGCTGGGCAGTACTGAGAAAAGCACCCGTCAGATGAGAAAACTTAGGGAGAGGGAGGTCAGAATGGGTTCAAGATGCGTCTTTCCTCCGAAGATGAATTCCTATTTCCTCTTTACGCAATGTTATCATCACACCAAAATAAATCATAGGATTTTATACATCATTATAGCTTACACGTAGCTTGTTGTATAGACCGTGTATGTGTGAGTCATGTGCTCAAGTTCGACGTTTCAAAGAACGCAACCAGGGGTTACTTCAGATGGTTTAAATAAACTGGTTTACCGTATTTGAATAAAAAGTCTTAGCCCACTAGAGGGTGTTGTAGTTCTGAGAATTGCTCAAAAAATGTTCTTTAGTTTAACTAAATTCAGTGCAAAAAATCCTCAACACAATCCTGTAGTTAAGAAATTAAGGATCAGAGAGCTTTGCTGATTTATAGCAGCTGAACATCTGCTTTGGAACACACAAAGCGAAGGATTTCAAATTTACGGTTTCTCACAACAACCATGACTTCTCCCTGTTTTACACACTATTGGCGTTTTTACTGACACCTTTTATTCTTGAACATTTAAACAGCTTTATTTGTTTTTTTCTTTCAAATTTCTCCATGTACAAAATTCTGCTGACATTTTTGTTTGCTTCCCATTTTCTTTCTTTATAACAAAAGAATAAAGACTAATAAAATCTAATACCCTTTCTCCTGTCATTCTAAGTAGCAATTGATAGGCATCAAAGCTTCAAGGGATGGTTGTGATCTAGAAATGTCTAGATGAATTAGGAGCATATCCTCAATACCACATTCCTCTCTGAGTTAAAAACTGTGTAGGTGAATAGGAGCATTTCTTCAATACTACATTCCTCTGTGAGTTAAAACAGTCTATTCCTGAGATAAAATACCTAGAATGATTCATGGTCTTTATGGACCATGGACCCCCACTGCAAGCACTAGAAAGGATTTTCTTTGAAATTTTGCCATTAGATGGGAAGAAACAAGTTTCACCGTTCTGTACAAATTCAGTTTTCTTTGGGTTTTGTGAAACTATCGATTGCAGAAAGGGCCGAGCCTGTTAAGAGGTGGCTTTTTTATTTTCTTAACTTCCCAGCTAAATAGCTTTAGGTATTACGTGCTCTTAGAAAAAGTTCTAGTGAACTCCTGCCTTTGATTTGCTATGGAAGCTATAATATCTGCATTTCAGTGTATACCCATCCGTTAGACTTTAACGATCTGTTCAGTCTTCCCATTTGATTGTCTCTTATGCCTCTTGTGCAGTTGCCCTGTCACATATGCTCACTGTCCTGTACATGTTTCCATAGCCTCATGCTTTCATCCAGCTTTCCTTAGCTTCTTGACAATAATCATTCACCATCGTCATCATCATTATATTTCCAGCACCAGGTGGCCGCTCAAATCTTTCCATCATACGTTAGCTATTCCACCTTAGTATAGCTGTTATGTAGTCCTCCATTTTTGTTGTGTTTGTATCTGCTGTCCATCTTCAACATCCAACACACGGCATACCTTGTTTTTAATACTAAGGAGATTTATATCCATGAAACCACATTTCTTCATTTGTATCCAGTATGTTTTCTATCGATAAATCCGTCTTTCAGATGAGAAGAAACTAATGACTTGCAATCATTCAGGCACAAAGTTTGTGTAACTGTGCTTGCATTTTTTCTCTAATTTGGGCACGTAGTCAGAGCAATCACAATTACAGTGACTGTGTGAAAGGACAGTAATTGCCTATGCTTATTAGGCACACAATTGAGAGCATTTTTTTTCTGAAGATTTATGCTTGAAATCATTTAGGCCTTTTCGTACACTTAGAGGTGATGACAGTCCTAGCAAAATTCTACCACTTACCTATTTCTCAACTGTAGATTTGACTGAATATATTTTGCTTTTTATCTCCTGCTCCAAACTGCTGCTTGTGTTTGTTACTTTGTAGTGGTGATTATATTTCAGCGTAGTGGCAACTAATGTATTTCTAATATACATACATATATGTAATACATATACACATATAATTATTTGCGATGTTTGAATTGCATTTATTAAGTGTAGTAAAATTCTTAAACAAAGAAGATTAAATAAAGCATTTTGAAGCACATATTTAATCATGGCAAAAATATGTTCTTCCGGTTAAATGGTTTCGCTATTTGATTGTAAATGATTATAGGTCCGAAATATTTGAAAGGATCAAATCCATCTTAAACTGTGAAATTCTGGTTATTCTGCCTCACAGCAAAGTGAAATTTTGCCAGATATTTAAAATACCAGCACTGCAAGGCTATCCAAAATTAGTGGAAATTTTAGCCCCATTCTTTTAAAAATATATGCACTCCTGAAAAGTAAGGCTAAGAAGAAAACTGCTCATTCAGCACAACAGTGGGACTGCTGCTAACACTACTGTTAAGAAAAAATAATCAACAGATAAATCCAGAGTATTATGGCCACTTTCATCTTAAGATGGCTGGCTGTGGAAAACAGAGGAGACAGTCTGATACTCGAGCATCTCGTTGAGTCACTAGAAACAGTTGAAGTTGAAATGCTTGTTATTAAATTGTATGAAACCGGTAGTGTCAGAGCCTGTTCTGCAATTTGACATATGGTACATCCTTGCATAGTGTTCTGCAAAACTTAGCATTACATGAGGTGTGTATGTGTGAGTTTCAAAAGCCATTCGATTCTACTATCACTTCACCAGCTTTTTTGTTTTAAAACCCATCATAAGCAGTTAGCATTAGTATACTTTCAGTGGCATCACCTATGTACAGAGAAATCCTAGGGCAGCTTTCCTCTCCTCTTTCTTTGATAGCTTCATTCTGGAGAAGTGCAACTGAAAGCAAAACTCAAGAGCTTGTCAGGAGCCGTGAATGTAAGTTTGTACTATGATGAACCACATGACGACAGAGGAATATTTTTGGCTCGGTACCTTTTTCACGTGACATTGCAAAGAAAATCAATGTGCAGCTTAATGTGGCAAACATTTCAACAGGCTTTGTGTATTTCAACAAAGAAACATATCCACTTTAGGCAATTAGCAATGAAGATGTATAAGCAAAATGTTGCACATCGGAGCTTCCCGTATTGTTGCATTTGCATGAGGAGTTGTGACACTGACAGAGCAAATGAAAATCCTGACTCCTGTTTTTTTAATTTCAGAGGGCATCATGTTTGCAATGAGCAGAACTCTGGGTGACAGAGAAGTTTCCTCACAAAATTTCAGAAGAAAACACAAGGCCAGCAGGGAACTGGTTATGGCTTCCCAGATTTCTGGATTTTTTTTTTCCCTAGTTTGTACCACTTGGAAATGGTTGCTGAGCAACTGATTCCAGTGTCCTCTGGCCATTCATCGTCTATGATAAGCTTTCTTTAGGTTACCTATGTATCCTCTGCCATGTGGTCTGGGAGGGACATCTGCGTTCCATTCTGTGATGAAATGACTAGCTGAGCAGATAAGGGGAGGGCAGTGGATGTTGTATACCATGAATTTAGCAGTGCCTTTAACAGCCTACCTGATGTTCTTTTAGCCAAACTGGTGAGCTGTTGATTGGATAGACAGTAAAGTGGGTGGAAAATTATCTCAACCACTGAGCTCTAAGGGTGGTGATCACAGGTACCAAGATCACCTGACAGCTGGTTATGAGTGGCATGCCTCAGGGATTGACGCCAACCATGCTTGTCTTCAGTAACAACTTGAGTGACTGGATAGAGTGCACGCTTTGCAAGTTTGCAGATTATATGAATTGGGAAGGATGGTCTGTACACTGGTGGGCAAGGCTGCTGTTTGAGGGACTTTGTCAGGCTCCAGAAATGGGCTGTCAGGAACCTCATGAAGTTCACCAAAGGCAAATGCAAAGTTCTGCAGCTGGGATGGAAGAAGCCCATGCAACAGCACAGGGCAGCTCTGGCTGGCTAGGAAGCAGCTTTGTAGAAAAGGACCCGAGGTCCCTGTGGGCAATGAGTTGCACACGAGTCATCAGTGTGCCCTTCTGGCAAAGAAGGCCAGCTGCGTCATGGGCTATGTTGGGAGGAGGGCAGCCAGCAGGTGGAGGGAAGTGACGGTTATTTCCTTCTATCTGGCTCTTGTGAGACCACGTCTCCAGTGCCGTGCCCAGTTTTGGGCTCCCCAGCGCAGAAAATACATTGACATAGTGGAGCAAATACATCAGAGGGCCACTGGGATGCTTTGGGGGCTGGAGCATGTGATGTACAAGGAGAGGCTGAGAGATGTGTTTGTTCCATCCTAAGAAGAGAAGACCAATGCAACGGGGGCAATCTTATTGCTGTGTATGACTACCTAACAAGAGGATTTTGAGAACACAGAGCTAGACTCTTCTCAGAGGAGCACTGTGGAAGGACAGGAGGCTGTGATCAGAAATCAGAACATGGGAGACTCAGTCCTGGTACAAGGGGAAAAACTTTTGCCCTGAGACTGGTTGCCTGCATAGGTTGTAGAATCTCCATCCATGGAAATACTTGAAACTCGACTGCCTTCAGCAGCTGGATCTAAATGGACCTACACTGAGTAGGGAGCTGGTGTAAATGTTCTCAAGTGGTTCTTTCTAACCTAAATGAGTCTGTCTAAGGGATTCATTACATAGTAGTCATGGAATGTGTATGGGCTAACTGCGGTAAGAGAGATCTATCTTTCTTTATTGATATTTTTAAAGTAGAAGGTACAGGTCAATGGAGTTTTCTTTTGGAGGGGATGATATAAAGATGAAACAACTAAAATGAAAGAAGAAGAAATGAGTTATGAATTTTCATTGGTATAGTATGTTACTTGAGTCTTAGAAGTGCATGAACAGTGTTATATTTATTCCACCTTCTCTGTGTCTTCTTGATATTTCAGTTGATATCTTCTTTTCTCTCATAAGAACTTCCTAGGAGCTTCATTCATTTTGTCATTGCAGATAATAATGTCATGTAATTGTTTGCACACACTGGTGGTGATCTATCTGAAACCTAGACTTTTTGCTCCTCCTCGTCTAACTGGGTTTTCTCTAACTTCTGATTCCCAGGCTAATTGTTCTTATGATTATTGTTAATATTATTATTATGTGTATTCCTACTGCTGAGAGAACTTTACTAGTATTTTTTGCAGGCTTATCTTCAGTGGAGAGGCGAAGTCATTTTACTGATGCTAAAGTGCCTTGAGTCAGCAACTGTGTACAGAGATTGCATAAGCTATACAGTGAGTGCTTTAATTAGCAGCTTAGCAGTTTTCTACTTGAGCTGAAGTCTCTTGGTGCCTTTCCTCCCCATTACTAGCTAGAAAATTAACAGACTTTGAGATTTCCTCCTCTGACAGTCCACTAGTTGAAAACTTAAAAAGGAAAGGTTTGTATGCAGGTAGTAATTGCTTATGGGGTCATGTTTGTTCCCTCAGGCTAACGCTCCAGAGAGGAAAAGCACCAACACAAAACCAATGTGCAATATATACTGAAGTCTAAAGTCTGATTTCAAATAGGTTGACTGTTGCACATTGATAATTGATCTGTTTGTAGCCATTCTTGGTTTTCTCTCCTGTAATGTTGTGGGTTTTTTCCCCCAAAGTTATATATTTCTTGTATCAAATAATTTTATTCTGGAATAAATGGTAGTTATAGAGACATTATAGCCTCACTATGGGATTAAATACACAGACAGTTCTGGGTGACGATGTATAAATCATAACAGTGTACTCCATCAACTTCCATTTTTATACACATAAGATGAGGCATTAAGTACAGTTTTTATCTTGTAAAATGAAGAAAGGGAAACAATAAGAATTTATTACACCCAATAAACAAAAGGAAAGAAAGGGAATAGAATTTAAGAAATAATGTGGTAACTCAAAACAATCCAGAGCTGAATACTAAATATATATGCTATATATCTAAAGCCATTCAGTGTAATAAATAACATGGAAAAAAACCATTGTAAATCATAGGACCTAGTTTTGTTTCCATGCATTGTTGTTTTATGTAAGATCAACCAGGCCTTATAGGAAACTACAGAGCATTTTTTTACGATGTACTCTGCTGAACTGGGTTTATGTAGGTGGAGACTATGAAGTAATAATGTGCCAAATGTTTCCCCTGTTACCACATATTATAGCTACCTTGCTGTTTGCCTGTGGATCTTGCTATAGCTGGGTCTTTTGCTGTCTTTGAGCTTCTTAATAGGCATGGTCTGTAGTATTTGATTTCCTTGCTTGACTCTTAAGTTTTGATATGTCAAAATTAATATTTTAGATTACTGAACAGATTTAGGATTCAGCACAAGAATTTGTTATTGACTTGTTGGAAATTAGGTTAGGTCTGGAAGCATCGTCTCCTGCGGTATGTTTTTGGAGTATTTTTCAAGTAAAATTTAAAATACATTTGAAAAGTATTTTCAATAAACATCTAACTCTTTTGTCAGTACAGTTTTCATAAGCATTCATAAGCATTTCGTTATATCTGCTGTGCACGATAAAGAAATACTGTAGTGCTGACTTATGCAATCAGAACCTTAAGTCCAAAGAGGCCCAAATTCAGATAGATTTTCAACAAATGATTTTGAAGTGTTACCATTTTTCTGTACTTACCTATGACTTGTCAACAAACTGTGTTAATAGAGCATTTTTCAAGAACCAAAGTGAACAACTTTCACAGGGGGAAGTTTTTAAAATTAGGTCCTATATATTCACTTTTTGTAACAGTCAGCCAAATACCAGTAGTATTTCCCCAGACAGAAGATGGTCTCTTTCCTGTTTCAGAATAGATGAAATAATAAGCTTGGTTAGGATGGTGTTGGAAAGGTTTTGATGTTGGATGCAAAGTATGTCATGAAAGTCATCTCCAATGCCTGTCCAAATATCTGTTAGTATGAAACTTGACATGAATGCCAGTGCCAGACCTTCAACCTTGTGTCAGCTTAAGGATCTGGCAGAGATTTGCCAGATGCTCTTCCAGCAGCTCACCTGGAACACTGATGGCAATAGAAACACTGCTTGGTCTTTTGAAATATAAATCCCTTTAGCAGTATCTCAGTACGGATTCCTAGTATCAAATACTGTCTTCACCTATGGAGGTTTTGGCTACACATGCTTCTTCAGAATTATCAACAGCTGAACAATGGTAGAGAGATCTGTGTTATTTTGCATCTAAAGTTACCTGAGAAGCTTTACCAAAATAATCACCTGCATGATATATTCAGCTCCAACTAGAGTGTTCAAAATCTTCTCAAAGCCATACTGTTGTGGTGTGTCTAAAATGAAAAGCTTGAAGACTGGTCATCCAAGACACATGATCACCCTGAAGTGTTTAATAACTGCCAATATCTGTTTTCAAGATGGAGAAAGCAATAAGCTACGCAGCACTAACTTCTTTAGATATTTGAATCAGGCATGTTTCTAATGCAAAAACTGATAAAGAGTATAAGGTCCACTGAAAAATACATTCCTCATTACACCTCATTTTTCTAAGTTCCTTACTAGGTGTAAGAGAAAGAATTACGTAACTGTGAAAGGGAAAAAAACTTTATTCTAACTATAAGCTAGAGAGGTTGTTTCATACTGAAGGAGAGAAAAGAATTAAGTTGGTTGAAGGAGATCAATTTAATCAAAGAAGAAAACAGCTGTAAGACTTAAGATACCACTAAAAGTGAGGAAAAATAAATGCACAAAACCTGAAAACCTTATTAGCATCTTGTTAGGAGAAAAACATGTTACTAGTGTAAAGGTAAACTAATTGTAAAAAGTAATAATAGTTATGTCAATGTATTCTGTAAATGGTTTCAACTGTACTATTTGTTCTGGAGATCATGCTTTTTTGTATTTTTTCTCAACCTGTCATAAGTGTGATTTAAGGTTAACAAGGCATCCCTCCCCCAAGCCTGTAACTGTGAAGTGGGGCCATTTGACATCTTAACAAGTGTCCTAGATGCCCAGCACATCCTCTGCAGCATCCCAGGTTTGTGGACTTGTTCCCTTTGTTCCCTCTGCAGTAAACAGGCAGAGAGCAAACACCACAAATGTCAGGGGAAGCAGCAGACTTTTCCAGGGACTGCTGGTGACATTGACAGGTCTCTGACATGCCATCCGGTACTGCTGTGCAAGCCGAAATGTAAAGATCATAGGTGTCTCTTTTTATTGCTTTTGTTTAACCTGAATTCCTAAAGAAACAGAACACATGCAACTATTCTTTTGGTCTGTCTGTACGTCTTTCCTTTCAAACGCCCCTAAAAACTTTCGAACCGTAGAAACTAATTTCAGACAATGTGGGCGAGGTATCTGAGATCTTAAAGGTAGTGAATTTTGAGAAGTTTTGTGAAAACTGGTATTTGGATTGAGAAGATTCCTTCACTGCAGAAAAGACAAAGAGAACTTACGTGCATAAGTACACGTGGAACCGCAACTTGTGCTGATACAGAAACTGGCTGGTCAGTCACCCTGTGTGTGCCACCACCAGCTGGTCAGTACACGTTTTGCCCAGAGAAACAGCTGGGATAAAAGCAGGAGCTGCGGCAGGTGCTGTGAGGGATGTAATACATAACCTTCGAGGGGAAAAGGGCTCATGGATTCTGTTGTTCATGGAAAAGTATTTATGTCATATAATTCTTGTTATAGTTCGTTGTAAAATATTTATGATCACAGCTGAAAATCTTGAAACACACTAATGGATTTATTCCTTGTTTTTAATTAAGTTTAACTACTATATGGTAGTTACACATATATTTTTGTTTTAAATAACTTTTTAAAAATATGATATTCACAGTGGGGTCCTGGCCTAGTCAACTATGCACTTCTAGTAAAACAAAAAAGACAACTGGGGTTTTGTTGTTGTTGTTCACAAGTCATACGATGTCTTCCACAAGAAAGTGTCATGATTTTTTAAAAGTGCATTTTTGGTTTGGAAAAATTTGATCTTTTGTAGGTTTCTAAGCACTGCAAACAATGAAACTTATTTCAAATATTATTACAGTTATCTCTCTGTTTTTTTAATCAAGATAATTTGAACAGAAACTTCTTAAATGAGGAAAAAGTACATGATTTATTAATAGTTCTATCAGCTGCTGTACTATAAACCATGTTATGTTATATGCTAGAACTTTGGTGAATATATAATACAGACTTCAGGGTCAGTTTGCAGAATGTATTTGTCTAGAATAAAGTTAACTATGAAAAATGTAGTGCAATCTGTTTATAAGTTTCCTCACTATTAAAAAAACCCCAAAAACCAAACCAGAATGAAGAAGAAGAACAAATCCAAGATGTTCTGCTGTTGCTGTTAAAGTGATTAAGTAATTTACACTGCAGAGCTCCATTTCCAAACTTAAGCCCTCAAACAAAACCATTGTTTTTCAACACTGGGAGAGTATGTGCTGCTCCTGGCTTCATTCTATTTTGATGAAATGTGTCATTGATAAAAGAGAGTTCAAGCTTCCCTAAACCAATTAAAATGTTTTTGCCTCAGGTGGTGAATAAAAGCACATGATAGAACTAAAGCAGACTGGGAGAGTGGTAATCAGTACAGTAGTTCAGTATTGAACAATATTGAACACTGTAACAATAACACATAATAAATCATTTTGAAAGGTACATTGGATATATTTTTTTCAAGGACAAATAAAGTATACTTACAAGGATCAAAAGGACACCTTAGTTATTTTTATGTTCTATTTTAGAAATTATTGACAGTTCCTTTTTAAAGTAGCTTTAGCTTGTTTGACTGCAAAAATATTTATGACAGTAGTTCTGAGTATGGGTCAGTTAGATGTAAATATGGTTTACGGAAAGCTTTTGTCTTGGAAACATTATGCAACTTTGATGTTTCAGTTTTTAGAGCAATATCTTGATTTTTATACATTAATTACCTTACCTTTTAAATGTGAGATGTAATCAACCCACTTATGCTTATCCATGCAAGCCAATGACAGAGTTCAGCTTGTGTTGTTGCTGTACCATGTTTTCATTTACACAACTAATTCACTAAAAGAAAAATCATATGTATTATGAAAAAAAATTACTAAATCCACAACCATATTCCTGGCAATTCCAGCAGACTCGGTATTTCACCCAGAAGGATCAGTAGGATCCTATGTGAAAGGTCAGTTTGATGCAGTTCATTCACCCAAGTCCATGGAAGATAATGGTTAACAAAAAGAATGGCAAAGTATGCTGAAAAACAAATAGAATATGTTTAGAATTGGAACTATTTAAGCAATGAGGCAAAGTAAAATTTACAGTATAACTTTTTTATTCTGACCTTCTTGAAATCAAACTTTATTTTTTTCATTTTGAGTAGGGTAGAGAATAGAGTAGACAATTTCATTTGGAAGAGGCTAACAATGATCTAGTCCAACTGCATGTCCACTTCAGGACTGACCAAAACCATGTTGTTAAGGGCACGTCCAAATACCTCCTAAACACCGACAGGCTTGGGGCCTCAACCACCTCTCTAGGAAGCCTGTTCCAGTGTTTGACCATCCTCTTGGTAAAGAAACGCTTCCTAATGTGCAGTATAAACCTCCCCTGATGCAGCTTTGAACCATTCTTATAGCTTCCTTTAACTAGATTATGTCCTAATTTGGGTTAATTATTGTGCATTTTCAATTAGAACTCATCTATTTTTGAGAAATATTTGCATCTACCAGTGAGGTATACTCATTTAAGAAAATGAGCTGACAATGCTTTCCTTTGAATTGTCAAAATTTCCTTATTTGAGCACAAGCATGCTGAAATATTTGACCGTGAGCACAAGCCTTTACAGAGCCCAGTTTTACCCCAGTCTCTGCAATGGGACTGAGCTCTCCTGTTTTAAGCAAACAAATCTTTTACTTACTTCAGTTGCTTGCCTAATGACTAAAATTGTGCTTTGCTTACTTGTGACCACTTCTGGAATTTCTACCATTGTATCTGTTCCCCACAGATTGGGTTTCTTTTGAGAGGGATAATAGATTTTACTGTGATAAGACAAAGCAGACATTCTCTTCTAAATTTTTTGTCTCAGTAAGTCATTTTTAGAACTATAAAATTCTAAAATGTACAGGAAACTTTACAAGCATTTTTCTGTAAAAACTGCAATTGTCTGGGCATACACGAGTTAATGAATGATTGAAATATTGTATGGTTTTACTTCCAACTTTTTACAAGCTGCATTTTTTCCCCTTTGCCAAATAAATTTTTGAGCTGAGCTACAGGTGCCAAGAAGGTAATCAAAGTCCCCATGATCAAAACTGAGTAACTGGAAAAAGTCTTGCTATTGTATTTGTATAAAATGACCATTATTCATTAGGTGCCGGCTTGTAGCTATGCAGTGACATTATGCTTAACAAAGAGGTTCACGCTTTCTGCGCCCTCTCAACCTCAGATGAACAAAAGAAAAAAAAATAATAACTATCAAAATCAATAGTAGTACTGGTTAATCTTTCAAACTTCTTGAAGTGGAAGAAAACCTCAATGGTCGCAAAAATCATGCTGCATAATTATCAACTTCTATTTACCAGCTGCCATCTCTAATTCCAGCAGATAGTGTAAAGATGTGTTAAAAATGTTATTTGTGTTTGAAACCAGAGTTGATTTGAAAAATAATATCAGATTTTTTAAAATAAACATTTGGATAATGAGATTTTTAAATGAAATGTAAAATATCACGTTGTGATGAATTCAAGGTCCTTTCGTCATAGTGGCTTGTGGCTGTGACCCAACAGGACCATTACTGGACACACGAGGTAGTGATGGCAGCTTATCCCAGCTGCAGTGAATGGAAGAGCTGGTGAATGTCATCAAGTGAAGGGTGAAAATGAAAGTAAAAGTGCTGTTTTGAGCTGGAGCAAGGAGAAAGCTGAGCTGTTGCCGCCCATTTCTTCCTTCCATTACCATCTGCAGGAAAATCTGTGAACAATGAGCATCTTGAAAGTTCTCTTCTGTAGACCGTTCTGTACTGAATCTTGTGTTTGGCCAGTCTAAAATAATTATTTCCCATATGTTGAAGCAGCCAACAGACTAGACAATCCTGATATGTAAAGATATATTGCATAGGTCATTGCATCATCAGAAGTTCAGTGTTTGGTCCTGAGAGATCACATTACTATGAATATGAAATCTAATATATTATCTTGAATTATACCTGAGCATTTGATTACGTTCTTGTATTAAGAGATAAAAGATGCACTGCAAACTGACAGCTGATAGTTTGAACAGGCTGCCTCACTTTGCATCGGAGATGTAATCAGTTGAAATTTTTAGTTTTACCTGTGAATTTTTGCAAACTACTGTGTTACATTTTTTTTTCTGGAACCTATATTGGTTGAGGTAGATAAAGGACTGTTGCTTTGCGACAGGTATTTTGTAGACCTTAGTAAGAATTCTTGAGTTATTTAATATTGATTAATCAGCTTGTGGATTCAAACAATATGATCATGTCATGCTAATTTATTTTATTTTAATGTATTAATGCTGCTTTTATTTTATTCTTTAGCTGAATTACCCAAATATAGATTTTTGGAAACACATGGTTTGGATATTTCTTTTCCAGATGCTAACTTTATAACTCTATTAGAACAGAAGGTCTTCGTGCTGGTGGTCTTGGTATCCTTTTCCTCAAGAAATGAAAAGTGGAATAGATGAGAAAAGCTCACCCAAAGTGTATTTTTTGGCAGAATTTAGTAGAGGTGGACATAAGTGACTGTCTACCAAGTAGAAAAAAAGCTACACATCATCATAGGTTGCTCCTTAGAATGTTCTTTCCTGCCATGTCCGAGGATATCCTCCAGAGCTCTCCGAGACAATGTTTTGAAGTCAGATTATATTGAGGTTTAATCTGGCCCAAATATTGTCCATATGTGTCCATTCATAATACTGTCACCGTCAATCTATAAACAGTGCTGTACACAGTGTTTCTAATTAAGAAGAAGTAAGAATGGGATAAAAAAATCTGTTTCCTATTGAAAAATTTCCCTTTAGGCCAAATGAATTTGCCATTACTGTTGGAAATTTACCACATAATGCCAGGTTCTCCAGGTCAAAAGATAACTAGGATTCTGAAGGTAAATTCTGAAGGACCACAGATTAGCTAAAAATTAGTTGAAGTTGACATGGAGTTGCTTACTGTGTCAGTGTGCCCAGAGATCCTGCGGGAAATGTCTTAGATTTGGGTTAAACTCTCAGTGGGCTGCAGTCCTCATCAGAAGGCAATGCACATGCTGGAAATGGAAGCGAAAGTGAGTTTGATTAGCTTTTGCTACTGCTTAGGAAAGCTAAGACCGAATTTTCTCTCTTTCCCAAAGGACATTCAAAGTCAAGGACAGTAAATATCCTTCAAGAAGGGAGTTTGAAGGTATTCCTGGTGCAGCACTGTACTATGTGGAATACTGTGCTTCTATTATGCATTAGTTGGCCTCTCAAGATAAATATTTGCCTTCACTGGAAGGAAAGAGCAGCAACAAAAATATAATACACATCATTTGCAGCTTTAAAAAGTGCAAGATAATACCCTCCCTCCCCCCCTTTTTTTTTTTCCAGTACCACTGCTTGGGGACCTGAAAAAGGGATAAAAGTTTCAGTTTTCTCTGCACTATACTAACAAATGTACAAGACAGTCATTGTCCCAAAGAGTTTACCAGAAAATTGCTACGTCATGCAAAATGTGGCAAATGACAGCAAATGTGATAGATCCAAGAAACAGTAGAGTGAGAAAACTTCTGCATGAAGGAAAAAGACTTTTGAATTTATTAAATCATATCTGTATTTTAGCATAAGCCTTGGTGCCTTCTGTTTGTCCTTTTTCTTTTTACATCTCTGTTTTCTCTACTGACAGTGTAGAAATTGATTAAGTGATGAAAGAGGACCCCCAAATTATAGAAAATAAAGGTCTTGTTCAATCATTCTTATTCCCCAGTGCTTCATTTGGTCTCCTTTTAAAGGAACTCCACGACAGCAAAGCCATTACTGCCTTCCTGTGTCTATACCAAATTCTTAAGAACATTAAGGGATTTCTTATATTGGTTCCATATTTTTCCAGACTTTAAACATCAGACCAATATTCTTTGTTCTAGATTATCCTAAGAGACTGTTCTTTATAGCCTTCAAATATTTGTGGCAACCCTTCGTAGCTTCATGCAAGGTTTGATTTTTCAGGCCGTTACTAGTGACCACCAAGCATGTGTTTTGCTCTGGTTCCTCTCCAATGAAGCATAAGGAAAAAATGTTGCCATTTTCTGAGCAATTACACAAATGTGCAGTCCTAAAAAGACATAAAGCTTACATGAGACGTATTTTACTGGGCCATATTTAATGTACAATCTTTCAGTAGCAGTCCTGGCGTTTCTGTCGCCAGTGCACACCTCAAGCTATTTGCTCTTCACGAGCGTCCCCTGCCACTGTGCCAACAGGTCTGGTAGTGGGGTTCCCACTGGTAGGCCAGGTCAGGAAACTAATAAAGGCTGCGGTTTCAAAAAAAAAAAAAAAAAAGGTTATTTTTAGGATATCATCTGTCTCTATAGCACCAGGAGGTGATTTGCTATTTCAGATGCTATTCTGGTCTTCCACGAACCATTTTGCACAAAGCGATTTCTTGCAGCTCACTCCAGCTGTATTTTGTTTACTAAAAACTGGAAAGATAAACAACTTGAATCTTTAAGACTCACAAATAAAGTGCCAAATATATGTACATATTAAAGATATTTAATCAGTGTGATTTCCTTCAGTGCTTTGTAATGTAGGTGTTCTTATTTCAAGGTTATGGTCTTAATTGTGCTGTGTTTTCCATTTTGCGTTGTTCCCACTCTTGCTCTCAGAAGACTGAAGAAATATTACTGCTCTTACCGTAATATATACACTTGAGAAAACACTGAAAAGGCATGTTTGTTAAGCACTCCAAGCAATAACTGAGCATTGATGTGGCTGCTTTGTCCTCGTGCTTACTGATTTTGCATTAAAAGGTAGGAAACAGAAAGTCATTCCCAAAGTGGTCTTAAAAGTACACCCCAGTAAATTCACTCTGGGCAGATATAAACTGTCTAACCATAGCTCACTGTCTCCAGATCTTGTTGCTCAGAGAACCATCTCAAGTAGCTAAGTCTTGGATTCTTCCTCTTTGATCAAACTCTCCAACTGCTTCATTATTTTGTTATTCACGTGATTCTGATGGTTTACAGAGCAGGACTTGGTATCCCTAAGTCCTGGAATGGGAACAGTGTGGCTTGCTACCATCTTCTCTTTCATCTCTCTTTCTGCGTATGTCAAATCCCCAGCAGTTTTAGAGCAGCTCAGTCCTTTTGTGCGTTTGACTTCTGAAGAAACCTGTTTCCAACCTGAAATATCTAAACCATTCCTATGCTTAGGAAAGAATGGAAAACTACAATACTGGCTTCATGCTATATGAAGTTTCACGTGTTTGTGGAATCCCCCTGCTATAATCTTTACCAAAACCTGTTTAAGAGCAATCCAGATCATGTTTCAACTCTTCTTCACTGCTTTATGTAATTGTTATGGTGCTGACACCTTCACTGATCCCGCTACTCTCCATCCTGATACTGCATTTGTTTTTGCACTGACCAGGCCTGCTTATCTCTCTCTGACCAGACCACCTGCTTGGCATGTGGGTGAAGAAGACATATGAACAGTAGTGGAAAGAATACTCCTATCTCTTTTTTGACTTGAGTAATTGGTCAATGAGCTATTTCTCTTAGGATAAGTTGTTGAGGGAGTCAGGTGTCTTGATATCATCCTTTGTATTTACAAAGAATGCACAAAATGACAAGAATTATAAGCCTCTTTAAGATAGCACTTGGCATAACTCTTGCTGGGCCTTTTTTTTTTTTTGGACTCTACTCCTAGTGTTCAGGAGATATTGTTGATTTATTGGTTCTTTCTCTTCATGTCTTTGGTCTTTTTGCATCAATTGCACAAAATGGTATTCTGCAAAAATCCTTCCACATGCATAACTGATGTGCCTTTGTCTGTAATGTGTGCCTGCTCCTAAGTTGATGCAACTATTGCTTCACATTATGTTGTGCCATGTTCAATGGTATCTTACAACTCTCTTCTTTTGCCTACTAAGAAAGCACTCAAGTGATCAAAGTGGAGCCCTTCCTATAACAGATACTAACCTAGCTACACGGTGCACACTAAGGTATGTGACTGGTTTGATGGGTTTAAATATTTTAGAGTAACCTAATTTTAACAGAAATATCTGATACAAAATTGATAAAGTGCTACAGTTGGTTGGAGTGAACATGAATTAATGGACAAATCATGTTAGAGACGTAAAATAATGTAGCTTTTGTTCTTAAGTGAAAGACAAGGAGAATAAACAAAGGGAAGAATCCCATGCCTCTAGGAGATCCTAGTGGATATTAATCCAGGCCTACTGAATGGAGAGATGAGATGCTTGGGATTGAGTGACCTGAAAAATATTTCACACACACAAGTTTGTAAGTAGAGCATTATGCTCCTTGCCTCTTATCTTAAGCCAACTGAGAGGCGAATTGGTGAAAAATCAGGTTTATAAAATTAATCAGCTACTAAACTAATTGCTAGAACTTTTGTGTTCCAGGCTTTGTAATACAAAACTAAATTTTATGCATTTAAAGCATGTTGCAGCCATGTGCCTTTGCCATCACCTCTAATAATTGTTGCCATTGCTGTTTATTTATGAATTATATTTTCCAACAATTCACCAGGAAAGCATCCTTGAAGGGCTGAACTGGCTGCATTACTAAGTGCAAGGGAATGCATGCTTTGAAACTTTTTAATGTCATGCGAAAGTATCTTACCTGGGCAAACATAACTACTCAAATATTATTTCATGGTGGGGTCTTTCTCCCCAAGTCATGCTCTCCTGAGAGAAATAACCTGAATTAACTCTGCAATGAAGGCTAACAGCCTACTTGAATAGAACCTGTGGCCCTTGAATTTTATTACAGGGCTTTTACTCCTAGACTTTTCCACCTCACTTTTTTTCATAGCGTAATGTTATTTTTCAGGTGGAGGGGAATGAGAAGAAAAATAGTAAATATTTTTAGGATGTTTTCTTCATCCACTTTTAATTCCATTCTCAACACTGCCAGGAAACAATAGGAGTATCACTCTGGCTTTAATCAATAATTTTTGATCTAAATCCAACTGTCATTGACATAAGCACAAGTCTTTTATTCTTCTGTAGGAAAAAATAATAATGGCCTCAAGTATTGTATACAAGCTCAGTTTATAGAAATTTGTGTAGCCTGAACAAAAACAGTAACAACAAAAACACCTAGAAGAAATGGGGAAAACATAGGTATGCCATTCTGCCAAGTTAACAGAAATTGATTTTTTTTTTACCATGTACCAGGAATGCCAGGAGTATTAAATATCATGAGATTTTAGGAACAAAGAAAATGGATGAAATCATTATATATGTTTGGTAAGAATAGGAACACAGAACTATGCTGTTCCCAATTAACAGCACAGCGATACTGAAATATATTTCATTAACACACAGGTAAAGGGGCTTCTCTGCTAATCAGAATAAATAGCAGCATTGAACACAGAGCTGCTACAGGTCTTTAAATTGCTTTTGCCTTGCTATATGAATATAGCTGAACATAGCTTAATACATTTTTTACATGATGTAATTTTATCCAGCTCATACAATGTCAGGGTAATAATAATGATATTCTAATATTAATGCAAGCACAAGATATACATATTGATGAATAATGGTCATATGTTTTTGGATCTCCTTGCCAAGTCATATTAAAATGACAAATAATTGCCATTGCTTCAGAGAAATGGTACAGGCTCTGTAGTCAAAAAGCACATTAGGGACCTACAGCGTCCATTTGTTATCCTTTGTCAGGAAAACATGGTCTTTTAATGAAAGTGAATGAAAGGACACTGATTGAGGACAGTGACACTAAACCTCTTTCTCAACACAAGCCATGACATGAGTATTAATAAGCAGATTGAAAGGTTAAGACTCAGCTTAGAAACTCTGGAAGCACAGTAGAATCTGAAGTAACTCCCCCCTCATAATATGGGGAAAATCACAGTGTAAAATGCATTGTATAAGCCTTCTGGCCACAGGAGGATAGAGCAGATGGAAATTGGTTCCCAGACAATTCAGGCAAATGCCATTTAAAATCTTAACCCAAATATATTTTTGTTAAAGTTTTGCTTTTAATGCTCTATCTTGATAAATGATCCCCTTCCTTCTCATTACCCCCTCCCTCTTTTCTCCCTGTAATATAAAAATGCTAACAAAATCAACTTGTGCATTTCCCGAGTATTAGTGAGAGTAGCTGGGAAAACAAGGGCAGAAAGATGCAGCCCGAATAAGTATAAAGCAGTTACGTAGTGTGATGCCTTTAGTAAGAATTCAACATGTATGTTATTTGGGTGAAGATTTTTGAATGCATAGTGCATTATGGTGATCAGTTATTAATTACTGAGAACCTAGAGGAGCCAGCTGGGATCACAGAAGAGTCTGAAACAGGCAGTCCCTGATCCTGCCGAGCTTTGTGCAGGTGTGCGGTCCCCCTGGAGTCAGTGGAGCACACAAGGGGCAATGTACACACGTGTGTCCCTGCAGGATGGTGGCTGGGGCGGCTGTGTCTCGTGATAAGGTTTTGCCCTCTGAAACTCTATACGACCTGCACAAACTCTGTGTGATCACAGTCTCTGACTACCTTTGCAGATTTCTGTTCCTTTTATAGTCCCACTTTTCTATGCACAGAAAATATCTTCCAGGAATTTGATGGTTTTAGTGTTATCGGAAAAAGCCCTATAATACTAAAATATAATTTCCTCCATGCCAGTAGCAAAGCTGGGCACAATGCCCAAAGTTTAGAGGTGTTTGAACACAGAGTCTGGTTCTGTTCATCACAGAGATAAAGTGAGCTGTGATGTTCACAATAAGATTTCAGTAGATTCAAACAAGTGAGAAGACTCTCACTGAGTGTCTTGCCTCCTAAAGATCTTACAAAATGGCAAACCATTGCACACATTGAAGAAATGCATCTAAATACAGATTTAAATATATTTAAGTGGTTGTAATAATTCCAAATTAGTTTGAAATACTTTGTTTATCTTTAGGCAAGGCTAATAATGATGTGGGCCAAGTCTACACCAGCAAATTAAGAGGGCCTAGGACTATTTTCTGATGCAGAAAGCAACAGCATGGCATAACCCATGTCCATATTATGAAATGTTTTTAGTCTTCAAACAGGTTTCCTCCATGCATGCTCCTGATTGAGACTATTTGCCAGCTTGTGGTAATTCATAAACAGTTGTTTGAGACAGCCAGTTGAAACAGGGCAAAATTGTATCAGCAACTTTTCTAATAGTTGCATGATAGAGGAGTTCCATTGTTCACTGGTGCTCTTTTGTTTAATGGTACATCTGTAGGTAACAGACTGCTAACAGACTCATTCCTTTAGTAAACAGTCATCGAATCAATACAATGTAGAGAGACAGTAGAGATTTCAAGGATGAAATAGCCACAGAAAATAATCAGAGGTGACTGTGAGATGATTCAATTTAAATTAAAGAAAATGTAAAAGTAATTTGGGCTGATCTGATCAATGGAGAGCGATAGTAACATTTTCTGTCAAGCAAGGGGCCACCATCTGTTGGAAATAACAGAGGAAAAAAAGAGTATATAGTGTGCGCTGGTGAAATGATAGGAATCCTGAGCTCACTTCGGGGTCTTCTGACCAGCTACGCTGCATGTAAGTTGGATCCTGAAGCTTTCTCTTGGACCTCACCATTAATTCCTTCCCAGGGGAAATCCAGGTGTGTTATTAGCTAGAAGGTGCAGTTCACTCCAGGCATTGCTTCTCATACACAGACAGGGAGAGCTTAAACACCTGTTTAATTCCCTTTGCCCTGTGTAACCATCCAACCCCGTTTCAGCAAACCCAGTACCTCGTACATCCCACACGTACAAGCAGTGTCCTTGGTCTGGTGTTACCCTGGCATACTGCTATTCGATTTCCCTTTTATGTTGGACACCTTAACTGGAAAGCGACAAGAGAATCAGTATTAATTCTTAGGGTCACAGGAGTATCGTGCAGGCACCACAGGGGACCTAGATCTTGTGCTGTGCAGTTTAGACACAGTTGGCGCTCACTAGAAAAAGGACGGCATGTCCTGAGCGGTGCGGGCGTGAGTAATTCTGCCCCATTTGTTGCTGTGTCCTCTGCCGTTACCTCTAGTAGGTGCCTCAAGCAATGTGGATGCAGCCTTGATCAAAGGATAACTCTGAAATTGATTGGATGCAGGACTGTAAAAGCAAGCAGTCATAGGATGTATCACGTGGAATGTTTTTAAGAGAGAAGGAGATGTGAATGACGTTTTATAAGGCCCTGGTGAGATCTCATCTGGAGTACTGATAAAATTCTGCTCACTTATTTTCAATAAAGCTGAAATCAAGCAGAAACAATTGCAAAGTTCCCTGGATGATGAAGGAACTGGGGATTACAACAGGGTTTTATTAGCCTTGCAAGAAGTAAGCTGGAAGAGGATGCAATTACTTTAATGACATCAGGAAGGCGGACATGAGGGACTGAGAAGAATTGTCTAAACTCAAGTGCGTTGTTGACTCTGAACAAATGAGTATAGATGAGTAAACATGAATAAATACATTTAGGCTAAAATCTAAAGAAAAATTGCAAGCTTTAGGAAAGTGTGGGCTGTGGAGACAAGACGTCTAGTTTTTCAGATGGAGCTTGATGAATGTAGGAAAGGAGTTATATGACTCGGTTGTTTAGGATACCACAGGGCTGACGGTCTAGAGATCTCTGCATGACTATCTATTTCATCTGTCCCAAATATTGTAGAAATCTTACTTATATGATGCATTCCAGTGTTACAGTTTGTTAGCTGCTCTTTTAACCTGTAAGAATTAGAATAATTTTTGTACTTGAAACAGTTTATTATTTTTACATTGAAAACAGTACCTATGTGATTTCAATGCCTAGCTGTATCAAGTAAAGGGTAAAATATAGATACCTGTACCTTAAATGAGAAACCGGATGCATACATTCAGAAATGCCTTACTGACATATATATTCCTTGTGTATTTTCACATAAGAATAGTGTCACGAAATTTGAACTTGGAAAATTTTGAAAATTTAGCCCTTGATATGTGGTTTGTTTAAATGGAGTATCTGCTGCCTGAGATTTTTTTAACATTTTTCTTCTGTTTTGCTTCATTTCTGATCTGCAGTGAGGCTTGTTCTGGCAATGACAGGAGGGACAAATTGTTCATAGATCTTGTGTGCCATTCCTGATACAGTGTATTTTCAGTACTGTAGTTCTCATGTGCAGCGTTAGAAGTAGTTGAATGAAGAGACAGAATGTCAATATCTTGGTAAATAATGGACTTATTTTTCTTGCTGATAGTCTGGTCTTTCTGGAGCTCTCTCCCAGAATCTGAGGCCCTAATGAGACTGGCTTCCACTGGCTTGCATTGTGTCTAGCTGTATTTTCTCATGGAAGGAGTCGGTTTTGAGGAAATTTAAGAAATCAAAGTGGAGGCTCTGAGGCTGGTTATATTGCACTGGAATTCACTGCAAGACACTTTTTACATTATCTTATACTATAATACTATATACTTTTACAATTTTCCTTTAAAAACCAAGAGCTATCTTCATGGCTGTCAGGTAAACTCATTCAATAGTGAATCCAATTCAAGAAATATTCCGAGTCTTCAAATGGACTATAGCGGTCGCTAAAGACATTCACAATGCTGGTTTCATATCAGTTTTATATTTATAGGAACAATACACATGCAAAATGTGTATTTAAATGTGTTTTAAAATTTATTGTTATTGAAAACAGCATCAAATATTACCTTCATCGAAAAAGATTAGATAGAAAAGTATCCATAAGGCCCTTTTAATACTCTTTTCCCTAGTTAGGCAGTCAGTTAGGCTTTTAACCAGTGTTTAACAATACCAACAGTTCCCCTTTGTGCCTGTGGCACTTCATGTAGTCAGTACCTGCTATTATACTTAACCTGAATAGCAGCCTCACTTGTCATAGTTGCATTCAGCCATTTATTATTCACAGCTTATTAGAGTGGGAGTTAAAGACAGATTGCTGCAGTTTTCCATTTTTCATGGAGGTTAGGCAAAAATATTTCCTAGTGTAACCAACACAGAGTCCCATTATGAGAGATGTCGTCACCTTGTTAATTGTGGGAATTGTGAGTGCTGTAACCAGACAGCCCTTTTCCTTCATTGCAGCTTGGGAAATTCTCCGTCAGCTGAAGAGACAACAGCAAACACATACCCACACACTGTTTATCATCTTGGATATCATCTCCACTGATGACTGTAGAAGTTTGTTGCCCCAGAAAAGGAGGAATAGGAAAAGATGTGAGCAGAGCCTATCCTTGACTGAGCACTGCTGGCTTCCGTTGAATTTTGTGAACGGGCAGTGCTTTGGCCCCAAAGCCAAATGTTCTTGATGAACTTTATAACAAACTAGTAACACGTGTCTTCAGCAGAGCTGTGTTACTTCTGCAGCAGTAAGCTCATGAAACTTCCTTTATGATTAGATTTGGAAAGTTCCGATTTGTAAGTAAGCAAATAATTAATACTTCCAAAGACTATTTTTGTAATGCGATTTTAATGGATTAATTTTGGCACTACGTAGAGAATCTAGTTTAAAATTGATATAAAGGTAGGTTTTTTAGTGAAAAAAAAGTGAAGTGTCAAAATCAAGACAATGTATTTGAATACAGAATGGGATTAATCTGATCAGATTAATCACATAAATGCATTAAAATATAATTTTGTTTCACCTCTGTTTATTGAAGACGCCCAGTTCAACAATTACTGAGTAATGTCCAGCTTCTCAGAGAGATTAAGGTGTCTAAATAGCTTTGATGTTTTGGGAATGAATGCTTTAATTCAAATGCACAAGGAACTGAACAGACTTAATTTTCCCCACGTTTACCTCCATCTTTAATCTCACGTTATCCGAAATGAAACTGCTTATGTGCATAAAGCCTGTACCTAGATTATATTCTTGCCTGAATCAGGATCAGAATCTTCAATTTTTACTTTAAGTTAAATTATTTCAGTGCCCTATCTTCTTCCTACATAAGACATATTTTTTCCTTTGATTTCAGAAGCAATAGGATCAAATGCAAGTGTTCTTAACTGCCTTGAAATATTTTATACAAAAGACATTAACTTAAGTCTGTAACTGGGACAAAACCAGTGATTTTTGGGCGGAATTTGAGTGAATGGAGAAGTCAGCAACTATCTCTACTTGCCAATGAAAAGAGAATCCCTTGAGCTTGTCTGCAGAACCTGCTTCTGTACATGCAGTTGTTGCTCCGAGTCAGAGGATGGCAGATAATGAAGGTGCCGGCCAGACTGGATGGAACTGAATAATTAAAGAAGCTTGTAATTTATGTTGCCATCAAATGCTGGAGGATATAGTCCTGCTGCAGGAAAAGAACTGGCTGTCATGTATCTGAGGCATTTTGCAGAAGATATTAAGGATGAATATTGGATGCATAATTAGATTTTCTTGAAGGTATGTTAGTAGATTGGAGGTAGATCACGCAATAATATCTATTATCTCACATTACCCATGCTTTGGTTAAGCACTGCTTGTATTTCTGCATCTCTAGTGGATATTTTTCTAGATTTTTTTTTCTAGATTTTTCCCTAGAATAAATCTGTTTTAGAAAATGGAAGATTATAACCACTCTTTATGTGCAGCGTGCCTTTTTTGTCTTCTTTCTCTTCATGTTATTCCCTTTACTTATTTCCTTCCCCGCTTTAATTTAATGGGAACCATACACAGAAGCCAGGCAGATAAATGGACTGAAACCCTGTTAGCATTTAATCTCTTTTTAGATAAATGCAAATATTGCTGTTGATGGTACTGGAGCTTTGTCCAGCAGTCATCTGAGGAACTTGCTCATCCATTTTTCACAGTGTGTCCATTACTATCAGTTGCTGAAGATTGTGATCCAGAACATTCGCTCTTGACGAAAACAATAGAATTAAGCCACAGGGCTTCAGAAAATTGCTTTCATATTCAAGCAGTGCTACACATATACAGACACCTTGTTGATGATTTTCCTGCCCTGAAGAAAATATATTGCTGCTGCCACAAACCTGTCTTTTGGCACTTTGTCACTTACAAGTGATGATAAAATTGCAACAAAGAGACTTCTTTTTAATCTCATAGGTCATCGTTTGTACTTTGGACAGTCCTCCTTTTGTCCTCTTAGTTAGTTTAGATAAGGTGCAAAAATCCTTGTAGTTGCCTCTAAACTTCTCTTTAAAATAAAAAATCCAAAAAGTTAGCCTCAATGTACCCTCAAATTTTTAACATGACAACTTTTTTCTTAATGTTTTTCATTTAGGTCCAAAGCTTTGTGTGCATTTTAAATATATATTTTTTAGGCAGCTGAATCGCAGGCAGCTTTTTTGATTTATAGATTTGCATCATACTATAAACCTTAAGAAAGACATTTAATCCCTTTAATTTTGTGAAAACCTCAGAATCATGTCAGAATCATATTACTGAAATTCTGAGCATTATTGCATCCATTAGTTACTGCTAAACACTTAACATAATTTTAAAAATCAGTTATCTGGTGCAGCAATTCAAAGTTGCAGGAACCTTTTGATGGATAGAAAGATGGAGAAATTCTGAAGAAATCCATGTATGTGTTGAACATTTTGAAGATAGACTTTCACACCGTTTGTGCAAACAGCAGTTTATCTGGCTAGATATATTTTATATATTTTTAAAATATATTTCCTCCTACATTTGCTGAGAGATTTTTCTCATCTTTGTCAGTTTCTTCTTCACCTTTATACCTCAATGAAATCCCAAACCTGTCTGTGGCCTAAAAAGTCTGCTACCACGGGATTTTGATGTAGCAAATGCAGTATTTTGTCTCCTGTCTGCACTCTCTTCCAGTCTGAGCCTCTTCCAGTGGGAGGTATGGAAAGAGCAAAGAAGAAAAAGAGGCTTAAAGTCTCCTGAAAACGACAGCAGGAGAAGGTACCGTTGCAGTCTGCTTTCCTCTGTTCATGTTGTACATTGGGCTTTTCTACCTCTCTCCTGTACGTCTGACAATGGGTACCCAGGAGCAAGACCAAGCAGGAATGAGGTGGAACCAAAACTGAAGTCATGCTTTTTATATGGGCGTTAAACATACAGTTTAAAAAATTCAGGGGTACTATCAACACCTAGAACAGATGCTCTACCTTTCCTCTCATATTTTGGTCCCCTTGATTACCACCAAGCAGATGCTGTGGAGGCATCACATGTTCCCCAGGACAAACCAGAATCAGCGCCTGTGATCCCCATTTCACACGAGGGTTTGAAGAGCATGTCCAAAGGAGGAGACAGACAGACCCAGAAATTCAAAGTTTACTGATATGACTACAACCTCCAGAAGCCTAGGATGTTCACAGTTCCTCCTATAAGAAAGCTAAGCATTAAGAAATACAGAAATGGGCGATTAGGTTCCTAAATAACCATTAAAGGCCAAACCCTTTGCAAGTGCCCTGGGGAAACAAGCCTCATCACTCTGGATGAAGGCATCCCTGTGTTCAAACCAATCGCTACTGAGCACAATAAACAGATTACTCATTTACCTGGATTTGGCCCCTACAAACAGAAATATCCTGGGCCTCCTGCCAGTGTTACCATCCCTTGTCTCCTAAAATCACTGCAGATTCACAAATATAAATTGGCAAAAGCAGAATTAGCCACAATGAGCATTCTTGCTTCTTGGTGAGACTCTTCACAATGTGGGCTGAACTTGAAGATCATGAACCAACATTGTCTAGTTTAATTATGATCCTCGAAAACCTTCACAGTAAATAAAGATGCATGCATAAATAGTTGAGTTCAGAAAATTGTTTTTCCACTAGGTAAACTGACCTTTTAGAGCTACTAATTATTATTTTTCATTCTTATATTTGCCTTATTAATTTTTATTTTCTATTAGGTATTTATAGAATAAATACATCCAGACACCCTTTCCTTGTTCAGGATTTACACTATAGTAATCTTCAAAACTAGTAGCTTCAAAAAGATATTATTTAGAATAGAAACAGATTTCTATGTGATCTTGAATAACTGCAATGGTTAAGAACACTAATGCAGAAACATCCAACCTAAGTTTCACAGCCAAAGAAACAGCCTACAGTGGAGAACAATATTTTGCAGGAATTATTAGGCCTGAGATATTTGGACTTTAGACATAAAAAAAGAATTCCTCAAAAAAAAAAGTGTAAATATTGTTGTTCAAAATAATATGTCAGTATAATATTCTATTACAAATAATCATATAGTGATGGGATGTTACTTTTAAAACAAGTTCTCTCAAACTCTTTTATTACATGAGTAACCTTTTCCTGACCTTATGATGATCACATAAGATTTTTCAAGGGTATCATAAAAATGCATGCACTTCCATGTCAAAAATAAATTAAAAAAAGGCAAGAGCAAGAGGATTTCCTCAACTAGCGACTATAAAATAAAGCAGAAAATTATGAAAAAAACCTCCACAAAATGATGAAAAGCACAAACAGTTTTAAGACTCTGATTGATGGAATTTTCTCAAAATTTTAGGAGGCTTTCAAAGCGTTAGTGTATTTCACAGCAACCACTGGTAGTTTCTGAACTCATATTTTAAGGCTGTATTTATACCAGGGGCTCAATTCTGAGCTCAGATACACGCATATGTCATAAAATTGGTCATGCTCTTGCTGTGCTCACACAGGGCTGCTTGTGTGCCTGTGGCCAACCCAGCAGCACAACTTTGAGCCTGTGGTTGGGTGTTCGACCCTGCTCACCCTGTCCCACACAGACCTGCTGTGCCAGAACGGGACCGAAAACAGCAGCTCTCCTGATTCAAACGCCGTCTTATACCCAAACACTCCTGGATGAGAGCTGTTATGGTCAACTGCAGGAGCAGTTCTGCTGAACCAGCATAGGTGGCTGAAGCTGGGGCTTCATCTTGTCCTGCATTAGGAACAAGACACCTCTGTCTGCAGGTGGTACAGCTGGGATAAAAGTGGGCATACCATGAGCATGGTGAAGGGTATAATAGAGACAGGAATATTAACATAATTGTGTTGTGCTAGCCAGTCCCCCTAGTTTTATAAAACACTTTTTAAAATCAGCAGGTAACTCAGGATTTAGTGGTAATTTTGCCAGCGCTGGCATTTTGCCTGTGTGTAGTTGTTAATGTTTTTATTCAGTTTTATTTATTTCTGCAGCAATCCTGTAGTATTTAATCATCTCTCTCTCTCTATATATATATATTTTGTTTAGTGAAGCGAAGCTTTTCTATTATAGTCCTGAATCCCAACACTTGGGATCCCCATGGTAACCCTGGCAACCTCGTTAGCATGATGGGCAACCGCTTTGGCACCTTTGGCTGAACAAAGCCGAGTCCTTTCCCCCAGCCCGCCGTGAGCCGCCGATTGAGCTGAAGCACATCACTGCTGCTGAAATGCCACCTGGGCTTTTGGTGGTGAGGCTGCAAGGATGATGCCTGCATGCACTCATGCATTTGGTTTTGAATGATCACATCATCTCTTTTTTTTTTTTTTTTTAATACTATTTAGATTAAGCCTATAATGTCATTTTTGAGAGGGCATTAGAGGGCTACCACATAGTTCTTCATCAAGATAGGTGGCAGGGCTGATCCCAAACATGCTTTGTTGGCTTTTGAGATTTTGTCATTATTAGTCATACTAGAAACTATAAGGCAAGCTCTTTCAAATTCTTTTTAATCCACTAATTGTGTAAACAATTCTGCGTTTGCTACAGACAACTTTTTTTTAAAAGGAAGGTATTTTAAATCCTATTCTATAGGGTTCTCAAGCACTCACTCTGTTAGCATAATCCATAACCTATTAACATAATCTGCATTACATTCTCCAGTATCATCTATTAAACTATACATCCATCAGCACATGTGAAATTAGTATGCACCATACAAATCTTACCTGATTGTTTTTTATAGGTATTTCCCAATAATCTTTCTTCCCATTTCATATATGTATACTTAAAAAACATTATTAGGAAAATTTTGGACTGATGAGCATAAAATATAGGATGTCCCTGTCTTGAGACATATTGACAGTTGCTGTGGCTTCAAGAGGGAGCACTCTACATGGTTAAAATTCCTTCAAACTGAACTGCTGTAAAGTTTTAATTCATAAATTCTCGCTGCAGTCCTTTGATTCAGGCAATCCTGCTAGGTGTTCCACGTCTTCTCTCCAATATCTTTCCAGTTCACAGGTCGCTTCAGTTTTGTTTCTTTCCAGGGTGCTGGCTTTAGTATGTTCACGTTTCTGAGAGCCAATATAGTTACCTTTTTTCTAGTATTTTTCAAAAGAATACTTCCTAGAAAGTTCCAAAAACAACTGAACATTCAGAATAATAAACGTTGTTTTCAGAATGTCAGAATGTTCAGATCACTTTATTTTTATGTATGTTACTGACTTAGTTTACCGTTCATTAAAATCTCAGGAGACAAAAGTTTGCTGTTACTTTCACTCTTCAAATTTCAGCATGTGAAATACATTGATTTATTGATATTAGTTTAACCAAGCCAAGAACTTGCTCAAGTATTGGGGCTTTCTGTTACAACTGGAGTTGATTTATGACATAAGATTAATAAATAATTTCTTCTTGATCTATTGTTGTGGATGGGAAAGATTGAAGTGATAGACTTACTGTTCAAATTTCTATGTAATGCAAGCCTATGGCAAAACTGGAATGAGAAAGGTTCAAGAAGGATTAGATTCAAAGTTATAGTTTGAATTAGGGTTGAGATTGGGACTAAGGCCTGAGCTGATCGTTTTACTCCTTGATCCTCTGAGATCTTGTCCATGTTAGTTTAAGAGTTAGGTGAGTGCTGGTGGTATAGCAGTATCTATAGGGTTGTGGATAGTGTTAAGGTCTGTTATATTTGCTTAATGTTTGGATTCTGCTTATCTCCTGCAGTGAGGGTGACAGCTGGTACCCACAGGGTCTCACACTTTATGTGCTTGTTGGATAAGGTTTTTCGTCATAACAATATTAAAGATAGGGTTGGATGTAGGTTGGTAACGGAAAGGAGTTGGAGCTTGCTTTATTTGGGTGTGCAGAGTATGCAAGTCTGGCATGCTTCCTCATTCCCGTAGGTTTTTTACAGTTTATCACCACCACATGCTGTACCAAGGGTCAGCAGGCTGCAGTCGAGGCTGCTTGTGCTCCAGGCCAACTTAGAGACCATGGCGCCAGCGGCCTTGAAGAGGCCCTTCCAGAAAGGTTTGCAAAGGAGCCTCAGCCATGGATCCCTCCTCAAGTTTACAATTAAGCACAGGGCTGAAAAGCCAGTGGGTGGTTCACCGCCATGTTTGGCCATGTGAAGGCCAAATCTGAGGTTGGGTATGGATTTTGTATTTACACGAAAGAGGACTTCGAATTTGTGTGAACTGTTAGATAAGTTGCTTGATATTGATATTGATACTGCACACAGATGTAGTTGAGAACTGATGAGAAAATTGTGAAATTATTTATATTCTATTCTGAGGCAGGTAACAGCAGCCAAGTAGAGTTAGTTCACATGAGGGCGGAGGTTCGGCACATACTGATTTTATTACTCAGTACCTGGAGGTCCTTGTATCTGCCAGAAACACTCTTTTCCAACTATAGAAATGGCTGCTGGATAATTGTAAGCTGGGATGACTTCACTGGCTAACCTGTGGATTTGGTGAGACAGGTAAATGAACTGAGCGCTTCATTCACTGCTCTCTGTAATCTTTTTCTGCCAGCCTAATGTTAACGATAAGCCTTGGTCATAGTTTAGACACATCTCCCCCAGCCAAAATAACTGTTCTTCCATTTCACATTTATTGTCATCCTATTTCTTCAGGTGTTAAGTTTCATACAGTAATAATAACAAAAAAAAAAGTCAGTTCCTGGTGTCTGTGGCACTAATTGAACTCTAGCTTTAGAGCTAATAGCAGCAAAAGGTAAAAAAATTTCTCTTATGGCCCAAGTCTTTTTCCTGAGTCCCTGTTCTTTCATGATCATGTAGCAAAAGTAATAATTTGTCATCTACATTTTGTAAATCTAATCAGAGCTCTTACTAGCACGGATCATTATCCAGGCACAGTTAACAGGAAGAGAAATATTAACAAATCATATGCTTCTTGCTCTACCACAGTTGATTTGAACATCAAGCCGTAAAATTAGCTTGTTTGTGTAACCCTGACCCCATCTCAGTCCTAACGCTGAAATTAAAAACAGTCCGGGAGACCTCCTTGACACAAGCACAAAACATAAACTGTTTGTTTTACTCAAGAGTATCAGCCTTCATTCTAGTTCTGTGGGTCTCAGAGCACTTCAGCTTCTTCTTTTATAATCACAGCCTCAACCTCAACACTAATTGTAGCAATTCGACCTTTACTGATAAAATACAATGCATATCAAAGTAGTCTCTGCACCTTTAATGAACTCTCAGACACTGACTGTCATGCTTTAGTTGGACTGCTTTTAAAATACGGGGTTTTTTTCTGTTTTCGATTCTATGCCCTACTTCTCAAATATTGTATCGTGATAGGCTCAGATGAGGCTTTATTTCACATTCTTCCAGAGCTCTGAATATATAAGTATTTATAACCCATGCATACTTATGTGATCTTAGGTGATACTACCTATAGTACTACGATAGCCTTCCTAGACGCAACAGTAGGATTACAGATAAATGTAATCAGGCAATATTTAAAGTGTAAAATGCCTCATAGTTAGAAACTTCTGGAAACAAAAAGACTGACAGAGTGAAGCATAAAATAATACACTCCAAATATTAATAACATTCTAGTACTACCAACTTCATAATGATGACACCTAATAATATCTGTACTGCAGTCTAATGTTTATAATGAGGAAAGCTCTCTTTGCGGACCACTGAGCTGACAGTTAGTGGATATGAGTGCAGCGGGATGTGCATGGCTGCATTGCACTCACCAGCTCCTTACTGGTCTAACCAAAACTGCACAGAGATCTGGAAACCAAACACAGCAGAAGCCAGCACAGACAATCAGTGAAGTTAATATAAAAATCACATTGCTTTACTCATAGTAATACAGAAAAGTTTGGGCTAGACCATTTTGTTTCACAGCTCCAGTGTGTTTGCTTTCTTTACCAGGCTTTGCAGCAAGAGTTTTGTTCCAGGGTAAGCCATTTAAGCCTGGCTCAAATGTGCAGTTTTCCTACTGTTTGTTTTCCCTTGGATATTTAGCTTTCAAGGGAACCTTCAACTCTCACCATTTCAGTATGAGAACAGGAAATTTCATCTGAACAATATTACTCCTGTAAAACTGTAGTACTACTAATGCCTACAGTAGGTCTAGTGTTTTTCTGACAAAGGTGACAATCATTCTACACATTCAATTATTGGGTTATCAGGACACTTTAGTATTAAGAAACTCCCTGTAGGAGCCTATTTACAGATAATTTCTTTATCTTCTTAATAGTGTCTTGAAAATTTGGTGACGAGATTTGGTAAACAGATTGTCATTCAGGGCATAACGTACCACCTGTATCTTGCTGGTTTCTACAAAGACCAAGGTGGAGAGATCTGTTATACTGGCACATCGCAAGGTCTTTCAAAACAACAGTGCAAAACACACTGTTCCAGACACATCTGTTCTCTCACTGTAAAAACCTGCAGCACAGTCAGCCATGGAAAAAAATGGCAGAACTCTTAGATTCTGTGCGTATCAATGCGTAGGGAGTTCGTCATGAGGTGATACTTTTGGAACACAAACTGTGATATACAGTCATTACTTTGAAATGTTAGAGAATAAGTTGGGAGGAAAAATATAAATATCGACTGTCTTGGGGTGCCAGAAGGCATGAAAAATCACCACCCAATAAATCTTGTTGGGCTAAAAAATGAGTTTCTGGCACCTCTAGGACTGAATACACAGGATTACCTGATTTATGAGAGTTATGAAGTTACATGGTGCCACTTGAGAGGCCCAAGGCAGGGAGCTGTGCAGTTGAAGGATAAATAGTGATCATATTTGATTTTCAATATAGAGATAGAAAGGAAGAAGCCTCAATCACTCTTTGAGACCCTGTTCTGAAAATATCTTTCTGCGAGATACAATGGCATTTGGGCAGTTCCCAGTACCACATCAGGGTGGTCCTTTACTGAAAAAGTACTGTAATAGCCAAGAACAAAATACTTAGTGGAGATGTGTATTTTCAAGCAAGCAAATTAGGGGAAGTTTTTTCTTCTGCAAAATTGGGACGTTTAGATCCTGATGTAAGTGAAATAGAGTTATTCAAACCCATGACTGGGCAGCTGAACAAGGGAAGAATTAGTTTTTAGATTTCAAATGCATGTACATATGATTGGTAAAAGACTTTTTCTGATTTGGCCAAATCCTGCCTGTATTACTCTTGAAAATAGTTCTGGTATCTAATTAATGGAATGGTAAGGAAATGGTAGTCAATGCAAGTAACTCGATTATCAAAACTACTGTGCAAACAGTAAGCACTTTTCTTATTTCCTGTTTGTTTATTGGGACCATTTCCCCGGTTTCTTTTTGATGCCATTAGCATAAAGCAGCAAGTTCATCTGTCGGAGATGGTTTAGGTGTAGGTGCTGCTGCCTTGAGGCAGGGAATGGAGCAGAGGTCTGCTGGAGGTCTTGTTTTCAGTGGTTACTTGAGCATTGGAAGTACAGCTTGGTTCCGCTGAATCTATCAATTTCTTTACAAAGCAGATATGCCTGGTCAATCACACTAATTGAGAGAAGAACGATGTAAGGATTAAGGCTTATATACTGGAAAAAAAAGCCAAAACAACAGGATAGTCTTCTGCTTGAACTCCTAAACAAAAAAGCTGGGTTGTAAGAGATGCTGAGGGCCTCAAGCTTCCCCTAACTCTAGTGGGAATGCTGGAAACTAAGTATTTAGGGAAAAACCTATCAGTTTTGTTTAGATTCCTAGCTTTAGATAACATGATTTATTCTTTTCCTTTTTCCATTTTCCCAGCTCCCAGAACTGAAATTGTTTAAGAGCCTCTGTTTGAAAATATGAGTAATTCAGGCAAAGCTAACGGTAATACCTGTACTTCAGGTTCTTTCTCATCAGAATGAACTTCTTGCTTCAATTGCCTCTGAAACTCCAGTTTTTTTGGCAGACATAAATTGCAGATACTATAATTTCCCTCAAAACTTCCTCCCTTCCTTCCTCCTTTCTTTCCTTCTTTCCTTGTTTCCTTCTTTTCTTCTTTCTTTCTCCTTCTGTCTTGCCCCCTCTCTCTCCTATTTATATCTCTCTGCTTTCCTTCCTTTTCAGTAAAAATATAATAATGAGAATAAGGAAATTGTTGCCCAAAATTTAAAAAGCTATGTTCTTTCACTGTAATCCTTCAGTAAGAACTTGAAATGTAAAGGTCTACCACATGTCAACATGGGCCAGTTATTTTGAGCAAAGTTTCCTGAAGAAAATTTTTTGTGAAAATTCTACCTTGATGGAGCATGCTGAGTGGCTGCGGAACTCCTGTGCGCTGGGCAAATGACACACACACATGCATATACATTTATGCAGGGACACACACACCGCCACACCACCCACCTGCAACTGAATGACTGGCCTTATACTGTCCGGTGCTGTTGCCACTGAGAAGGAATTTCCCTGCAATGCTTCCCTCCCATGGTGTGGCATCATCTTGACAGCAAATGTAAGGATAACGTCCTTGAGAGACGAATGCTTCCACTGCTGTTACTTATACAAAATGTAGATTAATGAAGTGAGCTGAGGCTTGCCAAGAGCATGGGCTGAACAGGCTGAGGCTGATCAGAGGTAAGATGGGGAAGCCGTAAGGTAGAGACAGAAGGATGTTTAACTTCACTCTCCTTTCTAAACTCTGAAGCTCAGTCCACATTTAGGAGAAAACTTTGTTTCAATGCTCCTTTGGCAGAATATTTTTTTTCCTGTCAGATGTCCACATAAGAGATAACAATTAATACATGAGCTCAACCAGGAAAAATCTGGGCTGTGAATATAAAATTCTCTTCCTTGCGAAGGAACTATCTGGGGCCAGTATGTTTCCCTGGCAGAACTCCCATTCTTCCAGGTTGCATTAAAAGAATGTGAATATGAAGAAATCACATTAAAAAAAAAAAGAATATTAAAGTGAAATTCTGGTTGCAAAATGCAAAGCATACTTCGTTATGCATTTTTTACTACGTTTTCACATACAATTTTGTTCTAAAAGAATACGGCTTGTTCTGACTGTGGTGTGGTATAAAGTTAGGTACATTTAGTTGGTTAGCTGCTTTATTTTCATTTTTTTTTTTAAACCAAGTATCCCAAGCAGAATGAAATTTTCCTACTAAGCAGAATTAAATTTTCCTTTCAAAAGGTATTAATTTGCTTCAGTTCTCAAAAATACACCCCAGGAACCAGCCTTCAGTCAAAATAAACCTTGATGAAAAATAGAAAATCTTGGTTATTCCTGCAATGTTATGATCAAATTTAGTACTAAACTTTATTAAGCAATGTTTCACTTTTATAATTTAATAGACTAGCAACTTAGAAGTGTGCTGTACTTCCAGAAGTGGTTAAAAAATCTACTTGTGCAGCTCATAAATAATTCTGGCAGGTAAGAGCCCAAGTGCTACTATTTCTATGAGCACCTATGTATAACTGTGTAGTGGACTTCCACAGGAACATCATGGTATTATTGAAGATTTGTCTTGAAAGATTTATCTTACTCTGTTAAAACAAGTCATTAGATTTATCTCTTTCAGTATCATAGGTCTTCATTGAGTCAAATAAACCATATTTTGTTTACCGCCCTGGAAAGATATAAATGCTAAATACTCTTTAACTTTATTTTATGAGAGTGAATATTATATTCCTCTTTCCAGTGACCTTTTATTGCCTTGTGAATAAAAAAATAATTTACCAGACAGAAATAACAGCCAGAGGAAGGTGGGATTTATGAGCATGCCAACTCCACTAAAACCAAAGGATAAACATAATAGTCCCAGAATAAAAATGGTGAATTATCTAGTGCTCTATTCTTAAAACTTTAAAATAACTTTTCTCAGAAAATTAGAGCTTTACTCATGTCATCATGGCAGAAGTAAAAGAATACACATTCTGTTTCTTCTGCTTTTTTCTTTTTTTTTTCTTTTTTCTGTTCCTTGTATCCTAATGAATCTAAGAAATAACTAGATATATTCTATTTGAAAGAAAGGAGAATATGAAAGAATTGTCCATTCAGTCTATAATACATCATTAAACACACAAGTTGCAGAACATCTCTAAATTCTGAATGCAGTGGATTGGTATATTATCCTAGCAGTGTCAAGTATTCATTTGTTGCAAGTAATTGCATGAAGCCTACAACTTTTCAAAATAAGGCAAACATCCAGTTTCCATGCTGGACTCTGTTTGCTCTATAGAATCTCTGATTTTGAAATGCAGTTCACTTTGAGAAGTAATTGTAAAATGGCAGCTTAGTTTTCCTGAGATCATCATGCTAAATTCCTTGCTGGAATCCAGAGAGTCTAGTTGTCCTACACTCTAAGAAACAGTTATCTTCTCAAAATGTGTGGTTAATCTAGTTCCATAATCTCAATTTGCATTTTAACCCACTACCCATTTATAGTTAAATCTGATTTGTCTTTCATTTGAAATTCTTGCTGAGGTCATGCACATGGACAGATCAGATTCACAGGCATATAGTTGATTTTGTAATTTGAAGTCTTGCTTCTTTTCTTAAATGTGAGATGCTCACAAGTATTAGTTTTATTATTTTTTCAGTCATATGTTGCTGCACCTGCACTGACAGATCAGTAGAATTGCTTGGCATTTATGTCATATATTAATATTTTTCTTGAAGACTTCTAGGATGGGAAACAGCTTGTTTTCCCAGCCTTGTTACATTTCACACTTTGATTCTCTTTCCAACTGGTATTTAGTAGTTTCCAATTGTCTGTCCCCTCCAATGAGCCCATGGGATCCTTTGGAAAGGGAGAAGAGAGGGAGAAGGCAGAAAGGTGGGGGAGAGCAAGGTGTCCCTTTGCAAGGTGCCAGTGAGCCCCCTGTCTTGGAAGGCTTCAGGCTACACATGAGACATGAGGGGGAAGAGCGACAGGAGGGGGAGAAAGGAACCCATGCAAATTTGAGGAAGAGTAATAGTTTCAGGGGAGTCAGGAGAAAAAGAGAAAGTAGAGTCTGTCTACACTAGACCAGGGCAGGGAGCAGTCATCAAGTCCTTTGTTAAATGGGGTTCAGGATGACCTACTGCATAAGGATGAGATGGTTGCTTCCTCCCAGGCGGTTGAAAGGGAAGCACGTAGCACAGCGCTCTTTGCACCTTGCACACTCTCAGTCGAGTTGCACTCTCCAGGTTCCCATCTGTCTCTTGTGAAAGTGCTTGGGATGGGGTATAGGGATATTGTATGTTACTACAGTGGGTCAGGTGAGGAATTTTACCCTTTTTCTTGAAGGTTTTAAATTTATATTTGTTTTATTCTTATTTAAATTGCGTTTCCTATTTCATATTTCAGAGAGTTTTTCATGTTACCATCAAACTCATGCTTACTTACATGAAATTAGTATTGTATTTCCTAAGCAGCATGTTCTTCCGTAAAAACAAAACAAAACAAACCCAAACAACCCCCAAACTTGTTCTTAGTTATCTCTAGTCTGGAGACAGTGCTTAGCTATAACTGACTGAGGCCTTCATTCCCTGATACTTTCATTTGACCTCGTAGGGACTCCCATAATTAGCTCCTTGGTGGAAGACTGAAGTGAAGGAACATCTTTGCATATTACCTTTCTCAAAACCATTCACATGCACTTATGAGAATTACACAGAATTTGCTATCTTTTCAGCTGCACAAAATAACAAAGTCAAAAGCTGAAGTGAATTATGATTTGTCTTTTTGTTCATAAGATGAAATGAGTATTCGACTGTGCTAAGATTTCATAGATTTTTATGCTAAATTAACAACAAAAATATTTGTGAAGAAAATTTCCTTTTTGCACCTGTAGTAAAATTTTCTTCCAGCAGCGGCAGCTGTGTCTGTTCCATGTAGATGACAGGCTGACAAATGGAAAGATTATTTCTGTTCCTTCTTTCATTTGAGAGTCATAAATCTGAAAAACGCCGAATAGATTTTTTTCGTGCATCTTATAAGATTTTATAGGAAGATCCAAGACGGCAGAGAGGGCACGGTTCCAGAATATAAATTAAGGTCTGTACTGGTACCACCAACAGTCACTCAACGTGATTTGACAGTATCTTTGTCAAATCGATACACAATGTTTTGTTGAACTAGTGGAGCAAGTGGATATGTCTGATAAAATAAACAATGTGTTGTCCATGCCATTGACACGAATGCTTATTTAATAAGATCATTTTGATTCAAAGTCAGTTTTCATATTTATACTATTGCAAATCCTGCAGAAGCAGTTGTGTCAGCCATCTGTATAGCTTCATAGTCCATAGAGATGCAGATCTATTCAGCTTTGTCTTGAGGTGTGTATATAGTGCTACTGTATCGACAGTAAATGCTATGATAATTTATATTCACGCTGCATAGGCAGACACGGAGCTTTATCCTTTCTCAGTGGTGATACAAAGACCAAACAAACGGGATCTCAAGTTATTGGTCAGCTCAGGTGCTCTTTGTCGTGAGGCATTTCACTCTGTGCTGCTCTGGAGACAGCCAATTTGAGGGCAGTAATTACACCATGGACCTACAGCTCCACAGGATTTTTTTCTTGGTTTTCAATACAGCAGTTCCAATACCAAATTTTCCTGAGCCATAGAGCTGCTAAATTTAAGAAAAATATAGATCCCTCCGTACATATCTGTGGCAATTCAAAGGCAGTGGATTAAGTTGTATTTGTGCTGGTGAGCAGCTAAAGCCAGGGAAAATGTCACCCTGGACCACAGTACAAAGCATCTTCAGGGGACAGTGGTGTCAGTAGAAACTGATATCTCAGGTCACTGACACAATCAGATTACAAAACCCTTACTAACCCTTAAATGACATAGCTTACATGTAATTTTATTTAGCTGTTCTAATGACAGCCTAAATAATTTTCTAATTATAAACCTTTTTCATTCTATCCTTTTAAAAAATATTTTTACTCCTATAATTATATGCAAAACTAGGTACTCTCTATTTAATTGAAATATTAAGTTTATATAATCAGAGAGCACTTTAATGTAATCTTCAAATGCATGAATGGCCATATTGTAATAAGGATTTATGGTTGTCTGATTACCCTGATAAAGTTCTTTTATTCATAGTGCAAAAATGAAAACCAGGTGGTGGCAGGTTCTGTTCTTTAACTGTGTGATAACTTCTCCATCATATAAGCCCTTCATATCTCTGGTAGTGAAAGAGATACTGGTTGGTGCTTGATCATGGATGAGGCAAATTATTTTTTTATGGAATAGCTGGATGTAGTGAGACTGATATGTCTTTCTGTCTCATTCTGCTTCCACAGAGCCAGGCATGTTTCCTTTCTATTTCGAACATCCTGAAACCTTTACTGTTCCTTCTTTTCATTTTCAGAGGCAATGACGATCATCTTTTATAGAGAATCTGTATGAAGATTGATCTCTCACTTCTGAGGCCTTGCGCAGAATCCAGGGTTTGTGCTTGTTTTGCACACAGACCGAGCCACAGAGTGTTTGAAATTATAAAACTTTTCTTAAAAAAAAAAAAAAATAAAACCTGTAAAATAGCTTTTAACTTGAATGTAGAAGTCCTGCTTTGGTATAGCTCCCTGGTCTTTCTTCATACATGAAAGGACAGCCTAAATCAGAGAGGGCAGGCCTTTGCCAATGGGTTGGTGTCTTCAAATGTGGTGAGTGGGAGGTATGAAGCTCCCCATGTGCCTCCCCTCTGCCTCCTACTCCCTGTGTTCAACATCCATCTCCAGATGGAGTGAAACGGGGAAGAAGCAGCGAGGTCACTCCGTTCCTCCTCCATAGCGTGGCTGCCTTCATAGGATGATTCAGAAAATTATCCTTTTTCATGCATTCCACCCTCTGGCAAGCATCTTCCCCGCAGAGGATGCCAGAAGCATTTCTACCTCCAGGAGGAAGGAGATAAAAGTGTAAATAACATTTAAGAGTTAACTATTTTTGGCTATGTTGCATATTTTTTCCTTCAGAAATTTGTTTTGTGTGATCTGACTGAAGCAAGTCAGGGAGAGAACACAGAAGACATTTCTACAATTACAAGTGCCACAGGCCAGAGGTCAGCAGCGCAAGTGAGATTCAAATGTAATGAAAAATGGGAAATCAGAAAGAGCAGAGTTACTGACGCAGTTGTGATGGCAGGACTCCCACAGGTGCTGCAGCTTCTGTGACACTGAGGAAACCTGTCCCACGGCATGAACACCACTCCTCCACTGAGCACCATGCCAAACTGAGATGTGACAATGTCCTCTGAGAAAGGCAGCACCATTTTTACCTTGACCTAAAAGAGATATTTCTGTTCTGCTCTGTGAACAACTGTGCTGAGGAAAGACAGCTACCTGTTCGTGTACAGTCTCCTACAACCTGGTGTATATTTGAAAAGACACTGATGAGTTGTGGATAGGCTCTACTCCTGGTCCCAAGTTGTTCTCATTCAAAGCATTTTGGACCATCGCTATTCATGGTTCTCATCTCTGCACATTCCCAAATCTGGACACTTTTTCTTTTTTTTTTTTTTAAAATAAATGTATATCTGCTGGCAATCTCCCCATTCACAGGCTCCAGTTGTTCCTATATGTTCTCACCAGTTACATCTAGCCTACCAGGTAACGATGCTTGCCTCTGTCCCTGTAAAAGAAAACCTGGGCACACAAACCAGTCAGGAACAGATTTGTTTGAACCTGATCCTGTGCTTAATTCGTAGTCTAAATATAGCCTCTGAATTGCTCCTTGTGCTCCCAGGGTCATACGTGAGAACGAAGAATATGGCAGACAATAAAGGGCAAGAAGATCTTAGAAAGCTTTTGTTAATTTATAATCATTTTTAAGAGAGTGCTTCCTTATCTTTCTGTTTACAAGGCAGTAAACAGCACTGAGGAGTTTCCCTCCTCCACCAAGGGGGATGCAAAGAGAACAGGCCTTGTGTTTTGGAGCTTCCTGTTGAAACTGAGGGTTTGGAAGACAAGGATAAATAATTTTACTGTCTAATTTGATATAGGACAAGGTTTTGATCGGTAAGATATACCAGTGCAACAGATACATGTATGTGAATGCAGCCTGCATGAAATGCATTAAGTATCAGTTAAATATTTAAGCGTCGTGAATTGTAGTTATAAATACAAAATAACAGTGAAGCTATTCTAGTTCTAGTAGTGGTTCTACAAAACAAGATTCTTGATCCAGTGCTGTCTAGCAGTTTCATTACTAACAATTATCTGGGAAAAAAAAATCCTAGCAAAGTTTGTAAATATCCCCAAAATCATGAGAGAAAACAACAAATTTGCTGGCATTCAAACAGATATGTTCAATTCAGGCTCAGATGTCAGGGACAAAGACTACTACATTAAAAAACGCACCTCTAGATACCAAAATTCTGAAAAACCTCTTAGGGTTTGGAGCAGATGATCTGCTGCTCAGTCCTGTGGCAAGAAGAGCTAATGTAGGTAAACAAGATGATCTCAAGTACGGAGGTTATACTAGGGAATATTTTTTCATTGTCTCTTGTGATATGAAACCTAAATGACAGATAGGAAAACAGAGTGTGGCAGATTCAAAACAAACCAAGGGGATTGTTTTTTTCAAATGCTCCATATGTAAACTGCATACAATATTAGGGGTACCAAAAGCTTGCAGTAATGAGACAAGTTCATTTACCTTCCATGGAGCACTCTTGAGCACAGACGTGTCTGTATTTGTCATGAAGCTGCAGACTAGTAGAGGGGTTCAGAAAATATCACTCACTTCTTTCCTTTTTTAAACTTTCCCTGAATCATCCACTACACATCACTGTGAAAGACAAGACATTTATCTAGATAAACCTTGGGTCTGACCTAGTACAGCTAGTCATATGTTGTTGTTGCTAGTATGGCTATATTTACCATCCTGATATATGATCAGTTCTCTAATACTGTGTCCAGTTCTGATGTTCACCATACAAGAAAGAAACTGGAAATTTGAAGACTGTAAGAGTGGTTTAAAGTATTAGGAAACAAGTAAAATACTAAGGGATCCTGTTCTATTTCCCTTAATAAGGGCAGGGCTAAGGGACAGACTGCTCATAGTCCAAAGGTATCTAACTGGGAAAGGCCAGCCTTCAGCAGAAAAAAGGTATGCATGATGGTAGGATTCATCTGGATAAATACAGATGTCTATACCTGATCTGGTCCATCTAGAAACTTTGTGTCTCAATGCAGATCTAAGCAATCCTTCCAGTGGACTGGAAAGCACAATTCATCTCGTTCTACAGTAGCTGTCTAAAATGGGTTAGATGAATCAGTCCCTTAAAGCTTGTATTTGCTCCACTGTCTGTGAAAGGCACCTAGTGAGACTAACACAGTTGCAGATCTCTACTGAAGGTGCCCGAAGTTGGTTGAATCTTACTCCTAATGTCTGTGAAATGATTAGCAGAGATTAGTAACAATAGTAGAGTACAGACTACTGCTCAGTGTGATTGGTGACTGGAACAAATTATGAAGGACTGAGATGGCTCTTCTTTCAAAGGCTTTTTGAAAATTAAGGTTACACTTTATTTCCTAGAAAATAAGCCCTAGTTGAAACACATCTGTTGGCCTTGTGCCAGGTGACTCCTCTGGCTCATGTTGCACAGGAGGTCAGACTATCAAATCATAATGATCCTTCCTGGCCTTAAAAATCCGTTCCTTCAATCACTGCTGATGGATAGTGGCATGTTTTCAATGCCTTATTAAGTGGCTTTTGATCAATACAGATGTGCCATTTACCTGCAGGGTTTTCCCCACAATTGTTAGCTGCTGCTGCTGTGTTCTTTTCAAAGGATGTAATGTTATAAATCAGTTTATGAATCAGAGACATGCTGAAGTTTTCCATCAGTACCAAAGGGCAGATTTAGCAGTGGCTCAGAAGGTGGTAGACTTCCCCCTTAGCACTCTGATCATGCTGTGCAGCCAGAAGTGAAGCTGCAGTGTAGCACAGCCTTTTCTATTAATATCATGGCAACATCCAGCCCTGTGTAGCCAAATTTATCCTTGCATCACTTAGTTTGCTGTGAAAATGGCTGAATTTAAAGCTTGGAGTTTAAGGAGAGTCTTTCCTGCTTCAGTCTTTCCTGTCACTGACAGGTTTATCTGTAGTATAGGATGCCTTTATATCCATTGTCATATATAAAGAACAGATAATGGTGTGTGCATGGTTATGCCATGAGTGTTATATGCTACCCGTGTTTTACTTTGTATTGCTGCCATTCAGGATGACTAACCAGGACTTGCACACAGTAGCTGTGTTCTTGAGGTAGCTGGTATGAAATCACATTGTGAGTCAGTGCAACAACAAAAACGCTTTTGACTGGTCTGAATACTTCACCAACTACAAAGTTTTCTACTAGTTTCGTCAAATTTATGACATGCATAGTAGTTCCTGACACTGTCCCTTCATTATTATTGGTGTTATTAGAAATCCTGCATGTTTAGCTTTTATTAAAGGGTTGATCAAGGATGGAATGGGGGAAGGGAATGTTGGAGAATATTATAAAACCAGAAAAATATGTTTCTCATGGGTTGAGCAGTGATTAGTGTCACTGGAAATAATCACCATCTCATCCCATTTGTTTTCATCTCAGAAATGAGAACAGCTGGGAAAGCTATACCTGAAAAGCTCGAATTCCTGGTTCCTAAAGCTGGATCTCCTCTTGCGGGTGCTCAGGCATCTCTAAGGTAATATAAGCAAGTCCAGTCATAAATCACAGAGACTTGCTGTTTACCACTAAGACTGATCTTCAAAAACAGGATCAATGCAGCTCATTCCTGAAAACGAAAACAAGTGTATATATAAGAGAAAGTGTCAAGAAAGACAATGTTAAAAAGAAGGTCAAACTCTAATTCGCCTTGGTTCCCAGAAACATTCCTTAAAGACTCCTGATAAGAATAATTTCATAGACTGTGTGGATTGCATTATGCCCACCCTTAAATACAGTCCTTTAAAGACAGTTACTGACTTCTTTTTATTCAAAAAACCCTTTACCGTGGTGACATCCCTTCTCATCAAACAAGGCAAATATAGATGGAGTAAATGTAGTTTTCAATGGTATTTTTGCTGCTAGGAGGCTTACTCCAGGTTTTCCCTCAATTTTGGGTGATGGAGGGGCACCTTTTTGCACAGTTCCATGAGAGGCTTGGAGAAAAGCAAGTGCTTTGAGGCAGCAATGCATAGAGCAGTCTACATCCTCCAGCACAGGGAACTGCCTTGTTGTGGGGAGGAGGCAAAATCAAAGCTCCTGCCAATCTAATTCCTTTCTCCTCGCACAAAGTCAAGTCATTACTCTGCAAAGAAAGATCTCTCTCCCTCTCACAATCTGGTCTTTAACTCCAGCATCCAGCACTGAGACGCAGGAGGAATTCTCACAGCCTTTGGCATCTCTTTGTGGTGTGCCAGCTGAACCACAGTTTGTTCCTTCCTGAATACATTCTGCAGCTGAAGGAGCAGGCTGAGCTATTATCATACTTGTATAAGGTGAGATCGAAGATCATTCCAGTCCAGTATCCTCTTTCTGAGAGTGGACAGCAGCAAATGTTCTGGCAAGAGTGTAAGAAAAAGGCAAACTACAATGACAATCTCCCAGCATGTTCACCCTGGCTCCAGAGATTTGTGTCTCACACATTTCCTCGGCTACAGCCAAAATCTGCTTGTCACTTTTCTCCATAAAATGCTTGCAACCAGTACTGTATGTTGTTCTCCCTCGATTTGATCTTCAAGGTAGCAATGCCACCATAAGTCCGAAGTATTTTACTGTTCATCAGTTTGCATTACATTCTCCACAATTTACAACAGGATCAGGCTTTCTCCTGGCAGGTTGCCTCTTTTCTACTGGCACAGCTTGAAACCGGAATTTCAATCAATGGTTAGGCAAATCTCCCTCTCTGACAGGACTCACTAACAGAATGTTTATATAACTTTGCTGACTTTCATGGAGATGGACTACATTTTCACTGGACTCTGTGTCATGTTTAAAAGCTAATCTAGAACAGAAGTTTTTGCATCTGTTACAGTTTTAGAGTAGAGCTGTGCAGGCATGGCTGGGTAGATGGGCACATTCTGGTGCCAACTTGAGCACTCAAGTCTTCTGCAGCCAAGAGAAAGAGAAGGCTTGTACCTCGGCTCTGCAATTATCCTAGAGAGATCAGCTTCCCCATCTAGTTTCTAAATTTGGAGCTAAAATTCAGGCACATTAACACCCTCCCCATTACTCCAACATTTTCCAGTTACCAATTTTGATTTAAAAATAAAACCAAGTGACTAGATCTCTGACAATCTGCAGTGGCCCAGCATTTTGCCCTGCAGCAGTTTCAACTCTGGCAACAACAACAGAACTTTTAGGAATAAAAACTCTGACTGATTTTCTAGTTAACTTAATTTATTGTAATTAGCTTTACTTAATTATACATACAGCTGTTCTGCACCCTCAACATAACTCAGGGGACTGTTTAAACTGCTTAAGTCTAAATGTCATGTTTTAGCACAGTACAGAGCACAGTATTCTTCTTCTCAGGATCTGGTGGGAGGGAAGGGCATCCAGCAGCCCATCTTTCTTTCTTCTCACTCTCTCCACACCCTGTCAGCACATCCTCCTCCCCCGCTCCTTTTCGTCTTGGGCAAGGAAGAGATATCTGTTCCTCTGCTGAACCTGACACTTGCTCATTGCATCCGAGTGCTGCAGAGATCACCAGCTTCACCCCTCCCCGGGACACGACTTGCTGTCTCTGGTAAATCTCACCCGCTCTGGCCAGAGGAGGAGTATGCCTCAGAGACCACCTTAACCATGACTTTTCTGCTACCTTTACACCGCGGCTACATAGAGGTGTTCTTCTTTCCTTATCACAGATGAAGAGTGGAAATATTTACAATATTGAATCCCATGTTACAAATCTGATAAGGAGACCTTCTTCAAAGTAAAGTTTCGTAAGGACTTTTCCCACCCTGTGTGCAAAGCATTCCTATACTCCTAAAACTGGTTAATGAATTCTCTGTCTAAATCCCCTGAGTGCAAAAGGCAGCACAATTTCAGCAAATCAAGCACTTACATAAACAATCACCTGGACTCTTCCACTAGGTTTGTATTGTTTATTAAAAGCAGGTAATGACAATATTTGAGATAGATTGGAATTTTAATCTGCTTTTCTATCAGATGAGACTATGCAAGGTCACCTTCACTGCAGTTCAGATACTCACGTGTGCACACTCCATACACAGATAATTAGTGCTGACCAATTTTGAATGTGTTGTCGTTTCACTTAAAATAGTTTATTTTCATTCTTTTCCCTTTATTAATCCAACACAATTCTGATATCCTTATCTTTACCAGGTCTTTCCTGTTTTGTCAAACTTTTGCAAGCAAGATGTAGAAAGTGCCAGAACATCTTGGGGATAATTACTCTTCAACTAATTTGAAGCAGTAATGATGATATTCTAGAATTTTATGGAGCAAATGTTTTATGTTTTATTAATTGCACTTATTCCTTCCTTTGGTATTTTTCCTGATGTCTAATAGCCTTCCAGGTTTACTGTCTAAACTACTCCTATGCTGCACATCTTGTACCCCAAAAGTAAGCCTTTAAGATAGAAGTCTAAAACCCAGATGCTGCCCTTTGGAGAAGGAAAGTATTTATGAAGAAAACTTTAGTCAAAAGCACATTCACTAGTTGTGATGGGGAATGTCTGGCAGATTGTGCCCTTTCACAAACCCGAGTCTCAACGCATGGGTTCTGTTTGCCTAACACAATCATGGTTTGTACCACCATCCTAGCCAGGTACCTCAGAAAGTCTAACAGATATAATCAACAAAAATAACTATACCTTTTCTGCATATCCATCTGCCTTTTCCTTCTCCTTATCTTTTTCCCCTCGTCCCATGAGCATAGGAGTTTTAACCAAACAGTTGAGTAATTTTATTTTTTGTTGGGAACATTACATCAAAGGTTTGAGGCAGGCAGGTTGACCTGGTGGTGAGCTGAGCAGCATCCTGGAGACTGTCTTGGAGTAGCATAAGGATGGAACCCTAACAGAGCTGGTATCTCCCTGGGAAGGAACCTGTTTACCCTGAACCTCTGCAAATCCTTGTAGGATTTTGCTGATAAGGACTGGGAAGCATACAAAGTGGGAGGACCTAAGTTAGACTATAAAATGATTAGACACTTCTGTAAAAATCATTGAATATCCAGATAATAGTTAAAGCACCCAAATCTGCCTTTCTAAACCTTAAAATTAATATTCAAAGGGCAACTTGTTGCTGAATAATCTGTCTCTGTATCCTGTTTTTTGTATAAATCATCCCCATTCTCCATGCATTGCATGACACAGAGTACTGCAGTGGCCTTTGTCTCACAATACTTCCATAGCATAGGGAATAAAACATAGAGCCTGTGGCTTCCGTGTGATCCTTCAAGATGTTTGTGGCAGTGCAGGGACATGGTGTCAGGCTCTGGATCCTCCTTTGACTATTTTCTCTCCTCAGTACTACTGGCTGGTAAGGCTGAGGACATCGACCTTCGGCACACTAAGGCATATTTTAAAGTGAAGGTCAAATTATTATTTTCTAATGAATTGTCGGTTATTTCTTGTATACCTTGCAGAAAAAAAACACAGCTTTGCACAGCAGATGGGAGGTCTAGCCATCCTGCTGTGCCCTGTTTCGCAAATGAACAAAACACAGAAGCAGATACATGCCTGACCTCTATTCAGGACACTTTTTTTTTCATTTAAAGAGGCTAAGAGGATGCAGGTTATACTCTTTTCCATGGGTTTGGTTGGTATTTTGTCACAGACAGGAGTCCTGGAGTCAAGTAAAAATAAAGACCTTAGCTCCGGAGGGTTTTGCAGCACAGAAATGGTCAGTGGGGCTGTGTGACTGTTGTGGTGGGGGCAGGAATAGTTAGAGACTTCTTACTTTTAAGGGCACCTTTGTGCAATTCCTTCTTTAAAAAGCTGTCAAAATTTGCTTTTATTTCTTATCATTGAATATTGTTTTTTCCATGTCTCTTTTTGCTACCCAGAGAAAGTCAGAGGTTTGGGAAGGTGAAGCGGTGGTACATGTCTCACGGAGTAGTGTTAAACACAGTGCTCTTCGCTTAGCCGTTCTCAAAGCCCCTGCTAAACCTATCAGCATTCCTGTCATCATTTTTAGCTGGGACCAACCAAAGCAGAGGGGTCTTTAGCTGCAGGGATTACCAAGTGATCAACTGGCAGCCTGAAAATGGCACCTGGAAAGACCCTGTCCCTCTCCTACAAAGGAGGGCCAAATGAAAAATTTTAGAGAAGAACTGTTAAAAGTCTCATGGAAGTCAGAGTCTTCTTCCTCGAAGTGTAATGGGTTGAATATTGGGAGATGAGTAACATCTCTGTTGCTTTACTGAAAATCGTTCTGGGCCCTCAAACTTACTGTTTCCTTGGTGTCCGTACCAACTGTCAGGGTGAGATCTCCTCCTTTTCAATATTCTTCAGGTGTCCAGGACTGAGGCATGAGAAACTGAGTCACATGAGAAGGCAGAAGAGTAAGGCTCAAATTCACAAAGGGGCTGAGGTACAGGTGCTGGTAAAATAAACAGTTGCTATTGCCTAAGAAGTCAGGGTTCAGCAAAGTGATTCCCTGAGCAAACTGGATGTTAAGCGCTCTAGGATTAAGTTCCTGATGCCCAATATATCCAGCTGGTCGGCAGGGAGTATGCAGCAACGCTGACAGAACTGCTTTGGGATTTACAGTCCAAAAGCCCTCCCTGATCTTAGGTACAGGCAACTAAGTCGTCCCTTGGATAGTTGCATCTATCTCAGTCTTTTCTTTAGAAAGATGGCAGCAGGGGAAGGAGAGGTGTGAGAGGTTGGCTGTCTTATTACCTGAAATGACGCAATGCACTTAAGCAGGCTGTGCAACATGTGAGCTAATTTTGTCACTTTTATATCATGCTTAACATCTTTGCTGAGAATTCCAAATGCTTCCAAAACTGGAAAAAAAAAACCAAACAAAAACCACAATCCTCAACCTCCCAAAGCCCCAACCCAAACAGGATTTTGCTGATAAGGACTGGGAAGCATACAAAGTGGGAGGACCTAATATTCCTTGGTAGAAGATTTTCAAACCGGCTGTTATTCCAGACAGAAGTGTGTTACTCTGAAATTGGAAAGAAAATATTCACATGATTTTGGTACACTCATTTTGAGCTTAAGTGTGTAAATCTATGTTGGCTTCCTGTAACAATTAAAAAAAAAAGGTTTAAAATCACAAAGTAGACAGATATTGGAGGAAAACTCTAGACCCAATGCTCAAATACCTAGCAACTGTTTGCTTTTAATGGACTTTACAAAACCTGTGGGGCAAACACAATCCAAACTAAATAATGCTGATTGTACTTCTTCCCCAGAACAAATAATTGAAAGGAATCAAATGATAAATGAAATGGATGGTACCCCATCAAAGCAAATGGTGATAAATAGAAACACCTTGATGTTGCTAACACTCACACTAATGTGAACTGGTCAGTATAATTTATAATAATTTTTTCTTTACCTTTTGCAGGCTGGATCTTTATGCTAAATCTGATGTTAAAGTGATAAATTAGGAAGAAGAAGGTTGTCTAATGAGCAGGTAGCCAGCAATATATCAAAAAACCCAAACAAATCTGGGCTGTTACCAATCTGTGGGGTTTTTTTGGTGTTTCTTTGAGGTAGAAAAGCATTCTTCGTCTGAAAATGCAGTCCAAAACATAAAAATATTTTATGACCCTTTCTGTACATATGCAGGATAAGCATACATATATGCATATGATCTTCAAATATATGAAAAAGGCTGCAAAACTGGAAGAAAAATCTGCACACATAATCAGTGGAAAAATTTGCAGTTACTTGTCTATATATGTTTAAATATGCAACTATACATCTGCATTTCTGAAAGTGCAGCCATTCATGTTGTGCATGATATATAACCCACTAAAATGGGAAAGTGCTCATTGAATTTAATGAATATTCGATCAAACGCTTAATTTTCTTACTTTTAAGGTAGGATGCAGTTCCTCTAGGGAATATCTTTAGTCACAAGCAAAATACCCCATAATTATCTTCATTATTCTGTTCAAAAAGACTTAAAGAATAAAGAGGCGAGACTAATTTTTTGTCCTACAAAGTTTCAGAAATGTTGAAAATTTAAACCATACAAATATCAGAAATCAAAATATTGAGAATTTTCATGAAGCAATAATGTGGGTGAAATTGTCATTCCTATGGTTTCAAATATTTCATTTAGCTGTTGACTTCTGTGTCTTAAATAACTTAAACATTCATATAGAAGTCATTTTGAACCAAAAATCCAGCATGTCATTTTTCTAGATAGTAAATTTTGTGCTGTTTATGTAAATATTCTTTTCTTTTCATAATCTAAAATGCAGATCTTTTCCCATATTTTGGTTTAAACATTCTTTTCAGCAAGAAAATTGTTTATATAACAAAAAAATCACTACTTATTCTGTTGCTAATTCCACAGAGTCCTCACAACCAGCAAAACTAGGAGTATTTTCCTTTCTTCCTTCCTATTCATGGGTGAATTTCCTTAAAGTGTCTCTAATCTTCAATGATGTTGTGCATACAAATCTGGGCATAATTTTCTGTGACAATTGTCTGCTGAAAACACCCAGCAAAGACAATCTGATGACGGTGACGGTTTGCCTCAGTGCTTTCCTCTCAGCATTTCATTCACTATCAGAAAGACCTGGTCCAGAGGTTTGATATCTAGGTTTTTTTAATGGTGTATTAATATCTATATGAAAATTATTACGAGGAGAAAGAATTATTGCTTATTAAGCTCTAACTCCCCATGCTAGTAATGTTGCTCTGAAGCAAAGCCTGTCCTTGCCATGATCTTTCAATTTTGATTTGGTTTTTTTTTGCTTTTCTTGATGGTGTCCTATATTTTCCTGACTTTTCTGCTCTGGTTATCATGGGAGAACCCGAATCTATTTCATTTTCAATTTCATTGTAGAGGATGTGTATGCCAAACATACCTTCCTCAAGCTAACTGCAAGGCTTTTTTTTTTTGCCATCCCCTTAGTTTGGCACAACGCGATAATGCCAAAGAGTGTTTCTGGCAGATAACACCCTAGCAGACAGCTGCGTAGGTAAACTTAAACAACAAAAACTTCAGAGAAATGCAAGATAACCTCCTGTGGCTGTGGTGTACCTTCTTCTCATATATCTTGCAGACTAAAAATAGGCTTCTGTGTTTATCTACAATTGGTATTTTTTATTTTCTGTGAGTTTCCTATTAATAATGGACAATAAGCTAATTAAAAAAAATAAAGTCTCTCTGTGTGCTTTGGCTCTCTTATAGCTGAGTTAGCAACTCTGGCTACACGCTGAGACGATTAGTAGAGCTGCAGGCCCTCATTGCCAGGGTCTGCAATATATTTTCCCTCACTGATAACAGGCAGCTTTTTCTTCTTCTTTTAAAACTTCTGGTAAGTCTTATTATTCCAAACTCATGGAAAGGCAAAGACACCCAAATAGATACCCAATGAAAACCTCAGTGAGTCCTGCATTTTAAAAAATCTTGAATTTGTTCTTTTTAATTAAAAAAAATTTCCTTTACCCACATGGTCATTCTTTTGAAAGCTTTAGTTACAACATCCAAATTTCACCCTTACCTTCCAGCTCACATTTTGTGCTTCTTCTCAGTTACCACTGGAGCTGAGAGCCTTGCAGGAGCCCTGTGAGTTTGAGAAATACTGCCACATTAAAGGTACCATGTTTTACCTGCCTTCAAAATCAGCTACTTAAGTTCCCTTTGATATTTTCCATGGTCTTAGAGGAAATCTTTGGAGAAGCAGAGACCTAAACCTGGAGCACTTGGTATTACATGGTCTTGCACATGGTTGAGTGCAGCTTATTGTCTGGCCAGATGATATCAGATCTTCTTAAAAATCAGCAACCCTTTTAAGACTTTTTGTGGTTTTAAGAGGAGAGGAACTTAAGAATATGGGCTTATTAATATCTGGAAGGGGAATGTACATCCTACACTTTGGACAGCATGAGGGAGCAGCCGACTACAAAGCAAGGGCTCGGGACCATCCGTGGAGTGCTATCAGGGAGCATTTGCAGAGGTAATGAATCATTTGTAAGTAACAGGTTGGATTTACTTACCTGGAGACAGTTTCCTTACATTTGCAGAGGTAAAGCTTCTGTCTGGAAACACACATTAATGTTCTATCTAAGGAAGTAACGAGCTTTTTGATTTCCTAGGTACCATAAATTGTTTTTTGCCATTGGGATAGTGCAGCATTAGATACAGTGAGTCTGAAGACTAGGTGTTAAATATTTTTCAGTGTCTGAGAGAAATAACGCAACAGATAAGTGGTGCGGGAATGTTTATTAAAATCAGCCCCCTCTATTTCAAACATTTTCATCAGACTTGAAGTTTGCCCTATGTAAATCTAACTTATTCATGTGGTTCTCATTAGGATTTCATGTCTTCAGGAATCCACATGTGAAATGATTTCCTTTACTTGAGCTGCACCAGAGCAAAAGTTTGCGTTCAATTATTTCTAGAGTATTTACCACTTAAAACTAAAGTGCTCTGTTTTGCTGAGTTGAGTCATCGGTAAAGGGTATGCAACATCCATCTTGTAACCAACTGTAGTCAGACCCTTTAATTAATGGCTTGGGATTCTGCTTTGTCTTTTAAAAGGATAAAATCTAATTGTGGTTCAGATTAGGCTGTCTAATGAACATGACCACAAAGCAATTGATCAAAACTAATAGGGTGAATAGTTATGCCTACGTTAAGTAAATCTCTTGTTTGTTTTGCGTAAGTAACCTAAGGCAGCATTGCAAACATTATTGATGCATTATTTACTTCACTGGAATTTTAGCCAAATACTTTGCTCTGTTTCAAAGACAAACTCTAAGCCATATTTTCCTAGCACTAGGAATTGATTATTCATCTTCCATTTAGTACGATATTAAAAAGATGCTGTTTTGAGAGTTTTTTGATACGGCAAATGTAATTTTAACTTAGCTTCTAACCTTTTTGCAGGGATATTCTACAGGTTTAACTTCATACGTGAAAACAAACCAAAAAACTATTTTCTTCTATGGAATGTTTTCTTTTTATTACTGAAAACAAGCCTTGTGTCCTAATTAGACAGAATGAGAGATCAAAAGATAAACTTCCTATTTTTCAGTAGGTTCGTGGTGTACTTGTAGGCAAGAATTAGGTCAGAGTATGAAATCCATGCTCCAAATGCACAGTAAGTATTTCGCACTTACACAATATAGCAATGTACCTCCAAAGTTCCTTCTTCTCAGTCTTTAGTTAGAGAAAATTTCTATCACCTGAGCAAGGATTTAAAGATAAAGCCCTGTAAAAAGATTGTAGAGGATTAACTTCTATAGTGCAATTATTCAGATACGAGACTCTCACATTTAGGTATATTCAGATTTGCAAACAAAAGTCTAAGCCCATTTTACATTTTTTTTCTCACATGAGGCAAATTTCTTAAATAGTAGGCAAATTTTTCAAGTTTGTTATTTATGAGAATTTATATGGGAAGGCGAGTTTAAGATAATCATAAAAATTCTTGAAACGAGAACCATTTCTTGAAATGTTATACTAGAGATGTGGCACATTCCTTAACTTTTAGGAAAAGCTATAAAAAGAAGCAAAAGAAGATATAAGAAAGTTTACTAGACTAAACGTAGATGCCATGAGTTTCACAGAATCACAGAATGGTGGGAAGGCACCTCTGGAGATTGTAACTCCTGATCAGAGCAGGGTCAACCACGGCAGGTTGCTCAGGCCATGTTCAGTCAGGTTTTGAGTATCTCCAAGGATGGAAATGCCACAACATCTCTGGGCGGCCTGTGTCTTTGTTTGACTACCCCCTGAAAAGCAAAAGGCCCAAACTGCAAACAGTCAAAAACCAAACTAACACAGAACTGACATGGAAGTAATAGAAGTAAGAGAACCATCAAATGGAACCCTAACCCTAAGTTCATCTGGAAAATCTGACTCCAACTACATGCAGAGCATGATGCTAACAGTAGGGAATATTTGACCAACCTAGATGTCAATCTAGGTGCTGTCCTGCTATTCTCCCTCCCAGCTTCTATGAACATCTGCAGCTGGAAAGCTGAAAAAGTCTTCGGTCTCCTTGTCAATAGTCAAATATCATTAAGTTCTTACATTCCTTTCACACCAACTCCAAAACACAGACCCGCTACTAGAAAGAAGAGCATGGGAAGTTCAGTTTGCTATCACATTATTCTCACATTAAATCTGAAACAGAAGACTGTGGTAGCTACTAAAAAGATTCTAACTGCTAAGGAGAAAATTAACTCAATTTCAGCTAAACTAGCACATCTGCAAAGCAAATGTTAGCATCTAATCTAGCTACCCAAAGATGTCTTTGTAATCAATGGAGAGAGATGAGCACATCTAATAGAAGCAGATGAATTGCATCCTAGAATTGTATAATTCTTTCTATTGATAGCAGAGGAAATCTAAATGACTGAAATTAGAAGTCAAGTACTAAATAAGAGACACTCCACTCCTAACTCACAATTTAGGATTTATGAAGCCAAATCCAAGAAGAAGGTCTGCTCCACCTATTTCCATCTAACTCTATTTGGGAGTTAAAATAAATTTCCTGAGATGTCAATTCACTAAGGAATACTTTTGTTTGGAAACATGATCAGAGAAGAAGTACCCATCTTTTATAGAAGAACCTGTTCACCAAAGTATTCACCCAAATGCTGGAAGAGGTGAAAGACAGGCCCTTCTCTAGCCCTACCAGCCAGGAAAATTTTTGAACCACTACCACAAAACCTAGTTGGAGCAGAGTATTTTCCAATGTGGTAAAGCCAAATGACAGTACAGAAAAGAGATGCAAGATTCGCAAAGTCAGTTAGATCTCAACTTTTTAGCTTTGCGTAGGCATGGACAGAAAGTTTGTAAAAAAAAGAAAAATAATTTATTGGCATCTTGTTATTAAACAACACTTACACAGGGAATCCGACTTCTCAAGCATGACTACCAGTTGCTAGCTGGTGGTGATGGGAGTCTCTGCTGCTGGAGTGTCTTTGGTTGGATTGAGACTCCCAGAGCTGCTGCTCTGCTTAGTTCTCATCTAGTTGGCTCATGGTCCTACATGACCATTCCAGCACACGATTATCTTAACTACAAACAAAGAACCTCTTAAATAACTACATATAAAAAAACCAAAAAGGGTCACGGGGCCGTTTCTGTAGCTGCAGGAATGATTTCTACTGACTGTTTCCAAGTGTCTTATCTATGTATATGTTGATCAGTCCTACAGCAGAAACAGCCTAGGCATCTCTAGAACACTCCAGCCAGGATGCTAATCAATGCATTTGAGCATACACAGTTGCCTGGGGAGAATCTCCAGAACTGCCTGAAATTCCGATCTGGAGAGTTCCTGGCACAATCAGTCAAACACTTTGCTGTGGAGGAGCTACATTGAGCACCCACTGCAAACCAGTCCACTATTTCAAACCGGCACATTATCTCACTGAGGCGAATGACTGGCTGCAGGGTCCTTGACTACTCAGGGGATTAATGTCTGAAGTGTGCACAGAGGCACAGCCCTGATACCAGCTATGCCACCGTCGTAACTCCATGACATACTAGATTTTCTTCCTGTTAACTCACTTATACCTATGTTCCACAGCTCTTGCCACGTTGCCCACCAATGAAAGGACTGTCCCATGACTTGTCCATACTAAATGCACTAACCATCCATGGCCCAGAATTTCTCTTCCCAAGCTTGTGTCGTTCTGGTTCCTCCCTAGGGCATGCATTTTCTGGAGCACAGTGAATAACCCCAGTAGGAGCAACAGGGCTGTTCCCACTGTGCCTGCTTCACAGCTTGCTTTTAGGGCAGTCTTCTGCAAATAGTATATCTAGATTTGAGCGTTACTCAATACTACGGAATCCAAATGTAAGACAGAAATCCATGGGAAATAGCCTTTATTAGTCCAATTGCTTTAAGAGATTGTTGGGGCTTTTTTAATTCTACATATCAGAGCCAGCTTTCCATCTTAAAGTCTCCCTCACCCATTTAGACAGAAATGTGTTGCTCTGAAATGCAGAAATTTCTGCAGAAATGCCAGAAATAGATACACGCCATGAAAAGCTCCACATAGCTTACATCTATAGTTCCAACAATGAGAGAAATCAATATATTTCTCAAAAATATTCCTACGGCAAAAAAGGCAGGGTTCCTTCTCATTTTGTGTACAAACCAATGTAGAAGTATCATGTTTTTTATTGTATAAAAGCTGCAAAGAAATTGCAAAACCAGCCAGAAAAAATGTAGAAATTAATGTTTTAGTAACAATTTCAAGGGTTCTCACTTTCATAAATAACTATTTCAAAATATGAAGCAAAATTGGTTCATTAATGAGAGGGAAAAAATAATGTAAAACCACGAAACTCTCTGCTGTGATAAGGAGGAGATAAGAGGGATGTTATAGATTTTTTTTTCCACATATGTCTGAAATATAGGCTTTATTAAGATCACTGTAGAAAGCCAACCCCTGCAAAGGGAATCAGAAAGTAATGCATTTTCCTTTTACACACCAAAATGCTAGTCTCTAAAATATGAGATCCCAAAATAAAAGCAATGAATCAGCATAATAAGAAATGAAGAGGTAAATGTCAGGGTGCCTTCAACATGTCAAAAAAACAACTGTGGTGAAGAGATACTCCAACAAATTGGGATTTCCAGAAGAGATTTATCTGTCACACTCAATTTTGGTAAAGAAAATCTTAAAAATAATACTCATTTGTGTAAGTTGTTGGTTGTCCATGAAAAGGAGGAGAGAGAAAACATAATTGCTTTTTTTTCTCTTTTATTTATAATATTGTCTTTCAGTAAGGCAGAAATTGCACTGAACAGATGTGGGAGATCCAGACTTTGCAGAATTAGCAAGGAAGCTGCGTGAATAGAAAAACATGAGTTTGCCTCCTTTCTATAAACAGCTGAATATGCTTCAGATGACGTGATGGGGAGCATGTGGGATGTTGTCACAGAGGTACAGCCCTGCAGGAAATCTGTCAGTCAGCAGACAAGAGTTCTATTTTCTTCTGCTAAGAAAGGTGTTATCAACACAGGTTCTGGTTCTGGTCAGCGAGGCTGATGGGCTTGGCCCCAGCATTCTGAATGGCTCAGCATAGGCAGCACCTATTTGCCCATAGGCACAAGCGATTGCTCTGACTGCTGGAAAATACTGGTTATCCGAAACTGTCAATTGGACGCAGAACTCATTAGGTTGGCTCTCTCCCCATCAGGGACAATATTTTCACACTTTTGTGAATACCTTCAAATACACCATCTGGCTCCATCCTGACACAAATATATTGTGTATTGAGTTTAAAATTATTGTCACTAGAAGAATATGCCTCAGTGATCTGAGCTGAGAATCAGGACTGTTACCTTTAAGCATCCACATTTAAAATTGAACTTACTTTTAGATTCCTTGCAGGAATGTGATGTACTAGCAATCACAAATGGCCCAAGAGACAGATAACATATTAAATTAATAATTTCGAACTCAGTAGGTGGTATGTTTTAATTCAAACATGTCTTAAGCCTAAAATACTAAGCTTCTCACAATTAAAAAGTGATTCACATATTCCAAATAACAATCTACACTTTACTTTCAATAAAATTCCAGACATTTTTCAAGCTTTAATTGTACTTTATAACTTTCTTGTAAGGTAGTCTGCAAATGCATACAAGTAATTTCACTGTCCAGTATGATGCAAATGACGCACCCTGATAGAATTGCACAGGTGTCTAGAGCTGGGGGGCTGGAGAAGATGAAATTAGAATAGAACGCATCCCTTAGGGACAAGAATTTCTCAAGTCAGAGGACTGCTCAAGTTGAGGTGGAGTCTGCCTGACAGATAAAATATAGCTTTCCCCTCCCCAGTTCCCAGCATCAAGAGCCATAATAAAAGAACTCTTATAACTTCATAACAGAGATGGGTCTGGCACTCTGCTAGCTAGGGAGGTCTCCCTAGGACACTACAAGAACATCAGTCTGACTAATAATTTGCTGCTGCGACATCTGTGCACCTGGGAATGTCTGGCTGAGTTTTCATAATTGTGAAATACTTTATTGTTTTGTATATGGATCAGCGTGCTCAACATAGTAACAATTCAGACTTCCAACACTCCATGATTCGCTGTTGACTGCTATTTATTCCATCCCTATCTCATGCTAATAATTGTTGTAGATATTAAAAAAATGCATTATCGTATCTTTCAGTAAATGATCAATGTCAAACAAACCATTTTGCTGACAAAAAGTGATATTGCTTATATGAGCTCTCAGATACTTGAAGGTGGAGTGAGAAGAATAAGATTAGGATCTAACAGAGATTTGATCACTGTCATCTCAACAACAAGATGTCGACAGCTGGAATAAATAACTTCTCAGGAGCAACTTGTTAAACTGGGTTAAAAGAGGATCTGTAATGATGTGGCCTGCTCTAATACCTCCTGCCAATCAGATTATATTTTATTACTCAGCTGAACTATACAGCATGATTCAGTTTGTGCTAAACTGAAGGGGGTCACAAGATACAAACACTCATATTTCCTGAAAGCATTTTGGCAGAAAATGTGGATAAGAACAAGAGCATGCTGGTGTCAGAAGAAAAGACAAAAGGCTTCATGAGAGGTATTTAGGGCTAGGAGAGCGCTGGTCTCAGGCCAAGTGGCCACACTTTGCTATCTAAAAAAAACTTCTCTGTGCTTCTGTGGCACACATCAGGCAAAACTCTGAAAGTATTATATATGTCAGCTCACATACCATCAGACATCCTTGAGGGTAAGGTATGGGGCACCATCAGCCACTTCAAGCAAGTAAAGGTCCTTCCTGAAAAATATGGAGATGGAAAAACTGGCAGCTACCAAATTCAGATCCACCCAGATCGCCAAAAAGAAATGGATAGCATGGCAGGAAAGGGTTGTAGAGCTAGGACAGGCATGGTAATTTCATGGCAATACTGGTGCTAGTATCCTGAACAAATTATATTGTACCTTGTGGTTTAGAGCATTACACCATCTTTTATAAATCGACAGAGCACATAGATCTTAAGCTTTCTTTTAATATGCAGCACTCTCTGTTTGTAAATATATATTTTAACATTATAGTCAGGGTACCTTTGTTTTCTTGCTGGTAGATGGGTGCAAAGACAACATGCAAATGTTTTCTCCAGCTTCCACATTACTGTATTGTTCCTCCCCATGTTCTTTTTCAAAACAGTTTATAAGTATGTGGATATCAGAACTGAATGCAGGCTTTCATGATTATCCTTACTGATACTGTGTTCAAAACCAAAATCAACTCTTTCCTCTTAGTGTCACCTCTTCAAGAGGAGATATTTCCCTTTCTGAGTCAGAACCTTTCTGACTTTGGACCAAAAAGAAAAATAGCCTACAAGTTAAAGCTGGAGGAGGAGATACCTTCCTATTCCACAGCAGCCTGATGCTCAGACACTTCCACTGGAAGAAAAGTAATAACTTCTGGGAAATACGGGGATTTCAAATCAAATTTTTCAGTTTTTTGAGAAACTGCCCATCTGATCATAGTAGTCTGAAATGGTGGTCCTCTGAAGCTGTGCTGTTGCATTGCAAGAAACAGAGCCTGGAAGGTGCAGAAGAGTGCTTGGACAATAAAGCCTGTCTTGGCACGGCAAGGTACAACCTTACCAGGACATCTTATATTCCCATCTCTCCTTCAACAGCTGTCTTTGTTTCACATGCATCTGTGTATTTTTTTCATTAATTAAAACACCTGGCTGTCCCATCTCATTGCTATTTACCATTCCACTGGCGCTTGTGTCAACGCCAGTGTTTTTAGCAGTGATTTTGTGTGTAATCATGGATGAAATCATTAAGTAGTAAGTAAGCAATGATCCGTGAGGAAGTTCTTCTAGAAACACAACCACTGCTAATAAGCCATGCACAAGCACTTAAAGAGATAAATCCTTCAATGTAGTTAATATGTGCCCTACTACTAGGTGCTATTTGAACCTTTTACATACAAATATTTCTTTTTGTCCCTGCATTTTTGACTCTGTGGTCCTATCTGAAATACCTGCTTGCTGAAAGAGCACAAGGAAACTTTGAATCTTGGAATAAGTCTGTATCGCTTAATGAAGATCCTACCAGTATCCTGTGGAGCTGGTGGTGACTGTGTCGCTGAGACGGATTAAAGAACACTGATCCTGACCCGATTTTTGCAACTACCATAAACACAAATCTTTACCAAACTTGTTAGTTGCTGAGTCACACGCCCTTGTCAGCTATTTCCTTTGGGTTGCATTTTCTGTCTTTCTTTCTCTCATCTTAATCCATTCATGTCAGAGATGATGTCTTCTGCTCTCAGCAAAGTGCATCATGTGTTTGCAGCAAAATTACAAAACAAATGAAGAATACTTCTTATACTATCTTTCTTACTGTTTTGCTATGGGCTGAAGAAAAAGGGAGGTGAAATGTGAGATAAGGAAGCAACTTTTCCAACGTCTTCTGTTTCTCTCAGATCACAAAATGAGAGTGTGGGTTAGGGTGATGGATGAAGGATGTAAATGTTGAGAGGTAACTACAGAAAGGATTTTTTCCTATAAACCTGCATGCAATGCCTTTGCAATCTTTTGGTTTGCTTTAGCTTGGAAAAGCAGCTGATTTGCAGTTGAGCTTATCCCATATGAACAGGCATGCTGGCGTTAACTTGGGAAGAATGACTGAGAATTCTTCTCTGTCTCAGGCAAGTTATTAAGATTCAGAGTCAATCTTTGCAGGAAAGGAAAACAACTGTGAACAGCAGAGCCGAGTTTGCCCAAGGACTCCGGGCTGTGGCGGTGGCCTGGGGGCAGCACGTTCGGGGCAGACGTGCTTGTCTGTCACTAGTCACATCTTGAGGGACTCTTGGGGAGCACATTCAGGACCAGAAAATGGAAAGAAAAAACCTGTTTATTTAGGGAGGCCATGCCAGAATAAAGCAATCAACCCTCACTCTCCAACTCCAGGGTTCTCTACAGAGCTGCCTAAACCTATTTTCTGTGATGCCCCACAGCTTTCCAAGGCTCCCAGTCCACCAGGGCTCAGACTGTAGCAGCTGCTCGTAAACGTGTGAAACCAACAGGAAAGGACAAGTAACTTCCAAGGACATAACACTGAATTTCTAAAGGTTTGCACCCTGTTTTGACCTTCCTCATGAAAAGCTGGAGCAATACTCCTTTTCTGAGAACATTCTGGTCCAGTGCTCCTTGTAGAACTGAAGGATAATATGGAGTTGTGATTAGCCTGAGCAAAGCCAAAGTAGTTTAAACTTTAGTGATCTTACACAGGTAATCTAGACCTTATGATGGTCTGGGTTTTGTAGAAACTTCTTTAAATTTAGAGTTAAATCCTCTAGCCTATTGCTGTGAAAACTAAACTCCTGCTACCTTTTCTGGAGCTAAGATTTTATTCTTCATTGCATTCTCATTATATTTCAGTAGAAAATTAAATTAATGGGCATTTATTGACATATCAAATCTTTCTGCCTACCACTTAGACACCTGTGTACATGAAACCCAGCTACGTGGTACTTAGCCTCTTGTATTAAGAAAAGCCCCCCTTCCTGTGATCATTGACGTGCTCTTTCTTCATCCCTCATCCTATAAGCTGAGACAATTTTCACACTCGTTTTACAGGGAGTCAGCTGAAGCAACTTGGCCAAGGTTAGAGAGAAGGCATGCAATGCAGGAATTGCATAAAATCCCTCTAAAGCCACCTTACTGCTCAGGTTGTCCTTCCTTTCCATTGTCATATGAATCTAAACTGGGAGACACAGATGCTCCCTAACCTGTGTATCTGCCCACACCCTCTGCCCACACTCAGGGAGCACATTTAGTAGGAAACTCAGACAAGCAGGAAAGGAAAGAATCACACTGAGCTCCAGCAGTCTCTCTGGCCTGGATGCCAGAGGATTGAGTCTGAAGGCCCCAGTATGGAATCCACTTGCACAGCTGTGGAGAGAGCTCTGCATCTTAGAGATGTCCAGCTGTTACCATTAACTGCTAGTTTGGAAGTCACAGATTGGCAACATTTGAAGTATATTAAGTATCAAAGGTTCAAATTCTGTGGCTGTCTAGTAGCCTAAAGGAGGAGAATGGTGATTAGATTAATTTTTCTTCATAGTTTTATGTGGAAATGCCTTAGGTTGTTTATAAGAACTCTCAGAATTCTTTAGGCATTATATTGTTCACATCTTGTTTGCTATTAGAAATGAAAATGTTTGATTAATCCACGAAGTGAGTGTTGATCCACATAGAAACAGGAGAGAATGATTGGAACTGTCCTCCTTAATTATAACATCCTTCTTGCTACTGTCTCAGTCAGTCATATCATGTAATCCTTTTCTTAAAATTATCTCATTTCATCTTAGAGTGACTTCTTAAGGGTTTTTCGTTCCTGCTGTTTCTGCAGGAGGGCAATTCAAGAACATAATTTTTCTGATGGCAGGAGACTCCACTAGTGTCCAGCCTAAGCTTACCCTCAGCTCAATATTGTTCATACACTGATAAAGTATGTTAACTTAAACAGTGGGTTTTTTTTTTTTAAACTGATTTCTTCTTTTCACGTTGCATCCACAGACAGCGATAGCATTCTATCTCAGCCTGCATGTTGCAAGGTTTGCAGATCTAATGCTTCAGGTCTTGGGCTTTTCCTCCCTTGCTGTCTCTCCATTAGCCTTTCTCCATATCTGTCATATATTCAGCGATTGCTCCTGCAGAGAAGTCACCAGCACCTGCTATAGCATTACAGATAGTGTCTTTCCAGTGTCTGGATGGACACTGATGACTCCCTGATTCTCCTGAATACATTTTAAGCCATTCATCCCTTTTGCCCATGTGTCCCTCGCCATAGACTCTTCTATGGAAGCTGTGATCATCTGCAATACTCACGCCTATTTCTTCATCACTGATTTCTAAATCCATTCCACTTTTTACATTTTTCAGAACTCAACTTCTAGGAAAAAACAAAACAAAACCCAAACTAATTCTAGCTTGTAAGTGCATGATTTTTCCACTTATATGATTAATTTAATCATAGTTCTTAAACTCTAGTCTTCAAGGTCAGCATGGCTCTTCCTGCCCTAACAATCCTTTCAATTTCAAGTCATCAGAAAATGTCATCAGCATAGTCTTGTTTTTCATATCAGGGTCTTTAAGAAAATATTAAGCAAGATCTGTGCTGAAGATGATCCTAAAGATGTCTCAAGTATCATATTTCTTCCTTCAATATTAACTTTTGCCCCCTCCTATTTGGTTCATTTCCTATGTTCCTCAAAGTCCTACTGTGACCAGCACTGCTCTGTACAATTGTTTCTGTGGCACTTTATTGAAGATCAGACAGATTAGATTTCCTTCATGTCATTTACATGGAAAAAAAAAGTTGTTGAGGGAACATAATGGGTTCTGACAGTATCTGCTTTTAGGATATCAGAAAAATAATGGGAATCTTATGCTGAGTTTTATCCTATCTTCTTTCTACAGCTCTGGTAACAGCAGTGCTCTGGATGGTGCATTTGAACAGCCAAGTGAGAGCCCTCCCACCACTGCCCACCAACCGTCCAAGCGCCTGCACCACCCATGTAACACCAGCCAGTGCTGCTGGGAGGGAGGACACTGGGGCCCGTAATTTTTCTCTCTTGGCCTGATAAATCCTCATTTGTTTACCTCTGAGTCTTTGACAATACCATTCTCACACTTTGTTGTCAAAAATTCCAGATTTCCAGCATTCTGGGATGATAATGAACTGCACGGTAGTTGCTGGGATTGCTTTTCTTCTGCACTCTCTTTCCTTGATTTTATGAGCTTGTCAAAAGTATTTTTTCTACTTTTTTTTTTTTAAATGTTGGAAAGGCTTTTAGTTTATCTTTATTGAAACTGAGGACTTCTGTTCATCAATCTTCAGGCCATACCCAGTCTATCTTTAATCATTCTTTCTTAGTCTCAAAGCATTGCAGCCAACTCCTTTTATTTTTTAATTACATGAATCCTTTAATTCCCCCTCCCCTCCCCCCCCACCCCCCATTTTCTTTGGCAGCTCTAAGTTTTATTTTTTTGGAGGGTCTCATTCTATTTCAAACGTTTCCATCACCTTCATTTTCTTTATTGATAACTTCTCTCTTCCTTTGCTTATAATCTTATTGCTTAGCCCTGGTATTTCCCTTCAGTTCTGCAGCCGTTCTTTTCAAGATTTTTACCTCTAGGCTTGTATGCATGTTTTGGACATTCGTATCTCTGAGACGCAGAGAAATCTGAACCCCTCTTACGTGCTGGTTCTGATGTTTTTCAGTTATTTCCACACATTTAACTAGTTCCCTCAGTTAAAATAGTCCCTTTTGAAATGGAGAATCTTAAATAAATACCTTTTTCATTATTAATACCATTAAACTGGGATGCTGGACATGAGATATCCCACCAAATGCTGTTTGTTTGGGAGGTAATAATAACCAGCTGCAAACTCTCCATGGAAGAGAAAAAGTAAGGCTGATGCAGCTCCCTGACTCACCTCTGTCACTGTCCGCCCCGAATTCCCCTGTCCCCCCACACAACAAGAGGCAGCAAACTGATTGGGCAACAGGGGATGTTTTTGTAGCAGACACTCTGCATTTGTTAATGGTTTTCTTCTTAGTTTAACCCAAAGGTAAATCATGGTACCAATTTTTAAGGAAATGAGGCATTGAGAGGACGAGCAACTTGCTCCAGGGAAGACAGTCAGTCTACCCCGATGCTGACATTGCCCAGATCTCCTGAGGAAAAAGCCATGACTGAACCAGCCTCATCATCACACCTTGTACTCCAAATAAATTCACCCCTGAGAAGAGCAAGTTCAAGCTAATGTTAGACATGGATCACAAGCTGAATGTGAAGGATGATCAAGCTCTAGAAAATGTGATGTATGAGACAAGAACAAATGAACAAGGATTGTCTAACCCAGACAATGAGAAAACAAATGATAACAGTCCTCAACACAACCACAGTGAGGAAGGGAGAATCTATGCAGGAGTAAATAGGAAAAGAAATAATGGACTTGAATTGCTGCAATAAAGTTTTATCACATATTGAAATATATATCTCGTATGTGTGTACATAAAAATGGTTAAGAATAGATTGACAAGGAAATCTGCAACACCTCCACTGTTGGAGTTCTCTAAGAAGACATTAAACAGATTAAAGTAGCCTTTCTCAGGGAGGGCATGGTTATCACTGATTTTGCCTTGGAGGCGACGAACAGACCATATGAGCCCTGGGGAACCTTCTAGATCTATGATCCCATGGCAAACACTGAGAGGTCTAGGAAAGGTCTGGCCTTTCTTGCATTTGCTCATCCAACCTTTTTCTATCTACAGACTCTCTGCCAAGAAAGTATGTAAGTTACTGAAATAAATTAATCTTTAACAAATGTAGCAGTCTAGGTCTTAAACTTGACATGTCCTGCTTTTATTAGAAAACATAGTTTGGTGAAGGACAAAACAAAGTTGCAGAGCAATGCCTTTTTGTACATAGTGGCATAAATAGTTCTTTTTCACTACATGTGCTACCAGCTGGAGCTCATTTTGTTTCCTAAAAACTCTAGGATTTATTTTCTTTATCTTGGCAGATAACCATTTTGGTATTGCTACTTTCTTCCCTCTCCTTAGTATTACTCAGATGAAGGACAGGGCTTTCTTCTGATAAATTCCCCATCATTGACTCTATTCTTTCTCTCTCCATTTGTTTTCTGGATAATTTTAGCTGGCCTTTCTAAAATGGCCTTCATTACTATTAATCTATGTCTTCTACAATATCTAATTACAGAAGGCTATCATACACATGAGTTTGTGTGAAAGCCTTTTATATTTAAACTCTATAACTTGACTCTATAATTAGAACCAGCAGATCATTTTTTACCTGTCTGTCATTAGTTTTAGTGTTACCAGTTCACCAACTTGCAGCAGTGGCTGCAGCTGCTCCCTCTCCAGTCTGCATCGGGATGGGGCTCGGGAGGTCCCTCCAGCATCACTCCGCTCCAGCAGTTCTGCTTGTCTTGTCCTTCAGGCAGATAAGGAAATTGTAACAGCAAAACAAAGGGCAAAAAAGCGATGACCAAAACAAGTGCTTTTTCTTCACAGGTTTCCCCATGTGATGGTATATTTGTGCCCTGCTGCCTCCCTTTTCACTGTGATCTTTCACAAAAATACTACAGTTTCTACATTTACGTTAGACATTTAGTGAGTTTTGGCATGGTAAAATGTTTTAATCTAAGAGCACTTTCTATTACAGAATGGAAAATTACTTCTTTTTTGTGGAAGATATTCACAATATTCTTTAAAAAAACAAAACAAAAAACCAAACAACAACAATTCCAGTTTACTTTAAATAAGTTTTGTTTTTCAACTGTGAACAAGTTGAAAAAATCAGCCATGGATGCACTGGCAATCTGGGAAGAGGCCCAAAAAATGATTGAAGAAAATCCAGGATAGAAGGACAAGAAGGAAACTTAGAAAAATTTAGCTTGTTGTAAATAAGACGTGCTTTTAATGCACAGAAGACAAGATTTAGGGTAGGGAAACGTTAACAATCTTACAATATGCAAAATGGATACTAAAGGGGATAAGTAATCAATTGTTCAGCATGGGGAAGAATAAGATGACATTGGCTTAATTTGCAGCAATGAAGATTTAGGTTTGACTTTACGAAAACCTTGCTAATTATAACAATAGAAAACTACCATTACAGGCTACTCAGAGATGTGGCAGAATTCCCACCGGAATGTTTCAAGAATATATTTCCAGAATGGCCTCAGTGTGTTTAGTTCTGCATATTTATGGAAAGATACCCTGACCCAGCCTGTGTTACTCTGAACTACCTTCCCTGTGCAGTTTCAAGGAGAGAAAATGGAACCTGAGAAGATTGTTCTCAAATTTTAGTTTCAGGTCAAGTGGAAATTTTTCTTTTTTTTTTTGTTTAAAAGTAAAAATCTTTGAGAATTTTTGTGAAAGAAAGATGGTCTTTTTTTTTTTTTCCCCCAGAAGTTTCAATGGTGATTCTCTTTCAAAACCTCTAATTCTTTAATTTATTTTCAAGAGGAAGAAAAAATAAAACCTCTTAAAATTTCAGCTTGAGGGCCATTTTACCCAGACTGTAAATGGAGGTGAACTGGTGTTACTGCCATGTGAGCCATTGACTGGTCAGCGTGACAAAGTGCTTTTCTCTTAGTCCTAAGACTTGTACTGCAGAAAGAAAGGCTCTAGCAAATTGGATGTAGATGGCAGTATCTCTTCAAACTTGGCATCACCTCAGCCAATTCAGAAGAGATGGTAAAATCCACCAGCACAAGGAAAAAGGCAATTAGTTGTCTACACAAAACAAATGGAGAGCTACCTCCTTCACAGCTGGAGACACACACCACTGCAATTTTGGAGACAGTCTCAGGTACCATAGAGGGAGAGGTGAGAAAAAACAAACAAAATTAGATTGATTCACGATTTCTTCTCCTCTCTGCAGAATAATTCCCAGGAATTGCAAGCAGCCTCTCCAGAGTGCAGGTTCTCAGATGCTGTGTGTGCTGCAGCTTGGCACTCGGTGAGCGTATTCTTCCTCCTGGTGCCTGCTGACAGGTCTGGCCCTGCTACCATCTGGCTTGCGAAGTAATGAGACCAAATGAAATGGAGCTTGAAGAAATTAACTTTCTTTCTTTAATCTATTAATAACTGAAAAGTGTTGATTTTGGTGACAGCTAGATACTTTATTGTGAAGCAGATTGGTTAATTAGAAGCATCGAATGAAGGTTATATTGGATACGTGTATCCCTTCAGAAACACACATATTTTTAATAAGCAAAGTTTGGGTTTTATCACGGACTTAAATGGTCACGGAAAATGCTATGTGTGAAAAAGTAAACAAAATGGAAAAAAGACAATTTTCTCCAACTCTCGGTGACTGCTTTTTTACAATGCAAAAAGTCTTTCTATTTTGAATATGGCTACCAGCTAAAAGCCATCAGCATGTGAAAGGAAGCGTCAGGCACATGCAGACCTCTGCATGACTACCACTGCACTTTATTTTCAGGGTCTTGAGGGCCCTCTTCACAGTCCAAACAGCACACCAATGGCCACCTTACTTAATATGGAAAAACATTTCCATTTACCCAACTTAGCTTCCGCCACAAGCATCTCATAGGTTCATTCATGTTCTTCTGCCACTGGCAGATGCAAGACCCAGCTGACCCGCAGGCATTTCTTACTTGTAAGTAAAGCACATTCATATGAATTTGAATCCATTGAGATTAAGTCTATTGAACCTTTGCATAAATTGGAAGAAATAGAGAATTTGCTTGATTTAATTAAATATATTTTAAGCTGATCTAAAGCCACACTGGTGCAATTTTGAATTTAGCCATCGCCTTCTGGTAACTTGTTATTCCAGGCGTAGCTTGTTCACATGTCAAGGCTTTCAGATTGAGGAGCTGGCTGTTAAAAATACCTCCTATTTTCCTGGCACAGTTATTAACGGTACAAGTTGATGCTTGCAAAACTGGTGGTTGTTATTTTAAATATCAGCCTTTAAGTAAATGCCTTCTCATTACCGCTTTCCAAATGAGTAAGGTACTGGGACTGCAGGCACAACTCAGCAGTTCCAGTGTCTCCTGCAAAGCCCTGGTGTTACTGCCTCTGGTGTTTTCCTGCCCTCTCCATCTTCAAACACCGTGCAGCAGTGTCAGCTGTCAGGGTTAACTTATTAACCGTGTCAAATGACAGGTTTTCACTCTTGATCTTTAAGCTCATACTCCTGTAGTAACTAAAATGCCTCATTAAGATTTGCTGTTGTTCACCATGAGAGATGTGCAGACATTCGGACCACTGCTTCTCGTTTCTCCTCCATCGCTCCACTGTGATGCATCACCCACTCCGTCTCCACCTCTGTATGGGCTTTGCTCTGAGTTCTGCTCCCGTTGATTCTCCCCCACCACCTGCAGTCATTGCTTTATCTCCACCTCTCACTTCTTCCCCTTCTCCTTCCAACCACTCCCTAGATTTTCACTCCCCATCCTGCAAACCTTGCAGAAAAGTCAGGGGATGTCTTGGGGGCTGTAACAGCCCCTGCCAAGCCCCGTGGGAGCACTGGGCACTCTGTCCTTGTGAGTCTGCAGTTGCCATCCCATCTGCATCACACTCAGACCCAGTGCCTGGTTTCTCAGCTTTCATCCCTGGCACAAAATGGGTCCAGCAGGACTGACCAGAGAAATATACCTGATCCCACTTGGATCAGGTTCAAACACCTCCAGAGGCTCTGCCTTGGGTGGGCCAGCAGGTCCCAAAGAGGTCTGGGTCTGTGGAAGGTAGCTTCTCCCCGGTGGTCCCTTCACCCTTGTGCTGTCACAGGCTGCGTCACCCCGGGAGGGGTCCGGCAGGCCCCTGCCATGTGCTGCCACTGGCACGGGTGTGCTGCAATAGCATCTTCCTGTTCAGCAAAAGCTTAGCACTGACTCTGGTAAACGATAGTCTGTATTTAAGTGGTGGAAGTTCAGATTTTGATTACCAAATTAGATCAGAGAACGACTTCTGGATTTTTGTGACATTTACCATACAATCATCTGTTTCTTTTCCCAAACGACTGCTTGCATCAGTCAGTTCATATATTGCACTCCTAAATACTATTCAGTTTTGGAGGGTAACAAAGTGCTCTTCAGGTTTGCAACTGTAGGTCTGCTGACTTGTGCAAAATGGCTGCAGTTTTCCTTGGGGTTCTTCTTCCTTTCCCACCAGTCCATGGCAGCGAGTTGTACGGCCTCGTGGCACAAGGGCTCCCTGCTGATGTTAGGGGTCTCTTTTCCTGGGGAACAGACACATTCATGTTTGTGCTATAGTGACGGTATCAAAACGCAAGAAAAGACAACGGCAGTATCATCAGAATGACAGAATAACGCATACTTCTCTTTCCTGTCCTCTGAGTAACTCCATTTCATCTTCTGCACTGCTCATTTCAGGGGGAAAAAGTGGGGCCAGTACCATCAATTGGATGCGTCCAAAGTTAGGCTTACTTTAAAATTTTTAGACAGCTAGGTAAAAGTATTGGCCTGATTTCCAGGAAGGCTCAAAACTACTTAATTTTACCTCTGCACTCCTGGAGATTAGGTATCTAATTTAGATGTCTAAAAATTGATTTTGTTGTTTAATAATAATTTGTGTTGAAATACGTTGTCCCAAGAATGTCTGGCTTAGATATTAGATATACTACTATTGCAATTTCTAAAGCATAGCAACAGAATAAAACCCCAGAGTATTTTATTCAAAGTGGAGAAGGCATTCAGGGATGTACCAGTGGGGTGCACTATCTGGACAAGAAAAGCAGATTTCAGGAAAGCATAGGTAGAAATGCACAGCTGAACTGTTTGGCAGAGTAAAACTAGAAACAAAAGAAGTTAAGTTTTGCATATATTTTATTACTTTTCAGGAGATAATACAGATCCATCAGTGGCCTCTGAAGAAAGATACTTCTTGGAATTTAATTTCTATATTTGAAGAGGACGTTTTACATTTGAACAGAAGTGGGTGATAACCTGAGAACACGGAACAGGGGATCCTATCAAGTGCCGATGAAAAGAAAAGAGGGGAAAAGCAACCAGTTTACTACTTTACCCAAATTTATTTCTGTATTATGGTCTTCAGGAGATGTAGATGTGCTAGACTACTATAAAATTGCCATTTGTTCTGGAGAGGTTTTTTTCTGATCTTGCTTCTGGTTGTCTTTTAAGCTGTGACTTACACCACTGGTATGTTGCTAGAAGATGTTCCTTGTGATTTAGAGTAGCAGTAAAACTCAGCAAAGCCCACCATGGGATCTCAGAGCGTAGTCTAGAGTGCTTACTCTCAGCTTTGCAGCAACCATACAATTTGTGCACATAATACCTAATCCTGCAAGTGATACTCAAGGGAATAGTACCGCTGACAGCAGGCATCTAAGTTTAGCACCAGATTTGAAGACTGGCAGACAGTCAATAACACAGTCCAAAACTGCTGCCCAGCACTCCTACAATAACAGCCACAGCTGAAGACTATCGTGCACCCACCAGACGTTCTACAACAACATGCCTGGGAGGTGTTCCTACAATAGTCTTGATACTCCGTGAAAAACAAAAAAGGGGAAAAAAAAAAAAAGCAACTTCCAGATATAAAATACTTTGAGACTCCATTCAAGCTATTATAGCTGTGCTAAAACTGGCCTTGAAAATTATAGACATGCTACTCATGGGTATGAAAAAACAGCGTATCACATACTAAATTGAGTATTGTTGATGCATTCACAAATAGCCCTGAAAAATTACATAATTTAATGCAAAAAACAAACAAATAAATAGTGAACACTGTTAAAGAATTACATGCAGTGCCATCTGTTGGCTCTTTTGTTCTAATTCCATTGAATCTTTGCACATCCATTGAAGGTTAATGTTACTGTCTGAGTTGCATAAACCCAGCATGAGTAAACAGAAATAATTTATTTTGTGAATTTCCAAGTTCAGAACTTGTGAACTGCAGCATTTAGCCTTGTCACTGATTAAGCTGTTTTATAAAGCATTTCATTAATCTTACTTTGTTGTATAAGTTATTAATTTTAAAGGATTTGTTGCTATGTGTTTTCATAGTCCAATAAAAAATGAACAAGCTGAAGTGGAAAAGGATATGGGGCAGAAGGCTTGTGCCTTTAGGGACTGACACTACTTATTAGACACATATCTTAAGGAATCTGAAATTTCTCCTGGCAGGTGTATCATAAACAGGGAGCTGCAACTTATGCTCTGACAGTGCAGAGCTATTTGGCTATTATAATTAAACTTACATTAAAAATACCCTCCTGCTGTTCCCCTCTCCTTCTGGAAAGGCTAGCAGTTTTCTTCAAACAATTATGACAGTATTTCTAACACCTCTGCATTCATTTTCAGGATGTAAAATGTCACATGCTCCTTTCCATGGCCGAACTGCAAATCCAGAGGAGGGGGAAGGGAGCACAGGAACAGGGAACAGCTCTCCCCATTAGAGATGGGCATGGCTATGAAGAGCAAGGCAATGGCAGAGGTGATCTTTTCTTCTAGTTCTATTTTAAGATCAAGTGAAATAGCTACACAACTGTCTTGGTAAAAGAAAAAGAAAATCCAAACAAGGAAACTATGTAAGTACTACCAGGTCATTACCGTCCTGGGTTGGCCAAAGATCCACATGCTGTTGCTATGCTGTATGTTTAACTCATGTCACAAGGATGGCAAAGTCAAAGGTGAATCTTCCTCAAGAAGTGTGACCACTTTGGTTTCTTCCCTCGTCAAGCCCAGTCTCCGGTTTCAGGCTCTCTCCCAGGCTGGTGTCCTCCCTTGAGTCTAGTCTCTCACACCCTTGTTGGCTCTAGATCTTTTCGCAGTCTGGTTCATATCTCATCATTAAATTGCACCCTTTCCCACTGAGTCCCATTTTCGTCCCTTTACCTCTTCTCTTCATTTCAGTTTTCACCTACCTGCAGGCTCCCAGTTTACTGGAACGTGCCAGAATATGCATATTATGATTGAAATTGTCAGGCCATTTAGAAACTAAATTTTAATAAACCTCTACTGATCCTATGCCAAGTGAATATTCAAATTGCAATTTGGGTGAAAGTTTGACACATATGAATGGAGCTTTCTGGCTTGCCCATCTTCCTGCTTGGGGCACTAGAAGTTTTCAGCCCCTCACATGCATTAACTTGTGTGAGGTCCAGCTTTTCTGCAAACAGTTTTTGGTTGAATTCTCCGAAACTCAATTTATTCTCCAAATAGAAAGTCATAGACTTATAGAGTGCTTATGAGCACTGAGAGCTTTTCAAAGTTATAAACAGCCAAAAAGAGGGGCCAAAAATGGGAATCAATACCAAATCTTAGAGCCAATGCTGGGATCTTATAATATGAACACATGCCTGAGTAGCATCTATACAGCATCCTGTCCACCTGCTGTTTCAAGAGGTATCCAGGCTATATCAGAAAATGCTAGCACTTCCAATTCTTCTCCAGCCAAGCCTTCCAACTGTAAATTGCTAAAGTGCACAGAAATATTTATAACTAGCATTCATATTGCTAATTGAAATATTAGTAGGAGATACCAGCTGCTTCATGTATCAAAATACTGACATTCATTACTATTGATTGGCAGGGACTTCATTTTCTTTTTTTTTTTTTTAATATTTGTATAAATTCAGTGCTCATAAAAGGATGCTAGTGGGGTTGAGACTGTAGGGAAACGGTAATCTAAACATGAACTCCAACCCTATGCTCTACCCTGTCCTTTCTAAGAGATTTACTGCTGAGTGAAAGCCTGGGCTTGGTTGCTTGGAAAGGACTAACATAATAATTTGACTTTTTTTAAATTCTCTTTCTCAGCTGAGCAGGAAGAACACATCAGATATTTGAAAAGCTTTATGCTACCCATATGGCAAGGTGTGCAGTTATATTAGCAAGAATAGAGAGAGAAATGGAAAAATAAAATCTTGGGCAGCCTTGAAAGATGCTGCTTTAAGGAGGCTTAACTCAGTCCCTTCAGGGTGAAGTCATGTTTATCCTACGCATTGCCAGTTTGAAGTTACATGCCATTTTCTTAATTGCATATTCAAATGATTAAGAAGCACTGCTGCTAGTGTTATGATCACAAGAGAAATTAACGTATGTTGTCACTGCTTTTGGAATGATTTAGAATGTTATTACATGTATAACATTACATGTATATTAAATGAGAAAATAATGGCCATTTTAGACTTTTTACATAATATAGAAATGGCAGACACGATTTCATTATTCTCCTCATGCAGCCTGATAACAAGTTGAAGCCTCCTTCTTGAAAAGACTGACTATATAATTGTTATCAGTCTTGGAGCAGCAATCTTGCATAACTAGGAGGACCTATTGCAATTTAGATGCCCCTGTCCTAGGCATTGTACAAACAGATGGAAAAGCTGGACCCATGGCAAACAGAAATGACAACCTTAATCTAAGATAAAAGTCACAAGGTGTCAAGGTAAATAAAAAATACAATTTTCCTTATAGTGTGTATTAGAAGCAGAATTGCCCATTGCCATGGCCACCACACTGTGACTTCAGGTTTGATCTTACCTAAGCAGTTTGTTAACTTTTCATTTTATCAGTCCAGACATTTATGCTATGTACTCACCATAGTGATGTCCAAGTGGGTTGCAGGCTCACCACAGCCTCAGTAGTCAACCTCTGAAAAAAAGCAGATATTTCATTCTCAACATCCTATTAATATAATTTCAGTGGGGATGGACTCTCACTCCAGTGTGACATTAGAGAGGGCATAATATACTCATCCTCAGCATCCCTGAGAAACAGGTGGAAGAATACTGGTTAATCCTCCTTTACGGGTTAACTAGCCAAAATCCAGTAAAGCACATAAAATAAACTAGGTATTTGGTGCCTTTGACAGTAGGACTATCTCCTTCGTTGTGTCAGGACAAGGCATACACTGGACACAGTTACTCTGACCCTGCGTTTCCTGCTGTTTTGCTGCACTAGATCTTTGCAGTTCAGTTTTGGCATTACTTCCAATGAAATAACACACGTGAAAAAGCAAAGGGGCTCCAGAACTCCAGTGTCACTGGAGTGAACTCTGCTGGTGGTGGGACAACCCATCTGGGCTCCTCTCCAAGGGTCTGCATAGGTGGGCTCTGTCACTCACCAGCTGAGTGCTAGAGCTGACTGGAATGTTTCAACCACAAAATTTGGTCTGAAAAATCTCACTTGTCAAAAATAGCACTTAGAGGGAAAACACATAGTATCACTGAGGAAGGTCTTTCAGGTTTTACATAGAATTTTTAACTGGAAAAGAAGCTTTTCTTCCCAGAATTGGTCATCCGAGGCATAAAAAATGTGGTTCCCTTCCTTGCTCTACCTGAAGTACATGTGGGATTTCAGCCTGCATTTACCACTGCCTTGTTTAGCAACCTAGGTGCCAGTAGTTAGTTATTTCAGGCTGGATTGATTTATTTTCTTTAGTGTTCAGGGTGTTTCTTGTTTTGTCCTGCTATGAAAGTGGCGGTGGGGTTTTTGGTGTTTGTTTTTGTTGTTGTTTGCTTTGGGTTTTTTTGTTTGTTTGTTTGTTTTTTTCCACCAGAACATCTATTAGCTGACCAGACTTACCGAGACCATCAAAACTCTGCCACTAGATTTTATCATGTAGGAATTAGGAAATATATTGGTTTTTTTTTTTTAAGGTGGAGATGGTGCAAAGCACTGGTAGTAATATCTGTCCAAGGCCACTAAGGAAGTCTGGAACTACAGTAATATTTTCTATTTTGCCTGGCCATGAGGCCATTGTAAGCCACAAATCCTAGGCAGAGATATATCAAGATCTATAGCAACTCTAGATCCACTGTTTCTAAATGAACTAAATAGCTCAGTAGCCCTGGCCGGAGCACTTGGACTGGACAAGCCATTGCTGAATATAGATGACCTATACTTTATCTCCATTTGCAAAGACTTTTGCAAGTAGTTTCTGAAATCATGAAGGCAATACGATCCTTCTTTCTGAAAACACAGCAGCTTTGTTTGTCTTGTTACTGTATTCCCTCTCATCTAGTTACCCTTACGCTAATTAAAACCAGTGATTTGAAGTTCAGAGCCCAAATTCAGTAATCTTTTCATTGCTGTTTGAAACATCTGCATAGGCTTTTCCACATTCACTTAAGCTGGTTTCATTTTTAATAAAATCTTGTCTGGAGAGTGAGGTTAGCAGACACTTTATTAGCAAAACAGCAGCTTAACAGCTGGGGAAGAAAGATCATCAGCTGCCCTGTTGCTATAGAGTCTATCTCTGGCTATTTTGCTAGTCAAGTATCATGCCTTCATATTATGCCTTTTAGGAATATTTCTAAGACAAGCTTGCATCACATTGGATTAAATCAAATCCTGCCAGGTTTTTCTCACTGTGTGTAACAGCATATTATCAATTAACTATAAGGTACGAGAGCTCTGACAGCTTCTAAAATGCAAGAGAGCAATTTCCTGAGGGCTAGGGGCTAAGGACTTTGTTCTGCAAAGAAATTCATGTCAGTTTAGTGCTGCGCTTCTCGTACTTTTTGTTTCATTTTGCAATATCAGACTCTGCATCCCAATTCTGTAATCCAGTTCGTGTTAACTGCACCAAATAACTCCACAGATTCCCACAGGACACCGGTTAGGCTTAAATGCTGTGTATAGTTGAGATGTACATACAAACCAGAAACAAAACGTAGAACACAGAACAGGGAGATAACTTACAGTTATGGAAAAATAAGACTAGGACCAGTCTTGAGACATGATCTGCTCCCTTCCTTCTCCCCCGTGGCAGGGTTAGCTCTGCCTTTGCTGTTCGCAGCAGCTGGGCTCGGAGCTCCCCAGCTCCAGTGATGCCCTGGCTGGCATCCTCTGCTTCCTGCTGCCCCGCTGGGTCATCGCCATTGTGAAATTTAACCTCCTGTCTCACCTGAGGTTTTTGTGCTACAAGTTAAACTCATTTTTCTTTGCTTGTTTGGACAGTAATCTACTCCTCTGTGATACTTCAGTTGCTGCTGGAAGAAATTCTCAGAAATCAAAGATTACAGGTTTATAACTTATCAGTCCAGAGGCACAGAGCCCTCCCTATAGCTCTAACGTGTGATTACATGCTCTACCACAGATTAGCCAGGGATGCTGCTTTTCCTAGGTTTGCAACGGCTCCTGTGGCAGTGTCGGTACTTGGTAGATGCTGCCAGTGCTGTGTTTTGCAATCACATGTAGTTATTTTCAAACACATCACTCCAACATTGAGAGTGCATCACCAATTAGTCTGAATGGCAGCTCACACTCCCAGCTGCGCTGACTCAGTACTGTAGAACTGCGCATTTCAGAACCATGTATTTTGCCATTTTCTTTGTTTTGTGCCCTTTTGCATCCAGGCAGTTGTCCTTAAAACAGTTGCTGCCTTAGAAACTTTCACTCAGATTGTGGCAATTCTAACCCCAACAAAAAAGTTCTTTTTTAAAAAATGAAGAATCCCTAGGGCTCATACGTCTCCAGTGGGGTAATATGGGTGTTGAAATACCAAAGGAAATCTCTACATTAAGAAGGCATGTTATAATATTTGTTTCAAGAGCACTAACATTATACATCTTGAACATGTTTTAAAATATCACACTCACTGAACTCTTAATTACATTTGAACATGTAATAATGATGCCAATATTTTGTAAGTTATTATAAAAATAAATTTCTTCAAAGATCTACAAAGTAACCATTGACAACCAAAGTTTCATCCTGTTAAGTTCACTGCATCAGCTTGGAAAGAAAATTCTTCCAGGCAATCATGTCTCAAATGCACTGTCTAATTAATCCATTAATATTAAAGGCAAACAGTTGCCAATCCTGCAGTGCAATTTGACCCCTTGTGCGTTCTCTCTATAGCAGATCCATTATTCCAATGCAATTAAACTCTTTGAGTTTTTGCAATGATTTATAAATAGTAATTTGTAAGGCAGCAATCTGGGCTGGTGCCCTGATGAACCACACATATACCAAGGATATTGCTAGGTTTCAGAGCTGTTATTTTAAGATTAATGGAAGGGAGGGGTTGTGGGAGATAGAGCCATGATACTGTAAACACATCTTTTTAGTTGCACCTTTCAAAATACAGTGTGTTCAAGAAACAAATGATTTGTGACAGGAGCATCATCAAAGTTTGTATATGTGAGACTCAAACACCAGAATATAGCCAGTAGTCTTTTAAACAGACTTCTGTCAAAGACAGAAACTCCCAGATGTTCATGTTACATCCCAGGTTTAAAAGTAATTTATAAATGTTTAGATAATGTAGAACAGAAAAGAAATTAATCAAGTTTTCATTCAACAGATACACAGAGAAAGAAGTTTCCTCTCCATCTGATACAGCCCAGTGGTTCCCACCGCAGTGAACTGATAGTGCCCACGGTTGCTTTCGGTGCATAGTTCACACTTTTTTTTAACTTTTCCCTCCAAGGACGAGGAGGGAAAAAACCCCCAAAAAGTAAGGTCTCCCTGCTTCACCTATGTATTTATTATACCTCTGACTCTTTGAAAGTTCTGTACATTAATTCCACAATAAGAAGCTATTCTTAATGTGTCTTTCCTGCTGGTCTTTACAAATTTGAATGACTGATGCATCTGCCACAGGTATACACTTCTTGTAACCATGTATTCAAAGGAAAAAATGTAATTATGTATTTTGTGGTTGAACTTGGAAGAAGTAAATTCCACGCAACTAGTTGAGTATAGAGATAAGAAATTTCTCACTTCCATACGTATGGTACATGAGACTGCCAATACCTGGTTTTTGTTCCAGTTCCCCTCCCAGGGTGTGGTATTCCTTGTTACCATTACTCACCCTCTTTGCTGTCCCAAGTTCTGCAGTGTATCTCCATGTATCAGTGCTTTTTAAAAAGTGTCAGAGCTTGAACATGATCTAAGATAAATAAATTATTTAGGTTAAACCTAAGCTAAATAACTTCATATAATTTTTAAAATAACTTAAAAGCTTAAAAATTTATTTAGCTAGAATTAAAATACCAGATGAACAGCCATACCCAGCAACATAAGAACTCACTAAAATTTCATTAATCTTTACTTCTTTCTGATAAACTTCGTTCCCTTGATAGTTACTGTGATTACCTGTAAATGCCAAAAATTTCATTACTGGACTGAAGTACCCAAACAAAATGAACACCAAAATACACTGAGCTTTTCAGACCTTTTAAAATTTTGTTTGAAACTTACTTTTCCCCAGTATTTCCATACAGTTATGTACAATAGAATTAAAGAGAAGGCAGATTTTACTTGTGATAATATTCTGAACTGAAGCTTTAGAGAACACTATGCGTTACAGGATACATGAAAAAGATGTGATACTTGGCAACACCATTTTTGTTTCATTACCATCACATCCAAATGCAGAGAAGCTGCTCCCGGCACCGCTAACATTTACTCCTCTGGAAACCACCCAGTCCACCATCCTTCCCGGTCTGCAAAGGAGGAAGATGGTGTCTGGAAGCAGTGAGGAAAGCTGGCTGTTAAAAAGCATGCTCTGAGCACAGATTTGTTTTGAGTCAGGCGGCACAATATCTGCCTGCGAAGGAGGCAGGCTTTTGACGAGGCTGTGGGCAGACCTGGCTCAGGTGGTGGCAGGTTGCAGATTCTCCACCAGCTGGTCTGGAGGCTCTCCCAAGCCGGCGGAGGAGAGCAGCTCCTCCTCTTCAACCAGCTTCTAGCAGCTTTCAGTTTTACAGAGGAATGAATAGGAAGAGTGTACCTATTGCTTCTCAGTATGGAATAGGAGAAACCTCTTCTTTTCCTGGCTTAGATAAAAGAAGTCTCTCCTAGACTCTCACACTTCTCCATAGTGTATGGCTATGACCTTCGCCTTAATCTGTTTTTACCATGTTATGCAATGTTACTCTTGTCTGACAGTTTATCTGGCCCTCTAAGCCACACAGTACATGCACAAGATGCCGTTGTAACCATTACGCATTTCCACGTCAGGCCTGTAGGCTGTCTGGAAAGATGTAAACGCCTCCTTTACCACACGCCGCAGTGCAGGTGGTAATGTACAGCAGTGATATTCTCTAGCAACAAAGTTCAGGGAAAAATCTTGATATTTGGAGTTTAGAACTTGAAAACGTAGGGAGCAAAAAGCCATGAACAGTCTGTGAAATAAACCTTCATGATGAAATTAAATACAATTGATTTTTTTTAAACCTTTGTATGTTTATAGCCATCTCACAAGAGAGGGGCAATTTTGGAGAGATGACTGGAGACAGTTCCAGTGGGGATTTACTCCTGCAACACTGAGGACTCGACAGTGTGTGGATCTATTTCAAGGACTACACACTGTATTCAGCAGAGTTTTATGTTCCCTGGGAGGTAATCAGTGGTGAGGGTGCCTATGAATGTGATTATGGGGACCTCAACATACCATATGTTCCGCAGGCTCAATGTATGGGAAAATGACTTCCTAATTTCTAACACATCTGAAACAGCTGCTGTCTTAGAAGAAGCGAATCCATCACTTAGGATTCCCAAGAGGAGTCAAATCATCACTTGATACATCAAAGTGTTGGATTGACTTCTCCCCATGAGGCAGAGTGTAACTGCTGCTGTATTTGATCCAGACACCTGACTGTCTTTGTAAATTGAACAAAGACCCTGGATGCCAAAATTAAATGGTGATTCAATCTAAAGGAAATAGGGATTTTCCAGCTTTCTTGGAGGAAACACTGTGAAAGATAGAAATCTTTTGAGAGGGGATACCCCATAATTGTCTGAGTAGATGAGGCATGCAATCTAGTTGTCAAGGTTGAAAGAAGGCTTTACTGAAATAAGAGTACAAAAACTGTCACTGTCAACTGAGGAAACCACTACTGTTTCTAGAATGTCAAAATGCCTACAGAAGATTACCTCTGGGCTAGTTTTGCTTAAGCCATGCAAGACTAAACCTGTGCTGGTCAACAAAAGAGCCATCTCTTCAAAGTGGTCCTCAGATATTATTTTTGTCTTCCATGGCATTCAGCTTTCAGTAGTGAACAGCGTACCTCTTCAGACTTTGGTCTGAACCTGTGAAATCCAGATAAACAAGCAATGTGGAACCAGTTTTCAGAACACCTTTTTTTTCTGTTTACTTTCTAGGAAACCTTGTCCTATCTCCAAACTGAAGACCAAGCCAAAGTGATGGATATACCTGTATATGGAATTAAAGTACCTGAAATTAAGATCAACCTATAAGACATCACAACAGCTTTATTTCTTAAGACAGCGATAAACTCAGGAGTGCTTTTGCATGCTCAATCAAGAGGGTCTAATTTTGGAGCTATAGACTCTCTTAGTATTCCTGAAAAAGTGTTCTTCGCCACAGAGGAAGCTTGCCATTAAAATAACCCTTTCACTTTCCAAAAAAACCCCCCACAAATTAAACAAAACCTAGGCAAAATTCTGATGGAAGAGTTCCTCATTTTATTAGGAACTTTGCTACAGATGTATATGAAGGGTGTTCCTATACAGTGGTGATGTAAACTAATTCAAAACCAATAGAATCCAAAGTTTGTCGGGAACTTTAAAGGGGAGTCTAGGCATGAAGAGATGAAAAACATTCTTCACTTAGGACAGTTGTCTTGTTTTCTGAGTTTTGAATGGCTAGATGTCAAATGAACCTGCAACCACCACAAAAGGAGAGAACTAGACAGTGATAGACAACTCTCTCAACTACCGCCACTCTGGATTTAAGAAATTTCTCGGGGATATTGAACAGGCCGTAGAGAGGAACTGGAAGAAGGAAGAAAGTCAGAGTTGAGGGACCCTGAGACTCACAGTTACTGATATGTATGTCTATAATATACCTATAGATATCAATAAACAAATGACATGGGCCACAATTGAGGTGCTGAAGGGAAAGGAAAAAGGATTTGGTGATTTGTAGTTTTACAGTATCCAAAAGGGAAAGAGGGAAAAGGGAGCCCATATAGCCCAGAGTATTGATTGATCAAGTACTAGGGAGATAAACTGGAAGAACAGAAAGCAAAAATCTTTCTGGAGTTAAAGAAGAAAGCTAATTCTTGGTCCAGAAAAAAAGAAAGAGGTCCAAGGAGAATGAAGAGAGCAAACAGAGATGAAAATGACATCACAGCAAATTAATTTTAAGAATTTCAAGAAGCTTAGCGACAAAGTGGAAAAGGGAGATGAAAAAATGGCTGGGAGAAGCTTGCTTTATATTTACTGGGAGCACTGGTGCTAAAAGCTGAGCTGACAGGCAGGAGGTAAGGGACTGAACAGAAGGAAATTATTTTATGGCTTACAGGAAAAAGTAGCCAAAGGGAAAAATAAGTCTTAATTGTTGCAAGGTCTTCTAGTTTATTCAGAAAAAAAATACAATATTTTTCCTGTTAATTACTAGGGACAGTTCTTGAAATGCAACAGCTTGTTTTAAAGAGCATATGGTAGGGGGTGCTAGGCAAATGCAGCAGACAATATGTTACTAAAAGAAGAAGATCTCTTTTACATAAGGAGACATATGTAATCCAAATTTATCCACACCGTATCATCAAAATGGGTATTTTAAATCATGCCACCTATAATATTAATATTCAGACTGCAATTACTCCATAAGGTATGTACAATCAGTCCTTTCAGATATCACATTAAGGGACATCTTGAATCTTAGATGTCTAGAAAAAGATAGAGGAAGGGTAGCCAGGAGGTTGCTGTGATAAGTGATGTGCTAACCCAGCCTGGTCACATGCTGAGTCCAATAAATGGTCCTGTCCTCTGGATGCTTCTTGAAACTATGCAACTACAGGACTTTCTCCCTTTATATAAATACCTTTTCCTGCCTTCTTCAAACTCTCTTTGTATATGTGCTCATAACTTAAATTTGTTTTTCAGTAATGCTATTTTTATGGCATTAGGATTTTAGATCTCTGTGACAACATGGTTCTCATTGCCCTGTTTTGTCAGCTGCCTCAGTTTTATATTCTCCGGCACAGTGTAAAGAAGTTTCTGATCTACCCTCTCTTATCTCCACCCAAATCCTTTTGTAAATGAGCCACAGGGGAAAAAACTGGCAGCAATCTGCATTTCACTCATAAAATTATTTCTGTTTAAAATAAAATTTTGTGTGGTTTTTTTTTTTAATAAAGTCACAAATGAACCGTGTCACAGAATGGAGGAACAGATTTTATTAAAATCAAAAACTAATTATGAATGCCCACCTTTGCAACATCCCTGAGCAGGAGGCAGAGTTGAAGGAGGATGTGGGGGGCAGCGCCTGGCAGCAGGGATGGTGTGGGAGCAGAGGGTCCCACAGCGGGCTCTGCCCTGGGGACGGGCATTCAGGCCACTGGCTGTGCGGGCTGGGTGAGGTATGGTGCACGTGTGAGCCCTGGGCTAGTTGGGGTGACTGGGAGGTGCCAGGGGGTCTGAGCAAGAGGGCAGGAGGGGCTGGCACAGCGTGCAGCTCCAGGGGCTCTGTGCAGGCAGTGGGCACCAGTGGCAGCACCTCTGAGGAAAGCTGGCTTCAGTGTTCAGGTGACCACCTGTATCCACGCTGTGTGTGACCTCAACTCTTCATGCAGGTTGCAAAGGTGGAGTTGGGAGGAAGAGCACAGTCCCACCTGTACACTTTGTTTTTGCAGGGGAATTGAAAACCCCTCAAGACACTGCTCTGCAGCCAGCTGAGAAGCCAGCCCAGAGGTTGCGTGGCAAAGATGGTAGCATGTGCTTAAACCTGAAGCGGATTTGGGATGAGTATTTTAGATGCTGTAGATTGAGAACGGATGACTAATATTTCCTGTTTAAAACAAAATAGAAATAGAAGTCATGGCAACTGCAAAATAACAGTAAATCCTATGTAACCTAAAGGAATACATCCTCTTCCCAGTTTTGAAATTCTTGTTGCTTTGGTAATACAAGATACTGTGATCCTCTAATGAGCAAAGAGATTGAGCTTTAATGTTGCAAATATTATCATTCAGTCATCATTTTTCTATAGACTTGAGCCCCTTGGCTCCTTTTTCTTGTGCCTGACACATTATCCTCCTCTTGAATGCACTGTTTCTGCCAAAGGAGCTAGCTTTCATGAAGGTAAAACACACGTATCATACCAAGTTAGCACCTCAATATCTATATACTCTTGACTTAGCTGAGAGAGTGATTCAAATAGGCCTTTATTCCATACAAAGGCTAATTTGTATAGCAATATCTACCAAGAGTCTATGCACAACTCTGACTAGATCATGTCCACAAACAAAAAATCATTCACAGCGTTCCCTGTTTTTCACTCTCCTAACACCTCTCCTTCCTGCGGGATCTTGCAGTACAAAGTACCTTTCCTTTGCGAGTGGCAGTTTCCATACCAACCTTGCTTTCCTAAGCACACTTACAAAGAGCTGAGATGAAAAGGCTGAGGTTGAGCCTGACAGCAACTGCACCCTGTGCTCAGGATGATTGTGGGTTTGCAGCCCCCACACATGGAGGTGCTCACCAGAGAGCACTACACCAGGAGCATAGCTCCTCCAGTGAACTCCCAGTGCCGGGTTAGGTGTCTACATAACGCAGAGGGAGAACTAGATATGGAAGAATGGGAATCACAACTGGGCGAGGGGACACCTTGTAACAGGCAATAGAAAGTGCTAAAAAAGGAAGAAGACTTCCAGATTTAGACATTTGTTCCTTCTCTGGCCTCAGACTTGAAAAACAAATGTGAGATTCACAGACAAACACTCTGTCACTTAAGTCATCCGTTTGGGTACAGATGACCAGCTCCCTTTGTTGTTTTTAAAAAACGTAGTCAGGAGCAACGTCATTTTATCAGCTAGTCTGGTGTTCAGATCTGAGTCCTTTCCAGCACGAGGCAGATCAAGCTCATTTCCTGGCAGACAAGGCTAAATACCAATCCATACGGCATCCAGAGGTGAGCCTCTTGCCTGGTACACACTCCCTACTGCACAAAAACAGTGGGGAGGTTTTTAGGGTCAGAAGGAGAGACCGTAGGAGAAAGCTTGATGTCATAAACCTAGAAAGATAGTATTCGGCTCGAAGGGTCTTATTTCAAGCCTTGCCAAAACACATGAGCAAACACACATGCATTTAACAGTATTAACTGTTGTCATGCAGTTACATTGCATAAAAAAAATGATGCAGTGATCAAGAACTAAACTCCAGGAATCTGCATGAAAAGCAAATGCTATAAACATCTAGCACCTCCACATCCCTGTTTCTGAGCAGGTCTCTCGCTGGAGCCTTTTCTCCTCTTCTAACTCCTGTTTCTGTCTCATGCCTCTGACCATGCCTCACATTAAAGCCATCTTTCCAGCTTTCCCTTTGGCATCCTATTGCTAGCCTCCCTCCAGCTGGAACTCTAGGCTTTACCTGTCTTTCAACCCTACTTTCATCCATTTTTAGGTCCTTAAACTCCTTTACAGAGTTTATGCACCTTCACATTTCCAGTGATATATACTTTGAATTTTAGCTTTGGCATCATAACTCTGGAAAGATGTTTTCTCATTGTCTTGCTGCTAATTAGAGCCAGCTCACTGAAGGCTCTGATCCACAGTCCCAGGTGGCTCCTGTCCCTTTTGTTTGGTACACAGTTCTTTTCCAGGTGATTAGTTAGGGTATTTTTAAGTGGTTTTCAAAGGCAATGTTTGCTAGGTATGGTGCATTAAATCCACCCATCAAAACCATGCTGATTATATTTTTAAAAGAAAGTAATTATTAATCACGCTAGTTAAATTATTCATTGTAATTTTGAATTGGTTTGCCACTTTGAAAATAAACAGCTTGTTATGCTCTTTACATATGTTTTAGAACTGCATTACTTAGCACCCAGCTGTAAGCCTGAGTAAAATCAAAGAAACAGAAATCTGTAGGCAGATGTTGCATTTCAACATCTATTCCCACACTCAGCTCTGAAAATCTTGTGTGCAGAATCCACTTTCTCTGAGATGATTCAGTTCATAACCAATGACTCAGCATCCACAATTACTCTGGGGCAGTGAGGAAAAGTATGTGTGTCCTTTGAACTCACTCCATGGATCATTGATCCCAAAAGTCACTCACTGAAGGCAACAGGTGGTTGGACAGTATTACAGGAATAGGTTTATTGATTTGATCCCTTAAATAAAACATTATGAAGAAAAGACTATCGCAAAAGATCTGCAGATTATCCAGCAGGCTTGTGGCATACATCTCACTCCTGATATAAAATATGCATGATACAAACACCCTGGGAGTCTGATTCTTGTTGTCAGGATTGTGTGACACGACAGCAGCAACCCAAGCAAATGGAAGGATGTATGTGAACAGCCTGTTTACACGGATATGTGACTGAGCATTAATGCTGAGTTCATTCACTTTATGCCTGCTAAAAAGCAAAATTTTCATCTATACTTGACATTTAGCACAGGCTGAATCTTTTCATATATTGACATTAGTTTTATGTTTTCAGCCATCTCAGCTCTCACTATCTAGGCTCTCCCATGCCATTTCAGAGCAAAATCAAACAGCTGAGTCAAGATTTAAAGCTGATTCTGTGCTGAAAGGACTGCTCATACAATTAGGGATGACTGCAAGGTGATTTAAGAACCTACCACCTCCCAGCTGAACCGGGCTCACAGGCCACGTGGTATTGGAACCCAGTTTGGGTTTGGCTCGGGAGGATCAGGAGCCATGCAAAGGATGTGATTACCCAGCCAGCTCTTCAGATGCAGCACAGAGGACCTGCAGAAGTTGTCTCACAGCCACAACACCTGGGATGACATCTCTCAGCATCCCAAAGGCCAGGATGAGCATCGAGGCTTAGCGCTGGTGTGCTTTACCACAGCCGTCTTCCTGGCTGGACACTGGTGCGATGCTTCTGCAGGGCTGCACAGCTCACCAAGGCAGCAAGAGCTCCTCACACCATCGCTGCAGCTCACCTCTCAGTTGTATCAGGAACTACACGTTGACATGGGCTGTGGAAATTATTCCCTAATCTGAGGCCCTGCTTGCAAAAATATTTTGGGGAACGGTAACGACTGATAAAAATATGCTGCTATAATCTATGCCAAGACAATGGTAAATTTGCTATAGAAACATAATGTGTCTGATGTTTATGTTATTCTGAAGCCTCAGCTGTGGGCCAGGACTCCTTCACACTAGATTTTGTACAAGAACCAGAGTGAAAACTGTCACTGGGAATTTTCTATTTAAGTAAGTGATTTGATGAATGATGATAGCATCAGTTGTGAAAAGTATTGCTTTTGGAGTATAAATCCTGCTATTTTTATCTTGAGTTGTTTGTTAAATATCCAAGTAAACTTAGAAGTTCCAGAGACACATGCTTTCTCACAAAAGATTTTGAATAATTTCTGACTTTTGTTATGTCTCTGCCCTAGAGCTGCCCTAACAAAGTCCTAACAAAAAAGAACTTCAGGAAGTTGCAGAAACTCTCAATCCTTGCAGAAGATTGACAATTGCAAAGATATCTCACCATGGAATAAAATACATTCCAATTTACTATGTATTTTTTATGTCTAACCTATTCATCCATGACAATATGGTTGCTTCCCTACAGTGGAAGAGCCAAAACATAACTTCACATAAGAGCATGTAGGTTAAGGATGACAGAAAAGATGCAAGGAGAAACAAGGGCTGCAGAGCAGCCCCACAGAGAATGCAACTGTCTCCTGCCATGATGAAATGTCTCTAGAGGCACCGAAGGAAATTGTTTAATAAATGGGCCCTCCTGGAATATGAAAATCTAGCACCACCACACTGGCACAAAAAAGCAGGTCATCCCAAAAGAAAGGATTGTTTCCATATGATATAGTTAAATCATGTTATGTATTCTGTTCATTAATGCTTTAAATTGTTTTCTTAGTTATCTTACTTATTTTAGATCAAATCCTCTTTCCAGCTGGCAGCGTGAGTAAACAGCTTTAAGCTGAGGTTTTCTTCCTGGCGGTGGGAAGAAGGAGGGACCCCACATTTGACAGTGTGCAGCTTCTATCTACTGTAGAGTAGATGGGGCCCCCAGCTCCATTTTGCATACTTTTAAAAGATCAAATATCAAATTAATCCTAGTTATGTTACTTTAACTTTTATAGTCATCTAATGAACCCGAACATGGTATGTGCATCTTAGACAGCTATTTACACATGTGCTGAATTTTGTCTTTAAAAGGCCTGGTAATGTGAAAAAGATTGCTACAACATATTTTCATCCAATTTGATAAATATGTCTCTCTGTAGCAATCCTATAATGACCTTAGACATAAGGTAAATTGTTATATAAATAAATGTACCCAATTCCAATGGAAGTTATTGCATTGCATTCACATGTTTTGTTTAGCATTTTTATGAATCCATATGAAAAATGAATGAATGCTCAAACTAGTTTACATCACTCCTTACGGATTAATTATAGCATAAACACCACGACTCTTCTGTGCCGAAATAGAAAAAAAATACCTGAGAGACATATTTAATCGTTTGGATCTAGCAGTGCTCTGTTTATTCATTCATTTTTGGTCCATTAGAGAGTAAATTAGATTTGATTCACTCACTCTGATTCGCTTAATTGTACCAGTTACAGATGAAGTACAAATAAAACTCTAATAAATCCAGCAGATGTTTAACCTGCTCAACCAAGATCTTTAACAGTCAATTCCAATCGCAATTTACACTCAGCAATTTAACAAGACCCTTAGGAAATTGATCTGATTTTTCTAAAAACCAGACATTCCCTTGCTGTTGCTGAAACAAGACCGGAGAGCCATATTTTCAGGTCCAGATTCTTTCACAAACATTTTTTGTGATCTCACTCCTTTTTGTGCTGGGCTGTGAGGAAACAGTAGTCCTCACAGCTGGGGGATTATAGGAGCTGATGTAAAAGTAAATTACACAGCTTCTGCCCAAGGTAAAAGCACTAAAGACCACCATTAAAGAAAACAACCATTCCAGAATAAAATTGTGAAATAGTGTTTCTTAATGTCTTTGACGTAAAAATCTGAAAATACTTACATCTAATGCATAATGCACTAAACTGCAAGGTTCATCAGATCACAATTTAAATTGCTATGACCTTTAAAAATACTATTTAATATGCGCATGACAAATTGTAATACTAAATACCCTATCTTAGTCAAATTGATCTTTCATGTGGTATTGAGAAACCATCTGTATCTATAGAACTGAAAAGGACAATATACTTTAGCAAACCAGTCCATGCTGGATTTCGTTATGCCCCAACAAGCCCCGCCAAGAAATAAAGTAGCTTATTAACATAGAAAAATGACAGCTATTTTAATTATAATGAGAGGCAAAAGGAATCCTTTCTGAGTGTGAAATTACTGCAAAGCCAGCCATTGATCCCTCTGTTTAGTCAGTCTCTTGAGAGCAGCAGGAAGATGGAAGAATATCTGATTACTATGGAAGTGTCAGCCTGAGATTACGTTTGGACACCAGGGTTTCGTATTGAGGGATTTCCCGTCTCCACTCCCAAACCTGGACCACTGGCTGTTTTCACCACTTGCCCTGCTGAAGCAGGTTTCCGCTCCCTGTGTAATCCCAATGGAAATAGCAGAGTATTCCCAGACTTTTTTTGCATAGGTTTCCTGATCAAAGAATCGGTAAATTAAATACCGAGTCCCAGTGAAGAAAGAGAAAACAGAGTACCCAAATCAGCTACTCCAAGACAAGGGAAGGGCTACAAAGATGATTAGGGGTCTGGAGCATCTTTCCTATGAGGAAAGACTCAGAAAGATGTGTCTGTTCAGCCTGGAGAAGAGAAGGCCGAGAGGGGATCTTATCAATGTTTATAAATATCTCAAGGGTGGATGTCAAGAGGATGGGACCAGACTCTTTTCAGTGGTGCCCAACAATAGGACAAGGGGCAACAGGCACAGACTGAAGCACAGGAGGTTCCATCTGAATATGAGGAGAAACTTCTTTACTTTGAGGGTGCCAGAGCACTGGAATGGGCTTCCCAGAGAGGTTGTGGAGTCTCCTTCTCTGGAGACATTGCAAGCCCGCCTGGGTAAACCTGCTTTAGCAGGTGGGTTGGACTAGATGATCTCCAGAGGTCCCTTCCAACCTCAACCATTCTGTGATTCTGTGATTCTGTGATCATCTGAGGAGGCCAAGCAGACCACTGCCCTGGGATGAAGCCCAATGAGGTGGGTCAAAGAGAGGTGTCCCCTTCTCAGCCAGCCCAGGCAAACCAAGGGCTCATTGGCTGTAGGGGCATGGGACACACCAAAGTGTGTACAGGTGCAGAACTGTGAGAAACTCATGAGACATTTTAAGGGGATTGAATGTGAAACTTCCTATGGGACATCTAGGAGAAGGACCAAGGTGGGGAAAGGAAGGGATCCAGGTGGCTTGGGCACCCAAGTCAGCCAGGGAAGAGGCTCACCAGTACCAGCTGTCTCTATTGTCTCTCTGCCAGAAAATCACATCTTGACCTTGCAGGCAGAGCCTGCTCACTGCTCGAACACGTGCTCATTAGTGAGAGGAAGTTTGATTTCTCTTTTGGCTGTTGTAAAATCTTTTGCTCCTCCAATCAGCAGCAGAGGATGATGTTCAGCAAACAGTTGAATACACACCCATACTGAAAACAAATAATTTGCAAACAAGACATACCCTGGAATATGCTCTGACTATTTTGAATATTGAACAAATCTGTCAAAATCAAATTCTGTTCATAGATAATTCGTGAATAGCAGAAAAAGCTAAAATGGAAAATGTTTGATCTGCATTGTTTATGCTGTTCTGTCAGCATCTGAATTATCAAGCAGAAACCCTACTTAGATTCCTAAATGTCAGATCCAAATTTACTTGCCCCCAAGGCAAGTCTGGTCTGTTCAGAGGAGGCCGAGGTGAGCTGATCAGTGCCAGGCATGTACATGCCTTGCATTAGCACTATGCTGGACACCTCTTAACTAAATCTTTCTTCCTTATAAACAAATTATCTGTTTTAAGCCAAACAAAATCATTCAATATATCCGATTTTTCTTCCTTTTTTTGTTTGTGCATGTTTTATATTATAGTAGATTGTTATGAAGGAGGAATTTTCAAAGCGTTTGAATTATTCACCACCTACATTATTTTGTATTTTATTCAGATTGCCATGAAAATTGCCTGTGGATTTAAACACACTCTCTAATAATGTTCACTATTATTATTGTACAAATATGATAATTTTAGTAAAGTTGGCTCAAAGATATGTTTCAAAAACAGCATAAAGAAAATTAAGCCCTTTTGTCTTTATCAAATATTTTTAAAGCCCTCTAAAAATATATTTCTAGATGTTCAAAAAGCTCATTTCTGTAAGATGTTTAAGTGATTTTTACATGTATTTTTAAAATGTTTAAGTGAAAATTCTGAGCTTTTAAAAGAACAAGTGTGTTGAAAAAAAAGGGTGTAATGAGAGTTCTTTGTATATTGACTTTTTAAAAGTGTTTGCAAATAAAATCTGTGTTTAGAACACAAAACTTCTTAACAGAGGCTTGAGTTTGTTAATATCAACTTAGACATCTTACTTTCAAATTCCATCCTTGCTGCAAACTGTACCACTTTAAAAAGAAGAAGTCCTTTATTAAAACAGTATTCTTACACCAGCAGAGTAATATGGGAAGCTGTGATCGGAGCTGGCAGTTGGTTTACTCTTACCATTTGATCACAAAATTTCAGTGCCATCTGTGGGAAGCCACACAGGCAAATGTGTCATCACATCTAATAATGAAAAGAAGAAACAGACAGAACGTGCTGTAGAAACAGACTGCTTTAATTACCCCCCGTACGATGCTTTGCAAAATTTGCAGAGGAAAAGTCCTGTGCGGGCAGGTTGCTGATGCAAAGGAGAATGTCATAACTACGGCAAAACAAGGTTTGACCTTGGGCATTATACCTGAGCAATATCCAAACCATAGATTAATTAACAACACCTTTTAAGCACAAGATTAGGTTACTGCATGCCTTGCAAGACCTCTGAATTTAGCAAAGGCAGGTGGTGCGGGTAGCATGGCATCGCTCTGCCCGGTGAGTAGAGCAGCGCCCAGCTGCACACACAGGCTGGCTGCCCTGTGCCCTGAGATGCAGGAACCATGTGTGGCCAGGGCAAGAGAAGACTCCCTCACAGTTTGTCAAATGTAACAGTCATGCTTAGGAGATAAAAAGGCTGTGATTGATTTTTACTCTGAATGGGATCTCCAGCTGCAATGAGATGGCAGTCGGTACACATCAGCATCCCCTGGTGCTGGCTGGGATGAGGTGTGGTACAAGGACAGTATCTGGGGGAGTTAAAGGACTCTGGGGAATACACGTCACATGTGATCCTTTTCACCTGCAAGCCAACACCCTGTCCCAGCACCTGCTTGGGGTCCCAGACTGCCCCTCAACCCTTCCAGGTGCTTTTGTTTCTTCGTCATTCACATCTAGTCTCAAGTCCTGCTGCACTAATATTTGCAAGAGAGAAACTTGTGATAACTGCTGTTACTTTCTTTATGTTCTTCGAGCACTTTATTTTTTATCTGCTTCTGGCAGGCTCACTGTCCTCCTGGGGTAAGGGACTATGTATGATCAAAAGAGAAGATGTCCAATGGACCATCACAGAACTCTAGGCACTGGGTCATCAGAATTTGGTCTCTGCCAGGAAATAAAGTTGCTTGGGATTTTATTTACAGTCTGAGTCAATCCGCAACAGCACAACCAGGGTTGGCTTTGGGCACTTTGTGGAGGCACCCATGAGTGGTCTCCCCAGTGCCAGCTCAGCACAGCACTGCTGGTGACATCCAAGTTTGGCAGCTGGAGCTCGCAGTCTGCAGACACCTTCCCCTCCGAGGCGGGGGGCTGCAGGGTGATGTGGCTCACGCTGTGCCCGATCGTGCTGCACCACACCGGCCTCTCTGCGAGAGGACCTCTAAGGGGACAGCAGGCATGGATGGAGCTCAGCTCCTGCCATAGCCTGAGACCCAGAGCTGTTCAGCCCGTTTTCCAGTTCAGCACCTCCAGTTAGCAAAGGAGAGTCTGCAGCATGGCGCAGAAGAGAGTGGAGAAAGGCAGCTGACAGCTCCTAGGAACCATGGTGTGCAAGCACATTTCCCATTCTGGCAAGCCTGTCCCACTGAGAATGACACTATAACACTCACAGCTTACAAAAAAGTCAGCAAATTCTTAACATTCCTGTGTGACCAACTGTGGTAGCACTATACATGTGTGCAAAATTGGAGTTAATTTGCTATCCTTGAATGCCACCTATAGGTTACTGTTTTCTGAAATGATCCTGATGTAAAACCATGGAAGACAGAGGGCAAAATGCCATTTCGGATTAAAGCTGCCAAATTTTTGTGTGCTTACTTTGATTTTTGTAAGGTCACTAGTGATCATGTTGTCCTCAGGACAGTTGCATCCATTGCCAGCAGATCGCAATTCCTCTCTATCTGATTTTGCAAATCTTTTCACTCATGGTCATAATGGCTCATTTATGAAACTGTAATTCAAAGACTACTCTTTTGCAGGAACACAATGCTGCAGATTTATCCCTCATTGCAACAAAACCTTTAGTTACTGCACAATACTGTCACACAGCATCCTCTGGAAGGAAGTCACAGGGTACTTTGCAACAAACGAGTTTGAGATCATTAACAAGGAACTCAGTGATTTACAACTGTGCACCTGGCTCTGCTTTCTGATAAGAGACTTTTGAACAGCGTGAATTTGACCCTTCACTTTACACTCTATCCTTTCTATTTATTAATATTTTCCTAATCAGACCAGAAACTTACCATTTCTGAACTCTGTAATAACATGAGATTCCTTTGGCAACTGGTTTATTTGGACAGTTTTTCATAAAATAAATGAAACCATCTAGAGATGGTCAGTTCATTTCAAAGAGGATTCATTCTGCAGGCCACTGAGCATGACCTGCATGGTGCTTATGGCTCTATGCACCATCTTGCAAGAAGACACTGCAAGATCACATTGCCTTACCCCAGCTCAGGCTCAGTGATTCAGGTTCAATGTTTTAAGAACATATAGTATCCTGTTTGTAGTATATGACAGCAAATATTTGGTATTGTATTTGGACAATATTGCTATCCTAACATTATGGAACATCACTTCTATTACTATAGCTTCACTGAAATGCTTGGGAAAAGAGGAATAAAGATTTGCTTCAATATTTTTTTTTAGAAAGCTTCTAAAGGATGTGGATGAATGAGGTATTGCTACAAATATTTTCTTTCTGGTCTCTTCACACCTGCACCTACAGACTATGTGGGAGTAGCTGTATAATTTAACAAATAATGTTTATTTTATTCAACTGTTATGTCTTCAGGACACTTACAAGGAGATCAGCTCAGAAGGTGTTTGATTTGAGCAATTGCATCTCTAGCATAACATGAACTTAAAAGGCAACGTAATAACGGATGTATAACACACATTAGGAAATTCAGTTGATGCAGGAGCTCCTCCAAAAGGTCTAGGCACCTAAGATGTCTCCTAAAAATGTTTCCAGAAGTACATGGTCATTCATTACAACACTGAACCTCATTGATACGGGTAAGAGCAGTAAAAAACACCTCCTCCTCCAATGATGCCAAACTTTTTTCAAAAGTTTAAAGCTCAATTAATCACTGCAGCTCTTCCTCAAATCCTTACTGATTTATCTGAGAACACCTGAAAACGAGTATGCAAACAGCTTGAGATCTGTTTGCTGTACAGTCTAATGAACTGTTAAGTGTATGAGCAAATCCTGTTGCCTGAACCTTTATTGCTGAAGTAAACAATGGATCATTGCAAACACATCCTTACTACATAGGCTGAAAGGTTTCCTACAGTCCCTGTTGCCTTCAAATCTTTGTGAAAAGACTTGGAAAGATCTTTTATATTTATATAAGTTTTGGATATAAGGGTAAATTATATGCAAGTCATGTAATACAGTAACAAATGCAGAGGTAACTAGCTGAAACCAGGGTAAGTTCTCCTAAGATCAATATAGACTGGTATTACTTGTATTATTATTATTATTGCTTTATTATTTCTCTACTGAAGCTATTTGCCTGGTACATCCAAATGTCTTTTAACTGTGGTATAATAATTAACAAATACCTTTGTTTGAATAGAAGTGTGAGCTATTGAATCGCTGCAGTCTTTCGTTTTTTAATCACGTGTGCTAAAGATGCTGTTCAAGCATCTGTCCACATTAGCAGGCTCAGCTGCACATTTGCTCTCACAGAGTCAAGAGAAGGCAGTATTTTCCTGATGACATTCCCAGAGCCATCTAATTGTTTTTCCTCTGTTAAAAGTTTCTCCCAGGAGGTATAAACAACTTGCAGAGAGGAAAAAAAAAAGCACTCAAGGCACCTTCCAAGATGACAAAGCACAAAAAGTTAGGAGGGACATGACTTTTCCTCCTCTTTTTCTTATTTCAGTATTTGAGGTGTTACTTAGTCAGGCCTCAGCACCAGTGACTCAGAAAACAAAACTCCTAAAATTATCCAGAAATGCTGAGAAGAAATTAATGTTTTGCAAAATCCCAGGCAGTGCTATCTCCAGAGATTCCTCTAATGACTGTTCTACTGGAGAGGAGAGCAATGCTTTCCCTCAGCCTCCTTCAGGAAAAATATTGCCCTAAAATTTCCCATCCTCAGCAACAGAGAGTTTGGGCAGTTCTGTCCTCTCCTGCTCATTACGGTACATCTCTCACCTGATGAACTTTTTGGGGTGACAATCCCTTTATCCAGGGAAGCCTTCACTGAAGGGTCCAGTGTAGGCTTGGTGAGCAGCCACAGTAGCTGTGGTTGCTGCTGTCATTGGATATCATCTCCTTGACACCAGTGCCCTTCCAAAGTGGGATGAAGAGGAGAACAAAGTGGTATCATAGAAGGGGTTCCCTGCAAGGGCTGCCTGTTGCCATGGGAGAGGGTGGCGACATACTCCATTTTCAAAGACATACACATAGAGAAGTTTCTCCTAAGCCAGGAACAAGCTTGGCTTTGTCATCTCTGCAGGATCAGGGATGCGATCAGGACTTCGCCAGCGTGTGACCTGGTAAACTGGATGTTGAGATAAGATAACATGCTCTCATCCATTTCTATCAATGAAGGCAGATTTTGGCACAGCTAACGACAAAATTCTTCCTTCTGAACAAAACAGTGCATTTTTATGATTCTGATGCTGGCTGTAATTCAGCTTTTCTGTACCTCAGTTGCCAGCAGCTTCCTCAAATGAATCGGTTTCTGTTCCCTAAACAGACAGATGTTAACAAAATATCTGTGCAATACTTAATTCCAAATACTATAAAGAGAACTTTCTTGGATTTACATTCTGAAAAGAGGACTGTTTGAGGCTGTGCAAAAAAATTTTTCTTGGAAACAAAAGAAGCAGAAGGCATCCCCTTGTTCTAGCTCGGACAGAAGTCTTTGAGATACTCACACAAACCACTTTTCATGTGCTCTTAAATATCTGTGAGATTGCAACATTTCTTTTTGTTTCTACATGGTTCAAAAAACATTAATATTCTAAATGATCTTTGCATAGAAAACTCTAACACTGCCTTTTGATCAAAGTGCCTTCGACTCATTTCTAGTGCACAGACAAATAGTAAACAAAGCTTATTCAGCATTAAACATCCGTCTAGGTTGACAGATTTCACAAGCATCCCATAAAGAGTGGAATCCTACCAGAATACAACTGTGCCAAGTTAACTGAGTACATTGCAGAGGCCAGCATCTGCAAGTCCTCTTCCTATTACTGCCAAAGTCTTGGTGCTAGGTATTACATTTGGAAAAGTATCTTGGCTTTTCCACATGAAACATACTGCTTTGGCACAGATAGCTGGATCAAAGAAGAAAATACACACTGACATTATTTTGATTAACCTTCCAGGGAATCATTTGCAAGAGACCGTAAACAATTCTATAAGGGAAACCTGAAGAATTTGGCAGCACTATTTAATTGCATCCTACCTTAGTAGTCGCTCTTCCCGATCATTAGTCTCAAATGGAAACAGCCCGACAATCATTACCCAATCCCCTGGATTTTCTTTCCATGACAAAGAGTGCTTGAGCCCAACGGAAAAGCAATACCATTTTTAGGAATAGGAAAAAATATATATGGTAACATTTGCTGCGTATCAAACCCATGCCCATTTATGACAATAAGCCAGAATGCATGGATTCCACTTTATGTGTCCTTAAAAAGAGTTCAGTGACTATTAAGGAAGCTATTATTATTACTAAAATACCTTCAAGGCACAAGGGCAAGCAGCTGGGTGATTCCAAGCAGGGCAGCCAAGAAGCTGCTGCAGTACAGCTGCTGTTTGCAGTGCAACCACCTCCAGCTGAACTGTTCACCCCACCTCCCACGTAGGGTCAGTGGAGAGGAAGGCAAGACCTCCAAAACACCTTTATGGCATGACTCATCCAACCTCTTTTACAGTTTAAATAACTGACACGCATCTAAAGAAAAAAAAATTCTCTTTACATGTAATCATAATTTCTCTCGCTGCAATGGATGAAGATTTTCTTTCACTGCTGACCTCTGGCAGGAGTCTGACCACCCTCCCTCTGACCCCTTCAGGTAGCTGAAGAGAGCAATTGTCTCCACCTCAGGTCTCTGGTCCAGCTGAACAAGCCCAGCTCTTAGACAGCCATGTCAGGGGTGGCTGCAGCTCCCGCTCCAATCCCCAACGGGCACCACCTGCATCTCCCCAGAGCAGGGCGAGAAGCTCAGACGCAGGTGGTGACAGGTAGCAGATTTAACAATGTCTCTTTTCAACTATACATATATACCTGAAGCTAAACACATGCCTAACCCTGGCTGATGAGCAGCGCAGCCTCTCTTCCCACGTGGGCTGCCCTAAGGACACATAAGAGCAGTGAGCGCTGTGCTTAGCTACAGTCAGCCTAGCATCCCTATTCAGACTTTAGGTATTACTGATGGTATCAAAACTATCCAGTCACTGAAATGACATTTGGAAAATATCCAAAAGTTCATCTATCAGGAGAAGTTTCAGAGAGAAAAAGCCAAGTGAGGGGTAATAGCAAAACACTTGCTAATGTGACTTGAGTCAAAACGCAGCTATCGTTGCCAGCAGTATGACTATGTTCGCAAGGTAGGTAGTTTCAAAAATAAAAACATTTCACCAGAACAGATAAGTGTTGTTTTAAAAATGGCAGATACTATTTTAGCATTCATATGAGAAACATTATAAATAGGTAGCTTTGAATATAAAGCATGAAAGCCACAAGAAAAGATTGACCCCGCTTATGGTGTTGCTGCCTGGATTATCTGTGGTGTAGCATTGCCCCAGAAGGAATTAGCCTTATCAAGGTTCTTTAACCTCAACGAAGGACAGAAACAATGTTGAAGATGATACATGGATTGTCCATGGGACCTGCCCTCTCAGGTGCTCTTTGAAATTGTAATGGATGATTCTTCTTTTTGTGTGTTTATTACATGATGTTTTACATGAGAGGCTGTAGGTGGCCATTGGATAAGACATGGAAGGTGGGAGGCAAGCAGGAGCAGGCCGGGACACCACCCTGCAGCTGGGCCAGCGTTATTTCCTCAGAAAGACGCAGGCTTTTCCCGGGAACTCAGAAGGGTATAGGTAGAGCTGCTTCTATACTTTTGTACTCTCACTCTATCTAAAAAGTCTTCTGTTTGAAGTGTTCCATTTTTAGCATTACAGATTCCTCCATTTTGAGATGCTCACTTGAAGGAATTTAATCTCAACGTGTTGGTCCATTTGGGACATGTGACAGCAGCAGTCTCTACTTGTCACCATGCTAAAGGATCTGTTGATCAACCTCTATATGCAACTGTGCTAGATATTTCAGCAAAAGTATATGAAAATTTACACAGTATGAAAACAATCGCAGGAAAGATGGCATATGCTGGGCATCTCATGAGGGATTTTATTTTACCAAGCAATTTAATTTTTTTTTTTTTCATTTGAGTATCACGAGAAAGATGAGTGCCAGGGATAAAATTAAATGAAAGAAAGCAGTAACTTAGCACTCTGAGACATGGAGGACAAGAGGTGTTGCATATGGGAGAACACACGATGAGAGATTCGTGGTGTGCTGGAGCTTTGCAAAGCTTTGAAGGCACAGCCAAGAAGATTCAAATGAGAAAGAATGGGCAAAAGGGAGTCAGTGACATGAATCATCAGGGTGTAATGAGAAAAAGGTCAGCAGCCGAGATCATGTTAACCAACTGGGTAGACTGAATAGGAACAAAGCAAATCTCAGGGAGACCAGATTCAATGACAACACAATGTGAGCTGATGATTTGTAATTTTAATAATGCAAAATTCAGTAAATAAAATGTTAAAATAAGCAACTTTAATAATTCATTGCAAGGTTTACTATTTTAGGACTGTTATTTTATAGCATATTTGATTCAATTGCTCAGTGTCATTGTATGTCCTTTCCTTGTAACCATGCCACAACTTAGACATTACAGTGTTTCATAAATGGCCAGCAAATTATAAGGTGTTTCTGGGCTTTTCAATAAATGAGGACTCTGTCTGTCACACTAGAACGTCAGCTTTGAAATAGAGTTACACTCTTGCTCACAGAGGTTTTATATCGCTTCAGGTAGCCTATGTCTTTGGTGCTTGTACGAAACCAGAAACTTTATGTCGGTTTGAATACCATTTAGGACTTCAATAGTTTGCATCCTCAAAGCACTGTGTAAATATTAACCAATGTATACACACAACTTGTGTTAATGCTTGTGTTAACTGTGGGAGTTAAGACCCAGAGGCCGCATCAAAATTTAGAGGTTATGCTGTGTTTATCTTTGCTATATCTGTAAAAGCACTTGTAGGTGCTTTTGGTACAGCTGAAATTTTTGCATGCAGAAATAGATAACCTTCACCAAAATGTATTTTTTCATGATAGTACTTTGTGTTTGATGCTGCAAAATGACAGATGAATGCATATGAGTGCTAATGGTGAGCAAAGGCTCCAAACACTAAAAGCTGTTACATGGCTGACTGAAGGCTTATTAGCTTAGCATTGATCCCAAGCAAAGTCATGGGAAAGACTGAGTGTGACATATGTTATTGTTAAAGCCTGGTTTAAGTATGATGTAAGATGCAAGCATAAGGAAGGCTAAAAACATGCCTTAATGAAAACAATAACATCCCTGTTAAATTTAGACTTCTAAATGTTAGCATTTAACACTGAAATATTGCTAGCATTTTTGATAAGCTTAGTTAATAAAAAGTGACAGCTGACACGATACACTTAGATTTCTGCAGGTTCTTTTACATGATACAGTATGACATTCAGATTAAAAACATTTAACTGAACCACTGAAGCACCTACTAAAAAATATTAAAAACTGGCTAACTGATGGATCTCAGAAAGAAATCATTGATGGAGTGTCTTTTCTAGGCCTGAATCTATTCAGTCGGTTTACTGAGGAGCAGAAGCCATTGGATTACTTCTACAGTTCAGCAAGACCAAGGAGAAGACTGGCTAGCTCAGTTTCACACTAGCGCAGAAAAGACCTCATATATGCCCCCACCTTTGTAGCCACATACTTGTATCTACTCTCTTGTTTTTCTTACTCTGGCATTTTTTTAATATGACTGATTCAGATTTTAGAGTGTTCAGGACAAAGGTCTTCACTCTTGACTTGGAACCAAATCTTATATTAGGTAGTATCAGGCTTTCTGTTAAGTTCAGTGGACTTTGGCTAAGATCCCCACAGTGTAACATTCAAATAATCAAAATTCCACCAATTCCTTCTGCCTAAACAGTGGTGAAAGCTGGACTCCCCAATGACCCCGAGGACCTCTTCAAAGAGCTAATAGGAAACACTGGGCACAGAGACCTGGAAGAAAACGAGCTCCTGTGTGTTGCTAGTGCTTGAGGGTAGTTTTCAGCCATAATAAACAACGGGTAGAAAACCAGCAGAACAGTAAAGCAATAGGTGCATACACCTTGCCCTACACAGTAGCGTAGCCTGCAAGCTTTGGGTGAAAACAGAAGATTTTGGCATTTAGACCCATGCCTTGTGAAAACCTGAGCAAACTGCTCTCTGGAGCCCAGCTGATGGGGTTAATAGCCTCATAGTTACAGCAACTGCACAAGCTGAGATGACAGATGCAATGGACACAGAGAATTAAAATATAATTCACATCACAGCCATGACATATACTTACATTAATTGCCAATCTAATTGTTGCACTATATAATCCATGAAAAAAATGGAGGGAGCCTGAACCTAAATAGAGATTTTATATGGGCAGCAGTAGGCATGAAAAATAAATCAGAAAAACAATGGTGATTACACAATGCTCTTTGAGCCTGTGGCATAGAAGCAAGTGGCTTGCAATTTATCATGCAGCAAAGAAGGCAGCAGGAACCCTATAATTCCTATTGTGAAGCCACAGAATTGTCCTGCAGTCAGCAGTTAGGTATGAACCATTTTATTAAAATACATTTTTGTGCTTTGCAACATAACTTCTGTTCGAGACAATAGGTTTGAATTCAGGAAGGCGAAGAGCATAGGGTGAGAATAGTCTCCAGACTGTAGTGGAGAGCTCTGCAAGCTCAAGAAGACAGAGAGCTATTAGCTCTCCAGCAGTTCCTCATTGTGGGTAATCATATTATAATACACTTTCTTCTCCTGTAGGGGCTGATAAATATATGTATATAAAACAGGTCCAAGATGCATGCTTCTATCATTTTTAAAGACTACCTTTTACTGCGGCAATAACTTGCTCTCTGTTTGTTGTGGTTTAACCCCAGATGGCAACTAGGACCACGAGGCTGCTCGCTCAACTCCTCCCAAGTGGGATGAAGGAGAGAATCAAAAAGGGAAGGGAGAAACTCATGGGCTGAGATAGGAACAGTTTCATAAGACAGCAAAATAAGATATATTAATAATGGTATACATATTAAAAATACATGATGCACAATGCAATTGCTCATGAATACCAGTCCCGTACAGCCCATCCTGGAAGAGCGGCAACCTAGACAGCAGCTTGCACTTGAATACTATTGTGCTGAGGAACCAGCACAGTCCCAGAGAAAACACCACAGTCCCAAACGGCTGATTGATCCCGGAAAGAGAGAAAAAAGGCAAAAAACAGAACCAGAAAAGCTGGTTCCATCTATACATGAAGCATGATGCTAATGGTAGGGAATATATCATTGGCCAGCCTGGATATCAATTTGGGTGCTGTCCTGTTATCCTCCCTCCCAGCATTTATATGCACCCACAGCTGGAACATTGAAAAAGTCCTTGGTCTCCTTGGCAACAGCCAAAACTCCAGTGAGCTCTCACATTCTTTTCATATCAACTCTAAAACACAGCCTAACTACTGGAAAGGAAACATTAACTCTGTTCCGGAGAAGATTAACTCTTTCTCTTTGGAAGTTCAGGTTGTTATCACATTATTCTCATACTAAAAAGGCCATGCTGCTACTAGAAAAGAAAAGATTCTTACTACTATGAAGAAAATTAAGTGTACCCCAGTAAAACCAGCACACTATTTAACACAGGCAAGTTAAAAACTTGCTAGAACATGGGCATCTTTCCTAGTCTCTTTAAACATACGGCCTCTGTAGGAGGGAGGAGGCTTTAGCTGCTTCCACTACAAACAGCATAAGGAGCTCACTCTGTCCTTTATCGTACCAAGCTTGTTGTGGCTTTCATTTGACAAGATTACATATACGCAAACTTCAGATAATGCAAGTTGGTTTAGCTTGATCTGATGTTCATAGTGCGACTCTGTCTTGTTGGTCTGGGGTGCAGGGAAGAACGATCATACAAATGCATGCTCCCTTTTAAAAATTCTGTACATGCCACAGATCTTTTGGGAAGAATCCTGGGGAAACTGTGAGCTTTCTATTCAATTGTTACCAAGCCTTTGAAAATACTTTAAGATTTCAACAAAGATTGAATAAAGACATTGTGGTCCAGACCTGTAATTTTTTATGGCAAAAATGCCACTCCAGCAAACAACCAAGTTAATAAGAAGAGATAGGTCTCAGAAGAGGTTTTCCAGCCCTTTGTCTTTCTCAATTATGATGGATCTTTACAGTAATTTAGAGATCCTATTCAATAATGCAACATAAGGATGCAAGACTATTGTTATTGAGGCAGACCACAGGTTTGTTGAGCATTGTATCCTCTTCCTGACTGTGGGCAACAACAGATGAACACTAAAGCAAGGGAAGCAGGCAGTTATATTCCCCAAAGTTCTCTTCCTGACTCAAAAAAATATAGCTCAGAGACTTTCTGAACAAGAGGTATGGCCTTTGCATTTAATGGCTGCTGATAGGTTCTCTTCAATGAATTTGTCTGGATGTGGTTTTGATGCTGTATAAATTCTTAATGTTCACAGCATCCAAACTTGAGGGGTTACACAGATTATCTGCATAGTATGTATACCCCACCTCCTTTGTTTTGAACCTTCTGCCTGCTGATATAACTATATGTCTCTTAGATCTTGTAACTGGAGGTGTCAGAACAATCATTCATTCCCCACTAACCCTTTCTGAGCTGCTCCTTATCTTATAGATCTCATATGCCCTGAAACTATTGGTTTTTTAAGGCATATAGATATTTTTTGAAATAAATTTAGCTTGCAAGTAGAAAGTAATGTAAGATTTAACCTCTTAGCAGGATAGAAAAACATCATCACTATCTTCAGACATCATAACAAAATGCACATTGGCCACAAAGCACTTTAGCAATTTTCCTCTCTCACTCCAAGACAAAACTTTTATTCCAAACTATCATATCCTGAGTGATGCAACATTGTTCTTCTTCCAAATTGTGTTCTGCAGCTGTACACAAACAGGTTAGTCACCAGAGAGCTTCTTCCTATCTTCAGTGTCCTCTAAACAAATTCCAAAATGTGACTGGTCTCCACTGAGTGGGGTATGTTACCGTAATAAGCATGCTTTTCACAGTGAGGCAGTTCTCTAAAGGCTTTTCTGAGGTTGTGCTTGCATAAATAAGCTGTATTTGAATAACTACCTCATTTCACTGGGAAACAAGCAGTATGGGAAGCTTCAACATCAAAAAAGCGCCTTAAATCATACAAACCTTCAAGACATTCTGACTCAGCATTATGTTCCATTTCCATCATTTACAGGAAATGGAAAATTATCAAGTTTCCAAGGGTGCTTAATTATCTTGGGTCCCTTTTAAAACTGCTGTCTTTTCAAGTCTGTCTCATTTGACTAGCACAGGATTGTGATGTAAGATAATAAAATACACCTTGAGAACAAATCAGTAAAACAAGGAATGCCTTATCTTAGGAGTTCCTTTCCAAACTAGCTGCAATGCCTTCACCTACAAATCTTTGCTCCTTTCCTGACCACAGCAACATCAGAGACAGGTTTTCTGTTCAGCTTCCAGTAGCCAGGAGGTGGAGTTGTGAGGCTTCAGCATGGCCCAGCCTAACTCATAGCCCACCAGCCTCTTCAGATGATCAATCTATTAGACATCTATCTTCTGAAAATAAAAAATGTAAAAACATTCAGTTTTTAATAGATCATAAAGACCATATGCTTCTGAATTTGCTGCACGGACATATTTTGTGTGGTTAGCAGAAGCCAGTACTTCTTAGGGGAAAACAATGTTGGAGAAATGGTGCAGAGAAAGGAAAACAATACGAAATTTTCTGCAGTCAGTCCTGCTCAGACAATATAGATCTGAATTTCAATTCACTGTAAACAAGCAGCCCATCTCCAATCGTGTCAGCAGTTTTAATGTCATGTCATCCAATCAACACAGGTTGTGTTCTGGGAATCAGAAAACACTTCCGCATTCATGGGAGAGAGCATATTTTGTCTTGTTCTATTAATTCCTTCTACTGAATTGTACCTCACTTAGCATCTTGCTGAAGGTAGAGATCAGCATTCACTTTCTGGTGTTGGCGAATGCCTGTCTCGACACCACAGCCAGTTCACACATGCTTCCATACTACTGTACAGAAAGAAGGAGCAAATCACTCTACAGAGAGTGGCATTTCTTCTTCTGTAATGAAGTCTGAGGCTACCACTTGTGAACACACTTTTGAAGGTGAAGTACTTATTTGAAATCACAATTTGCTTGAAAATACTGAGTTAGTTCTTCAGCTGCTGAAGACTGGCAGAGATCCATTTAATTCAATGGAGACATGCTAATTTGAACTGAAGAGCTGACCCTCTGTGCCTACCCACATTAAATTATTATTATATTAGACAGATTGCAGATAATTATAATCCTGCATGTTTCAGTTTATTGACACTGTGTCTGGGAGCACTTTCTTAAAGGAATTTAGCCAGTCATCTGCCATTCACTTCAATTACAGAAACGCACATACAGGCTCCCAAACGAAAACTGAAAAAAACCTAGCCCAGAAATAAAAGACTATAAAAACACAGCAACTGGCAGAGAAATTATAGGCTGGTCTAATATTTGATCTGCTTTCAACTAATTGTAAAAACATTGTCTACCAAGCTGGCAAGATGTGAATTACTCCTTAAATGGCAATTCACGAACCTTGTCACGCAACATCAATCTACACACGCAGGTCCTGTTCCACTCAGTTCTGGACCAGGGCTGCTCTTAGCTCTCTTCAGACCATAAAGTTTCTTCTTGTTTTAATTTCTCAAGAACAGATGTCTCCTGCCTGACAGCGTATCACTGCCTTTGATCTGTTTGCTCTGGGAGGAGGAGGTGAAGAGCCACAGACTTGCCTCCTGCCACTCACTGAACTCAGTGCCACCAGCACAGAGCCTCACCAGCATGGCATGGCGGGCCCGTCGTGTTATGGAGATGCTGTCCCACTGCTGTGGTGGTGATGCTGCCTGTCCTGATCCATGATGGAGACTAAACAGAGGTAATGTTACCTCCTGTCTGGATGTTCCCATGAAAATGTAAAGGGGCTTTGTAGTCTATGTGATCCTCCTTTTTTGTTTGCTTTTTTCCCCTGTATGTTAATTTCACCAGTAAAAGACTGTGAACCTGGCTTAACAGATAAGTATAAACCCTCTCCATATTGTAGTTAGTTTTTGTCTGTCTTAGTAAAAGAGGGTTAAATTTCATCCTACATTGTTAAATAGAAAGTTGTGAATTACATTGTATGATGGGATAGGTACTACAATCACCTTACCATGCCATTTACGCAAACAAATTTAATCACACCAAATTTAGCCAAAAGGCAAACCATCCCATCTCTGGTACCTGAGATAGCTCACAAATCACTATATTGCCATACATCTTGGAAGAAATAACCCCCTGCAACAGCAGAGGCTGGGGCCAGCCATGGGTGGTGGTGGAGAGGCGGCAGCACAGCCCAAGTCTGCCCTGGGCTCTTGTGCCAGGGAAGGGCAGCACGTGCTGCATGTGAAAAGTGCAGCCAACAGATCAAGGGACATTGCTTATTTGCCTCTCTCTGGCACTTGTGAGACCACATCTGGTGTGCTGTGTCCAGATTTGGGTTCCCCGGTACAGTGGTGACATTAACAAACTGGAGATTCCACAGAAGGGGCATCGAGAAGATTGCAGAGTGGGAGCATGAATCAGGAGTGTAAATATGTAAGGAGATGGGAAGAATTGGATTTGTTCACTTTGAAGGTGAGAAGGCTAAGGGAAGATCTTATTGTCTTCGTCAACTACCTCATGGGATAATATAGAGAAGATGGAGCCAGCCTCTTCCCAGAGATGAACAGTGAAATGACAAGAGACAATGGACACAACTTGTATCAAGAGAAATTTGGCAAGATGTAAGGAAAAGTATCTTCATAGTGAGAGCAAACAAATTCTGGAACAAGCTAATTATGGCATTGGAGGCACCTCCAGGGTGTCCTCCAACCTGAACTATTCTGTGATCCTGTATGGCATGGTAATGGAAGAAATAGATGTTCTGAGGGGATGTGAGGTTGTGCTGGTCTCTGGGAGGCCCAAGGGACTCACAAGGTCTAGATGCTACTTCTGAATGTGCCCCCAACATCCCGTGTGACCAGCCACTCTGAGGTAGCTTAGGCATCATTGACTCCTGGTGAACCTGGGGACAACAGAAATGCTTGTGTTGTGTGAGCAATTGCCCCCTGACAACAGCAAGACATCAGGCCTAGCCTAGGATCACTCCATTATCTTTCTCAACTGAAAAATAAGGATACATATAGTGAGACAGATTAACGGCATTTGAAGGATACCTACTCTGTAGCTACGGAGGCCATCATATAGGAAAGGAAAACATCTATGAATAACACATACTGACATCCAATACTGCAGAAACCCATCCATTTTATCTGCCAATGTATCTGGAATGGAAATCAGCTGGGAGGGATTGTAAAGTGGAGAATGTGAAAATATGATTGTAAATGTTTGGTAAGTACTTTTCAAGGCAATATTAACATTAATAATTCCTGCTGGCATTTGGACCTCCCTTGTCACCCACTCACTTTGGCATTGTATCATACATAAAAAACTTTTGCCATTTAAGCTAGTTAGTAATGTCCTCCAGTATTCCCACTAGCACTTAACTTTCAATTTGTCATAATTTAGCATTCCCAGTGCATCTGTACAATTTTTTAACTACTTCTTCCATATATGGATAATGCCATGTGTTGCAGAAGGCAGTATCCAGAATAATTTACAGCCTGTGGAGGTCCAAATTTCACTGAACAGCATTCTCTGATTCATGAACTGTAGCACCACCTCTGTCCAGTCTAGGACCAAGGAGCTCTTTGTCATTCAAAAAATAGGAGCCATGCACTGCCCTTTGTATATATTGAAACTGCTGCTGAAGCCAACAGACCTGTGTGCACAGGAGAGATCATGAGACTATGGTCTTACCATAGTCATGCTGTGGTACATAATCACTGCAGCGGATATATGCTTATACAGTACACCACAGTGCCACATAAAGGTACTCAAATCAGCTGAAATACTGATACACTATTTCAGCAATCCATTAGGATGATTTATCTGTTTCTCACCTTTAATAGTAAGCTATACAGATACTACAGTATCTTCTTGCAACCATGAGAGAGGTACCTCCAGATGCTGATTGCCTCGATCTTCGCAAGAAAAATTGCTAGCAGGCAGTTCAGCAGGGTCGCAGTGACCTCAAACACACTTGGAGTGCCTTGGCATGAGAGAAGTCTTTGGGGGATCACTGGCCAATATAAGGAACATGATGAAGCAGGTATATGAAATGTAGCAGTAGTAATATTCCCGATAAGCACGTAACTTTTCATAGCTGCAAGATTTTGAGTTTATTTTCTCATAAGAACTCTAGGGTAACTCTAGCTCAGGAGTGACCAGCTCTCTACAGACCCAGAATTAAGAATTAAAATGAACACCAGTGAATAGCCATAAGCTTTTAAAAAGTACTGGATTTCATATTTTCCTGATATTTTACCATCATCTTTATTACAAGCAAATTACACAAAATTGGAAGTATGACTGGCCTATCTTTATTACATATTAAATTTTGATACCTACCTAAATAAATGCTGGATGGTGGTGCATGTGCCTTTTGGTGTAACTGGCATTCAGGAGATGCTGCCTTGCACTTACACCTGATGTGGTGCTTTTACCCCATGGTCAGGCAACGCAGAGGAGCAGATGGCCACCAAGGCCAGGTACTGCCTGTATTGCTCCAGGGATGCTTCGGTGGGTGGGGGCAGCAGCCCCCAGGGCTCAGCACATTGCTCCAAGAGCTGTGCTGCCAAAGACACCCATCCAGCTACCGAGACCAGCTGTCCTCCTGGGCTCTGTGCTTTTAACTGGGAACAAGAGGGAACCTGAAGCAGGTGAAAGGGAGGGCAGGGGGCTGTGGTAGTCTGATCCTGGGTAGATATTTTTGCCAAACATTGTTTTCTTTCTGGTTGTCTTTTCATGTGAATATGTGAGGGTTTTTATTCATGTGTTGTTATGAGCAGGGAGCATCCTAAACAATTCTTACAGTAATAGATAATCTATAAATTTATACTGGTTCTCTTAGTTCCTTATGGATGTCTCAAAAGTATATAAAAGATGCAAGTTAAATAAACATATATATTTCTTAAGGGTATATAATTGGCAAGAAGCTACAGTTTAACATCTAACGTAGAGTAGCAACAAGCACAGTCTGCAAAGGTTTAAGGGCTTTATCAGCAGCGTGATCTCATGGTCCAGCTTATAGTAAACACAGAAGGGCTGAGTATGACTGTTAGCAACAAGACTGCCATGGGCAGAAAATAGTTACAGGAAATACCGGTCACTAGAACAAAAGAAAATTCTCTTTTAGTCCCACCTCCGCAAACACTATGTTCAATGCAAAACTGGAAAATATTTTTTTAAAAACAAGACAAGTGTTTATTTCAAACAAAATAAAATGCTCAGCTCTAGACCTAAAAAAAGACAGTACTGATATGGGCATACAGAAGATGCTACTTTTCAGGGAAGCATTTGCCTTGCTAACACCCTGTCTATCTGTGAGACAAAAATCACACAAACATATGAAGATGATAAAATGGGGTTATCCACAGGGGTAAGCACAATCACAAGACGGAGAGGCAGAAAGCCTGCATTTGCCAGTTACTCAGCACGCTACTACTTGGTCTCTCTAAACGGACAGTTGCTGCTCCTCTTCTCATGCCCTTGTTGCCGCAGGGCTTGCTCTTCTCTGCCAAGGCCCTGCCAGTTGCATCCAACCCAGGTGTGCATGGGCCTCAGAGGTCTTCTGCTGCTTGCAGACACACCATCTCCCACTCACTAAGTAGACCCACCTGTGTTTGTTGAATTGACACCTCCTTTGGACACCTTGAGGTGTCTGTAGTCATTAATTGATAATGAATACTAATCTCTTTGTAAAGCTCTTGGAGCTGCCCCTTGACTGCACCATGACTGGTGAAGAAATCTACAGTAACATTACACAGCCATCCACTCCTCATTAAGCTCATTTGTTTCACCACTAATCCTTCATCTAGTGCAAAGTAAATTGAACCTGACAAGCCCTTCACCCAGGCTTGAAGTAGCTTCTGGGAAAATCCTCGTGGTTCAGTCTTGGTGTCAAAGCAGGTGGGGGACAGTAAGTGCTGCCCCACAGAAATGGTTGCAGGTTCGGCAGCACCATTCCAGAAAAGCGAAAATGACCCACTTTACAAGTGTGGCTGCCAAGCACTTCAGAACCTAGATGGAAAATAGAACTTTTTGGTCCATTAGGGAACAGGGGCTTCTTCCTCATATCGGGCTACAAGCCAGTTCTTATACTGGGAATTCCAGCTATGGGAGATTTTTAGAAGCAGACATCCACAAGCTTAACTCTAGCTGGAGCAGGGCTCCCTGGTTTGTTGTTAGCCACTTGTCTTCTCTAAAGTTGTATGTCAACTTGTTTCTATCTTTACAGAATTCTGTTCAGAACTGCCAAAAATAATTCTTAAGAGATGTGCTTAGGAAATTTTGTCCCAATAGACTTTGTTCTCATATAGCTTCTACTAGATTATTTCAGTCAACTGAACAAAGTTTTCCATCCTTTTCAATTATTCTTTTTTTTTTTTTTCTGAGATGTTATTTATACAGCAGTGTACACAGTGCTTTCCAGCAGGTAGGTATGTCAGACAAAGAACAATGTCCTCTCGACAGCCTTTGCAGCCTAAAGCAATGAACAAAACAGTAAGAGTAAGGAGGCAAGGTCACTGCAGTTCAAATATTTAATGGAACAAAAGCAATGGTAAGAATGTTTGAAAAAGAAAAAAATATTTGTCACTGGGTGGGTTTTGTTCACTTTATTTCACACATCTATAATGCAAGGACCCATGTCTGAGCTAGTCACCTGGAGCATCCTTTCTGGTGAGAAACAAGTTTTTTTAGTGCTGAGATTCACCTAATTCGGACACCTTTGGGAAGACAGGAATCATGTGTTATGCTCTACTTATCATATCAACCATTCTCTTCATTGACTTTAACACAGCCAAACTGACCAGCTCAGATGTGGATATCTACATTTAGTAAGATGATTCCAGCCTGCTATTCTAGCCACATGACAATGTCTGTTTTAAGTCCTTTGTAAATGAAATTTCTACTTGACAAAGCTTCAAGCAGTGGTTCCCCATTCTTTTCCACTGGGGGAGAGCTTTTTCAAAATTCCCCATTCACAAACATTTTTTCCTGGAGATAATTGCTAGATTAGCTCAACTGAATCAGCTGTCTCGTAGGCTGCACTCTAAATCAGATTTGGTTATAGACGCCTGTTTTTTAAAAGCTGTCTCCAGATATTTTTTGTTGTTGTTGTTTTAAATAGATTCCTGTGTATGTGCGGTTTACAGCCCTGCCATGGAAACGGCTGAGTCAGAGCAAACCGGGGTTGCCCTGACTTAGGCTTTTACATGACTGATCGCAAGTTGGGACAGGATAGCTAGGAGGAGGCAGAAACCTTTTTACTGTGTTTGTAACCTGTGGGGTACTCCATGTCACCATGTCCTCAGCCTCCATTGCTCCCACTCCTGTTTAACATGGTCACCCACCGTTCGCAGGAAAACATGGACAAACACCCAGCAAGGGTTTGCCTGACACCCTGTGACTGCTGTCAACCCCAACCTGAAACCCTCGCCTTTGAGGAGGAGAGTGAAACGCAGCACAGAGAGGACAAGTGCACCAGATGCTGAGCACCTCCATGTCCCTGTGCCACCAAAAAAAGCTGAGGATGCTCAGCGCTTGGTCTCACACTGAAGGCTGTGAATGTTGTCACTAGAGAAAATAAATTTTATTTTCTCCTGCAGGGACTGTGCTGGGAGTATGAAGCCACTTTTGCTCTGGCACTGAGCAGCTATGAGAGTGCAATGATTTGATGGCAGTCGTTACCGAAGCTCATTGATCTGGAATGGAAAGTCCTGCCTCCCCATTAGCACTGCTAAACCTGAATCAGTTAGTGTCCTATATGAGACATCCGTTGGTTTTCTATTTAATAATTTCAGTAACTCTGCAATATGAAACATTCTCAATCCAGCCCCTGTGTGTGGGAGGGTGTGAATGTTTCCAGCTCGTAGTAATGAACGCCTTGGCACAGGCGGTTGCAACAGGCATAGGACTGTGAGCACCGCTTCCAAAGCCCAGCTCCAACATCTTGATGCACCCCAGTGCTAATGCAATTCGCTTTGCTCTGTGCGTGTGGCATGGTGAGATGACCCAGGCAGAGTGACAGAACAGTACTCAAAAGACCCTGACACTTATCTTCGCTTTGTTACACACTAGAAACTAATCACATTCCTTACATTAGCCTCTTCAGTCTGAAAAAGGCAGTGCCTAAAAATCTGAGACGCCCAAGACAACGCAACATCACTCTGTGGTGCCTTGGTGGCACAGAGGAATGTACCCAGATCAGCTCAAAACCAGTCCCCCCTGCAGGCCATGGGGCAGAAGAAGGCAGGTGTGGGTGCTGCCTGCTCTCCTCCTCACCACAAAACCTCTCTCAGCTGCATTCAGGAGAACTTCGAATTCTCTGTCTGTTTTCGACATAAACATCGTCTTCCTCTTCAGTCCTGAAGCCAGGCTCCAGTGGAGACCTGGAGCAGCACAGAGAGTATAAAACACTTCTGCTTTGACTTTTCTGACTACTCCATGAATGCATTAACATTTTAGCATTTTTGCTGCATTATGGCAACACAGAAATGTTGATGCCATTTAAAATTGATCCCAGGAAGCTAATGAAGTTATTATATGTTGCCATGGTATGCAAATCACATTTGCAGCAGAAAACCTGTATAATTTAGCCAATCGTATTATTTCTTCTAAAATGAAACCATACATTTCAAACTTTAAATAAATTGAATGAAAAATATAAGGTAAAGGGAGAAAAAGCAAAGTATCATCGAATGAAACAAGTTGATAATAGTTTATTGTGCATGGTTTAATTATGAAAAGCACATTCTTCTAAACAATACAGTACATGCTAAAACTGAATAGATATAGATGTTAATTGTCTTCTCCATTACAAAGACAGAGCTAATGCCAGGGATTTGAGACAAATAGCACTTAACCTCCTGAACCCCAGATGAAGAGAGAGACAGATGTTTGCTTTTGATCATTCTGGTCTTTTCATGATCTGAATCAATAAGTACCCCTTATAGCTTTGAGTCATGTTTCTAATTAATCAGCCTCTTGGGCCTGATTTACAAAATAAAATATAAATCAACGCACATTTGTAAATTCCAACAAGCATCCTGGGCCAATGCCATCTCAATAAAATAATTAAAATGCCATCAGCCAGTTAACTTGCCCTCGTCTCTGCCAAAATACATATACTGTCAAATGCCAATTCATATTTGGGGTGGTAAGGAAAAAGGTATTTTGAAGATACGATAGCTGCAGTAAATATAATATATAAAATACATAAATCTTAATATAACAAATTAAAGCTTCACTTTTCTTTGTTAGTGCAAGGTCTCGCAGAAGGAGAATTGATAAGGAATGCTGTTGACTATGAAGAAGTATATGATCCAGAAAATACTCAGTGAAGCTCAGAATTAGCTTCTCTAAGTCAAATGCAGCAGGTAAATCCCACATTATAGAGCAAAACACATACAGTGCCACATCGGGGCTTGACTTTTACAAAGACAACAGCCTGTGTGGGACCCCACTCATTGGGGAGCATCCAGGAGACAAATTGTCCATTAGCAATCTGATTAATTTTCCCTTCTTTTACTTACTGTTATGCCTCATGTGTACTAGGACAAATGTGTAAGGACAAATTATCAAAAACAGCCTCTGAAATCCCATCTGCCCCTCTCTGCATTCCCAGCTTTGTGTACACGCTGTCGCTTGCTGCTTCCAACAAAAGGCCAGATTGGGGTCTCGTTGACACCAGTGAAGGAAGGGAGATAGAAATTAGCACATTTAAAGTGGAAGCCAAATGTCTACAGCTCCACATATGCAAAAGGCGACACTGGAATTTCCCCATGAAGGGTTTTTAGTGAACAAGTCAAGTGAGATGTGCGCCACACATTGAAGATCAACTAATTGAATATCTGTAATTATGAGGAAGTTATAAAATCACACAGGCCCATCAACAGTACGCAAGACGCAAGAAAGAATCCTTAAGGAAAGAAAAGTTAAAGGTATAGAAACATATAGGAAATAAGATAGAAATACATCTTTTTGCCAGAACAGATAATGCTAAACTGTCCTGGTATTTTGGAGTTTTGTATGGCAATTGCTGATGAAATGTCCTAAATTTCATTTAACTAAATTTAAGATAATCTACATATGGTGCCATATGAGAAACAGTTGAGCTAGAAAAGACCAGTATTAATGTAAGAATCATAAATTTGCTCAGAAAATGACTGGGATGCTAATGGAAAAAGAAATAGAAAAGTTACTGGTGGAACTCCCAAAACACAAGTCTTATGATGGAGAGTGCTTAAAATTTTTGCGGGTAACACTGGCACAAACATAAGGATGCATAACATGAACTGGGTGCTTCTGACAGCCACTGGGAATTACCAGCATCATGATGGGGATTCAAAGCAGCACAAAAGAAAAACCAAATGACTCAAAGACCTGAAGGAGAGGAACAGAATAGTAACATAAGTGGCACAAAAGGGTTATTAGGATTTAGTGAGAAGGATGTCAAAACATTTTCTCTTTTGGCTACTCCAAGCCAACAGTCTGAATTCTGTAGTGCATCGTTCCGCACAGAAGTTTTAGCAACCATCACCCACAGTTTATCTCAGCGTTATTAATTTTGAAATCAAAGTGAGATAAAGTGTTCAGCAGAGATCTCTGTTGTTCTGCACCTGCGTTTCATCAGGGTCAGAAGCCAAGTTGCTTTCTGGGCTGGGGATGACAGACTTGTTTCAAGGTCGAGCTGCAGGAGCCCTGGGGAAATGAGAGGGGGACAGGCGCTCTCACGGCAAGCAGGTCTGTGTGGGCTACTGAGCCGCTTCCAGCAAGAACCCAAGGTGATGCTGCTAATACATATCCCAAATGTTCAGTGAGCTTTCTTTTTGGCAGACTTTCCTCTTTCTTTTTGGCAAACCATTCTGCTCTCTGCAGTAATGCCACAGCTTTGATCTGACAGCCCCAGGGCCCGAGAGCTGGGAGCGCTGGAAAGATTTGGGCAGCACTAACATCAAAGTCCGCCCCTTCTGAGCACCTTCAGCACTGGTCCTGGATGGGATTTACTGGGTTGCCTTGCCGATATGCAAAGGGGAATGAAGGGGATGAAGAGAGACACGGACCTGCTGGAGGTCACACTCGTTTCAACAGCAGTCTGCGTAATTCTCCATGGGTGCTTTTGGACACAAAGGCTCACAAAGGACTTTGGTTAGGTGCTGGTTTGCAATCAGTTCTAAAATATAATTGTAGTCGTGTCTACCAATGAAATCAAGTAGCTTTACACTGGAAGTAGAAGGCTGGGAAGTTGGCACAGGAGTTCTGATTTTGTCCATCAGAGGCTGTGTGGCTACATTTTGTCACCCTGGCATAGAGGCCCATGGGAATCGATATAACAGTCACTATTTGGAAGACAGGTATGTGAGGATGTGCTTGAAAAGTAGCACCACTTATCTGGAGAACCCCAACCTGGGCAAAACCTCAAGCTGGAATTCCCTCTGTTAATATTTTATGTGTATTAACTTAGTTTATGTTAATTCACATCTGCTTCCACATTAAGAAGATTAAGAATTTCTAGCCATTTATTTGTGGGAAATAATGTTTTGTAAACACTCTAAGAGCAAGCTTTTAGTAATGGGTTTCTAGGTCCTTGGCCTTTGGTGGACCATGTTGTGATAAAAACAGTCCTGCTCAGTACCCCTGGAAATGATGATATAATAGTCTTCATAGGTAATGAAAAAGACTAATGTCTTTATTTCATTGTTCTCCTGCTCTGAACTTAGGGAAAGACACAGAGAACCAGAGGAATACAAATTACATCTGTTTCCAACTCTACAGCCTTACTACACTTTATAAACTGGCAAAGCAGAGATGTCACCCACTCATCACAGAAAAGGGAAGCAGTGTATTGCTTAATGGCTAATTGAGTAATCAATGTGCTTCATTGCCTTAAAAGACTATAACACTATAACACTTAGAAGAACCAGTGAAATTTAGGGCAAAAGGAAGCCTTGCAGCACCTGGAGGCGGAGGGAGCTCAGCCCTCCACAGGATTAAGTACAAGAGGGTACAGAGGGTATTCGAGGATTTTACCTCTCTCATCCTTTACCCATCTACAGAGTGCTGTTTTAATCTTGTTTTTTTTCATTTTTAAATTACTAGAATAGGTTTTTAAAGGTTCCTAATTTCCTATGCTGCAATTTTCTGCAAATATGAATAACTGTATATGGTTATTAATTATCAATGTCTACAACAATAATTTCAAAGACTAATTACTCTTATGCATCCACAATTAAATTAAGTTGCAGAAGCTGGAAGCTGCTCATGTTATATGAACAGGACAGAAACAAAAACTAGAAGCTTCTCGTTCTATTTTTTCCAATTCTACTTGTGGGCATTCTCAACCGGCACCAATGGACACCAGTGATAAGGAGATGTCAGTAACAAGAAGACAAAAGTGTCATCTGAGCTGTGCATCTTATTTGCAAGAGTGGTAGAGTGGCTTGGACCATCTGTCGCAGGGGAGTGATAACTACTAGGTTGAAAACAAACATGAGACCATGTAAAACTGAGAAGAGAATAAGCTTTCTACAGAAGAAGGATAGATTATAAAATATTTTACATCAATGTTGTGCTGAACATATTAAGCCAGAAGAAACAGAGAAATTAGGCCTATGGACTGAGGCTAATTTTATACTTATTTTTATACTGGTGATAAACACAGCTTTACATATATGTCAAATACTGGCAACGCCCGAAGCAACTGGATTTTTTCTTGAGAAGAGGCCATGTTCTGGTCTTTTGCCTAATAGAGGATGCTGGGCGGAGTCTGTAGGCCAACCTTGCATGGTGGAATATCATTAAATGGTAAATTCTAAAACTTACAGACCTTCTAATGAGTGCAAAATCTTTATTCCATGGCTGTAGTTGCATATGCAGTTTTCTATCACTGTAGCAGTATAATTGTTTATGTCTTTTGTATCTTATTCCTAAAGATAGCTCAGTCTAGCTGGAAGCTAAGTTTTTCAAAGCAGTAAAATCACTTCCCATTAAACAAATGTATTTTTAAGCTGTGATTAAGCTGTATAGCAAGAAACAAGCAAGAATCTGATGTAAATACAAACATACTAAGTGCAAAATATTCAAAAAGCACATTTATACCCTAGGATCTTGCAAAATTATTTGAGTTTTGTTTGTTTTTTAAATACCTTAGATGCCTGATTCTCTTGGGAAAATTGCACCTGGCCACCAAAATCTCTGTCATGTTTAGAAGTGAAGCACATGGAAATGGGACAAAAAGGAAGTGTCCAGATACTGGGGTGATGAGAGCACTGTAAACATGTGGCCAGATTTCTTATCTATTAAAAAAAGTTGTGCTGAACAGCTGCCAAATTACTCCTGCCACACACCAGGACTATCGTCCCTGCTGTGAGGGTGTAGTGAGTGTATGGGGACTGCACATGAAGGTCGGCACTCCTGCCTACATGCACCCAGACATGACTATAACCCTGCTGCTGCTTTCAGCCCTGTCCTCTTCACAGTACAAGATCTGGCAGCTGGGAACTTCAAGCAAGGGAGCACAAGTCTGATGAGGAGCGGCTGAGGGAACTGGGGCTGTTCAGCCTGGAGAAAAGGAGGCTGAGGGGAGACCTTATCACTGTCTACAGCTACCTGAAAGGAGGTCGTAGCATGGAGGGTGATGGTCTCTTGTCCCAAGTAGCAAGTGATAGGACAAGAGGAAATGGCCTTAAGGCGCACCAGGGAAGGTTCAGACTGGATATTAGGAAACATTTCTTCATGAAAAGGGTTGTAAAGCACTGGAACAGGCTGCTCAGGGAAGTGGCTGAGTCACCACCCCTGGAGATGCTTGAAAGACACACAGATGAGGTTCTTAGGGACATAGTCTAGTGACAGTGTTAGGTTAATGGTTGGACTCGATGATCTTGAGAGTCTCTTCCAACCAAAATGATTCTATGATTCTATGATTTATATCTTGGGGCTTAGCCTCTCCTCTGCTCCCTTTTCTCCCGGCTGCAACAAGCCTGAAGTCCCCTTTGATCATTACACAGGGAGGCCCCTATGTTAGTGGTTGCTATAGGGCCCAGTCCTACCATGCTTGCCCTTGGGAGCAGCCTTGAACATTTTCTTATAAATAAGAATTCTTTTATTCCTAGAGCCTAAAGCTCTATCATTTTCCTTGGACTGAAAATCAAAACTGTAGCATATCATAAGATATGTGTTTAAGTCTTCAGCAGATGCAGATAATGGCACAGATTTCTCAGATTAGGCTCAAGAAATTCTTTGATACTTTAAAATAATTAAAATGATCTGGCATGCAAATGTCAAAATGGAAGAAATTTAGCAGAAAATGGAGGAAAAATGGCCAGATCTTCCTATTGTCACTTGCTGTACATCTCAAAAGATAGCTGATTCCCAGCTCTGTATGGGTTCCAGCATTCAGTGATTTATTGGGTAATTCAGCATTTGCCAGTATGTCTTGTGCTAATTAAATGCATCGCACTCTATTCAGAAATGTCACAATTGATTTGTCTTCTGCAAGCACTGACTTTATTTCAATCTTCTAAAAAAGATTTTATGAGCCCCAGATAACTTATCCTGGCACATTCATCTCCCAGGGCAGCTTTTGCATCTGAGGGCAGCATGGGAAGAAACCAACAGTGAACATCCAATACAAATGTCTTCTTTGGACAGCCTATTTATCTGATATGTGCTGTATATCCAGGAGTAGGTAGCCTATATCATGAAATTACAAGCTGTTCCATTAATGTATAAAAACACTTCAACATGACAGAAGCTAATATACAATATTGGCAGATTTTATTGGTTGATAGACTGAGCCAAAGAGCCATGCAGATTGAGAATGCTATAATCTATAACAAGGTGTTTATTTACAAGTGGATTTGTGACTGAATTCAGCTATTAACTAAATTGCATCAAGAGGAAATGAGTATAAAATAGCTCACTCTAAATATAAGATGCCAAAGTATACTTAGGATAATATTCAGAGTTTGAGGAGTATTCTGTCATTTTAATTCAGTGCTTTTCCCCTACATGTTACTCAGAACTGAATGCTGAGGGTGAATTTCAGCATTTTGCTACTCAGTCATGGAGAATACAGTTGCAGCGTACAGTAGAAAACTGCTTTGTTCTGAGAAAGTACAATTCCTGACACAAAATTGTGGTTGAAGTTTAATCAGAATTGAAAATCTGTGACGCAAGACAAGAAATAGTGTTTTTCATGTGACACGGGAAGAAAACAACTGCCTGCTTTGAGATAGGGAATGATTATTCAGACAGGAAGCAGGAGGGTCAAAACCACAAATATTTTGAATATTTTACTAGAAAACAATAATTTTCTATTACTATTACTTCTGTCCCAGATTCTACTGCTTAGACTCTTCTGCGATGGAAATTGTTGCAGAGAATAAACTTGCTGCCTTGATGAGAAACTTTCCGGAATAGGCTCAAATCAGTTAAGCACAGTTTGAATTTGCCATTTGTCACATTAGCAACTGAGCGTTGCATTTGTAGCAGTTTGGTGTGTATAGCAGAGGGAGGACCCTGTGTCTATTTTTGCTGCACAAGCTTCTGCTGCTGGTCCCCAACCAAAGATATCCACTCAAAGTAGCAGTTGGAGAGACTGCAGCAATGATGACATTTAACTGGAAGACAGTGATTCACATAGTTTACTCCCTGGTGTCAGACGGTGACTCTTAACATGCTTTCTGAGGAAAAGCCATTGCAATGGCCATGAACATGGTCATTTGGCCATGGCCATTCATCCTGCCAAAACATGGATGAGAGTTGAGTAGAACAGGACTTTTGGTTCAAGGTTCCTGTCCATTTGTAAGTGTGTTTTGTCTCCTCTTCACTGGCTTGTCTGGGAAAGTGAGGAAACACGGCGTGTGGACTGGAATAGGGAGGAAAGCCCTGGGTCCTTTATTCTGCAACTCCAGACAGTCATACTGTCCACTTCTAATAAACTCATCCAGCTCAGACTGCTGAAACTACCACTTATGTGAAGCTGTTCCAGAATCTCACCAGCAATTAGAAAGGTTTTTCTGCTAATTTCAATTTTAAAATAGATATTTATTTGTTCTGTGCTTATTTGACTCTTTTGCTGAAATAGTTCTTCTATATTCTGACTACATATGTCCTTTATGCATTTATAGAGTACAACCACATGCTCTCCCAGTTTCCATCCAGCCAGTCTGCTAAGCTGTACTAACCAAATGTTTTAATCTCCATTCCCCTGGTCATTCTCACTCCCTGCACTGATGCTAATTTTAATTCATCTTTCTAGCACACAGATAGCCAGAGGTATTTCCAATAATCTACATTGTACGATGACTTTTACACTTTCCTCTTTTTTTTTTTTTTTTCCTGAAAATGCTTCGTATTCTACATTGGTATCAAATTTGAGTTTTTCATAATTGCATGACAATTACTTGTTACAGCCACTCTGTCATTGAGTAATACACCCTAGTATTCTTCTCCTTTTTAATTTAAAACCAATAAATTCCCAGTTTACCTGAAAAGATTGTGCTACTCTCTCCCTTAAGTGCAATTACATTTTACCCAATTTTCTATTACATAATCTGTTTTAGTCCTCTTGTCACCAAGTTCTTCATGATATTCTGATTTGTTGCTCTACACTATTTTCTGGTGCAACAATGGTCTCCCTTTCTAGGATGATATCATACATAATAAGAAAAGCTGCAAGCTAGGAAGATTGCCTACTAACTAACATTAAGCTGTTAGTAGAAAAAGCAAACTCTACCAAGGGATTGCTTTTTCTATATTCAGAAAGTATTTCATGTGAAATGCGCAAACATGCAGTTTACATGAAAGAAGGGGAAATTATGTACCAGAGGACATCTTTGCTGCAACTGTATTTTAGTATCGCTTTATTTTTCTATGTTGGTAATAAAGAAGGGTGCCATGTAAGTAACTGTCCATTTACTATTAAAAGGAGCGTTTGCTTCTGTAATAAAGGGTAAATATTTGTCTCCAGAAGTATTTTGGGATATCATTACTGCAAAAGGCTGAGATTGCTCACAGAAAGGCAATATTTTCAAAATGACAGTTCTTCATAACGGACTGTTGGAAAGTAAGAATTAGTTGTTTAGCAGAGACTTAAAAGCCTTTTTGTTTTAGAGAACTGAGATGAAGGAGCAAATCTGGTTAATGAAGAGAATCACATCACATATGGAAACTTAGCTGATTAGTAGAGTAATGAAATAAGCTTCTATTTCATCAGGAAAACTGTCTGTCAGTTATGGGGTTATGTTGATCCAGAAAGCTCAAATCTGACATAGTATCTGGTGTTCTGCTTTCAGTTTTGCTTTCAGCTGCAATTGCCAAGCCACTCTTTCAAGGGACCAGTTTTAGATCATATAGGGAATCAGTTCTCCGGGGTAACCTCCAGAGCACTCACTGCACTTTTGCCAACCCAATAAATCATGGACTATTCTCACACTACTGTATCTTTCAACACAAATTTTTAGCACCAGGGATCACATTTTCAGAAGGCACCTTCAAATTTGCAGATTGAGTTTAATGTCCCACCCACTGAGTTTTGTAAGTCTTCTGCTTTCACAAACTGGGTAATGGCAGAGATGTGGCTGAGATGGCTGAGGGTTGACACCCTTCACCTACTGTATAGGCAGTAGTGAAGGTCATGATCAAATGTGACCTCCCTGCGTGTCTTGCTGGAGACCCCGACAATAGTGTCACTTCTTGGTCTGCCTGTGGCACAGGTCAGCGCTGGTGAGGGAGGGACTGGTGTCTCAGTCAGCCTCTGTAGAAAGAATATCCTCATTCACCCTACTGTATGGGACTTCTCTCATTTCTTTTAAACTGAACTACTTGCTTGAGCCTATTACATTGCATACAAGGGTGAAAGTGGGGCTTAGTGCAACTAAATGTTCTAATCAGAAGTTAGAGTAAAAATGTACAGTTAATGCCTGGAAGATGGAAGCAATGACTCTCTGTTTCCCTGAGCATCTTCTAATGGGACAGTTGCTAATGTAGATGCTTTTTTCTTCTATGATGCAAAGCTGATGCACTTCTTTACAAATATTTCCCATTCTCTTTCTTGCCAATTCATTCCCATTGGTGTCATTGGCAAAACTCCCACTGATCACACAGACAGCATGATCAATGCCTCCTGTACCTGGATATTTGTCTTTCTTTTCAGGAGATATTTGACTGAGTTTCTTCTTACTAGCATACATGTTCTGCCTACTTGAAGGTCTTCCTTTCATGGCACTGTCCCACATGAGGATCACCATTTAACAGACGTGAGCAAACCTTGCCTTTGAGTCTTTCTAGGTGGTAAGTCTAGAGAAAGAGATAGCTAGACAGGTGATGGTGTGCATATCAACTGGCATTTAGATAAAAAACTATGGAGAAAGATCTTGGTAGGGAGGAAAGCCTATGCTGACCTGAAGGGCACATGCATCAAAGAAAAGCCTCTTCTTAGCCCCTCAGAGACACATGCAACACAGAGGTCCTGCATGTTAGAGCGCTCCAGAGGTCCATGTACACACCACTGTTAGCTCAAGTACTGGAAGTCTGTTCTTCCTTCCTGGCTATGGGATCACTCTCCTCTGGCTCGGAGAGGTCACAACATGCTATTGTGGGCAGTACAGATATATTTCTCTTTATTGTCACGCAGTTTACTTTTCTAGGCCAGGCAACAAAAGAACTACCATTTCTGCATTTCTGCAACTTCTTTCTGTATGCCCCCCCTCTTTGTCATGTCCCAGTAGGTCCAGTCCTGAGTGCAGTTCCCCAGGGCAGGCTGCAGTGCACCATCCTGAGCACATTGCTTTCCAAGAGTGTGGATTTTTACTGGATGAGAGATAAACACTGAAAGCAGAGAAGGATTCTCTGTAGGACTATGCAGGACTGTTCTGCCCTTATTTTTATTTGGACCTCTGTCAAATAAAAGCAAGCATTTGCTGTCTGAGCTGAGTCCTCTCACTATGGCAACAAATGCAGAGTTTAGAGAGCTGGAGCACCTGGAAGGGAAAACAAGTTATGGAGAAATCATGTTCTCAGGACAGTGACCCTGAGCCCGCATTTAAGACTCCTTGAGACCCCTCAGCTCAGATGACCTGTTGTGGGATCCCCTGTGGTGTGATCCTTTCCCAGCCCCTCTCCACCCACCCAGGCAGCCACGGTGCCCGCGCCAGGCAGCGCCCATGCCGGTTGAGTCAGCACGCTCGCCACCCATCCAAGCGACCCATTAGCCCCGGCCACCACCGAGCTCCTCCGTGCTCCTGATCTTCCCCAGGGTTTCCGAGGAGAAAGGCAAAAGAGCTTTCTCCTCTCAGTCATTCTTTGAAGGCAGGCGCTCGTCCCACAGAAGCAAGAAGACTGTGTTTCTTTCATTTGCAATTAAAATACTGTTCTTAAGCACCACATTTTAACGAAGAAGTAAAATAAACAATAAATCAACAAAAGCATAGTTTGTTAGTTGAGAGAAAACTGCTAAATTCTGCCTTTACTGCTTGCATTCTGGAATACGACAGAATCCAGTCAGTCCCTGCGTGCCAAGGATTCAAATAAAAAATATATACATAAAAACAGACAGTTACTTCTAGCAGAATGCCAGGATTCGTGCATGATAGACTCTAGAATAGATATTACTCAGTAGCTGCATCTGCTGAAAGTCTGGATCTTTCCCTGGAATCTGTCATCTTACCTTCAAGCCACAAGCTGAACCAAGGCGTTTCTTAGAGACCACGAGCTCATATCTGCTGTGAGGGTAAAGGTGACCACAGGTTCTCAGGACAGCTGAGACAGCCGTGTGCAACTAAACACTACAAAAATATTAGCCCCATTACCAGAAAACTGCCAGCAATAGAATAATTTGTGCTTCTAGTATATGGATGACCCGCTTCACTGAGTTTATTTAAATTTGCTGTATACATCCAATACACTGTACTTGGCCACATTGGCTTCCTGATCAGTTTGCAGCATGAGGAATTACATACAGAAAACTGCAAGCAGATGTCTTGTCCTGAACAAGGACCAGGGTTGTTAGAAGTTGCCTCAAAACACATTGAAGAAACTTGCTGTTTCCCTGAACCCTACAAGTGTTTTCCCATTCAGTTCTTCCTCTGTCATTCCTTTGCTGTTGTAAATGCTCCATACCAAATTTCTGCACCTGTTACTGTCATAAAACACCAGAAATATCTTCCCTTGGTGTGAGTGTGTGTATTCACAGTGACAGGAGTCCATAGAGTCTCAACCCTGGTTGAGAAGACACCCACTGTAATTGATAAATGAGGTGATTCCACCAGAAGCACTACCACAAGGAAGGGAAAAAGCAGCTATGCGCTGAAAACATCCTGCAGTCAAGTGGCAACTGAGTCGCAGAATATCAGTCTTACTTGTTAATTGCTGTGATTTGGTTCTGAGACAGTTGGAGGTCAGCAAGAAAGCAATTTGTTTTGTTTGGTGGAAGATAAAAGCACTTCTAGGGTGTAATCCAGAAAATTCTTTTGAGTAGTCACCTGGGCAAGGTCAGGCCCTAAACCCCATCATGTTATTTGGAAAATAATTTTAACAGAGAAAGGATGTGGTGGTGAACGCGAAAAAATCCCTCTTTAGGGTTTCCTGTGACTGAAGTTCGAATGTGAATTAACCTTTGCAGTGTGGAAAGCAGAAAGTAGAAAATGCATTGGCACAAGAGACATTTGTTTCTCTCTGACTTATTGTGTTGACTCTGGCAGGGAGTACAGTGACAAGGAGCAAGGATAGAAGAGATGGTCAAATGTTGCCTAGAAATAAAAATAAAATGCTTTTTGCAAGAAGCACAGAGAAATGAGTCAAAAAGGAAATTAAGAGGAAGATTGAGAAAACAGATCACACACAAACAAAAAGGAAAAACTCAAAAGCCACAGACACTTAGGAAGGAAGAGGGGAAAAACAAACAAGGAGGGAAAAGCACCTAAAAATTTCTTGTGGTCCAAGAGGGGAAAACAACTGGCCTTTTGGTAGCAACTGATCACTCAAACCATCCATAGGTAAAAACAGTTGCAAGACAGGTCTGTTTATCTTGCCACATCCTCAGTTGCCTTCAGGAAATCACTACGTGTCAACTGAAATGATACCAGTGGAGTTTCTGGCCCAAAGATTTCAAATAGTTGTGATTAGCTGGCTGCCAATAGCAGATGTGAAACTGAAGTAAAATCCTTTCTAAAGGAAAGCTGTGAGTGTATCATCAAAACCAAATCACAATGAAACCCAAAAGGCAGAGGAATCATCCACATTGACTCAGTGATGTTTGAGAGATCCAATTCAGACCTGGAGTCCTGTTTTTCAAATTGGGAAGAAAAATATTTAGACCCAGAACCCAGGAAGCCTCATAGCTTTGGGTGTGAGCAACACTTGGATGAAGCTGGGCCAGCTGATCACATCCCACTTGAATGGTGGGATTACAGGGACAAATACTCAGACCAGTGAAGTCCCTTGTTTCTGTTATCACACTGCTGTCACTAAGCATGCTCAAATGCCTTTCAGCAATTAAATCACAACTTTACACTTGAAATGCCTTGTTAGAAGGAAATGAAGATAGCATGTCAGTAGTCAGCCAACACATCCAGCAAAAGAAACCTCCTGCTCTTGTTGGAGAGCAAAAGGTGAAACATGACAAAAGGCAAGAAAGCTGAAGAAAGCAAGGTGAGGGATCATCAAGCACAGTGATTCTGGGGACACTTAGAAACAAATCTGGCCACCATAGCAAGCTCCTGTAAAGAATCTGCCAAATGCAGAGTCATTAAATGTGACTTCAGCACCATTCTTTGTTGCCCAGAATAACTCCAGTGAAGATGACTACTCCAGTTTGGGTTTCCAGAGCACAGCACCATCAAATTCATTTCACTTTGTATTGCTCAGCCAGTGTTCCTCACAGTGGTAGCAATGATTACCTTTCCCTAATACAGAATGTCTAACAAAAGTCTGATAATGACAGTTACAAGAGAGAAAGAGTTTCTTCTCTCATTGGTAGCCCACTCCTGTTGAACAGCAGACAGACCTACATGTCAGTGAGAACACGGGTTAGCAGACAGACTGCATCACATGGGAACGTCGTGCAATCAGCTCTGCATGGAGGGAAGGTCCCTTACAGGACTCTGAAAAGTCTAACAAGAATATTTCACCGAACCTAAGCACCAAGCAAGTGAAATCAAAAGTTGGAAGCAGTTGTTAATTTCTTTTTAGTCATTACTTTTCATGTCATGAAGTCCTTCCTACTTTTTTAAACAGTGTTACTGTAGAGTATTTGCAATAGTTTCGGACCAGATGGAGTAATTCATTGACAGGCAATACTGTATAACAAGTGTCCAATAATTAATGATTAACTTGGCATTTCATAATTTGTTATAAAAATCATCATACACTAATTTACTGCAATTATGAATCCAACAGGCAATTCCAGATGTCTGCTATAGCTTGGCATCAGCTCATGTTCTTAATGTACTTATGGTACAGCATTTTCATTTTAAAAAAGAGCTCTAGCAAAACTTTATAACCAAAATAGACAAAAAAATCACCAGTTCTCATGCTCACACTCAAATGTATTATGTTATTTTTGTGTCAGTAGAGAGTGTAGATCTTCTCTTGTGAAAGGTGATTGAAGTTTTGTGCCTTTCTGATGGAAACCTTGCCACCAGTTCCCAAGCCATGAAAATTTCTCTGTACAACAGCAGTAGGCTCAAGTTTTGCTGTCTTTAAGGTAGATCAGGATTCCTGGTACATGGCCTAATAAGAAAAGCCTCCTATGGAATATTATTACTCAGGTGCAAAGCTACATTGCACAGAACGTACAAATGTGGGATTTTTTTCAGCATATTTGGTGACACTCTGGTGTCACAGCAGAAACTTTTTTGAAAGGAGCAGTAAGAAATCTCTTCACCTTCATGTATCTCATCTTCATATCTCTTCACCTTCTCTGCCCTTCATATGCTATTTTGTAAATCAACACATGAACCCACATTTGCACCGTGCACACCTTTTGAGCCTGAAGCTCAAAGCCTGAGGACCGGAGCATAATTGCAAAAGTAGTCAGCACATTTCTGCAAATAAAGTGGCCAGGGCCTCTTTCCCTTAGCTCCAGTTTATCATAGGATGTAACTAAGAGTTTCTGAGACAGGGGGGAGTTTCAAATATTAATACTCCTGATCACAGTTCTCACATTATAGCACAATGCAGTAGTACTGGGATGAATCCCAGGTTCGATCTTTTCAAAATGATCTTGCATCAGATTAATTCAGAGCTCAGGACAAGTCATCAAAGAAACTGAACATCTTATTCATGCACAGGTACATACCTTTTCCACTAACCTAGGGTATCTTCATTTCGGCTTATGATCTAACCATATCTATCAGTGCAATAAAGTACCTGAGAATCTTTCAGACATGAAGGAAGGCAATATCTGAAATTATGTTTGTAATTTTCCATGACAGATTTTTGCATGTTTCAGATACATCTGTGTACTGTAATTAGATATAGTTAACTCTACAGTTAATGAAGAAAATGCCTATATGGGCATGCAGATGCAGAGTCTAATTGCATAAGTCTCCAGAAGAGCTCTGAGAACACTCACCAGGGTTGGCTTAGGGCATCAAGACATTGGCTTTGCCCTTTCTAGAGGAATTTTGCACAAGTGTCTCTGCCATACCACCACTCCAGGCTCCCTCACAACTTGAGCCATGGAGAATGACAGTGCCCAGGACATCTAAAACACAGTTTTGCTATTGAAATATCACAAGCCCTTTGCAATATTTGATGGTGCTTCTTAAAGCTTCATCTCCCCACGTTAAATAGTTTCATTCAAAAATGGTCGACATTGGTTTAAAAAGCAAAACAAACCAGCATGTCTCCCTCCCCAACTTCTCTAGCCTTAAGTGAAGCTGCTGAGAAAACCCTGTGAACATGATCCAAGTGCTCGCAAAGGCTGAGAAGCTAAATGAGAGCTCAAGCTGTATGACTTCTCTCAAAACACACACTCGTGGGAAGGGAGGACCCATTTCCCCACACCACTGGGAGTGGGCACCCCTCGGGCTGTGGAGAAAGTCTCCTCCCTGCAGAGGAGACTTACCCAGTTACTTACCCAGTAACTCCATGGACAGGAGAATCCATCCCAGAGCTCCTCAGCCACTCCCACCCCTGCTCTGATGCTTTTATTAAAAGGAGCTCCCTGAGATAGAAGTGGCTCAAATTTTATTTTCATGTCTTGTTTGTAGCCCTCGAAGAGCCTTTTCGAATAAGCCTCACTTTCAGTGTTTTCTGCCAGTTCAGACAAGCTCTGCAGACTTTAGGTTCCAGCTTTTTCTTAGCCTGCAGGCAAATTAGAAATACATGCACATTTCAGGAGACTAGAAATCTCAGAGGCACACCTAAAGGGAACTGGAACGCTTCCACAGCTAAGTCACACCAAGGGATGTTACCTTTATTCAAATAACCTTTACATAAGTGATCATTTGTACTGCCTGTGAGATGTCAAGGCAGTCGAGATAATCAGCAAAATGTCAATTCTCCTGTTTTCAACAGACTTTGCTACAGATCCCAGCAGCATCCTCTGCCCCTCTGGGGATAGAGTTGTCATGCTGCAGGAGTCAGAAGTGAAGGTGGGGTAGTTAATATCCCGAGCAAGGCACCTACATTGATCTCCAGTCTACTCCAGTTCATATTTCTCTTGGTGGGATTAGACGCAGAACAGCCTCCCTCAAGACCACTTAGCAGGCAGTCTGCGATCTCAACCACTTCAGGGCTTCTCAATCAGGTTGTTACCAAAGACTAACAACCAACCTTTCTCAAGATGCTCTGCCCTTTTGCTTAAGGTTGCCTTGTGCCTGCTAACCAAACTGATATCTCAATCATGGCAGATTAATGTCACTTTGCTATATCCTGAGAAAAAGGGAAAAAAACATGTTTCTTCTATCATAAAGGCCACCAGGCAAGAAGTGACCAAGATGAAGCTGCACTATCCATTTGCCCATTTGCTCCATACCCTGTTAGGCAAGTGCTGCATTTTATTCCTCTTTAGCAAGGGAGACTCCATCCTGCATAGTGAAAGACGCTAGGTAATACAGTTATAAACACCATCAAGCCTATAAAAGGGGCTGTGACTGATAAATAATGTAGTTTTATTAAAACTACTGAATCTTATCACAAATCCAGCAACCACATGTCCTTCTAGTCCACAACCATGCCAGAAAAGGGGAATAATTTCAATAGTCATGCGGTTAGATATATTGAACTGCTGTACAGCATTGAACTTACCACTCTTTTACCTTTCGTCCCTTAAAAGGTGATGAGGCTGCTATTATGGTGGGGCCCACAAATTGGAAACCATTTCAATTTGATTTTTGTGGTAGATTTCATCATAAATCAATGACAAACTGTCTCTGGAGAATGTTTATATCCTCACCTTCTTTTCAACCCTACTACAAGACTTATTGTATTTTATATGACCAGAGATATATGAAACTGCTCTGATTGTCTCCTGTTTCCCTCCCCACTACTAGTGCCTATGGGTATAAAAAGACGTGTGGTCGCAAAGGAAACCAGGTGAGGGGGCCTCCATTAGCCCTGTGGGCTGGCTCAGAAGTTGCAACTGAAAGGCCCATGGTGACAGACTAAACAGAAAAATCCTCTTCAAACAACTCAGGACTGCCAAAAGACCTGGAGAAAGTGGATGCACTCAAACTTCCACTCCAGGTTTTCATAACCAAATGTGACAACAGCAACAAAGAAACCTCTCCCATCTCTTATCTTCTTCAAAAAATCTCGATATGATTATTTTTGTGTGTTGATTCTCATCTTGATTACAAGAAAAAAAAATAAAACAGCTTGAGAAGGCACATGCCTTCCTTGAAAAAACCAAAACTCCAAACCGCTTCTCGCTGTCTGTTCTGTTCCTGGCCTTCTGATCTATGCTAATTGCTAAACTTTGAGTACTCACTTGAAATTTTCTGTGGGCAATGTGAATCTCTTCAAATAAAAATAGATGCCAGATTTTTTTTCTAACTGAAATACAGAGAATGACATTTAATGTGTTTAATCATTATTAATTGCTTTGTATTCATTGAAATGATGATGGGTTCATTTGAATGTACAGCATCATTTCTGAGAATACTCCAAACGAGTAGATATACCAGATCAGAGAAAAAAAGCATAGTGAAGCCTTCTAGGATGTTATTTAACCCATGGAGGTGTATGTATATTAAGAAGTAACCTCCACTATTTTACCCTATAAAAAGTTTTGTTGAAAATCTGAAGACTAAAAAATTTTCAAAGCAAAATTATTAAAATAATTCACTTAAAAATCCGTTTTTATTTTTTAAACAAAGCGTTCCTAGCAAGTTTTGTGATAAAGCTATGTTGTGTATTTTGCTTAAAAAGTCAACCAAAAAAAGGAAAGTGCCCAACTCTAGCCCCGGTAGACTGGCACCAAGTCACCTTGACAAAAAGGCCACTACATGCCTCTCCCTTGAGAGTCCAGAGAAAACTGAGCAATCCTGCCAGCTTAGGGGCAAAGAGACTCCAGGGTATACTAAGAACACAATTTTCAGTTGTGACCCTTTCTCAATTGAGATATTTCACTGCAACAAGTCAAGACTCTCTCTCACCTCTTAACACAGAGGTCTGGTGCAAATTCCTCCACTTTTCTCAGAAAAACCCTGTTAAGACTTTCAACCACTTTGCAATATCAGAAACACAGTGACAAGAGCTGGCAGATCTAGTAAAGAGAGCAGTTATAGCCACACAGGGCAATCCGCAGCCATTTGTTTACAAGTACACACACAGAGATGCCATACAATATAGTGTCAGAAGAAAACAAATTTAAAATGTTATTATGTCTTCCTCTTCTCTCATAACTAACTGTTTCTTCCAATTTCCTACTCATTGTTTGTACCATTTTCCATGTTTCAACCATGAATCCCTTAGCTGAATGGGGTCAAACTTTTCAGTATTAGACACCAAAGTTTGCTATTGAGCCAGTCAATGGCATTGCAATTTTATTCAGTTTTCATTGCTGAGAATGGCATTGTCTGATAAAGGGCATCAAACAGAAAAGGGGAACAGAGTCTGAGCGAAGGGAGGGAAAACACTTGTTTTACTGGAATAACCTAACTTAATGACCGGGAAGAGCACTTACTTTTCTTTTTAAAGCTACATTTCTGAGCAGAGCAGGGTTCTATAAACTGCATGACTATAGCTGCAGAAATCTAGAGCAACAAATGCTAAGAAATCATGAGTTAAAAATAAATGTTTCCGAGAGATAATAAATATCTATATGACAATGCCTATTCCCATTTCAGGAGGGGAGCGCAAAGCCGAAGACAGGCGGCGGTGAACATTTGGACATCCATCCCAACGTTGCACCTGTGCTATACATCCTGTCACCCCTCCCGCACACCCAATACTGTATCACAATAATGCATTTCTCTGTCATATTAATAGTTGTACTTTAGCTCTCATATTCTACATTCACAGTTGGGAAAACTTAAACAGAAAGAGTCATCTGGCCTTTTACATACAGAAGTCATTATTTTATCTTAATGAAACAGAAGAATAGCTATGAGACATAAAAATATTATTTTGAACTCGGCAGAAAGATTTAAATAGCAAAGTTTATATATTCTTTTACAAAATATAGAAATGTTTCGCTCTGCTGGCTTAGAGCAGCTGAAGGAACAAGCATAATGACATTTTCAAGTAAGAAGAAATCTGGCTTATTTGTAGAAGCAAGGCAAAGGGCAGTGGAAGATGTGAATTTTCTTTCTCAAATTAGAGAAAACATTTGAAAATATATGCCTTGAACTCTTTACTTTTACATTTGCTGATGGAATTTCTGATAGAATTGGAGTCCTGCTACTACCCTCCAAAAGATCAATATTGGAGTCGGTAGGAGTTTTTCTGGTAAAATAGCTTTCTGTCACAAATATGTCAGCTGCTCAAAACCAAAAGATTGTGCAAAAAAATAGATGTGCTTCAGTAAAGATGACCATGCTGGGGAAAACCAAACCAAAACAAACCAAAAACCCCCCAAACCACACTAGACATTCAGAGCTTTTTTTCTCTCAGATAAGTGGCCAAAATACTGTTTTCAGTCATTCTAAGGTCAGCAAGACCAGAACCAGAATTGCAAGGGAGAGATGCACTTTGTCCCTTTATTTTACATGCTGTGACTTGTACTTTTAAACCTGACAGAGGGAATAAGCTTGCCCTTTCATGCCCCCATTCACATAACATTTATGTCTGTCCTGAATGAAGACCAGCCTGGTTTCCTATTTTTTCCAGTTTGAAAACAGGTGAACATACTTGGGTTCACCCCTACGTGGAACAGGCAATCAAGAAAACTTTTCCAAGGAGGCTGAAAAACATTTTCTATTCGGAGCGATTTAATATTATTACTGGCTTAAGAGCACTTTCAGAGTCTTTAAAAGGTATTAAAAAAGTCTTTTCACAGCTAAGCGAAAAAAAGCTTGACAGCAAGATGGCTGCCTTCACAATTAAAAACTGTAGATAAAAGTGCTTCAAATTCAGTTCTTTCAAATGTTAAACTGCAAACTATATGAATCTATCTTTAATAGCCAACAGCTTGCTATCTAACTGCATACCTTCTGGCACATCGATCCAGACACATAATGAAAACAAGGCATTTTAAGGTATTTCATGCAATTTTTTCAAGTCACCAATGAAACTTAATTCTTGTTTACAACTGGAGCTTTCCACAGTGGTAATACCAGCAGTCATATGGTCTTCACAGACATTAGCAATATGAACAATTATTACTGAGGGAACCATCAAAAATGCAATTGTAAACGAACAAACATGTCTGAAGCCTTTTAGTGCAGTTACAAGTGACACTGAGAAAGAGATTTCTAGCTGTTAAAGATGGAGATACAAGTTGGATGACTTAGGCATAGAAACGAAGGGATATTAAATTGTGTGTCTGTTCAACAGTCAGTGTTTATTGCACAGGAAAAAGAGCCGTGATGTGTACCATCATAATAAACACAGTAAGTAGAGCAGGTAGAAAAATTCCCCAAATCCTTATCAGGTTTTCTCATTTTAAAATTAGCCCTTATAAGGCTATATTATATATATATATAATGGGTCTCTAACAGCCATTTTGTGTGATGAATCTAGCAAATTCCCTTTTTTAAAAAATGTAACTATATTCATAATATTTTGAAAATGTTCAGCCTATTCAAGGACTGTAGCTACTGAACAATAATATGTCAATATCTGCAAACCAATATCATCCATAACTTCGACTATAACTTTGTTCAGACAACAGTTATAAAGTCTGTGTGTCTATGGCCTAAACAGACTCATGTTAATGTGTACATAGCATTATTTCACCATGCAGTTACCACTAATTATTTAATATGTCCTCATTAGAAGCTGAACTTGGAAGCACGATGACTAAGGCTTCAGAAATATAAACTAATTTTGTATAATGCATATTGCATATAAAATGATCTTCTGGAGTTTTCTTGCTTCAAAAGTTTTTATGTGATAAAAGTGTTGTGGCAGGGGGGGTTCTGCTTATGTACCTTTAAGAGCAGAGATTACGTGAAGGAAAAATTATAAACATATTCAAGGACAAGAGATTTAGAAGAGGTAAACACCATTCACGTTCAGTCTATTATGAGGGCAGGAATTAAACCTTTGGTCTAAGGTATCTAGGGAATCCCCTTTGTCAGCATTCACTGATTCTCAGACATCTGAAATGCAGACCTTTTATACAAAGCAATTTTACATGAGAATCTTCTGAGAGGATGAAGAAACAGACTTGTCATGAAAAAACATATGAGAATGAGCTGGATCAGACCCAAAATGCCAATTTGTTTTCAGAAGAAGAAGTTTCTTGAGATATTTCATATTTTAGCCTCTATTAGTTGATTGTGTCCACTTTCTTTTATCATAAATGAGACCATTTGCTTGCATTTGCTCCCCCTGATATAGGAAACACCCCTATTGTAATAGTCTGCCATGGAAAGACACCGGAGGCACGGGTTTAACCTCAATGAGGCACCTTTCCTACAGTGTGATGTCAAGTTGATTTACATGCTCTTGCATCACATGCCTGATGGCAAAATACAGACAGCTCTAATCTGAAACCCAAGAGCTATTTAACAGAGCACATTGATGTCAAACCGTATTCCAAGGCTTGAAGATGAGAATGTCTTATCCAAACCCATTACCAGGAATTTTAGGACAGTGTAACGCATACCTACCACATTTTATAAACACATACTTACACCCTTGAAACCTGTAGGACTACAAGCAGCCTAGACCTAAGACCTTGTCTTTAAGTTAGCTACACCAAAGCAAGCTCCCATGAACATATTGAACTGCACCAATTACTTTATGCTGCTTTAATGCAGATCCAATATATTGTGTAGGTTTACATCAGTCCAGTTTCCTAGTGAGAGATGACACAGTCCCTGCTGCTTCAGTACACCAAGACTCAATGCTAACAGGTTGATGGCCTGAGAAATATGGTTTCTCTCCTGATGCAAAACTTAGATACTGAACAATAAAAGGGCAGAGTTCTGAGCTCTGCTTTGTCTTCATTCCTCCCTGTTCTTGGTCTGTGTTCACTAACTCACAAGTCAGCTGGTAGAGGAGTTATCAGTGCCTTCACTAACACTCCTGTACCAAAAAAATCTCCGTAAGCCTCATCTGGCTCTTATTAGGTCAACTAAGTACAGAGGCAATTTGTATCACTAGACTGAGAATCTAATGCTCAAATCCTCAGAAAAACCTATTGTGAGTCTAATGATAATTTTGTAATGTCATAACTCCTTCCTGGGTATGTCACTGAAACTGTAGTTTTAAAAATGCTTCTGCAGATCTTTAAAGAAAGGCCAGAAAAATCCTCCTGCTGCCCTTCTTCCAGCCCCTACTGCATATGTAAAAAATAAACAAACAAATCAAAACCAAAACCAAGCAAACAAACAAAATTTTAATTAAGAAACAAAATTTGAGGGCTTTCAACTTCACTGAAAACCAGTTTTCCTTCTGTATCTGCAAAATCAAACACAGGTGCATTTGGGAGTATTTGTACTGCTGGCTGTTTGACTGACATCTTCAAATAAATTGTTCATGGTCCGAGTACTCAGGTGTAAAGTTTACACAATTGAATTCTAAGTGGAAGAAGCAAGCAAAGCTTGACATCTGCTATATCACGGTTTTAAAAATATATCTCTTTGAATCTGAAGTCCTGCCTGCACTAGGGACAACATTTGCTTGTCAGTCAGGAAGCTCCTAAGTCACTCAGACACATGTGAAAATATCCTGTATCCTCAGATTTGTGTGTGTTTTGGTACATAAAACAGAAGCTGTGTCTTGGGCTTCCATTATTTTATAAAGTGTTACAGGAGGACTTGATCATCACCCAACAACTTTCAATATTAAGCAAAAGTGATTATCAGCAGAGAGCTTTTAGTAAAAGAAGTATAACGGACTTTGAAAATGAGCTCAATAGAGCACTTAAGTATGTGCTTAAATTAAAACAGGTAGCCCGTTGTCTTCTGTAGGACCACATTTAACTACATTTTTGAACTCATGTCTACATATCCATCAATGTACAGCATTTTTCCCCAAACCTTGTGAAACACTTTCCCATTGCAAGCAACAGGCTTGGAAAAACTGACATGTTATGAAGGAAGACGTGGCAGACGGGAAAATCTCTCATTTCAGCTCCGGATGCCACGCAGCACTGCAATCCCTCCTTTGACGCAGAGTGAGCGGGACAGGCAAAGACCCAGCCTGCAGGAGTCTGAACTACCTTCTCCTTTGGTTGGCATGGTCAACTCAATGTCACATTGCTGGGGCAGGGTCGCAAATACTGAACTCTCACTGCTGATACTTTGAATGTCCTCTGGACAAATAGAGGAAAGTCTCTAGGGCTGTTAATGTGGCATCTTTCATGAACACTAAATTGAGACAAAAGAATTAAGAGGGGAAAAGTCACCAACCTGGTTTAGCAGAATGGCATGAGTTGTATTGGACTGTGATAAACCACTAAAAGAGTGGAAGTGTTTCTGTTTTCAAAGCAGTTGAAAAGGTACTGTTCAAATGAAGAACTAAGCATAACTAATTTATTCTGGTAGCGTCTTCAGGCTGCCAAATGCATTTTAAAAAGAACCCCATTTAAAATGCATCCTTATAGCAAAATGTACCAGTGTTGTCTAATTGGACAACAAAAAAGCAGACCACTGTCTCTTTTTCAAACACGAATGGTGCAAGAAAATAATATTTCTATTGCAGCACAATAACAAAGCTGTAGGTGACAATTGCATTTTCCTATCAGTTTCAGCCTTAATAGGTCAGTACAATCACTATCACACTAAGCTGCAGGTTGCTGTATCAAAGAAATTAAAACAGACAGGCACCATTTTAAGGCAGTTGGTACAATTTACCTTGACTTAATAGGGTCTTTCTGTGGGAGGATGGGTAGAGGTATAAACAGTCCTACAGATATTTTCACACCTTTCTTTGGTGCTTCCTAATACTGGTTATTTTCATTGTATCGGTCATAGAGATATTTAGCTTCCTCAGAACAGTCGCTTAGTCTCTTTTGAATATAATATCCCGGTCTTCATTCTATTAAATATTACCTTTTTTTTTTTTTTTTGAGTGTTCGTCAGGTTTGATTACAGGCAATGACGATGTTTTTTCCAGGTTTCTCATGGCTGTTTTCTCTCCACTCTATTTTATGTGCAGACATATTTTGTAGCTGACCTCCTGTGTATTGCTTCTGCTGCACTCCCAACAGACAGACCAACAGAGCTCTACCGGCCGTGCCGCTGTCAGTCTCAGAGCACCTTCTTTGCTAGACAAAGTAGGTATTTAAGCAACAAATGCCCTGTTGTTTTACAGAACATCGTGTTCTCCAGTAATTTAATGGACATGGTTCCACTGGCTGGAAAATTGCTATGCATCAAGCACTGGGTGTTGAGTCTGGCTGGGTCCAAAATCCTGGCATGTAGCATTGTTTTCTGAGTGGTAGTATTCCCCCTAATTTGATAGAAGCAGCCACAATTTGATGGAAACACAAGTAGCTGGATCTGGCTCTGCATATTTCTAGCAAACTGGCATCCATGTTACAGACAATTATATTAAATATTCATACCAAGTTAACATTTCTGAATTGATACTTTTTCAAATGGGAAACAAAAATAAACCCCAAATTTGTAAAACGTGCCTTTTCTTTCTGATTAATTTGTCCCATCTGTTTTGCTCAGAAAATGATCTCCCAGTAAACATGGGCTTCCATGTGTGATTCTTGTCACTGCTACAAACAAAAGGAGGAATTTCAGCAAGTACAATTTTCACACTCCTTTGCACAGGAGTAACTGATTATACAATCTGCATGACAATATAGGAACTCACACAGCTTCTGCAAGGCAATTAAGCAGGCAGGTACAGTGTCCCAAGTGCAGTGTCTGACACGATTAATCTAATATTCAGAACAGCAAAATGTAACTTTGTCTCCTAAAATGCAAACTCTTCTGATTTATCTATCACTGAGAAAGGAGAAAAAAACACTCCTGTTCCTAATAGGAATATTGCGACATGATACTGGCCGTGTTGTCCAACATAAGCAAGGCAATAAATCAAAGAACACAGCAGCCAAATTTTTAAAGAAAAAAATTGTTCTCAGCTGAAAGAGAACTGTCCTTGACTTTCTTCATTTGGATGTAAAACTAAGATTCAGCAGCAAATATGAATAGAAATAAAAATGTACATATAAAATAACTGTAGCTCTATCCTCGGAAATCAAAGCATGGGAAAAAAGAGAAATCTCTCCCTGTGAGATTTTGCCATTGACGAATGCTGTTTCAGGATACAAGGGGATACTGTCAGCTCACAATTTAGACAACACAAAAATTAATCAGAATAGCTCCTTTTGATGCCTGCTCCTGCCTTTGTGAATGTGTAGTTCTGCGTGCATGTGTATGAGGATGCATGTTCAGCTTTCAGTTCTTTGCTACCTTTTATCTTCCTTTTTTTTGCCTGGAAGATCAACACAAACAAGGGAAGACTGACTAAAGCACCTCACGCTGAAAGTTTCTCTCCAGGGGGAAATGCCTTTGCCCACACAGCACACCATTAGAAACGGTGAGGCTCCACATGGGAGCACAGGGCTTCCCACACGCAACAGCCTGCAGGATCAGGGGAATTAATGATGCAAAATGTCGCCTAAATCAGGCACTGGACTAAAGAGCAAAAAAATATACATACGAAAACACAAGGAGCTCCTTGTAACGCAAAATGGAAAACATTTTTTTTCTTCGTCCTGTCCTTCTCCCATTAACATTCAATATGAGAAAATTCCTTTTATTTGTTTCCCTGATCTCTAGCTGGTTATTCTTGAGCTGTCAGTTTTCCCCTTTCCTCATAGCTACATCAATTCCTGCATGGTGTGCACAAGGCAGAAGGGAAACATTTCTACTTTCAGAGTTGGATTCTTGTCTCTATTAGAAATTTCGCAACTGAGGAATTATGCAGGAAAAAGGTAAATCCAGGTCACTTTCTCTCCAGCAATCCCCAGCTGCTGCAATAGCTCCTGGAAGCGACAGTAGTCAGCCTTGAAATTTCTACAGCTATGTAACATGGCTGGAAGCAATACCATCTAGTACACAGTTGGTATCATATAAATTCATACGGTGTAAATTCTGCTACTTTGCTGCTCACCCCAGTAGCTCCTTCTTTCCCGTTCAGAAAAGTAGTTGTGCTGATCAATAACTAGAAAATCTGTTAGAAACAGAGAAAATTGTTTGCCTTGTGAAAACTGGTTCTCTCCTGTAAACATTTGCTTTTAAATAGCACGCACTGCAGTAGCATCCTAGACCGAGCAAGCCAGCAGAAATTGCTCACCCTAGTTTGACTTGAAAGGGGCAGTCATTTCTGCTTCTATCAGTCAGCATCAAACCTGACTCCTCTCCCACCCAACTTATGGTCAACGCCAAGAGAGTGCAGGATGGGGATCATTAAGCAGTGCTGAATGGAAGAGTCCTAAAGCGAAGCAGAGGAACAGTCAATTGTAGGCGGAACGCAGCAGATTTATATTCACTAGGTGAAAGAAAAATGTCCCCTAAATGGGCTGGAGCAGCTGTGAAACCAGTCTGCCACAAGCAAGGACGAAGCATGGGACTCTCAGAGAGGATCCTCTTTGCTATCCAGCTCTAAAAGCAATTACCATAGATAAAAGCAAGTCCCTGGCAGGGCAGGCAAACTGACAGGGCTCAATTCTTAAACAGCAATCTGATCCCCAGGGAGCTTCCTGGTCACTTCCAGACCTCCCATCATGGCAGCGTTACTGACTGAAAATACGACAGTGGAGTAGGAGCAGGAGACACTGTCCCTCCAAATTGTCTGATGTTGTCCAGAAAGAGAGGCAGTAAAGAGAGGATTCCATATGGAAATCATTGTTCTCAATGCAAGTGTTGAGGGAATGCAATATAGTCAAGGTTGGTAAGAGTGAGCTTCAGCTTCACAAATCAGAAGTAAAACTCTCAGGCATCTAAATATTTAACTGAATCTCCTTTTAGTGTGCTAAATCTGATTAAGATTAGTGTTTGGCAGTTAATTTCACGGATCAGAACAATTGTTGCAATCTCCCAAATACAATTCTGTAAGGCCTAAAGCTGAATTATGTTTTGCAAGCTCATATTATTTTTTTATTAGAGGAAATAATAATACATTACATTGTATGGGGGGGGGGGGGGCATCTATTTGATCCAGTGTTATGCATCAGTTTATATCAAAATTTAAAAAAAAAATCAAATAAAAGATCAAGGTTAAAATGAAGAGCTAGAGGAAGACTGGAGAAAATGTAATATCTTTCATTCCTCTAAAAGAAAAGTTTTGAACAATGTGTCTCATCAGCCATGAAAGGGAGCAAAAACTGAGAAGATAGAGCAGAGCAAGAAGCTGGACACTGAAGCATGGAAAGATGTATGCTTAGTATTACTTAGAGAGACAGGTGAAAACAACGGGTAAGTGAACAAGTGAGAATAAACGATCAAAAAGATATGGTTAGAGCTGAAGTGGTAGCAGATGGCCATACTGCAAGAAGGGAAAATAAAGAAACTCCACTGTGAAAAAATATAGACCAATAATATAAGTTTAAAAAAAGAAGCCATCACAGACAAAACTTTTAGGATATGGATGGCTAGAGACAGATCTATCAAAGTTTTACTCAACAGGGAAATGGTTAAAGGCATCATGTGATAACTCCTCTGCTGTCTCCGTAGCTCTGTGGACGAGCCCAGCTCAGTGCAAAGGACAGGCAAGCTAAGCCACGCATGGGTGCACTGTGATCACGAGGAGTAACCTAGATAGCATTAATAAGTACAAATACTTGAGCTTTCCTTGGTCTAGCAGTAACCAACTTCAGATCCATCTGTTCCATTTTGGATAGCAGCCTGGATGTTTCATGCTAACTTCATATGCTTCTAAGTTGCCATCAGTGATATCTTCTATTAAATAATGTTCATAATTCAACAATCGTCTGGACAGAACAAGGGCTACGTTCTCCTCACTAATTTCACAAAGACTACTCAGAGGATGGGGCATGGAAGGCTTCATGCCATGCCCCTAAATTCATTCCTAGGTGTAAAGAACAATACTTAACAGCGTCTTTCTGTGCCCAGATTAGCAGAGAAACACATTTAAACAAAACTGAAATGTGCTTTAACAAAACAAGTCAAAGTCTTGTATGCCAAATTTTATCTTTGCTTAAACATAAGTAATCTCATGACCTTCAAAGGCCTTTTCCTAAGCAAGGGAAATTTGTGCCTATAAAGGACAAATCTTGTTTGCAAGAAAGAAATGGGAGATAGGGAATTGATTTAAGGAGATAGGATTTGATCCAGTGAGTTCGTGGGAAAATAAAACAGTCTAGCCTCCCTTTATGGTTTAGTTTGAGCCTGTAGAGCCATCTCCATTTCAATTCCCCTCATTAAGGAGTTTTCTCATTCTCAGTATCTGCCATTAAAGACATAAAGTTTAAAAGGTGGAAACTAACTGGAAGAAATTGTGTTTGTACAGTGAATTGAAATCGAATAGCCTCAAGTTTTGTAACTTCGGTACTAATTGCAAGTACGGATGGTATCAAAGTAATTTATCTGCAGCTCGTGGGATTTATCAAAAGAATGAAGGCAAAGTGGCAGGCTGAAGTGACCACTCTTGGCTTACTCATGTGTGTTATCCCTGATCACCGGCAGAAATAAGCTTGAATTTTGTGCTACTGAATGAAGTCATCCTAGCACTGAGCTAGCAACAAAGCAGCAGAAGTTTCCAAAATTCCTCCACATAGTATTATAAAATGATGTTGAAGTCAATAATACTGAGTGAAACAGTAAAAGTAACTCGATTTTTTTTTTTTTTGGTAGCTGTAAAAAAAATCTTTCTTTTTCAAAAAGAGATGGAAATGTTTATTTGGGAAACTTTTGCTCTCAATCAGAAGCCCATTATAAATTATGCAAATCGCCCCATCATTCCATCTTCCACTCCAGCAGTGCAACCAGGGATTTCATTCCTCTCCTTCTGTTCCTCTACTGTGTAATCATCAACAGCAAGACACCCACAGTTTAAGATTATATGTGACTAGTAAACCTGTCATTTTCTAAAAACATGTCTGTGTAGTCACTTGTCATCTAGATCGAGTAGATTTACGTGCATGTCTTTGAAAAAATTCCTCTTAACTCAGAAAGCGAACATGGGCTTTTTGCTGAAAATACCTAAGAAGCTTACAGACTCCCAGGAATACTTGTCTGCATACTCCTCTCTGGGAAGAAAAAAAAAAAAAAAAATATGTATACACATTTTTCAGATCAAACAAAAGCTTGAAAATACTTACCTTCCTGAAATATTAATCAACAAGATAAAAGGAGAGGTACCATCATATAACCCACTTAGAGTTTCTAGTCTAGTCACACAAAGAAAAAATAGATGAAGGTGCTGCTAAAATTGTATTCAATGGCTGGAAAGCTATGGGTTATTCTAGAGATGCTTTGTCCTCCAATCTCTCTTACTTATAACAAATAATTTATTTTCTGCTGTGTTATTTCCATGTGTTTTAAGCAGACGTCAATTCCAAACATAAGGAGAGAAAAGGCATTCTGAAATAATATTAAAGCTGAGTTTTGCAAACTTTCTTAATGATCAGCCTAGCTTGGCTATGTCTAAATACTTTCCACTAACTCAAATAATAACTAAGAATGTAAGATTAAGTAATTCTTTAGTCAAAGTCAACATTGTTCTGCCTTTTGCCTCCAGAAAACTATAACTTAACATTCTTCAGAGACATATTTACTTCTGTTGTTAATGAATAGCTATGTGCTATTTCCAGTTAAGTATTATGTGTTGCTTACTTTTTCCAGTTCTTATTTGCTCCTTGGAGCACCTGCAATTTACCATTCCAACTGGTACCTCCATCTGCAGCACATCAGAATTTTTCAAGAACAGCCCTTGTCATCTTTGAATAACACTGCTAACCAAAAAAACCCCTTCCAAACCAAAAATGACCCACCAAACCCCTTCTGAACAGTCATGGTTGGTTTTAAAACCCTACTTACCCTGTAATTCATCTCCTGCATGAATTGGAGGATTCCTGACTGTTGTTCTGTCATTTAAGAGCAACAGGCATATGCCAGACTGACAAGCAAATTATTCTTTCTAACTCTCTCGATTTATGGAATCACTTTGAAAGAGGGGGGGAAAGGGGCAGGGGGGGAGCCTTTTTATCATGATCAATAAAGGGTTTCCCTGAAGGACTACATTTTGCATATATAACCCTTGCTGGATGAATTTTCTCTGTGGTGGTTTTTTATGTTGTGGGGTTCCTATTTATTCATGCTACCAACTTGTAAATTGTGGATTATACTGTATACATGTGTGAGTGATACTCCACATTTCTCAATAGTACATGCAAATACTTGTGTTTGCAATGGCCATTGCACAAATACTCCTTGAAATTACATTTTGCCTCTTTTTCCTTTGCTTGCTTGTCATCTTTCTGAAGAAAAAACAATAGTAATCTGTGGTCTTCAGTCACTAATTTGTATTAAAGCAAACTGGAATTCTTTTGTCTTCAACTCATATCAGAAGAAAAACTCACACAGCACCATGTTAGAGAAGGGCTTGTTTGTGCCTGGAAGTTTGTCTGTTTTTCTAGTTATGTTAGTTGGCCTAGTGAATGCTGTGATGTTTCACTGTTACCAGAGCCCTGCAAAAGGGGCTTGTTTCAAAGAAGAAAACCGTTGCGTTTAAGCTAGCGTAACCATTAACAATTGCCCTCTGAGTAAACCAGAATACAGCATGGTTTTACCATCTTCTGCAACACCTGAGTAACTGAGCCCTGAGCAGAAGATTTCTGGCTGGAGGAGACCGCTGGGTCCCTGGTCCCGGTGCAGCAGCTCAGCTGTTTCCATCCGCACCCAGGGGCAGTGGCTGTCACAGCCTCCTGGGACACCCCCCTGGGTTTGGTACCTCTGTGCACCCTCTGGGTACAGCCCCTTTATGGCACTTCCCTCTAGGTCACCCTGAAGAACTCTCTCTTGCATCAAGTCTGGCATCGCACCTACTGCTCTGCTCTCCTCTTCCTCCAGCCTAGAAAAGAGTCGCTACTGAAGCTCATGCACTGCGAGCATCTGGTCCTTATTTTGTGTCTACTGTTACACAGTGGGCCCAGTTTACAACAGTGTCCCAAATGGGAAAAAGATCAGGCATTGACTTCAGTGTCCCTTTTGGTAACTGCATGACGGAGGTGGACAAAAGCACAGGCGTTATTTAGCCCTAAGCAGACTGTAAATTCTACAAAAGATACTGACACCAAGCTTTTCTTTAATGCAGACCTGGCAAAATAAAAAACTTTTTTTTTTTTTTAGCAATAAACCGCTTCTCCTTGGTTTTGAACCATGCAATATGGATATTTTACTTTGTGATGTTACTGACAGTTGCCACTGCTATTTGTATGGCAACATAGCTGAGGGGTTTTGGGGGGTTTTGTTTCCCCCAATTTCATAGTTTCATGAGCCATTTAATGTGGCAACCAATTCAACATTTCTAAGAAGCCCACAACCTGTTTTTTAGACTTGGGAAAGGGATACAAATGCCAGATACATTACATAAAGTTGTATATCACCTAAATTGTGAATACAGTGTCATAGGTAGAGACTCTGCCAGCTGCTGACTTGTTTTCACTATTCACTACACATTTGGTCTGAAGGAGACAGTCTCATTACTTTGTGTTTACAAGTCTCTCTTTTGTAGCAGGTTGAAGTCAAGGACATAAAAACCAAAAATTTAGTACCTTACTTTGATTTAGACAAACTGGAGATTGCTCTAAAGAGAAGCTCATTCTGTGTGTGTAAAAATGCAGATTGAATATGATTTACTTTGTACATACCCAAGTTTTAATACTACTTTTATATTTTAAAACACAAAAGAGATGTGGAAGTGCAGGCCTTATGTAAAATTCATTGCAAATCTTCAAAACAGGTTTGATATGGCCAGTGACAAATGATGTCCCATAAAGCATTGCATGACTATTTTTAACATAGCTCTCATACATAATTTCTCCTGCATTGATTGCCCAGCAATATGAACATGTTGAAATACAAGGCATTATAAATGACAGGTTTTCATATCTCCACTTAATCTTTGCAGGACCTATACTCAACTTGACTTCACATAAGAAGCAAATAAAAACAAGTGACGCTGACAGCTGAATCATCCCAGCAGCTTAGCTCTAGTCATCTATCTGTATTAATCACTGCTGCATATACATGGTAACTGGCTGCTAATGGGAAAAATCGCATACATTTCACCTGGTTCACCCTCTTCACCCTTACGTTCCCCTTACTGGGCAGTAATTTGCCTTTCAGCTGAGTTCCCACAGGTCAAGCCCTCTCCACGCCAACTATCACCAGGCACTGTGAACTCTACCCCTCAGGTTTAGTATTCTCATAATGCATTTGTCCTTTTTTTTTTTTTTAAGCCCAAATTCCATCACTTTTATAAAAGCACAACTTTCTCTTACCTCCTACCTCTCTAAAGTTGTTTACTCCTGCACCCTCCTCATTTTTCATCCACTACCTCCACTTTTGTCCTACACTGTAAGAAAGATGACAAAAGACCTGAGCATCAGTGTGCATTGGCTTTCATTCCCAGTTTTGCCCACTCACTTTCTGCATCACAGGATTATCTGGGATGTGAATAAAAGCTAGGGTCCAGCTCTCCCAGGCAATGAACAGCTGTATGAAAGGAAGAGACATCAGAATCCATTTGCAGGCACTGTGCTGCAGTGCTGAGCGCAGGCTGAGGCTCTGCACAGTGGGATGCAGGGCCATGGCTGGCCCCGGTCTGGTACAAATGGGGACTGGGAAGGAGTCAAAGTAAGACGTAGAGCAATGAAAACAGCAAGTACTTCTCCCAGAAAAGCTTGAGGTCTCCCTCCCTGGTTCAGGCAACCTGTCTGCACAGTGCACGGGGTGGCTTTGCTGCAGCTTTGGCTGTGTCACAAGGGCTGGAGGAGTTCATTGCCCTTCATGCCTTTGCTAGTCATGTTCCCATCACCTGTTTACCCTTCTATAAAATGGAATAGAACCACACAGGATGCTGTGAGCCTTAGGGAAATAAAACACTTCTGAGATCCTGGGTGGAAAGTGTAAAAACTTGATGGCAGCTCTGTTTTCATTTCATACTTTGCACTTGCACTTTTATGCAGAATCACCGTCATTGTCATCCTGTTTGTGGATACTGGGAAGCGCCTCTTCAACCTTCCCTGTTATTTACATTGCAAGGGCAAATCAGAAAATCCTGCCTCCTGCAAGCCCAAGCATTCACCGCCATCTCCCAGCCCCCCGAAATGACTCAGTGGCCCCAAGCTCCCTCCCTGCTGTGTAAACAGGGGCTATGAGCAAAGGCGGGCAGGATGCTCGCTCACATCCACCGACTCCCACCTGCACTTGGAGACAAGGCGGCGCAGCACATGCTGCACCCCCTCCCAGGGGAACGGGCTCCTGGGGAGCGCGCACCGCGCTGGCGGGAGAGGCCCAGCGCCAGGGCCCGCCCCGGGCACCGAGACGGGCGCGTCCCCGCAGGGAGCGAGCGGAGCAGCGCGCTCCCGCCCCGCCGCTCCCCCGGGGCGCCCCGGGCTCCAGAGTCCCCGCCGTCCTCCCCGCCCGCTGCGGGCCCGGGGACGGGCCGCGCCGGGGAGGGCCCGCCCCGAGCAGGGCGGGAGCCGCGGGCTGCCAGCCGGGGTCGTGCCGCGGCGGCGGGGCGGACGTGCTGCCGGTGGAGGGTGCTGCCCGCGGGGTGAGCGAGCGGCCGGCCGCGGAGGGCCCCGGCGCAGCCACCGAGCCGCGCCGCGTCCACCCGCTGCCCAAACCCTTAACTAAGCCCCGGGCCCGAGAGGCGCCCGGGCCGAGAAACTACCCCGGAGCTGAGGGGCGGAAGCTGCTTCCGCCGCCTCCGCCGCCGTCCCGACGCGCTTTGCCCGGCCCGGGAGGGCCTGGGGCGGGAAGCGGCGCCCGCGGCTGACGGTCGCGAGTCGCGGTCCTGCCGCGCCGGGGCCGCGCCGGGACGCGGTGGCCTGGGGAGGGCGGGCGCTCCGTGGCGGGGAGTGCAGGTCTGGGCTCCGGGGCGGAGGAGTCGCCGCTCGGCGCGGGAAGGGCGCCGAGGAGAGGCCCGGCCGCCCGGCTGCGGCCCCGGCGGAGGGGCAGCGGGCCTGAATGGGGCAGCGGCGTGGGCGGGGGAGGAGAGTGCGGCCGGGACAGCGGCCTGGGGCAGGCAGGGTCCTGCGGGGACCGGGCCGGGAGGTGCTGAACGCCTCCTGTCTGGAGGAGCGTGTCGCAGCATCGGATGGCAGCTGTCAGCAGGTATCAGTAACCCCCCCGGCTCAGGCGGACTTCACCGTGTGAGTGCAGCTGTGAGACTGTTTTTAGTGCTGGTATTTAATATTTGTACAGTCTTACCAAGTTAAATATTGGAACCACATTCTCTCTAGTGCACTTCTCCCATCAGTCTCTGAGAGTGTCTCTGTGAGGAAGAAATGCCTTAATCCAAAACTGGGACCTTCAAAGCCTGCCTTCAGCAGCCGCTCCATCTGGAAGCACCCACAACCCTCTGCATGGTGCTTCCAGAGCTGCTTAACCTTGACAAGGCTCAACAGCAAAGCTCCGGACTTGCCTGTGAGCCGTGTTGGGATCGGGACACTATAGTTTTCTCCATGGCCTGAGGTATGCTGCTGCCCTTTACAGAACACAGTTGCAGCAGATGCCCTGCTTTCGTCTCCCCCTGCACCAGTTTGGTGAGCTCCGGGGAGTGCTGGTTCTGGGTGAGGCAGGTCTGGGTCCCTGCTGCCAAGTGGGGTTCAGCACTGAAGCTGAGCCGCTGCCGAACAGTGCCCTTGGGTGTTTGGCCGCCCCTCTGCAGCAGGTCTTGTGTCATGGTGAACATGGTCCTGAGTTGGAGCATACAAGTTCTGGTGGTGAGGAGCTCAGACAGCATCTTTTGGCCTAGCAAATACATAAATATGTATGATCTCTAAGAAACTTGGAGATACAATTATTTTCTTTAGGCATGTGCATGTCTGTTCTTAAGGATGGTGTCTTGTGTATGCTAGAGACTTGTGATAATTCTTGAATGAAACAAGTTTTTAGCTGGAGGTAACTTGCTTTTGAAAAATTGTGGTTTGCTTGTCTGGAATTCCCCTGTGCTTTATACTGGATGCATTATTTGACATCCTCTGTCATAATATGTTCTACAGTGTTTGAAGGTTGTTGCCTTCTTTCTGCTGGGGGCTGTGTTTCAGTGATGGGTGAAGTGATGCTTCTAATAGGTAGTTTTGTATCATTTTGTCAGGTACTTTGGGATTGTTACATGAAAGACTACATAAGTGTCATTTATTATTATGAATGCCTCTCATGTTTTGGAATTTCACAGACATAATATTTGCCATCATGTCACCATCATCACATTCATTTTTGTAGTTATAATCAAAGGTGGCAACAGTGGCATTCAGATGCTTAATTACATTTTATTTAGGTGACCAGCGCTAACTTAATAAATTAATGCATGGTGGAGCGGGAACAAGTGTCACTGCTTCCCTCTGTGGTTAGGGAGCCGTCACCTTGCTCTTCACATATAAAAATCAGCATATAGTGAAGCATATGGCAATAGCTGGGATATGTTTCAGAAGTATTTAACTGCTTGGATACAAAGAAGAAAGTAAGAAGAAACACCACCACCACCGCTGTCATCTCTTATCTGACAGTTTTAAGTAAATCACAATTTTTCAGTCAGATCTCAGAAACATGTAGGATTGCTCTTCTCAAAAATATTCTGAAACCTGAGTATTTCTTGGTGCCAAAGCCACAGGATTTTTCCTGAAGTGACTTCCGTGGAGGAGGGAAGACTAAAGAAGAATTGTATGTTACCTGCTGAGGTACTCTCTCTTTTTCTGCTTTTTCAGGATCTCACCTCTTACCTTAAAGTGCAAAAGAATTGTTTTACCCTACAGTTGCCTTTGCCCTGTCCTGAGTCTCTGAGGTGATGACTAAATGAAAGGCATTGAACTCTTCCTTTGCTGTGATTTGCCTGCTTTCTGGCAGATGGGTCTGGAAATGTTCAACTTTCAGGCAGGTCTGGAAATGTTCAACTGGTCTTACTGCTGGAAGTCTTGAGGGTTTTAAACTTTGTTGCAGGACTCATCTCTGTGTTACTTCAGGCTGGGTAGCAAAGATTTTTTAAAAACCCAGATAATTAATAGTTTCCAGGACAAAGATACTGAGTTTGTATCTTCTTTCAGAAATACTGCGATATTGCATTCCGTGGTACAAAAAGACAAAACAGTGGCAGGTTTCTGTGTCCAGTTCTTGTTAAGACTGAAGGTTCGGCAGTACCTGGGAAGAAAGCAGAAGGATATGCAGGACACTTGACAGTCTCGTCAGCTTGTGTGTGTTTGTTGTTCCTGCTGCTTCACTGCTGTACCCAGCTGTGGGTGAAACAGTACCAGGAGTTGTACAAGCAAGAGATCGTTGCTTTTGATCACTAAGTATGCAGACTCTGTATAGACAGTGTCTAAGTTAAAAGATACTCCTTAAGCTATGCCCATGCTTTGAGCTTTCCCTTGGCTCCCATTAACTTTTCTTGTATGGGCTAGTTTCCCGTAAGAGCAGAAGTGGACCTTGAGGGGAGCACATGGCTTCTGTTTCCTGCCACAGCCACAACAGAACAGTCACAATTGAAACTGTGAAGGCTTTTTCTTGGGGTATTGTTTTTCCAGTGGGTCTTCAGATTGATTTCAAGTTTTGGGATATGGTTGTTTGCAGTACTGGGCAACTGAATTTACTTCCGTGCATCTAAACCCATCGCTCACTACTATAGAAAGTGTTTTTCTGGAAGTCCCTGCTTATCCCAGCTGGTGCAGTCTGCAATCTTGAATGAGGTACTAAACCCCATCTCCACGCTGTTGTCCACTGTGTGCGGCTTCACAGGCTGTGGTGGATCAGTGACTGGTACGTTCTGCCACAGAGCTGAGCTTGGGGTTCACCCGTCTGAATTTCCGAGCTAGTAATGTCCAGTCTTGACCAGGAGCTAGCAATGAACATTGCATAGACATGCGTGATGAGAAGGATGATGTCTGTTCTTTGGTGTCTTTCACCTCCATCCCTTTTCTCTTTAGTTCTGCATGTAAAGATTGATACACTGATTTGGTGTGGCTCTTGGTGCTGCAGAAGGGAGTGATAATGCTCCATCCTGTATGCTTACTGAAATGTTTAAGCTCATATGAAATTATTTAAGTGTATGTGACCTTAAATAGAGATAAAACCAATTAAAGGCAGTGAGAATAACAGTAAGATTAGAGTTATATGTATGCTTAAGTTCAAAATTTGAAATTTAGAGGCAATGTTGACTGGACATGCATTTCTGAAAAACACAAACTTTTTTTCCTATATCATGTTGTCCTAGAAAGAAAGAGAATGTGTGCCTGTAGCCCAGCACCCATGAGAGGCAAATAAGATTCTGTTTAGGCTTAAGAATACAAATGCATGCATCAGCATGCAGGACTCAGCCCATATTTGCATATAGCATAATGTGACTTCAGTCCTGATTTTTGGCCTAAAAACACTATGTGTGCATGTAAAATATAATTAATGTAATGTTGGACCCTGGGGGAGAATTTTTATCTGACCTTTTATTAGGAGTAATTTTGGAAGCTGCCCAAAATGTAAAATCCCCTGAAGTTATTCTAAAGGAGATGTTGATGAAAAAACACTTGTGGGTATGTTGGTCTCGGATTTTTCTGAGGAAGAGAAACTTCAATGTGACTTTGCTTAAAGAAGCCTAGGTTTTGAGACCTATCTGCACAGAAACAAGGTGAAAGTCTTACTCTATCATGCTTACAATAGCTGAACCTTAACCAAATTGAGAAAAAAGTGTGCATAGTATTACATACTAAAGTGATTTAGACTCTGCCTATGTGACAAATCACTGTATGTGTGTGTACATGGTCATGTGCAGATCACATGTGCTTGCTTTGATCCCAAAGGTATGGCCATACTGTGAAATTGATGTGAGAAGCTGCACTTTGTTCTGGTGTGGCTGTGGAACTGCAAGGAAGAAATCTGGTTTATGTATGTCTGGCTCAAAGCCTAGCAAGAGCAAGGATGGTGACCCTCAAACCATGCGAGGCTGAAAGGTCTGTCTGCCACTAGCCAAGCAACGCAGGGAGTACACAATGAGAATTTTCACTTACCCTTTCAGGTGAATACTTAAAAGCTTTGCTTCTCCCTTGCCCAGTTCCTTTCCCCAAAGTGTGCTTGTCGGAGGTTCTGAGGGCAGTGAATCAATATATTGGCCTTTCATGTATGTGTAATAGTCATTAAATTTCTCTTGAATTTCTCTTAGGTCGTAGAACATTGCCAGTGCCACTCAAGCAATGTAACTGCGGTGGTGTGTGTACATGCATATTTTGCTGGGACTTCTGCTTATTGTTGTGGGATTATGTAAAGCTTGGCTAAAGCTCTCCTAATTTTTTCATAGCATGTATTGTAACTTTCATAAAGGCTTTCTTTCAGTATACCGTCTCACTTCTGTAGTGTAAAAAGCTTTTTGTTGCTCAAAGCGTATCTAGAAAATCTAATGGAAACCAGTATTTAGTATTTCTTTTAGCTTGGCTTCTTAAGGAAATATATGTTTCTGAATAGTTTGGGGACCAGAGGTAGATTGTTGAAGGCCACTGCATTAACCCACTATTCTGACTATTCAGCGTGTTTCAACAAAAAATGTGGCAAAGTAGGGATAGGTGATGCTTTTTAAATATTTCCCCCAGGAGTTCTCTGGCTTTTGAATCTGTTGGCCAATTTCTACCCAGTCGAGCAATTACACTAACCTGAAATGATGAGGTTCTTACTTACTCCGTCCAAGTATAGCCACCCAAGGGTGGGAAATTACAGGTTGCCCACTGAGGAAAGAGCAGAAAAATATGCTCATATGGGGTTAGACAGGAGTTGTTGTAGGAGAGAGGCACTGTAAGTGTTCCCCTTCTCTCTGAGAAGAGCTTTAGTTAAGGCATGAAAAATCTCCCGTGAGACTTTGATCCTTAGGACACAAAGCCTTGCTTCGGTGTTGATGCTCATGAAGTACTAGTATGCCGTCCTCACGCGGTTTGACCGAGAAGGAGGAGGAAGACCAGCTCCATACAGCCGGTGTCCTCATCCCCTTTGTACACTTCTGTACCAGGCAAGGGGCCATACTGTGAAAAGCTGTCACAATACTTGTTGATTTTTTAAAAATTAACAGAGTAGGAAGGTAGTGAAAAAAGAAAACACTGTCTCTGAATAGATAAGATTGTTTTCCTTGGTTCATTTTTCTGAGTTAGCCTGAAGTTTTACAAATCATGATAATCCCATAGCTCCAGTTTGGGAGAGGAAAAAGACCAATGTCACTTCTGATCAACGTCAATTCTGAAGACAGGGAAGAGTAATTATGACTTCAGTGGGAATAATGTGTCACCTCCAGAGAAGCACATCTGCCATTTCTGCAGAAGAGACAGGAACTTGCCCAGAAACTTGCATTTGTTCATAGAACAGGGTGTTTCAAAAAGATGGACCCAGTTTCAAAGGGTTATGATTTCAAATCAGGTCCATCTTTTTGAAACACCCTGTACTTTTACCCCATTCCCAAATTCTGTTTCTTGGGCAAAATAATCCAAAATCAATATGAGATGTGCTGTTATCTTGCATAACTCAGAGACAACAAGTGGTGCGGTGTAGGAGGCCCATGTAGGAGTACGGCATTGCAGCCTTTTGGGTACCTTTGCAGACATGGATGCAGAGGGGATTGCTGGACTAAAGGACAGGTCCTGCTGCTGTCACCCAGCCAGTTGTGGTGAACTCTGCTCCGCCACCCTTGTAGCTGCACTTCCCTGACACTGACTGAGCAAAAAAGCCATAGTTATTGAAACCAGTGTATAAGAGAGAGCTGCTTTTCAGGTGTGTTTGTCCTGTAATTAGCACTTATGAATACATTTTTTAAGAAGGTAAAGTACAGAGCATTTCAAAAAGATGGACCCTGCCTCAACATTGGATAGGTTGCATAGGACCCCAAGACTTGGTGCTACACTCTTGGTCCCCAGGACCCCCAGACATTACACCCTGCAACTTTTTCTTGTGGGAATATGCCAAAGACTCTGTTTTTATGCCACCATTAGCAACTAGTCTGGATGACCTCAAAACCAGAATCACGGCAGCAAACCCATACTGTACTGTCCGTGTATCAGGTGGAGGGAACATAGGGCATTTATAGAAAGGTTACTAAAACTCATTAAACTGTTCATAAATTTTTGTGTAACATGTTGCCATTATGAAATATAGTGCTTTGAAACTGGGTCTATCTTATTGAAACACCCTATAGATCTGGCATCTGTCTGTCAGACAAGTTGGAAAACTTGCTTCTCTGTTGGGGAAGAGGAAGAACCATGCTGACAATATTGAGCTTCTTCCACCCTGTAAACCTCTATGGAGCTAGCAGAAGCATGAGGGAAGAGGGAAAGAAGTTCTGTTTTTAAATTCTTCCTGAAGTAGTCTACATGTGTTCTCTTACCCTCTGCCTCTTGTCTTCCTTTGTCTTGCTCTTTTTTCCTTGTTGCAAAATGTTTGCATGTGGGGAATGGTGAGATAACACAGCATAGACTAGCTAATGGTAATTTACTATAGATATGTCATATATTTTGAATTTGGGGCTTTTCTGTGCTCTGTAGAGGTTGCTCACAGTAGAAATGAACATTCAAAGTGCTTCCTCCATCTGTAAATACACAGTGAACCTGCACTATGGCACATTTCCTAGGACGGATTGATTATAAAGGAAAGACCCACTTACAATGCTCGTGATGCAGCCAGGGCAGCCCTTGTTTCTAATTGGCAGCTGTGTTTAACTTTTTCTGAATATAATAAATACCTATTGAGCCATTATTTTTGCTTTTTTGTAAATATGTGTCACAGCAATCTGGATTTAGTGTCGCTGTAATCTCATGTAATGTAATGGCAATAAAATTATTCCCACGCAAGTCTAGAGAGAATCTGTGCTAATACCATTACAATGTGCTTACTGAATCAAAACAAATGCAGTGTTAGCATGTGGAAACTGTGTTTATGCGATTATAATGTTTCAGCAATATGAGATTACTGTAGGAAGCAACTAATCCGAACCTAGGGAGACTTACCATTACAGGACCATTAAAATGACACAATGACTGAAGTGCAAGTTTCAGATGGGAAAAGCAGAAACACGAATCTTGTCATCAGTATTCAGGCACTACATCTGTAGAATTCAGTAGAGTTTTTACCAGAGTCGGTAACGCAGTACCATGACCTTTTTAGCAGTAAGTCTCTTTTCTCTTAACAATATCTCTAGGAAAAATATTTACTTCACCAGTATTTAGTAGCTGGTTAACAGTGAAAATTATATTTTGTGCACCATATAATTGATGGTTCTAAATATTTGTCCAGAGTTTATTACAGAAACGTTAAGGTATTGTTTCAAGGCTGTTGTGAAATAGTACAAGTTTGGGTTATATCTTAAAGCAATTCTCATTTTATTTTTATCTAAATATGTAATTATGAGGAAATACCATTTATTTCTCTGTTTATACAGCCCCTGGAGCAGGGAAGCCTTAGTATGTGGGGGAGTGCCTTGGCGATACCACAGTATGAGTTAATGATATCCAAACCCCAAATACCTGTGATTGCCAGATAAGAGCCTATCAGTTTATCTTTTGTCATGGGAATTGGCACTTTCCCCCGCTTCCCTCTCCCCTTCCCCTAAAAGTGGATTAGGTTTCAGGACATACAGTTCACATGTCTTATGTAGGACCATCTAAAATAGACTTGCTTGTCCAGAGTTATTTCTTGGCTCACTCCATAGTCCACGGAAGGGCGCAGATAATATAGAAAGTAACTTGTGTCCTGTTACAAATATTCACAATGGACTGGCTCAATTGCCGATGGATATGTCTTTCCAGCTCCACTATGAACATGGTCTAAACAATTATTCTATAGAAGACATAAGTCATTTTAAATGGCTAAATGAGGTGATATAAATTCAGTCTCTGATGTATGAAAGAAGAGACTTTCTCAGAAGAAAGTTCTGTATAAAACATGGCATACAAGTCCGTAGTAAAGCACACCAACATTGATTTCTGTAGTAACATGTACGTGCAACAGTATAAGCAACAGTCCTTATTCAGTTTAAAAGCTGTTTGCACCTAAATTCTATTTTAAGGACACGAATTAAATTATGGTTCCACCAGGTGAATCTTATTAGGAATAATGTGTCGTTATAATCAAGACATGCTGCCTGTGTAAATGACAGTAGGGAAGATACCAGAACAGTGATTTTTAAAATAATTCCGGTCACATGTTGTTGTCTGTCTTTATTTTTCATAATTTTTTTTTTTTAAAAGCAGTGGGTTTCTAAAACTCTGTTACAAGCAGGCACAGACATTAATATTAATCATATTTTTCATGCAGATAAAATTAGGCCTACTTTAAGTGCTGTTTGTGTCAGTTTCTGGTTTTGTGATGCTTCTTATATTTATAAAAATCCTTGGCGTCAATCAAAGGGTTCAATAGTAGGCATTGGTTCTGTAAACTCTGTACGTGTGCTATAATCTGAAATCCAGTGTCTAAAAATCAACAGACTCCTATCTGCTACAAGGGAAACCTGGCACTGGAATGGGTAATTTTGGATATTTCCAGCATTATAAATCAGAAGATGGCAGCCTCAGGCTGTAAGAAGGTCTCCTACATGCAGGTGTAGGTCTTCACAGTGTTCAGGCCAGATTAATCTAAATTAACTGGGTCAGAAAAAAATTAATGGGATCAAATGTTGAAAATCAACTTTTTATCAGAGTAGTAACCTGAAAGTGAGCAAAAATTCGCATTCAATTAGAATGGCTTTTTTGAGGAACAGCACTATTAAATAACTAAAAACCTAAAGGGGAAACTTGTTAAGGAAACAGACTAAAACATTGTACCAAGTTTTATTAAACTAACTTCAATACTTGTATATTTAATTATATAATGAAATATTTATATAGGTTTGTTTTCCTAACTTAATAAATGGATTTGAAAATTGTCAATGAACATGGAGGAAGAACAGAGTGTCTCCAATGCAGAGAGTAGTTATCACTCTTTATGCTGTCGGGGTTTTACTGAATACTGGAGTCCAGATATTTAACGTAAAAAAAAAAAAAAAAGAAAAAGAAAAGGTAATGCAATTATCTTAGAATTATCTTAGTCTCTTTACTGTGCATATAAGAATGACTCCAATCATTGAACTTTCTCCAAAATAGTAAGTTGCTCTATAGAGCACCAGCTTTGTTCAAGGATGGAATTAATGACTGGGTCAGACAACTTAATTGAATTGCAGCTAGCAGCAGTTTCTGACTAAGACAGGTATTTTGCTTTTAATTATTTGCTCAAGAATAATATTTTCTGGAATCATACACTTCTTAATTTATTTGGCAAAAAATAAATCATTATATTAATCAGCCAGCAGTCTGTTCTATGAGGGTAATTATTCTTCTGCCTTCTCAAACAAGTCAACACACCAGTCTAGAAATGAAATTCATAAAAGAGCAGTTGCTCCTAAGTCTGCTTTTACACAAGGCAAGCAAGCATAGTCAGTCCTTTCTCTCTCTTATGGATGACCAGGTTTTCATTGTAAGATAACAGCCAGCACTGCAGACGTCACTGGGCAGGTGGTATCTGCCTTTTGCAGGGGCTGGGTCGCTCTCGTCCATGGGCGCTCTGACCATGACGGCTGCTTGGGAGATGAAAGTGTCCCCAAAGAGACCTCGACGTTCTCGTTCCCTTTCGATATGTAGAGTTCAGTGCCCTTTGGATTTCAGTTTTTCTGTCATGCTGGTAGATTAGCTGTAGCAGTTAAAAGGAAAGTGTCCTCTGAGGGCTTCACCAGTAACAAACCCGTGTTTATGATATTACTCACTAAAAGGGAGACAGAAATGGGAAGGACCTCTCTCTTTAATCAATAATGCATGCTCTAGTTAGTCCTGTCCTCTGGACATGATTAAACATGTATTTTGTTTCATAACTGATGATTTTGGTTGACTAGGGATTATAACTGTATATCCTCAAGCCTTTGCAACTAGCATCAGGCAGATCTAACATGAATTGGGTAGTCAGCTATGTTTAATGTTAATTAGGCACATAAATGAAAAAGACTACCTCCACCCTCTAAAGGAAAAAGTACCCCAAAATCCCAATGGGGAGAGCTGCAGTTAATTCTAACCTGTAGGGAGCCAGGCCAAACTTGCACAGGGCAGATACCTTTGACATGAACCAACTGCCTCCATGTGTATCTTTGTCACCTTATCATTTGGAGTTTTGACAATAACATTGTTTCATTCATGTTGCTGAAAATGTCTCTTAGAGGCTGAGCTGCATAAATTCAACTGTTAGGCTAAGGTGTGTTCTTAACCGGTAAAATATTTGGCCAATGAAGCTGAGGGGAAAAGCTCTTTGGCTTCTGTCCCGCTGGCTGGGGACCACGCTGTATCTTTAGTGACAGTTGTTGGCTTTGGAGGAGTTGTCCTGGGCTGTCCCAGACCCCCACAGCACAGCGGACAGGAGCACCTGAGCCTCTGGTGAGGCTGAAGGAGCGGATGACTCCCCCATCCTGGCGTTCCTCCTACAGAGGGGCAGACGAGGTGCCCAAACATGGGGAAAGCTTCCTCATGCGAGGGGGATAGTGAGTCTTGGAGGACACAGATAAACGGAACATACCAGTAAGGAATTTTCAGCCTTGGTGCCAAGTATCTTCATCTGGTGGCTCAAGCTGACAAAATTTGACAGCTGCTGAAGAGCAGAGAATCCTAAATGAACATACAGTGGTTGTTATTAAATAGGAAACATTTATCTTAATGTGATGTTGACTGTAACACAATAAATGATGGTGATTTCCCTGTACTGGAATGTGGCATTTTTACACTGCTAGAGTACTGATACAAGTGCAGTTGGGTAAAATAAATGCTTTGTTTTTCATACTGACCGCTCTACTGGAAATAGCATTTGCAAACATTCCAGTGAACACACACAGCATGTAGGTACATGTGTGAGAGAGAGGAGGGAATCTAGAAATTGTTTTGGAAAGGTTTGGTCTTTCTGAAATGTTTTTGTTTCCTTCTTCCTTCCCAGACTCTTAGAATCTGATTAGTTTTTCGCTTTCGTTGAAGAAAAATGCCTTCCTTGAGAGGGAAAGCACAGACTGTCTTGGGCCCTGTGGAGCCAGACCACCTCGGCTATACGTTGACTCATGAACACTTGACTATGAACTACAGCAGCTGTTTTTGTCCACCTCCTCCAGGCCAAGAGCCTCTGTCTGATGGGCCCATTGAGATGAAGAACTTGTTTTGGATTAAGCAAAATCCCTACAGCCATAAAGAAAACCTTCTTTTGTATCAGGAAACAGATGCTGTGAAGGAGGAGCTGCTGTACTATAAAGCAGCAGGTGGTGGGACGATTGTGGAAAACACAACCACAGGAATTGGTCGAGATGTGAATACTTTGAAGAAACTGGCTGAAGAAACTGGAATCCATATTATTGCTGGAGCTGGATTTTATGTGGATTCCACTCATTCTTCTCAAACACAAGCCATGACAGTGGAGCAGGTAAGTCTTAACCATTGCTTCAGCGTCTCTTTCCTATGAATTATCCCCGGGTGAGTCGAAGTTGGAGAGATGTTCCAGCAAAATAGTTCTCAATGTGAAGAACTTGGGAACAGCATTACTGCCTGTGTGTTATAGCTGGACCAGCGCTACTTGCGAGTGCTGGCATTATCTGTCAGCATTTCCAATTCTTAAGCTCTGTTTTCTCTCAGGGAGTTGTTATAATGCAACAGTAAAAGGAAAATAAAGTACTACGTGTGTGAGCATCTGGTACAACACCAATTATTCTGTTCTTTTTACAATTTTTAAGGAAAGAGTATATCCCTTCTGCCTCTTTTGTCTCTTATTTTCTGGCTAATTGCTTCCCAATGAAATCACCCAGAATTCTTGTAAAAAGCATAAATAATTGCAATATTTATAGGACAGTTGTGAGTCATTGCTCTTCTCAAGCTGTGTGCTATATCTCTCTTCCATTTGTCCAAACTTTTCAGGGCGGAGTCTGCATCAGACTGTTTGTATGGTGCCTGAGGTCCCCAGATATTCCTATAATAATAAATATTCATTCATCTCTTATTAAGAAAATGTGATAATAGAGAGAAGAGGGAAGGCAACTCTCCGAGGCAGGAGGCTGTGAATGCAGATGAACAGAGCTGAGAAAATTTTATAAAAATCTATCACAGTTTACAAATGAGTCAAATTCGGTCTAAAAATCAATGGTCAAAACTTGAGCAGCGCTGCCAGCTGCACTGGACCTAAGCTGGCCCAAGCTGTACGAACAGTACTACTTCTCCTAAATATTCTTCCATTGCTTGAAATTTGATGCAAATAGATTTCTTGGGGCAAAGGTTTCCCTTCTGTATTTGTTGGACTGCTGGAGACCTACAGATGTCCTGTACTCAGCAGCTAATCAATACTTAATCCAGTCCAGAAGACAGGTGGGTACTTAGGAAGGATTGTGGAATGACCCAATCCGTGATAACCAGTGGTCCTTCATTTTTCAGTGAATTCGACGTGATATGTTTTCTGATTAGACAAAGACAATTTGAATATTTTGAGACATGTTCTTCAGGAGAGGAATGAAATCTTATCTGGTTGTCTACAGAAATGGTTGGTAGGTTGGTTATACATGAAGCAGAAGGTGTGTGATCACAGGATAAAGTGTTTGGCAGAAACCTGCTGTAAATTTTAATAGCTTAGACTGACTTTCGTGTGTAGATTGTATATTTACCAATATGTTTTATCAGGCTGTTGAGGATATAGGACGTGGAGATAGGTTACAGATATATTTGAAAATTGGTTTAGGTTTTTTTGGGGTTCCTGCATTTGCTGGCAAATCCCTTTTCTTAATTTGTTCAATTTATTTTTCCATAAAACTGTTATTTCCTTAACATTCAGGGCCAAAGAGTTAGAAGGTCATCATCAGTGCCATTTTGTGCTCTCAATTCTGAATGTCTTCTTTAAGATATATGGTCTATTCTGGAAAAGAAAAACTGAAGCTGTTATAACAAACTGCTTTTATTAGCAAATTCTGATGTCTTTTCTGCCTATGAATATTTTAAAAGCAAGCTACTTTTGAGCCTGTAAGTTTGTCAACTGAGCCTTGTTCTTGTAGTTCTGAGTCAGCAAAGCTCCTGTCATTTTATGTTGGCATTCCCACAAGCAGGATTTGCCACAAATTTGTCTCTTCAGGATCTTTGCCGGAGTTTCTCCCTTCCCTAGCTGAATGACAAGGTTTTGTTATTCTCTGAGCCCTTGTTTTGCAATAAATTACAGTGAATTGTTTCTGGACCCAATTCAGGAGTGTGAGGCACAGATTTCATGATAAACTAACTTATTTTTTTTTCTTTTTATAAGAAAAATCGGTCTCAGCCTAATTCAGTGTTCAAATTATATATAGACCAGCCTTTCTGGCAAACCTGGTCAAGTGTGTGAGTGGATACTGTTAAATTGATTTGCTTCTGTGTTTATTTTAGTCTTAGTGAATGGCTAGCATAATATTAGTTGATGGAAACCAGATTTTATCTGCAGTGTTTTCATACACCCAACTGTTAATTAAATAAGTTCAGAAAGACCTTGGGAGTGTATAACACAGTGTCCATAGGCCAAATTTGATGCTGTTTAACACAAATAGTATTAATAACCAAAAATCTCATTTTGCTGTTCTCTAGCTTACAGGCATTATCGTTGATGAGATACTCAGTGGAGCGGATGGGACTGACATCAAGTGTGGTGTGGTGGGAGAAATAGGTTGCTCCTGGCCTTTGACTCAGAGCGAACACCGAGTGCTTCAGGCAACCGCCCAGGCCCAGTCGCAGCTTGGCTGCCCCGTTATCATCCACCCTGGCAGGAACAGCGATGCACCTTTCCAGATCATGCGCATTCTGCAGGAAGCTGGGGCTGATGCTTCAAAGACGGTCATGTCCCACCTCGACAGGTGAGCAGAGTATTCTGCCGTCCCTCTGGCAGTGTTGCCACGACTCACTGGGGTTTGGGGAACTACGCTGCGAATAACTAGGTTTCTGTCGTACACTGGGATCACGACATGAAGAATTATCTTTAAGCTTACTGACTTAAAAATAGCTGTTTATATAGAGCTTGATCAGCTTCCAGCACGTCAGTTGGGATCAGCTTTTAGATTCACATTGATGAAGAGATTTTTGGATATTAAATGGTCTCTGAAGGCCTGGGAGTGAGATTAGGGGTAACTGTAGCCACATTTTTAAAAAATGGGAATTCCATTAATTTGTATCCCTCCACAAATCCCTGTAATTACAAAGCATTGGATATTGAGCAGTTCTCACCAAATCGGATGGGAAGCTGCTGGGCTTCCAGCTTGTTTGAAAGCTGGGTCACTCTTAAGGGCCTTATCAAAATCTCACAAAAGCTAATGGAGAACTCCTTGATTTGGCTGGATTCTGAATCAGAACAGAAGGTAGATTTTAATGTTCTGCTACCAGACAGAAGAAATATTGATTAAAAAGAAAATAGTTGGGTTTTGGATAGTTCTTAGCACAGACCAGAGAGCTAACTTTTAGTTTCCTTGAAAGGAAAAACCAGGAGCCCCACATCAGACATGGAGAGGAATTGGGGTGCTTTTCCCTCTCTAGTTTATGAACACAGCCTCTATTACCAAATCAGTTTTGTGTGACCTTGTGTTGTTCATGGTGAGCTGGAAAATGTCCAAGCATTGATTAGTTTGGCCAGTTGCTGAATAATGAAGGCTGTTTGTGGTCATATGATTCTCAGCAATTGGATTGTTTGCCCTCAATGTGAGCATAATACAGGCAAAAGCGCTGTGCTCCAAATTTCTAACTGTTATAGGCTCTAGGAGCTTGCAAATCGAGCTACAGGTGGTTTGTATTCACACAGAGCTCAGTGTTTTACTTGGGGATTTTAGGAGCATAAAATTCAGTGCCATTAAATATTATTTATATCCGATTATATATAAATGATATGGGCTTTCTTTATGTATTTACCTGCATTCCATTGTATCTATAGTTATGTTTCCCTCTCTTTTTTAAAGAAAAACTGATTACTTAAATCTTTTTATGAATGAGGACTGAGCAAGATGCAGGTGTCAGTACTTATGTAGCCATTTCGATACAACATAAACATCCAGGGGGTTTTTTTGCCTTTGTATGCTGCTGTAAATTGTTGAATTCAGTGATTTATTGGTGGAAAATAAGCAATATAAGTAAAGAAACAGTCAAGACAGAGGTGCAGTTTCACTAACAGCCGCTGATGCACAATATGACATTTCCTTATACTCCCCCTATCATTACTTTCACACATTCAGGTTGGCACTTGCTGTAACATAGACTTTAAACTACTGTGAAGTTTGGCTTTGCAATGTGCGTTTAACATTTTAAGTCTCCTCCAGTGAGAAAAATCCACGTGGGAGCATCCCAGTCCCTTAAATGTGAGATAAATTTGTACATAGCTCCATATTTCATGTCTGCTTTTGACATAGACAGAATGGTAGTTTTCAGGTGGATTTACAATCAAATTATAAAACTAAAATGCTGTCTGCCATGTTGTGCAATTTAGCACCTTAGAGCAAAAGGTGGCAAGTGTCCGCAGTGAAACTATGGTGTAGATAAAGGCTGGGAAGCAAAAGCCATTGAGTCTTGGCTTTGGCCATTTATTAGCGGCCAAGGTTATAAAGGTATTTTGGTAGAAATCAGCATTCATTCATTTGAGGAGCTTTTGTTGGAAGGCTCACAGCACCTGTTAAGAATGCCTGTTTGGTAATGGTTTGGTGGGTGTCCCTGCTATGATTTATGGATGAGGCCCAAACTACAGGATGCTTCCCTGTGCCCCATCGCCCCTTCCTTGTGTTCAGGGCTGCTCAGGGGCATGTGTTGCCCAGACACCTAATTCCAGCACAGAGACTGGCAATTCCAGCTGGGAACTGCTGCTGCTGCCATGTCCCTGTGGCTTACCAGGGGACCCAATGGCTTATGAAATGAAGCTTTCCTGCTCTTTGTTGCGGCAGAGCACCCAAAAGCCCAACAATAACAATAGTTTTAAAAATAAGTTGTTCTGGCTGTGAATTTGACGTATGTTGTTGAGTGGTTTTTGCCACCTGCCCAGGATTGAGTACTCTTGGCTCCCATCTCCCTGTGAACTGAGCAGAGCTGGATCTAAGATAACCTGTTCTTTTGCTCTGCACTTTAAAAACTCATTTGGTGATAAATGTTCAATCTCTGTAAACTGTAACATTTATTTTAAAATAACATTTTTTTTATTAATTACAGTTGGCAAGTCTTAGACTCCTGCTGATGGCAGGCTTGTTTGAACAAGGGTTTTCTCGCTCTCAACCCATCTGTTCCTCCTACTCAGTCCTGTTGTTAAGTCATAATATTGAAATTGTGACATCAGTCGTTTCCATAGCAACAGACTGTGATGTAATTGCATAGGGTATAATTACTTTGTGACATCAAAATCTGCAATAATAAAAAATTAAACTACTGCCCTTTTGGTTAACTAGGTTGTGGTTATAAAGACAAAATCATCATGTATCGTTTGAGTGGTTTTGTTTTCCTTTGAATAGCTTGTACTCTTGGTAAAAATGTTTCAAAAAAAAAATATTCCGGAGAGCTGTTATTTCAGTTGGCATTCTTTTGCAAACGAGTGGTGGGTTTTAGTAGCTTTGTTCCTTCAGTTTTCAAATCTGCTGCAAAGCTGGTGTCCCAGGGACTCACAGTGCCATTATGTATTTTGGTGAGAGCGTTTCCTTAAGGCGTTCTGGCCCAATCCCAGTGCAAACAATGATACATTGCTGTTCTAATGACAATCTAGAAACATCACAGAATAGAAACTAAAGACAAAGTTGTGTATTCCCGGTGTGTGATGGATGAAACAAGCCCTGGATGTGGCTGTCTCCTGTAACTCTTTCGGGAAAGTAAATCTTTCTTATGTAAGTAATCCATTGTCTGGTTTTTTAAGTGTCACTGTGAATTAACCTCCTCCTTAAATGTCCTTCCTTGTTAGGTTGTCTGTTGAGAGGGTTAGTGATATCACAAGTAAGTAACTTTCCTGTTTCCATTTAAATATTGTCATAAATGTTTTCATTATTTCATGGGGGAAGAGTTGGTTTTGTTTTGGGTTTTTTAAATGCATGAGGTCTCAGATGAATGTGAGAAAGACAATGCTGTGTATCAGCTTAAGTTGCATGTGTCAGAGAGGAGTTCTTTTTTTCAAAAGAGTAAATTAAATCTTACTGGTTTTGTTCCTTGCAACTAGGAAGTTGCAAAATACCTATTCTCATACCAAGAGACTTTTTTTCCTCCTGTTACAATACTGATTTTGTGTTATATATGTTCTGCAGGACTATATTTGATACAAAGAAACTTCTGGAATTTGCCGAACTTGGATGCTACTTAGAGTATGACCTATTTGGTACAGAATTTCTTCACTACCAGTTCCATCCTGAGATTGACATGCCGAGCGACGATGATAGAATTGCGAGGTATCTGCTTACATACAATTTAAGCTATAGCATTCCCATTGGCAAATGAATGTTATTGGTACTTGTTTTAAGGGCATCACAGAATGATTCTGCTTGCTGTTCAAAATTGTGGTTTTTTCATACTAAAATAACAACCTTTTTTCTTTCTGCCGCTGTCATGTCTTTAGAGCAGCCTGTGTGATTTCTCCTGTCTGCAAAGGAAGACGTAGAATCTTACTGCATTTATATAGACTGTAAAAAAGAAAAGGCTGGAGATACTGGATTTATGTTAGGGTTTGGCTCTTGCTTGAAACGTAGTATTGGAAACCTAGTGCTGCTACTAAGCATCATCTGAGCCTGTTACATCTCCACATGAATGTGCTAACCCAGCAAAACTTGCTGGTTGTCTTGTTTGATCTTGTGCTTCTGTACTGAAAACCAGACTTTTGTCTTCCAAGCACTTTATCACCTCTCCTCCCCCTCTCCTTTTGCCCTTTCTCGCTTCTGAAGGATGAGATTCCTGTCTCCCCAGAACTCCCATGCTCCTCGCACTCACAATGTGAAAATATTGGCCCCACTGACAGGACAGCTCTTCCCTGCTGCTCCTCAGCCCAGCTGCACAGCAAGTCTGTTGTGCTGTGCTAACACAAGGTATTGCCAGGGAGATGCGTTCCTTGCAGAAACTGAGACAAGTAGGATCAGCTGGGAATGGGCATCTCACTCCTTCCACGCTGTCCAGAGGTGTGATCCTCCTGTGCTAAGTGTCTGCAGTGTTCCTGTGCAGTGCAGTGGCAGGTTTCTGAGGGGTGGGCTGCCATCCTGCCTCTGTCTTTTTTCCTTCCAGAGTCACAAACAGTTCTTTCGTTCTCCTTGATGAGAAAGATTTTATGGCCCTGATCGCTAATGAAGTAAGTTTCTAGCTTTCACTTACATTTCAGAGTTAGCTTCCCTCCCTCTCTTTGTCAGATTAGCCTCAAAACTAATCTTCTCTGTTTTCAGACTGTTCTCTTCTTAAGAAGGTGCTGTCGTTACTGTTCCACTTACTGCCCGGTGTTTGCTGCTCCTTTTCCCACTAGAAATCACTTCCCTCTTAACAGGGCTATTAGTCTTGCCCTCAGTATTTAAAACTGTTGCAATGAATCTGCAGTTTTCACATTTAGAACGGGTAAAGTTGCTCCCTTCTCCTGTGCCACGGGAGGTCAGCGTGTGCAGAAGCACCATGAGGAATGTGTGTCATGGAATGGACTGTGCCTTGGTTAACAAGTGCTTGTTCAACTGTGGCAGAGTTTTTATTCCATCCATGATACTTGCTCAGCCACTGATATCTCTCCTGAAACTCTCTGGCATTTGAGTATTTCTTGCAGCAGGCTGTCTATGGGAAGGAAATACAAAGGTTTTTTTTTTTTTTTCCCATTGTATGGTGTGAGTATGTCTATTTGAGCTAGAAGTGCCATTAAATGGATTTTGTTGGGCTTTTGATACATCCACATTGGACATGGGATGGCAGTGGCAATTCCTTGTTTGTTGTTTTTTTCTTTTTGTTTTGTCAAACAGCACCAGAGAGGTGAAAATCAAATTGACCTTTAAATGTATTGATGAAAATACTAACTGGAAAATACATGTTCAGGTCTTGTCTATTCAAAATGTAAATTTCTGTAGTCCTGCCATACCTACTCAAACACAGTTTAGCCATGTGTGTACTTAATGCATTTTTGCTGCAATCTACCGCCAATTAAATTTAAAAATCGAATTTTTTCAGGGATCGTTTTTGAGTCAGAAGCAAGTACTAACTAAACTTATAGGAAAGAGCAAGCAGTAGCAATGAATATGGAATATAAAGGACCATATGCCTCCCCAACCCATTAAATTAGTGCAAATATGAAAGGAGACGATTCTAAGATGACGTTTGGTCAGCTAGGAATTTAGTCGCTCCAGCGTCACTGCTCTTATTCTCTGGTTGGCTTGTGGTGTCTGTGTATTTCAGGCTGGAAAAGGTACTTGTGATGTGGTCATACTCTGGTATATGTAGTGTTGTGCACTATATGACACTATTTATGGTTTTTTGAAAGATGCTAATATTTTACCAAGTTCTATCTTGCTTGCCTTCTTCCTGCTGCCCATATTGATTTGATCCTGCTATGTGTATCTCCTCATAACTAATTGTAATAAAAACTGACAGTAAGGGCTTTCAGATATACTGTGGTTACTTATAAAGCTAGAATTTGCTTTCTCGCGGATCAAAGCACAATCAAGGTAAAAATTAGAACTTCACAGCACTGGCAAATGCTGGAATTGGGTGCCTTCAGGAGGAGCAAGCGCTTCCCAGGGCTGGTCTATCTCTGCCGCTTCAGTTCTGCAATCCCCTGCCAAACTAAGCTCAAGTTTAGTGAGAAACTTCACAGTCATGCGGTAAAGAACTTTAGACACCCACCAAATAAATTCTGAAAAATGAGCTAAGCAGAGGATTAAGGTTCCCAGAGTGAAATGTGGAATAGAAGGACTTGTTGTAGCAGACTGGCTACAAGGGAGTGACCAGGATTATTTCTTTTTCCAAACTGACTTCTTGTCGTTTTGCCAAGTCTCTTCATCTGGGCTGCCGTATCAGCTCCTCTTATTTCCTGGCGCACGCTGGCACTGTGCAATGCCTGCCTCATTTATCTTCTTTAATGAACATCTTTGAAACATGTTTGGATGATAACTGTCTATATGGACTATGATGCTGACAGCTTCAAATTTTTATTAACCTGGTTCACTAAATGGGAATTAACTAAAGATGTGGAAGTATTTGTGTAATAGAGCCAGGCATCTTAAAGGACCTGTTACACACAGAGTCTGGTCACTAACAAATGTAACGGGACCAGCTTTGTGACAGCAGCAAGAACTAACCTGCTGAGAAGGAGCTTCTGTAGGAAATGGCGAGTTACCCATGTGTACAAAACCTGTGTCCCATGCTCGGTGATGCTGAAGCTCTTGAATTCCTCTGTGGGCTTAATGGGACTGGGAATGCCAAGTCATGTGCCAACTGGGAAGGGTTTTTCTTCTCCACTTTGAGATGTGTGATGGTATGTTTTGAGAGGTGCATTTTTTAAAAATTCAATAAAATATGTGTTTTCATTTCAATTAAGGATAGGGAATATGTCTTCTGAGTACCTAAAAATAAGTATTTTCAGTTATAAAACAGTCCAGCAGTAATGTAAAAAATGTAAGTGCTGCCCAGTTCTGTGCTGTTGCAGCGTGAGGACCTTTCACTGACAGGTGTGCGTTTTACCTTTGCAGGGTTCGTCTGCTGGTCGATGAGGGCTATGAAGACAGAATTCTGATCGCTCATGATGTGCATACCAAGAACAGGTTGATGAAATATGGAGGTCATGGATATTCACATATCCTTAAAAATATAGTTCCTAAAATGCTTGTTAGAGGCATATCCCAAGATAAAATTGATAAAATACTCCTAGCAAATCCAAAGCGGTGGTTGACTTTTAAGTAGGAAAAATGAATTAATATTCCTATTTTATAGAGGAGCTTGATAAAATTCAGATTTGTTTCAGGAGAGAAGTAATTTTAAAACTTGGTTCTTTTCAGAGAAACTGGAAATCGTTAATTAGATGTGAACAAACTGGTTTTTACTTTTTTAATTAGAGCAACAAAATTATGTATTCTCTCTGCATTTTCTCCCTTCTAAAAGTCTGTTCATGAGTGATTTACTGGATATGAGCCTACCTGCAAAGTCTTTTCAATTGATATTTTAAAATAATTGTTTCTAGAGAGTAATCTAATACAATTATTAAATGTTACTCAAAAATATTTGTGAAGATGCATCATCTGTGCTTTGAAGGAAATTATGGTTTTCAATTAAATTCCCCTTCTCCAGGGGTAATTTTAATCCTTGTAATTTGATAATCTTCTGTTTTTCCTTATATTCTTTAAATAATGCGTGATAAAAAGTCTGGGACTTTTAAATAGCTTCCATAGGCAATAGAAGGCAAAAGGAATCTCAAATAATTCTAAAAAGATATTGTTTCTTTCTAGTTAAACAATTCACTTATTTTTTAACTGAAAGTGTAAAAAAATACTTGGAAAAATATATTTTTGAATAAAGCAATTTGATGACCTCTTAAACTATGTGCAGTATTATTATGGATGTTTTTTTAATCACATTAATTTTTTATCCTGAAGTTTTGGAATCTCACAGCGATCATGTGAAACTTCATGCAAACCAGTTTCTTTTTGTAAGGATGCAACACCAAAAGTCAACATATATTACATAATACAGTTTTAATGAGTTGCAATAGTTATAACAAAGGTTGTGATATAAGTCTTTACAAATTAGTATATCAAGATATGATGAAAAAGGAAGAAATGTTTGCCTTAAATGTGTTTTTCACATAAAATGTGTTTTTGCTCTTGTCTAACTTTAACCAGGGCAGGTGATTTATCCAAAAAATGGTCTTATCCAGTAGGAGTGGTAGCCTGATTTCAAAAGCTTCTTCAAATTTGACCATATACGTCTTGTAGTATTGAGTTTTTCCAAGAAATACCACAGTAAATATGCACTGCTAGCTGTAAATGATCTCTAGCTTGGTACGTTACTGTTTGTTACTACATGGAAAATCTCCAGCTACACTGCCACTGTGAGGGCTCTAACCATTAAAAGCAACAGAGGAACGAACAGACATGAAGTCAGTTACACATCTGTTATTAAAATACATTACCTCATAGGAAAAAAAAAATAAATAAACAGGAGTAGTCACTACAATGTTTGGATATAGGTTGGCACTTTGTCATAAAGTAAAAGCGTTAACCATTCTGGTGAGATAATACACAAGCAGCTGGCAGCACAATGTCCCTTTGTAAATCCTAGATGAGTTAGACTGGTGATCCTCTCAGTCAGCCTAGACTAACTCGGCATTTATTTTTAATCGGACGACTCAAAACAGGAGGAGTAACACATTCTTTCTAAGAAAAGCTTCACTCATCCAAACAAGAAGTTTTTAGAGAGCTTCATAAAATCTTCATCAGACTTTTACTGAGCAGCCAGCACTGAAGAGCTTTTTTGTCACATTTGCAGACGCTTTCGACATTTTAGTGCAGATAAATCTGAGTTTGTACCCTTAGTACAGTAGACAAGGTTGCTTGTGGCAAAGTACATGAAACAGAAATGCTAGGGGTAGCCTCTGTTACTCTTTAACAATTTATAGAAATGTTACCCTGATTTTGCCAAAATGTTAAAAATAAATAACGTAACCAGCTGTGCTAAGGAGCTAGTTAATTATCTTGCTAAAATTTAGGTTTAGAATGAAATCTGCAAGTTTTAACCTGAGAGAAATAAGACAGCCTTCCCTCCCAAAACCAAAGCAAATAATAAATCAATTTTCTGAATAAAAATATTCTGCGGACATTACTGGAATGACTGATTTTAAAGCACTTTTATAACTATGTAACTCATAGTACCTGTTTAGTTTAATTCTCCAAGCCATTAATCCTTTATATGGATTAAACTTCTTTGAGACTTTATATATATATATATATATATATATGAATGTGAAAAATAGGTTTTAATACACACTTTTTTTTGCATGTAAATATCTGCTTCTTTCTTTGCATATGTGTTACAATTTTTGGTAATATGCTTATCTGTGTCCCTGTCATAGGCACACCTTACTACAAACTAGTAACTCGCTACCATGGAAAAGGTCTGTGTGACAACATTTTCTCACGTGTCTGATCTCCCACTCTTCCTTTGTGGGAAGAATCCCACCAACTTCAGCGCGACAAGACACCTAAGTCAAATAAGGTTTTGACCCATTATATTCCTACGAAATTCTAGCTGAACATTTGCACTATGTTAATCCATATCTATTTTAATAAAAATAGTGCCTAAGTACAGACTAAGTGATAAAAGACTAATGAAGATTAATTGCTGCAAAGAAAATTCTGTGCCTTAGTCTGAGGATGTGGATGCCAGGCTTGCTACATATTTACACAACTAACCATCAAGAGCAGGCCTGTAACAATTGCCTAAATATATATTTACACGTTTACAAATTAAAAGCCAAATTTTTTTTCCACTAATATCAATGGGAGTTTTGCCATTGGCTTTGATGGAATCAAGGATTTCATCCAATAGAACAGTTTGTCAACTGTTACATTTTTCAGGGGAAAAAAAAAAAAGAAAAAGGGTTTCTCCTATCCTTCTTTTTCTTTTAGAATACAGCTAAGGGGAAGACAAAAATTAAACAACTCCACTGGATTGATTTTATGTTAAAAGTCTAATGTAAACCTACAAAGCAGGAACATTGAGTTAAGGCTTGAAGCTGATTAGTTTCTAGTTTTGAAGTGGAAGGATAAGAAAAGTACAAGGCAAACAATTCCTTTGGAGAGAGAAAGTATATTTTGATTACCTTTTCCTTTTATTGTAAAATCATTCCTCACCACACTATGAGTGGACTCCAAGCATCATTTTTAGCAAGTAAGTCACAAGAACCAAAGCTGAAGTATGGATAAAGCAGCAAGATCATAACACATCAAAGTATCATATACACTGAAGAAATAACTCAGCGTCCTTAGGTGTTTTTTTTTCTATAAAAATTTGATCTATGTAGGACTTCATTCACATGGACACTAACAATGAGGAAGTATTTGCTTTGGCGGTAGTGGATCGCACATCTGTTTAACTTGTTTTGTATTTTTTTGACATAAGGTTTCTCTGTGTTGTACAGATGTGAATCAGGTAGCATTCGACTTTTTTCCCCCGCTACTGAGGTGGTTGGTGGTCGCTCTCTTCTGGGGTGCTTGTTTCATTGACTTTTGCCACACAAATCCATTGCTTAGAAGAGCAAGCTTCATTTTTGGACTGGTTTGGTGGGTCTTTTTACACATTATCAGTCGGCGTAAATAATAAATCCAGAAAATGTGCTGTATTTGTTGTTGTTTCCTCCATGTGCTTTTCCTCCATCTAATTTAATGTAAACTTCATCTCCTGGCTCCAAATGAAGAACCACGCTGTTACTGGCATAGTCGTAGTTCTGATCAGCATCCTGAGCAATCGCACTAGCTCGAACCTACATAAAATACATAATGAGTGATTAAGAAAACACAGGTAATTTTTTCTGCATGGTGAAATTAAAGCATATCCTCAACATCTTATTCAGCATGCATGAGTTGCCACGTTAAATGTTTGGCAACATACATTGTAGCTTTTTCCTATTATTATTGCTTGTTTTCTCTTACAATGCAACATCTGAAACTAAAGCAGTAACATGCTCCTTTCTCAGTCAGCTGGTTAGTACACAGCTGCTCGCACTCCTGTAGGTGTTGGAGCCTTTTTAAATATATGCGTAGTAATAGCTGGAGCTGCGAGAACTGAATCTGATGATGTGCCAGTTTTAGATCGGTGTAACTTTTATATCAGTGGGACAAGTGATTGATGTGGGTGAGGATCCACGGTGAGGCCCTATTGATACCAGGCTGGACTTTCTCCAGGGGTGATTTATTGTCATACCACTAATAGGATCGTGCTGCAAAATGAATACAAAGAGCGCACACACACCCACACACAGGCACACGCCAACGCACACAAGCAGGTACGGGTTCTCGTCGGCGTTTGGAAAAGCTGTTGTGGCCACATCTCAGTAAGCAAACATTTAATTTCTGTGTGTTTCAAGAGATGCACATTTGAAAAATCACACGCAAGTAGATATTTGCTTTAAGAGGTTTTGGAATTTACAAGTCATTGAGGACTTTTCATTTGCAACTTTCACTTAAACATACCTTTTTTTCCCATTTTTCCCTTACTATTCCACTGCTGATTAAATTTGACATTACTAGCAAACTGGAAGTAATCTGTAATTTCAATAACAGCCTGTGCCATTGCAAGTCTCAAAATCATTTATATATAATTTGACCCTGTTTGGTAAAATATTTAAACTGAGTTGTGTGTGATTTATTTCAGTGTAACATATCATCTGCTTGTTGCTTGTCTTTGTTCTAGCATAGTTACAGAGCAGTTAGTGATTTAGTGGTATTGCAAACCTGAACTAAGTAATAATGCATGACTTGAGGTACTGTATGTGGGATTTTATCTGTTCAGAATTGAAAAAATAGGCTATAAGTCACAATTTTCCATGAATTCCTTTCAAAGTTTAAATGACAAATTTCCAAATTAAATTCTCCTGTGATATGATTTCACATTAGTATTGAAATGTGAAAAAGCAGGGAGTTCTTTTACCATGCAGGATCTTAATGGCATTATGCAGCTTAAAAATTGCAGTAGGTGGAAATTCTTTTATACGTCCTGTAAGAAGAGTGAGAAAGGCTCAAAAGGCTGGCAGTGGTGTGACAGTCTGCAAATTTAAACTGATACATGGCATGATGATAAACCCCAACTATTTCAGGACTTCTTGGTCCTGAACTGCCTGCTGGTGTTTACAGAGGCGATCTATTTTGCTAGTGTTTAAGCAATAATTATTCTAAGCACTGAGTATTTCCTCTGGATTAATGACTGGCAAGGTGGAGTTGAAGGCTCTGGACCATTAACCCTGGAAATACCCTCCAAAGAAAATAACAGGCCGAGACTGTTGTTGGTAGTGTAAATGGAAAGGGCAAATGGGAAGGAGTGAAAAAGCTATAGAGGAGGTGGAAAAACATAGAGCACTAGTACCTTGCATACTGGCAAGCAAAATGGTTTAAATTACTTTCCAAATTCCCATTTACATCATAATGGAATGCTGCTTTGTGGATTTGTCTAGAATGTTGTGTTTCTTTGGATAGTAAAGCAGAATTCTAATGGTATTAGTGACTGTCCTAAGGAAGTCAGCATACAGACACTGACTTCAACAGCAGTGGATATTTCATTTTTTAGATTCTACATGATACATACTGACTGAAGAAAAAAATACTCTGGTTACTGAAAATGCAGATCTTACTGCCCTACTTATAGCAACGTATGTCCTGTAAACTCCAGCATGCTATTTCTTAGAAGTTTTACCTCCTTGTTTGTTTAGCCAGAGCGATTTCTTTTTAAAGCCTACAACAGTCTCAAATGAATTCTCAGTGTACTGCTGCAAGAGAGTAAAAATATCTCAAAATTAAACCATTGATGGACTATACATTTCATAAGTTCATGCAAGTTCCTTCCTGAAGCTGCACTCCCAGGCTGCACATGTGTACGAGCTAAGCTGTGTGATCTCAGCACTTCCCTGTACCAGCTTTATCACCATTAAAGGCGGCAGTGTGTTAACTCTGGAGACCTTGAGGTTCCACCTATGCATTGCTTAGGAACGATTTTTTTTTCCTGTCAGTCATACATTTTCCGACAGTTTCGGTATTGTGATTGCTAGAAAACTCTGGATTTATAATGTTACTTTTGTCAGACCCCATTTAACAGCTTACTTGAAAAATTTCTGAGCTTTCTTACAAATAATACACAAAGTTAATGGCTGTCATATCACATCAGCCTTCAGTGTCTCCAGTATAAAAGCAAAAGGAGATACTATCGTATTAACACTGTGCATCAATTTAAACTAGTTTGTATGCAGGTGTTTACCTAAATACTTCTCTTTGCATAGCTATATACAAATATATACATAAAACCCCTGCCTTTTTTTTTTTACCTTTGAATCACTGTGAGTTCAATTTGTGTCATGTCTGGTACTGGAAGTTGCTACATTTGGGAACGGTTAGACTTCAGGCTCAATTTAATATTTATAATCGGTTACTTTTTAAGAAAGTACTGCTACATATTTATTTTCAGGGTTTGGGGAAACAAACACTTTAAAACATTATAAAGAGGGATCAAAACCAGATTAATATTTAATTGCAAGTAAAATGGTATTCTCGCGGTGGACAATATTGCCTTTGTAAGATGAAATCAAAATGAATTCATTACAACGTACTTTCTTTTAGTAGTCCTGGTTTATCTGCTGAGATAGTATTGATGGTAGACATTTTCTAATTTAATTAATTGCTGCTGATGTCTTCATTATTCTGTTTTCACAGTACTTCTGAGGAGCCATAAACAAAAGGTTAAGTGGCACATCAGATTAATTTAGCGGCCGCCGATGCCGCCGGCTGCGCGGAGCTCGAAGGGCCGTGGGGCGGCTGCCGGGCCGGCCGCGCTTCGCGGGAGGCGACACGCAACGAACGAGCCCCTCCGCGACCGGCGGGGCACGGCGGGGGCACGGAGCCCGCTTTTCGCTCCTACGGAGGCCGCGTAGAGCGGATCGAGACCCGGAGGCCGCGTAGAGCGGATCGAGACCCGCAGTCCGCTCTGCCGGAGGGCGAAAAGCCCAGGGAGAGCGGCAGCGCGGAGCTCCCGGCCCTCCGCGCCTGGGAAAGCCCCTGGAGCCGCTGCCAGCCGGGACGGCCCCGGCGGTGAGCGACCTGTTGAGCGGCTGCTGCGGGGCTGGGCCCTCGCCCTCCCGCCGCACCCTGGGGAGCAGCGCGGAGCTGCGGGAGACACCGCACTCCCCCCCGGGCACCCAGAGCAGGAGGGATGGCGGATACCCCGGCGGTATCGCTAAGCGCCGTGATAATTAGAGCCAACCTGCGTCCGTTAGCTACGTATGGAAGAAGCGCAAAATCGCGAAGAACGGCTCCCCGGGGGAAATGTTGCAGGCACAGGCTCTGCGAGCGCGGTGGCAACGTTTATCCTAATTAAAATGGGTGATTCCTCTGACTTTCAGACGGTAGACTCGCAAGATGCTGAATTATTTCGAACATTTTCATCCTGCGGCGGGGTGCCGTGCCCGGGTTTGCCGGCCGCCCCCCGGCCGCCCCCGCACGGCCTGTCGGCGCCCGCCCTCAGCCGGCGCTTTCCCCGGCACCAGCCGACAAGGGGCGAGGTCGGCGGACGCCGCGCTCACACGTTACCGGCTTTCCCTGGTAGAGGGAAACCCGGGAAACCTCGCTCCCTGCCGGGGGCTGAGCGTGTCGGAATGAGCGCCCCGCTGCATGGGAGCCCCGTCCCATGGCTGCTTTTCCCGCGCCGCATCTCGCCCCTGCCCTACGCGGGACCACCCTCTCCTGAGCTCACCCGCCGCCCCTGGCTCCCCTTCCTTCCCAGGGAATCCCCGGCCTGAGCTCCGCTCACCCCCGCGGAGGCAGCGCTGCCTGCGCGACCGCCCACACGCTCAGGCGCCGGCTGAGCTGCGGGCAGCTCTCCGCGGCCGCGGGCCGGCCGATACCGCTGCCCGACGTGCGGGCCGGGTGCCGGCCAGGTGCCGCTCTGCTGAGCGGGCGTCAGCAGCGCGAGTCTCGGGGAAAAGGGCTCGTTGAGTCCATGTTTGCCCGGCGGCCCGGGCCGGCCTCGGCTCTGCCCGGAACCCCCCGTCTCTCAGGGGTTCTCGGGCACCCGAGGGGGAGCGGGGCGGCGCGGTCCGCAGGGTCCCCACCGGCTGCGGAGCGGCGGGCGCCGGCTCCCCTCACGTCCCTCGGCGGCTCGCCCTGCCTGCGCTCGGGCCCCACTCCCCCCCTCGCACCCGCGCTGCCTCCAGCGGCCGCCCGGCTCCCCCTCCCCGCCCGCCGCCTGCTTCCCGCCCTGCCCGCGCCGCTCCGCCCGCTCCGCTCACGGCGCCCGCTCCCCTCAAGGAGTCCGGCTCCGCCCGGGCGCCCACTGCCCTCAGAGCACCCGCTCCCTCAGGGAGCATGACCTCCCTCCCGGGCGCCCGCTCCCCTCACGGCGCCTGCTCCCCTCAAGACGCCCGGCTCCCCCCAGGCGCCTGCTGCCCCCAGGGATTTCCCCCGGGCTCCCGCTCCCCATACAGTCCCCGGTCTCCTCAGCAAGCCCAGCTCCTTCCGAGCGCCCGCTGGCCTGACGGCGCCCACCGCGCTCATGTCCCCGGCTCCCCACGGCGCCCGGCGCGGCGCCCACCTGGTTGTTCTTGCAGAGATCGGCCCACATGCTGGTGCCGTCGCCGCCCCGCATGAGCACATGGTAGGTGAAGAAGTAGATGCCGGGGATGGAGCAGGTGAACTTGCCGGTGGTGGGGTCGTAGTGGTTGCCCAGGTTGGTGACCACGTCGTCGAACTTGAGCACCTCGTAGCCCTCGTGCTGCCGCTTGAGGCCGGCGTAGAAGGCGATCTTGGGGACGGTGCTGTAGGTGGCGGCGCTGATGGCCCCCGCCGCGTTCAGCCCCGGCGCCCCGGGGGGGCCCGGCAGGCCCTGCCGGCCCGGCTCGCCCTTCTCGCCCGGCGGCCCCACCGGGCCGGGCGGCCCCGGCTCCCCCGGGGGGCCGCGGGGCCCCGCTTTGCCCGGCCGGCCGGCCTCCCCCTTGGGTCCCTGGATGAAGGTGGGCAGGGACTGCATGAGGCCGCGGTCGGGCGTGGCCGCCGTGCTGGGCGCCTTGGTGCCGCCGTAGGGGTCGCAGACCATGCGGCAGGTGCCCAGCATCTCGTAGTGCGCCGAGGTGCCGGCCGAGCTGACCAGCACCGGGATGAGGATGACCAGCAGCAGCACCATCACCACCCCCAGCGCGCCGGCCGCGATCAGCCGCCGCCTGCTGCCCACCAGCCGGCTCAGCGCAGGGCGATCCTCTTGTCTGCTTTTGGACAAAATCTTGATGGTTGGTCGGGGACCTCCTCAGAGCCGAAAAAACGCCGAGCCCGCTTGAGCTCGGCTCCCCTGGGGCCTGGCCGCCCTCCCGCTGCCGGTGGCGGCGGGGGCTCCCGCGGGTCGCGGCGCTCGGCTGCGGCCGCTGCAGCCGCCGGGCGGGCGGGCGGGAGGGAAGGAGCGCTGCCGCCGCGCCCCGGCCGCCCGCACTTTTATGCTCCCGCTGGCGATCGACTTTTTTTTTTGCAGGCTGTGCCAGTCCTAGTCAACTTTCCTTGGAACTTGCCTTTCCTCTCGCGATCGCCCCGCTCGCCTTCTCGCTCGCTCTCCTATTTTTTTTTTTTCCAGCGACGACAGTCCTTAGCGCGGACGCGCCTCCCGGCCGCCCCGCTGCCCGCCGCCGAGAGCCCGCGCCGCCGCGCCGCGCTGGAGCCGGAGCCGGAGCCGGAGGGAGAGCGGGATCCTGCCCGGGTGCCACCTGCCAGGAGAGGAGGAGGCTGACGAGCGCGCTGGAGCAATTTATAGGCACCCAAAAGCGCAGGGGAAAGGGGAGCTGCTTTGGCATCTCATTCCAGCATCTGCTCTGATCTTCCCACTCACAGGGAGTTTGGCATTACTCTGGCAGTGTGGGAAATATATATATTTTTTTTCCTCTCTCCCTCCCCCACCCCTCCCGCAAACGGATGAGCAGTGAAATCGTGAGCCTCACTCAGAAGCTGCATCTTGCGATGACAGCTCTTTCTGGAGCAGACCAAAAGGAAGAGATGTGCTTAGCAGCCTCTGGGTACCCTTCAGGTCACCGATCAAGAATTAAAAGGTCAATCCACCTCCTGCTTAGCCCTTCTCTGAGACCGTCCTGCCATATTAGTGTTTTCTGGGAAATACCGCTTTACATGTAGGGATGCTTTACTGTTACCGATTGTCCAAGTGGAAGTTATTCGAAAATATACCTCCCACCTCGGACAGTAATAGAGAGCAGCATCTCTCACAATTTCGAATCTCCCTCTTCCCCCAATTACAACCATAAAGGCAGAGAAGGAAACAGTTCTTTCTGTGGATTAAAATTGACATACTCATCACCGGCTGCAGGGTTTCCCGGTGTTAAAGCCAGCCGCCGCATCGCTAGCAAACTGACACCGAGGCAAAGAGTTCCCTTTTGTTTAGAAGCCAAAGGAAAGTGTGCAGCATATGCAAACCAGCAGATGCCTGGACCTGAGGAAAAGGTCTCTGTGGCTTAGCTCGGGGACAGCAAAGTGTTTTGTTAAGTCTTTAGGTTTGTTGTTGTTGTTGTTGGGGGTGTTTGTTTCTTTGGGGGTGTTTGTTTGTTGTTAGTGGGGTTTTTTTTTCCCCTGTGTGTGAAAGGTTTCTCCTCCCTCAAGGGCTGGTGGACACCTCTGTGACTGAGTGAGAAGGTGAATATGCAATATTAGTGGCATTTCTCCCAAGAAAACATTAAGGAACTTGTCCTGCTTGCAGATATACAAGGTACACAAAGAGCTGTTTAAATAAACAAACAGAATTGATTCCTAAATCATACTTCTGTATTCAGGAGCAATGGACGTCAATCAAACGTGGGTGACATTTGCCTGTCAATACAGGGATGATGGCTGGAAAGAGTGTGACTTATTACAGCAAGGCAAGAATCAGAAATGAGCAACAGTGGCAAATAGGGCAACAACCAAATAGCATCTCCAACCATGATCAGAGGGCTGTGATCTTGTCTTGGATTTTATTAGCACGAATCCCCTCTCCCCTCACTCGCTCTCTTTTCTTTCTTTTCTATTCCACAACACAATAAGGTCAAACAAGCAGGCTGTGCGAAAAAAAGATTCATTGATTCTTCCTTTTAAGCAGAAATGTCAGCAGCTCCTTTTGCTCTTTCCGGAGAGACTCAAAAGCAGCTAGTGTGTTCACACTGTGTAGAGATGGGCCAGCCCAGCTCCTTATCTCCCCAGAAAACTCCTGATAAAGCTTCCATTTCCCACATTTGTAAATATCCCTCCCTCCTCTTTTCTCTTTCTTTCTTTCTTTCTTCCTTCCTTCCTTCCTTCCTTCCTTCCTTCCTTCCTTCCTTCCTTCCTTTCTTTCTTTCTTTCTTCCTTCCTTCCTTTCTTTCTTTCTTCCTTTCTTTCTTTCTTTCTTTCTTTCTTTCTTTCTTTCTTTCTTTCTTTCTTTCTTTCTTTCTTTCTTTCTTTCTTTCTTTCTTTCTTTCTTTCTTCCTTCCTTCCTTCCTTCCTTCCTTCCTTCCTTTCTTCCTTCCTTTCTTTCTTCCTTCCTTTTTTCTTTCCTTCCTTTCTCTCTTTCTCTCTTTCTCTCTTTCTCTCTCCCTTCCTTCCTTCCTTCCTTCCTTCCTTCCTTCCTTCCTTCCTTCCTTCCTTCCTTCCTTCCTTCCTTCCTTCCTTCCTTCCTTCCTTCCTTCCTTCCTTCCTTCCTTCCTTCCTTCCTTCCCTTTAATGCTCTGCCTTAAAAAACATTCTTTATCTGGTGCTGACACGAGCCAGCCAGTTCCCTCAGCTAAGGGCTTCCCCTCAAGACCCAGGAAGACAGTTGAACACGCTTGGAGGATTCTGTATCTCATTGCTCTGTTTACCCCATAGGAAAGGGCTTTCAGCACTGCTCTTCCATCTGGGCAGAAAAAAAGAAAAAGAGAAAAATTGTGCCAAGAGCAATGGGTCTGTCTCAGCCTGTAGCTGGGCCCTCGAGGTGTCGAGGTGTTGTATTTAGTCATCCCTAACCGCGGCAGTATTCATGACATCGGCATGTGCGTAAACCTCTATTGAAACGGCTATATAACACATTGGGAAAATAGCAAATCTCTTAACCTTCAAATAGGCACAAACCTATCATGGTCTGTCAAGCCAGAGTGATGCTGGCTGACTTATTGTCAGCAGCACATTCTCAGTTCCTTACTCAGCTATGATAAGCTTGATTCTTAATGTGAGGTCCTACCATACTGAACACATTTACCTTCTTAATAGGCAGTTTTATCCTCACACAGATTGCCAAGAATGCTCGTTCACTCCAGACTCTTGCAGACTTTCTCCCAAAGAAGATAGCCACAAAAATCACAGCCTGAGTAAGCAGAATAGAGTGAACAGGGCAAGTACTGGTGCTGGGTAGTCAGCGGAGTTTGGATGTTGGCTGGGAGCGTCACCTGGGACCTGGAATGCCAGCCTAGAGCTTTAGTTACCAGATTATCTTTGGTTCCCAAGCAAAAAAAATATTTTCCAAGGAAACTAAGAATGGGAAATGGAAGGGCTCAGAAGTTATGCACTGAAGGTCTCAGTAGTCTGGAGCAAAGTTAAAGGAAATGTAGAAACCTCTTTTTACCATGGGACCTTTGTTTTCCTGAAGTGGCATCTTAAAGCATTGATTTGCTGTAATTAAGGCTTGGGTAGCGTTTACGTTATAATCTCCTCTCCATGCTAGAGGTTAACAGTCAAGATTGATAGTCCGCTCTTAATATAACCATTGTACCTATATGAGCTGTTGCCAGTCTTGACGTGTTAAATGTCTTTGTATTTTCGAAGCCCTCTTACACACTTGCTCCAGCCTTTCAGCCAGTTTGCTTCCCTCCCGGTTCTCTTTGGGCCTTTACACATTCAGACCCACAGTTGGTGTTCGAGCTGAATCCCCTGCAGCTCCTGCCATTTGAAACAGCCGGCCCACAGCTCTTTTCCTCACCAGCTAATTAGTTAATGTTCATACAGAGCCTTAAAGGCACACAGCATAACATGCATGGTCATTTTACCTGTGTGCCATTGCCTTGGCACTAAGATAGGGAAAAATTGAAGAAAACCGGGTAAGAACATATCCACTGGCACACAGGGGAACACCATCTTCAGGCACAAAATGGCTCCTTATGCCTGCAGTGCTAAATTCAAAGGGTTAGCTCAGAAAACAAAAACAAAAACAACACTCTGAGAGAAAAGGGCAGCACTTTCCCAGCTACAGTGAGCAGGAGTAATGTGGGAAAAGGTGTATGCCAAACAAAAGAGAGTTCAAACACTGTGCCAAGTTCCATACTGCTTCTGCTCACTCCTATCTGCATCTGTTTTGCTCTTACTTGTATTTTAACTCTTTTAAAAATTATTTTAGAGAAGCATTTTGAATTTCATTCTACTCAAAAATTAAGGCTTTGCTGTGCTGTGCCTTTATAAACAGTGGTTTAACTTTGTACATAAAGGTTAGCAACTCAACCTGATCCCAGAGGTACAGTCAAGGAACAACATGCACTCACTCCAAGAGGTAAGTGGGTCCAATGCTACAAAATAAAATATATCATAAAAAGGGGGAAAAAAAATCTGTATATATCTCGTATCTGTATAGATGGCTCAAAGGTACCATGGTGACACAGTGATGACACCTTTGCTGCTGTCCTAAACCATTCCTGGCATCCCGTTTCAGTTCTGTTCACCCAGTTTGCCGAAATCTCAAGACTGGCACATGTGTCATGTAGTAGGTCCTACATGGAAGGACCACAGCCTGCACCAGTTTTGGTAGAAGCTCATACAGGCACCGTTAATTAAGCTCTCCCAGCGACTTGTTTTGGTCAGCATGACTGAAGACCATCTGTGTTTATAGTGATGCAAGTTGCCCACTGGATTCTTTCATAAAATTAAGATTTTTGTGCTCATGGAAGGAAAATCAGCTTCGATGTACAATAGAAAAGTGTTATTTTGCTGATTTTTTCAAAGCTTTTAGCTGTCCTTTGGAACGTAGGAAGTCCTTCTGCAGGGTGTTGTCTGCTATTCAAGGATTTAAAGCTATCTTTGTGTGTATGTGCAATTGGAAATATTCTAGATTAAGTTTTATCACATTTAATAATGCCTTTTGAAGATCAGCCTCTGAACATGACGGCAATCAGGAAAATGATCCAAATAAAATGTGTTCAGCCATAAAAGGTTACAACCACTTTTCAAATCCAAATGAGGGAGGAATTCAGGGAGGGTTGTCACTAAAGTGACAGGGCTCAACAAGGAGAATTTGAAAAAGAAAAAAATCCATGTATCTATTCCTTTTTAGTTTTTAATCAGAAAAGATCAGTCAAACATGACTGGTTACTTGGGAGGAGAGAAATTAAAATGGAAAGATTGGTACCCAGTCATGTATATTGTGTTTTGACTGGTGAATTACTGCAGATATAAAACCATAACTGTGTCTGTAAAAATAAGTCTTAAACACATAGGGAGATAAAGATTACACATTCAACTGACCAAGTCTAAGCATATAAAATAATCATATACGACACTTCATAACTGCCAACATAAATAGCAATAATTAACCATAAAAAATACTCGTAATTGCAAGTGCCCTTGATTATTCCAAAGATTAAACCACTAGTTGCAAGCATAGAAGATCGTTCTTGTAGGTGTCTCCTTTCCCTGCAAGCCTGCTTCTCTTTGTCTTCTGTCTCCTCCTGTTCTGCCCATGAGCTAAGGTGGTGAATGCAAAGCTGTAGTGATGCACGGGAACGTGTACGCTCAGCCTTGGCAGTATTTTTTGATAGGGATGCTTGTACTTCCCCAGCCCCAGTGGTGCCGGACCAGTTGACTGCTCTTGCACTGGTGATGGTATGGAACGGCAAGAGCTGTACCTAGTGTCAGCTTCACAGTCTCTGAATAAAGCTGCACCCCTTTTTCTGGTCTGTCGCCACTTCCAAGTGGCAGGCTCATGCCTTCCTTTGCAGGAGGAGCTGTGTTTCGGGCAGTTTCTGGTGAGGTGACTAGGAGCCATGGTGCCGTGGAGGTGCCATTGAGCAATGCTTGCACCAGCCAGTAAACACCTGCTCCATAAATAGCCTCAATTTGCCAACAAGTGCACTGGATTTCGGGAACTGGGTTTCAAACAAGGAGGTTTTTTACACAGCACTTCCTCCAGCTTTCTTCACAAGAGCCTGGACACCCAGCACCCCAGAGACAAGGCTAGTGTCTGCTTGCAGTCTGGCTCTTGCTGAAAACACCCTTTTTCTCTACATACCCCAGCTCTCCCTTCCTTTAACATGATTTTAACTTTTTTGATGTAGAAGTCTTAGCTTTTGCAACCGCCTGTGAAACCACACCAGTGGCTTTGATGTTCTTCATGTAGGCTTTCTGCCTGATCCCCTCTTAACTCTCTTCTCATCAAAATCCATAGCAGATAACCTGTCATAAGCAAGCATACGGAAGAAGTCACATTGTTCATTAATAAAACCCCAAATTCAGAGATATTCATAAGTGCTATTAAATCAAGTAGTATTGCTAATAATGAAGGCTACAGTGTCGGCATTCTTATGAAGATGTAAATAGTAAATACAAAGGGGTGGAAGATGAATGCCTCTAACATGAGAGTAAGATTAAACAACCACTTTGTCCCTGCTTAAAACTATACCAATAAGCAAAGGCATAAATCATGTTGCACTTCTATTAAAAATTATGTCAGTTGTTAGAGTCAATCAGGAAATTTCCAGGTGATTTGCCCATGAGTACGATTTTGGTTACCTTTGAAATGGTTATTAGGCTGCCAATGCTATTAAAAAGAGATGTTAGGGGAAAAAAGTAAGAGCAGAGACAAGCTTTTCTAAACTGTCATCTGCGATTTACCCTTCCTCCTCCAGACCTGAAAGACTCCCTTTCCATTGTTCTACCAACCCAGCAATCTTCTGGCGTTTCATACCAGAGTCCTTTATATTCATCAGGAGGTTGATGGATGGGCAATAAGAATGGATAGCTGGGAGTAGAAAACTCAAAATTAAAATCCCCAGAGTGGCAAGATGCCCAAGAGATTTATTTTTTCTTCTGTCATCCCCCCAACTGATTTTCTTGTTGTGCCCGATTATTGATTTCTGGAGTAGTTAATGGTGTAATTTACTTTGCAAATTGCAATTACTTCTGATCATTCATTTTTCTTCCTATCTGTTTCATTAGTTAAAGCAGGAGACTCTTTGATCCCAAACAACCTTCTTTACAACAAAATGGCATACAGTGGACTTTGGTGTAATCCTGCAAGATGCTGAGCCTTTGATTATTATGGTAGGCAGCTGGCCTCAGAACTTGGTGAAATTTGGCCTTGCATCATTAAACAAAAGCATGTTGCAGTACTGATCTGTAGGCCTGATCCATCACAAATCAGGAATAGTTCCACTGAAGTAAGTTGTAAACTCAGAAGTTAACTAATGCGTGTGAGATCTGAACTGGGTTCACGATTAGCATCATATTCAGTGAGCTGCAAAGCACAGGGAGATAAAATGAGCGCTCTTGTCCCCAAAAGGGACTGATTATGCCTGTACAACGAGGAAAGAACGAGGACGCTTTCTCACTGCATTGTAGAGATACGAGCTATGCAGAGGAACCGTTGCGTATGTTTCCCAGCGTAATGTATTGCCAACGCCATTATTAATAGCCTATCCTGTACTGGATGTAACTTTGGGTTTGGCATCTGTGAATTTAACTTACGTTTGTGCATTTAGCAATAACAAAAAGAAAAGCATGCAGATTGGAAAGAAAAATCAAAGTATTTATCACCTTCTGAGGAATGCATGTGTTCATATGCGATGCATGCCTTTTCAGTGAGACCGTTGGTATGCTTTCTATACGGCAATAAAACTCTAGTATGCACAATTACTGCACAAATCCAAAAAGCATCAGGTAAGAACAGAAATGTGACTGGTTAGAGAATGTGTCTACCATCTGGGGACTGAGATTTTCTACTCTCCAGGGAGATAAAATCTCAGCTGGAATTTTCCCTTCATGTAGTGAGACATTAAACATATGTTTATAACATGCAGAGACACACACAAGCCCGTGCACATGTATGCAGACAAAAATAAAATAGAAAAGTGTATGTTTTTCCAGAATAAGAACAGCACACGAAAACCTGTGGTTATCACAATTCAGCAACCTGCTATTTTGCATTTTGTTGTTTAAATGTAACTCCAAAGAGCAGGATAACATACACAATATTCTATGAAGATATTCTCAACCACAGGCGAGCACATGGAGTTACTGTACTGAGGAAACCGATGGAGTGCCAAACGCCGTTTGCACTTAACACGTGAGGAACTCCTTTGGCCTGAAAGGAGCCCTCGCTCCAGTGTTACTGTGCAGTGAAGCCCATGGAATTATACTAGAGTTTTGCTGCTATTTGTGAGAAAGAAATTTAGCCTGGAATCTTCAGTTTAATTAACTTTGAATTGCTAATATCAGTCTTTAAATATCTAAAAGAGGCAAGAATCTTTTATCGAGCTTAATGTCTGGGAGAGCGAATGAAATGGGAAGAATTTGAACTGAGTATATCCTGATAAATGCCATTTGTCCCCGTGATGCTGGGAATCAGAAAGGATATCTGAGGAGAGGGCAGTGCCTCTGAGGGGAGTAAGACCCTCTGATCGGGAGATCGTTGTTGATGTGGATTACAAAGGCACTGTCATTTCCAGAGAGCAACATTTCTAGATACAATGTTGCAGTGATAACGTGTTGAGATAAACATATTCAGGCGTTATGTTGAAAATCTATTTTGAACCAGGCACAAGGCAGAGCAGGGGATGTGTCTGCAGGGGGAATCGTTGTACATCAGCATGCGGAGCAGCAACTTCCAGGCAGCTTCGACCAAATTCTTCCCCCAGACAACTTGTTTAGCGACTGCTCCTCCAACATTTGTCTCCCACCAGGTAGGGATATTAACAGTTTTAAACACAAACTGATTTGCTGCTAGATTTGTCACTCAGGTTCCTTTGTTCAGGAAGTATGGGGAGCAGAAAGCAACATGCCCTCGTACTGCCAAGCGTGGACACCATGGGATCCAGCCATCAAACAGCCCGAGTCTAAAGACTTGGAGTCAGAGCTCCCTCTTGATGTATTTCACCATCTCCTTTTGAATTATATGCCAGTTGTGTGGGGTTTTTTTTCTTACATGGAGTAGGCATCTATTTGGCATTTAACATGTACCTTCTAAGAGGTTTCCGTTCTTAATTATCTCATTATCACACCTTATCACTCAATCTATTACACCTTTCTGCATGTTAAAGTGCTAATAAGTAGATAGTCTGAAGCCATTAAATAGGTATATCAGCGACAGCATCACATCTGGGCTTCTCTCCCTCTTACTATGCTCATTGGACAATTAAAAATACAGCTGTGGGGTTTTTTTTGTTTTCCAATGACCAGACATTTTCATTGGCTCACTGCCACATTAGAAGAGTCTTCATCTGCCCATCTTCCTTTATCCCCTTTAACTGCCCAAATTCAGACAAGCGGCATGAAGGATAAACTGAGCTGCCCTTGCTGTTTCCTTTGCAGTATCCTCCTTAGGTTTGTACAGAGGAGGGATCTCAGTGCAGAAGATGCTGCTGTCCCAGGACTGTGAGGGGATGACAAATGCGAAACCACCACCGGCAGTCCAGTCACTTGGAGGATTTGCTTTCCTCCACTCCAGATGATCATGTGTACTGTGTTCACATTTACACAGGTGTTTATACCAGGTTCCAGAGTCTCTGTGTGAATACTTGGAACTTCCATGGGCCCAGACGCTATCCTGGAATCAGGTCTTTATTCCCTAGACATTTATTCTCTTTGGGCTGATATGTCTTCAGTTATATAAAAATATAAATGAACTAATTTCTACATATTTCAGGTCAGACAGGCTGCAGAAGACTGAAAAATACAGACAAAACCTGATTTTCAGTTAGTAATGAACACATTTAGGCTCATTTTGAAGCTCTGATGATGTATATTGTAAAAACCTGTGGACAAGTTTTCCTGTTGCTTGGCTCTGCTGTGGATTTCACAAAGAATGGAAGGGGTTACTGGATGTAAAGGGTTACAAAAGGCCAGGAACAGACCTTCCAGTATGGAGCTCAGGCAAACAGCACAGCTGGTGCTTTTATAGAATCAACTCTCAAATCCTCAAATTAGGAAGAAGGAATGGACAAAGCCAGGAGCAGGGGGACAGGTCTGAGCCGTGCTGCTGGGTTCCCACGCTGCGTCTATGCCAGTCTGTTAAACAGGTCTGGGACATGTCCCTGCACGGAGGATCACCACAGTTTATCCCATTACACGGCCAGGCCAGTCCTTGTCATGCCTCAGTCCCGTGGCATTCAGCACACTCCAAACACACAGCCCCGGTGGCAGCTGCCCGGGCGGTGTGCAGGGTCCTGGCTCTGCAGGGCGTGTGACAGAACTGACACAGCCTACTCAGCCCCAGGGCCAACTGACAGACCTGACCCAGCTTATTTGGGGGTGTTGATTGACAGGCAACTGAACACGGGCCAGCAGTGTGCCCAGGTGGCCAAAAAGGCCAACAGCATCCTGGCTTGTATCAGGAACAGTGTGGCCAGCAGGACTAGAGAAGTGATTGTGCCACTGTACTCGGTGCCAGTGAGGCTGCACCTTAAATCCTGTGTTCAGTTTTGGGTCCCTCATCATAAGAAGGACGTGGAGGTGCTGGAGAGAGTGCAGAGGATGGCGATGGAGCTGGTGAGGGGTCTGGAGCACAAGTGTGATGAGGAGCGGCTGAGGGAACTGGGGCTGTTCAGCCTGGAGAAAAGGAGGCTGAGGGGAGACCTTGTCACTGTCTGCAACTACCTGAAAGGAGGTTGTAGCATGGAGGGTGTTGGTCTCTTCTCCCAAGTAGCAAGTGATAGGACAAGAGGAAATGGCCTCAGGTTGTGCCAGGGGAGGTTCAGACTGGATATTAGGAAACATTTCATAAGGGAAAGGGTTGTAAAGCACTGGAACAGGCTGCCCAGGGAAGTGGTGGAGTCACCATCCCTGGAGGTGTTTAAAAGATGTAGAGATGAGGCTCTTAGGGAAGTGGTTTAGTGCTAGAGTACAGAATTAGGTTATGGTTGGACTTGATGATCTTAAGGGTCTATTCCAACCAAAATGATTCTGTGATTCTATTTACTCCTCTAGAGAGCAACCTGTGTGGCACAGGGACAGGGACTGAGACCCGCGCCAGCTCTCACCTCAGCTACAAGCAGCTCAGGCTGCCGTTTCCAAGCCGCTCTCCCCACGTGTGCAGCTCCACGGGGTTGTCTCCTCGCGCAGCTGCCATGTCTGGCAGAGGATGTGACCCTTGCTCAGCTGCAAGGTCTGCCGGAGGATGTCACTGTGCAGACATGTCTGCTGGTTGCCCCCGCAGCCTCCCCCAGTAGACACCAGCTCAGGGCAGAGCGGTGCAGCACTTGCCCACCCAGGTGCTGCACAGGAGCATCCCCCGTGCCAGCAGAAAACAAAAGGGAAAGTATTTGTCATGCAGGTGATGGCAATTTTCACGTAAGGTAGCTGCTGCAGTTGAGGTACTTGATTCTGCAAAAGGCATGTGTTTGCCTAGCTCCACATGAGAACTGTGGGAAGTGGAACAGAGAGCAAAAGTCTGTGGCTGATCTTGCTGAATGGGCCAGATGGCAACTCTGGCCAAAAATAGCTTTGCTAGAAGTAAAACACATGGTAAATTGCATTAATTTTAATAATTGCTTTTTATGCTTTGATAAAAACTGGCAAAGACCTAGAGGATCCTCTACCCAAGATAACTAGCATAGCTCTCCTTGACTGCTTCCCTTTAAAGAGACTGCTGTTATCAGACGCTTAAGGCTCACAAAATTGAGAAGGATGAGGCTGCCCACTTGTGCCAGGAAAGTGGAGTACTTGGCTGTACATGGGACCCACAGAGAAAACAGCTTAGCTGCTGACGTATCAAGTAGCTTGAGGCCACTAAAGCAGTGCTGAGTTTGGTCTGCAAGCGGGATGCTTCCCTGAAGCCTGGCAACATCGAATTGCTGCCGGGCCAAAGGATCTTGCAGAGTCACACTCTGAAGGCAAGCAGATCCAAAGCCTTAAAAAAAAAATTGGCAAGAACCTTTTTCCAAAAGTAAAGGCATATTTTAAGACTTTTTTTCTTTTATTTTCTTTTTTTCTCTTTTTCAGCAGCAGCAGACACACACTTTCTTAGCTGCTGCAGGGGAAAGGGAAGAGGCAGCTCCTTTGCCCACTGCAAAGGGGATTTTTGCCCACTGTGGTGCCAGATATGACTGTCACTTTGCTGTGTGAAAAGGGACAAAGGGAAAAGCACACCTGAGCTGGGCTGAAGGGCTCCATAGCTGGTAAAACACGCTGTGCGGTTGCTGCCACTTCTTACAACACCCTCTGGTCAGGAATCAGGGATGCTTGACTTGGAAAGAAATCCTTATAGCAAAGCAAACTACTCAGCAATGGTGCTGGTTACAATGTCAGCCAGCACCTCATTTACACCAGCCATTTCATTGTCTAACAAAATTGGCTGAGTTTTCTGCCCAACTACAGCTAAATCAAAACATATTACCTCTGGCTGCTGGCAGTGTCCAGGCAAGGGGGCTGTGCCAGTGACACAGAATTGGTTTCTAATTGATGCAGTTGATTCAGGGCGTCTGGTGTTCAACTGGATCTAAAGTGGTGTTTGATTACCTGGGGGATTTTGAAGAGCCAGCAACGCCTGCATTTCTTTCCAGTTCTCGGGAACACACAATGCGCTTCCTACTCCCGGTGCTACACAATTTGGATACGAATGAAAGACATTGTCTTTTACAGCTAAAAAGTGTGCCTGTCAGTCCAGATCAGAGTCACTCCAGGATACAGTCACAAACCTGTCAGAGTCAGGTAAGCAAGATGCCAGTGTCTAGGAGTGGGTTTTGTCCCCGTTAGATTAGGGAGACTCACTGGAACTGTGGTTTTGTCCCCAAAAGAGCACTGTGTGACTGCAATTGAATGGGGCTGATTCTTTTTCTTCTTCCTGCCAGGGCCACCATCAGGCAAAGAGACACGATTTGTGCCACGCAACAGCAGCCTGGGCAGCTCATGTAGAAATATAGAAATAGAAATGTTTCCGCACACAACCAATGCCCCCAAAGGACACCTGATTGGTTTGCAAGTGTGATTTGGATGCACTAAATGCTGAGTGTTTGAAGTGCTTGGACAAATGGCTTGAAGTCCTTCTAGTTCACATCTTCTCCAGCCACAGCGACTACAGTAGTGAGCAAACTCTTCCCTGTACGAGGTCTGCTCCCTCAAGCGTGGTGCGGTTTGGTTTTTCTCTCCCCAGGCCAGAACTGAAGCACGCAGGCAGGAGCTCAGCAGGGCCGCGGGTGCTCCGTCCCAGGGCGGAGGCAGCTGCCACCGGCAGGTCGCTGCTCAGAGCGGGGCTGGCGCCCGCAGCCACAGCCTGGGCGCCCCGGACACCTCCCTCCCCGCCCTCCGCGGCACCCCGAGGTGCTGGGCACGCACGTGCACATCATGCTACTGATGCTGTTTGTATTCGGTAATTTTTCAAAGCTCAGTGATTTAGATTGACAAATGTATTCTCATTTCCTAATATGTTTTCTTCGCATCTTTGCCGCGTTTTTCCATAAAAATTACTCTGTTCAGCAGCTCAGCAAAAAACAGTGAACAGCTAGACGGTGTAATCCACATCAAATTTTTGCACAGAATTACAATGCCTCTTTTTTCTTTCTTTTTCTCTTTCTTTTTCTCCTCTGAAAAAAGTATTTGTCTCTGTGTTTTCTCCACTGGCACTGTAACTCTGTGTTTAACTTGATATTCCTGTACCCCTCGTGTTTTCATTGCTGTGTTCCCATGTGCCGTACTGGGTCAGTCTGCCAAACTGGTGTTACTTTTGCTCTCGCTTTTTTCCTGCAGCCGCACTGTGGTGTAACAGCCTCTTCAGAGAGCACCTCGAAGGCTCTTGATGTTCGTGTTGCTTCAAGCGCGCAGTGAAGCCCTCTCCAAACACAGCTGTTAGCCAAGAAACACCGCAAGAGGAGCAAAGAATTAGCGAGAGGTGGACACACTTGAGCAAACATTGCAGAAGGGATGAGACATTCTGGAGCTGCTGTGTTGAAACATTTGAGTGCATCACAGGCAGCAGATGAGGACAAATTTTTGACTTTCCTGCAAACCTGTGGGTTTTCACTGTAACTGAAGATGAATGTCTCAGTGTGTCAGGAGATGAGAAATCTTAGAAACACCAACAGAATACCAAAAATGCTGCAAGGAAACTGAGCTGATTCAGTTTCTTGCCTTAGTAATCAAAGAACTTGCTTTTGATAGCTTGAAACAGGATTTGTCATCTTCCTCCCAGAAATTAGCAGCTTTTTTTGAATCACCGTGAAGATGACAAAACCATGCAGGTGGTGGGACGACCGCACAAACTGCATTTTAGGGCTGACTGGGGGTGAGCAAGCCCCCTGCTCCAGTAAATATAGATGAGAGCCACCAGCCTGTGCTCATAGGTTCTGTAGATGCAGAAACCCAGCTAGGTGCGGGTGGGATTTCTGAAAGGTGCCCAGGAAAGTGCTATTACATCTATACTGGTTGAGTTGAGCAGGTTCGTGTGATGGCAGACAAGTCGTTCTGCAGCGGGTAATTAAAAGGATTAGATATTAGTCCAGAAAGAGCCTGTATGATGAGTGAGCTGTGCTATCTGGGAGCTATTTCCAGCATGACAGATACAAAGTTATTTGAGCATGCTAAGCAGAAAATCCCTTTTTTAATCCATCACGGGCAAATTTTTGTCTTGATGCTATGAACAGGCTAGATTATTTCTAGAGATGGTGCCTAAATGTCCGCTTAGAGCCAAGTTTCTGGGCTTTACAGAGGGGCAGATTCGCCCTGGAAGCTCAGGGTGGATGCTTGCTTTCTGTTTAGGAGGGGAGATACACAGAGCACTGCTCTGCACTGAACCCCATTCAAAAATTCACAGCCATCCAAGTCTTGTGGGAAGAGAGCAAAGAAGAGACCCCGAGACCTGTCCCTCAGTAGGCTCTCTGTTCCCTGCTAGGGCTTGGCTGCAGAAGGAAAAAAACTGCTTGTTGCCAGTATTAAAAAGTTATTAGGAGTTTCTTCTGGAGCTGAGTGCTGATGCTCCAGTGCTCAGCAGCCATGAGAGCACAAAGATTATCTATATGTGATAAATCATAATGCTTTTGTCCATTTTTTTCCTGAAATTTTATAGAATGGTCAAGCTGCAGAGAACTAAAGAAATCCAGATACAAACCTTCCTTGTCTCAAATGCTCTAATTGTTCTGCTCTGACCTCTGCTCCTTGGTTTATGTGCTAATCTCTGCACCAGATCCACTCTGCAGAACTACCCATATGTTTACTCTGTGCACCCAAAAGGTAACCCTAAAACATAATGGTGGGTCATATCTGAGTTCTCTTACAGAAGGTTTGTATTTTCTATAGCACATGCAGAAGGGGAAGTCACTTCCCAGGCTGCCTGAAAGGGGAATTGTGACCGATGGAAACGAGAATACAGGTGCTTACCAGAATACCAAATGTCAGATTAAAGCATTTCACACTGTTCAGAAGCAGTTCATCATACTTTGGTCAGAAGAAAAGTTCACGAGAACTCCACCAGCCTTTTGGTGAACTTGTCTTATGTGAAATCGTGAGGGACACGCTCTGTGAAATAAGGGCGGAGGATTCCCACTGTGGTACCGTTAGCCCTTTTCAGACACCCACGTAAGAGCCCTGGCTTTCAGAAATGTGGGAATACAGCTTTTTGCCACAGACTCTGGGTATGGAGAGATTTATTTCAAGAAGCCCCCAGTCCTTACAGTGGGGTGAGGAGTGGAGGCGGGCAGGGCACCCACCAGTGCAGGCAGCACAGCCACTCCACGGAGGGCGTCGCACTCCCCGTCCTAGCCCTGAGGTTTTATTCCTCTTCATAACGTCTAGTAACTCCCACCCAGGTGCATCTGCCTTCATCCACTCCCTTGAAGTTTGATGCTTCACCCCCTGTTTCCTAGACCCTTTATTTTTGGAGTGCTACCACTTGGCTCCCAGCTGCCAGGCTTAGCTCCAGGCTCTCAGCAATGTGCTTCTGAGCAGTGTGAAATGCTTTAATCTGACATTTGGTATTTTGGTAAGCACCTGTATTCTCGTTTCCATCGGTCACAATTCCCCTTTCAGGCAGCCTGGGAAGTGACTTCCCCTTCTGCATGTGCTATAGAAAATGCAAACCTTCTGTAAGAGAACTCAGATATGACCCACCATTATGTTTTAGGGTTACCTTTTGGGTGCATAGAGTAAACATATGGGTAGTTCTGCAGAGTGGATCTGGTGCAGAGATTAGCACATAAACCAAGGAGCAGAGGTCAGAGCAGAACAATTAGAGCATTTGAGACAAGGAAGGTTTGTATCTGGATTTCTTTAGTTCTCTGCAGCTTGACCATTCTATAAAATTTCAGGAAAAAAATGGACAAAAGCATTACGATTTATCACATATAGATAATCACATATAGATAATCACATATACAGCCTCAAAGGCAGCTGAGCCTCCTCTGCCGGCTGATAATGCTGAAACAGAAAATATTGACTGAGCAAGGGTTATTCCGAACAAGACATGAGCATTTCCTGTTCAATCACACTTGAAGTTTTTGAGCATTGGTGCTACAGATTACAAAGACACCTTCCCTCCCCCCAGAACTGCCCCCAGACAAGCTGTGAGGCAGGAAGGAGGAAGGTAGGAAGCCCTGTCAGGTAAAAAAACTAAGGCATGAGACAAAGCAAATGTGCTTTGGGCTTCATCAGCAGCTTTCCACCCAAAATGGGCCTAAAGGCTGATATCTGGGCAATGGTCTTGCATGGTGCTATCAGCCACTCTTCAGCCTAAATTCTGGGTAACGCTTATTACCAGAGCGAGCTCCTGCACTGGCCACTGACGGCTGCCTCCATCTCTTTTAGTGTCACATCACACTCAAGCAAACTGAGGCACTGCAAGACCTTAGAGACAGGAATTGTGATCCCTGTGAAAGTGTTTCAGAATTTGGGCCAAATCATATTTGCCTTCCTGGTAGGAAATGTTTGCCATGGCACCTGTAACCAGGCGAGGAGGCCTGAATGACAAAAGACATTCATTTCCTTCTTTTAAGGGGTGAGTAGAAGGAAAAAAGACGTAAGTAAAGACAAGGTGAAAAAATGGCTGATTTGAGAAGTATAATACATGTGCAATCTTCTTAATAATCCCACAGAAACTGATTATCTCAGTTTACAACTAGTTTAAGGTGAAACTCAAAAAAATGACGAGGCTGCAGTCATAACCACCACTTTAGAGGGGGATTATTCATATTATATTAAAGGGAGCAGCGAATTACTAAAAAGCCTCCTTCACGTCTGGATTGCTGCGATTACTCCCAATTACTGTCACTCACTCTCGTAAGGGATTTCTTGCGGCGGTGTGCTCCGGCAGCCTCGCTCTGTGGGGACGGCCCCTGCCCCGGCGGCCGGCCCCCCGCCTCGCTGCTGCTGCCCTGGGCTTGCTGGTTTTTGGAGCAGAGCTTAGCGGGCCATTGGACCGGCTTTGCACGGGTGGGGATGCACGGAGAAGGGTCAGCCCTGTCTGCTTTTCGTGCTATCGCCCACTGCATCCAGCATCTCCTTCTTTTGTGACCTCGGCCTAATAACAGCTCTGTCCTTTTGCAGGGTTGACCCTCAGCTCTGTATGCTCATGCTTAATTCTGGCCAGAAATGACTGGTCCGCCCCAGGTGAACCCCGGTGTTTGTGAGAAGGTGCCGGCTCTGCAGCAGCTCCCCTGGCCCAGGCTGGGCTCCCCCGGCACGGTCCGCTGTGGTCTTGTCACAGCTCTTTCCTCCCCTGCCCCTGTTGCTGGTTTGAGGAACTCCTATTAACCTGTCTGATTTCAAGACCATCAAAAAATTGTCTTGAGACTCGTCCAAATATTCAACCTGTTATGTCTCTTCCAGCATCCAAAAGCCACGGGAAAGGCGGAAGGAGCAGCTGGAGGACTGAGACCAGCTTTCCCCTGCGATCGTCACACCTTGCCTTCTCAAAGACTCGAGCTCGTAGGGGTGTGAAGCTCTTTATATCCTGCAGTGTGTCGCAAATGGCTCCTGCCACCAAGTCCTCCTGCCCGCTGAGCCAAGCCCAGGTGTCCATGCCCCAGAGACAGCGGTGGCCCTGGCTGCTCGCCGGCCTTTGCAGCTCCTCTGCCGCAGCAGAGGTCACCTGCTCGCTGACATGGCCCCGTGCCTGGTGCTGGGGTGCCTGCGTCCCCTCCCCATCCGCCGGTGATGGGTGGTGAGCTCCGGTGCGTGCCAGCGCTGGCACCGCCTCGGCTCAGCAAGGCATCTCAGAAAGTAGGAGTCATTCACCGCGCAACTGCAAATAATTACTGCAGAAGTGCAATTTTTAAATTTTGTTTTCATCTGTATCTGCCGTACGATGTCTGAAAACACACTCATGCTTTTGGAAAGGAAATGAAACTCACTCCTCTCTTCATTTTTGTGCTTTTCTTTGAATCCCAGATCCTCATTCCCTTGACACCCTCCTTTGGTTTTGAGATCTGGGCACTGATGGGACAGAAGTAGCCTAGCTCATCCTTCCCTCCTAGATTCAGACTTTCAACAAGAGCTTCTTATTAATGACAATAACCCACAAAAACCCAAGCAGTTGTAATTATTGGGTCATATTTTTCCACTTACTAATGTGGCTGCCCTGGTAAGGACTGTTACTAATAAATATGTGGCACTGATGTGATTTACCTGGATGTTCCTTCTGCTGCTGATAGATTCGCTTTTCTACGCTCAGATGCTGGAGCCTGTTTTTTGAGGTTTGTCTGGGGACAGCGGACAGAAGGAAGCCCTGTGGTTGGGCAAGGTCTGGTCTGCGGCACACCTGGCGAACGCAGCCCGCTCCGCGCTGCCACTGGACCCGGCAGCTCTCCTCCCTTAGAGGAGGCACCAGAAATGGCTGTTCGGCCACATGGGGTGGAGGCAGAAAAGCGCAGGGAAAGGTGGACTCGCAGACTGATGTGGAGCCAACAGCTTGACTCGGTGGAAACCCGCTGCCCGGTCCTGAGGACCCAGGGGCAGCACCTTCCCCCTGGTTACGTTTTCTTCTATGCACTGATTGAAGGCAGGACATACTGTCTCCTGCAGTGAAACCACTGCTCAGACCCTGTGGTCTCGTGTTAACCTCATGAACATTAGCTCAAAAAATATGGAATCCCGTTGGTTCAGGGCATTTTCTGCCTCTCGGTGTCTGGATGTTGCTGGCGACTGAACCCGACCGTCCCATAAGCGCCGTGAGGGAGCTGAGCCCGGCCACCCGCGGGCCCTGCGTGCGCGGTGTGCAGTGCTCCTGCCCGGGCACCAGCTCTCACCCGCGCCATTTACTGGCGCACCCCCCTGTCACCTGAGGTTTTCAGCTCTGATTTGCACCGTCGAAGTCCTGAAGGAACAGACCAAGGCTCTGGCCCTGGCTCTGGCCCGTCTGTCACGGTTGGCTCGATGCGGAGGGTGGCTGAGGGGCATCGCGGCGTGGGGACACCCCTCCAAAACCCACCTGTACGCGGTGCAGACCATCACTGTGTGGCAGGGAAGAGCTCTTGCCTCCAGCTGTGCTCTTTGGAGAGGAGCTGGCTTCAATGCTGCTCACCTCCTGGTGCACAGTTTTCCAGGCTTTGCCTTTCCCTTCCATTTCCCAAGGGGGCTTGCGAGCTTCTCGAGCACCCAATGAGCCTTGGGGTCCTTCTCCTCCTTCCAATCCCTACTCCAAACCAGACCTTTCTCCCTCTACCTGTGACCCCCAAAAGTCCTTACCACGCCATAAGCTTTTCACAGAGCCATGGAATCACCCCCTACCCCCAAGCCCCTACGCCTGCAGTGTTATCCCGCTCCTGCTGTCCTCAGGGTCCCCTGGTCACCCTTCTGCCTTGCAAACTCCCAGGCTGCTGTGTGAAAAGGCGGGAGAGGCAGGTTGAGATTTTTGGAGGTGCTCAGTTTCCAGCAACACCTCATAGGTATTCAGGCTGCTGCTTCCTTGCTGACGAGCCTCGTCTACAGAGTTTTCCTGCATAAAAAACTGCACATGTCAGAAAGAAAAGACAAATGACGATAGCAATAATGTGGAAGAACATCCTCTGAACATCTGAGAGGGCTGAATTCATGGACCACTTCTATCAAGGCGTACAAGAGGCACTTAAACATTATCTGCTGCTTATAAATAATATTGGTATGTTAAATACACACATATTTTCACAGTTTTATAAAGCGGGTGATCTCTGTTTGCTTTCAACTGGAAATCATAAAGTAAAAATCAATGAGCTTATATCAATCTTATATTATAGTCCTTGAAGAGTCAACTGACTCTATAAAAATGACTGTTTTCTAACGAAGATATCATTAATTGGATTGAGTTGGCAAAGTTTAAGTGCCTTGTCATATTTTGATTGTTATGCAGTGCTAGTGCTTATTGATTTTATAGAACAGCCTGTAGATAAATGTAATGATTAATTTCATTAGGTTTACAAGAACAGAAAACTCCTATTCAGAACTGGACACGGTATTTTATTTTTTATAACCGCCCGTACCTCGGCAGGAGCGTGGGTCTAGCTGTGAAGCTATGCCGGGTGGCCTGGTCTTCCCTGGTTTCTTATTTACTTGAAAGAAATTCCATTTTCCTCCCAAACCCATGGGTTTTTTTTCCTCTCTTTCATTCCAAGGGCTTCGGAGACACTATTTTTTAATCTTTATTTTTGGGTGGGGTGGGTGTTTCTTGCTGAAAAAAAAGGGAATGGGCGTTGTTTTCTATGTGTCTCTGTTTGCAAAGCTGTCAGCATGAGGTCTGAAACCCAAGCCCAGCTTGTGGAGGCACTTCTAGGTCAGCACTTGCCTCGGGGATGGAGAAGTTGGCTCCAGATGCCCAGCGCAGAGCCCCGGGTGTCCTCGGGGGCCCTACGCGCCCCCAGCTCTGCCTCAACACCCCCGGCCCCGCGGCAGCGGGGGGCTCTCCCAGAGGGAGCTGCAGAGGAGCATCACTGCCAGGGCTGCCCCACACCCCCAAATCCAGCCCCGGGGGGGATGGCCAGGTCGGCTGCCGGGGGTCAGGCTGCCCCCAAAACGGGGACAAGCCCGGGCTGTGATCCTCCCCACACACCACAACAGGGCCCTGCTCAGTGCGCAGCCCAGGAGCTGTTTTTCCCGAGGTTTCAGGGCTATTTTTAGCCCTTGCTACAGCACTTGGTGCACATGGCTGCCTCTGAATTATTTGGTTTCTTAATTGGAGGAGTTGATGTAAAAGCAGAGTGAGGGAAAACGAAATACCAGCAGCCTCCCTGGGGACGACCCGCCAAGCCTGGGGGTGACAGTCGTGCTCGCTGTGAACTGTCTTGGCACGTTTTTGTACCACCAACACAAGGAATTAAAAGGATTTCAGGCCGTAATTTTGTTTGGGTCTGGTGTTTTCCTTCCTTGCTGTTCTAATTGTATTCTTGCACCCACTGCTGGCAAAGGTGGAAAACTGCATTTCTAGACCCTGCTGGTCATTCTTCCCATTTGCACAAGGAGCTGAGAGCTTCTGACAATTAAGCTCCAAGCCTACACGTTATCTGCAAGGTACTTGAATTTAAATCAAAGTTTTGATTTTTATGTTTGCCCTCAGAATGGATTAGTATTGAATTCCCAACCTACAAGGTGTTTAACGTGTCTCTGGATATCACTGGCAGAGCAGAAATCTTTGAGTAGCTTAAGCTGACCAGAAATTAAGACGGGAAAGTTGCTTTGTATGATCTGGATGGTAACTGCTAGAATCATATCCCAATAAGCACCCGTGCACCTCATTCCTCTGACTCAACACTCTCTTCTCCTCCAAACACAGACGCTCACCTCTGTGTGATCTCAGGCCAGGCGTGTTTGAGTAGCTACCTAAAATAAAATATCTGGATTGATACTGGAACAAATAAGAGGTAGGTGAGGGTGCTCAAACAAGGCCTCCAAACTAAAACTAAGTGAAACCAACTGTCTGAGGGGACAGTTGACAAGATCGCCAGTTCTCTAGGTCACTGCCGTGATGTCACATCCTAAACCACAGGGCTGGGAGGAAAACAACACTCAGTATGAAGCTAAAATCCGCTCTCCCAATGCAAGCGTGATCGCCCACGTCCCAGCACACATCACCAGTGGTGCCCGGGGCTGGAGGGGTTGAGGCTCAGCTGAGCCCCTTGGCTCCCCGCCGGCTGCCCCTCGGCGAGGTGCTGCCCTGCCCAGCCCCACCGGTGCCTCCCAGGAACCGCTTTTGCCCTGGCCCTTTGGTCCTGGAGCACTGCTGGCCGAGCTCAGGGTGGCCCCGGTGGGTGCGGGGTTGGCATGTGAGGATGATGGTGGCAATCAGCAGGTGGAGGTGTCCCTGCTCTTCTGGCTCTGGGTGGCAATAGCTCTGCGCTGCTGGCAAAGCCGCTGCCGCCAGGCTGCGACCGCCGCGCCAGCAAAGCAAAGATGAGCAGAACCAGGAGCAGCACAGCACCGCCCAGGCACGGGCAGAGGTTGAGCCTTCCCCCAGGGCCTGAGGGATGCCAGCCCTTGCAGAGGGCGCTCCATTTAAATTATTATTGAAATAGGGTGGGTATCGTGCCCAGTGTTTGCCTCTCGCACGAATCACGCCAGGCTGGAGGGTGCGGCTCAGTGCCAGGCTTTGTCCCCTGTGAGCATCCCGCCAGCCACGGCCATGCCCCCCACTTCTTCTCTCACTGGTGGCTGCCCTGGCGCCCAGCCATTTGAAACATTGTCCTGAATAGCTGGGTTGTCAGGAAAATCATGACGTCCCGCTCGGCCTGGGGCTCAGCGCCACTCGGCTGGGCCCCAGCTGTGCGCCCAGGGCTGCTGGCGGCACCGGAGAGGGGCCGGGCGGGCAGAGGCTCTTGCCAGCAGCGAGGGAGCCAGCATGAGGAGCGAGTGCCCCGACAAAGCCGCCTGTCCCCATGCTCTGCCCTGGTCGCATCTTGTCTCCAAAGCTGCCTCCAAACATGTCTGTCAAGCTGCAGGGGTGACTACTGTGGCTGGCACTTGCATGATTGCTGTGCTCCTTGATCTAAAAATATGGTTAAAATTTTGCTCTTGAGATACATTGCAAAACCCGTCAATTTTAAGGGCTTTTTCACAACAGGGAAACGGTTCCTGGCAAGCTGTAATTCAGTTCCCGCTCCAAGGGGGACGGGGAGCGGCGCCCGCGGCTCTCACAGGTGAGCTGGAAGGGGAGGCGGGAGCTCAGCTGTGCCAAAGGCAGCGGCTTCGGCAGCAGCACTGGGTGGAAAGCAACCACAGATATTTATAAATCACTGTGCTTTACAGGCAAATTACTTATCCCTAGAGCAGAGAAAACAAAGTACCCAGGAGCAGAAGACAATCTGACTTTTGGGAGGTTATCATTGTTTCATCCCAGAACATCTGCCAGCCCCAGTGTCAGCGCAAGGCAACAAACGCATGGCACGAATCCGGGAGTATAAAAGATGTGTCATTGCAAGGAGGAGTAGGAGGAAAATAAAGCGAGTTGACAGCTCACATCCTGTGCCATAATCCTAGAAATCGTTAATATTTACAAAATTAACAACTAATATAACCGATGACAATCTCACTCCTCCTGGTTGTCACGAGGATATTAACAGTTACCACCTGCTCCAAACTGGAAATGTTGTCTGTCTCCGGAGCTCCTTCTGCTCAGCACACATGGGGACGGCACAGACTTGCCCTCCTGGCTTCCACACTGGCCCCAAGCCAGGAGCCAGCGCGGGGCACCCGAGCATTGCTGGGCTGGAGCCGCCTCCTGACCGCACTCCGCTCTCCGGGAGGGAGCCGGGACTCTGGCAGAGCAGGGCGATGGTCTCTGCCTCTGCCCGGCTCCTCCAGGAGCCCAGCACCCAGCCCCACGCAACTCCCCGGAGGAGGAGGATGGGGAGGATACGGGGTGCGGAGGGAGGAGAGGCGAGGGCTGCGCTGGCTCGGATCGTACCTCTGAACAAGCTGCCCGATGGAATGCCCAAGGTGCTGGTGTGATTTGCCAGCTGTAGGGCTGGCAGCTAATTGATGAACAGATGCTATAGTGTCATTTCCTTAATAGGAAAGACCTGGCTAAAACCAAAATAAAGATGCTTGAATACCAGTGACTCCATGGGAAACGTATTTCCAGACTAACAATCATAGAAAGGTGAAACTTTAGAATCACAGCATTGTTGCCCACTTTTTTTTATGGTTATCTGTCCATCAGGAGGACTGCAGGAGGCAATACAGGGTTAACAGACACTGTAAGTACAAGAGAACTGTGGATGGTGCCTGCACACGCGGGATTGCTGGCTTCATTTTGCCCTATCTTTAGCAAGGAGCATTAATTCCCCAGGCCACTCTTTGCACAGGCACAGCATATCGGCCTTACAGTAATTTTCAAAAGTTTTCTTTGTCAAGGTGCATTGTATGCAAAAAAATTGCCAAACTCTGTCCAGTTCACTGTATGCAAAATCAAAACAGAGAATTGCCTGCATTGTTGTTTTCAAAGAGCTCCCAGGTGCTGGAAAGCTGTAAAAAGCAAATTTCCTTCTCACAGGAATAATTTTCTCCCCTTGAAGTGGCATGTTGTTGGCTGTATGAGAGGCTGGCCTGAGGAGGCAACCTGAACGAGTGACCGTGAATGAGTGGATGGCAAAAAAAGTCACTTTCAATGTACCCGGAGATCGGGGATCTCGTTGTCAACCAAGGCAGTGAAACAATATTGACCAGAGGAACAAAGAGCCGCCTATACAGAGCTCCATGCTCCAGGTGGCACAACACAATTCCTCAGGCCAGAACCCAAGGGCTCACTGGAAGGGACCTCGGTTTGATGGATCCTCTAGAGAAATGACCAGGGGGACCAAGAGAGGGACCATGACGAGCTGCGATGCTCATTATTTGGTTCCTTGCAGTAGGGCACAGCAGTTCCTTTCCTTGAAGTACAGTGGGGAAATAAATGTGACCCAATAAAACAAAACAAGTTGTTTTTAAATATTAAAAAGCAATGACTCTAGAGAACAGATACAGAAATTCAGCAAACTCACATTAAAACTGTTGTGTAGTTTGCTCTAAGAAGCTGGTACCTTTTTAAAAACACTGGAACATTAGCATGTTACATCCCAGATGGTCTGCTTTGCTTCCCCATGTCTTTTATTCTGCCCTGAGCCTCTGAAGAGCACTCCTTTCCCCCCCCATTTTGTTTTCTGTTTGTAAAGCTGTATACATTTCAGTTTTTCATTGTCTGCTCAGATCATTATCTTATTTTTTTTCATTTTTCTTTTCAATAAACTTCTTTTTTCCCCATCTGCCACCATCTTCAGTATAACACTTTTCCCTTTAGGATTTCTTTTATCCTTCTCATCTTTATGCCTTTCACTTACTCTTCCCCAGACCCTTCACTTTTGCTTTTGCTTGTCAAAACTGTGTTTCTTCCTCCTTCATGGGGGAAGGAGTGGGAAGGTTGGGTGGATTTTTTTGCTATGGAGACCCACGAATGCTCCAACCCATACTTTGAAACCCTGCAGAGGAGAGCTTGCACGAGTCTTTCAACACTTTCAAAATTTGCAACAGCAGTTAATGGAAGTCTGACTAATGCTTGAAAATCAGCAGCTTATTTTAAAGCGGTGCTGCAGCTTCCCACCAACAACATTCTCAGGCCTTCCCCAACAAGCTTTTCTTTCTACATTAGAGACTCCGTGCTTTGAAACCCTTGTAGCCCTGTAGCAACTTCTGTCTTTCTAAACCCCAAGACACAGAGCAGGTGATGGACGCAGGCTCAGACGCCACCCAGATGCCTTCAGCTCTGGCTGGACTTCTGTTCAACCCAAAGGAGCCACATTGCTCCCCTGCCCCCAGAAACCCATGTCCAGGTGCACCAGGGAGACTGCAGAAGAGCCGCGAAGCCGGTTTATCTGGAAGTGAGTGTACAGAAAACATCTTCCAGTCTGAACGCAGGGTCTGGCCATGGCTGGGGACATCGGCCAGGAGAGCAGCGGCTCATCCCGGTGGCTGCTGCCCCCCGAGGGCTGGGTGGTGACAGTGCCAGGAGAGGAACCGGGGAAAGGATCTAGGGCCTCTTCATCCCTTCCCGATACATGTGCCCAGGCTATTTATTTTGTTCCAAAAGGAATTTGCAATAGTAGTTCGGGGATCTTCTGACATTTCACTGACATTTCTTCAGGGCTTTATGTAGCGCGATTATTACTGTCATTAGGTACCCTCACGTGTTAATGCCCATGCTTGATTTAATTGTGGGCATCCCAGCCAGGGGCCAGTTTTTCCTGCGAATTCTTAACATGCACCCAACCTAGTGCCTCCACAGGCCTGTTTCAGTTGGATCTGTTCCCTGCAACAGATCACTTCGGAGGTCTGGAAAATCCTCTGCAGAGCTTGCAACAGCGAGAATTGACTGTTCCCGACAAATCTACCATTTTTACTGTTTTCCATCTGCTTACCAAGACTGCCTCATTCTTCTGAAGTACCAAAGACCACTTAAAATGTGTCCAAAGCTTGATGCCAACTTCCGAGCCCTGCTTGCCAATTCTGTTGCAAAATATATGTCAATACATTTATTCCTAGACTAAGGCAACCATGTATTACTTAAATGCTAGGTAAGGGTAATCCTAAATGTGATCAAGAGGCTGGTGCTGATAACAGAGTCTTCAGACACAAAATGGCTTTTGTAGAAAGCATTGTTTCTCGCATGAGATATTTAAAACCTTTCCTCTCTCACTGAACACAACAGGCCTGTTTTGTCAGCCGGGGCATGTTTCCCGGCGCGCTGTCCGGACGGCAGCCGAAACTCGGCAATTGGTTGCTCGGGTACAAAATTCATGAAATCGGCAACCAAGGGCATGAGTGTCCTGACACGAGAGATCTGGTTCTTGTCCCTTGAGTTGCCTGGTTAGCTTTTGCTCTGGTAAGAATAAAATTGTTTGGAAATCACTGTCTGTAGATTTTAGGTTTTTCTTCCCCACTGCTAAGACCTGAAGCTATTTGAGATGTTAAACAATTTGTGGCTTCTGAGCTTGGCTGTGGTGCCGGCTTTGTACAGATAAATATAGAACCTGTGGCATTTTCAAAACCCATTTGGAACAGCTCTTCAATACAAGCACTTTCAACAGAGATTAAATACACTATTTGGGTTTTCTGCCTCAAAAAAAAAAAAAGTCACTTAAAAAATTGGCAGAAATACCATTTTCTTCAAATGAGAAAGTTCTCCTTCCCCAAATGGAGGATGGCAATTGGCAGCTTTTCACAAAGACAATTTTTTTTTCTTTCCTCTCTCCTTTCCCCTATTCCTTGATTTCAAAATAACCTTCAAGGCAAAAAAGCAGGACATAGCAATGTAAAAAAGAAATAGAAACTGATTAAAATTTTTCACTCCTTGAACAGAATGCTTAACATTTTAACAAATTTGTATCGGATAAAATGCTATCACATTCCTACACAAGAAATCAACACGTTGCAGGACACTGGACATATACATTCCTCAAGGAATTCGCTATCCAGAAGTCCTACTGAAGAAACTGAAACACAATACAAATAAAGACCTTTATTAAAATCGCTTGGAATATTATATGAAATTTAATATCGTATAATATAGGTGCAAACTCCCTGATATTAACAGCATGTGATACATGTGAACAAGAGGACATTAATATACATATAAATAGAAAAGCTAAAACCTGTTTGACAGTGATATATTAAATGGCTACACAAATGTGACCATAATTAGGAGGATATGTAATTTTGTATTACTCAAGCAGTGTCTTCTAAAGCAGTATACATAGTAAAATGCTTTTACCTCTAGTGTCTGCCTTCTTATGAGTAACAGGAGACATGTAGGAATATTATGGGCACATGCAAAAGCAATGTAAAAGATATAAAAACAGAGGCAGGAGCCAGGGCCTTATTTATTCTTGGCTGCCAGAGGCTTACGGCTGATCTTCTTTGACTTGTCATTGTTCTTCTTTGGAGGTTCAGGATTCGCCTGCATGTGTCTGCCATAAAGACTGCAAGGAAATGAGATAAAGAATATTTATGATACAACCATTTAACACAAGCTTTTACTCTGCAGCATGTTAAACAATGCATCTAGTTACCAGAAATGAAAAAACGAAGGTCATTATATTTATTTTATCTCAAACTCAACACTGACTTTTCCATTAGAGCTCACGCTGCAGTCCATAATATTAGGTTTTTCATGACTAATCAGAGAGTAACGTGGGGAAGAGCAGGCCTTTGGAGCAGTGAATGAGCAATCCGTTTTGCCTTCAGAAACCAGCAACCTTTAATTCTGCAGTTACGGGATTAAGGCTCAGAAGGCTGCAAGGAAGTGTATTCAAGTTGACAATGACAAAAATCGGGTTGAACTGGAGAGATAGAGTGCCCACTTAGAGCGAAGTGAGCATCATCCCTAACCAGAAAACCCAAGGGCTTGATAATGTGACAGAGAGCAATGGTGTCACCGCCGCCTCTGCTGCTCACGCATGATTGATAGCGCTGGGACAGCCACCAACACATCAATGCCACATTAGTAAGTGCCACTGATTAAATGTTGACAAAGTATCCTACAATTAAGATGGCTAGCGTTCACAGCAAAGCTAAATAGACTATATGGCTGAGAGGATCTTGCTAAATATCACATAGTAATTAATAGATAATTTATGAGTATTCCTGATGAAACTAAATTAAAAACCTACCCAAAATAAACACAGCTCAAACTTATCTTATTAACATACAGTGCTTTTTGAAGACATACTTTGCGGGCATGTCAGTGTATCTAGAAGGGATCAGAGACAAGATTTGCTTCTGCCCATTCAGTTGTATAAACACGGCAATGTCGACACCAACACTGAAACCCCGCTGACAGGTCCGCCCGCTGATGCTTCAGCCCCACGCTGGTGAGTGCCCGTCCCAGTCTGTTGTCAGTCACGTTGGACACGAACTTCTACCACTTGATAGGAATTCCGCTAGTGAAGAAGATCACGGCACCAGTTCCCACAACAGCCTTCCTCGTGTCACCACACCTCCACCTTTTGGTGGACTTTTTCGAGAAACAGGATGGATCCAGGGGCTTGGGACTGAGAAACCCTGAGTCTTTCTAGAATTGCCTTTTGATGTGTCAAAATTGGGATGGGCAGCTGTCAGCACTGCTGCCACAGAACCCAGGTCCTGCGTTTTCATGTGTCTGGGGCAGGCAGAAGGTCCCAGCTGCCACGGCCGAGCCCCTCACACGCTCCCCCCGCTGCAGTCCGTGTGCGCAGCCTGTGTGTCTGTCCAGCCCTTGCTGCAAACAAGGAGCAGCTACAGATCATTTGCTTGGTCACGCTGGGACAGACTCATTTACTCATGATACGCTGTTGCTCATCCAGAAAGCACGACCTGCTATACAGTTCTGTGGTGGACATCAGCCTGAGTGGGTACCTTGGAGATAAAGTGACTCTTTACTTACAGCGACCTCTCTTAGTTTGCAAGCCAAGCCAGATTTCAGCAGAAGACTGGCCCTCCTTCTTCTACAGGACCTGGTGGACTATGCAGTCAACCGTATGCAAGAGACATTGAACGAGGATCCAAACTCTTGAATTACTGTGCTATAAGGCATTGCAGTGGCAGGGCTGTTTATGTCAGATACAGAGAGGTTTTAGCTAAGACATATACAAGTCGGGAAATTAAAACCTAGGACTTGCTCTGAGATTATTTTGCTGCACCTTGAGGATACTTCAAGGCTGGGGTTCCCGGATTGCAGAATGGGACTAGAGTTTCTCCTAAGGTGGGGTGGAGAGGCAGTGCTTGCTTCCACCTCCTCAGCAGCTCTAGTTTTACATCACCCTGCTAAACAGGCTACTGTCAAGGTGCGCTGTACCCAAAACAGCCTTGCTCAAGGAAAATACAACTGTAAATGATGACATTACTTCACCTTACTGAAATTTTATGTGTGCCATCAGCTGCTGTCAACAAGGGATCAGATGCCATTTCCTGACGTACGCAGAGAGCCCTGACCCTCTGTGATAACTGCCTGCTGACTATTAGCTACAGCATATGTATTTTTCTTTTCATAAGAGATACAGCCCCAACAGCACAAAGCTGTATTTTATCCAAGTACACAGTATGCGTACTAATCAAATATCCATCTTAAAAACTGTCCTGCTTTGGAAGGCATTAAGTGAGTCGAGGGAGAGAAGATACAGAAGGAGATGTTTTGGTATCAGGAAATACTATCATAGTGGAAGAGCACAGAAATATTTCAGCTGTCATTCAAGGAGGTGGTCCCATCAGAAACCTATCCAGTGTAGAAGTCAGGGGACAAGCAGCATCTTATTCCCAATGACATGCAGTGCAGCATTTGAACTGCCACCAGTAACAATTTCATAGCTCTGAGAAGTTCGCAACAGAGAAGTGGAAACGCATGCTCAAATCTGCAAACACCAAGAGTTAGTTAAATACTAAATTAACATTCAAGTTGCTTTTTTGGCTCTAGAGAAATGATGCTATGTTGGAGTAGAATGGGAGGTTTTTCATGTAATAAGAAAGTCCCCATTTGGGACTTTAAGCACTGAATTAACAGAGAATCCACTGATCCACTGTATCTGACCACAAAAACACTTTGTGGATGGGAACTGAAGTCCCCTGTCACTGTCCTGTCTGTCAACTCCTGCTGCCCCACAGCTCCTTTGCCCTGTTAGTGCCAGCCCACAGGTTGGTTTAAACTCTGCTTTTTTGCTTTGGAAACTTTATATGAATTTCTCTCTTGGATGACACTTTTGGCATTCATTCTGCCTCTCCTTTCCTGGTTTATTAGTGCAAATGTTCAAGTCTGTGGACTGGTAGAGCTCAGATCAGTGAGCTTTTTCCTGAAGTAAAATGGTGTGGTGGGAATTCTACTGACTACACAGATGCTTTTGAAGTGCAGAAACTGAATATTGACAATTTAGAATGAACTTCAGAGTTCTGGTAAAGTCTACTTGGGCAATGCCTTTTGACTGCAAAATAAGGTCCAGTGGCCACTGCATGCGTTACGCAGTAAAAATCCCAAGTGACCTCTAAGTATTTCTGGTATCAGTTTTCCTTTGATATTTGCTCCTTATGATATGCAGAGCTGTTGGTGCTCTAGCAACTCCCCCTGCCTCATGCAAGTACCATGTCAGTAGTAGCAGATGTGCATGAGTTGCAGACATCTGCAGCGCTTTTATATTCCTTTTACTTATTCTCATGTCCAACCACTTCTATCGGCATATGCACCAAAACTTCATCCTGGAGATCAATTTTTGGGTTTGAAATAAGCAAATCAAATATATCTACTTAGGTTTCTCTGGCAAAATTTCAAAGAAGTTTCAGCTTCACGTTACTATCTCAGCAGAAGATAAATGCTTTACAATCTATCACAGTAGTCTGCTATGCAAAGAGCAAGGATCAGACGTATTTAGATTATAGATGCCTTCACAGACAGGGACTCTCTCTTGTGTTTGTACACATCAAATATGAGGAGACATATGGTATCACAACAACATTTAAATACAATAATGACTGTGATAATGCCTGTGGGACAGAATTTGCCTTCTGCTACACTAGGGAAAAGAGAATTCGCAATATTCAATGAACAAGGAAAAGCAACTATCTGAATTACACAAAAATCTACTAAAAAAGCCCTATAAGCCTTTGGCTGTAGTAGATGTGGAGTCCTTAATGATTTTGATACCTACTAGATGGATCCAGCCACGGAAACCATATCTTGCATATCACCGTCTCTCATCCAAGCTGTAGTAACTCACTGTGTACGTGCTCTTGCTCTGGCATCACTGCGAAGTGAAACGTCTTCGGCAGAGACAACGGCACGCTGTCCCCGCAGGCCAAGGGCAGCTGCAGCCACGCAGCCAGCTGGTTATGGGGCTCAGCTGATGGACGGTGATGCACTCGGAGACGGCACCTCGTCATACCTGCTTGCATGACCAGACCCTTAGCGAAGGCAGATGGTCCCCACAAACAGACATAGGAATACTGGGGCAGACCGTGGCTCCTGTTTCAAGGCAGATTTGTGCAGTAAGTGCTGGTAATACATTCTTGGCAGCACCTTCACACTTGATATTTTGGAATGTCACCTGCTCGTGGGGCTGGTATGGCTTTGAGCGGGACTCCACACACAGCCCACAGCCTCAGCTGAAGAATAAAATCTGGAGTGCAAATAAATATTTCAGATGTTTGCAGTCTGCAGCAAACTAGTTATTATAAACGCAGTTCACAAACTGCTGAACCTTTGTAGACTTAGCAGCTACGGTATCGCATGCAGCCTTCTCTTTATGTTAAGTGAAACGGGAGATTAAATGTAAGACTGAAAATGCAGAAAGCCCTCAGATAGAGACTTCCAGTTGCTTGCTTGCTTTCTATATATTTTGAAAAGCAAGTATCTCTCATGAACATAAATGTTTCTTTGTATGCAAATATAAACATAAACAAAATCTCCCTGCATTCTCTATCTGCCCTGCTGGAAGTAACAAATGAGTGCACTATGGCTGCTGCAGCAAAACTAACAACATCAAGTGAGAAAGATGCTCATTAAACTTCATCATTCTGTCTACTTTAATGATGCTTTTACTTAATAAAAATTCCCCAAGTAGTTGCAAGGATATTAGGCAAGGTCTTTGGTTATGTATCAGGGGTCTGAGCTGTCACTAGCAAGCATGCAGTTCAGGAGCGGCATTCCCAAGAGGAAAGAGTGAATACAGCTTTCTTGTAATAAATTCAGAGAGAATCAATAACCACAGCCTGCCACATTAGTTAAGCATTTAGGAAAGTAGGTGATCCTTCTAAATTAAACTACAAATTGCTAAATGTTGCAATTTACAGCATAAGCTCAGGCATGGAGCCTTGTAACTTGAAAGCATACAGTTTTGCTACTAAAATCTCTGAACTCAAAAAAGAACTATAGTTAAAATTCATAAAGTTCAGAAGAGCCATTTTTAAAAATCACTTTCAGCACAATTGCCTCCAATTTGTCTCTCTCGTACAACACAACACTCACCAGCTGAAGGCTACACAGTCCCAGAGAAGAAAAGAGTGAACCTGTGTAAACTAGTGAACTACAGCGTTTGATCCATCCATTGGTTTTATTGAGTTTAAGCATTTTGAAAGAGGATTTCCAAAATTAGCCTTTAGAAATACATTGCTCTCACTTTACATCTGTAATAGATGTGCAGGGCGAGTGTGCAGAATGAAAATACACGCACAGCTGAATACAATCCTGGAGAGGTACCATCTCCAGGTATGTATCGTAACCTGAGAAATAACGGTGAAACATTCCAGTGCCGCTCACTTTTCCAAAAGCTCGAGCCCAGGCTCAGGCAGGTATTTAATGCTCAGACACAGCTTCAAATATGGATATTTACAGTGACCTGAATGGGACGGTCCCCAACCTCAGCTGCTGAAGCAGGAGAGGGGAGAGGCTGAATCAGTGGGGATCTCACTGGAGACCCGAAGCTGGAAGAAGTGCTTGCAGGACTGACACGTGCTGGCTGGCCTGTTCTAGTTACGATTCTCAACCACTTACTGCAAGATGCTTTTGCCCCGGCAGTTTTTGTGTAGCTTATCACTGTTTCTGGTATCCCCTCCGAGCAACTGAGGCTGGGCTTTTCTCCCATGGGAGCTGCTAAAACGTCACCTCCTCAAACCACATCTTCTCCCAGGAAGGGGACAAGTACTGGAGTTTAATTTGCCAGTAATGTACCAGTGAGACAAAATAGAGAGAAGTTAAAATTACTTGCAAGTATCCTATTATTTTGGTAGTTTACAAATAATTTGGTTTTATTCTCTGTGGCATAAGTCAGATGATTTAAATTAAGAGGAACATTGCATGGATAAGTGAAATGAATATCTGGTTTCCTTGCACACTCAGATGGCAAGCTGCAGTTTTAGGATTCTTTATAAGGAAGAACAGACAAGAGTGACTCATTTTATTCAGCTAATTTTTTGCCCCTTGTTTGTGAGTGCTCTGAGAGCAGATGGCAGCATTGTCAGAGATGTTCATCATCTGAAGCTCTCTGCAAGCACCTTCAAAAACCTCAGTTTTGGGCTGCGACCTCTGCATACCAGCTCACTCCTTGGGCTCTGGAGTGGAGGCAGCACTGGCTGGATGAAGGGGCAGGGGCTGGCAGAGCCCCAGGGCTACTAAACCTGCAGCGCTTAACGTGGTGTAAAGCTGCTCCGGTATTTTCAGGTCTGTAACAGTTTGTCTGCCTCTATTGCCCACTCACACTATGTTTAATACTTAAGACTGCCCCAAATCGCCACACTCCACAGCGCAGCCCCAGGACGCTCCAAAGTGTAACAAGCTGTGATATTTTCCCATTCCGTCCGCCTGCTCCAATCACCTTTATAACCCAAAGTTCCTGCAGTTTGCCCTTGCATCATCCTCCCTAATTCTTCCAAATCCTACACTTGGCCTTTCACAGAGACTTTCTGCATCACCAGGAATCCCTTACCTTCTCAAGCGTTTTCTGGGGTCTTCACCCCCAGAGGCACTCCACGGGGGAACTGATCACCTTCTCCCTGCTGGGTCTACCTCTTTTTTTGTAGTTACTTTTATTTTCCGGACCCCACATCTGATAAGCAGGAGAGGATTCAGTACAGGTGGACAGTTAGGTATCCAAGCTCATGCTGCGGTCAGTGAAGATATGGCTAATGAAGCCAGTGGAGCAGAGAGTTTTTTGGGTGACCAAATACAAGCATCTGCTGTGAGATTCCTCATTGCTATACACCTTTATTGATTTCCACTGACTACAGGGGACAGTGTGCAGCTAGCTGACACACAGACACTCGCATTTAGATAATTTAAAATGCTAGATGAAGTCCATCCAGAGCAACCACTGTTCCACTTTGCACGTTCTCACAAGCTGTTAGCTACCTAACGTTATAGGCTACACTAGAGTCACAAACAGCCCAGCATTAACTTACTGTGAATTCCTGCTTAAAAACCACTCCAAATCTCAAAAAGAAAAAAAAAAAAGTATTCTACCAAAACTGCCGTGGAGCTCACTGTCTCAGCAACTGTGTAGAACGCGCATCCTTCAAACTAAGCCCATTCATCCTCTATATCTCTCACTGGTCACTTCATTCCATTCCCCACAGGGCTCCCTTCTGCCAGATCCCTCAACCCCAGTCTCTCCCCTTTACATTTGTAGTACCATACACCTGAAGAGAAGTTTCAACCTCTATGCACCATGTTTCCCACCTTCTTTCTTTACAGGTTACTGTCAGAGGTGGACACCAATCAGACGGACCTCTGGTCTGATCTCAGGAGCTCCCTGTGGTGCTCCTCACAATTGCATCACCAGTCCTGCTGTGACGACTCAGCAGCCCAAACGCAGCAGCTGGAAAGGGAACACAGTCCAGTCGGATGTAAAAGGAGACACCTCAGGGGAGACGTGTCTGTGGGGGGAGATTTGAGCTGAGATTAATTACGATTTACAAACACCTGATCTCCTACAGGGCTGGCAATTCCTGGATAATTTTAATTCTGCCAGACATGTCCACTCTTAAACTGGTTAATTTAATCACTGCTTCTTTGAACTCACCATCTTACATGTTAAGGAGAACTAATTTATGTTTTTCAAAAAGGAATTCCAAGTAGGTGTTAGGTATTTCTTTAATTAATATACAGTAACAAAAGCCTTCTCCTTATATTCTCTGAGGCTAGCAGCCTTTTGAAGCAAGTACTTTAAATGAGAGGCTTGTTAGGGGAGCACAGCTGGAAGCTCGTAGAAACCTAGCAAAAAAGAAAAGGTCTTTCTTAAAGGAAAATGTACAGGCCAAGATTTGCAAAACTGGCTAATGACATGGCATACCCAACTGGAAAGACTTTACAAGAAATGTGGCTTTTGGCAGGGAAGGTTTTGAAAGCACATGGAACACCAGCATGTGCTTTCTGAAAGTCAGACCTGTCTAATCCCCAGGGAGGCCAGCACTGAAAATCTCAGCTGTGACACAAAGCCAGAGAGATGCAGAAGGAGGACCTCCATGGAACTGTCATGAGGATGGAAAGGAGAGGATGTGCTTTTGCTTATTTCTTTAAACAGAGACAAACATGGATTAAGATTTCACCTACAGAATCTGTTATGCTGATAAAACAACCTCTCAGCCAGACCAGCATAATGAGCCAGCAGCCGGAGAGGAGCAGGGAGAGAATGATTTGTTTCTGCACCTGGACAGTCCTATCAGACTATCTCGGTTATGAAAAATTTCTCACCTGGGACTCGCATCTTCAAGCATGTCCATGAGGGCTGATCGCCCTCCTCACACTCCATTTCGAATGGACTGGTGTCTCAGACTACATTGCAGACTAGTCCCTGGATCCACCCCATGCATGGAGAAACTTCATCGGTCAGAACCTGAAGTCCTCACAGGTGAGAATTCCCAGACTGCAGTGGAATACCTTTTTGGTTTTCTTTTCACAGATCAAGTGGTGCTTTCCCACTTACATACGACCAGAAAAAAACAATTCCGTACCAGATATGGACATCAGCTGCAAACCCTGAGAGCTGAGGTATCCACTAGAACAAATTACATCCTCCATGTAATGAATGAAAAGGAACTAAGAGCCACAGAATCTGCATGAGCAGGATCAGCTTCTCTGGCAGAAGTCAGCACACGTGAGTGCAGAGAAAAATGCCCCAGTGAGAAGGAAAAAGACTACTTAAACAAGAAAGAAGTGTGTGCTGTTTACTGAAGTCACCTGTATCAGGACCATCCTTGTCTTTATGCATTTGTACTTCCATGAGCATGCAGCAGATGAGTCAACAGTTTGCTCTGTTTCACCGAACCCTATTGTTGGGACCATATTCGGTGCCACCTGCCTGCTCTCAAACTAACCTCCGACAGGCAGAGAACACGGTGCAGAAAACATCCTGGCATGCAGCACAGTCACCTTCCTGGAGCCAGCTGAGCACAGTCTTCTTCATTCCTATGTTATTTTAATCTTGTTGTCCACATGGAGTCCTTTGGGCTTAAGTAAAGCAGTGCTCATTTTCCTTTTTTGAGTGCTACACTAAAGGGCTTGTTGCTCAGACAAATCCCCTTACATCACCTTTATTACTGATTTACTACATGTATTTTGCTGTGCACCTAATTAACATTTTTAAAAAAAAGGAAAACAGAGAGTAAAAATAGCTAAGTGCAAGCCAAGGAACTTTCTTTAAGTTACGTTACATCTGGCAGGACCAAGAGAAGGGAAGGGAGGAATCAAGGTAGATGGTGGAGACAAGTATAGGAAAATGGAGAGAGGATCAGGCAGGGAATAAATGAGGCCAATAGTGCGCAGGCAGGCAGCTGGTCAGCACACTTGTCTGGCAAAGCCCTGCGCCAAACCACCTCCACTTTGTCCTCCCTAAACCCTGTTTCTCACTGGTTTTGGTGTGTGCTCTCTGTTCTGACAGCATGCCTCATGCCTGCATTACCTATCAGCAAAGTTCAAGCCAGAACAGCTGGTCAGTAGGATGGACCAAGTGCTGGATACTGGAGAGACTGAGGGTGTGGGACCAGCTCCCAAGAAGGCTGAGGGGCTGGAGGCTGGTGAGACTAGATCTGGGTTCTTGATACCTGACACATCAAGATTTGGGAGCCAGCTACCAGAGGGATCCTTGACATAGGGTTTTCCCTGATCATTGATCCCTAGAAATGCTGTCCTCTCTGCATTTATGTGGCCATCTGTCCTCCCATCATGCTAAGCTGTTCATGGCTGGCCATGTGTATTTACAGGTTCTGAATCTGTGGCTAGCCTTGCTACTGCAGGACAAGGGAACAGGGTATGGAGCACTGCCATCAGTGGAGGAATCTCCTGGCTCCTCTAGCCCAATGGATTTAGCTGCTCAAAAGCATTATGGGAAAAAAATGAAGAAATGAGGAAACTCACATCATCTTTTTGACACAAAGGACCACATTTGAAGCGCTACACATCACAGACAATCCAATTCCACGCAGTCCCTGAGTCAGCTTTGTTTGACACATGTTGGTCATACTTTCCAGAAAGGCTGTTCCAGGGGAACCTTCTTGGGTTGAATTTTTGAACATGCATAACAGGTCAATGCAAATATTGAATTTTGCCATCCTCCTCATGAAATCTCTTTCCAGTTCCCAAATACAGCCCTATCAACAGTCCCCTGGCCAGTGTTGGCATAAACATGCCAATGTCAATCTTCCAGACACTCTGATGAATTGTGCTCAGTCAGGTCCACTTATGTGCAAAGGAGCAAGGAGATTCAAAGGCAATTTCAAAATAGTTGTCACCATTCTTGATAAAATGCTGAAATTTTGAAAGTCAGAGATCAAGTGCTTCATTATGGAAGCAAAAAAATATCAATACAATGTTTTCCCAGTTATATCCATCTACTGCAGAAGACCAAAGATGGCCACACAGATATCATGTAATAAAACTATTCAGATTATTCACCCCATTTTCCAGTCAGTTTTGAACACAGCATCACACCATTAATATCTGTCAAACAACTACTGGGTTTTAAGCAGATCTTTGGCATTTTTCCATGGCTTTTACTGTGCCAACAAAGCTTTTCCAGAATCTTTTCAGGAGGGACCTGTGTTATGTGGCAGCCAATAATCTTTATGGTAACACTGCAATGAAAATGTCGCGTACTGTAATGAGCGGAGATCATAAGTTAAGCCCCCAGCTACCTTTCTATTATTTTTCATTACAGTCTTTCCGGGTTTGTTATGCTTCAAGAGTACTCAGGGAATTACACCGAACTAGGCTCACTAGTCAGCTCTTCATTACTCAAACCACACTGAAACTGTGCAATCAGCAAACTGAACCAGCTCCTGAGCTATAACAAGACACTAACATTTGTTTGAATATTTTAGCTTGTCCTCTTTCTTAAAGCTCTGTTCTATAAACCAAACTTGCCTACAGTTGGAGAAGGTTCTGTAACAACAGGAAAATCACATAACATTTTTTCATGCCATTAAAACCTTGAGCGAAGGGTTTGGCTTCCTTTTGTCTACCAGAAACAAACTGTGATATACTCCTGTTTCCCTAGCAGCAGTATTTTTCCTAGATTGGTATTCCATAGTGCATGATGAGTTGGGTGAGACAAAAAGCCTCACTTGCTTTGTGAATCCTTGTCCGTGATCCATTGCAGATTTTTATATTGGCTTCCTTCCCTCTTGCAAAGCAAGAAGCTGACCACCCCTTTGGAAATGAGCATTTACAGTCACATCAGTAACTTCTGATCAGGTCACCCAATCCACACAACTTCCTAAGTTGCTTTCAGTGTCATTCAAGGCCCACAGTGTGAACAACATAGAGCCTTTTGAAAGCCTTTCTTCTCCCCTGATGTTCATTAAGATGAAACACCAGCATAGTGTCAGCCTGATTTTGATTTCAACAAAATCAATACCAGTTTTGCTTCTGATTTCAGTGGGTGCAAGGTTTGGCCTTTAATGTCACGCAATCTATTCCCGACAACTGAAAATCCACTAGTGCACACCACGCAGCACGGGCTATCCCATGAGACAGTCTCATCATAGTCTTCTTGGAAATCGCCTACATTTCTTATTTTAGCACTCTCCTGAATAGAGTGACTTGGGAAGTGCAAAGACCTCTAGATTACTTAAGAATTACAACAGAGGTTTCATAATAATTCGTGTTGCAATTAGTGTTAGCAACTGAGGCATATCTTGGAAACTGTGCAAAAATAAACACAGCTTTACGATATCAATCAAACAGCATGTTCTTTTGTTATTTAAATCATCTACAGACGCCCATCATTATCCATGCAAGCAAACAGGCAAACTGCACCTGCAGCAGAGCTCACAAGCCCCAAACTATACAGCAACACATGAATGACATCCAGGCTGGCTACGAACACTGGAGTGAAAATTATGTCTTCTCATCAAGTGCTAGTAATAGCTAAGGGCCAGTGAGTCACTCTGTAAACTTCTTAATGCAAGCATTAACCAAAATAGTTTTACAAGGAAGGTGGGATTATGCATACCGACATGATCTGGTTTTGCTGAACATCTTTTTGCCGTAGGTAGGCAGCACTCATCCTATATCATTGGTGCTTACGTACGCTCGTGGGTTAGAAGAACAAATATGGAACTTTTACTTAAAAGGACAAGAAATAGTTTACTTGATCATCAGACATTTGCATAAGGCACCCATGGGAGCCTTCAAGAGTGGTGCGAAATAAGCCAGTGGCTTGACCTCCTTCTGTGCAAGAGGAAAAGGCTCATGGAGTCGAATCCAATTCCACTGAATCAGTCTAAGTGCCGTGGTAGCAACAAAGGCAGAGGGGTGCAATGACGGGGAGCCAAACCCCAAGCTGCAGTCTTGGAAGATAAACTGTGGGACATCTACTCTGCATCTTCTTCAAAACATGCTGGAAAGTACATTACAGGGAGGGCAAACATGGTCCTTGGACTACTGTCCTTACTTTCTGGTTCCTCTAACACACAGGTTATTAACATGCGTGCCAAATCCCAACCTATGGACGCAAGGCAGCAAATAGGTACCCCTTTACCTGTGAATCTGTCCTAGGATTCCCCAAGCTTGCGGCATGGAGCGTTTTTTGAGGAATGCCAGTGCAGGAGTGGGAAAAGCAAAGGGGCTAAAGATTTGTCAACAGCTCTGTCATCGAGAAAGCACTTCATTAGCCTGTCAATTGCACGGTGTCAAGGAGATACATTTATTGACAGCTCACTGCCAATTGATCCAACATCTATATAAAGCTCTTCTTATGCAATGAGCTTGCTGACATGATCACGAGATCTATAGAGAACTAATAGCTGTACTAAGCCCCAAATTGCTCTAATTTCTAAATAAAATGAAACCAGAAGTGGTAAAATCCCACCAACTTCTCATCAGCTAGACCATATTCACTGCTTACAGTACAACTTTTAAAAATGAGATTAATTTTTTATATACTTCATAGGTAGGGTATGAACTCAGGTGAATAAAAGCCCTTATAACAAAACACCATTTTTCAGTTCTGTGGCCATCCCATAATCATATGGGATTACTTTCGAAATACAGGGAGTCCGCATTTTCTACTCCCTCATTTTAGCGTGGAAGTACCCAGGGATGTTCCATTCTGTATGCCAGCCAACTGCTCCGTGTGCTCGGGTCCCTCAGCCTCTCATTGCCTTAGGATAATGCTGTAAGTGGCTGATTGATCCTGCAGTGACTTTAGCAGCTGGCAGTCACTTCACAGAGCCAGCAGCACTCCCGCAGCGCACACGCTCCTAACCCTTGCTTGCTTTGCTTTGTAGTACCTGTTTTATCACTTCATGATAAGGCAGTGTCAAAGACAGCAGGAGTAACCTATTCTGGCATCTCCATCTGGCACTATATATCAGACTTGTGCTGCTCTGGTGGATCAGTTTCAGATCCCTGTTGGCAGATCAAAGGCAGCAATAATAACCACAAATCAATCCCTCTTTAAGGCCTAAAACATCTTCTCCCTCACATAGGAGGCCTCATTTCTTCGCCACCCAGAGCCCTTATAAATACCAACTTTGCCTAGACACAACAGTTGTATGCAGACACTCAGGCCCTGGAGAATTTGGCACAGCGGTTTTGGTTGCTTTCTCCTATTCACTGAGAAACAAAATGAGTGGTACAGAGGGGCTCACGTAGATCAAACACTTGAGTCCCCAAAAGTCAGAAAGCTGCTTGGTGCCAAAGTGAGGGCATATAGAGAAGATGGCTTGCTTCCCTCAGTCTCATTGCAGGTAATATATTTTCTGGCACTGTATTTTGACCGAAGCACCCAGCTACCACCAGCTCACTGCTCAGTGCTCTAAACCAACCAACTAATATTTGCAGAGCATGTGTTCAGACACAGAATAGATGCATCCCCAGTTGAGCAACTGCACTGTAGACAAGTTGCTTTAAAACGGTGTTTCCAGACAGCTTACTACTTGCTTAGCACATGCTCTAGAAAACAGGATTCAGAAGAAAGGGGATTCTTGAGGTTTGAGATTCACGCGGCTGCTCCAATACAGAGGGAACATCTGGTCCCTTTTGCAATGACTGTGCTTGCATTCTTGAGATCACGCTTGAATTCTTGATGCTCACCTGTTAGGTCTTAGCTAAAGGCAGTGGGAGCTAAAATATGACTCAAAGGCTAGGTATCAGCTCTCTGCCTGGCTCTGCTTTACTGTCAAAATGAGATTTTTACTGCAAGAGAAGTAGCTTTTGTTTGCTCCCTCTCCATAACACCTTCACAGTGACAAAGCTGTATTTACCATGATGTAGCTAGGCAGTTCCCTAGGATTCAACTCACCAAGAGATACTATGGTAAAAAAAAATAAAAATCTGTACCTTGGATTTTACAGGAGAATAGCTGTTATGCTGTAAAAGATATACCTGCCTGGTCAGCAAAGACATAAACTCTTTGTCTTATCTTTCTTTAAGTCCTTCAGTCTTGTAACTTGCAGTTTGAACTATGTCTCGGAAGAGACTAAAACACCAGCTAGCATAGCAACAATTCGACATTCCTACATTCTTCCTAAAATGAAACCCAGAGATAAATCGTGAAAATGATAGATTCTTAAAGATCTTCTGAAATTCTTAAGAAAAAAAAAATGTATCAATTAAGGGCAAACAGCCATAAATCCTCTGGTGCCAATACTGCATACTAGTGTAGTTTGCAAAGCCCAGAAAGACTTCTACTTTTGCGTTACCACATAAGGACCAGAAGGACATTTTGTCCTAAAATTCTTTTGAATACAAATGTAAAGTATTTTGATCCTGATTTTTTCAATATTCAATTAAGATACAGTTCCACTTGCCTGACTGTTTATCACTGATAATTTTTTACTATACACATAGAAGTAGAACATTGTCTCAACATATGGAAAATGTGGATAGTACATATTGCTCATAGCTGCACATAATTTTAAGAACTGTAACTGTACTATTTCTAGATAATTTTAAACTATGACAAAGATGCATGCTATTGACGAAAAATGGCAAGCCTATAAAAAGCTATGTGTTTGAGTCAATAAGTATAAAGAGAATATTTTTTATCATAGTATGTTTCCTTTACATGCTAGTGTAAGCAGAAAGTCAGAAAGATTAACCAAAGATGAAGAAAAAAGACCACCCTCTTCTTTCCCCCCCTGCTACTGAGCTTAGAAAAATATCCTAAAAAGAAAAAAAAATTACAAGAGGAGCTTCTAAGACAGTTTAATAAACCTTGGGGAAGGCCTTAGTGTTGAATTTACCTTCCCTGTAGTACCTAAAGCAGAGCTACTAAAGCACCACAATAAAGTTTATGAACTTGTCTTTACTGCTGCATAATTTATCTTTGAGAAATGACACCACGACAAACAACTGCCCTCTATGAATCTCTCTGGGGCTTCAGTGGACTGCAGTTTTTATCACAGCAAATAAACTGGATCAAGATTGGGCTCCAAACTGAAATGTATGTCACATATTTTTTATTAATGAAAAATACTTAATTAAAAAGTTAAGCACTACTGTACTCACATGTTTTCTTATCCTCTAAGTCAAAGTCACAACTAAAGTGTTTTTGAGATACTCTATACTGAAAATCAAAAGAAACAAACTCCAGAATCACTCATATTTCTTTCTATTCAAGAAACTTTCCCTTTTCTATTAGTTTCCTGCCTAATGAAAAACAAATATATCCCTTCATAAAAACAAAACCACACTGCAAATTCAAAATTCAAAACCCAGCAACCAAAGCTAAAGGTACACTGACTAGACTTCTTCACCTGGTCTAGTGTTCAGGGCATCATTTGCTCAGAACACTTGCCAGCACTAGAGTTACACTGCTCTAGAAAATGTTTATTTTCAGGGTGCATGCCTTCTGTCAGGTCAGCAAGTCACCATGACTACGCAGTTGTTTGGTCACCAGATTTAATGTGATGGAGGCATGGGAAACCCTAGCCAGAAGCAAAAGAGAAAGGAAAGAAAATAAATCCATCAATTTTTGTAATTAAAAAAAACTCGCACAAATTAGATGGTATGAATCAGAAGGCATAACTACACACAGGGTCATGGACACACGTTGTGGAGAAAACCTGGACACTCAGAGCCCACAGAAGCTCATGCAAAGCTGACACAGAGTGGCGAGGAACCAGCAGAGTGGAAGGGAGAGCCACAGAGCAGGGCCCAGCCAGGGTCTCCTGCCAAAAGGTATTAGATCCACCTGTAGAACAGCTTTGTAAGAAAACTGGCAGATATTCAGTGTAGCCTGGCAAAAACAACTGCGCTGCGGGACTGATGACCTACGAGCACAGTAGGGTAGTTTTCATCCCTAGATGTTATGATTGTTGGCCAAGTGGTATTTCTTTATTTGTTTGTCTATTACGAGATAATTTCAGGACACCGGATTATTTGACAAATTCCAACATTTCAGGGAATGTTCTAGTCAATGGCAATGTCATATTGATTTTGGTGAAAACAAGAAAATGAAAGGCAAAAGGTACACATAAACACAGGGCTTTGTGATTGACATCTTGCAATCAGTTAGCAGATGCAGCTCTTACAGTCACCCAAATCTGTGGGTAATGGCCTATAGATCAAAGAGCCAGTGGATGGTTGACCATCTCCACCAGCACTAATGATCTCCCCCTTTCCTCCATATCTTTGCAGCACTGGCTTCCAGTACAGTTTAGAAATGCTGACACCCAGAACAAATTGCCTCAGAGAAAGAAGAAAGAGCAAGCTAGGGAAAGGATGTAAGAAAGGAAAGAAGAGCTATGAGGACAAGACAGGGATGAAGAGACACACAAAGCTTCATGTATGGAAAAGCAGCTGACTTCTGCATGGGAAAAAGAGACCACCACCAGTATACTGCAAGAAACACACAAGCAACTCTCATTTTGGTGAAGAAAGGGAGCATGGAGTTAATGAAGGAACAGATAAATGGTCAGACCATGTGAATCCAGGAAGCCCTTATGGCAAAAAACAGAACGACATGGGGCATCCTTGACTGATGCAAGGAGCATATCCCCCAAATGCTGTGCAAGTTCTCCTTAGTTTTTCACCAAGACCAAGCACGTTCAGCATGAGCACAGACTGCAGCAGACCCTTCCCCGTTTAAACATACATGGTTCTTGTCACTTCTTCACATCCATCTTTTGGTCACATTAGCTCTGTTAATGAAAAAATAAATGTTGCAAAAGGGAAGTATTAACATAGCCAACACCAAGGACATTAATTTTAAAAACTCTATTTACTTTGTATCAGAGCAGTCATATATCTTGATCTTGAGCAGTTCTTAGCCTTGTCCAGGTTCTGATTCTATGCTATAGAGACAAACTCTGGCCTGACTCTCCTTCCTGCCCATCATTCATTTACCCGACATCTTTAGTACTGCACCCACTTGATGGGCTTCATGTATTTAGTAAGACAATAATTCTTATTTAAGCAAAAATGAGTTTTTTAGTGAAAATCCTGGATACCAACTTACTGTGAAATACAGACACAAGATAGCTCAAACCACCTCCTTGAAGAGAGAAATCACCTGGCTCCAAACGCAACACTTGGCCTCATGCTTTGTGAGAAATTCACAGCTCCATGGACAGTGTGGGTCCCCAGTCTCGAGGGATCAGCACCAGGTGCAGTGAGCTGCCTACAAGTACCGCTCAGCATCTGGCTTTGAAGATCTATGTTATGTCCTAACTGCACAGATGCAAGACTCTAGGGAAGAAACTCATACAGGTAACTCGCCTTCCGAATCTGCTCCCCAACACAAACCAATCACAGATATCAACTCTGCATTTTCCCCAATTCAAGAAAAAAAATAATTTCAGACAGCACAAAAATACTGCTGAAGCAAAAGGAAGAGGTCAGCCCATGGGTATTCTTCATGGGGTTTTTTTCAATTGCCAAGAGAGCTAGGCAGCCAGTGCGGGACAGCCCCTACAGCCTCTAGGGTGTGAGGGTGGTGCTCTCCTGGCACAGAGCGTCCGGGAATTCTCTCCATAGCAGTCACTGTTAGAACTTAACCAAATATTTTTCAGGACCAGGAAAAGAAGCAGAAGCAATTGTCCTGCCTGGAAATGTGCCAACTGATAACATGGGAATAACCTGCATATGTGAATAAAGTGGGGGTTTATTTCCAGACCAAGGGCAGCACCTCCCCAGCAGTTCCAGTCAGGACTGCAGTCGCTCGCTAGGAGATGCCAGGCGACCTCGGTGCCCTCAGACCACATTATTGCCCACCTGCCCAACTGGACTCTCAGGCAGATGTCACGTGCTAAGTTATCATTTCTGATGCCTCAAGTGATACTCTTTTCAAAACTCCTCTGTTCCCCACTTTCTCAGTCCCTACAGCAATGCCCAGCATCCTGCAAACAGCACCACCCGCCTTGGCGCTCGCTCTGCACTCATTCATCTGAGCTGTTTTATCGCCTCTTCCCTGTGTAACTTCTCTGAAACCCGAGTTTTTCTCCCTACTGATGTCTCCACACCCTTGACAAAACTCCACCGCCCCATGCTGCACACCCACAGCTGCCCCAAATACAGTCCCACTCTGGACTAGGTAAAAGAGCCAAGACCAAACACAGAGCACGTTGTGTGTCTCCAAGCAGACTGGAGGCAGACTGAGGACCTTTTCTTGAAACTCCTGGTTCTTGTGAGCATCTTTTCCCTTTAAAAGCTGTCTCTGCTCAGTGAAGGCATTGAAGATCAGCTGTAGAGAGTCAAAATAAAACCAGTGAGGCAAGGAGAAAATAGCAGGGCTTTCCTTTGATCTAGAGTTTTTCCAGGATATATCTTCCTTACTTGCTATTTTTGTTAATTGGGCTGTGACTATATGTTATTATTCCTCACATTACACCCATTCTGTATTTATGTGAATTCTGGCCTGGGAGAAACAACAAGATTTCATTTAACTTGATTCTGTTCTTACTGATTTTTTACTACGTTCTTGAAATATTATTTCAGTACTGGTAACTTTAAATCAGATATTCTCACATTCTCACAGCCTTTCTGAATACTTTTTTTTAAAAAACTATTTTTAGTAAGGAGGGGAATATATTTGTGGTGTATTTTCTAATTCTGCCAGAACAATGAAGAACAGGCCAGGGGTTCAAAGCTTCAAGATAAAATAATCGGCACATAAAATAAAAACAGTTTGAAGGAAGAAAGACACTTTTTTGAAGGAGTCCTCCATAATTGTTGCAAAAATTAGTTTACCAGTACTGCTGTTTACGTGTATGGGGATAAAAACTACACATGCTACAATGGGAGATTTGTAACGTCTCTCAATACACGGCAGAAAACAACATTTTCTTTCAAAAGGAAAAAGTCATTTTTGTTGAAGCAGTATATAATTTTCCACACACAAATGTGTTCATCCAAACCCAACCTACATGTCTCTGTACCTTATGCTCAAATTTTCTCTCACTGCATTCAATACATTAAGTGCTGCCTAACTCCCACCTCCTGAATTCAGCAAAAAAATCATTTTTCCCTTTAAAAAATTCACCCTTTGAAATAGAACGTATTCTTATTGTTATAGCCTACAAGTTAGAGCCTAAAAACAGCCATTAGTTAACAACCTACCCATTACCCTGTGAAGTGTTAACAATGTGCAAACTGCTGCTGTAAGGAAATTGCCCAAAGAAAAGGGCAGGACAGCTCCCTGACCCCTCTCTTCCAGAGAACAAAAATGTCCCGTGGGTCTTACCCCTCAACAAGCCTTGTCTTTTATCCTCCTGTGCTGGCCAACCTTTGCTAGCCAGAAAAGGGAAGAGTGGGCCACAGCACGGCCAGGGTGCAGCATCCCTGCACGCACTCACATTGCTCAGCCTCCAGATCACAGAATCACAGAATGTCAGGGATTGGAAGGGACCTCGAAAGATCATCTAGTCCAATCCCCCTGCCGGAGCAGGAACACCCAGATGAGGTTACACAGGAAGGTGTCCAGGGGGGTTTTGAATGTCTCCAGAGAAGGAGACTCCACAACCTCCCTGGGCAGCCTGTTCCAGGGCTCTGTCACCCTCACTGAGAAGAAGTTTCTTCTCATATTTAAGTGGATCCTCCTGTGTTCCAGTTTGTACCCACTGCCCCTTGTCCTATCATTGGTTGTCACTGAGAACAGCCTGGCTCCATCCTCCTGACACTCACCCTTTACGTATTTATAAATATTCATGAGGTCACCCCTCAGTCTCCTCTCCTCCAAGCTAAAGAGCCCCAGCTCCCTCAGCCTTTCCTTGTAAGGGAGATGCTCCACTCCCTTCATCATCTTTGTTGCCCTGCGCTGGACTCTCTCCAGCAGTTCCCTGTCCTTCTTGAACTGAGGGGCCCAGAACTGGACACAATATTCCAGATGAGGTCTCACCAGGGCAGAGTAGAGGGGCAGGAGAACCTCTCTCGACCTACTAACCACCCCCCTTCTAATCCACCCCAGGATGCCATTGGCCTTGTTGGCCACAAGGGCACAGTGCTGGCTCATGATCCTGGGAGCTCTGTCCCTCTTCTGGAGCCACCTCACCACCCTACGGACAGGAAGATGCTCGAGATGACCCGTCATCATACTGAGCACACTGAAGGCTCCACACTCCTTCTATGCTTGAGTAATCAAGTCAAAGTGTTTGCTAATTACTCTATTAAAAGAGTGGAGGGGATGTGCTGAAACTTGCACTTTTCTAGAAGCACGGGGAAAAGAGACAATCCAAAATTGCTCAGAATCATTTTAAATTCTGCAAGTGCAAGCTATGATTCTAAAATCATACTATTCAAATAATTCAAACTAATCAAAGGATTTAGCAATACAGTGGTATTAAAGGAAGCGCAGTCTACCCAAAGTAAACAGTGAGAACCAAAATCACGCAAGGAAATCCAGAGTCCTAAGAAAAGGACAAGCAAGAAAATACAAGTTGGTTGTGTCTTTGACATTTGTCCATCATCCCTCTAACCCACCTACTGATTGGCAATGGGAGGAAAAGATAGCCAATATCCTTTTATTTCCTATCCTTCAATTATTTGGTGTCCTTGATTTCTGCTTTTACTAAATTCTCCATTTTTCTGCTATTGCTGCACTTCTTCCATTTCTTCCCTTTGCCTAATCAGCTGATTCTCCTCATTTATCTTCCCTGTCAAGAATCTTGGCTCTTCCCATTTCTCTTTCCTATCCAGCTCGTCAGCCTTCGCCTTCTTGCTGCTCTTCCTCCTGTACCACTTTTATCCATCCCTCCTTCCTTCCTTCTTTTTAAAATACAGAATACTCATCTTTCCATCTGTGCTCCCTTTTTGCCTCTCAGGTGGTTGGATCTGAATAGGAGTCACTCTGTTTTGAGACATTTAAGTAAGAAAATGAATGACTACTCTTAGTATTTTCCTCAGCAGATGGACACATTGGAACACACAGTGGATCTGCTATAATATGTTTTAGGATATTCCCTGGATCATTAAAAAAATATTTTTAAAGTATTTTAAAAGTATTTAATATGAAACATCTCATATAAATCTTCATGGGAATTGCAATAAGTTCCATTTTTTCGTTAAAAAGTAGGCATGAAATAAAAGTTATTACTGACATCTGTCATATTTTAAATTCCTTTATAAAATTTAGTAGCGACAGCAACAGATGTAGCATAAAACACTGTGAAATGATCTCCCTAACAGAGCATCCTTTAAAGAAAGCAGCTTCATCATTGACAGTCATTTAGTAAAACAGGAGGCAGCTTCCCAGAAGATATTTGCTGCTATTATATTAGAGGTAATTAAACTATAAGGTGATTTATTTCTTTGCAGCCGTGTAATTGAACTTTCTAAAGCCATTAATGATACCTTATGAAAGTATCAGCAGATACGGAACATGATTATCCTCAACAAAACTGCATTTAGAACACATAGAGCCACAAAAATTCTATAAAATGCCATTTGTTGGCAAAACATTAATATATTAAGCCACAAAGGACAGGGCGCTTAGAGTAGAAATGCTGTCATCACACATATTTCTCTTCTTCACCCTTCCCCCAGCTCTCCCTCCTCTGTGATTGACAGCGATTTTCTGAGAGTAGCCATTATCTCCAGGCAAGAAAATGTGTGTACATAAAAAATAGTTTTACATTAGTCCTTTTGCAGCACTATTGATTACTAAAGGAAGCTGTAGGCAACAATATATGTATATATTTTAAAAAATAATGTATATTTGAGAGTCAAAAAACCCCTATGTATAGAAATTCATAGGAATAACAATGTCTCACGCATTTTATCCACCATATTAACTAATCCAGCAAGAAGATCCTTGGTCTGTCATTTGCTGATTGATGAGCACAGAGAGCTGAGACCTGAGCACGGCATTTTATTGCTGAAGACATTTTCATCTGCAGCCAAATCACCAGGGAAACACTTTGTCAAACAACTTCATTCTGCAGGGAGACTTTGTGACAATATTGGCAACTTAAGAATTTGTTCTGGGTTTTCCAATAGCGTCTATCTGTCCATGTTGAGAAATATTTACAGTAGCACTGCAATTCATGCAGATGTCCAGCTTAAGACCTGGGCACAAGTGGTTCACATTTCATTGCAACAATATGTAAAAAACCAGATGCTCACAAGCTGTATTTTTTTCTCTATTTTCATACATCTTCTCTATTATCATACATCTATTTATCCATATAGAAATGATACAATATATTTTCGGCAGAATTTAATACCAGACCCCTGTACTCTCATAATAACAACTGATCTTATATTGAGCATCTGCAGGGCTACAAATTGTTACTTGTTTTCAAGAGCTCAAGTAACCCCTTTCAGCCCTTTTTTGTTTTCTTTTGCAGCCAGTGGTACCGAATCTAACAAAATGCTGCAAACTGTTATACCATCAGGTTAGGCAAGATGTTGGGCTTCCAGCAAGACACCATGGGTTAATTTATTCACACTTGTCCTCTCGTTGCTCCCAAAATTGCTAAGGAATCCAGGAGTCCTGCTGATTGTCTTGAAGCTTCTAATTATTTTTTGTGTTGGATGAAATTCCCAGGTTTCACAATTTTTTACTGCAGTGGCAGCAAAAGTGACCTACTATGAAATTTTCTCAGCTGAGTAATAGGCATTTGGCATTCTCAATGGCTCGGCTATGCTGTCCACACGGGGCTAAACCTGATGAATCTAGAAAAAGGTACCCCCAATCACGATTTATGTACAATATTTATGTACAGCATCTTTGTCCATAGATGTGCATAAGAAAACAAATGAATGGCCAAACAAGATGGTTAAGACTCCCTGGCATGTGAGGGAGCGGGGGAAGCGAGGAACATTACTATTTCTCTGCAGATCCAGACATACTTTCAACGAAGAGGAAGACCAGTGATAAACTCCAGCTGCAGTTCAAGTCGATGGTAAAACTCCAGACCCTTCCATTCAACAGGATTAGAGTTTCTCCTTGGGATTTTAGGCGTAAATCCTCTAAGCCTCATTGATAAGTCTGCATCTGTAAATGGGGGGTTAAGCTGAATAATCATAATTTCTCCCAGAGAAGTTTCCATAGGTACTGCAATGCCATTTTAGCTGGGCAATCTGCCAGTGGCATTGTTCCACCGACTAATTTAAAGGACGGGGGATCAAGTGTTTAATACTAGCTGCCAGTCAGCTTGCAAATGAAAAAGCTTTCATCCAGCACTGAGCATCCATTTCCGCAGTTCCTGTCGCCACAGGATCCACTTAAACCCCCACTGCTGCTCATCTTCCTGATGCTGGCCTTCAGAAACACACATAGAAACACACTTCAAAAAACCCCACACCATGGCACACATATACCATACAAAAATAACATGCTGAAATATGCTCTGCATGGGTTATCACCAACTTCATTACCTTTTTAAAGCTATGAACACATTTTAATAGTTAGCTCTTACGAAATATATTTCTCTATGTCACCTACCCTTACATGAAACCCTCAGATCAATCCCACTTCAGACAAATCACTCCCTTTGTTTCCAGACAAATTTTAGCAGGGATGAAGGGTGAATGATTTGGTGTGAGATTTAAAAACTGCAACTCTTCATACCTGCTGTTTCATTTGCTCTTTTCCCATAAAAGCTCAACTAAAAAAACCCCAACACATTCTTTCCTACACCACAAACAGCTTAGTGAAAATAAGTGGGTGGGTCTTTAACTGGCTAAATTATGCTGTGTGTAGAGTCACGTGCCTGACGCTCCTGTCTATGACAATCTACACATCTTTCTAAATGACAGCTGCACTCTTCTGACAAAGGAAAAGGTCCCAAGCACTAATCTGCTTTTGCAATGGCTGGTGAGGGCAGCACCCAGCGCCCTGTTCGCTTGTCCTTGGTGTGAAAGGCAGAAATGACTTGTCTGGGCTGGGCATCCTCGGTGTGACACGGCTGGTCTTTTCCTAGCAGATCACTCTTAAACATTTTTTTTTCCTGGATCTCTGCTTTGCTTTGTGATCTTCGGCTTGTTGATGTCTGGCTGGTTACTACAGCTTGAAAGTTCAAATGGCACACAAATATAATGCAGACAGCAATGTAGCAGTTCTTACACCCCAGATGACAGGGCACATGAGGACAGGTTTACTGGACACCTTGTCTCACGTCTGGAAGATGAAGTGCTTTTTCCCTTTCTACCAGAACGTATGAATACAGCTTGTTACAGGCACTGCTGCGTTAACGTGACAGGTTTACAACGCCTCGGTTTGCTCAGCAGTAATGATCTTTCAGCATCCCTGTCAGATCAATGCATGGCTTTCCTCGGGACCCACTTGCTGGAGCAATGGTCAGGAGGGAATGTAACCATGCAGAAGAGCATCCAAAACAGACGGCTCCACCAGAACTGCCGCAGGGCAAGACAATGGACTGTTTGCAAAGTTCTTTGATCCAGTGTGCTGCAAGGATGCGTCTCTGACCCTCCACAGACCACACTGCAGCGCAGCTTTTCCTTGCATTACCTGCAATTGTTGAGGATTTTGACCGGATGATCTAGATTTGTTACAAGTCCTTTCCCACCACTGGGTGGTAACTTTTGGCAAATGTCTCATCCCATCTGGTCTTTGCCACTGGCAAACAGGAGACAGTGGGAGGCAGTTAAGGTATCGTCCTGAACATACTTTGACAAACTGCAAATGGGAAGAAATGATGCGACATCTCATTACCATAAAAACATGCTGTTTTTTACTCTCTCCTAAACATAAGTGTAGCTACATGTAGCTTGATCACGAAGACCTGTTAAAAAACAGAAACAAAACAAAACACCCAAGAAATTACAGCTCAGCTATTACTGTTGGGTAACGAGCCATTTCTTACAGAGCCTGTACAGCAACTTCTTCATTTGAGACAAAAAGGTGCTTGAATGGAGGGGACAAATGAGAAGAGTTTTGATCTTTCTTTTTCATTTTTTTTTAAACATGACACTGTTGTAATCTAACCTGGTGAAACTAAGTTTCAATAACAATATGGTCTTTTTCTTTTATATTTAAGTCATTAAGTTTTAATAATCTTGCTCTATTCAAGAGGATTAACTGTGAACAGCATTGCTCTTAGTCCAAATGGAGTTAAGAAGGTAAATTATTCATAGTTACCTTACTCACAGATGCGGGCCATAGAAATAAGAAATCATTTCTTATTTTGAAATTATTTTTTTGGACAGTGCAAAGTCTATCCCACAATTTGGAAGCTGTTTCTCAAGGAATATATTTTTCACAACTCAGAATTTCTAATGCGAAAATACATTCTTTCCACATGTCAAACACAAGGCATAACACTGCACGTGTCTGAGGCCCGAACGCGGCCTCTTCGAAGTGACACTGCCTCTTTCAGACCTGCCGTCTCTAAGATGGAAGACATGAATACCTGACCAAACCATGCTAACATTGCTTCGCGTCAGGAAGCTGAACCCCATCAGTTTAGACGTAAACAAGGCAGCTTTAAAATAATTCAACAGGAACGTACGTTGCCATTCAGTGCACACACTCTCTTAATATTCTAATTTCCCCTCCTGATCTGTTTTAAAATAAAGCAAAAGCCAGAGTGCTGGATGTCAAGAGCAGCCAACAGCAGGAGGAAAAGACCGAAGCCGGTGCCATCTCCTTGCTGGGTCCCATCACCAGGGCTGCTTACAGTTACGGTCATAATGGAGCAACTGCAAATGCTGCATTTTCAATCCTGCTTCAAAACTGTTATTTAATCTCTAACATATTGCTGTCTCCATCTGAACACCAGAAATAGTATGAAATTAGGACTCAGTACTTATTCATGAGAACAAATTTAAGCCATTCTTCTTTTCAGGATTAAAGGTTTGATTCTCTTCTTGCTTGCTCACACGTAGAAAAGAAGGAATTCTGCTGAGCTCAGCGTCAGTGCGGGAAAGGGACGAGTCATTCCTTGACCACAGGTCTGTACTGAAAGGGAAGAAACAATTCCCAGCCAAGGCAGCACAGAAAACAGCAAGCACTGAAGAAGCAGAGCTATGAGTTTCAGCTGCACAAGACTGCTGAGCCTTATGTTGTCGTATCTTCACTGTTATTCTTAGTTGCTAAAGCCAGCTCGAATACAACCTGGCATGCTGAGGATCAGACTTTGAAGAACAGACAAAAGCAACATTTGAAGTATGATCTATTTACGACCACAGGGCTCATCCTTGCTAGGGGTAAGCTGGAACAGTATGATGAAGCTTTGACCTCTCATGTCAGTGGACAATCTCTTCATAGAAATTCAGGAGCTTAAGAGACTGTAGATTTACAGCATATACATTTTTACGTTTTATCTTTTCTTACATTCCAGGGCAAAAGATCTAACCTTTTACATCAACTGTCAAGACTATACTCAATAATCCAAAGGGTGGGCTGGCTATAGTGATAAACAAACAAGTCCACAGATGATTCAGAAATGTTACCCACAGAATCAAGTCACACTGGTAACACATACAGTGAGCGAAGACACCAGCAGATTAGATTAAAATCCACTGAAATGCCTGCAATGAGGTTTAAATTTAATTAACGGGATACAAGATTCAGATGGACAAACAGGAACAAAACCAGACAAAAAGAAACGAAACCATGGACACCACGGAAAAGAGCTGAAATAAAAAAACACGGATATTTTAGAGACGTGAGTATTGATAACTGTTTCTATATTCTTTTTACTTCCCTGCGAGGGAACACTTGTTTCTGTCCTGCCTGTGACAACTTCTTTGACAGACAAGAATACTCATCAGCTCCATAAGGTACCAACTTAAACTGCCTCTTAGGAAGGCTCAAACACCAGGGAGTACCACAGAGTTCGGGCAGAGCCAAACCCGAAATCCCCTATCGAAACCTTGACAACAGACACCACAGACTCACACCTACTGGCAATCAGCCAGATGATGGAATCGCTATGTTTGCAAGAAACTCTATCCAGAAATACAAAGCCAGGATGATAGTACAAAGAAACCTGTCAACCCGGCAGACAATATATTTCAGAATCAGAGGAGTGACATGGCAGACAAGCCATGCCGAGCAGCACCGCAAACAGCAGCAGCTGGAAAACCATGACAGCCAGGACCACCCCTGGGCATCTGCAAGTGAAACAACACGTAGGGAACAACCCTTCCCATATCTGCTCTCACTCGCCTCTGGGAATGACTCATTTTTAACTTGATGGGATCTGAAGAAATCCCAAAAGAACACACAAAACTTGTTTTGCAAGGTTTAAAAGCCATTCCGGCTTTAAGGAAAGGAAAGCATAAGGGGCCCTGGATAACTCAGTAAAAAATGAATGCAGAACTCAGTTGTACCAGTCTCTATTTAGGAAGAATTAGCAACTTTGTCTTGTAAGACTCCATGGTCAAATGAGTTCTGACCTCAGAGGACACGGCTGACCTTGAGTATTAGATCTATCACTAATACAGAGTGATGCACCTACGCAACTTGTTTAATCAGCCATGCATCCCCAGAATATAGGAACTCAGCAACTGTAAGCTGGAAAAAAGTGGGATACAGAAGGTCACATTGGGCCAGAGGATTTGTCACTAGAAAGACCCCTTTGAGACTGGATCTATGTAGTATGAAGTAGTCTGCTGGAGCACCAACACATCTAATAGATCTAAGCAAACTGTGAGTGCAGAGGAATGCAAAGAGAGGTTCTCCTCCGCACTGCATCTGTGTGCTGAACTGCTGGGGCTTTAAAACCACATCACTCCTGTGCCTGCTCAGCCTGCTCCCTAAAACACCCAGTAACTCCACTGAAACAGGTCTGGGTGCCCATCACGTTCTCTTGGAATTGACTCAGGGAATTTATGTGCGATGCTTTCCATCGCTTCTTAAGTTCTCACCTCCTTTAATTTGGCAAGTCCATGGCATTACGTGAAGGGACCTCAAAGGTTAAAAATGCAGCTTCTAAATTATCTGGATCACACCTTTGCTCCTTGAAAATAAGCATCTTTTCTTCCTGGAGAATTACTTTTCTCCCTTGCTTGGCTGCTACAGCACGTAAAAACCGCTAGGAACACCTGTTGGGGAAACTAGCAGCTGCCTCTCAAAAATGCAGCGAAATTACCACTCTGCTGCAAAGAGGATTTTCTAAAAGCTGGCTATTTAGGCTGCTTCCAGCCTGCACGAACACTCTTCTCCAGCAAGAAATGCAAGAAATTCTCTATATCAGGATTTCATCTGTTTCTCTGAAACTCCCCAATCAGTACTTAAGAATGAGGTAATTTTTTAATCAAAAGCCTATTCTGTGAGCTGTCTGCCCTCAGGTCCACCTCATTCATCTCTCTGGACATGGGTTTCAGTTTTCTCCTCCAAAGAGGTTAACAGATTGCTGTAATTGGATGGCCCCAAGAAAAGAGCTTCAGGCACCAGTGCAGCTGAAACAGAACTCAGCCCATGCTCCGAGCAACGAAAGATTTCCCCCTTATTAAATATTGCTAACAATATGTTTTAAGTACTTCAGGGGAAAGTATGATCTCAAGAGTTAATTCACTTGTATCTTGCCATGAGGAGACCTTCCCTGGCATTCAGGCTAAAACTGTCCATACCCCACTTGTAATAAGCCAAAAAATTACTCTGCCTAGTGTATTCATCTTTTAAACATCCGTAAACTGTTACGATCCTGTAATTAACTTCCTCCCATTACTGCATTACCAGCAACTACCACTGCCACAGAAGCACAGCTCTTCATGTGTCTTCTGCTTTATTTGCAAGCCTCCTCAATTATTTTCTAAAATTACTTAATGAAAATGCATGAATAAGAAAAGATGTCTTTACTGACCTCTAACCTTATGAAATCTGTACTGTATTTTTCATCATTAAAAAAGCACACCTGGTTCTCCATTCTTTCTGTGTTTTGTTTTGGGTAGGAGGATGGAACCAAGGTTACAAGGTATCCCACTGTAATTACAACAAGCAGAAAACCAAACTTTCAACTAAACATTAATAGTCAGTTAAAATGGACATGTCTGAATAACATGCAAAGCTATGTGAAGGGTCATCTCTTCAAAAGCATATTTGTGTAAGTGAAAAACTCATCAAGTGTCACATACTCCATCACAATTGAGACTTCTTTAAGTTTCAATCTGAATAGGACTTATGCCTTTTAAATCTCAAAAGAGTTGAAATGTCCATGTAGAATTGGTGAATATTTATTGAGAGTTAGCATAACACTGAATAATTAAATAAGGGTAAATATGTATGTGCAATGCTCTGTGATGGCTGCGAAAAAGAAACTGTGAAAACTCTTAACTACCAAATCAGATTAGACTTTTCAGTATTATAAGATAAACTGAAGCCTTCCCCATTTAAAAAAAAAAAAAAACAAACACAACGGAATATATAAACTCTGCACTAACAAAAGTGCAGTTGTTATCTGTCGATACCACTCACAGATAAAAACGGTCCCTGGGATGGCCCAGCATCACACAACAGCAACCTGCCGTGCACGGAGCACAGGGAGTAACTCCCACAGCACCCAACACGCTGAATCGAAGATGATACATCTGGACAATACCAGTTAAATCCATAAATACGGTGACTCACTGAAAGGATAATAAGATATCATCTCTTATTGAATCGGGATGTTCAATGATGGATACCCTAAAGAATGATGGATATGCTTCAGTTAGAAGGAGACTTTCTGCTAGACATTTGGATATCAGAGGCATATCTGAAAAAAATATTTACAGCCTTCAGATGAAACACAAATATTATATCAAAAGCATTTGCTATATCATTTAACCTAGGCAAAGATATAAAAACACTTTAATGTGTCATCTTTTAAAAGCAGGTCTTCCAGAAAAATCCAGTTATCCAGAATATGTTTCTTCTATTTCATGATGCTAGAGTTTTGAACCAATGCATTAATCAAAGCTGTTTCCAAGAAGTGGGGTTTTTCTTTTTCCTTTCCTTTTTTAGAGTTGGAACAGATTAGCGAGGTGAAAAGGACACCAGACCTATTCATTAAACTGCACATACATACATATTCTTTTACATACAGACTGTCAAGAAAGTAAAAAAAAGATCACCATCACTCAAGGGCAGAACAAAAATAATGTAAGTCTATTGAGAGTTCCTGTTTTAAAGGCACCCGAATTACCTGTCACACCAGAACACTATTCTGCAGATCTGAGGGACGACTTTGAAAGGCGTTTGTCACCGAACCGATTCACCAGAGTTACTGAACGAATTCACACAGGAAAATGGTTTGAACTGGCAGCGCCTACAATAGTGGACTATAATTGGACTGAAAGGAAGAAAATATTTGCTCAAAGTTTGAAGTGTATAAGACATGGGGGCAGAAGATAAAAAAAACTTTCTCAAAAATATTACAGCAATCAGCTAGGACTGCTATATCAAGCACAGGGGAGAGGTCTCTGAGAGCAGAAGCGCCAGTGAAACATCTGTCCCACATTAAGCCCTGCTCCCCGTGACATTTCTGTGTGCTGTTATCCACATGCCAAGAAATACCTGCAGTGCACTGAACTAAGGGTGCTTATTTGGGAGGGAAGACTTAATGACAAATGTTATTTCTGCAAGAACACATCCTCTTTAAAAACACCATCTTTAAATCTAACTACAGATCTAATACATTCACTAGAAACTCTACCTGAAAAACCTTTGATTTCCCAAAGCCTTGCTTTATGATTGCTTCTCTTCTCAGACGTTTTTCAGCAGGTTCTAAAATAGCCTGGCAGCTTCTTCCAACATAACAACTAAACGTATCTCCCAAAGCAACAAAAAATATAACCAATAGATAAAAGCACTTTATCTGACTTTAAAAATACTGTTGTTGGAGTTACAAATCCAGGAAATGTAAATAAGAAGTGGGGCCACTAGGTGTTGTTAAAAGAAAACTATTTCATGTCGTTATACGGTTGCTTTGAAGCTTCTATAACTCAGTCAAAACAGAGGAGAGAGATTTTATGGGTAGAAGAAAAATATTTCTTAAGTTCTGGGTGTTTCAAAACTTGCCTAAAAAACCTTATGCATGCTGAACATGTGTGAAAATAAGACAGATGAACGCCCCTTATATTACCTAAGGTGCAGATGATGGTTCCAACCAGTCTGAGATTTGATGAACGAGTCACGGGCACGCTGGGCTGTGGATTTACAGCTCATGAGCTGCTCCTGATGGAGGTGCCCACATGCACCCTCCAGCCACGCGGCAAGGACCAGGCGGCTTTTGCTGGAGTGGTAAAGCACGTTTGCCCCAAGACACAAGGGCACATTTTGGCAGGTCTTGGGGAGCAGCTGGTGAGCTGGAAGTTGACGTGACCATGCATCTCACCCTTGCTCTGAGCCTCAGCATGGAAGAAAGGGCAGGGAAGCAAACTTGTAGCAGCTGAGGTCTTAAAAATAGCTTCCAGCCCCAAAAGCTGAACTGGACCCGAATTAATCATAGCCTTTCAGGCAAAGTAGCAGTTACAGAGCAACTCTGTGTAGACCATGGGTCAGCAACCTCGCACAAGTGGCGTGTCAGACTGCAATACCCAGCCCACATCAGCAGAAAACCAACAGGTACCAGAAGACATGTCATCTCAGAGGAAAACAGGGCTTGCCTTTTACCAGCAGTATCTACTCTTTGTGGAGGAACTCTTCAGAGACTGGCACTTGATCCTCAGCAAGCTGTTGAGACGCTACTTCTTTGGGACACCTCTCGGCACATTACAACCCCTAGCTCCTCTTCTTCTAAATGCCCCTTGAAGTACGTGGCCCTCTTTGCAATATATTCTGACACAGCCTACTTCAAACAGATGGCCAACATAGCATGAAGGTGCATGGACAAGAGGAAGAACAACCCATACCAAGGGTACTCTCAGCCCCAAGTCTCAATGCATCTCGTCTTTGGTATGTGTCACTCCCTCCTCCTGTCACCCACAGGTGACTTCTGCACAACTTTCCTCTAACTCACATCTTATCTATACTACTGAATAACAGTTTTTCTGCCCACAGAGCTTTAGATGGATCCATCTCCAATAACCTGAATATTATGTATTTACCCAGAAAATGAGTACTCTGCCTGCATGCAAGGAATCTCCAGGAGACAAACGTATCTCCTTCCCAGAGGCAAAAATTGCGTCTGAGGTGTAATGTGTAGCCAGGTGCCTGGCTCAGGTGATGGCACGTGTTATGGACCACTGTTTCTACATACACAACAGATTACTGTGTCAGTACAGAGGCTGCTTATAAACTGCTCTGCAGATACATATTGCAACATCCCACCATCATCCAAGCCAATGTTCCTGTTCTGCCCAGTCCATGCACCCCAATTTCCATGGGAATAACGGTGAAGAGGATATGGAGAGAAGTGGTCCTGCCTTGAGACAGCAGCCGAATGAGCTGGGACATGCAGCTGGATGGGGAAGCTGGAGGCTCAGGCAGCACTTCTCTGGCACACTGGTCTGCGTGTGTTCATGCTGCTGCCACAGGAATTAAGCAGCAGAGGAGATTTTCATAAGCAACGTGTTCCAACTACCTGCACACTAAGCATTCACCCTTAGTATATATGTTTCTTAATGACTCTAGAAGCAAGAGGAACAGGCTGTCACACGAAAAATTTCTTTGTACATGTTCTTTTGTTGGATCCTTTTGGCAGCATTCTGTGCTATGAACTGCAGGACTGGATGAGCCTTTTGTGACCCAGCACAACCATTCACTCCTGTGGCAGATCCTCTTCCAGTAATCAGTTTCAGAGAAGTCCTGACCTGGAGTCACACCTTCTTCCACCAGTTTGCCTAACTGCTTTTGGAACAAGTTTATGCTCACCATCTCTGCAACTGAATGATGTGATAAAACCAAACCACCTCCCTCCTTCCTTCTGTTTGTTTTACATCTGTCCCAGATTATTTCTCATAATTCTTGGATTATGAGAAATACTGAGTAAAGTTCCTTATTCATCTGTATCATACCACTTATTATTTTACAGCTCTCTAACATATCCTGGTTGATAATTTCCTTTCCAGGATGGACAGTTTAAGTCTATTTCTGCACATTCGTATTTCTTGTCTTATACTTCTCCATTGCATACAGAGTTTTCCAATATGACTTATCTTAATTAACTTAAATGCCTTCCTTCCTAACTAGGTAAAGCCGCTGAAAGCCTATAAACTCTGAATCTGCAACCCTTCAACTATTTCTGCTATAAATCTGATGCAAAATTGTAAATTTTGCTTTGTCACCCAATGGACTGATTTTTCACTGTTCTTTTCTGTATGAGTCCAGGCTGAAGAGATTTTGTTACAGTTTTACAGCTGGGTACTACAGAAATCACTTTTAGATACAGGTATGCATAATCTTAACCTAAAAAATATTTTGAAAGTTACAGAATAAGAGACATTGTTTTTACAGGCTTCAACTGGCACAATGACTTTTAAGACAAAAAACGTTATTTTTACTATGACTGGTCACCTAGAATACAATTTCTGCCCTACAAAATCCAACAGAAAAAAAAGTTAAGAGTTCCTGTTTTTTCTTTTTTTATCCTTTTTCTAAATTAAACAAATCTTTATGTGTCATGATCTCCCTGCTGGGCGCTTCTAGGTTGTGCTGCCCTTTCACTCAGGAACAGACTCAAGCCTTTGCTGTGAAATAAACAAACAAAAAGCATTTCCCAGAGGAATAATTTTATCCCTCTCTAGGTAAGTCTTCCCCCCATCTTTACATTCCCATATTACTCTTGAAAGACACTGACAGCAGACTGAAGGCTCTGTCACACAAAAATTACATCTGCAGACGACAGGCATTCAATCTTGTAACACCTCCTTCTGATCGGATAAAATTTTTGTAGACCCTCTCCTAAAAAGGAAAGTGTTTTTCTCTTTCTGATCGGTTTCATCTTTTGGCAAAATAAGCCTCACAATTTCAAAGAAGGATTGTGAATGAGATGGTTTATCAGAGAGGAAAATGGTAACTACTGGCTTTCTGACTGCCAGGAAAAAAGCAACAGAATTAAAACATTAGCCATCCCCTAGTGAACAGAAAGGCTACAGCAGACAAGTATTTGACAGAGTATCTGCCAAGAATAAAACCATAAGTCTACCTTGTTAGAAGTTTTACAAATAAAATGAGAGAAAAGTGAGTCTGAAAGGGAAGTTGCATTAGGTGGAAAACAGTGTCTTAGGCTTGATATAACACACTTCTGATTGTAGAACTGGACTAGTCCAGTTGCACGCAAAACGCTGCAGTTAAGGACAAGCAGAAATCTTGGCAGGGCTGTCCCAAAATATTCCTGTCCTGTAACAAAAGATCCATCACAATATAAAACATTTGTACTTCACAGTTTGTACTGTTACTCTGAACATCTTCACTAACAAATAAAAACACTGAAGAAAAGTTGATAAATTATTAAATTAGTAGCTTTAAAAAAAAAAAGGGAAGGAGAAATACAGCTGAGCAATAAAGAAATCCTGAAAAAAAAAAAAAAAAAACCCCAACAAGGTAATTAACAAAAGATCATCTCTCTCGGCAACACTAAAAAATAAAAGCAACAGAAATGCACAGTTATCCTACATACAGCCTATGTAAACTTTTAATTTTATTTTTATATATACTAATTTTACCAAGCATGTTTCCAGGGTAAATAAAATAATGCTGTTTGAAATGTTTTACATTTGAAATGTTTGGGGGTTTTGGGTTTTTTTGTTGTGTTTGTTTGTTTGTTTTTGGTGGGTTTTTGTTTGTTTGTTTTGGGTTTTTTGTTTTTGGTTTGGTTTGGTTTTTTTACTTTAAAACACCCTGACACAATAGTCAAGTTTTACAAGATGATAAAACACCTCTGTTGTGAGCAGAACTACTCTTTGGAGCATTTCTACAACTTCACCTTTGTGTCCAACAACACACCTTTCACTGAAGTCTGACAAACGATGCCTGTTTGGCCATCTTACTATTTAAGAGGCTTAATGTTATTTTGTGTAGATAACTACGGTCCACACAAATACTTTGTCATTTATTTTGGCAGTGTATTTTAGAGCTTACTGTTAGCCACAGCAAATGCTTTTTCTTTTAAAGGAAAACTACAATTGCTTATTTTTGAAGCCCGTATGTTACACCTTTTTGAGCATAAGCAGACAAATCTTCAATGTCACTGTTGCCGAAATTTTCTGCTATTTTTATTTTCTAGTGACAGAATACTCAAAGCTGACAAATGTTGTAGAACAGACATATTAATAGTTATTAAAGGCTTCGATTTACAGTAAATACTGACAGTTTGCTTTTGCTGCTCATAAACCAAAAATCTAAGAGGTGTAAATAGAGGGAAGGTGGCAACGAAACACTTAGTTCTTTAAATAATTCTACAAGTAACAGTCATAGAGTAACACACTTCCTTTCACTGTGTGCATCCAACATCATCAGGTTTTTGGATCTTCAAGTAGCCTTTTAAAATGTGGCTTATACAAAAACCTCCCAGGTACCATACACCTAAGTGAACAAAAAAAATTAAAAAGATAAAAGATAAAGTATACATTATATTAAAGCACACCACTTTGAACTGCTGGGCTTTGCTGTGAAATACTACTGCTCTTCTTTACCAAGGTGGTGCTTATGTTTGATGAAGTCGTATCTCCCACCTCTCCAGCTTCTGTTCCTAAAATGGTTATTTCTCCTTCCTCACTCCCCTTTCTTTCTCCGCCATAAAATTTGAGTAGCAATTACTACTAAAGTTTTTCAACACTCAAAATTTTATATTTATCTTTCAATAACTATATCAAATACTTTATTTCAGCACAGAGGTCTCTGAATCGGATTAATTTCAAGCCCTTTTGTGCAACACTGAGGTAGTTGTCTGAGATGATGAGGACCCCTGGGAGCATGGCACTCTCTCTCCTTCGAGATTGCTAGTCAGATATATAAAACATTCCTGATATTAAATACTGAATTGCTGGCTGTATATCCTGTAAATTAATAACATCAAGGAAGAGTATGAAGGATAAGGAAGGAAGGAAGGAACGCTTGCCACCACTTCATGGTAAAGACTGGCAGAACTCAGCTAAGTTGAGGAGATCTGTGACACTTTGTACTTGGGGTGTTCTGGCATTACCGCACTTTCCCATGCACACGCTCTGCCTGACCTCCACATCTGCCCGACCTCCACATCTGCATGGAGGCCGAGGCAGCCAGAACGTGCTAGAGCTCCTCTCACAAGGGACCTGCGGCAGGTCTGTGGGTGGGCAGCATCCCCAGCGTGATGGAGCTTCAGGTGTTTGACCTCCCCGCTAGCAAAGAGTACTGGCACAAAAGAAGACGATTTACTGAGTGGCAGAAGTGAAATATGGAAGATTAAATCATCTTACCCAAGCCAAGATCATCAGGGAATGTGTTGTGTAACTATTGTGTGATTGCAGCATCCTACGCCCCTCACCTGGCCAGTGAGCAGTCAAACAAGTCTGATGGCACATTCGGCTTTTTAAGAGATCTCTCCTCATTTCTTCCTTCTAAAACCTTTTTCAACAAGTATATTTTTTTTCACATATTCAACTCTAACTGAAAAAAAGGCCTCCTTGTGCTTGAAAACCTGTGTTAGTAAGCCTTGAAAATTCTTCCACCAGAAATAAAACAAATTTTGGAGCAATCAGAATTTGAATCCTGGTGCTGTTCCCTTCACAACACTCTGAAGATCTGGCCATTCCCCACTGTCCAGAGAGCGAAGAGCATCATTTCCCTCTCCATGTGTCATTCCTCTCCAGTCTGTATCAGAGGCTACCAAAACTAGTTTACCCTACACATTGTGCTCAATTTTCTGTTTCCCTTTAGTTGGTTTTGCCCAACTAAAACCTGATACAAAATGACCATCTTTCCCTCCCCTCCATATCAATCCCATTTCCTCTGCCCTATCAATGCCGGCTTTATTGTCCCATTTACCCATTTCCCACATAGCAAACTCCTGATGTTTTTCCACCAACCCATGAATGGACAAATCTCTCCTGACATACTATGGCAAGGAATTACCCCCTTATAACTAAATATTTTCAATTTCATTTATATTGTGAAGCATCTAAACAGTTCTCAAAAATAACCATGAAATTATAAAGCACTTGGGAAACATTTATTCCCTTTGACATTGTTTTGTCTTTCAGACCCCTCAGTTCTCAAGATCAGGAACTGTCTTGTATTTGAGTATCATCCAGGACATTTTGGTAGCATCCAAAATCTAATAATCATAACAGCAATAAAAGCAGTAACACCCTTCAGATGCTGTCCTTTGAGATTTCATGTTCCAAAGGATTCAGCCAATTAATGGAAAAATCAATGTTGCCAGTAATTGCTTTTAGAGTTGGTTGGTTCAACCCCTTTGAATATGATGGTTATATTTCCACCCACTGGGTAAACAACCATGATAGAAAGCTCATTTGCATGATTTTTAGAACACATCAGGACAAACTGAAGTGATCTGCATGATTTGCAAGGCCTACAACATGATGTTTTTTCAGTGCATGTGCCAACATTTAAAAAACCCTCTCTTGCAACTCAGTATGGGAGCAGGGTATTAGGAAAAAAACCCTAATAGAACCCTGCCTTTTTAGCTGTAACACATTTCAAACTTCTTCCACCACTTAGTCAACAAAATTAGCAATCAGTAGAAATCCTAAAGCGAGACGGATGGTGTAGTTACTGTCAGTAACATATTTCAGAGGTCTGTAACAAATAGCAGCATCAAATGAATAAATAATGTTCAAAGTCTAACAGCCGGCTTCCCTAACAGTGTGAAAATATGTAAATGTTACATTGCTTTACTCTTCAAACTCGCTCTTCTTTCATTCCTCAGAGACTCTTCTGTCAGAATAACAAGCTAAAACCAAAATATGAATGACAAGTGCACATACGTAGCTGATTGAGAACAGAGTCAAACAGTAACCATATTAATCTCATCTCTCAAAGAAGCTGTGTGAATTCCAGGCAGAAATATTGATTTTGATCAAGTCTACTGCAGCATAGATTGATAATCTGTGTTCAAAATCTATGCAGGAGTGCTCTCTTCCAAAACGGCAACCTTCAGCACTTTTCTTAGCTCAGTTAGGACACCTAAAATTTTATACTTAGACCTCATTAACACTGTCAAAATCCTCTGGTATTTCTATACATCCTTGACAAATATCTAACTTGTGAACTTCCAGTATATACATAATCATAGCCTAAAAACATAAGAAAACTGTAAATGTTATCAGTGACTTTACTCTTGATCTGGATTTTCTCAGTGGAGCAAGTATTCATCATATGGAAGCAAATCCTTTCTTTAGTGCACTACTTTCATGCTCACTTGCTTGACTGTAGTACTGCGGTGACATCATTACCCCTCGTATGTCCCCAACGCAGCTCAAGAGTGCCACACCAACCTGCCTGTCCCCTTCCACGTACCACGCACCTGCCACCACACTGCAAGATCCTCAACTCATTCCCAGTAACTCATCGTTCCCCTTCCCGCAGATCCCCCCACCAGCTCACAAACCGCCTCACCAGACCAATGCTCCCAAAGCTGCTGTTGATACAGTGGATTACTCGGTACGCTGTGGCTCACTTCTGTATCAAACAGGCGCTCTCAGCTCCTATCGCTGTTCGCTTCTGCATGATGGTGCCTCATCTGAGAAGTTATGGCTGGTCGAGACACAGTGGTGGTCCTTTGCCACTGTCCCTGTGTGTTAGCAGAACGATTCGACCTTAAGTATAATAAATCCCGTTCACACATTTGGCCCTCAATAAAACAAGAAGATCAGTTCAAAACAGAAAAAAACCCCCAGCAGTTAGTGAACTTCCAGAACTTGCTTATATAGGAGACTGTGCTGAAGAGACAGTCTCAGGAGCTTCAAAAAAGAATGAAATAAATTCACTGACAACAGGCCCATAAATAGGTGATAAAAGGAAGAGTAGTGATGTACTCTTCATCACCCCTTACATGACAACACTGGGTGCTGGGAGAGAACAAGGGGAAGGGACTGCAGGTACCAGCCAGTCTTGTGTGTTCTCCTGGAACAGCATCAGGAGAGGCTGCTGGGCTCGATGGGTCATGGGTCTAACACAGAAAGTCTTATGTCCTTGGGATGTCCACTGTAGAACCTGGGAGCTGAAGTAGTCAAACCACAGGTAGGACTAGCCACAAATGAATGATGCTGCAGAGGTTTTATTCAGAAAAAACCCCAATATATTTGTCCCAAAAGGTCAAGAATCATTATTTTATTTCTAGCTATGAAAAACTCTTAAGTTACCAAATGAAAACTGAAACATTTCATTTAGTAGTTTCATTGTGAGAGGTTAGGGAAGCAGTTGCCTAAACTCCAATTAGTGCTGTATCCCATGATTTTCACACACTAATTCACAAAGGCCCATTTTAATTAAAGGAAAAACACCAGGTCACTTTTGTTGGCATCATTAGGTGGGAAAAAACCCCACAGCACCCAACAAACCAACCACAACAAAACCCCCAGCAGGCACAAGAAGCTGTTTACCACTCTGTAATGCCATAAATAACAATTACGTTAAATTAGACTTCAGGAACAAAGCCTGAAGTTTGAGCTAGTGTTACTCTTTACTGACTTGAAAAGTTTCTGACACTGTAATAGCAACAGCTTTAAGCATTTCCCCTCAATGGAGTAGGTTCACAGGAAAGCAAAGGGTATAATAAAATTGATGACAGGATCTCATAGGCTGCTGTTACAGAAGGACTGACCAAGGGTAGTTATCGGCCCAAATTCTCTATTATGTTGGTTAGAAAAAAGGCTGAAAAACTTTCAGCCTTCCCTGATAAAATGGATGTCATGTTGTTCTGAGAGGAAAAAGGGCTGCCTGCTCTCTGAAGGAAAGGTTAAGCTCTCCAAATGGTCCATCTTTCATCCCCAAAACAATTGTGCTGACAGTAAACCCTGAGCCTGCCGCCCTGAACCCCACAGGTAGTGGGAAGTGCCACCGCTTGCAGAGACTTAGCAAAGTTAATACCAATGGCTCACTATTATCCTGTAAGCACATACCCATCACAGTCTCTCCGTAGCTTCCAGCCAGTCTACCTCTTTCTGTGCTGGATACCCAGAGAGAACCTCCTTTCAATTACAAAACTCCCAGAAAGTCCATCAAACATCTTTTATCTACATGGCTCGTGCTGGCAGAACAGAGGGCGAGGCGGTTCTAAAGCTGTGTGCTTCTCTCAAACCGCCACCCAACTAAAGGTCTAAAAGGTTGGACTGCACACAGATAAGAGAAAATCCCTTTGCCAACTGTAGTGCAAATACATTTTCACGGAGGGTTTGAGGCACTTCTTCATGTACTGCTTGGTTCCCTGCCTGGGTCACCCCTCTCAAATCAGCCCATAGTTCAATGTTTGCTGCTACCAGGCTTTAAGTTTGGCATCCAGTCACTTCTGGTATTTGGCTTGTTCACTTACTGTAGCAAAAACTTCTAGCAGACACCACCTGTGCATTGGTTTCTGTTGCCACATCACTTCAGAGAAGCACACCTGGATATACAGACCACTGCGACACAATACCCTTGGGCTGGGAAGAGGCACAAGGGTAATTTGAGAGACGATTTTTTGTTCTGCCCAAGACATAGTGCAGTTGAACAGTGCACATTTTCACTGTGATCCTGCTGGCTTGAACCAAAGTACCACACTTTCTGCAGTGGAAAAAGACTTTTCACGTATTATTCTGCTGAAAAGTTAACATGGAGAAGGCAGTCCCCAAAACCTGGTACAACAGTCCCAAATATTTGAGCTCAGGAATCACATGAGAGATCACTACGGAAAGATATTTTACTTAGTTTATGGAAGGGTGAGCTCAGACAGAGATTGGATAAACAGGCTGGTTAAAAAAAAAATAAAAAAAATTCCTCTGATTTCTCCTTATGGATACTTACATTTGGCCAGCAAATCTGGCTACAAACCTCCCCAGAGAGATAAGGTAAAACGCAGTTGCATTTTCTTTCTTTTAGCTTTCCTTAGTTCTTGTTCTTTTCCCCCCTTTATTTGCAGCATTATGCCTATGTAAATGAGTTTATTCTTGCAACAGGCTTTCCTGCACCACTTGGCGTCCACACAATTTTGATGCTTTGCAAAACCCTCTGATAAACAGAGAGACGCTGCGCTTCTCTGGGAGCACAGTTGGAACTGTGTCTTTTGTTTGAATGTAAAGCAACCGCCGCACCACAGGTGTTCTATAGGCAAACCATGGTCATGGCAACAGTGGTCACAAAGCTATTTGTCATGCAGATTTTTGTCATGGTTAGTTTCTGAACTTTATTATTATTATTATTAATTTACACTGTTTTCTATTTAATTATAAATGGGAACCCAAGTGTATTGCAGCAAGACATGAAATGATAATATAAAAAAAGGGATTGTTCCTTTATTCTCCACCAAGACATATTTAATCAAATGGAAAGTGTCCGTCTGATGGTTTGCACAGAATTTCATTAGCCTCTAATTGCTTTTGACAACCAGTGGAAATAATGCTGCACCATCATGCAAATGGCAGTACAGTAACCAATTCCTAAGGAATTCACCATAAAGCAAAACATTCCAGCTACAGTATCAGACTCCTTCAGCTTTACACAACACACCCCAAACAACTTACAACTGTTCGACACTACTAATATGGAAATGCTTTAAGTTAACGTTTTCTTTCTGAAAATTAGGCTTTTCCTTCTTGTGTTTTTCCAAATTACTTAAAAAAATAATACATGGCTGACAAAATAAGATACACAGGATGTATCACTTTGGGCTCTTTCTGCATATTGCTACAGGCAGACATTTTTGATTGAATTCTATTGGAAATAAAGATGTCTTACCTGGGTACACAAATTATCCAGTGGCTTGTAGAACAGCCACCATATAAGGTAACTGTGGGTATCTTATAGTCACTATAACTGCATATCAGGTTGGCGAAAAGCCTTCCCATCCTGTATTTTTTTTTCCAGCAATAGTCTTGTTGCCCTGAAAAATCTGCAAGAACAGCTGTGAGGCTCCGCACACTTAGTAGGTATATAATTGATTTTTATAACTTTGTTGGGACGTCTGTGTGGAAGGTTATAAAGCTGCATTACCAACATGTTTGCCATCTTATGATATCTTTATAAGAAGCAATTTATATTTGTAAGCTGGAGAACGGATAAGCATATAAAATTTAATTAAATTCAAACTTTTTTCACTATATATCCCTTTTTCACCTAAATAAAACCTTTTTTTAAAAAAAGTAACAATTTTACGTAGAAAATGTGTATTGCTACTAAACCATTTGAAAGTATTCCTAAATGTAAACTGCAAATACATGTTTTTAAGAGATGCTGATAGGGGGTTTGGAAAATGCCTCATGGATCATTCTAAAATTTAGACAAATTTCCATTATAATGTCATGATACAATAGTTCAGAGAAAGTATTGAAGCAAGATGTAAGAATAGAGAAGTTCATGTAGGCAGTAACCAGTTATGAATAATTTTAATAAATATGCAAAGACGACATTCTGCCACATAAACCAGCTAGTCAGTTGTAAACCTGCAATACATTTTTATGCTATAGCATATGTATCTCTAGAATTAAATAATTAATTATGATGCCCATTAATATAATAATTTGGATTCTGCAATATCTGCATTTTGCATCAGTTCCTCCCATTATTTATTTTTATCATCTCAGTATTTTAGTTATATTATTTTTACAAATTAATTTTTAACAGATTTTTATTTCATGCCAACAAAATTCTACACTGTAATGCTCATTGTTTTCTAAATCTATCCTTCTTCCTAGAAAAGAATAAAATGGGACTGAGTTAATAGATGCATCCACTGAACAACACATAATTTCAGCACTAAACTAAATATATACAGAAATGTGGGAAAATATTTATGGATAGATGTGTGCGCAGAGACACAAACACCACGAATGTACAAACTCACAAGTTGTTACAAGTCCACCCGTCTCCTTCTGGCAGAAACACAGGGTGTTTTAGCTTATTTTAATCCAGACTCCCTACTTCTCCAATATGTACAGCCATTAGTGCTCATGCATATATTCCCATACCAATGTATGAGTGTTTGAGTGCAAGCGGCCTTTCCAATTCCCAGCTCCACTGTCTGTGAAATTCATTTGTGGAAAGGAAGATTTCATGTGAAATATGTCCTAGTATCATCTAATATCACATATCCACCCTTTATAGCGAAAGAGAAATGACTAACCCTCACCCTTGTTAGGAGGATCTAATTTTCTTACAGATAAATATTAATACTTTTTTCATTAAGTAATGAAAGAAACTCATGCTACTTCGTGAACACAGGTAAACCTGGCTCTAGTAAACCAGTTTTCAGAGGATTAAAACTAAACAATAAACATAATGAAGCAATGAAATTAAGTTTATGAATAATTATCTAGATTAGCGGATACGTGAGTTGCCAAGCAGAGGCAATATAAAGTTTTAATTATCATTCACAACACCGCAAGCCACAGAATACCAGGCATCTATATGTCCATAGGTAAATATTGCTGAAAAAAAAAAAAATCAAGCAATACAATACTTATAAAATTAAACCTTCAATAAAAGGAGCAAGTATCAGTAGTGCCAGAATCCAACAGGAATCCAAATGCAACACCAGTATGTAAAAGGAAGATGTTTATCTTTGCAAACTGAAGTGTCAAATATTTGTGAATACTCAAGTTACCATCACTAGCGTAATAAAATGCATCTGAGGGTTTCGAGCTGGTGCATAAGAACCTTTACCTGCAAACTCTCCTCCAAAAACAAGGTGGGATGTGTAGAGTATTGCAACTCTCAGAGACGTATTTGCCACCTCCAAAGATATGAATCCGTGCAGGGAATCACTTGGAACTGACATACGACTACCAGCCAGATTTTGATCATAGGCACTGCTGAATCTCTAGGGCAATCTAGTTGATACTATGTCATCATATGAACAGGACCGCACTTAAGAGGAAAGCAGGACAAACCAACTTTTCCAGAAGATATTAAAATCTCATTTTGGCATGTGTCTACAAGAATAGTCTCAAAATTGAGAGCAAAGAATAAATAAAATAATCAAAATATAAATTGTGAAATGCCAGACTGAATCTCCAAGAATTTTACCTGACTTCAGAATTAAAGTATTTTATTTCAATGGCCAGAGTAAAATTGCAAATTAAAGCCAATCAACAAACAAAGAAAAAGGAGTCAATATTACTAAGTAAATAAAAAAAGCAAAATGGCTTGGTGGATAAATTTGTAGATAATATAGCATGATTTGATGTACCTGTGTGTAAAACTGGTTTTGAACCATCTCTCCCAGTTATATCAAAAGTATCACACCAGAGACACCTCAGATGCACCAGGTCAGGCACAGTAAGTATCCAAATACACTGAACAGAATTCATCCTCACAAGCTTCTAACAAAAACGCAGGGTACAAGAGACAACCTCATAAAAAAAAAAACATCATCTGTCCCTCAGGTTCTCCAGACTACTGACTAGAGCAGCTCTTGACCCTTTCCATCAGTGATAGCTCCTATGGAAGAGGCTGTGGGATCTTGGACCTGAAGAGCAGGAACCCACTCCCAGCTTGAACTCCGTATGCTAAAGAAAGGGTAGATCTTTATGCTTTTGTTCTATCTACAGCACTCAAGAAACTTCTAGTCAAGTTATGGAATGCAAAGGCCTGGCCTGGTGGATTTTACACTGGGAATGAAGTGATAGGAGTTCCCAGTGAATGGAGCAAACAGAAACTGTGTGCCCTGATGCCAGTTTGCTATTGACCGGCTGATCTCTTACCAGCCATCTGAACTGCAGATTCTCCACGTTCAAATGGATATGTATGCTTTCGTGTACTGTATATGCATTCAGTAGCCTGGTACGACTTTTAGGAGCTTACGGCCCCTAAGCTAAAGTTAGGCTTGGTTGAGATCCTTGAGAAGAAGTCCCTGCATAGAGGTCACTAAAACTGCACATGAAATCTATGACTGGGATTTTAACTTATACGATGTCAGCTTCCCAACACCTCTGCCGTTTATGGAAAGACCTAGATCTCAATGAATACTTCCAAACTTACTCTGGGAATACTCCAAAATATTTATGTATTTCAAGCAAGCCTCCTGAGCCACTGTCCAAATTACAGTCTTAAATCCACAGTATTTAACAGCTCTATTAACTGCCATTTTATATATTCCACCACAAAGCTGTCCTAAGCCTGGACCAGTCCAAACTCCAGTACGCCTTAAAATCAAGACCAGAGAAGACTAGTCCTTTCTATTCTGAATGCAAACGCTACTGAACCACAGCCATATAAGAGGCACACAGAAAGATGGTTAGTTATTATGACATGTTAATGACAAATACAACAACTTAGAACTTTCATATCTCATTATAGATTTATCTCAAAAATAAAAAGATAAAAATTTACTCCTGAAGATTCACATAGATGAAACTATAGGTAGGCTGGTAAAGAGAGTTAAAGAAAACGTGCAGCTGCAGTCAGATGTTAGCATTGACTACTGAATGTTATCATTAATTTTAAAACCACCCCACCTTTAGAGCTATAAGAGAAATAAGAGAACTATACCTAGTTCTCTTATATCTTACAGTGCTAAGTAAACAACCCACACCAACCATTTTCAGCCATAACTCACATAAATTAGAGTCAGAGCAGAGAGAGAAACTTTAAGAGCTACAAGACAATTGTGTTTCTGTTAGCCTTTCATCCCATAGACAGCCCTATTTTCAGCCATACGTAGGACTACAAACACAAAAAAAGACAATGTTGAAGTTAAATACTTTTCTCCTGTAAAAGCACGCATTGGGTGGAAGAGGGAACAGCAGGGTTTCTTTTGTGTATCATTCACAGTTCTGCATCGCTTGGCAGCCATCCAGAAATATCCTTCCTGGTTATTAACACAGAATAAATTCAATCTCCCTTCAGTTATTTTTTTATTAGACAAAACATATGAAAGCTAGCTACAAGAACTCGCTAATGAGACTTGCGTATTTTCAGCATCACCAGATTCATGTGAAACACACAGCCTGTCAGGATTTTTTCCCTTCCCCTATTTTCTGCACATAGACTAATCCAGACTTTCTGTTAGTTCACCGATGTTGGGGAGTTTTTAAGTTCTTAAAAGTATCTGTGTTCTCTTCATAGGAGGTTTGCTTTGTTTGGTGACTGAAGTGAAAATGCACGTAAGGACCCAGGTTCTCCTCCCAGTGCCTTTGGACGTGCAGCCAAGGGGCTGATGTAACCAGGCCCTGCAAATTCAGCTTCCCCCAGCCAGGCCACCTCTGGTGCCCAGTTCAAAGAGGTAATTCAGACTGAAATTGCCAAAATAAGTGATTAGTTCCCACCTCTATCAGGTCCTGAACCCCCTTGCCACACAGCCACACGAGAGCCAGGGCTGGACTGGGTACATGGGTGGGAATGCGCAGCCAGGGTGGACACACAGGGCTGGCGTCACCCCATTCCCATGGAGTGGTGGCCAAGGGTCCAGCCTTGCCCCTGGGCCTCAAGAGCATGACTTGTTTTTTTGGTGCACTGTCTTGGCCCAAGGTGCCCCCTTGACTACAGGGACAACCTAAGGTGACTCTTCTGTCCTTCTTGTGACTGCGTGACGTGCCCATGTTTGAGCACTGAGATGAAGCCAGGCCCCACAGAACAACGCAATTTTCTGTTTTGATCATTCCCCAAATACCTGCCCTCGTGAGGATAGGGCCACCAGCCTGCACATGGATTTTCCCGCAAACACATTCACGCCAGGGAGCCAAGAGCAGTTATCGAGGGAGGTGAAGCCACCTACCACAGTCCTGGTGCTGTCACCAGTATGTTCTTACACCCATGGCCATGTCCCTTTGCAGCCGAACAGGCCGGCCAGGCCAGGGAAGCCCATTGCTCGTGCACAGGCTGGGGAGGAGACTCAAGCAATGCAAATATTAAATGAAAGAGTGTTTTGGCAAGACAAGCGTTTTGCTTTAACAAAAAGGTACATCTGGGAATCACTCAGCTCTGGCTTTACTTGGTTACAATGACAGCCACAAAAAGTGTGACCAGAAAATTCATCTTAAAACACCAAACAAGAAACACATAACCTTTTTAGAAAGTAGAAAAATTACTGTATCAAATAAGAGACTAGAGGTTTAATTGGAACAAATATCAGAGCTCCATATGCAACTGGATCAGAGACTGAAGCATATTTGGGGCATGCTAGTACTACTGGCAAAGTTCTCCCCTCCCACTTACTCCTGAAGCACACACAATCTACTGCAACTAACTACAAAAGTTTCAGATTTTAACTGAAGTTCTACATCACATTTTACACAGAAGTTTCATGCTTTACTGGAATGGCGCTAACATGAAATATACATACATATATATAAAAAAAATGAAGGAAGAAAGCTCTAGAACAAAAGGAAGCAATTGTGTCACAGTGGTGACTATTTTAATGAAAGTGCAAACGAAATCTCTGACCCCAGCAGCAAATACAAGTGTCAAAAACATGTAGTCTTGAATGATCTTTTTACATGTCACTTTGTTCACCCTATTAAGATGCTAGTTGTTTCTTTGATTTATCTGATAATAAATTTTTGATGACTAGTGAATCTCATAAAAATTACTCTGGTGCTGACTACATTGATTAATAAGCCAAAAGAATCGAAACTGTCAGAAATTCATGTGCAAGAGTAAATTACTGCCAAACATACATTAGATATTCCATAAAATATAGAATAAAAAAGGTTGATTTGGTAATTTTATCTTGCATCAATTTGCTTGATATAATTTATATTCAGGATCACTGTCAGTCCTTGCATACCTTTCCTTTTTTAAAGTCAACATTAGAGTAAATCTAGATTTGGGACAGCCAAGAAATGAACAGAAGACAGAATATCAAACACAATAATCAAAACTAACATTCAGAATTTAGCTTGGAAATTATATCCAGTTGAAAGGTGACTAAAACCCGTCGTCTCCAAGTTGCTAATGTCTTTGAAGAGTCCTGGACAATGTGGTCCCCCACTTTCTTTCTTTGGATAACTCCCAAAAGCATTTAACATGCAGCAGGTCCCACAAAACTAGACACTGGAGCAGGCCAGAAGAAGGGATTAGGGTATACATACGAACAAGGAATCAAATTTTGCCTTTTCCTGTCAAGAGGAACCGTATTCCATACTTACAGCACTGGGTTTAGGATTTGCTCCTTTTACTTCTGCATATATTCATCATCACATGACAGCATTTTGTTGCAAGGTACATGATTGCAGGATTGAAAATCTGATTATAAATTTATAACTGGGCTTTATGAATAACAAAAAGGATTCAGGGAATCACTGTTCCCCATTCAGTGACATAAATGCTGCTGTTCACATCTAGCAATGGAGCCAGCTTCTTAAAACATCTGCCAAAACTATGAAGAGGGCTAATATTCTTGCATTTTTTTATTATTATTATTGCTTTAGTGAAGCTGGAGCAATTGAAATAGTCGGCATCCTAAGTAATTCTATTTGCTCTTTATGGTCCTGCATACTTCACTTTGGACTATAATTTCTTCCTCCAGCTTCCAAATCAAGTGTAATAAAGAAGAAAAACTACAGGATAGTTTTTCCTGCGATATTTGATACTGTTTTTCAGTACATCAGATTTTTAGGGTTAAATTATTAATGTGGTCGGGTACAGAAGAGAAAATGGCTGTTGCAGAGCTGTAGTCAAATGGACTTGGCTAAACAGGACCTACATCTGACTATCCTCAGCTTTAGCAGTAGGACACTTCTTATTTGGACAAAAGAAAATGTGTTGAAATGAGGGACTCAGAAATCCTGTGCCATACACAGTAGAAGCTCCTGATATTCAGGTTATACTTCTAAAGAAACAGTTAATCGCAATCATTTAAAATTAAATCTGATCATAACCATTTTCAACACTGTGCCTTAGGTATAAGGGGCTGTAAAAGTACATATAAACCAGATGGCAGTAATACCTACTAAAATAAAATAATGGCTTTTAAAAAGTTTATCAGAGCTTGCACTACAAGTGGTTCCAACAAATGGCACCAGAATCATTCCCACCTCAGCCCTCCCCACTGGACAAATAGTTGATAAAGTCAATCATAAAATTAGGGACACTTCCTTATCTGACAGGGCTCACCAGGAAGGTAAAAAAATTGCTAAAAATCACACAAACCCCTCAAATAATGCGAGACTGAAATAAGAAACCAGAGTTCAATAAATGCCAGCATGTAATAAAACAGATATGACTGCATAGAGAATAGCAACTGCAGACAGTTCTGCTTGATTATAAAAGTGCCACTTTTTAATTTATCTCTCAAATAAAACCAGCAAATGTGTGCAGTAACTCTTCTTGTTTGGTTGTAAAGAACCAAAAAGAAAACAAGAAAGCAAAACAAGTGAATTTTGAAGATTACAAAGGGTTAACAGGCTTACCACTACTTGCTGTTAGTTACTCAAGTTTACCAGAAAATGTTTATTGCTACCTACACATTTTCCACCTTAATTCTCAAATAGTATTGTTTTATCTGCTGTTTCCTATTTATTCTTCTCCTTGTTGCAGTCTAGAGGATTTTCTTTAAAATGTGCTATTCTTTTTGTTACCTGCTGTAAAGTCCAAATTCTGTTCTCTGTGGTATCCTCACAAAAACCAACCAACCAACCAACCAACCAACAACTCCCAAAACCATACACACACACAAAACCCAACAGAACACAAACAGACCCCCTCCCTCCACTCCCTCCCACAAAACAAAAAAACCCCAGTTAAGTGAGGCACCTTCGGGGAACATCAGTCAAGTTTCTTAACCGCGTGCATTTTGGACACACTGCCCTTGGTTAGCAACAACACTACCTGGAAATGTTGAGAAAACCTTTTGAATCCATTGGAGATGAGAAGTTTGGCCCACCATGCCCACAGCAGCTAGAGCAGTGGAGCACACTATTGGATATGAGGTCTTGAAATTGCAGCAGTTGTGGTAAAATTTAAACTTAGTCAATAGATCATCTTGGGCTGCGTCAAAAGGAGCATGGCCAGCAGGCCCAGGGAGGGGGCTCTGCCCTCTGCTCTGCTGAGACCCCACCTGGAGCCCTGTGTCCAGCTCTGGAGCCCTCAGTACCGGAAAGACATGGACCTGTTGGAGAGGGGCCAGAGGAGACCACCAAGATGATCAGAGGGCTGGAACATCTCTCCTGTGAGGACAGGCTGAGATAGTTGGGGCTGTTCAGCCTAAAGAAGAGAAGGCTCTGGGGAGACCTTATTGTGGCCTTTCAGTACTTAAAAGGGGCCTATAAGAACGATGGGGACAGACTTTTTAGCAGGGTCTGTTCCAATAGGACAAGGGGTGATGGTTTTAAATTAAAATAGGGGAGATTCCGGATAGACACGAAGAAGAAATTTTTTGCAATGAGGGTGGTGAAACACTGGCACAGGTTGCCCAGAGAGGTGGTAGATGCCCCACCCCTGGAGACATTCAAGGCCGGGCTGGACAGAGCTCTGAGCAACCTGATCGAGTTGAAGATGTCCCTGCTCATGGCAGGGGGGTTGGAGTAGATGAGCTTTGAAGTTCCCTTCCAACCCAAACTATTCTATGATCATTATCTTTGTATATTTGGCATAATGTATTAAAAGCCATCATAATTCATATAATAACTTTCATACTGAGATGTTGCTCTAAAACATATTTTCCCAGAAAGTATCCCAAAGCAATGAGAGGACAATAAGAAAAAATGAATCTGCTGCTTTCTCTGTCAGCTTGCCCTAATAAGCATCCTTTGACAAGCTTGTACCTTGCTTTCTTTTCTAAATCTGCCTGACTTCTGCTCTCAATTAATTTTGAGGTGTCTGTATCTAAGCACATTTTTAACATCCCTTTAGAACTACTGACACCAGAACTGAATTCAGTATCAGCCTCAGTTGATGTTGAAAGTAGTTTCTATTCCTGTATTCACTAACCCAAGGCTTCTATTAGGCCTTTTGGTTATAGCATTGAACTGTGAGATGACAGTGCACTTCAGTTATATTATGTCTCTTAAAACAATTGCTTTCTGGAAAGCAGTATTGACTCCTTTTTATCTCCTCCTGTAACCACAATGCATGGTATATCCTGCATACCTCTTTTTCAGAGACATGCAACTTTTCTTTGAGCTGCTTTAAAACACGCTATGCATTCGCACATTTCATTATGTGATCCAGGACAGCTCATATTTTCACTGTTGTCTTCCACCAGCTTCCAGGTCACCTACAATTTTTAGACAGAAATGACTATATATTTGTTCCCAAATATCTGAGGAGAACATCTAATGGTTACAGGTCAGATCTCTGTGGAGCTCACCAGAAATGTCTTTGTTGGTAATTATCTCCCAAGACCTACCAGATAGTTGTTAATTCTTCTTTGCTTTTTATTGAAATCATACAGTGCTCATTTTCTAATCAGAATGTTTACCGCTGTACAATCTAAATGCTTCACAAAATTGTATGTCGTTAAAGAGCCGCCTTGGCCAACCACATTTAGAATGTTTCTTTACGAAATAGTTCTCAAAATCATTATTCATGCCTTAATTGTATGAATTATATTCATACTACAGTCATATTCTTTGAATCTTCACTAGTAGAATCCCATGTCTCTCCTTCACTATTTAATCCAAAACTGATGTCAGAATAAACTAGGTCATAATAATCCAGTTTAGTCTGTTTGTCTTCCTTGATGTTGGAAGGATACCAGCACTTCGGTCACTTTTTGGCATTTCCCTGACACCACAATTTAATTAAGACTGAGCTTTGGTGAGTCTGGACTCTGTCAATCAAGTCTCCTAAACCTTTTGACTGCATGCCCACAAATCTGGAGGTTTAAAACCATTTCTCACAACAAAATGTTGGTCAGGCTTCTACTGAGTGGACTGAGAAATAACTAATCTTCCTTAAAAGATCATCCTGCTTGCACTGAACATAGAACAGAAGCATAAGAGAACATGACTTTCCTTCCTTCATTATCATGAATCATCTGACCACCATAGTTCAGAAAAGGACCCACTTTATTTCTAGGATTTATCAAATCAAATAGCCATAACCAGTCTCTCCAAAGGCTAAGAGCCCAACAAGGTACATCCTGCTCTGGATCAGCCTTTCTTCCCGCTGCACATACTTTATTCAATCTCCCCTATTGTTTTTTCCTGCTCAGTGTGCCAGTTGCCCGCAGCTGCACATTTCACACTTTGCTTGCTTGCTTAGACCCCAACCTGTTTCCTACACCAGGTCCTCAATTCTGTTTCTTACCAGTTTCTTTGACACATCCCTACCTCTTTCTCAATTTGGTTTTTACCATAATTACCACTGATTTTTAACTCAGCTACTGATCTTGCCTTGCCCTATAGTTAGATGCAACCTTATCTTGTTTCCCTACTCCAATCCTGTATCCTACTGTCACTGTTTTCCCCACCTTGGTTTCATCAAGCTTCTGCACTTTCCTCACTTCTTCATTCCAATTCTGCTTCTAACAGAGCCCTAGACATCTGCCCCCGTGACTTAAGCCCTGGGCTATCATCCTTGACATGGTAAATGGATTACTGCATAATGTTCTAAACTTTATGTGAAAGTTTACATCAAAGGGAATGGTAATATCAGTAGTTAGACCAGTATTTATATGTGCAGTATCTATATCTGTCAGATACATCAGCAATAGCTTTGTTTTTATTACTTATCCATCTTAGTAATATATAAACACAAATATACAGAGATACTGTTTTTCTTTTTTATCTTTCAACATGGGTTCCCGTTTGCTCTTCTTTAGGGAAGAGTTACAGATTTGCATGTAAATGTTGTCTAAAGATGTCAGGACTCTGAGTCATCTATTGTCTCTGTTGGAAATAATGTAATAATATATTTATCAATTTTTAAAATACAGCCAATAAATACAACATTTGGTTGGAATACAAATCAGTATTTTTATATAAAATATACAATACCATGCCTTTGATACAAAAGAACAAAATGTAAATGACATTTTTATATTTCCCCACATCAGGCTGATAAAAGATTTTTATTGGTTAATTAAAATTTTTTTACTGATACGTGATCAAAATGCGTGAACCAGGATTCTTAATAGTTGTTTCCTGCCTTCGAGGGAGGTTCAATTTGCCATGAGTTCATTTTCACACAACATGTGGCATCTCAGAAAATCTCACCCAAGGCAGATCACTGAAGTCACCTCTTTTCTACTATCTTTACCTAGTCTTTGAAACCACCCTAAAATACAGGAGGTCACAGCTACCACAGGCACAGATGGTGCATCCATGCCAGGGGCCAAATGGTAAAAGATGCCAAGCTAGAAAGTCACCGAAATACAGAAGTGAGGTCCAGCAATGGACTGTTAACACATAACACCATGTTATTTCTTATATGGGGCCCAGGGCAACCAAAGTGTGCAAATGAGAAGGAAAAAGAACTACTAAAGGTTAACCCTATGAGCACATGCACAAGACCTCTAGGAACAAGGAGAATACCTGTTCTAGAAGCAAAAGTATTTGCAGAACCAAGCCTAAGAGAAAACTAATGCACAAACCTTCTATTGTACAACTACCAAAGAATACTAATGACAAACGAAAAATAAAGATGGAAAACAGCATTTATTAGGGCCTATTTTTCTTAGTGAGGCAGGGTAGAATCATGCTATTTGAGTTCTTTAAATCTTCATTGACCTCTGTGAGTCACACAAACGGCTGAGGCATCCAATCGCACTCCTCTGAATCAAATCTACATTAGATGTTTACATCAGTTCATTTGTGTTCCTCTGTATGGTCTCTATTTCCCCCAGAGTCTTCAGAATACTCACATTCTACTGTCACCATTAGAAATTATTCCCAAGATCATACTGTGCTCAATTTGGTTCTTTTTGGTAACATTACAAGATTAAATGATGACTAGATAATACAAGAAGTTATTTAATTTTACTTAGAGACTGCCAAAGAGAAGCATTCTTTCTATGAATCTCTTCAATATAAGCAAAGAAAGAAATATTATGAAGATTTTCATAAATGATTTTTTGCTAAAGAATATATCATTTACAAAATAACAAGTAATTATTAGGTTACTAAAAAAAATAATCATATTAAACTATTGCACAAAACGGCCATACATGTTTATTTAAACAAGTTATTAAATGCAAGAATATGCAAAATAATATTTTGCCTTATTTAGCAAACAATGGAGCTTTGTCTCCCTTAACTGTGCAGTGCAACTACCATTAATCTATCTTAATATAGAGGGTTCCATCCAGATTTTTCAATCAAAAATCAGGACACTTGAATACAGGAGCACAAAGATCTGCCTGCATGACAGACATGCCATCCTCTGCCACGAGAAATCATCTCATCTATTCCTGGTCAAACTGATCAGTGCTCGTTTTGAAACAAATGAGATTTTGGCCTTCATTTATTCTGTCAGAAGGCAATTTCTATCAGGTTATTACCTTGCTCCCTGAATAATTAGACACCTTCCTTCAAATATATACCCAACCAGCTTATTTCTATTTGTTCTTATGTCCACCCTTTCTCTTTTTAATACGTTAAATGAAGCCTGTTTCTCCTTGTTTCCCTCCCAATGACAGCAAAGATCTCTGTTATCAGACTTTGCTAAATAAACCAAATACCTTTTAAATCTCCTCTTGCTCTTCATTCCTTTTATCATCCTATTATTCTTTCTCATTTTGCCTGTTCCTGCCTGAATTAATCTTTCATGAACATGACAAGCAGAACCCTGTAATATTTCCTTTTCTGTACTGGAAAATTCCCACTCTCTAAACCCAGCTCTGGAGATGGTGCTTCTCTTCCTCTCACTCTCACATATCACACTGGTGGCTCACAGAAAACCTGTAGCTAATACACTTAAACCTTCCCCCTCATTTACCAATTCTTCCTGTGCGGCGTTGCTGATCCTCTTCTGTGCTGCTAGCTTTGTGTCATCAGCAAACATCACTTAAATACTCCTGCTTTTTGTGCTAAAAAAATAAATTCTTGCAGGTCCATGACTGCTGCGCAAGTAACACCATTCCAGGACGATCTCTGCAACCATCAGTTCAACCTGCTGGTCAACTCCCACTTCCCCAGCGTGCTTCCCAACCTCCAACACATGGATTTTTAACCTGTTTGGCCCCTTTTCCATTCCATGATAGGTGGCGTTTTACTGAACATCATTTATACATCTTGGACAGCACCAATGATGCAGCTGAAACTAAATAAGCTTAACAACTGTGGAATGAGAACGGGAATTATTTCAGGATACTATTTGTATTCAAGTGCATTACTCTCTGTATCTTGCTAGTCTCCTCTGGTTGTTAAAAATAAATGCTGAAATACTCTTCATGAATATAATGTAGAAGGAGAACCTCTTACTTCATGACCTGTGTCTGCTGCCCTGGAAGCAGCTGCTACATAATAGTGGAGGTCCAGTGCAACAATTCATTCTCAAGAAGAAAGCTGGGACCATTGTCTCTAAATAGAAGACTGAACCAAGAGTGGATTCTTCCGGACTGTCACTGCCGATAAAACGAGGTTTTCAGTAACAATGCTTAGCACAGAGATGCCTGTCCCGGGAAGCCTGTGTTACAAAGCTGCCAAGCAATATATGCTCAGCATAGCATTTATCAAACCATTTCCTCTGCTAAGAGCTGATGTGGCAGTCTTTAAAATGGTTTGGTCTTCTACCACCTTTCCTGAAGGAAATGTGAAAAGTGCAACTTACTTCCTTTCACAACACACATTGTCAAGACTCTTGACTCCAAATTGTCTGCCTCGTGGGGAAAACCTGCGTTCTAGAAACTTAACAAATGGCGACTGTTCTATCGTAATTCTGCCCCACTGGAATAAGGAGGTCAAATGGGGAGACAGCAATCATTAAATAAAGTGTTAAAAGGTGATTGCTGGGTTCAACAGCAGCTTAAAAATGCTAGAAGTCTGAGTGCTACTCTAAGCACTCAGGATCTAGCAAATTATTTTGTTTTAGCTGAGATTATACTATCAGGTGGTGATGACTGCAATAGACTGCTGTGATACAAGCAAAAGCTCTACCCTTTCTCTTGCAAGAACAAACAGGCAAAGAGCAAGTTTCACATGAAGATTGATCAACAGCACGTGAATGATGACAGAAATGCATCCAAAGAGCAGCTTTCTGGTTTCATTTCACCATAGATGTCAGCAACCAAACCCACCCACTGGTACCAATTGCACGTCTCAGCTTTACCTAGTCTTAATCAAATCACTAATTGTCTTAGACTGATCCTGATGAGCATCACAGGATTTCCAGTCTTCATAGGAACTTAATTCACTGTTTTCTTTCAAACATTCATGTCTGTCTGCACTTGTTTCGGTACATTGTAACCACTAAATCGTACAACTCATCATCTCTTTGTCAGTACCCTAGACAGAGAAAATCCTCTGAGAATATGCTTACAACATAAAGGTCACTTTGAAAGTAGAGTAAAGGCATGAATAAAAACGAAAAGATTTAGTTAAGCCCTTTGAGAACACGAGGTTGCCACTACCCTTTATTGTCTGAGCAAGTTCTTTAACTGCTTTTCAACACTATCATGACACCACATGGGGAGTTTAATGGCACCTTCTGAGTATCTATAGAATCAAAGCCAAAATTCGGCTTACTAACTTAACTTTCAGAAAGTTAGTAAGGCAGTCAGAGGTTAAGAATCATTATATACTTGGCAAATTGACCTGTTTCCAAATGATGCTGTCACAGGATGATATGTGCAGTGGGCGTATTTTAGCCAACAAAAGGTAGCAAAGTGCCAAGAGCTGCTGAATTTCCTGTTAAGAATTAGGAGCCCCTCCACACACATTTTCTGCCACAATATATGACCCGTCTTTTTGTCAGCACAAGTCTTCCTTGAAAAATGAGGGTTGAAAAAAAATCACCTGGCATAATTTCTCATGAAAGGTAAGGAAATTAAAGGAAATGAAAGAAGCTACAGAGTAAGAAGAGCTGATCTGAGGGTCCTACTGGCTAACACACTTCTGGAGTGCAATTCCACTTTTATACTTGGTACTTCAGTACCATATAAAACAGGAGTGTGAAAATGTACAAGTATGTAAGACAAATGACATTTTATCTTTAGACATAATCATCCCTCACAGGTGTCATCTCTACTTACCAATTAATCACTAGAGCATGAATATCCTAAGACAAAGCTAAAAATGGGGTGTAATTTTTCACTAAATATGCTTGAAACAGTCAGTACATTTCACAACGGAAAGAAGACATTTGTGATCTATTCGGTAGTTGCTTCACAAGTGCAGCCTCACAGAATCTGAATTGAAAGCTCCGATATTGACTGTAGCCCACAGCTATGGCTTGTGACAGCCATCAGTAGAAACCTCAAGGTTTAGTAACGCGACTGCAAGTGAGTCCATTGCCAAGACTCACCGAGTTACCACTTTCTGGCTGAGATAACAGCAACTGAGTAAATAGGATGCTCTAGTCATTGCAAACACAAAATAAACTCTATTAGCATAAACCCACTTAGTGAAATGTAACTTGCTAAACCCCTGAAACTTGGCACTTGTGATTATATGAGCACACCCTCTCTCTGTCTTAGCCAGTATAGACAATGTTAGGCTTGTAAACAATGTAAAATCAATATTTCCAATCAGCCAGCAAAAGCAATGGGCATAGGGAGACAATTACCATCTCAAAATCCATCTGCGATATAGATGCATAGTTCCTGGTTTATGAAAGTACCTGAAAGTAAACTTACTGATCTGATTGTCAGCTGCGAATGTATGTGAGCTGTTCTTTCTTCTCGGTGTTGCAAGTGAGGTTATCTAAACACCATTCTACCCAACCATCTTTGTCAGCTTTACCTCAGAGTAAAAGTTAAGCTGTCTGGGTTTATCAAATGTTGCAAGCTAATTTTTGTATTTTTCTTTTAGCTCAATGATCCAAAAAAACCCTCAAGAGCTCAATTTTGCTCAGATATCTACAGAGAAAATTACTATGTTCGCATCTCAACCTTGTGATTTGCTTAATGAGAAAAAGACGCTACTCAGGCATAGGCTCTGAAAGAAAACGGAGGTTGAAAGTGTATAGTTGTTAGCAGGAAAAGATCAAAATTCCATCACAAAAAGGAGTTTTCATTTCTTCTGTGTTCACAGCTTATTTGCTTTTGTGCACAATAATGCTAGTAGACCTGTTACTTAGATTATGCCATTGCTCATGAGTTATAACACCTAAAATCAAATGCAAACAGAAAACATGTCGGTAGCAGGTGGCATCCAAATAATTCTCAGATCACATATTTAAAGGAAACTGGAAATAAAAAGGACAATCTTTTTTCAGTAGGAAAATCCACAAACTCTTTATAGCGTGTGAAACAAGTACAATCAAGAAACAAAAGAAGTTGCTGCTGGGATTTTAACAAAATTATACAGATATTTTAAATTTATGGTTTAAATATGAAATGGTTATATGCTGAAAATAAAAAAAATGAAATCTACTTACTAACATCTGCATGCTTTTGGTTTTCATCACTAATCTTTGAAAGTAATGACATTTTAACTGAATAAGCTTCTGAGATCAAAATAGAAGCCATGAATGAGCCATGGAAAGATTCTATGATTCTATTCCCCCACCCCCAATAATGGGTAGTAAGATTTTGCTTACACTGTTCACTATACAGGCTTTAAATATTTACTGTGAACAAAATCAAAATCAGCCCGTTAGCCAACAAGACACTGTTATACCTCAGCAAAGAACACAGTAAACATAACAAGGCTAATCTAAAACAAAGAGCAATAGTTGAGGCAAGTGATGAATTACAGAACCTTTGGTGTCAATTTTGATTGCACAAGAAAAGTTGCCAGAGCAGTTTAATATATCCATAGTTACAATTTTTTTTTTCTTATTGATAGATAACAACAGTCCCTCAACCAAACTGAATACAGGTCAAATTCTCAAAATTGCACTTCAGCCCTTGAAACGTTGCTGTCCTCACGATGCCCAGAGCTGTCCCTGTGAGAACTGCACGAGGGCCCCTAATGTACATTTCTCAAAAAACAAATCCAAAATTCGAAATAAAAAAATTATGAAGAAACCCATATGCAGCTACACAGAGGACTGTGGGGAAGGGATAGTCTAAGGAGCTAGACAGCTATTTCCCTACACTGTGTCTGTAGTACAGAGTACTACTGGGAGAAGAGTGTTGCAGCCCACTTAAGTCTATCTTGAGAACACAAATTACAGCATAAATATCAGGACATTTCTGAGACACACAATTTTTGTAACCACTCTCCCATCTGTGATGCTTTTCACTTAAATTCTGTAAATGAAGAACAGTCTACAAAAACCATTGCTGGATCACTTAGTTTCATATAGAAATGTACATCTCAATTACTTAATTGGAATCCCAAGACCTTCACTTGTGAATACTCTCCCTTGGTAATTAAGTTCAGACAACTACCACATTAAAAAAAAAAAAAAAAAAAAAAAAATCGACAGAAATGCTTACAAATCATTAAAATATTTTTTAAAACAAAAGGGAAATGCAAAAACTAAATTCCCAACCTAGAACTTGTACTGTGTGCTGTAATACCTACTGCTTCTAGGCAGACGGCACCAAGGTTGTTTTCAGACATGTAAAAATAACTTCTAACGTTTTACTGTAGCCTGGTAACATGGAAATTTCACTGAATTGAATGATTCATTTTCAGTAAAATGATTAAAGACATTATTTCCTTAACAAATGCTTTGCATTTGTACACAAAATTTTGAATTAAAATGGAGAAGTCCCAGCATTAGGTTTATTTTTTTCCACTTAAACTGTTGAAGAAAACATTAGTGTCTGTACTTGAATTACCAGGGCTGTAGACTTTCGTAAACCAGTCCAGATCAAAACAGGTCTAAATTCTGGACAATTCTTGCAGAATATAACAACTTGCATTCAAAAACATTAAAAAAAATATCTATTTTAATCTATAAAACCTTACTGTACATACTTAAAATTACTACTGCTCAAAGGCTTGTGATGCTTGCTCTTTTACATCTATTAATAGCTCTTAGAAATGAGGAACAAATGCAGGACAATATCAAGCAGTCTTTGTGCTTCCCTAATATGTCTAAATAATGTTTATTTACCTTCTTGTTAGCAAAATTCCTTAATATAAATGTACAGGTTTGCATATTTGCCCTGAATACCAAGCTACTGCATGGATTATGAAAGAAGGATGTAGTTAACAACACTTAGCCAAACATGCGACAGGAAAAAACAAAACAAAACCACCCAACACAGCTACAGAATGTGATACTTACTATTTATATGTTTCTGAACGAATGTATTCAAAAACATGAGACACTCCCAGCTGGAACTGGTCAGCAATAGGGGTAACCCAAGGATTGTTCTCTGCTTTGAAGACTTGCTTTTGACCAGTCAAATCCAGATTACCTGAAAGGGATTACACAAAACAACATATGAAAAAAAAAAAAACCAAACCCAACCCTGAAATACAAAAAATTTGAAAGAAATATCTTGCTGTGAATATAAAACTTTTCATTCATTTCAGAGAATATACCCATAACAAAAGCAAATATTTCAGTCTTAGCCAAGAGGGAAAGGAGGTCATAGCAGTTCCCACCATACTGGATGCAGTTCCACCCTATTCGTTTCACAGTGCTACTACATATGCACAACAGGATTGAACTCGGCCCATGGCATTATAATATTTATTCATCAAATCAGTTCTAAGCAGTGCTTAATAGTGCATTGGTGTTGGGTTGTCCTTCTGCAGGTAAATTCAGTCAGCATGGGCAGGAAAACTGCAGTAGAACTCGAGGCTTCCTGATTCCCAACTCCAAACCTCCCAGCTCTGCTGTGGCATTAAAATCTCACATAACTCAACCACTAAACATATCTTCAGGGGCCAATTCAGCAAAGTATCCCTCTCCACCACGGCTTGCAGGAATGAGAGGAGAATGACGCTCTGGTATGAGTTAGCTCTGCTGAAGCTTAGCATTGCACAGCGTTTCTCCATCACTGCTCCAAGCATCATGCCCACAAGCAATGGCCAACAGCATTTTTGCCTTCCCAGTGACCAACACGTTGTCTGTACCCAGATCTTATCTGTGGTTATAGTTCTCTATACTGAGAAAAACAACAAAAAAAGTTTGTTATTGCAACATGACAGTTTTACCTATTCTGTTGACATGAAGACTTCAGTGACCTATTAGGGGTTTGCTTGGGATTTTTTTGTTAATTTGTTCATTTTGTAAGTGTTTACCACCCAAAACAAAAACAGTACATGCTCTACTGAAATCTCTCATGACTACGGATACAACAGGCTGAATTCCAGGAAGGTCTAGCTGTTGAAATATTTTCTTCTGTTCTTTAAATTAAGAAATCTGTGCTACCATTTAAAATTTATTTTTCTGAATCTTACGATGAAGAGATGACTACCCTCCTCCCAGAAACCTAAAGTAACAAATAATAACAATTAAAAAAAAAAAAAACAAAAAACTTCGACCACGGGAAACAAACAGAAAAAAATTACAAGGTTTTGAAGATGGACCAAGCCAAGCTACCAGAGAAATCTTAAGTCAACCTGACATGCTAGGTTTTCAAAATTAAGGCATTTGTGTAAGTAGTGTGAACACGCATGCTATGGGAGCTGCTGCAAGCTCTGTGCTTCCTGGGCAGCACAGTGCATGTTCTGCATTAGAGCCAATCCTTGACGTGTTTCTCTCTGTAAAAGGGTTAACGCAATTAGAGTAAAGACAGACCATTATACCCTGTGAAAAGATGTCATGCATCTCATATTGGCCTATCAGCAAGTTACCATTACCTCAGCAAGCTCATCTGTCAGCTGTCTGCAGCCGGTTCTTTGACATAATAGCAGGCAGGGCGCATTTCAGCCCCCTGTCAGTCAGCGGCAATTGCCCTCGCTGCCGCACGCTTCAGTGCGCCTCATTAGGAGCCTCGCACCCATCTCCTTTATTAAGGGACTCGGCAGCCCTGTTCTAACAAGGATCAGGAAGCAGGATTAAGTGCTGTGACAAAGAGGACCTAATAAGCTAGAAACTGGTGTGTCTAAGTCTACGCTGGCTCAAGGCAGAGGCTCATGCTGCTCCGCTATTCAGCTTTCATGCAAAGGCCACCGGGGAACAAGCCAGCACTGTGATTAGCTGTAACCCTCTGACCGGTGCTGCTATGAAGATCACGTATCACTTGGGGGCTTGCTTTGCAACTGCAAATTGGATTTTCCATTTTATTACCTGCAAAAAACCACATACATTGCTCTCCAAAACCACCAATGCTGTAAGTACTCACTTGTAATTACAGCTCTGCAAGTACTGCATCAAGGTAAAATGATCGATCTGTGTACAGCTAATAAAAATAGTTATTGGGGATGCAAGATTGGTCCCATCATGCGTCGAATTCAATGTTGCTTACAGAAATAAGTCACACATTCTCAAAATCTCAATAGCCAGGGTCTCAGCTGAATCCTCTCCTCCGGGGCTGGTGTCAGGAATTTACCGCCCAGGAGATGTTGTTGTCTGTTTCCACCCCTCCAGTGCAGTGTGTCCACTTCCATTCCAAATACCACATGGCCCATTTAAATGTAATTAACTGCAATAAATACTATGCTATTAAAGCCAAGAAATCTTACAGCAAAAAGAAGACTGCTCAAGCAAAATGAGCTGTAGGTCCCCATGCCAAAGTAATCACTTCATTTTCCTCCGACTTCTGTTTTTCCCCAAAATTCGCCAGGGTTAGGTGCAGATATCATTTTTTACCTTCAGAGGGAAGGGGCAGGCAGAGGCCCTAAGGGTAAAATTAATCTCATTACAGGCGAAATTGGAGTACCTGAAAGTCCAGCATCTGCACTGAGATCTAGCCCCTCTCTGCCCAGGGCTTGGCCAGCCCGGCAGCCCATCCCACCAGCCACTACAGCTGGAGTTGGAGGTCAGCTGCCACCTCACAGCCTGCACTTTTAATTGAAGAATTTAAGCAAGTGTTGCAGCATGAAAAGGAACAACTCGCCTGTCCTTGTGGCAAGCACCAGGCAGAGAGCAGGTGCTCCTCCGCAGAGGAGTAAAGGAGTGCTGCTGCACACAGAGGGGGAAGGATGGGGCACCCGACACCTTAAACTTCTCCCTGTTCGATACTGACATATCCATCTGGAAATGAAGGACAGAAATGGGCAGAAAATTAAGCAGGATAAGAAATCACATAGAGTCTTGCCCCAGTAGGGAGGAAATGGAGTCTGACACTCCTGCCACATGGCAAACCACTTGAGAACTAAGAAGCCGTGTAATCAAAACGGAGACAGGATGGAAACGTGTCACTGCTGTATCACCATACATTGCTTGGGGCCGTGCTTTGGTGTCCTTTCTGTGCTCACAGCTAAACCATGTGTGAATCGAGGGCTTACTTAATTCTGCCCTGGACACAGGATGTCCAAGAGTCCCAAGCACGAGGCCAAAGTCTCAGCCACATCCCAGGAACAGGGTGTGCGGGGGTAACCAAACACAGGAGCCCTGCATGAACCCTTCTGCTCCAGTGCACCGAGAGGAGCCCAGCAGTGTGGAAGAGATCATCAAACCCGCCTGAAGCGACAGCTCTAGTACCAGACTCACTGCAGGAGTGCTGTGTGACTGGACACCTCACAGATGTGTCCCTGTACCCCCACCAACAGTTTCCTTGCCTAGAAGGTATTTTATGGCAGCACTGTGTGAAGAAATGCTGTAATTCCATCCCTGCAGCACCAGAGCCATGGGCCAGGGAAAGAGCCATGGCAGATGAGCCTTCATGCGTATTGTCTAACAGCAGTATCAGCAGAACACTGTCCCCAGGCCTTTAGGAAATTTATATACTCTTCTGTTACACAGATCACGCAAAATCCCTTGGATATTTCTAGTAAGCAAAATACAAAATTGCCTCTAGTAAAAATCCAGTACTGTAGATTGAATCACAAAATCTATTAAGGTTGGAGATTGCATTGGTCATTCCTGGTTTGTTCTTTCCATGCACATTAACCTATTAAAAATATTTGTTTATCATCTTTAAAATTTGGCCTAACTAGTAGACTAAAATTGTGTTTCTTCATGATGGACTTAAGGTTCTTGCTGTTTTGCCATACTGAAAGAGGCCAACTCCACTGAAATGCATTATAGTCACAGGTCTCTGGTAAGAGAGGAGAAGGCTGTCCTTCAGATTAGTCAGCAGTCCTTTTTCTAGATCACAGAAATGTTTTTCAAATTATTTTTGAGCACTTTTAAAATTATTCTTATAAATAAATAATCAAACCTATATATCCCAGAATGCTAGCCTAACATGCTTAAAGAACCTTCTAATTTCCAAGCCTGAAGAATACTTTTTTAAGCTTTCTACCTTCAGACAGATAGATTTCCAAGTAGGAAGAAGGCAAAGTGGACACACGCTGCGACCAGTGAGCAGACACTAAAAAGAGAACAGAGTCTGGAAAAGAGAAGAGCAAAGATAAATGTTTAACAGCTCACTGCTGTGGATGACCTGCACAGAATGACCAAAAAACCTCCTAAAAGGAGCCAGCTGTGTAGTCCTAAAAATACCTGATCTTGGCAACTTTTTTTTTTTGTCTCAGCACTCGTATCTAAAAATGATCCTGAACCATTCAGTTTGATTGGATCAGTGTGACCGCATGTCTGTGTTTAACCCACCTCAAAACCAAATTGTTCCTGTGCCAAACCAGTAAACTGCACAGACCTCAAAACTGCCTGCTGCCCTAACGTCTTGTTAGCTGCCACCTCGAAGCTACAGTAAATAGATCAACACCAAAACAAACACTGGAAAATTTGAGTACAAAATCAAAGCATGCATATTTTTAATATTCAGGTATTCTAGCTTATGCCATCCATTGACTAAGAATACTATTTATCACTGCTTAAATTCAAGCTCCCACAGCCATGGGTGGACAGAAGGGACATCTCCTGTGACAGTGGGCACACCTCATCCTGAGTGATGTTAAAGGGAAAAGGCAGCTACAGTTTTCCTGCACCTCCCTCAATAAATCTATCCTTCATTTGATCTAAAACATGTTAGTTAATGATTCTTGTTATTTGCCTTCAGTGCTGTTGAAATAAAAAGAGGTTTGTGTGAACATTCATATTTTACTCAACAGCCTGCAAAGGTCAGAAAAGAGCTCATAAAAGCAAATAAAATGCTGCCTCCCGCAGTCTTGTTTGCAGAAAATAAGCATCAGAGCCAATGATAATGCTGCCTATCACTCTGACCAAGGGTGTCTCCAGACTTCCCAGGCTCTCCCTGTCCATTAGATGTAGCCTGCAAGCACCTCTTATCTGCTGCTGTAAGCTCCTCATCCTCTTGTGATGTATGATATTCAGAGTGTATAATATTTACCCAATGTATGAAGGTATAGTAAGGTCTGACTAGGGTACATGGGCATTACTTCAGTAGAAACATAAGAAAACAGAATGAACACAAACCTGACTTGTCCTTTCCACTTGAACGCCCCTTAGAAACACCTTAAATACTTGCAAAAATTAAAAGGTGAAATAAAGCAATTAAACAACTTTGACATTTGAGGAGTGAACATTGGCATTCAGCATAAGAAACATGATCCTAGCTCTAAAATGCCAGATCAACGCTGCTTTGTAATGGTTTAAATTCATCCCTAGTGGAGCTTCATTAAAATCAATGGAAATAATTTTTAGCCCGTATACTGTGGAGTTTCACATCTGTGTCCCATTGATGCTCTGACTCACCTTCCAGTGAACACTCTACTGCACTGACCTCAAGGAGAGTCCTCAGGCTGTAACACATCATTCCTCTTAAGACTGCAACTTAAATGTTCTTTTCCTTTACAACACAAAGCTCTTATTCTATCACTGTCATACATAAGGACAGGAGGAATTAAATTACTTTTATTTCTTTATTTAGATATAAAGACCCTTGAATCCTGTTTTATTAAAGGCTAAGTAAGGGATCAATCCACCACACTAAATTTAAACTTCGGTTATATGTAAAAATATGTCTGTCCTGGCTTGTTTTAGATTTGCTTTACACTACAGGGCTTATAATTTTTATTACTTTTGTGGCATGTGCTTTGTCTCCATAGAGAGAGAGATTGGTTTAAGTGTGGGGGTGGAAGAAATATCATGACTATTATGTCATAAAAATGATACCAAAGCAATTTATTGTGAATGATGTCTTAAAATCTATGTAAAAAAATGAAAATATATACTGATTTCTATGCCACAAAGTGTTATCGAAATCAAATTACTTTTATACCAGTCTTAAGCACATGTAAGCTGTGGATCGGTAACTCATATCATTCCCATAAACAAGTAAGATCATCTCTGCTTTGAAGACCTCTATCACTTTCGAAGGATTATTAACAGAAGAGAGCAGATTTAAACAACAGTTATAAAGGAGCAGTAAGACAACAGAGAGCAAAGACTTCTTGTACATAAGTGAAGTGTGACTCGTTCTTTTTGGAACCAGCAGAAATGTTCACAGAAATATTCAGTATGGTAAACAAATCTACAGCTCCATAGCATATGTTGAAAATATACATTTGCTTATTTATGAGTTTCCATGCACTAAAAGAAAACAACTAGTAAATCCAAACCTAGACTGAAGCGCCTCCAAAAGATCTGCCCCATCGCCCTGCATCCTTGTACTGAAGAAGGTCTGACAGTATCATTTGGAATCACCAGCACTTCAGAGTCCCAAAACCACATTTGTGGTGGTTTTATGTAACAGGGGAAAAGGTTCAAGTCTCAAATAAGAAGCCAGATTCAATACACACAAATAAACCAAACAAAAGCGCCACAGCATCCAAACAGAAGCAGGCTGCAAGTCTTCCTCTGACTGCTTTTCTGACCACACAGATGGGAAGATCTGCAGCCTCACCTGTGGGCGTCAGACAGGAAGCCCCAGGATAGGAGAAGGCTGAAGGAGCGATCCAAAAACCAGGCACTGAAGCCTAAGCCTATCCTCAGTTTTACAATTTATTTTCAGGGACAGAAAACAGGAGTTCAGATACTGTATCATCACACATTATTCTAACAACTTCTTAGATGTAAACAACAATTTCTAATAATAAATTCAGAGATTAGACCCCAACCTGAAAGTTCACTTGGATACATGATCTCTGCGTCAGTTCGGTAACTGAAAAGTTTAACAAAGGCATTTCAAATGGAAAAACACCTGAAAATATCAAGTGATGGAGACTCTGCCAGCAGTGTCTTGTTCAGATGGCTCACTTTAAATTAATTCTTTATTTCGGTGCTGAACTGAGCTGCCTTAGTTCTCAAACACTGCTGCTTCTGCCCAGCCACAAGGGAGAAGGAGAAACCGTGCTTGCTTCTCATGGAGCTGGTGAGGATCGACAGCTCAGTCTCCTCTCACTCGTTCCTTAGATAGATTAAATAAGGACTCTGATTATTCTGCGTGATCCCAGAATAGCTACTACATTTGCCTCCACTATTAGCAAACGGCCCACAGCTGAAACACAAAGTAAGAGCAAGCCAACTAAATCTCGAATTCTTTACCCTTGATGTAAAGGCGAATGGATACAGGGCAAACTGGTATTACTGCAGCTACCACTATTACAATCAATCCTATGGGAAGATAATTTTACTCTCCAGCACTGTCCCACCTCAACCTCTCACAGAAGAGAGTTTAAAACAAAGTGAAATTAGTCCTGAGATGTGTATACAAAATTCCAGCATCATACCAAAGGCCAGCCAGAATCATTATACCAAAGTGAAAGGCATGCAGAGTCTGGCACAAGGAGACTTTCACTCCAGAATGTGTCAGGACTGAAGATGAAACCTGGGACAGACAACAAAATGCACGAAATGCTGAACTTCTCCCTTAAACTGCATTTCAGGTACTAAGTACAGGCAGAATACAGACCTAACCTGGCTGGGCAAACTCACATTTCCATATTCAGGTGACAGGAGGAGTGGTTAACTCTTCGGGAATGAGAGGAGCGTCCTGGCAATTTCTACCATCACTCCACACAACAAACCTCCACAGGACAAGTAGTAGAAAGAGTAAATAATATTAAAATTCATAGATGAAAGCCACAAAACAGGAACTTATTTAATGCAACACAGCAGGCGCTCCTACCTAACAACACTGCTAATGGTTTGTACTTCCACATGAGAAATCACACCGCTTCAACAGCCAAACTCCACCACACTCAGCATCCAGGTACCAAGGCAACGAACCCGGCTGATGCAGCCGTGTGGGTAGCTAAGGGGAACAGCAGAAGAAACAGCATTTTGTCAAAAATCCAAGAAATTCCTTCAAAATGTTTCCTATAGTCTTTCTAAAGTTATTTCAAATTACTTACGACTCTAATTTATTTCTCTTACGTTCCTAATTTGAGAGAGAGACAATTTCCTAGAAGACCAACAAGTATTGCTAAGTTTCACCAATTTCTGCCTTTAAAAGGTGCCACGCTGTGCTGGAAATACCATTTCCTTCACTGCTCTGTGTAACAAATGTCTGGTGCTGAGCGGGATCTCAGGGGCAAAGTGACAGTCACAGAATCACAGAATGTCAGGGATTGGAAGGGACCTCGAAAGATCATCTAGTCCAATCCCCCTGCCAGAGCAGGAACACCCAGGTGAGGTTACACAGGAAGGCGTCCAGGCGGGTTTTGAATGTCTCCAGAGAAGGAGACTCCACAACCTCCCTGGGCAGCCTGTTCCAGTGCTCTGTCACCCTCACTGTGAAGAAGTTTCTTCTCATATTTAAGTGGAACTTCCTGTGTTCCAGTTTGTACCCACTGCCCCTTGTCCTATCATTGGTTGTCATCGAGAAGAGCCTGGCTCCATGCTTGTGACACTCACCCTTTACATATTTATAAACATTCATGAGGTCACCCCTCAGTCTCCTCTCCTCCAAGCTAAAGAGACCCAGCTCCCTCAGCCTTTCCTCATAAGGGAGATGCTCCACTCCCTTAATCATCTTTGTTGCCCTGCGTTGGACTCTCTCCAGCAGTTCCCTGTCCTTCTTGAACTGAGGGGCCCAGAACTGGACACAATATTCCAGATGAGGTCTCACCAGGGCAGAGTAGAGGGGAAGGAGAACCTCTCTCGACCTACTAACCACCCCCCTTCTAATACACCCCAGGATGCCATTGGCCTTCTTGGCCACAAGGACCCAGTGCTGGCTCATGGTCATCCTGCTGTCCACCAGGACCCCCAGGTCCCTTTCCCCTACACTGCTCTCCAACAGGTCGTTCCCCAACTTATACTGGAACTTGAGGTTGTTCCTGCCCAGACGCAAGACTCTACACTTGCCCTTGTTATGTTTCATTAAATTTTTCCCTGCCCAACTCTCCAGCCTGTCCAGGTCTCCCTGGATGGCAGCACAGCCCTCTGGCGTGTCAGTCACTCCGCCCAGTTTCGTGAGACAGTCACTGCTAAGTCTGTCCAGTGAAGAAACCCAAGAAACACACTATGCAACGGATGGATTTTGGAACAAAAGGAATTAACATGATGTCGAAGTAGTTTAGCTACAAAGATGCTTTAATGGCACAAGCAGTATTACAGGCTTAGAGGATTAGCATCTCAATTCATTTTGAAACATATTGCACATATTTTCCAACCTCAGAAAGTCCCCTGGGATTCCCAATTACATGGGAATTCAACAGAGCATTCTCTCTCTGAAGGGTCCCTATCAGACCAAAATCTAGTTAATTTAAAAATATGAGCACAAAAAGGATTCACTGTATCGTGTTTGCCCTGCACCTTTGAAACTTCCATTCAAACACAGGTTGCCAAGCACTTAGAAGAGCAAAGCCGCTTTTAAGTACTATGAAACATGTAAAATGAACCAAATTTAACAACAACATTTGCTCAGATTGGCTCTAATTGTGGTACTCTTACCTACCACAGCTCTGACAGAACAGATGAAATATTTGCTGACAGAAACATCATTATTATGCTGATGGTACTTATAATCAGAGTACAGTCAACATCAGGAAAGCCTACACACACACACTGTAGTCATCTGAGAAGCGACAGTAGGACTTGCATATTTTAAAAACTAATGTCAGAACAAATCTGAATCTTGGGAAGTTTGGCAAGAACTACAGCAGTGTAAGGAAATGAATGCCTGTGGTGTAAATCTAGATGATGGGCTATAGACAACATCTTTCTGTGCATAATGAAACTACAGAGCTGTCACCTCTTCCCATACACCTAAACTCCAATCAAGTTCTCTGTGCAATCAGCCTGGTTTCTAACTACAGAAAAAATGGCGTGGTTTGGTGTTGGTTTTGTTTGTTTGTTTTTAACTTTAAAAAAAGCCTAAAATGAGAAAGACAGTAGGAATATTTGCAAATTTCAGATAAGCTTTTCTTACATAATCTGTTCATGACCTATCTTAGTATGTACATTTTCTATTATTCCTTAACTAGTAACAGCCAGTAGTCCTAGAAAACAAATTATTTTGTTTATCTACTGGGAAGTTTAGTAAAGCTCCTTACCTTCTAATACCACTTTTTGCCTTAGTTCCCAAAGTTGAAACAGGTAATTTTTTTAAAAATAGCAAGGTATCAATTAGTTGTTCCAGTGCTCAGAGCTGGTGTCTGAAGAGCCCCACGATGTTCAGGCTTCCAACAAGCACCACAGACCTGTATTTACAGCTGTGAGTAGTGTTGCATTGTGTAGAGTGCCACGACAGTTTATACCGAAATAAGAAAATTTTGGCATTTATGTCAAGCATGTTTAAAAAAAAAATACCTTTTGAGAAATAAGTGATTCCTGGTTTTGCACACACCCACTATAATCACCTAAATAAACTGCTGTTTTGATGAACATTAACTTGAACAAATAATGGCAGAAACTACTTTGCATAATATACTATCAATTCACAAATTCCAGTGTCATCTCAAAAGCCTAAATTTTAAAATGTCATAGAATCATGGAATACTTTGGGCTGGAAGGGACCTTCAAAACTCATCTAGTCCAACCCCCCTGCAATGAGGAGGGACATCTTCAACTAGATCAGGTTGCTCAGGTCTTCCTGTGATGGAAATATTGAGACTTCTGGCAGGATTCCTTGAACTTTCTATTTAAAACCAATCCTTTATCCACAGAAGATAACTTAGCTGTTCAAAACTAAAAAGTGATTAAAGCATTACTTAGCCATTCTGACATAGATGTTTAATCTACAAAATGTTTCACCCTCCTTAAAGAAGAACATGGCTACTTACTCCATCAAGTTTTTTTTCATTTTTTTTTTTAAAAACATGACTTTTTCACTTTTCAAGTATGTACCTAACTTGACAGTTTTGATAGTGTCTCCCTTTACCTGAGAAAATTATTTGATGAACTAGAACAGTATTGAATAGTATACCTAAACGCCACTGATGCCAACATTCAGTTTTGGCAAAAGAGGATGGTAATTAAAAATGTATCCTTAGAAATTGCTGTTCTTCCCACATGCGTAAATATGAGCGAACTCCATGTACGTGTGTGTGCACAGGTGTGTTGGCGGCAGAGTAACAAACACAGTCAACATTAAAATCTGGGTTTTAAAAACCATGCCATTTGTTTTCACATCAAAATTACAAACCTACAAATAAGCTAGTTACATTCTCTGGCTGCCTATTTACATTTAGCTGCAATTTTGTGAATATTCTGTACCATATACTACTCTTATGCTCCTGACTCCACTAAGTCTTTTATGTGGCACATATGGGTCCACACAGATAACCATACAATGAACTTCAAACACCATCGTTGATCTTACTAATTGCACCTGCCACTTTACATGGTTCTTGTTTCTACTCGGCTTTTTTTTCCAAACACCATTCCAATTGTTAAATGGTCAGAATACACAAAGTGACAGATTTAGTGCTTCCTTGGCAATTTATATAACTGACTGCAACTCTGTTGTTGCAGTGAATCATGATTTATTTGTCTCGCAATGCAGCACATAACCTTTTAAATGCTAGGGAAAAAAATGCCAGCACTTCTTTAAAGTTTATATATGACTGCCCACCACCATTCCTCATGAACGGGGTTTCGAGAGACAAATGATAAAAACAAGCTGCAAATTCCACCCACCCACTCCCAGCCATTTCCTGCATTCATCACTCACACGTACTGTATTTACAGACAAGCGCTCTCACCCAGAGTGCCCGTGCCCTCTTCCAGTGCCCTCCTTTCCTCTTTTTTTAATTAGCAACAGGTATTCTCTGCTAAACACAGAGGAGGATGAGACTGAACTTCCCCAGCCCTCGTGCTGACACATGACATGCTTAATCGCACTGGGTGAAATTAAGAGCAGACTGCAGGATTTTATTCATTGGTATCTCCATTCCAAAATCGTGATCCCAGGGGCTAGCTGTGGCCTTTTTTCATGCCCTACTCCCCATGCCTTCTTCTGCACTTATTTCTACTACCTTTAAAAAACAGTTTATTGTACCACCCCCCTTGCCCCACAGTCAAATACACTGTTTTATTCTGGTGTTTTTATTGTGGCCGTCTCCCTGGTAAATGAATATCTAATGACTCTGCTGTCCACCAGTGTCCAAACTAAGCCAATCAAAAGCCTTCAGCACCTTTAATTATGAAAGCGATAATGAGGGAGGAAAGACTGTTTACTTTAAATGGAACAGCAGTACCTCCGATTAATGCAAACAGGATCCGCTCATTGAAAAGCTATTTATCAAGCATGCACAGCACAAAGTATTTGGATAGTTCTCCTTACATTATAAATCAATTTTAAAAATTTAGGAGGCAGAACTCGGGCAGCAGATAAAATTGTTTTTCTCTCAGGTGGTGACTATGGAATTAGGAGTCCGTTCATTAGGGTGTAAAGCTCACATACCACCTTTCCCTGGCAGACTGTAAAGCTGCCTGCAAAAGTGTGCTTCTCTAACTTGTCCTGGTTTGCAGAAAGGAAAACAAGGCTGCAGAGGTGAAATGACTTTTCCTAACCATTCAGTAAATTCACGCTTGTTTGTGGCTTGTCTCTACCCAGTCTCAAACGCACCCTCCAAAGCCCAGCTTGGTGCTCCATCTACAAAAATCCATTCCCTAAATGTTTGCCTAGATGTTTAACAATCAAGCAAGAACATTGCTTTGCACAGTAAATATGCTTGCAACTTGCACAAGTTACAAATCTAGACTTCAGTGTAATGTCTTCTGGAAATGTATCCCAAAATCTAAGCCATTTTAAATATTTGAAATAGTTCTAGTGCTACACATGGCATAGACTGCAATAGAAATTACACCAACCAATCATGAATGAGGCCCTTGGGTAAGACCATAAAATGAAACATCGGTAAATTAATACATGAAGAGGAAAGAATAATTTATAGAATAGCAGTTGAATAACAAAGAATGCAGATGATAAGCACTCAAGCTGTGTCAATCCACCTCGACCCGATCACGTGAGGCAAAATTACAAGTCCTTTTTCTGCCAGATTGTGATACTGTTCTACAATGCAAACAAATACTAACCTAAAGAAGAAATGCTTCCCTTGGCCACCTTGAGTTTTGCAGGTCAGTGCAAAACAAACATCAAGAATTTTGTTTCAAACATTTCCATTTGTTTTGGAAAACGACAGTAAAACCACTTAAAGTGAATTGCTGTTATACTTGAAAGGCGACAGCATGTTTAGAACATTTAATAAGCCACAGAAGGTGGTTAGACTCAGTGCAGCATTTAACTTCCACTTTCTGGATAAAAACAAGGCTATAATTTAGGAAGCTACAGAAAAGTACATTTACAGATAGTAGAGGCTTCTGAAATGTTATTGCTGCTGAAAGAGACTTTATAAATAAACATGACTTTCACAAAAAGCTAAATAAAGTATACCTGTGTCAAGGAATAAACACCTGAAATTAAGGAAATGAGAGCAACTTTCATCTACCAGTAGTGAGGAAAAAGAGGAGGGGAAAAAAAAAAACCAAACCAAAACAAACCAACCACACAACAAAATCAAACAAACACAAACAAAAGCCCCCAAACACTCAGCATCATACGGTCAGCTAGATTGATAAAGGCAAAAAACCCATGACGGATAAACAAATAAAAGACAAAACAAACATCTTCCCCCACCTCACAGAAAAAAAAAAAGTAGATGCTTTCCTTTGCTGTATAAAACAAAAAGCATACACTGCAGATGGTCACATTTATGCTCACAGCTGCCACACTCTCTAATGGGTCAAAGCAAGTTTTTATGACAACAAATAAATTTGCTTTATCATGCTAACTTCAGTCACTAACCTTCTGAGTTTTGGGAACTATTATTTGGAAGGTCCTAATAGAAACAAAGAAGTTTCCCTATGTAACAGTTCACAATAACAAGAAGCAAGGGGTAAACCCTGTTTAACAGGTGTTTGAACAACAGGTAAATGACGCAACTACATTATTCCCAACAAAATATTTATGAAGTTTGTCATGAAAGATCAGAAACCAAATGCTGGCTTGGGGCAAACAGGGACAACTTCTATTGAAGTTAATGCCCTTCACATGAAGTGGAATACTGCAATGCAAATTCAGCAAAATCAATACTTAAGTTTCAAATAAAAACTCTATAGGTTGAAACAAGCCACTTGTAAGCATATTTAAATGCCCAATATCACAAATTCAAAGTACGCTAACGAGCTTCACTGCTTTAAGTGAAAGAGCTGTCAACTCGCTAAAGGAATTTAGGCTACTGAAATAGAAAAATGAAAAATTCCTCTAATTTAGCTATATTTTGCTGTAATTGAACAAACTTCCATTTTGTGACTGGAACAGTCACAAAAAGCCACTTGTACTGCCATCAGTTTTGCTTAATATAGTTTTGGGATATCCAAATAATATTCTCAAAACCCAGCCAGAGACAAGAATATCTTTGCAGACCCAATATTTATGATATGATATATAAAGTTAGATGCTATATATAAATTGGCAGTCAGGTGTACTAATACACAGGAAAATGTAATATGTAAAAAACTAATAAAATCAAACACACATCATCTTCTGGCCCCTCCTGCACATTCAGTAGGAGTGAAAAATGAGTGTTTCTCAAGGGAAACTAAATATTAGCAGCAATGACAACTTAAGCATAATCATTTTCTAGAGTTTAATAACTGCTTTTGTTTCAGAGGAAACACAGTGCATCATTATCATTATTATTCAAATAAAAAAGTGACCATCCATAACCTTACCTAGTTCTGGGGGTAGCACAGTAAGACGATTTCCCTGGATATGAAGCTCCTTGAGCTGAGTGAGCTCACCAATTTCTTTAGGCAGTGATATCAGGTCATTGTCTCTAAGACTCAGCTAAGAGTGAATATAAAGTAGTCAGAACAATTTTCAGTTACTATAAAGCAGCTTAAAACACAGCTCTACTTCCTCTGCCCCCACCTTTCTCCTAAAGACTCGTATCTTCCAATTTATTTACAAGTGTCTGCTGGCAAACAAGCAGCAGTTCCAGGTGTAGTGGTCTATTCCTGCAAACATACCCTATGACTCCTCAAATTGACTAGATTCTATTCCTACAAGCGTTGCAAAAGTGAATTGATTTTCCAAGAATTTAGATAAATTACTTACTATCTGCAACTTTGTGAGCTTCCCAATATCTGGCGGCAGGATTTCAAAATCGTTGTCACTTAGATAGAGTGCACGCAGGGTGGCTGCAAATTAAATAGCAATATATAAACAGGGTGGCATATAACCCAACCATTTGAGGTCTAATCAATAAAAGAGAGTCAGGTTTGATTAATAACCCTGACTTGGTGAAAAGCCTTTGACATACCCAGGGCTCACAATAACAACGAGCAGGTCAAACTTAGATTTACTGGTGTATTGTATTGTTGCTGAGTTCAGGAAAACATCTATATTCAAAAGGACTGGCACAATTAACAATTTCTACAATAGTAGACTCTGGCAGGTTCTGGCATATAGTCTCCATGCTCCGCTGTCAGAATACAGTCACTACTCCTTATTACCTCTGAGCCTTATTTATTACATCAATTTGCATCCTAAACAACCATTAAAAAAAAAAAAATCTGAGTTTTCTGGACAAATACACATCTATGTTAAGCTCTAGAGAAAGCACAGCCTAACACTCGGAATGAGATCTTAAAAGAGAGCAATCCAGAAGACATAAATTGTAAAATTTGTAATTTCCACGTGTAGTCTCTAAAAAATTCACTAAAAAAAGAGAGAGATGATCCAGCACAACCATGTAGCTGGCTACTATTGAACGAGCATGCATGACAGTTTAAGAAGAAAAAAAAAAAAATTCTCCTACCAGAGAGGAGATCCTATTTCTTTTACGCAGTTTACTCCTCATTCTTTTTTTGTTATATGTGACTGTATTGAATAATGCTGACTTAAAAATTTCCCTCTGTCAGGTTACAATCACGGAACCCCTCTCACACTACAGCTGTCCTTCCTCTCCCCTCGCCTGTCACTCTGGCTGCCAAATGCACGGATCCTGCAGCCACTTCAGCATAATTCACTGAAAAGACCAGTAAGATAGCAGAATCACTGAAATCCAGAAAGTGCAAGAATTCAAGTTGCTTAGGCAACCATAATGCAGCCCTTTTGCACATATGCAGTACAATACTCAGAGTTAAAATAAAGGTATGTATTTTTAACGTGTGCAAAGGTCAGCTTAGCTCTACCATTCCTGTGCCAAGCTTTGTAACCTTCGCATACTTTTTAACACACCGGACACTTCAATATCCACACGTTGTTAAAACCATTCCAGTAAAGAACCATCAGAAACACAATTATTTCCAGAGTCAACACACAACAGTTGCCTTACAAAAGAGTTTACTTTCCCTTGATGTTTGCAAGCTTCCATGAAGTTTTAAGTTTAACTGAGTGTGGGATTCAAGGAAATATTACCCAGAAGAAAACTAATATACCATTACTAACCAAGTCTCCTCGTGTTCAATGGTGTCAGATGACTGCGTATCAGTGACAAATACTGCTGAGCTATGTAGAAATATTCAAGAGACATTCGAAGGAAAACATAAATATCGGAAAAAATTCTGTTTGAGTTTGGTCTCCATCAAATAAATTTCAACTGCAGAAAGCAAAGCACCATATCATGAAGATTTGTAGAGTTTTTAGAAAAGTTTCTTACTCAGATAGAAGAAATTTCCTGGTAGAGAATTTTCATTTAAGTTGTTGTAAGTCAAGTCAAGAACCTCCAGCGCTGGTAAAGAGCCAAATCCTCTTGGCAAGGTGTTTAATCTGTTCATGCTGCAGGTGAAGAGGAAAAAACAGAATATGACATTAGCGTTCACTTTGTCTGGTAGGAATAACACAGGCAACAAGAGTCTCATTTCTAAAAAAATGTGATCTACACCAAAAATGCCTTTTGTTTTGAAAAGGTCTTGATACTACAAGACACTGAGTAAGCCTTTTGCAACACAGACCTTCTTCACCTCTTACTCTCATAAATACTTAAGTACTCACAAGGGATCCCATCTGTTGTATCAATCAACAGCCACACCTGAAACACAAAGCAAAAGGGAGAGACATGCCACAGTGCTATGCTCAGCCTGAAGTGTGCCACTGAGCAAGCTAGTCCTTGGTAGGTTACCTACCCGCTAGCTAAACTACAAACTACCCTTTCGCACAGCATCTTTACCACCTGCCACTACCCCATACCACATAGTTCTTCACCATGGTACCAAATACAATGAGTACCCTGACTGCACAGTATTTGCGTTCACTGATAATTGCTGCTCAAACCCCTTCTCAAGAACAGCAAATTTGTGTCACTAGATAACTATTGATGCACATTGAGCATGAGGTAAATAAGGTGTCAGCCCTCTGATGAGGTTTAGTCTAAATACAGTTATTTCAGCCAGTCTTAGAGGGTTTAGAACACCCATTCCTACTGGCAAAAGCCAGAAGAAGAAAGCTAACAGGAGAAAAAGGGTCCTCTGACAACCTGGGGTAGACAAGCTACAGAAAACTTTTTTCTGACCTCAAAGGGCTTGAACAAGGTGATCCAGATAAATGCTAGAGCTGCTGCAATGACAAAGGCAAGGAGCTGGAGATGATATTCATAGCACCTCACTGTTGGTGTACAAACTAGAGCTCTACCTGCTTTATCACAGGAATGGAAAAGAACTACCAGCCCATAATTTCTCCTGTCCCTACTCTATGTACACCAAACATAGAGGTTGCCTGTACAGATATCACTTCATTTGTCACTTGGGTTTGAAAGTGGAACAGAGAAAACAGGCATCTTCAGGAAGATTTACAGATAGCTAATTTGAAGAACTGGATTTTATTCTTGTGATGGGAAACAATCATGACCTTTCACGTTATCTCTAAATATATTCTTATTTTGACTCTCCTTCTGACACAAAAGTGATAAATAGCTATAGCTACAATTGAAGTCAAGAGAAGATATAATGTGAATGTATGGAGTGTGATGTAATGCTAAAAACTATGAAAACTCAACTCAAAGTATAGTATTAACAAAGTTTGGTACCCAAAAATAATGATTTTTCACTCTAGTCTCTAGGGCCTTCCCTTCCCACCTCACACAATATTTGTCAAACACTGTGCAAGAGATCTCCAGGACACTCCCTAAGCCTACCTTCTAAAAGCCCTTGGGACATGGAATTAAACACAAGAGCAGCTGCACCTCCAGACTAAGCATGATGACTGCACCTGCATTTCTTTTACAGACTCTCAGATACTAATAATCCTTTTCTTCTTCCACTTTTGCATAAATCAGCCCCATCAGAACACAAAATGTTAGAGGTCAGCTCTCTGTAGCTAAATTCTGAATTAAATTTTCCTCCTGCTCATCCCCAATGAAAAGTCCTACCAGTACATGCACCTATAGTACTACTGTTGCAGCAGTAGCTATTAAAATACAGAAAGGCATTCTCCACTATTGCTACTGCAGACTTGTCACTGCTTTTAGAACTGCTCTTTGTATCAAAGAGGTCTAAAGAAAGCAGCTCCTTTTTCACCAGTAAAAAGAGTAAATGGCCCCATGGCCTTCCCTTTTGTAAGCAAGGAACAGGGAGAGAAGGTGTTCTCCCTATCAATAACAGGCAGAATGTATCTATTCTTTGGCATGGAAAGAAACCCAGGTGAAAGTCCGTGCCCAGCACAAGTTCAAACACTGAGCTTGTGCCACAGAAACTGTGACACACCTGCCTTCCGAGTTTATTTTTTTTAAAGCTTTCAGTGCTCCCACCCCACTCCTTGATCCTTCTGCACCAAAATACTCCCCCAAATCATCTGTGCTCTTATTCAAGCTCCTCCTCTCCCCCGGAGGGTTGTTTTGATGCCCCGTGTGTACACATGCCCTGGAGCTGAGAAGAGAGTTTCTGGCCACCATCCCAAAGCCCTGAACTACCAGAGCAGAGCAGTTTCCCCTTCACTGATCCAGAACCCATTTTTGCAGAACTAAACCCGTGTCTGGAAGGTATCCATAACGAGGGGATTAAGAAGGAAGGGCATATAATCTGAAAGGTCTTGGACCACATAACACATGAAGGTGGCAACTGTGGTTCCAGACCTAAATGTCTGTCTGTGTTAACCCCAAGGGGCCCTTCATACTACATTAATAGAAAAAAATGTAGCGAAGACCAGTACTTGATCTACACAAACACTTGTCACTGCTTCAATCCATGGAAAGATCCCAACTTCTTACTTCCTTCATCCAGAGCAACATTTCCGTGTGCCATTCCAAAACACAGATTTTAACTCCCAAGGAATATAGAATGCTGCTTTTCAGAGCAAATATTAATTCCCAGGTTCAAACAGATATTAGGGTGTGCTAAAGATCTAAAGTGAACAGGTAAAGACTAGAGAGACAGATCATCATGAAAACATTTATTGGCATTCCAGCAGTTCAGGATGCAATTCAATTATCAGCACTTTACAAGTGTCTCTAAAGCAGGATACACAGATCCTAGCCAAAATCATTTGATATTTAAAATAGTAAAAAAATCTGTTTGATTAAAGTGTTCAGAAGTTTGAATTTATAAAATATAAGCATGCTTTCCATGAGAAGCCTATAAAGCTAAAGCTTGCCCCTACTAGTGCTTTCCTAAGTAGTTACACTTTAATATGTCTGGTTAGTTTTGAGAAGGTTCTGTGGCTCACATTTATTCTCTTAATAATTCACGAAAGCCTTTTGCAACTGTAGTGATTATAAAGTATCACCGCCTCTACTGGAATATGATATCTGAACACTTAACAGGAATGCCTCTGGCTCAAATTCAGTCAATAATAACTCTTTAAATTAAATGCACACTACATTTAAAGATTTGCTGCTTCTTTTACAGGTTTAATAGAAACTAAAATTTCTTTAATCCCAAATTTGGGACTTTGTAATTAAGGCCCTACATTAACATGGAAAGATTAGCATTTGGTTTCAGGGCAGGGGAGTGGTTTCTTGTTTGGTGGTGGGGTTTTTTTGTGGTTTTGTTCATTTGTGGGGGTTTTTTTAGGTTTTTTTTGTAATTATATTTTATTTTAAAAACAGAACAGAAAATAAGAGCCTGGCTCTTACACAGCAACCACAGCATTAAGAGACATTTGCTAGGGAAATAAAATTCAATAATTGTTAAGTTTAACTTCAGTATTAGATAAATCTGAGTTGCTGCTGCCCTTAAATGGTTATCAGTATACCAAAGTAAGTGCTTGATCACTTTTAAGTATCTGACTATACAGGACACTATCTAAACACTCCGAAGCCATAATTGCCAAGTTATTCTCACAAACACTTTCTTTTGGAAATTTTAATAGCAAAAAATAAGTTGTTCCAGGTTCAGTTGTGACAACGTTTGACAGTACCTCTAGTACAGCGATTTTTGCATTAAGATACACACCCAAGATTCAGGTGTTTGAGCTTCTGAAGGCTGCTAATCTGCGTAGGCAGCTCCTCAATCTGGTTGTTGAAAAAGTTGAGCACTTCTATGTTTCTCAGGTCTGCGATGTTTGCTGGCACAGCTGTGGGAAAGTTTTCACAGTGAGAATTAGAACAAGCTACTGAGACTACAGATGCTCCGCTAGCACCCGCCTTTTGCTCTGTTTGTACAGCGGCTGACAGCAGGAACAGCGTCTAATAGCAACTGCAATAAAAGCAAAGTTTATATCAAAAAAGCCTCTTATCTGGAATATGTTCTCATGGCTAAGAGCAGGCACTTTGTGCTCTCTAGAAAATTAATACCAGTATTGTAAGGTGTTTTGAATAGCAAATACCATTGCAGGAAAGAGACAAGGACAAGAAGTGCTCTTAGACTAACAAAGAGAAGCAGATCATCCTAGTTCGTGTAGCACACACAGGTCTCAAAAGAACAGAGCCTAAGGGACTCAGATAATTTCGTTATTTGAGTTGAAGAAACAAATGATACCAAGTAGGTACACCAAGGCAACGGTTTTATTAAAGGTCTTTAACAGTAAACATGAGATAAAAATTCATTTTTAGCAACGGCCCATTCTACATACTGCTTAAATAATGTAGTTCTTCTCCATTTCAGATACAAGAAAATAAATTTAGGAAAAATTAAGTTCAGCCCTAAAAGATGAACTGTTTAGACAAGACCATTTTCAGTTACCTCCTGTGAGTGAATCACTAACTGATCAATACACATACATAGCTACAATGGATTACCAACAAATTGATATCTGGTTATTACCTAGAAACATTAAAAATAGGGCAGAAGCACAATATGAGTACCCCTGTGTAAATAAAGTTAAGAAACTATTCAGATTTGCAATCTTTCCCCCTTATACTTAGTGAGATTTAAACAGACAGCTGAGGCTTACAAAAAAGGAGGTTGGCAAATCACCTGCACTAAAGCTTGCACCTGTGTTCAATATTCACCTTGGTTCAATCTCAACTTTACCTGCATCAGGAACTCACAGAGTGCACATCTAAATAATTAGAAGTTTTTATGGGGCCATGATTTTCTTTTATTTGTTGGCATGAGGCACTCTCAGTCTTAAAATGGCGTCAATAATGTTTACAAAGCAGAACATAATCTAGTAAATGTGACAATACTATAAGAAGTCTAATTACATTGTGAACAATAATATGATCCCTAACAAAGACTCTAATTACACTACATAAATATTACTGTTGAGGATCATATTCATTGCAGGAGATTTTTAGCAGACTTTTTTTATAACATCGTTAAGGCGAATCTGAACATTTTAAAGCCCTCCCTTTGCACTATTTTCCAACTGGTCCATGCGTATCTGTCACTCAATAATAGCAAGAATTATGTGCCTTTGGAAAGTAAGGGGTAACATACTACTACTGTTGTGTTAAATTATTCCCTAACAGAAGTTAACTGAGGGTGTTAATTGACATAATTCAGCTGTTTCCAGCCTCAATATTTCACCAGAACAGTAATTATCAGTATTAAAATGTTTTCCTTTCAGAACTTTGACTTTATAATCTGACTTTGATGAGATGCAATGGACTGGCAAACCATGTTTGTGCTCTTCTCAAACAGGTACTATGTTTATGCAAGACTAGGAATCAGAAGTACCAGCAAGGACAAGTTTCTGTTTAGTCAACGCCTAAACAATACAGAGACCAAAACCAACTCTCTTGAAGTTACACTGTTGATGCAATTAATAAAAATCTGGTATGAGGGTTTTGGCCTTTTCGACAGTGTAAGAGATTACACTCTCCTAGAAAAAAAAAAAACAAACAGTGCAACACCACAAGTTATGCTAAATGTAACACAGAGCTCTGTTGTGGGAACACCAAAACAGGAGCCTGATATTCGGAATTACCAAACCTACAGTCGCCTTGGCTGCCTATGTGCCAGTTCTGCATTTCAAGGTGAGCGCCATCACGAGATGATAAAGAAACCAAGAAGCTGTTATCCAAGATGCTGAAAGTTCTCAAAGTTGACCGACAAAGTACAGCTTACACCAAGGACTATCCCACCACTACAAGGACAGGAAGCCTGTGAAGCTTTCTTGACCCTGTTGTGGGCCCAGGCCACAGAAACAGAGACAACTGGTTAGTGCCAGCCTCACGGGAAAACCAGCAACACCTTACACACGTTTCAGCTGAATTGGTGTTGGTTAATGGGCACCTCACATTTAGTCAGTTCTAGCCACAGTGGATTGAGTTACCTAATGACCTCCTGCATCATGGAGTAGCGGCAAAGCTGTTCTGCATCTGTGAACAGATCATCAGATGGGGACAAGTATCCAAGTTGAGAGAGTCCAAACAATAAGTGACAAAGCAAAAAGCTGGACCCAGTTACTGAGCTACCTTGAACTAGTGACACTAATTTAGTGGACGTGTCCTTTCAAACAACTGTCCAAACCAGCTTGTTCTTCCCTTAAGAATAAAGGAATTCTTAAGCTTGTACCTCACTTCTGACTTAAGCTAAGAGACTGTGGAGAGAGGATGAGTCATTTCAATGAAGAAGGTAAACAATCTTTAAGGCTTCATTAAAAAAACAACACACCCAACACTATGAAAGTACCTGTAAAAAGATGACACCCAGGCACATCAAGATAGGAAAATGGCTTCCAGAGATTAGTTCATAAAGACTACACTTGCACTGATGATCACAGCATCAAAAAGATGTTTAAGTGGGGTACTACACAGTTGAGGAGTCTGAAATTCTACCTGCTCATCCCACTTGCAAACACGTGGGAAAAACTCAACTTCCATTGACTGGTTTCTCAGGTTTTTAATTTGGTTTTCTTTAGGCAGGGTATGGGTGTAAGTGTCCCCAGTGAACAATAAGAGCTGAGTCCTTGCACACTGTCCACTAGGTTTCTGATATATCTGTATAACTCCCACATACTGTATTTCATGTTGTGAATCACACTTAGGATACTTTATATCACTATTTTCTTCAAGACATACTAAAAGCTGCATGGGAAAGCAGGTTGAGATGAGAAAAAGCCTAAAAATTTAGCAAAGGATTTGGATGAAATTACTTTGTGCGTCAGCCTGTTAAATCAACATAAAAAGCCTCAATACAAAATTGTATTTTTTGGTTTGGATGGAGAGGTTGAAGGTATTTCATGAGAAGGAAAAACAGAAGAGCAGCTTGAGACCAGGCCCGTGGCAGGGAAGAAAGGACTTTTTCCTGTTACAGCTTATTTTTTGGTTCAACAATTCAGATTCATTTTAATACAAATGAATGAATGATCTCTTGGATTCAAAGCAAAGCAGAAACCCCAAATTAACTCCTGTACTGGTTTGTAGCTAAACTGCACAGGTTCAGTACCTTCGGGTCTAAAGATCAGCAGTGGCCAAGCAAGGCTGAACAGGCATGTAATGTTATTTGTTCTGAACTTTACATAACAAAGAGCATCCCAACTACCATCCCACTGTTATGTTGCAAAATTCTTCCCAGATATATAGCAGACTGCCAAGTACCAAGAAATTCATGTTCTGGCAACACCAAATTCCACGCGAGTCACCTTCTCATGATGAGCTGTGAGAGTGAACTGTCAGCATCCTGGTTCCATTCACCCACATATTTACAGTAGGATCCGCAGTGTCTTAACAACTCTTCTAGGACCATCTGCTGCCCAGTGTCATTAACAACTAAACTCCCCCTCAGCAAATGCTAGTAAAATTTGGCAGCCCAGCGCCTTTGCGTTCTCCTGTGAAGCTTCAGTCACATCATGAAGCCCCATTCATATTGAGCCTCACTTCACAAGGCCAGGAACAGCTTCCTTTCCCTTGTTCAATATTGGGAATCACACACAGTGACTCACTATGACAGCTGCAGACTTCACCTTGATTTCAAGAGCTTGGCTGAGAATGAAAGAGAGGACTTACAGGCTGCACACCAAGAGTAAGAAGCCTTTGGTCATGCTTCTGGAAATGAGGACTGGCAACTTGTTATACTTAAAAGCTTTTAAAAACAAATATGCTCTTTCTTCCCCCTGAAGTTCCTTAGGAACTAAAATATATTCTCGTCAGAGCAGCCTTTTACTCAAGGCGAGTTAATAAATTTTATCCCTACATAAGTAGCAGCTGTTCAGAAGTTCTAATACGCTTTCCCAAACGTACCTAAAAGGATTAAACACTACTATTCAATGCCTATATATAACTCCACACCTAAGTATCCTGGATCTGGAACTTAGTTCTCTCTCCACATCAAGAACCAGAAGCCAACACTAGACATCTGTCTTTACTAGAGGTCTGATGTTGCCCTCTGTTGGAAGAGAGATAACTGGGTTAGATGGATCTTTTAGCTGAGACAGCTATCATGCAGAGAAACATGCTAAGAACATTAAAATCAATTAAAGCAGCTTGGAGTTACAAGTGTGTCAGGTGCAACCCTTTCTGACAGGTAAAGCATGAAAGCAAGTGTTCGTCATACCACTGCTTAGCACTGACACCTCGATCCAGCTGCTCTTTTACACCCAGACTGTGACAAAGGAGGAGGAACACAGAAAATGGAAAAGGAGGTGCATTTTTTTTTTTCCTCCAGTTCCACTCTGCCACTCTTCTGTCATTGATGTAGGTTTCAAAAGAATTCTGCTTGTGGTGGCAGGAACCTTCATACAGCTGAAAATACAAAAGCTTTCTGATAAATCTATTTCTGCGAATCACCTCCACAATTATTTCAATTAAATCTTCTGTGAAGCGCTGGAAAACAACAGGAATCCTCACATTGTTAGAAGTAAATTCAGGCATCTGCAAGATTAAGTCTCCATTTGCTTTTTATTTAAAAGATGAAATCTAGTCTGTTTTTTGTATTTAGTAGTCACTGACATTATACCAAACATTACTGAAGATACACTTAATAAAAGAGACCCATATGAAAATTTCCTTTACAAGTTAAAATTAAAATTCAAAACATTTTAGACAAGGAAGCTCAGATGAAAAGCATGACAAGAGTCAATAAACCACCCAACTGGACAAGTGAAATGATTGAGTAAAAATTTAAGTCTCCATGAGAGGAACACATGATATATAAACAGAGTTAAACATTTAAATTCAAGTATACTTTAACACTGAATGTTCAAAACAAATATAGTCTCACTGCTGCACAGAAAACAGTATCTATAACACCTGCCTATTCATAAAACTGTCTGCAATTAAGCTTATGACCTCCTCAACAGATATGATCCAAAGGCTACAGAAAACCTGACATTGAATTCAATGGGTTTTGAATCAGACATCAAGTTAAACAAGTATTTTAATTATTTAAAACACAATTAGTTTTTTTGGCATTCACTTCTTTAAAAACTTTAAGCTGCAAAAGCCCTGTTTTTCCAGAATGTTTCTTTAGCCAAGGAAGTAATTTTGCAGTACCTAGGAACATGGCATTCAGTAGTACTACAAACATTTACAGGTTCAAATGGAATATTTATCCAGAAGAGCTACTAAAATAGCACTACTTGTCAGAAAAGAGATTTGTAAGACCACGCCAGTTTCTCATCAAACTATTCCACTCAAAAGCTGGTAACGAGTCATACAGAATAAAGAGAACCCAACACAGGCCTTGCAGAGTGCTATCAGCCCACTGTCGAGCCCAAGTAAGGTTTTCTTGCCAAGAGCAGGAACCTACTGCTTAAGCCTAAAGTAAAAGCTGTGGGCTATATAACATCACAAACCCAGTTCTGCAGACTATTGCTAATCCAGTTAGCGTCAACAGGAACTTTTCATGAGTAAGGATCCCTTAGAGTAAAGGTCACAAAGACATGAAATGTTACTCACATTTTATGGAGGGGGAAGAATTTAGAATACTAAATATATAATGCATTTTGTGCATCCAATATAACTGTACTCATAGAGCTGGAGTCATTTTTAAATTAATTTGACAAGAGTTCTGTTATGCTGAGAGAGAAGCAATCAGCTTCACCAAAATGGAAGAGGAATTAGCAGAGGGAGAACACAACAGTTTTTGTCTTAAATATTCATAGGCATGCTGATATCATACTTGGCAGTTAACTGGAGAGAATCCTGATCCCAAGTGAAGCACACAGAACTTAATTTACACATTATGTAGTTCAAGTTTCCCTTTTTGCTCTCCTTCCACCCTCTTCCAAAGATGGATACTAACCTTCCTTACACTGAAAACATTAAAAACAAACTTGTCTCCTTAATCTTCATCTCTTTCCAGAAACCAGCAGAGTTCTCTTTTGCAATTATGCACAGAAGCGTTGCAGTTATGGAAATGTTCTTATGATCATGTTTAAATTATACTATAGCTCACTGATATGCTGCTGTGCTAACAAAGCAATTTATCAATAAACAGTTTTAATTTAGAAACCAGAGTCTAAGGAGAGGTGCTGTGAACACAAGAAAGGCTGAGAGGAGACTGGGAATCAAGTGACATCTAGTGAAGGCAAAGGACAAACCTGTTATTCTCTGAGAAGAAACCTTAAGATGCACTTCAGAGTTTGCAGGGCAACACTAGAAACCAGGGCCTGAGGTTAGGAAGGGATTACTATGTTGAAAATAAAACTACCTAACAGCAAAGAACTGAAACCACACCAACATAGCTCACAATCATCTGATGCTTGTTAGCATTTTTACAGCAGCGAGGAACAGTACTGTTCAAGTGAGGATGGGTCAAAAATGTGAGTATAAACATACTCCTTCATTTCTACGTAAAATTTTGAAGAAAACATAGTATTAGCCAAGCTTTTTGAATTACTGTGACATGGAAGTACTGTAGCGGACCACAGCATCTTCAGCTTCAATAACTCTTTTGTGAGGAGTGCGCAGTTGAGCCAAGATGCTTCTGCAGGACTAAAGAACTTTAGCTGATAGTGTTAAATTGAGATTTATTATTAGGTTTCCACCAAATGCAATTCCAAATGGTCTCACTAAATCTCAGTGGGTCTCTTTCAGGTGTTTAAGCATGGTATCTTCAGACTTTCACACTACTGCACAGTAGTTGGCTTTAGTTAAAGCAAACCAGCTGAAGTTCAGCATCACCTCCCCCTCCTTCAATATTTTATTCAGTCTATTTAACATGCTTTCTGCAGTTTATTAGACAGACTAACCAAAGATGTCCTGAACACCAGCTCTTGAACAGATACTAAAGGTTACCCATCACAGGTCACGGTCACTTCAGCCTCTTACTTGGGAACGTCCATCAACTTGTGTGCTTAGCAGTGCCTGTGTACAAAACCCTGCTTTCACCACGAGAGTATCTAACAAATAGTCCATAATTTCAGTCTGCTTCATTGGACAGTAGTCGTAGTTTACACTTTTTGTACCACTGAAGTGTTTTTAAGAACTCCTGCGGGACTGTTTTTCACTGCTGCCTGGCCCAGCTGCCTGTCCCCCTCCAGCATCACGGACCCTCAGGCTGACACTGTTTATCAGAGACCAGCCCCTCTGAACACACACAGCAAGAGGCAGCAGGACAACAGCTCACTGCTCAAAAGCCAAGTCAGCACATGTATTTATAAACCATGTACTTGTTCCAGCCCCCAGAGCTGGAAATGAGTTAAACTCTCTCCTGGTTTGGGCTCCCTCTACAACAAAGCAGTACTTAAAGCTGCTTATCTGGGTCTGCATGGTATCGAGTCCTACCCGCATCCCTACGTCAGCCGGTCCAGGCTTCAGCTGGCTGTACATTTCACTTCCAGCTACAGCACATGTTCCTCCTACACAAGGGAAAACATGTTACCACTAATTGCCCATACTCAGATAAAGATCAGGAAACTCTCTCACTCTAAGGGTGATTTCGCTCTACAGGATTTTTGACCCAGAGCGCCAGTGGAAAGAGTTAGAGGCCAGATGGATGAGTGGTCTGAAGGGAAATGCTGCATCATTCTCCACTGCAAACCAACACTCCTGATTACTAGAGGAACCAGAAGAATATACAGAAAGTGAAGTACACAACCAAAACAGAGTACACAAAACTAACCCATTCTCCCCTCAATCTAAACCAAATCTACCTTCTTACCTCTGTCCTTCAATATTAGCAAGTAAAAAAAATTACACTCTGTTTGTTAGACAGGAAATGCTTTAAGATGATACAAAATTAAGCTGTAATGAAGTGAGTTCACTTGTGCAACATTCATTAGCTTTGAAAATGCCAATTTCAAAATAGTCTCTATCTGGCAAGAGGATTTACAGCAATTTTATATTATAACCTGTACATACACATAGAGAAAGATCATTTATACTGGGCTCCGCAAAAAAATATTATCGGTATTTTAAGCCACTAGGAGATAAGTGAAGACACAAAATTTTGCATTAGAACATGTCAGAAAACACTGAGACGCACAAAAAAGGAGATATGTTTGCAGATGCCTTTTAATACGAGAAGTACAACAGCTTCTGAAGAACTATGTTAAAGACAAGTGATATGCGTCTAGTTCTATATTTTCTAAGTACACTTAAGATGCAAAACTGACTTTGTTGCCATACAGCACAAACTTTGCCAATTTAATTTATGCATAAATTGGGGTGGTTTCAGCATGCACTCTTTATACCATTACAGCATAAAACTCTTTCCTAAATTATTCTGCTTCTTTCCCCCAAAGCTTCTTAAAACCAAAATTTATATTATTTAAAGCTAAAATGCTCTACCATCTGTACTTTCTCAGAACCAAAGGTCTGGGGGTTTTTTTTAGGGAGAAAATAAAAAAAACTAACAAGGTATTTAATCTAAACGTGCACAGAACTCAGATGTCACAGATTTAGTAAGGCATACATATAGGGATCTACCTTTCCCTCCTTCTCATGTCCCCCATGCACTTCATTCATAACGATATTTCCCTTCAGAGATCCCTGCAGAAATAGGAAGTACACACAAACCAAAAATACATAACAAAAATGAAAAGCTTACAGTTAATTTAAACCATTGCTCCCAAGCACAGTCAAGAGGCCACTGTGTCAAGGAAAAAGCCTTATGCTTTGGACACAACCCTGGTTTGACTACACAGATAACTTACTTGTACCCTTTGGGTGTATATCAAGCCAGTATACCAGAAGGAAGCAGAGGCAAAGTAGAGGAGAATACGAGATGCAACAAAGAGTAAAGAGTATATGGGCATCTAGTTCCCTCCAGAAGTCAGCAAGTTTGCTATATAAATAACCTGATACTAGGCAAAAGGCAAAGTGTCAGGCAGTACCAGTGGGAGACACCACGATACATCTCAGCAGTCTGGAGAAGACAAAGCAGCTAGACTGGGAAGAAATTCAGGACAGACAGACACAGTGTTCCTGTCTTTGGAGCACCTCCAATACAACTAGGTATGGACTGCAGCCAGAAAGGTGACTTATAAAGGAGATCGCCTGATGTAAGGGTGACATCAAGGGAACTTAGCAGCATATTAAATAAGATCAAGGACACCCTCAAAAGGGTTAGTGGTGATAAAGTGGACAAACATCTGTGCTGGTCACACAGAGAGAGCAAAACAATTTGGAAGGAGATGGTAGAGCAAAGAAGCATAAAGCCGTGCCAGTAGCTAAAAAAGGAGAAAAGTTTTGAACTGGGTAACTGCTCTGCTGGAAAATGGCAAAACACACAAGGATGATAAAGGGTGAGCATGTGGCTGTCAAGGAACAAAATGAATGAGACAGCTATTCTGACAGGACCAGAAAGTTAACTCTGAAATGGTGTGGAAATGGGAACCACCAGCAAAAAAGCTAATGGCTCACCTCACAAAAAGGAAAGGACTAAAGACAAGGAAAGGATTACACTTGAGGATCAAGGAAGAAGCAGTGGAAAGAATAGAGGACAGTAGGAGACAGCAGCTCAGAGGAAAGGGAGAGGAAGGCATAGAATGTGATATCAGGTAATACAGGGGAGGTTTCCAAAAAAAAAAAAAAAAAAAAAAAAAAAAAAAAAGAGTTGTTCCCAATCTCTTGTCATTCAAATATTTAATAATATTCGGCAAGGAATCAGAGGATGAGAGCAGAAGGATAGAAAATCATCAGGAGTGAGCTATGAATAGCAGACAACTTTTGAGGACATTTAAAGGCAGCACAAGAATATGCTGAAGCTGGCGAGCACAGGATCACTCGAGGTTAAGGAGACTGAGCAAAAAGAGCAAAACTAAGCTGCTGTTCACTGCTACCTACCAGGCAGGCTGAACTGCTACCAGGAGTGTATCTTCCCAGGAAAGAAACTGCCAGAGATACCTAAACAGTGACCTCTAACGGACAAATCATGTAATTCGGGTATTTCCACTGATGGCAGAAACACTCATGGAGTGCCTGGATAATGACACAAAAGCTATCATCTCTGAATAGATTATCCAGATGATTACAGCATCAATTAATCTATCGGGTAGGTAAGTCAAATAACTGTCACAGTAGTTAAAAACAATCAAAAACTTACAGCATATCCCAAAAATAAGTGAAAATAAAATATGTCAATTTGGCAGTGCAGTTGTTGTGCACACGCTGATGATCAGCACCAGTACCTGTGCCAATGCTCACATCCCTTTGACATCCCAAGCCTACTTCCCAGTCTCGTCTTCCCCTCCGTGCACTCCTGGGCTGGACTACAGTTAACCTGAACTTCTGAAAGCTCTTCGAGCACACCTCCTGTTCATCATGTAGTACAGGAATTTTAATTAACTTCATCAGCATACCAAGTAAGGATATTAACCATGACTATACTATGCTGTGAAATTTTGTATATGCTAAGTAGCTGGAGAATACCTTGAGTTAGCCCATCTATCTAAAGCCTAGAAGTTTCAGTACCACTTCATACGTCATGCCAAATAGTTCACAAAAACTGCTCTGCAAGAAGAAAAAGTCAGATAAGGCACAAGCTGCAATATATATCCTCAAACACTGTGAGATGCTTCCTCTAAAAAAGCGCATTTCTCTGTTGCTAATTGTGCTCCAATTATTGCTCACTTACAAGTTCAGTGGCATAAAAGGACCACAAGATGAAGCCTATCTACCCTGCTGACTTCAACTGGAGCATGCAAAGGTACTTATTTCCAACCATTTGGTCTTCTAGTGCAACCGATTTTTTAAAAAAGCTAAGCCCTGATGACAATGTGATACACAAACCTTATTACCAGCTAGAAAAAAATCCTTGTTGTACTCACTCTCTCCCAGAGCTCCAAACCATTCTACTTGAAATGACATAGGGCGAGTCGCAGAGTAGAAGACAGCCAAGCTTGGCCGTGTGCCTTTCGTCTCCCTGACCTGGGCTCCCCGGACATCCCAGTATTCTGCAGTTCCCAACAACTGTCCTCCAGAACGATTATGAAACCATGAACTCTAGCTAAAGAGGTTTGAACAAAATAGGACAAAGCTTGATTTCAATATGACAAATTCATTAACATAAAAATTCAGAACCGCTGGAAATTAAGCACAGTGTAACAAATGACTGGCTTGGCCACCCCAGCACCAACCATGAGCAGCAACACAAGAGGAGGCACATTGGCTGGCCCTGCAATACATGCAGATCTGCACCAGCAGCAAAGTTCACTTTCATCCTGCATAGGAATGTTTGAAAGAAGAAGTGCCCGAGATTGCTGCAGACTTTGAGAAAAGTTAGGTTCCACTTGAACTTGGGTGAACAGTCCTAAGCAGAAGTGCATAACACAATAGAATGGATACCCATAAAAATTACTGTTGCACAGAAGACGCAGAAACGATATTTATGATTGACCAAAATGATCAAGCATGGTTTCTACAGAAGTATGTCCTGTGGCTCCAACACCTCTCCAGCACAGCTGCCATAATTCCCTACCACTATTCATGTCCTATACCGACCCCACTGAGCAGGGGGTGTTTGCCACCCCTATGTCCCCCAGCTCCCATCAAATCACTTGGAACACAGACAACTTAATCACATCTACCCAAATTATTCCATGACACTGAAGTGCAGATATCTATCATTCGGCCACTGATTTCCAGAGATTTGAGGAACGTTTGTCAGGACTTTTATTCCATTTATTTTGGTGTTAGCCAATGGGTTCCGACACCTGGGTCAGATCAGACAACTTATCCAGGATAATAGCATAAGCACAACTGTCTAATTTTGCATCTCACTGGACAGGTGGCTTTAAATCGCTAAAAAATAGAACAAAAAATCTCCCAGTACAATATATGGAGACACTGGCCCATACGTCTACATTAAGTTAAGAGAAAATAAAAATACCTACTTTCTTCCTCTGCTTTCAACTAGATTGTCACAGGAGACATCAAAATGGAATCATCCCAGGTTTGTCACTTACGCAGCAACTGGTTCAACAAGACTGCAGAATCACACTTATTTAGCTTCTCCTAGAGTTTTCCTTCCAATTTTGAAGCAAAAAAAGTTCTCATCAAGTAGCAAAGGACAAACTCAACTGTTTCAGAAGTTACCTGGAACAGACACAGCCAGTTCAAGACTCCTCCATTAGCACAGCACCAGATAGCTGAAAAAAAAATCAGCCTAATAATCTCCAGAAAAAAAAGAAAAATCAATGTGGATTTGGGTACTCCTGATAATGAATTATTTACAGACATGTAAATGCACAAGCACGAGCAGTATGAATGGCATATTAAAAATATTAACAAAATAAAAATATTCTAAGCAGTATGATGGAATTAATAGAGTGGTCCTCATACCTGCTAACAGAACTTACTTACTTTTAATAGTTTTCTGGCAAAAATATGAACTACGGTTACACAAAAATATACATATCTAGCTTTTACATGTATTTCTTCTTCCAGACAGACATATTTACTCTAAACAGCAGGAAAAAAACAAAAAGCAGAACTCTCATTTAAATGGCAGAAAACTAGCAGAAGATGCTAATATGACCTTAGTGTAGCATGTCAAGTGTCACTGCCACCAGCTTCCTAGTCATTTTAAGAACAATCTGCTAAGACAATTAATTACATAGCTTAAAAGATTAGGTCACCAGTGTCAAATATCAGAATATGAACTTGAGATTTAGCCTTTTAAAAATGTATGCTGTCTATTTAAATGTCTACATCAATTTGTGAAAGAATAGTAAGTTTCAGACTTTATGAGTTACTTCTCAAAAGAAGCAGTGGTTTTACTTTCCCATAAAATAAACCCAAACATAGCAATTAGAGAGGCTGACAGAATCCCTGGGCTCAAAGAACAGATCTACTTGCAGCCTGCTACTTCAGAAGAAAGCGGTAAATAGAAGTTAAGATTTAATATAACACAATTTTAGTGTAGTGGCAATCCTTAACCTGGTATTTTGAAAACTAAAACTGCTTTCAACAAACGGTGTAGTCTGGATTTTTCTCGAATAGTTAAACATCCTTCTTGAAAACGTCTTATTACTGTATCTTTTTCCTCCCCCAGTCAGGTCTACAGCTAAGACTCATAGCTAGGACACGGGTTAGTTACTCAGCTTCTGATTCTGGTGGTCTTGCTGAAGTATGTCATCCTTCCCAGGCTGAGCTCACCGACAGCCAACGTTACCGCAATTCAAGTCTCCTTGCAGGAGTTTCAGCCCATCTTCTCCTCCTCAGAGCAAGGTAGATATCTGCTACCAGCCCTGCCAGCTGTGTGTTCCCCCGAACTCACCCTTCAGCTACGTTTAAGACTTGTAAGGTGTCACATGGAAGAGATGATTAAGTCCTTAGAAGTCTGTTAGCTCCAAAAGTCGTAGGATTTTTTACAAATCCGAGAGAAAGAATAGTCAAGTTTACCACAAGTAATGCTTACAACTCGTTTCATCCTTGTGCCAGGCAAGCAGCCATTCGGACAGAAGATACCAAATCAAATCATCAGCACCAGAGAGAAGTTCTGCCTGGCAGCAGTAGGCGCCCAACTCTGGATGAGTTGTCCGACCACAAGTGTTAGAACGAGGGGTGCAGAATGAAATGCTATCCTAGGGGTCCGCAACCCTCCCAAAGCTGCAGAGGAAGCTCAGAAGGCTGGATACAGTTAGCTGCCTAGCTTTTAATCAGCTCAAGTTCAGAGATTGGCATCTCCTTGCAGTGACCTGAGGGAACACAAAAGCCACCAGCTGGGTGGCCCCGTAGCCCAGCCCCATCAGTGGCCCAGTGGATGGCAATATGCCCAGAGCAAGTTTACCAGAATGCTTTCCCGAAACATTCTTGCAGCTTGCAGCTGTTTATAACTTCATGACCTCCTAAACCAGGGGTAGAGCTGTGTGTTTAACAGTGATGCTTACCATTTGCTTTGTCTGAATTTGCCCATTAATATACCCATTGGTCATCATTTACACACTAGATGGCTGGAAATTGCTGGTCATATTTATAAATAAATTGAGATTTCTTTGAAAACTACGGTCAGGACAAAAACAAATAGCAAGATGCCAGTCTAGAAGAAACGACAATCAGAAGCAAGACCTAGAAGTCATACTTCTCATAGCCACTCACATAGTGCCCATAATTTTATCTATTTCCTACTACTACTACAAACCCTTTAAGCTACACATTTCTACCCAATAAACTGCATCCAGAGAAGTGTTTATATGCTAGAATCCAAGAATATTTTCATTTTTTCCTCATGCTTAATCCTCTGCAAATGCTCAAAGCCTTAAGTGAGATTTTTGCATTCATACATATGTTTTAAATAACACACACTATCTTACACTTCTTACAGCAAGTAGTTTTGAGATCAGTAGGTTAGGATTTATTGATTTGTTTGGTTTAGTTTGTGTTTTGGGGTTTTATTGTTTTTTTTCTTTTTTTAAACTCATCTCAATTTGTAAAGCTTTCCTTGGGTATAGCTTGGTACTGGTACATGTCAAAGCACCCACCAGGTGATTTCCTCAAAACATATTTCCTTTGGTGGTTCCATTCCCCTCCCCATTTCATGCACTCTTAAAAAATTCAGTTCCAGAAAGGGAAGAACCAGTTGAGGCAGAAATCCACTGGCACATGCAGCGAGCAGACAAGGACAAGCAGAACATCAAAACCAACACTTCTCTTTAGAAGATGCCCAGTAACAGGGATCAGATGAAACTCACTGCTTGTATTTCAACAACCAAGAAGCAGGAACACTTACACAAAACAGTGATGGGAAAGCATGAAGCATTCTCCTACAAATCTTTTTTTTTTTTTGCCTTGCAAAAGTCAGTCTGATATCTGCCACCACTAAGTTACGTCTCATGCCTATATTGCTCTTATGACATGCTATTCACCAACACTTCTCTTAAGGGCTTCTTACCATGGGAAGTAGGATCCACAAGGTAATAACTGAAAGTGGTGTGTGCAGTACAAGCAAGGAACAACTTACACTCAAAAGATTTTTTCGACAGACTGCTTGACTTCCATGCCTAAAGCTCACAGTCAGTTGGCCTTGCTCACATGTTTGGTTACAGTTATAATGCAGTTGAGTTTGAATTTATTTTCACTTGCTTCAGTCAAATTAATTATCCATCTACTAAAATCCAGACTGTGTCATTTCCAATACAGCTAAAAAAAAGCATTCAAAAGTCCTTACTTAAACATAAGGACTTCGGAGTCACGGCAGGGAATGGATTTTTGGCTGAATTGGTTACAAGACAGACAGTACACGGCAGATCTGTATGGAAGTTGGAAAGGCATGTTGAACATGGCTGCTAAGTCATATCCCCAATCTCTTTGTTTTTAATAAAGTGCTTCATCAGCAAGCACTCTTAGCAGCAACACTGCACCCTGTTAAAAAAAAAAAAATGAAACCAGCAGTGTCAGCTTTTCAGTACGGCTCAACTGGCTGTAACCAAGTCCAAAACCAGCAGTATACTTACTTGTAAGCTTGTTGTGACTCAGAACCAGCTGTGTAATATGAGACAACGTAACTGCAAATGAAGAGAAAAAGAAGTTAGTTTATGGACCTGGCAACTGAGAGCTTGTGTCTATTTTAGCTAAAAAAGAGACAAGTTATTCTCTCCACTCCAGTAACTCCAGATCCACCTGCACTGCCACAACAAACGAGACAAGCCCGAGACTTCAGGCTGTATCCAGTCACTTCTCTGTCCCTTCACCTCACGTTTCTGCGACTGCAGCGAACACGATGGCGCAGTCAGTGCGGGTGCCTCCCCGCAGAGATCTGTTCTAGGCACACAAACACCCTTCTCATTTCTGCCCTGTGAATCCTTCCCAAGGAAAAACCGATAGGTACCCCAATATTCATCCCAACAGAACACGTGCCACACAAGCAATTACATTTCCACATGTTCCCAATCCACCGCTAGAATTAAGTCCTAGGTACCAAGAACTGCATTTACAACCTCATATCCACGAAGCGCAGTAGCTGAGCACCATTGCTGCTGCATAGCAAATGGCCAGGTGACAATATGCAATACTGACTCTAATTAATTGAATGATCTGATTGATCAAAGCCCCTCAGATTCTACCTTATTGCACAAACAAGTGTGGGGCACGAGGCAGCTACAGAGAATAGCACTGCCCCAACACTTCATCCTTTACTTTCTTTTTGCCGACTTCCACCTTCAACACCGCTATCGCTTTCCCTAGAAGCTCCATAATCCACAATTGTCAACAGTATCTGATCAGGAAAATACGCTAAATAGTCAGAGGAGAAACTCACAACCTTGAAGGAGTTCTTAAACATCTTCTCCCTCCCTGTAAAAAGATTGTTGTATTTTATTGGAACTAGAAAACAAAAAAAAAAAAAAAAAAAAGAGAGATTTTCCTCCCCTACACCTTTTCTTTACTTCCATCGTAGCCTCTTCAAAACAGCCCCAGAACCCACCTGGCTGCCCGCCCTGGGCAGCTGGGAGCTCACCCTGTCTGCAGGACAGCTGCAGAGCACAGCTCCCAACCCTCAGAGCTGTCCTCAGGAAATAGCACCAACATTAGCCCAGAGGTGGCCCACAGGGCCCTTGCTGCCCTGGGGAATGAAGCTGTCCTGGTGAGCATGAGTGAAAACTGGCCATGCTCATCAATGCTTACTAAACTGCATGTTGCAGGAAACAGTGTGGAGACGCTTGAAAGCTCATAGCTTAGCACAGGCAAATAAAGCCTGTTAGCAGAGTGAAAGCAGTCACTCAGAGGCAGGAACAGAAAGTTCAGTGTGTAAAGAAAAATAATACAAAAAAAAAGCATCACCACAATTCCCTCTGAAATTCCAGGCTGTGGAACAAGGAAAGGCAGGGAAGAGAAAGGAAGAAACAGTGCACCCACCCTAAATTTCTCTTAAGAGATGAGCACTATTTAGTACTGCCTGCACTGCCTCATGAAGCAGAAAGATAGAGAAAGAAGCCCAGAGAAAGTCTGTAAGTTTGTAGAAAAAACAGCACTCAAGGGCAGATAAGAGTAGCAGCCTCCACAAAGAGCTCTAAGTTTTAAAACATAAAAGGCACATCAGCATCTGAACCATAAGCAATCATTTAACACTATTGATTACCTACACATATACCTAAGTACAGGAATGCAATTTAAATTAAAAAAAAAAAAGAGAGAAGATGCTGAAGATAGCTACAAGCTTGTGAACAAATGCCTAAGTACTCCTTAGGCGTTTGTTTCTCTTGGCTTAGATGTTGTAATAGTTGTGACGATAAGCAATTAGCATACAGGCAAGAGTTATTTTGATTTCAAGAATGCACCAAATATCCACACAAGTTTTAGAATCAGGCTACTACTGTTTGCCAGAACAATTTACTTGTATAGTAACTACAAATTTTCATTATGGCTATTGCTTCACAACAGAGTAGGTCAAGGGAAGAATATTTAAGGTCTTCCCTCTTGGCTGTAATATCAAGCCTTTTGATATACTGCTGCCATGCACTGCAAGTTCACTTTATATAAAATACTTAGACAACAGGACTTGCCTTATTTTTTTTTAAAGGGGGAAAAAACAACCCAAAACCAATAAACCAAAAAAACCCACACACGCACACACAAAAACACACACAAAAAACCCACGCCATGCACACTAAACAGGAAGACTCCAGAGACCTTGCTGAACCAAGATAAGACATTGTCTGTCCCACCGGAGGAAGTTAATGCAGAATGAGCATTTCAGTGTTGTACAAAATGACTTATACGTAGCCTGCCCCTACATCTTCTGTGCTTTGGTTATTTTAGGAGTGGACAATTATATCAACAGTAACTTTCTGATAAAAAATTCTAGGCATGTTAATTCCTACCACACAAGCATGTACTTTATGTAAAATATGAATAGCTTACAGATGGAATGATAACAAGAACAAATTAACACTTACAAAGTAAACAGGATTCCATCCAATATTCCTTCCCTGACAACAAGACTAGAGAACAGCAGATGTCTAAAGTTACTTGGGCAAAATAATTCCTTAATTCATAGCTTCCCCATATCAATCACTTAAAAATACACAAATCAGAGGTTAGAGACTCGTCCCTGCTCCAAGAACAATTCCGTAACTGTTGTCCTATCAATAAATGCCCTAACCATCAGGCTAGGGAAAAGGCACTTCTTGCCCTCCTTGCTGAATCCAACTGTTCACCTTACAGGATGAATATTAATGCTCTCTACCATTACCTGTTCATATCAGGTGCTTTGTAAACAAATGCAATTATTTATTTCATAGTATGGAACTAAAAACCACATTGGAACACTTCCACAGGGCAAGACATTTTTAAAAATTATTCATGTATGAATGCACAAATATAATATAGATGTGCTCACAAATGATATAACATTTATCACATGCCACAATAATAAGAAAAGCCATTGAAGTTTAAAAATGTTTCACGTGATCTTTGCATTAGTATGATGAGCTAAAGCACAGAACACCTAAAACAAGGAACATTTTTAGACTCAAATTAATTTTTTTTTTTTAACAGAATATCTTTGAAAAGAGTTCTCATGTTTCCAAAAACCTCAAAAATTCAGATGCTCTGAAGGCGTGTGGCACAATTCTAGTTTGTACTTTAAGTCATTAGTAGAAAACACAGATGTGCCTGGATTCGAAGAATATTCCAAAAATAGAGCTCAACTTCTAATGACATTAATGAACTCCTGAGTGAGCAGTGGCTCAGGGCCTACAGAACTTTTCTTTGTGAATCTGAACACCACATTATATACAAGCTGATCACTCTACTAAACAACAAAAGCAGGAAGAGATGTGGAGGTGGCCAAGCTTCCAGGACTAAGCCAGTTTAAGACAGTTTTGCATACCAAGTGTCTATCTCCATCTAGATAGGAAAAGTATTTCATCTTGATTTGGAAATAGACATTGGTATTTGTCAGGGGCAAGTTTGGTCTGTGTTGTCTCTCCAGCAACTGCTGCAGAGGGTGGAAGCCAAGGCAAAAGAAAACACAAGGGGCTGCCCTGTATTGCAGCAAGTTGTTCACCAGACTGGAGAAAGCGTGGCCAGAAGACAATCCTACTCAAGCCAGGGTGTATATCCCTCTTTCCCTTTTCTCTCCCCCCATATAACACCAGTTTTCTATCACCACTTACAACCATGGAAAATGCATTTTTTTGCAATAAGGGGTGGTGAAACACTGGCACAGGTTGCCCAGCGAGGTGGTAGATGCCCCATCCCTGGAGACATTCAAGGCCAGGCTGGATGGGGCTCTGAGCAACCTGATCTATTTGAAGATGTCCCTGCTCATGGCAGAGTGGTTGGACTAGATGAGCTTTGAAGTTCCCTTCCAACCCAAAGTATTCTATGATTCTGTGATTTTTTTTTTTTTTTAAACACCTGACAAGAATAGGTCTGCCCTGCAGGAAGAGGATTGGCACACTGGGCAGATGCTACACAGTGCACTGCCTCCAAATCCTTGTGTCTGCATTAACTCTGTGTGAATTAAGTTAATAAAGCTTAAATACGAGTCCACTAGCTACTCTGCGGCAAATACTCAAATATGCAGTGGGACAAAGTTTGGTCCTTTCCTTGAAGGATAACCACGACTATAGGGAGCACCAAATGTTCCCTTCAGTCATAACCTAATCTTTTGCTTATCTCCGAACATCTATAAGTGGCCCTAATTAAAGATAAGATAGTAGAAAAGAACAGTCACCGGGCATAAAACATGATGGCTGTTTTTAGGAAACATTTTTTATTTCATGGAAACAACTAAGTTTCTGAAAAGGCAAGCTTTAACACTGCACTGCACTGGAGAGATAACCAGCCCACCTAGAAGGGAAAGCACCAAGGTCAGACATCCTAGCTTCCCTGCCAGCTCCGAGAGACACAAACACCTAAACACCCAATCCATCCTAGAAAAGATCATCCATCAAGAGTCAGATGACAGGTTTAGAAAACGCTTAAACAAGTTTGATATTTTCTCAAACCATTATCTAAAATTCAGAGGTAATACCTATTCATTACTTTTTTAAAGGTATATTTAGAGGAAGTTATTCCTTCTCAAGATGGGAAGTGGCAAATATCTTGAACATTAAAAAAAAGAAAGACAATAAAAAAAACACCCCCCCCCCCAACTTATAATGCCTTCTCTGCCAAAGTGCAGAGTAACTGAAAAAGCAAGAAGGTCTCCATTAACTGAGCAGAAACCAGTCATCATTTCCCCCTCCCTTAACTTCCACCTCAAATTGGAGAAGGCCCCAAAACCCCACACTAAATCAAGTCACACAATGTGCACCAAAGGTGCCCAGACTTCTCTGATGCAGTGTAACTAGTGTACCACAAGCCTATACCTCATGTAGGGAGCTCCCAGCCAAACAAGCTTGAGATGCTTAATTAGCAACTTGGTATCAGGGACCACCTGTGGACCAGTGTCCCACACTGTGGTCCCTGACCCTGCCTGCACAACAAACCCCAAACAATCTTTGTACAAGAAGAGCTTCTTTACCTCTTCTCCCCTGCCTGAAAGATGGAAAAACTGTGAAGCTTTCTATTTAACTTGAGTTCATATATATGGGCTCTAGAATGTAACCTTCCTGGAATCCCATACACAACTCAGAAGTGGGAAAGGAATCAGTAAAGGATGAAGACTTAAGTACAGAACCTAATTCTGCAAAACTGCACTTCAGTCTTCATCCTTTACCGATGGGACTGAAGATACTTTGGTCTGCTCCTGACTCTGCAGACAACGGTTAGCTAGTAGTGAGCCATAGATTTCCCTGAACTCGTTTCCATCACGTAAGAAGACTTACACACGCTTGCTCCTGATTGCTATTAAGTTTAACAAACATGGCAAAGAGCTAGACTAGGGTACAGTTAGAGTTTCAAGTACATGGGCTGTTTAAGATTTTGCTTTTTTTCTCATTACATCATGCCTGTAGCTCACTACAGCCAGTCACAATTTTAACTCTCTGCATATCAGCTGTAGCATAACATCATTTACACTCTTAGCCAAAACAAAAGCAAGGCAGAGTTATCTGCCTTGTTCTTCATTTCTGGGTTCTCCAGAGTTGTGACAGAATGTTGTTATTGGTATGTTGCACACTTGCTGTAGTTAATTTACAACAAATGCAACATACCAATAACAACACGCTCTCACAGTTCTGGAAGCACGTGCAATATCCAGAGTCTGACATTGCTGTATCTGTAACATGGTATTACCTCGCTCTCCTTCAGACACCAGCCATGCCTCCGTTCAGTCAAATGCCCCCCTAATCCTTTCAAAAACCAGCATGAGACGCTCCGTGGCTGGCGTTTTGCTTTCGGAGCTGGGAGGGGCAAGGACGGACAGGAGGGAAAGTCTCCTCATCACTCCAGCGTCAGAATGACAGCAGTGAGAGGCGGGGAGCGCCCAGGGCTGCAGAGGGGGCACGGGCAGAGGTGATGGGGGAGACGGGCGGCAGCCCCAGCTCCGGTGGGGCGGTGCAGGGGCTCTCCCGAGCGCACTCAGGGCTGGCTGCGGCGCTGGCGGCAGCCGCGAACAGAGCGATTCCCCCGCCCACGAATCTCTGCCCGAGCCCCCGATGCCCAAAGCCCCAGGACAGCCCTGGACAGAAGAGGCTCGGGCAGCTCCAGCACCGCCGGGGGGCCGGGGCCGCAGCCGGGAGCGGGTCGGCCCGGCCCCCCCGTGCCCAGGCCCGGCTGCGGCCCCGGCTCGTCCGGGACAAATAAGGAAGTTTCCGCGCTCTCCCCGCCCGCCGCCGCCGGTACCTACAGAGGCCGGGCACGTCCAGCATGTTGGAGATGCCGCGGTCACACATGTCCACCTCGGGCTGGTTCTTCTCCCGGCTCTCCTCCACGATCTTCTTCAGCGACTTGGACATGGTCTGGGCGGGGCAGAAACGGGCACCGTGAGGCGGGCAGAGGGGTGCGGGGGAAGCCGGCCGGGGGCGGCCGCCGGCACAGCGCGGGGCCGGGTCTCCCCCTGAGGGGACCGAGGACAGCGAGCCCGCCCACTCCGCCCCGCGCCGCTGGGGGGTCCCGTCCCGTCCCCCCACGCCCACCCCAGCGGAGCGGAGCCCTGACCGGGATGCCGGCCGCCCTCCTGCCCCGGTGAGGAGGGAGGGCCCCCAGGGCGACTCACCGCGCGGCGCTGCGGCGGGACGGGGACCGGCGGGACCGGGACCGGGACCGGCGGGAGGAGGGCGGCTGAGGGCGGCGCCCCGCGGCTGCACGCGCCCGCCCCGCCCGGGCACGCCCCAGCCCCCGCCTCCCCGCCCTCGCGCGCAGGCGCGCTGAGGCCCTTCCCCGGGAAGCGGAGGCACCGCCCGCGCCTGCCGGAGCCGCCCACGCCGTTCCACCCACGGCTAGGAAGATGTCGGGCCAATCAGCGCGCCTCTTCCGCTCCGAGCCGCTGACCACTGGCTGGAGGCGCCGGAGGAAGGTTCACTGGCCAATAAGCGCGCCCCGTAGGTGAGAGCGGGTTTTAGGCCTCCAGCCGCTCGGGTTGCGCTTGCGCGAGTGCGGCTTTGGCGCATGCGCAGCGGCCGACGGCAGCGGGGCGGCTGCTCCAGCTGCTCGGGCGCGGTGTGTCCGGGGCGCCGTCCCGCCGTTGGCGAGTGTCCTTTGGCGCAGCACATGCCAGCGCCAGGCTGGGAGCAGCACGCTGCCCGGCGGAGGAGCGCAGTCCCGGGAGAGGGGCCGCTGCACGGGCTCCGCCGCGCTGGCGGGTACGGGCGGGGCGCGGCCTGGAAGGCTCCGCCGGCAGCGGGACGGCCAGCCCTGCTCCGAGCCGGCAGCTCGGCAGGGGGGACTCGGCTTCACACCCACCCGCGGGTACGGGCCCCCGGGTGGCCCTGCTGCCGAACCGCCGCAGCGGCACTGAGGTGCTCCTCGTGAAGCACCAATCTCAGTTGGGTGAGAAGGGCCGGGAAAGTAGCCACGGCACACTGTGCAAGGGCCAGCTCGTTCCTCCTGGAAAACTTGAATTTCAGGTTGTTCCACCAGCAGTCATGAGTCTCAGCAGACGGCCTAAATCACTGGAGTAACCGCTCTCCCCTCTCTTATCCCCTAGCACAGCTTCCCAGTACATCCCATTCTTCCATAACCCCTTTGCCTATGAGTATCGGCAGCTGGCGGCCGGTCAGGCTGTGTCGGGACCGGCCAGTGCAGCCCTCCCCAAGTCTGTGCTGGGGCTCACAGCACAGGCCTTCCCAGTTGCAGCCTCACTGGTACTGTTCAGCTACTGATTTCTTGCTTATGAAGCAACTATAAAACGTCTTTGATATCCATCAGGTTCTAAATTTGTCGCTTGGCTTAAATGTTTGTAGAGCAAATGCCTGAATTCTTTGGTGAGGCTGGCGTGTGCCTTCTGTCCTTAGGAGAGCAGGCTGAAGGAGGTGGCAGATGTGTGGCCAGGACCGTATGGCAGAGCTGCAGCTGCCGTGTGGTGGCGAGAAGAGGGAGAAGTCGCTCCCTTGCCCAGGTTCCCCCAGCCGGGCAGCGGGCGCTGGCTGTGCCTCCTCTGCTGGGGAGCGGTGGGGGACGGGCGGCTCTGACGCCCTCGCTCTGCTGTGCTAGGGACTTCTTCTAACCGAGGAAATGAGGTTTTACATTATTACTCTATTTTTATCGTTTTTCTTTCCCTCCAAGAAAAGCTACCATAACGGTCAACATCAATGCAGGGTTAGCATGTCATCAAAACAATAAAACAGCAACATGCACCTGCTAAAACAGTTGTACATTGCTGGGCACTGCTACTAAAAATTTATCCAACAGCGATTTTGTGTGGTAACTTGCATGCAATGTTTGTTTTGCCGATCTTTGCCTTATAAAAGCAAACTTCTAGAATTTTGCCTCTATTCTTATTATCAGCTAATAAACATTTTAAACATTTATTTGTTAGTAATCCTGTATTCTTGCTGTTGTTTTTATTATGAACAGTCATTGATGATGTGAATTTTTGTTACGTTCCATTTTAAACAGGACTGCAGAATAATTCTGTGGTTTTCGTTTGGCAGCTGACAAAAAATAATCATCCAAAATATGTTAATTCTGGTGCCTAGGACACTTCTCTGGACTTACTGTGGCAAACTGAAACACCTCCTCGTTTGTTTACAAGCCGAGTGAAAACTGCTTTTCTGCCAAAATTGCTTTGCAAATTTAACTAAAATTAGCTAATGTTTTAAATTGCCTGCACCACAATTTCTAGCATTTTAGCAGTATATCTTCTCTTTCCTTTACTTCAAGTAAAGGATCTCATTCTGTTATTACTTCTCATGTACTGTTTATAAAGAACAGCCCTGCCACATAGGAAGGGCAATTAAAAAATACTGTTACAGACCTTCTAGGGCTCATTCTTCAAATGCTAGTCGTCAGAGTGCTTACCATTCATATACAACTGTCTTATAAAATATACCTTTATATAGGAATAAATATGTGTAGTAACATGTAGATTTACACGGAAGTTAAAAACATGCAGGCTCTGCGAAGTGAAAACGCACATCCATTGTAGGTGCTTTGTCACTGGTGGGGGAGGTTGTTTGTAGTCATGCAGGTGTTATAACACAGACATGCAGCATTCACAACTACAACATTATCTATAAAATAGCAAGGTGCACAGACATGAAATCAAAGATATTTCTGGCAGTATTGTGAGGCAAAGCCATGAATCTTACTAAACACTGATTTTGTCCTTTGGATTGTACACTGCAAAAAACCACATAGAAGTTTCATGGAATGCTTAATATTAAATTATCTGTTTAGTTGTCCCTGTTTGCTTTTGCTGTGCATTCATTTTAAAGCAAGTGTTTTAAATGGCTCCTTACCTTGCAAGACAGAAACATGGCTTAGCACCAGCTCTCTCCTCTAAGGACCTCCACTTTAATTCTTCTGCAGTGGTATTTCTGTTGTGGTTCCACATATAAAATGTTAGAGGACAGCAGTAGGTTACTTTGTTCCTGTTTTTTTAAAGAATGGGTTTGATAATTTACTCTAATTTTAGACTTTGACTATTTTTGGTGATAGTCAGTTGGGCTAGATCAATTGAACCTTGTACCAGCAGCTGCATTCAACAGCGTTCATGAACACAAATTCTCTGCAGGACTTCCATGTTTTTCTAAAGAACCTCATAGATTTTACTCAATTTAAGTAAAATCATGCACAGATATGGAGTATTTGTAACATTTAAAGACGCACCAAGCATTAGTTATTGTTAAATTAAAAAAACCAAACCCTTGCAAATTTCTCTTCATCCTATTCGTCCTGCTCTTTACTCTTTTTTTGCTGCAGTTCAGTGATTCCATAAAATTTGACATTGTGACAGAAAGTCATACCAGGAGCAAGTATTTATCATAACAAAAATGTCCAAAAACATTTAATCTGCTGTACAGGAATGTAGCGGAAGATTTGGCGAGGAGGTTAGTTAAATGTAAATACGCTCAAAGTGTCTTGCACCTGTCTGTAGAAAAAGCACATACTTTTACTGACCTTGTGTGCTTGATGAGTAGAACCTCTGTGTTAGATAACATAGGCCTGTGAGAAACTCTAGGCACCTTATCACTATGTCTGAGATTCCTGCTTTGTTGGGAGCAAGAGCGGGAGGCTGCGCCTGCCTGAAGCCTTGAAATACAGGCGAGCTCAGCGGGCCCAGTGATCTTCCAGCAGGGCTGAACTTACCAGCGCCTGCGTCCCCGCTTGTGTCACCTCTGCCTGGGAGCTTAGGTGCGACTTCGGAGATCCCCCAGTAGAGAGGTAACTAAAATAAAACTTGCTCTTTGCAATGCATTCGTGGCCTCTGGCTCTTCTTGCGACGTGCCTGCATATGTGTACGCATCTGCTTTAAAGTGAAACATGCTTTTTCTCTTAGTGAAATGCATATTTCTGAAGTACAGATTTCAGCAAACTCATCAGTTTAACTGCAGTTCCCCTCTCGAGCTTGAGGCCAAAGGTCTTATTACCAGGATGGTTTCATGCTCACCCCAGGTCACCAGATGGCATCTACGTACCATTGCCTGCATCAACAGTAGGCCATCCTCAGCAAAGGGGACAGGGGTGTCCTTCAGGAGCTCAACTTTTGTCCATTAACTATATGGTGTGACTGATACCAGTCTCAAAAAGCCAGTAATTAAATTCATTCATTAAAACCCTGTACAAGTTTCTATTGTCTGTCAGTTTATCTTTTGTTTTACTCCTGACAAGGCCAAGGTTTGACCTGAGACCTCATTGTCCATCAGGGCACTTCTAACAAGAGAGATGAACGTCCCTCAGAGCGCTGCCTGTGGCAGCAGGGACCTGTTTGGTGGGAGACGTGCCCTTCCCTTTCACCTGTGGCTTCCAGCAAAGCTGAAATGCAGAAAACAACAATGTTCTTGCCGAGCTGATTTTCACCTGTAGTCTGACGCTTCCATGACCAGCCACCTAGCAGCGAGAGACAGCAGTCAGATCCCAGAGGGGATTCTCTGCCCTGCACTGACTGCACCAAATCCACAGTGATTCACAGGAAGGTCAAAGCCAGAACAGATGTTCACAAAGGCTGAGGATGCAGCTGTCCAAGAAAGAAACCAAGTCCTGATCTCTGCAGGCAAACAGCCGAAGCCACACGTCATTGTACTTGCAGTGCTTTACACGCTGCTCTCTTCAGAGGTTGTTTTGTGGCTTTATCTCCAGGCAGCTCAGATGTTTGTTTTCTTTACTGCTTACTATCCCCTTTATGGAGTTTTTAATAAACTTTATGGATGAAGATAGTATCGACTCTTGATTGCAAATATGAAATCAGTTTGGTGTGGAATCTCAGCAAGAGCTTTCTGGGCCAGTGATCTGGAAATGTTTAATTTGACAATATGGTCTTTTATGTCTTCCCTTATTAAAGGATCTTTCTGTTCTGCTAGCAGCTCAGTAGGACATAGTTGTCTCCTAGTTTGATCCAAATACAGATATTTCTTCTTTTTCCATGTTATACTTTAGCATGTTAGCAGGAGTATCACCTGTACATAGGCTAGGTTTTTCTTGGTCCTTGGACAATTTTAAAATGCTGGCTTACATTTAATTCTGTTGGCCAGTGGGAGTTCACACGTTTCTCTCTTTCTAACTTAGTACTGGATGATTTTGAGTTGTATTTTATAGCTTGCCATCTACCTTTTTTCTCTTTTTCTCTCTTCCGTGTTTTCTATATTTTCTTTTAACTGGGATGACTTCTCAGCCACTATAAAGTTTTGTATGTTTGTGGAATGATGGCTTTTTCAGCAGTTACCGGGAAACTTCACAGAGTTCCTAAATTTGTTTAGAACTACTACTAAGACTTTAATGTCATTTCGTAATTAATTATTGCAACAATCACTTTAAGGAATTACTTTCACTGTGACTCTTTGTAATAGTTATGAAGTGAGAGTTCTGATGAGGCTTGTGTTCCTCTGCTGCAGTATAAATTCCTCTTGTCTGTCCATCACAGCTGACATTCAGGAAATCAACTGGTCATTCGTTCTGGGTAGTGACAAAAGATGTTTCATGGTGGGAATCAGTGTCCTCTGCATACCCTGCCAACAACATTTTTAATGTATGATGTGTGTTAGCCTGGGGAAGGGAAAAACTAATTCTAGTCAAGGGTCAATTGGTATTTTTATGTCTGCCCTGTTCTGAAGTTATATGTGTTTTATAAATGTCTAAGAAATTGCCTACAAGTTGACTAGGAAGGCAACATGGTTACTAAAAGTCTCACAATGTTTTATATTCAGTTGTGAAATATATTTTGAAGCTTGAAGATATAACTCAATAAATATAATCACAGATATGTGCGTATATTGAACACAGGGCTCTGATCCTGACATTGCTTCCTAATGTGGTTAAGATTTATTAATAGTACCACAGTACATCCTTACTCTGTTAAACTTCAGTGAATGCTTGATTTCAGCCAGGTTCTTGCACCCAATGCACAGTTCTTACAGAAAGTTCTTCAGCAAAGTATCTGTATCAGTGATTGTAGGTCAGGGGCCATTTTGTAGTAATTTCTGATTTTATTCTAATTTGAAACTTTACCTAGCATTTTCAAGGATGGTGATATAAAACCACATAACTCTATAGAAATAAAGACAACTTGGCATCTTAGGTCCTCTTATCAACTTGCTGTTAAGTATTTTGTGTCTAAGTTTTATCCTGGCTAATTCACTTTTTATACCATTGAATGTGAAACTTTGAAATTATGTAGAAGACTATGAAAAATGTTTCAAAATCTAGCAAAAACTCAATTTCACAGTTGCGTAGATAATAGTTTATTTTCAGTACAATGGGAGATCACATATTTTGACAGAACTCTAAATTCATAACAGCTACACTTACAGTAATTTTTAAAAGGCCTTACCTCAGCTGCAATTATCATAACCAGATTTCAGACTTACTTTATGATCTAAAGTCTCTTCAGTATAGCAAGGAACAGTAATATAGTTCTCATAAACAGTGTCCTAGCTTGTCCAGCTTAACTGGAATCCTGATGGTAAAGTCACATATTCAGCATGAAATTTTATATAGACTTGATGAGATGTAGCAGTAAATGGAGCAATGTTTGTATCCTGAAATTAAAGAAAAGAAAAATGAAAAGCTTTAGAGAACATCAAGATTCTTTGGAAAAGCCTGTCAGAGAGTTAAAACTGAGGCAAAAATTGGATCACAGACTCGAAGTGACCTGAGGTCTGTGCTAGATACTGCTGTTGCACTTCTCCTTCAGGGTATTATAAGTCTTTAAATCACAAATACAACTAAATACAGAGCAAAATATCTTGATGATGCCTCCCACTAGATGTCACTGTAAGGTCTGCATTGGAAGGCTTCTAAGGTGCCACAGGAGCCTTATGCCTTCGCTTCCACTCATCTGTCTGGGATTCATGCCAGGACTGGGGAAACAATCCTAAATACCAAACTGTAAAGGTACATTTTAACCACCTATAGGGAGGCAGAGAGTAGGGAATACATACCATCCCGCAGAAGGGCCCGGCTGGGGGGGAGCTGGCATCCGGCCCGTTGTACAGGATCAGGTAGTTGCTACTGCAGTCCCCTGGGTCATCGATGCTGATGAAATCGAAGTTCACTGTGACGATCCGTCCCTTGGGCGCAGTAATGACCCACTCGCAGTCTGTGCTGTTGGGGTAAGTTGCTGGGTAGCTGGGACTAGCAAATGAACCGGTGCTGCCGTATAATGTTCCTCCACATCCTGGAGACAGACACTGTTAATTAGCTTACAAGGCTTTGTTTCACAAGATACTACACAATGTAGTACATTAGTACAGTATTAGTAACAGCATCCGATGGGAAGGAGCTCTACAGCTCAGCTGCATGATGTGTGAAGAACTGGTTAGTTTGGTTTGTTTTGAACCTACCACCTCCTGGCTTTATCTAATGGCCTCTGGTTCTTCTATGGGAAAAGTCAGTGAACAGTTGATCACTATTTATCCTCCAATATCACTCAATTTTACAGACCTCAGTAGTTTCTTAAGTGGATTTGAAAGTCTCAACATACCTCATATATAAGCCATTTTTCATACTGAGCCCTTAGTTATACTGGATTCTTTATAATAGGAGGAGACCAGAACTGTCCACATTGTTCAATTTGTGTGTTAACTATGGCTTTGTACAGTGTCAATTTGTCAATTTGTCAATTTGCTCTCTCTTCATATCCCAACTCCTCTTAGGACTGTGCTAGCCTACTTGACTGTTAGTGAGCAGTGATCTCTGGTTTTCATGGGACTATTTTACCCTGAGATCTTGTTGCTGGGTACTAAAAGTCAATTCAGAGCCCATATTTTTGTAAGTGAAGTTAGGATTGTGTTTTTGTTTGCCCATGTTCTTCAGCATCACTTTCCTACACTGAACTTTATCTGCCTTTTCATCACCAATCCACTCAATACTGTAAGGTTATTCTGCTTTTTAGCTGACCATGAGCTTTCCTACCTCCAGTAATTTACTGTCATGAACAAACCACTACCTGGCTATTCACTGCCATTTCGTAAGCCATTTACGAATGTGTCTATGATATACTCACTATACAGCATTATAGTCACGTTATTTTCTTGGGGCAAATTTCAGTCCTCTTCAGGCTTAGCAGTGCCTAGATCCTAGAGCACATCACAGCTGGACTATTAACGGAGTAGTGTGAGTCAGCACCACCACTGCCCTGTGGATCCCAAGATAGATGGTCCTGATATTTTCTGACCTCTCAGTGAAAGAGGTCGATCTTCACCTTAAGTGGACTACATCCTCTGAGGTTGCTAAAGTCAACATTAGAGAGAGGGAATTGTTTCCATCACATAAAATGGGTCTTGCCCCACTGGTCTTCAGGAACAACTCCCTCTCTGCAGTGACTGAACAGGGTGGACTGTGGGTGCTTGGGAAGGTCTTAAGTGTTGATGAGGCAGGGCCCAAACTGAGCAGGCTGAATTCCACATTTCTGTATTTTCCTTCTATGTACAATTGCTGAGTGGAAATACTTTGTAATTACAGCCTTACCACTTGATGATGAAGTCCAAGTAATTTCATATCCATCATGAGCCCCTGAAAAATCACTCTTGAAACGAAGGTAGACAACATGATTTTGGGGGAAGATGGGACTGGGCACAGTGTTTCCACAGAATCTGCCAAGTAGTGGTGATTGCACATCACTCCCATTTCTGACCTTCAAGGGGCACAAAAAACATTGTCAACATTAAGTCTCTATGCCAGTTATACACCAGTACAATTATGCAGTGATAGAAGCACAGCACAAACTATGGAGTGACTTGCATGCATACCATAATTGTCATTTTAATACTGTTATTTTTCCTACTATATATTTCTGATAGAAGGAAAAAGAGACCTTTAACCAGTCTGTCTGAGTTTTTTAAGTAACTGCATAGAACAAGCATCAGAAACAGGTAGCTAAATTTTGCATGTGGTACATGTCCTGACTGAAAAAATTATTTGACTAGTAGCTAAGATGTGCTTTTGCAATTCAAGCCCATGTTTTACTTTTCAGAAGAATTGTTAATATTCCCAATGAAAAGATTATTTCTTTACCCTGCAGACAACTCTTCTCCCTGGTCACATTAAGACACAGATCATCTTACATAGCTCAGATTTAATCTCTTTGGGGGTTTTGTTTGTTTTGTTGTTTTTGTTTGTTTGATTGATTGATTGGGGGGGGTTGTTTGTTTGTTTTTTCTTTTTGTCTGAGCTCCAGTAGTGCTGGTGCTCAAATCCATTTCTTGAGACAGTAAAGAACATATGAAAGGAAAACTAAATAATGATTCTGCTACAGACATCTGATTTTTGTCATCTGACCAGAGAACAGGGAGACCTTCAACAAGTGTGAAAGGACAGAGTGAAGATTATGTGGGAGCTTTTATTGACACAAAGTACCTGTGCAAGTATCCTACACTTGTTAGCAGAGCTGCCTTTTTTTGGTTTGGGGGTTTGGTGGTTTTTTATGGTGGTTTTTTTTGTTTGTTTGGTTGGTTGGTTGGTTGGGTTTTTTGTTTTTAAGAAAAAAATGCTTTTTTAGAAAAAAAAATATTTTTAAGAAAAATGTCAAGCAGATGGTATCTACCTACTCCTGGAACGAAAGCACTCAGATTTATGGCTTTCTGTTCATGCACAGATGTTAATATCAGATGAAAACTATCCTTGCTTGCTCTGCTAACTGGGTAACATCAACAAGAGCAAAGTAAAGATGAGTTAGCTGATAATGAAACTATGTATTCATTGGGCTTGGACTTACTGTAGTGTGTGTTTAGCCTCTTACTATAACATCCAAGTACCTTTCATCATAAAACTATAGCAATAAATTAGTCCTCAAGGTCAGTTCAACTCGGACTTGCTCCAGCCTTATTAATATCTTATGAAGTCAGCAGATTTTAACACAGGCTAGCAAAATATGTATACTTGCTCGATACCTCTAGGAAATCACGAGAACACTGGATGCTGTCCTCCAAACTGAAAGCATGGAAAAAGAGAGAAATTGTGTGATTCTGTGGAGCTCGTAGAATGATAGAACAGTCCATATTATTGGGGTGACGACCAGGCCAGCCAGGGCTCTTCAGGTAACCAAATGGCTGGTTATACTCTCTGCTGCAACCTTGCGACAGAAAACCAGAAACACATAAGCATTGCAGATCTCTGTATTGCTTTTCACTGTATGGAATCAACAAAGAGAATGGCAGGTAGATTGTTTAGCCATTTCGTCAAGCTTACCTGTAGCTTGATAGGTAAATCTGACTCCATTATTAATCATATATCCATCTGATTTGAAAGTCACGATGGCAGTACGATCATAAGAATAAAATTCAGGGACTGGAAAAGTTTCAGTGCCACAGAATCTGTGGACTGATCCTTGGCTGTGCTGGAATTCAATACATGCCAAAAGTTACTTCTACTTAATGATATAATTCAGTTTTCTACTTACAGAACTTGAGGTGAATAAAGCTCTCAGCAGTATCTATACCAGTTATGCAATCGCTTTTTAAAGTTCTCTTGGAAATCACTTAATAATGTCTCAAAATTTTCTGTTCAATTATTATGAGAAACAAATAAAATGTAACAGGTATTTTTTATGCCAAAATAAGAAACAATGAAAGAAGGTTTAGAGTAATGTAATACAAGCGACATAAACAGTTGTGGTTGTTTTTTGTTTGGTTGGTTTGGTTTGATTTTTTTGTGGTTTTTGGTTTGATTTCATTTTGGGGGGGTTGTGGGGGGAGGTTTGTTTTGTTCTTTTGTTCGTTTGCTTGGTTTTGGTTTTTTTTTGGTGGTTGTGTTTTCGGTTGTTTTTGTGGTTGGTTGGTTGGTTTTTTTCCTGGTGCTTTCTACAAAAACTCTTCTTGGCACAAATATTTGGTTTTATTATGGTTCTCGAGTGGGAGGAAGTAAAATTAGTTTATGAAAACTTGCTGTTGGGCAATATTTTCTGTGTGTTAAGTTTGGCAGCTCTGTTACTTGGTGCAACTGTGAAAAATTGTGTAACAGTTACCAGTTCTAATTCAATGTGTTCATAATGTTCTTCCATGAAGCCTGTGTGCCAGTTAACACAACTTGAGTGGGACACAGTGCATAATGCTTCGAATGTGCCCCTCACACAGAGTCATCAACTAATCTACTACCAAATGTTGGGCTTCTCCTCTCTTTACAAGGGGTGAAGGGAGCTGAGTGTGAATGGGGAATGCAATCAACCATGAATTTCTTACTGTTGGCGAGTCCTGTAGCTCTAGGTAGTTTTGAGAGCAGTCCTGGCTGGCATGGAGGCGGAAGGTCTCTACCACCACCCTGACTTGCTGCTGCGGGGGGGCATCAATGACCCAAGTGCAGAGAGTAAATGGTGGATATTCATTTGGGAAGTTAGGAGACATTGCAGTCAGGGATGTGGAAGTTGCATTATATATTCCTCCACACAGTCCTGTGTAAAATAGTAATAAATGCATCACAGACTGAAAACCTTTCCAACTGGAGAAAAATATTTCTTGAGAAAACCTCCACTGGACAATATACTTTTGTATTTACCTGTGACTCTCTAAAAGAAAAAAAAGCAAAACACATGCTAATGCTTTGTCAATGTATGTTGTAAAACTCAAATAAATGTTTGTTGCCTATAATATCAGAGTATTTGTTAACAGTGTATGTAGAGTGTTCCCTGTTTTGCCCTCCAGACTGACAGCCACCCCGCAACCAGCCAAAACCGATGCAAACTGCACGGGGGTCTAGCAGGGTTGCTTTTAGCTCACTTGTAGATGCTCCATAGAGCTGTACTAGGGATTGTATTTGCACCTTCCCAGGCTCTATATCTAGAACAAATTTTTGTGATTTATTATGTAAATATGTATTGCCACAAAAAAGTCACAATAATATATATGCATATGTGTATATGTATACTTACGATCCACTGTGGTGTAGGTCACATTGAAACCCTCCCTCTCCACAGAATTATCTGTGACAAATTTCACAGTCAATGAGTTACGGGTAGAAAGAAAAGGAGCTGGCACCGTAGATCCACAGAACGTGCCAGCTAAATTGGCGTTTTCATTATCTCCGTCATAAAGCTGAAAGAAGAAAAGCATATAAACCATGAATACTTTAGGCACAACAAATAAATAGAAATAAAGTTCTCTGACCCCTCCTGACATTACAATTTCTCTTACTTGAAAGCACGGTAGGTGCTCTTGTGCTTTAATAGGATTTTCTTGATGACTATAATTATTCACTGCCACATTAACTAATTCTCCTGGACAGTGTAAATCTCATTACTGAACATTCTGGTCCCATCTCAGCAAATCTATCAAAAATTTATTCTATTTGAATTTAGCATTCTGATTTTGGTTTTATACATAATCTCAAAGTGCTTTGCAATGAGAAAGGTTGATTTCATTCACCAAAATGTAGAATTCTTGCCTAGTTTCACTGAGCATCTCTAATGCTCAACAGAATTTAAAACACTTCTTGGTGGATCTTGTTTAACAGCATTCTGCTGTCCCATGTTTTGTATGCTCATCTCCAAGAAAATATATTTCACAGGTGAGGATTTAGCATCAAGATTGATTTATTCAAAATTTTATAAATTATTTTCAAGCAGTTTTGTATGGTAATGAATCTGCATGGTTATTTTCAAAGTGCTTGGATTTTGGTTTGTTTCTATGGTGCAAAATAAATACTCATTTATATAGACAGTATTAAGAACAGAAGCATGTCCCCATAACAATGTTAAAACTCTTATTGGTTTCCAAAAAGGCAGGATGTCATCTGGAGTAGCAATCTAATCCACTGAAAACCCCCTGTAATTATATTAAGGAATTTAATTTCTTCATAAGACCATTTTCTATTAAATAAGTTTTAGCCTCATGGAGAGGATAATGGATTGTATCTCACTGATATTTTCCTGTTAAAATGCACGGCTCTCTTACTTTGACATAATCGTATCGGCAAGTCCGAGCAGACTGTGCTTCAAGCCCAAAAGAAGTGAAGGTGAGGTTGATCAGTTTGTTCACAGGTGCAGTTATGATCCACACACAGTCCAGATTTTTCTCATATCTTCTGGTTACATTGGAGACTGGAGAGCCAAAGCTATAAGCTGAATTTGTCAGGTAACCACCGCAGCCATTCTGAGGTCCTGTTGAAGAAGCAGAAGCTTTTTAAAAGCAATTCCTGGCATTTATTTGATCTTCAGCTCTTTAATGTCAGGTCAGCAGCTTTTTTCTGTGCTACAAAATTTTACTGTCCAGTCTCACAAGGACTGTCTGAATGATTAAAAGGCTTTCAACACAAACAGCATTAAACAGATACAAATCACGATTAGGTTTGGTAGAGTGAATTAAGAAAGATTCATGTCTTCTGTTGAATATAAAATCAGTATCCACTTTCAAAATGTAGCAACAGATTTTCTAAAAGGGATGGAAATGAAACAGAAGAATAATGGTTAGAAGGCCTTGTAGCGTAATTCGTATCTGCTAGTAAGAGTACTTGGACAGTAGAGGGCACTGGGTTGTTGACTTTGAAAATCTCGTTAAAAATGAAGTCATTTTGGCAATATGGCCTTGCTCTGGGGGGACTGAATTTGGCAGCCTGATGCTGGGACGCAGCCTCATATTCAGGAATCTGGCTAAAAGGGACTCACTTCTGGAAGCATTTTGTGTGGTGGGAACCCCTCTGAAAAGCTGGCTGCTTTTCATTTGGATCCCACTTACAGAACTAAATCCCTCACTGTGAAAATTTGAACCCAATAATGGTTTTGGTCACATTGCAAGAAACTAGTTTTGGAGAAAAGCAGTATTAGAAGACCAGAACCATTTTATTGCATCTAATTACAAACAAGCAAAAAATACAGACTATCTGAAGGGATTTTTTTTTTTTGCTTCTCTCTCTTTTTTTTTTTTTTTTAGTAGCTTGATTTCCAGAGATTGGACTGAAATCTGGTCAATTTGCTTACTTTATGCTTCCTTCCTCGGTCTTTATGGGGTTTCCTGGCTGCTTATTTAACTCAGGAATTCAAATAAAGTACGGTTCATACTCTTGCTTTTGAGTCCGAGAAAGATTTGGTAAACTGCACAGAGCAAAGCGGTAACTGCAAGCAGCCTATTGTCTCCCACAGCGAATCCTTTTAGGAGAATTAAATAATAAAAGAAGCTACAGCTGTGGCTAAGCAACATGAGCCGAGTTTCAGAATTTCATGTGTGTGTATAAAATATTCCTGTCTGGCTGACATACAGTGACTTAACCTTGACACACTGATATATTTCCAGTGACATAAAACTGCACCCCCCTTGAGCTACAGTATTACAAAAGATCGCTCTGGTGAAAAATCAGCATCCAAGTATCAGGATTGCGTCAGTAACCCGGGGTTGGAGACAGCCCCGTCTTGCAAGACTGTAATGGTTAAACCAGAGTGACTAAGGTCAAATGTTGTCCTGCTCCAGTAACCCAAGCCGGAAAAACCCCACCCTAAAGAAATCTGCTTGAAACCGAAATCTTGATAACACGAGATTTAAGCTTTTGCTATAACTAAAAATGAACAGAAGGAACTTATTGCAAAGTGAAAAAGTCAGGATTTAATAGACTCTAGTCCAGTTTTGTGGGCTGTTAATGAAGTCAGAAACTTGGAAAAGTGTTAGCATTCATTCCAGTGCCACTGCAGAAGCAGAGAACAATAGTGGGGGGAATGCAAGAAATAAATAATGTTCTTACAAATAGCCTAGGGAGGAGGAAAATGTCAGACAGGAGGGTGCCTGGGCCCTCAGAGTGCTGTTTCGCTATATTTTTCTCTGGGTTCACCATTCTGCATGATTTACTCAGTTGCACTGAAACAATCACATTGGAGCCATACCCTGCTCACCATTTTGGACACCATCTACTAAATGTAACGTTAAGCAGATAATCACCTGGCATAAATCATAGTCCGACCATCCAGCCCTGCAATACTGAATCTGGAGTGACATATGGGTCAGATACCTCGCAAAGCTCCTTCACCCTTCTCAGGCTTAGAGTTGCAGAGATGCCAGTCAGAGCATTGCAACAGGAATCGGAGAATTGCCACAGAGCCATGCAACAGGAAAGTTCTCAGTGCGGTTGGATATCAAACATCTGGACCTTTGCAATGGTGCACTTCACTGCTAGCTCTGCAGCTATAAAGACAGCTCAGATGACACAAAATACAGATGTGGGTAATCTGTGTATGTACAGCACATAAAATGGACCTGACAGAGGGAGAAACAGGCCATATTCTCATTATCAGAAGATTAATTCTAGCTAGTATAGCCAGTAATAGCATCTAACGGGAGATAAATAACTAAAAGTATGATTTACAGTTAATAAAGATGAAGTTTCATCAGTGGCTTTCACAATGCTTAGCCTGCTCAGCTGGGGTTGAGTCAAATGCTTGCAGGACAGCATGTTATAAATAATGGTGAGACTGGAAGCCAACCAGATATCGAGTAGACCTGCATCAAGCCAAATAAAGAGCAGCTCTTGTTGGAAAATCCATCTATCCTGGTGTTTTTCAGTACTGATCAACATTACATCTGACTGCAGCCACTAAAAGTTACAGACTAATGAAGATGTGTAGGGTAAGGGAACACCCACAAGTAAATGAAGAACCAACCGCTTAATTTATAGACTAGACTCTTAGCTATTAAAATCTAAACTTGATAAAAATAATAAGAAATGTAACATAAAACAATTTGTGGGCAGATAGACCAACTGCATGGCTGACTTGTTTCTGGTTTCTTAAGTAAAAATCATAAGGTCATCATAAATCAGATTGCAGTCTTGTCCTCCTCATAAACAGCTTGCCAGAGAACACAAATTATCAGAAGAACTAGGGCACACACTGTCATCACTAATTGCTTTTGATGGGAAGCATTAACGAAACTAAAAAGCTGAAGGACCATTCAGAAAAGAAGGAATTGAAGGTTCCCTGTGGCAAATAAATATAATTACAGCGGAGAACAAGCAAATGTTTCACAGTTAAGATTTATATCCTCTAGATATGGAATGAAGATGAAGATGAATCTTTGAAGCTGCCTGCCTTTGAAGCACAGCCAGGGGTAAGGTTCATTTATACTGGTATGGGTGCAATAAAAGGGAGCCTGCCGAGTAATTTTAAATCTATCAGAAACCATGAAACCAATGACATTTCAAACCATAACAAACTAATCTTGCTGCTCTTCCCTCCTTACTAAATGAGCACCACAAATGTCTACTAGAAGGCAGCAAAGTTCAAAGAACTGTTCCAGTTCTGCTTGAACAGTAATGAAAGTCCTCTCCCATATTTCTGAATTGTATTTGGTGTCACCTAGAAGCATCCCTGGGAACTCCAGGCTTCTCACTGATCTGAACTAAAAATCAGAGTAAGCAAAAATTGGCTCTTCCAAGACTAATGTTCTTTCGCGATGGATCTTTTTTTCCAGTGCAGAGGAGGCTAATTGTGGCTGTAATAATCAGCTCATAGCTTGTTTGGATCATGGCTTCACACAGTAAGGCTCAGAAGGACACAGGGCTGGAGGGAGGAATTGTGCAGTCGTACTTTATCTCATGGATGATACTGTAGGTTAAGAAACCTTCGCAAGCTGAGCCGAGCTGTTCCCGTGTTTGGCAATCGCCTCACAGACATTGTGATTTCAGTGCCAGCCCCGACCACAGGGCCTGCAACATTTCAGGAGGAGACTTCCGAAAGCACAGGACTCTTTTTAGTCCTTAGTCCAGCTGTTAGGCAGAAAGGGTTTTTTGGCTGGTCTGATGGCCTGGCAAGGGTACCAGCAGTGACATTCAGGACTGTAAAGCCCCAGTCTCCTGCTTTAGCAGGATTTCACAAGTGCAGTCAGGCAAAGTTCATGTTCTTAAGTTTTAAGACTATTGGCTGATCCCAAATGTGACAGTCCAGACATGTGCTGTGCCAAGCCTGCCCTAGTTCTGCAAAACTGTGATGTGTGTCCATCCTGTCCATCTCCTTGATGCTTGTCTGGGAGATCAGAGGCAGACACGTAGTCTGGCCTCATTCTAAGACTTTCTAATACTGCATTAAAGTACTTGTTGGCATCACAGCCACCCAGGCCCCTGCAGGTCTCTCTTGCAGCGTGAATCAGAAATGTCTCCTCACCCTTTGTATGCACCAGAGTACAGATTTTCAACTGAAGAAGTCATTAACTTCAGACAAGCTAAGACAATTCATGCCAGCAGAGAGTTCGTCCACAGCTGTGTGAAGTGCCTTTAATCTGAATATCGCATTGGCTTTTAATCATTTAGTCATGACAAAGTTCTATTTTATCACTGTGTCTGAAAATATTTTTTTACCTCATTTTTTCAGATCAGTCAGAAATGTCTTATTTAAATGTCTACCTCTCTTCTTGTCTGTCCAGTTTTAGTATGCAAACTACTTCTATTTATTTTGCTTTGGGAGAAGAAATGTCACAGACATTAAATAACTGACATTTCTGAGAGGCATTTGTAGACTATCCCTTAGCTCAACAGTTGTGTTCTTTTCAGAGATACTGAAGAGATGTATTGCAACACTGCAAGTGCTTTCTGAATTTAGTCAGATTTCAAGCTGATGCATACTTTTATATTTAAGCCCCAAAATACATTTAGAAATAGACTTAAGAACATGTATTCTAAGCTTCTTATGGATGTTCTTATTTTCATAGTCTATAATAAGATCAAGAAAATATATTATTAGCCGCAATTAATTCATTACTTTGACTAAGCTAATCATAGTTAAGCCATGACAATGTAATGAATCTGAAATGTGTAATATTAATGTGTAAATACATTTGTTGAAAAAATGTGTGAACCAAAAACCCAAAGAAATTTTTACAGGAAGACCTGAGAATTTCAGGCAATGTGTTTCTCAGCTAGACCCCCTGCAGCACCAGTTCTAAGTTCAGGTTGGATATCTTGAGGCACACACCTGGAAATTGGTCCTAATGGCCTGTGAAATCTCTGCCAGGCACTGCTGCTTTTCCAAAGGCATGAGAAAATGTAACAGTGTTCTCATGCCACAGTCACAGATACATTCTTCTAAGATTTTTTTTGTTGGACGGAGAAAAATTTGCAAGAAACCTGAGATTCAGCTGTGCCAAGTCCTTTCCCAGCTAACAGGCTGTAACTGCTGTTGTCAGTGCAGGTGCCTGGTGCCTCCTACAGCAGGTGCTACATTATTTACATAAATCAGTGCAATTAATTACTGCTGGTGGTTTAAGAATTTAGAAATGACTCACAAAAGAACACCTAACCCTGACCTGTGCAATAGAATAACCAAACCAATATTTTACACCTTATATTGCCCATTCAGAACTGGTTTTTTTTTTCAGTAATTCTGAACAATTAAAAAAACCCAAACCAAACCAACAAACACATACACAAAAATTCTGCAGGAACTCAGCATGCTGAGCACTGCTGAAAATCTGCACCTAGAAATGGAAGACAGAGTGAGCTAAGGTTTCCGTTTGCAGGGCAGAACTGGATTTAGAACTATATTAAGCATTTTTTTGTTGTTGATAAAATAAAATAGCATAAAAATGCTGTGAAAATTCTACTGGATCCATTTTTAAAAGTACACTTTAATTTCATTAAGGGAAAGCATAACAATAAATCCATTAGTGATAGGCACTTAGTGAATTGTATTCTAAACAGGAAACGAGTAATTCAATACACAGCTAATAGAATAAAGGCAGACAGATACCTCCAGGTGATTTATCAGTTAAGTTACAGATCATTTTGTCAGGAAGAAAAGCATATAGATTATCATCTGTTATATACATACTAGGTTATTTATGTAAATTACCTATTAATGCATTTTTCTGGAATATCAGAGAAGATTCCTTTTTCCAGCTATTTTTCTTCTACGCTCTGCTCGCTCATGTTCTTTTTTTCCTATGTAAAATGATTAATATTCTTTCAATACAAATGTTCATTTGAATAAAAAGGATGGAGGGACCCTTGAGGGAAAAACTGGGCAAACTGAGGACAACGCAGAAGACAGGGTGTTTAAGGACTTCACATTCCAGCAGCCTAATGGTTGCCAAAGGTTTTGGAGGCATTTCTTCTGCCTTAGAGTCTACAACACGTTTCCTCATTGTTGCAGCCCTATTCTTCTTGCGTGTTGATATCCATCTGGTTTTCCTCATCTTGTGTTTAAATCGTAATCTCTTTGTGACAGCAGATCGTTGTCTTATTCTGCCTGGGCAAGTGGAATCATGGCCCATGAGCTTGTAGTTCAAACAAAGAATAGCATTGGTGTTAATGCAGTGCACCATACTGCTCTTTCACAACGTATAAATGTGAATTTCTACTGCACGCTCACAAGAGATAGTATAAAAAAGGAGAAGGGAAAGAGTATAAAAAAAGGAGAGGGGAAAGAGCTGGCTACAGCTTGAAGTCAAGCAGGATTTAGGGCTGTAGAGAAAAAGCAAGCAATCTTCCTGCCCTCCTCCATCCCACCATCCTCAATGTCCCAACTCCAGTTTTGCCTGTATTATGTCAAAAAAAGCACAGGAAGAGCTTTCTGACTCAACCCACTTATCTAACCATGTGTAGCACTTTGCTTCTTGTAAATTCATGTGGCTTCCTCAGACAGCCCCCATGAGCAGACCTGCTTTTCAGAAAACCCCTGGATCCTTCTCCGATGGTTTAGAATGTGGTATGTTTTTCATTACTGAGACAATGGAGCTACATACACAAGCACAGAGAGCTGCCAAGCAGAAATTATGTTCTGTAAGGTCACAGCTACATCTCCCAACAGGGGTTGCTGACTCTTTAAAAACAAGAAAAAAACCCAAACCCTTATATGTCTTCTCAGCCTTTGTATCCTAAGCCTCAGAGGGATCACAAATTGGGGTGAGAGGGTCACCCCACTGCTGGATGGGAATAGGCAGAAGCTCCATTTATCACCGAAGTACAAAGTCCCTGCTATCACAGCAGGGGTGGCAGAGGTATGTGCAGGCTTTGTCCCTGCCAGCCAGGGTCAGCTGGAAAGCTCAGGTCTCCTCTTAGAGCTAGAGAGATAATCAGGAGATCCTTGGCTGAGTCAGAAGCTCGGTACACGCAGACCTCATTCTTTGGGGAGAGATCTTAGCTTTCCTTCCTTCACAGAGACATCTCATGTAACCAAATGCCTTAAGCTGGTATTGATTTATCTTGCCTCATCCTTTTATTGATTGTGTAGAGGAGCACACGCTCGCTGTGGAAAGGAGGTATAATTCTCATTTCACAGACTGAAAACAAAGGCAGAAAAAAGGTCAGTGGTAACTAAGGTACGAGGAGTCTGTATTTCCACAAATCTAACATTTGGAGCAGGCTGGGATCTTTCAGTCAGCCCAGTTCACCAGCTTGGCCTGAGAGCACATCCAGTGATTCCAAAAATAAGGCTGATAAGTATCCAAACTTAGCAGCAGATATAGTGAAATTATAAACCCTCTGAACTGCACTGAGGGCCTTACGTTCCCCTGCCTCAAATACACCATATCACAGAGTCAGTTATGACAAAGAATGCAGCTTATGAAATGTGCGCTTAACAACATATTGCACAGCGCATGGAGTAGCATGGTGAAATAAGACATTTGATAAGACAGGTGAAATGTCACTGTACTGTCAAATTAATACTATTTCATACTTTCTGTTAGTATCCCTTTTCTAACTGGGGGGGACCTTCAATATTCTAGTGGGTGCAGGATCAGTGATGCAAACAAGTTGTTTCAATTAAAACAGAGCATTTTTTTTCTGAAATTTCAGGGTTTGACTCTTTGAATGCCTGGATACTGTCAGTCTTGCTAAGGTGGTGTGAGTTTCCTACTTCATCTTCTCTCTTCCCTCCCACTGCAATGGTTATCAGATGGACTCCCTCCTAATAAAATTCCCAAGAGAGAAAGAACAGATAACCCTGGATTTTGACAGTACCACTGAGAGAAGCCTAATTAGGAAAGAAATTGGAAGAGCTTGTGAGGAAAGGAAATAGTTTAGTTTGCTACAAATGGGTGTACGGTTTCTGCTTGCTTCTTTCCAATACATAATCAGGGTCACTCACAACATTAAAAAGAGAGCAATAATTACATTATCCAGTTGTGCTTCCCTAGGGTAACTACAGAATAATGAGCTCATTGCCGTCCAACAGAGAATGAGGCTTCTTGTTTCTCTGCAGATACTATCTTCCTTATCCAACGGATTTATCATTATAAATTGTCATCTGATTGCATTTGCACTCTTACAAAACCACATGGGTTTTATCTATTGACAGACATGAGGGAGCTTCTCTAAAGCACTATTCAGAATAACAGGCTTTTAGATCTTCATGGTTTTATTTTCTATCATTTGAAGCAGAATCTCAGACCTCATAGTACAAAGATGTGTCACAGATTTTCCTGGCTCTACTTTTTAGACAAGTCAAGCTGGAAACAGTTATAGGACTGTGACTCATGTTTTCCTTTTATAATACCCTTTTCTACTTTTTGGCCATTCTGTACTAGCATGGGACTGTCAGGATCCTTCCTAATGGCTGTGTGGTTTAGTCCCTGTGGCTTCCTTCCCACAGCAGAGAAAGCAGACCTGCCATTAAGCATTTCACCACCACAGGCCCTTCATCACACAACCCACATCTCCGCATGCCCATCTTTTCCAACTTGCAAATCCATTGCTCCTGAGTAACTCCTGCGACATCACAATCTCCCTTTCCTGGGGAGCCTGCAGGAATGTCCCTCCAAAATTTAGCCTAATAGATGTCACAGTTTATTTATAAAAGGCTTTGCCTCAGTCTAGGAAATTATCAGGCATGGTACTGACTTGAAGAGCTTGGCTTGTGTTCTGTTATGTGCTTAAGCAGAATCTCTGGCAAGTTGCAGAAATAAATCTAAAGTCAGTGGCTAGAGAAATTGACTGTATGCCAACAGGAAGAGCAAGAGCTTGGGGAGTTCCTGATGATCTCAGCCTGGAAACAGGAACCCAGGCTGTGGGGGATCTCTGACAGCTGGTACCTAACGGTTTAAGGACAGCAACACGTGAAGCAACATTATTTTACTTGAAATAACAGTCAACAAAAATGGTCTTAAAGATTCTTGTAGCAATTACTTAGAGTGAAGCAAAAGAAGAGTTAATAATAGTAATGACCATGAGGTTCTGTGGGAATATTTTTATTGGCAAAGCCCATAGAACCAGTTATTTTCCTAATCTGTAAATACTTTCTCAGATTGTATCAAATGAGAAAGTCACTGGCTAGGGGTTGGGAGGGGATTCAATGACTCAGCAGAAGACTATGTTTGTTTTGCCACAAAGGCCTTTCATTCTGAACTGTCTGAGTGCCAGCTTTGTAAACGGACAATTACTTCTTTTTAGATCACAAAAACAGTGAATTAATTACACAGGGAACTAGTAGGGATGACATGAAAGCAATTTACATGTAATAATCATTTGTTATCATCTCTAAACAATTCAGGTGTTACAAAATGGTAAAAAATTCCTTTTACAGCTTGATCTTAAAAACAGACTACTGAGTTTAAAGCTTTTTTAAGGCAATAATCAAGCTTTGCCCCTGACTCTTGTGTCCATCAAACCATTAAACACCCAGAGCCTTCTCACTACGATGCCATTTATGTTGTGGCCCTCTAACCAGACTGATCCACAAAATCAGCAGAGCTCAGCACAGTGGTCCCTGAGGGAAACATCCATCTTAACTTATCTTAACACTTTAGGTTTTTAAAAAGGTGAGCAGTGAACTGCGAAGAGCTAGAAATGGAGAATGGGTGGAAAGGAGGCATCTTTAGGGCACCACCAGCCTTTGACTACAAGAGTTCTCAAGCTTTGCCAGATTTCGTCCAAAAGAGACACCTGTAAGTGTAAGGTAAATAACCTTAGTTCAATCAATTTTGACAAAATCAGAAACTCTTTTCTGCTTCCAGCACCCCTAGTGAGTGAGACCATAACTGCTTCTCCCCAGAGGAAATTACTTACTAGCAGATTCTTGGGGTTACGAGTCTGATCATAGTCTTACCTAATGTCTCTCTGAAAGATGCTTTCCATCCCCTGTCTGCTCCAAAGAAGTCAGTAGTAAACACCAGGAACAAGTTATTACTGGAGCTCTTAATATTCGGAGGTAGTTCTGCACCACAGAATTTCCCAAGGAGGGGAGCGTGGGTGTCTGAGCCGTCATATACAGCCACATAATCCTTGTAGCAGGAGGGAGATATTTCAAGCTGGAAGCTGTTGAATCTGTAAAATACAGTTGGAGCTTTATGTATTGTATTTTCATTTCTATTCCAGTGTTATGTACATTTTTAGTGCTTGAGGACAGGTCCAAACAATAGCAATAGCCACAGCCATACACAGACAGATACCACAAAACATTTCTCCTAAGAAACAAGTGAGCAGCACTATTAATTGCATGGCAAAACCCTCCAGTCAACCAGCCTCCAAGAAATAGTGAACCTCACCCCCTGGGCCTCTGGCAAGGCAAGCTGTCAGCACACCTCGGCTTTCTGGGAAGCAGCAGATCCCCCTGTGCAAACACACTCACTCTCACTTGTGCAAATTGCTCAGCCTGCAATTTCCTTGGGCCGCGTGAGAGGCATACAAAATGCAGGCTGAGACTGCAGACTAGCTGGGTCTTTGGCTTTATTGTGAAATGTTCTCTTAATTCACGATCAGCATATATGTGACAGAAGAATGTATCCATCTTTTCATTTCTCAGTGCCAAGATCTTGTGGCAGCCATACCCCTCTTTAAGGCAAGGCAGCGCACACTCAGAAGTCCACTCTTTCTGGATAGGTATTATTACTTGGGGTGTAAAGTGAGTACCAGCCTTCTAAAATAATTATTTTTTTCTTACATCAACTCACAGGAGTCTCAGAACTCCTCCAAGGCTGATAGCATTTAACTAAAAGCATCAGCTGCGTTTTTACAGCTTCTTAGTCCTTTTGGTGACCAAAGTGGGAAGTCAAAATTGTGGTGATGTTTTGCAAATAACGAGTTACAGAGAAAGATGTAAGGGGAGCCTGAGGTTGATAAAGGTGGCTTCAGTAGCCATTTCTCATTTTAGTTCAGCTTTCCCCTTGGAAAAGGAAAGACAGGGAGAACATTGTCAATAATTGCTGTCTTTAACTGGATTCAGAGAACAACCTGTCCTCTTGATGACAAGTTGAACTTGGATTACATACTTGAGGGCCACTACTTTGCTGTTTCCGACTGTGATGTAATATGAGCAGTTCATGTTGTTGTGGTAATCAAGGACTGAATGGGCTGGACTGCTGATAACACCGACAGGGCCACTGAAAATGCCACCACAAGCTGCAGGGGAAACAGAAAAAAGAGTGATTAATGTCTGAATACCAGCTTGGTCCTAATTCTCCTATTTCTTGCAGGAGTTTAGCCATAAGGAAAGAAAAGCCCTTGATAAATAAGAGCAGTCTTCACTGTCATGCCTAGAACTGTTAAATGTGGAGATGTCCATCATGTTGTGGTCTGCAGTGGAAGACCAGTCAGTATTGAAGCAATAGGTTGTTTCAAGTCCATACCAAATGTCAATGTCTCTGTGTTTGTGCAAAGACTGAGCCTGATTTCATGTGTGCCTCAGTAGGAGCAGTGAGCAGCAGGATGAGGTGGCTGCCCCATGCAGCAGTGTGAGGATGGTGTGTCTGGAGGAGCTCTGCACCTATTCTAGCTTGCCCAGAGAAACCTGGTTGATGTGTGGCCAAAGACATTCCCTCATCCAACCCCTGGCCCCATGGAAGCCTCTGAAAGTTTGGCAGTGACACAAAAGCAGCCACAATTGCACACATAGCCCTGCCCCTGACTTTTCAGGAATAACGGTACGCAAAGCCTCACCATCTCTCCACCCCCAGCAGGGCTGGGGCATTACTGTAGCATTTGTTCTGTGCAGAAATTCAGAGAGGAGTCCCCAGGTATCACTAATGCTGGGGACTGTTCCCCACCTCACCTTGTGCTGGGATGTACCAGCAGTGGGGGTGGCTGAGCTGGAGGGCTGTGTCCTTGTTCTCTGGCTGAGGGGACAGTCAAATTCTGCAGCTGAGAACTAAAGGCACTGCTTGGCTTCTCAGGGTTTCACACCATGGGTGCTGATGAGGCCAGTGTGTGGCTAATGTTTGTTCCAGCTTCAGTGCTTGAGGGAACAAAAGCTATTATAAAAGCAACTCTAATCTCCATTGTTAGTTTCCGCCTTTATTTTATGATCTTAACTTGGAAAAAAACCAAAACCAAACAAATAAAAAACCAAGAAAACCCCAAACGTTTCCCTGCATCCTGTTGATAAATGGCTCAAAGCCACATGCAGCATTTCATGTTTTAAAGGACATGCCATTGCCCAGGCCACCACCTTAACAAAGGCAGTGCCATACAGGGTGCTGCTGGACACAGAGCCCCTGGCTCCTCAGCTGGCGGCCTGGCGCACTGGCAGATAAAGGACAGGAGCCAGGAGGATAAAGAATGAGCATTATTCTACAATAGGAGAAGGAAGCCTTTTTCTTTTCTTTTCTTTTCTTTTTTTTTTTTTTCCCAGCAAACAACACAACTAAAGGGAAGAGGAATGTTAATTGCTAGAATCTGCTTTGTATACAGCAAGAAGATAATAAGGCTGCAGTCATCTTTCTCAAATGTCAGAAGTCAGATAGCAGCAACTGACTTGAGGGAGTTATGAAGGTCTTTTCCATGAGTAACTGCACATTGTCGTTTCTGAGTGCCGTTCCCTCTGTCTTATCTGTATCAGGCCATTCATTTTATATGAAGAATTTGGCCTTATGCTTTTTGCTGTGGCTTTGAACATGAGGAATGTATTAAGAGAAATACCAAAGTTAAGAACTCACATTTTCTCTGAAGTTAGAAAATGAAATAGCTTTCAAAAGTCAAAGTACTGTCTCTACCAGTTAAACCCAGAAAATATTAAAATTTGTTTTGAAATAAAATTAATCTTTTGGGATATTTATATTTGTGCAGATGTACATTCTAAACTCAGTTGGAAACTTCTTTTTCTAATATATATTTCCTCTTTAAAATGAAAGTGTTGTCATGTGAATGACAAAAAGTTTTGGTGAAAATATTTATTAAAAAATAAAAAGTATATCTAGATCCCCATTTTTATTTACATTAATACCTAGCACTGCAAGAGGGTAACCAAATGGAGACACATAGCTAGATCCATTTAAAGATCCTATTCTGGTTCCCATGTTGCATAATATAGTTTTAATATAACTGAGAATCATTCTCTTGTAAGTGATCAAATCTTCTAAATGACCTCAGTTAAATAAACCGGTAATGTGTGTCTCCTTAAACATTATTAAAAACCAACCAACCAAACAATACCACCCCCCCAAAAAAAACCAACAAAAACTCTGCCAAAATGGGTTGCATTTCTTTTCTACAGCAAAGGAAAAGTTTTTCAGTTTCCGACTTGGTCTCATGTAGCGTCTTGAAGTGAGAACTGTGAGACAACACATCAGTCAGTGACAAAGCGCACCAAGCAGTCCCATGTCCTGGTCCTGAGGGCTTTTTTGGGCAAGTGCAGAGGGAATATGAACCATCTGAATCCATCTGCAGTATTCCCAACATGAGGTACATTTCCTACACTGAGCCATTATCCAGCTGTAACATTTCTGCCGCCTAAAGCAAAGGACAGTGGCTACTCACCAAATGCTCTGAATCTCGCCTGGAATCCAAAGCCGGCAATGTGAGAGTCGGTGTAGAAGTTGAGCAGCATAGGTCCGAAGACGCTGACTGGAGCAGGGAGCTCGTTACCGCAGAGCGTGATGAGAGGATGTGGGGTAACCCTGGTCCCACTGAAGATGCTCACTCCATCATAAACACAAATTCTGCTCGAGAGTGCTGGGGCTGCATGGACACATAATGCAGAAGTGTAAGCAGCATATTTTCTATGTGATTTGCTGAGCTGCAAGTACATAAACCTCACACAGGATAAGAATTACATTTTATATTATTTTCCATTCCAGGAATGTCGATTTTTAACATGCAGAAAAAGGCAAGGAGACTTTGTATATAAGACATGAGACTAGTCTCATTCAACACATTCTATCATCTGGAAAATGCTCCAGGCTCCTTGAGTTCTTGGAAGTTCATAGTTGAGTGAACACCATCTATGAGGAGATGAGAGGAACAAAGGCAGATCAAAGCAATGCACCTTTTGTTACAGGCAACCAACTACCTCATATTTCTTTCCCCTAATGTGGAAGTCAGCACTCAGTGCAGGGAATTTTACATCATTAAACATGAGAATTTGGGAAAATATAAAAATAGTCCATGCACTAACATGTTTCAGAGCTGGCTTATTTCTTTCTGAATTCCCTCAAACTTTGGAGTACTAAACCCAGATTCTTCAGCTTGACTCAGAAGGCAAAAAAAGGTAAATTTAATCTCACAGTTTGCCAGTGAGATGCTATAACTGTGGCAGTCAGTGGAGATTTGGAGATGACTGAGCAATAGGAAAAAAAGCCAATGAATTTCAAGTGCAATCTGCTTTAGGGGGCAAATTGGTGCAGATACAAGGATGAGAAGCTGCCCATTCAGAAGCACTAAGAAACACAGAAATGGAGAATGTAGCATTCTACGATTTTTTTCCCCATTGCTTTTTATTTTCTCATTTGCAGTCAGGTTCCTGGAGCAATGAGCCATCCTGACTGCATGCTCTACCTTCCTGACTTCCTAGCCACCTCACCACTTGCAACCAAATTCAGCTGAGAGGTCTCAAATGTATTGAGTTCACATAAATTTCATGAAGGTCAGTAGCTGCGTTAGAGTGCCAGAGGAATGTCCCAAAAGAAGGACAAGCTGTGCTTTCAGTGTCAAGGCTGTGAGTTGGGGCAGAGACCTGTGAGCACCAGCCAATGCTGGGAGCTCAAAGCCACGTCACCAACGCCCTGCCCAGACAGGAACAATAAGGATGGGGAAAAGCTGGTGGTACCCAGGGTGGTACCACCAAGAGTTGTATGATGGGAGCTAGAGAGGTTTAGTATCATGTGGGAAAAAGAAGGGAGCCACATGGATAATGCAAGAAAGCTGGATTAATGCCATTAATGAAAAACACAGCACACATTTACTGAAAAATGAGCTTCATTAGTTGTTATGCTTATAGAACAACTTGATGTTTTCTTTCTCTTTTTCTTAATAATGGCATAATTCTTCTTCTCTTTTTCAAGCATAGTGGAAGCTGGGTTGTCACATGTTTACTGAGGTTAAGTTATCATGTCTAGCAATCTGTTAGCAACAATGGGGCAGTTACTTAACCTGCAAAGGATTAGTAAGGAATTATCTAAATTTAACAGGAGAGACACTGAGCCCACTGCTTACAGCGGAGTGATTCCCGAAAATCATTCAGGCAAAACAAGCTGCTTCCTAGTGTTGTAGGAAACAGGATGACTCATATTGAACAGGATGACAATAGGAATGGAGTAATAATTCTGTGTCACAAGAACAACAGAGTGATCCCAGCAGTCAGATATATTTTAGATCCTCTCTTGAGTTTTAATTTTAAAATTCTTTCTCTCTCAATAAGACAATGTCTTCTAAAATGCTTTACAATTATGCCAATAGGGAAATATGGTGCTTGTCTGACTCTGATAAGAGTAACTAAGCTGAAAACAACCAGCCACAACAGATAGCTGATTACACTGTTAATAAAATAATTAATTAATAAAGTCCTTAATGTCCTACCCTATTATGAGAATACTTGATAATGTGATACAATTAAAAAACATAATGAATTTTAAAATACAAAGAAATGAAAAAAAATAAATGGAGACAAGTGACAATTCAGAAGGGAAAATATTTGAGAAAGAAACTAAGGTCCTTTTCTGAAAAGACTTTGGAGAAAGGTGTAAAGTGAAACAGATTTCTCAGCAAAGCAAATGCCCGCTTTACCTGTCACAAATTGTTTCGAACTGCTGCACTGGAAAGAATAAGATGGTGGAAGTAGCATTTTGAGCAAAAGGCTTAATTTCTACCTTTGAATCCTCATTATTTGGGCCAATATAATTTATGACTCCTGAATCCTGGCAGGACTGATGATTCTTTGATCTCTATCTTGTAACTCATTCTCTTGTTTACACTTTTACTTAATTTCCCACCATACCAAAACACATTATTCTGTAAATAATCCTCAGCCTCAGATTCCTCTATTCTGCCTCTTTATGTCATACTTCCAGCCTCCACACATACTGAGCACATCATCAGTGATTCTTCTCTGTGGTTTATTTCCTCTAATTCTATCATGTTAGATCTTTTCTAGAATAATTTCTGTCCCTTGTGCTACCATGGAACAGCTTTCACAAGTCTCCAGAGATCTTTTCTTAGTCAGATGTCAGACCCACATTCTCTTTGAGCAGCCAGGCACTTTCCACATAGCTAGCACTGTTTTCCTTCATAAAGCCTTATCTATTAAGAGCTTTTGCTTATCCTTCTGGTATTACTGTATTCTCTCTTCCAATTCATCCATGAGGTTTCAATGAGACATCTCCTCTCATGTCTTTTTCTCTTTATCTCTTTTTAATCTTATCTTGGGCTACATCAAAAGAAGCATGGCCAGCAGGTCCAGGGAGGTGACTCTGCCCCTCTGCTCCCCTCTACTCTGACTCGGAGTCCTGCATCCAGCCCTGGAGCCCTCAATACAGGAAAGACATGGACCTGTTAGAGAGGGGCCAGAGGAGACCGCCAAAATGATCCGAGGGCTGGAACATCTCTCCTGTGAGGACAGGCTGAGAGAGTTGGGGTTGTTCAGCCTGGAGAAGAGGACGCTCTGGGGAGACCTTATTTCAGCCTTTCCGTACTTAAAAGAAGCCTAAGAGAAGGAAGGGGATGGAGTTTTTAGCAGGGCCTGTTATAATAAGACAGGGGGTAATGGTTTCAAACTAAAAGAGAAGAGATTCAGGCTAGACACGAGGAAGAAATTTTTACAATGAGGGTGGTGAAACACTGGCACAGGTTGCCCAGAGAGGTGGCAGATGCCCCATCCCTGGAGACATTCAAGGCCAGGCTGGACGGGGCTCTGAGCAACCTGATCTAGTTGAAGATGTCCCTGCTCATTGTAGGGGGGTGGGACTAGATGACCTTTGAAGGTCTCTTCTAACCCAAACTATTCTATGACTTTGTGATCTCCACATTAGCTCTGTATAATGTCATTTACAAGGACAAATGCAACCACTATCTCTATGCTGATGACCTCTTAAGTCTGTGTCCCTCCTCCAGGCCTCTTTCTGTTCAGACTGAAATCTTATTTCTGTCTCTCAACAGAACCATTCAATAGGAGAGACTTCTTTCCCCTCTCAAGTCTTCCCTTGTATCTGCTTTCTTTACAGTCTCATAATTTTGCTGGACTTCATTAGGTCCATGTCTATGATTTGGATCTCTCTAGGTCTTCACATCCAGGCTAGATGTAAATATGGTCAAGTGTTTCCAGTTATTATCTTTAAGATAAACTCTTTCCTATGCTTTCACATAGCTATGACTCTCATCCAAGAAACAGTTATTTTTCCAACATGGATATTGTACCATTCCTTCCCCTAGCCTTGACAATATTTCTTCCAGATGCTGCTGGAGAGATCAATTATTTGGCCTGATGTTATGAACACATCTCTCTTTCTTTGAATTGCTGCGTGTATTTGCTTTCAAGGCCTTTTGTTATCTGTCTGAACTCTATTTATCATCTCTTGGTACTGCTCAGCATTGATACATTGACTCCTGCCTCCAAGGTTCACATGATAAGAGCTTCAGTTGTCCTTACATTTCATTTTGAAATATGCTTTTGTGTTGCCTTCTTTTCATTTAGCAGAAATTTCTGTCCAGTTTCATTATTTTCCACAAAATCATTTATTTGATATGATGCTTGCACAAAATCCTTGACCAAATTTGGGCCCCTAACTATTTGATAACTAATAATAATGTCCTCATTCCATCTGTCTATAGTTATAGATTCTGTTTCATTTTGTATTAGGTAGAACCTGTCTTTGTGTTTAAAGTTTGCAAAACTTAAAATAATGAGGTTTTGATGCACAACTGTAGCTTCTGGTAACACAATTAGTAATTACTAATGTAGGAGAAGTATTACACAGATATATACTCCTGTGTGACATATTAACCAGCTCCATAGCACAAGATATTATTTTGAAAGCAAGGAATTACAAGTCTTTCACATATATATATATATATGCATATATATATCCTCTTTCAAAATAATCTATTGCAACACTTGTCTACTTTCTGAATTGCCTAGTAACAACTGAGAAAGCAGATAGAGAAGACTCCAAAACAAAGTTGTGACCCTATCCTAGACTGCAAAATTACAGCTGCATGTTTAAAAAAAAAAAAAAAGTTATTAAAACATTTTTCAGGTTGACATGGTATCAACACAATGGACTTGTTTTGTATGGACAGAGTATAAATACTACAGAATTCTAAAAGCAGATATTGCAGGAAGCCCCCATCCACTTCCCCTAATTTTCTATGATTAGGAATTCAGACTTTATTGGATGTTATACTCACTTGAAGAATATTACAGCCATTTAATAATACATTACTGTAGCTGTCCTAGAGGTGTATTTGTAGACATGTTCATCTGAATAAAGCTTATTAACAAAAAATGGATGTGATTAATTATTTCTTAGTAAGTCTACTAAGATAGAGAAGGGTTTTTTTTACTAATTCTAATATGTTAGATTTGTGTAGACCTTTGATCCAAGGAGTGAGGACAAATGGAAGACAACATTTATCACTGTCACAAAAGTGGGGCTGAGAAAACACACTAACCCGCATTTGATTGGTTCTTTATAAAATAACCAAATACAACAATGCAGGTGGTACTACAAGACAAAAGTGGCAACCTATGCAACTTCATGGAAAGGGCAAATCAAAAGAGGTTCTGTATCAGTATTCAGTTTGGCAAAGGAAGAGACATTCTTCAGACTGCAAGGAAATTACAGAGACTAAGTCCGACTCCTTTTGTAGGGTTGATGTTGCCTGTGTTTTGCTGCCTACATCTTAAGTATTTTGTGCAAGCTATTGTCTGTGGCTGCCTGTAATAGTCAATGGGTAAAGAGAGTGAGGGAGGCCTTCAGAAGGCAATTCATTCTGCTTGTAAGGTACATTTAGTTTTCAGTTTAAAGCACTATCTTTTTCACTTCACTATAGGAGGACATACATCTAGATGATAATCTAAATCAGATGTTTATTTTCAGGGCCATGAAGTCAGATAAAAATAATTTTTTGTTTTTATCACAGCAAATTTAGATTAAATTTTGATCACAAAATCAACAAACGCAGTTTCCTCCAGTTCTCTCTTGCTCTATTACTTGCTATATTTATGGCTTAATACGTACTTAATATGTAGTACATGCATGTCATGTTCATTTAGTTCAAAATACTGACATTGTATCACTGCTCTGCTTTAACCGACTCATTTGGAGTCATTCTTTATATCAGAACAGGCACCTCATCATAATTTAAAACATAACTACTCTACAGCAGAGATCTGTGACTACTCCATGAAGTCATTCAATTTTGTACCAATATGTCACTGCACTGTAGCCAATTACCTTCTGCTTTCTAATCTTCTGGAAAAGATACTTCAACCAGTTAAAATCAATGAGATATATATGCCTTGCAGGCATTATTTTAGACACTTAATTTCATTACTAAAAAACCATGAAAAAAAAAATTGAATTTCTTTTGAGAGGTCAAATAGGTAGTAAATTATGTTAACTGGACATGTAGCTAAGCTTTAAAAACCCCATCTGTACCAGTGTGGTTAAGGTTTTGAAGGCCACACTCAGCAACAATCTAAGCAGGTGCAATGCTTGCTGGCATATGGAATAGCTAGAAATGTTTTTAACAGATGTTCCCAAACATTGTCCTGCCTTTGCAGATGAACGAAGGGGGTTCACACTGGAAAGCCATAGGCACATGTGCTAAACATATTCAGTGAAACTACTGAATAAGTTTTCACTTCTGCATGGTAGTTTGCAAGATGGTGATTTCAGTCGTCTTTCCAATTTAAATCCAGGCAATTCCTCTTTGCTACAGGGTTGTATTTTAGGATTTTTTAAAAAAATATTAATAAGCAACTACTGGAGAGTTTTATACTTCTTCTTTTATAACCGGATGCCCTTTAGCTCATATCCAAAGTTCTTTTATTTCATGTGACTAAGGACTTTGAGTTTGTATAGCCTAAGGAAGCCTATAACAGTAAAGGAACAAATTATCCTGCAACAAATAGAATATTTTTAGTAATTATTTAGGTCTGTGTTTATTATTACATCTGTATCACTTACCTCTTTGCTTTAACCCTCTTGATAATAAAAGCTTGAATCCATTTATAAATTAACTGAATGCACAGACAGAATACAGATCAGTAATGTACTCACTGAGGTGTCAAAATCAGCATCGTCTGGTTCAGCCTAATGCTTAGTGTGTCTGCTGAATAATAATGCCTTCTACATGAAGAAATTTTGTAATTTATGTGGTTTACATTTCATTTAAAAAATTCTTGAAGTAGCAGTTTGTATTAGAGGATGAAAAAAAAGTCTTAGATAAAATCATAATCAAATCAAATCTTTGTCTCAGACCTGATTTAAGTTTGTACCAGAATACTTTTGAATTACCATTTGAAAACTTAAAACCAAAAGAAAATAAGCCTATTTTCTGACTTTATTATTTGATCTGAAGAAAAATTCAAACTACACACACCATCTTAGTAACAAGCTACTAAAAAATCCTTTTATCTAGGTTGCTTCAAGGGAAGCAAATTAAGATGGCCTCGAAATATGTGATGCCACCCAAGTAGTTTGGTCATACTGATTCCCTCTGTGTTATCATGACATGTCCACCCATAAAAATGAGATGGGAAAGTTTTGCCATTCACGCCAGGGTAACAACTTTTATAGATTTTCAGTTACTGTAGTCTTTCACTTAGTTTCACACTTATATGTTCACACATCCCTGTATAACACCCAAGTATATTTATAACCATTTTATCAGTTAAGGAAACAGAAGCACTGAAAAGCAAAATAGCTGGCCTAAGATCAAAAATATTCTAAGACTCAATGGCAAAAAGAAGGCAGGAACAGACAGCCAAATTGGCCACAATCACTCTTATACTCCAACCACCTGGCAAATTCCAAGCTTCATGCTGTAAGATATTCAACAGATGACATCGATCTACCCCCTTCTAGAAGCCTTCAGTGACACAAAACTGAACCATAGAAACTATCTCTGTAAATGATGTTTAGAATGGACCAGCAAATTAAACCATCAACCATTTTCCATGATAGAACACTTGTATGTTTTCAAGTAAGAAGTTACACTTCATAGTATATACTGAAATGATGAAGAACCAGTTACCTTCCAAGTGGAAAGTCTCGAACTCTAGGACCACCAGTGATTGTGGTCCCTGTTCTATGATATAACTGCAGTTCAAGTTGTTATCATACTGACTAGGGTAGTTAGGGGAGACAATACGACCTCTAGGGCTGGTGAAATTTACTCCACATCCTGCAAAGAGAAATAAATAAGACACAGTTATAAACCAAGTGATAACATCATTCTGGTTTTGCAGTGAGAAAACTAATAATGTACACAAGGGCCTCATCTCTCCTTAAGAGGCTGGTCAAAAAACCAGGGAAAGTAGTATATATCATGATGGCAACAGTAGGCCTTTGACACACACAGAGCAGTGGTTTTGGGCAACAGAGGGCCTTCCCACCTACAGCCTCACACAGTATCTCGGAGCATCTCAGATAAGATCAGGCCACAGCCCCTCAGCCCACTGACCAGAAGGACACAGCTCGTATGGGTTTGGAGCCTGCACATTTCAAAATCCCTCAGTTCATACAAATGTAGCTGAACTGGATGGGGAGTTATTTGGGCATATCAGAAGTTTACCCTCATTTGAAAATGCCCATGGCAGCCCAAGCGGTACCATTCTTGCTCCATGCCTGACGGCCAGGAGGATGTAGTCGGCTGTGGGGCATCTCTGGGTTGCTTTGCTATATATGCAGAGGCAGGGAAGGTTTGCTGCCCAGAACTTCTCAAGCACACACAATATTTTCATGGAGCTCCTTCTGATCCTAATGACTTGCATGGCCTTGAGGTGTCTCTTTATTTTAAGGTACAGGCTTAAAAGAGTGCAGTGCACAGAGAAATGCTGGTATAAGTATAGGAACAGGCATGTGAAGCCTGCGATTGTCTCCACTAAGAGGTTGTTAGTTGTTACTGACAACATTAGTGCAGACATTATAAAAACAAAAGCAGTTTCAGTTCAGAGCTCTGCATACTTCAATAGTGTCATCCTCTAAGCACTTAATTTCTCACTGTTTTAATCTGAATACAGTGAAAGTGGTTTCCTTTGGCAGCATTCTACAAAAAAGTAACAAATAACCAACAGCAATTGAACGCTACCTCCTACACTGCTGGTGGGTTTGACCATCACAAAGCCCCTGCCATGGTTAAAGAAATGGAGAGGCCACCCAATAAATGCCATTTGAACTACATGAAATACAAATACAACAAAGCAAAGCAAAGCAAAAGCCAGAGCACATGGTGAGGAGTCATTTCTTCTCCTGAGAGCAGTTTATGTGAAGGTCATGGGCTACATCATACACATGAGAAATTACCACAGTTTCAGCGTGTGCCTTGAAAAGAAGAACAGAGAAAAATTCTAAAGGAAAAGCATATCCTTTCTCCTTTTTAAGAAGATTATACCTTTACCTTCCAAGCAATTTAACTACAGAGAAATAAATTCTTAAAATGTAAAGACTATTCATTTCTTTTTGGCACACTGAAAAGGCGAAGGTGGCTAAGAATAACTACAAAGTTCTAGCTGCATGGAGGATCTTTGGCAATTCCAACACTGGAGAACACAGTAGCTCCATTGCGTTCCTTAAGAAGTTTACTTGTTTCTTGGTTTCAAAAGCTGGGCAGAGGCTTCAAAGCCTTGTTGGACTCAGTTCTGAATTGCTACACACAGATCAAACTAATCCAAAACGGACTAATAGAGCAGCCATCTGGCTTTAATGTTACTTACTGCTTATGAAAGATGCAGAGAAACCTGTCCCGGGAGCATCCTGAGACTGAAATACTGCAGTTATCACATTGTTTGGAGCAACAACAGGATCAGGAGCTGAACTTCCACATCCTGTGGTTAACAAAGCTGCTGCTTCTTCATCATTTCCACTCCACACCTGACAAACCCAGAGTGGAAATGGTTTAGTGCTTTCACAGCCCATGTAGTTTGTGGGAACCCACCAAGAATTGTATATGCAATTGTTCTTTCCGTAGACTTAGAGTAGGATTTGTCTCATGCTCAGTCTTAGAGATCTAAACTGGAGCTAATCAGTCCCTTCAATCTATGGTCAGTGGAGACAAAAAGACTTCAAGGGGTCCATCAGAAAGAATAACTTGGGTTGCCAGGGTCCCCTGAAGGGCATCTGGAGGTCATTTGCTCAAACCTCTGCTGATAGCAGAGCCAACACAGATCAGGTCCACAGAAATAGAGAAAAATGTTTTATGCACATCATTACCTACTTCTATTTTTTCCCTGCTAACTTATCTCCATACACCTTATGAATATGAATATATGTGTACATGGTGAAGTAATAAATGTAATCCTTATATTATTCATAAGTCAGTAAAAACCAAGGTGCCATGCTAGGATAATGTAGAGGCATCAAACTCAAAGATCTGGATACTTAAAATCTAGTCTCGCTAATCAAAAATTATTCCCATTTTTGTTATGTTGCATTCACTTGTTCAATGACAAGTATCTAATCATGTATAAAATTAACAAAATAATATCTCACAAAAAATATAATAAAGAAAAAGAGACTTTTTTTTTCTTCAGCTGTACCTACTAGCCAATTTAAGTTAAATCAAACCATTCATTCAAGAAGCACATGCAGGTTTAGGTAGGTTTTTTAAGTGAAACTCACTTCACGTAATTATTTAAACATGTACTTGCGGCTCACAGCTTGAGCACTGAATTTCAACACACATATAAAATTAAACATAGGCATAAATGTTTAATGTTTCTGAGTGCTTAAATAATTTCCTGAATCGGGATGTTTATTGCCAAGGATTTAAACCATCTGCATAAAGAAAAAAAAAAAAATTTACTCTAATAATAAATCTATTTTTCATTGATGTGTTTGAACAGGTTTTTTTACTGGTATTTTAAACAAAAAATGTATTAAAAACAAATAATATGTTATTTTTAAAATAATGTGTTTGAAAGAAGTTTAGTGGAGTTAGAACAACCACATGAAATTGAGATTGCTGTAAGCAGCCATCCTAGAAAGGGTTAGCCAAGGGTTATTCTGCAAGTGTAGGCCTATGAATCACCTCATTCATCTGGCCAGGTGCTTGAGGCAATGGGTGCTCAAAGGATTAATATAAACAGTCTACGGCCTGGCCAAGATTTTGCAAAGTCACTATTGATTTTGGATTCCTCTTTTTTTAGCTGCTCAGATTGGAATGAATGGAAGAAACTTATACCTGTTCCACACTTTTTCGTATCAAGACACCTTCATACATCTCAAATTGGACGTCCAGAAATGGAGGCGGACATCATCAAAATTTTCAGATTATTTCCTATGGAGAAAATCTCCAATTGACATAGTTTTGACCATGTCATTCAGGAATGTTTAGAAATTAAAGCACCTTTAATGGTGGTATTAAGCTTTCATATTAGTGAAATTTATTATAACCTGTTACATCAACTAACCAGTGGAAGAGGCTATGAAAAGGCAAATCTAATATTATTTTTTTTTCCATAGCCTTAAAAATGAGTGCAATTGTGATTTCTAAGTTAGTAGGTATAGATCAGATGTACAGCTGCTCAAGCCTTCCTACATGTTGTCAAATTATGTTTGCCCTTTATTACAAGTGGGAGTTGTACTGCTGTGGCGAAAATGAGCACAAAACCACTGAACATATGCCAGATGCCTGAGAAAAAAATTACACTGAAAAATTCAAAGCATGTCCACTCCATTCTATTGCTTTGAAAACAAGAGGCTCTTGACAACCTATGAAAGATAAGAATGCTATCTTTGTTTTTTGAGATTAAAAAAAGAAGGATTAGTGCAACTTGGACAGTTTATGCGCTTATAAAGAAGTTTTGTAGAATTATAGTGTCACATTCCTATTTTCTAAATCACTGGAGTAATTGAAAAGGTCTTTTCATTACACCATATTTTCTCATTATTTCCTAGTCATATGTACATTTTTTTCATATTTTTCATTTTTGGGGCAGCGTGTAGGGTGATGGGACCCTGCTGGAGGTGGAACCTCAAGAACTCCTAAAAATTAAAAATATATACAAGCCAGTTCTCAAGGCATACAGAAAATTGACTGTATTGGTACAAAGACTTCAGTTTATATTCTGAATTTTGTGCATTGACAATCCTAACCATGATGATTACAAAACAGGATTCTGGAATCCTGACTTCTTAAAGCACTGCTCTGTTGATCTAATGCCAACAATTACTTTACCTTCACATAACTGCTCTGGCAGTTTCCATTGCTGTCTGGAATCTGGAAGTTACTGTGGAAGTTCAACTCCAGGTGTTTGCTTTCGTGTGTAATGATGGTCCATGAGCATCTGGTGTTCATGGGAAAGTTTTGAGGCCAATGAGGAGACTTGATCATACCGTTATCTGAATGAATGATTCCACCACACCCTGGAAAAAAATTGCAACAGGCGGGAGAAATGATCAAATATTTCCTGTTGGTGTCAGCTTTGAATGGCTGCTTGCTTCTGTGGCTGCAGGAGTGAGAGAGGAAAGCCCTGACACCCATTCAAATGTCATTTATTCCTCTTCTAAGTACTTTTCCTTCTCCCACCCTTGCAGCAGAAAGGTGGTTGCACTCTAGAGAAGGTCTCTATTTGTACTTCCTCTACTTCACAAGCTCCTTCTCCTTGCCAGTTGGTCCATCTGTATACTCCTAACAATTAGAAGTGGGAATTGCATAAAGGAGAGTAAAGGTCAGCAATACATTAATGAAGAGCTTCTCTCAAGGCTGTGCAGGTTCCTTTCCATACCCCACAGCATGCACGTCATGACTGGCAGCCATTCAGAAAAGCACCATAGGGAAAAAACCTTAATCTAATGCTGAATCCATTTTTTTTTTCTCCCTCTCCAACATGCGAATATTGCAGTTCCACATGTGATTCTACTCAAGCTACATCCGTTTACCCGGGGCAAAACGGTGACTTCTCCAGCACAGGCAGCCCTGTGGATCTCAGCGGGATTATGGAGAGGGCTGAAAAACATGCCTTTAAAAATTGTTAACAGATTCATTTATAAAGGGGAAGAGCTGGTCATGGCTCTGAGGCAGCTCATGTTCTTATACCTAATAAGCTTAGTTAATTTGAAACATACTTGCAAATACCAGACCAAGAATAATTTACTAGGGCTATGCATACACTAGTAGCAACCCATTATTATTTCAGAGACAATGTAGTAAAAGGATGACTAAAGAGCAAAAAAAGGTTTATAACATTCTACTTTCTTTCCTCTTAATTTAAAAATATATATTAGCTTTAAAAAGAAGATTTTAATCTTTGTTCTTCTGTGTTAGAAATGGCAATTTTGTTTAGAAGGGTATGAGGCCAAATTTTGCTCACACATACAGAATGTAAACACAGAGATTCCCAGTGAACAAATGAGAAGAAAGCTGAGGAAAGGAATCCAGGCATAGAAAAAAAAGAAATCTCCTTTCACAGAAAGAACACTGTGAACATTCTGTGTGTATACTAATGTGTATACTACATCATTGAAGAGTGGCCTTCCTTGGACATGAAATCCCAGTGACAACAGGGAAAAATGTCAAAAACCTGCTGAAGTGACTGTGTATATTCATGCAAGCACAGACTATTGATATGTTTAAGAAGACACTCCTTCAACGGACGGTGTGAATACTGTCAGGGCATCAGCATCTGCCGGAAGATCTGCAGCAGATGACACGAGGGAACACATTGTCAGCTCTGTACCGAGGTAGGCAGGCACAATGAATTCTGCCCTGCCACCAGCCAGCACATCCACACTTGCCTTTGGTCACCTCTTGAAGGACAGTATGCAGATGGTGAGATGTCGTTTTGTTGTTTGTTTCTTTGTGGGGTTTTTCTGGTTGGTTGGGGTTTTGAGAGAGATTTATTTGTTTCTTTGTTTTGTGTGGGGTGGGGGTTTTTTTGTTTGTTTGGTTTGGTTTTAATCTAGAGAGATTACAATTTCAAGGGAGGGAATGTACCAATTTGATCTTGCATGTGTACCACATTCAAAAGTGTACCATTATTTCCACTGAAGTGGAAGAGTTTTAGGCTGTCATCTCATGTGTTCTTTGAGAAGATCTGTCTCTCTGTTTTGAAACTGACCTCTTTCTAGTTTTAAGTGTTTAAACCAAATCAAACTGTGAAACAATTATTATTCAAGAAATGAAATTACTCGTAGTCACTGACAATAGATACCACTGCTGGGAGGAAAATGGGCCTGGTGACAATTTACAGACATCAAGAAACTGCCAGTAGGAGGCTCAAAAAGAACAAAATCAGTCCAAATTTGATTTCATTTTGTAAGATCAGACAACCCTGGTTTAATACTTGACTTTTTTAGTGCTGGCTTCTCTCAAGCATGCTGAAGATGCTGGCATGTATTTCTTTTATTCTTTAATGCAAATTTAACTAAAGACAAGGAATACTATTTCTTTTGTGGTTGAAAAGTCTTATATGGGCAGGACACACTGCTATGCTAGACTTGAAAAAAAGTGTTTTTTCTCTTACCTAGAGATTCTGCTGTCCATGTTGCATAAAAGCCACCTCCTTGAACTGAGTGATCAGAGTTAAAGATGACGACTAACTTGCTGGAACCAGACTGAATAGTCCCAGGGGATGTGTTTCCACAATACTTCCCTATGACGGGAGACCCAGGAGAGCCACCATTCAGGATTGTAACCGAGTCCCACTTACAAAGCGAATGATGTTCAACGTGGAAGGCTGTAAAAGTAAGCTACGACACACAAAAGCAACATTCAGGAGCTACCACCAGCCACACCAGCAGAGAGGTTAGAGCAATTACAATCAGATCCCATGGCCATCTTAGCACAATGATTTCTGAGTATGCTCAGAAATCCAACCCTCACTTCACCTGGATGCTTTTCTGCAAGTATTGTCTGGAATCTTGCCACTGTAAGTAACAGCAGCTACTTAGCATGAAGACAGAAATGGAAGAGGAATGCACAGATTCAAAACTGGCATTATTGGGACCTTATCATATGTTTGAAGCTCAGTGTGTGCCTCAAAACTGTCTTCAGTATGCACAGCTGTTGAACCACTTTCCTGTTCTCAAGGCTTCTGGTCATGAAATCTGAAGTTACACATTCAAATACAAGTAGCTATGTAAGCAGAAAGCCTTGGATTTTTTTTTCTTCCTAAGATTTTGAATCAGAATACTTAACAGTTGCTAAAAATAATGCTAGTTTCCATTAAATGTGAGAGAAACAGTTGCATGGTTGGCTCCTGTAGGCCTGGATGCATCACATGAACTGGGCTGTGCAGGCAGCTTCTGACCCCATCTCTCTCCCACACTGATACCATTTGTCCTTGGAGTGATATGCACGTGGGTGGGATTTCCAGCTCAAGGATTTAGGTTGCTGATCCAGTAGACTTCTGGATTTGTTGCTGTTGAAATATTGATGTACACTAATGACTGCCTGGCCCTCTTCCAATAAGTTGTTGTTGTCATTGTTTTGTTTGGGTTTTTTGTTTGTTTGTTTTTGTTTGTTTGCTTTTTTGTGTTTGTTTGCATTGGGTTTTTTTTTTACCAGTTCCAGGATTGGAATCTTTATGGAAAAGTTTAGCAAATACATAGTACCTCTTCCTGTAACTTTTGTGTGTATTAATTTCCAAAATAACTCTGCCTGAGTCAAGGACTAAATACAAATTTAATTCAAATGGTTTAAGTTTGGAACTGTACCAGCAACTGAAACTGGCAGCTTATGCTGGAAAAGGTTAGTCGACCTTCACCTTCACTATTTTTTTAAAATAGAAATTTACTTCCATCTGATTAAGATTAGTTCTGCTTTAAAAAAAGTGGGAATTAAGAAATTTTGTGATTTACCAAAACAATCCTGTATTCCCTGAAGTTAGTACCTAGGCAGTGATCAGAATATCATGCAGCAGAATAATTAGGACTATGGATCTGTATTTCTAAGAAATACCTTTGAAGTTTTAAATAAAGAAAACAGGACAGGGAAATTAGTGAAAGACATTACATATTAAAATCTGCAATGTGTTTTTACAAAATTGCTTTTCAGATATTTTTCTGACCTGAACCACAAATGTTACTGATTGCATCTATTTTCCAAAGGATTAGTCAAATAAATCAGCGAGTGAAGTTTAGCACTGCTTGGTCATAAAGGTGCTTAAACTGGTCTCTCAGCAGTTTGGCTCAAAAAAGTAGCACCTCAGGCAGCCCATTAATAATTGTTGGGAAATAAGAGTAGCATCTCATTGATGTAATTTGTACCAGCAATCATATTATCTTCCAGACTAACCATTAAAAGGCAAAAGTAAGTTCCTAGTGGCTTTTAGCTTTTCTGCAGAGATGAAAAATCTTGTTTATTCTCATCATAGTGAGAATAACCATGCACATCTAATAACGTGAGTTATTTTAGTATCCTAAACACAGAAAATTTAAAGGAGAAGTCAGTGCTATGTTTTGAGGCCAAGCTAGACTAGGATACTTCTGGTTTTCAAAAAGCAGAATCCAGTTTGGTTGTGTTATCTTTATTTCCCCCTCTTTCTTAGGTAAGGCTGATAGGGAATTATTTCATTCCTCCATATTTCTGATGCTCCAAATAGGCTCAAACCTGTTCCTCAAGACTCAGAGGGTACCTCTCACACTGCCAGCTGCACACGCAATCATGGCATTGTGTTACTCACAGTGATTGTGCCACCTTCAGGGGCTTCCAACAACCAGGAGCAATGATTCATGTTGCTGTAAGGCTCTGGGTAGTTAGGACTGGAGATAACTCCACTTTCACCTGACTGTATACCACCACAGGCTGAAGAAAAAGAGTAATATTTTAATACAGTTTCGGAACTCAACACTATAATCAAATGACTGGAACACTATTCAGCTTGTAATAGTGCTAAAACATATTTGAGTTGGACTGATACAGGTAAGAATGAACAATTTATCTGGCAAAATCCAAGTTTTAAAATCTTTGTCATTGAATAGCAAGTAAACAGATGCAATGACCTTAAAACTTTGCATTTATGCTGATACTTAATATAGCTCTGCAAAACTTTTGCCAGCTGACACTTAGAGCTGCCTCTTCCACCTTATCTTCCATTTACTTATCTCAGACTCCTAAGCAAACCAGTGCCCTTCTTGGACCAACACAATCAAGTCAAAAACTTGCTGATGTGTTTAAATAAGCACCAAGGCTAAATCCAGCTCTGACAGGAAGAATAGTTGTGCTGGCATGTGAATGGCAAAGTGGTGTAATTTGCACTGATATGGCTTTTAGTGGATTTCGAAATGAGTGTGAAGGTTCAAGCAGCAGAATTCATTTCAGCCGTGCTAGCACTCTGGAGGCCTATTTGAAGTAAGTCAAACTTGGCTGTTGTTACCTGTTACACCCTTATTCCCAAGAGCAGCCAGCTGCTCTGAGTGTTGCACTGCATTGCAGAAACTGAAATGCGGTTTGGGGAATGGGAACAGTGAGGCAGAAAATAAATCTGAAAGTTCAATTGCTAGCATATGTTTGCTTTAGATGGATATAAATAGTGCAGGCACTGTGTAATTTTTGAGGACCTCTTTGAGGGTTGATCCCATAGTGTGTATTCTCAGCATCACCAAATGAATGGCAACATTCCCCAGAAGTGCCTCAGTCAGCAAGGGCATTTACCTTCAAACATGTAATGGGCCAAGAATCCTTTATCTTCTGTGTTTTCATCGCTTACAAAGTGTACCCAGATCTGGGGGGCAGCTATAACGAGTGGCACAGATGGTGCAGCCTGACCACAAAGTCTGGCTATTAGCTCTCCATCAGCATCCCCTGAAGAAAGAAAAAAGAAAATACACTTTTTGAATCTTAAAAGAGCTACAATAATGTAAAGGAATACACAGGGCAAAAATGCGTGTCATTTTGTTTTGACTGGAAAACAGAGAGAAGTACATATCACAGTTAATTACTGATTATTCGTTTTGGGTGTAGGTAGAGTGCTACAGTTCATTGCTGGGATCATAAATCTCAACAATGAGGAAGTTCTTCCAAAGCCATATTAATGATTCTTTTAATATCTTGGTCTCCTCCTCTCCCCTCTCTGTCCTCCTGCACACTTTCATTTTGTATGACCCATCAGACCTGAAAACACAGGAAGTGCCCCAAAACTGCAGACATTTTGGGGCAGAGCAGCGGGAAGAGGTGGCCCAAGGACCTGATCGCATGGGACCCTAATAAACCTTTGTGTTTGTGACATACTCATTAAAGTCAGTAGGAGTTTTGAGTTTTCTACCATATAGGGATGAGATTCATCCATGAACAAGCTGTCACTGCTGTATTAATAGTGAGCACCTCTTTCCTAGGGAGCTCAATATACCGTTCTCTGTATGGCAAATAAAATGCCAGCATTTATTCAAATCATTGAAACCTAAAAGGAAAGCACAACGCAGGCAGTTGCACGTCTGTGACACTGAATGTTTGCTCATGTTGGTATAAGCTCTTACGCATCACATTGGTAGAAGTATCAGTTTCTGTTTATTACTGATATATTCTCAGCAGAAATAGAGTAAGTGTAATAGTGTTCCTCACAACATCCAGGCAATGCCATTCCTAACTTAGCTTCTCTAATAACACCAGGCTGATGATCTTAAAAGTCTCCATTCAAAAGCAGCACCTTGCTCCGTGCAGAGTGGCAGCCTATTCTTGCGAAGAAGGCAGCAGAGCAGGAGGGACAAATTATGGGCACTTTTCAAAGCTCTTTCACAGTTATTCCAAGTAATGTGGCTGAGTAACTTCAACTTACTGTCATATACAGTGACACAGCCACCATTTGAAATGTCTTGAAGCACAGCGATAAAAGGTACATACAATAAAATTCTATTCACGTAAATTACACAAAGAAATGCTAAAACCTGTCTTGTTAACATGCACTAAAGTAAATTTTTAGCTTTTTCCTTTGATCGTATTGCCTGGAGGCCTGAGGTTCACAATGAAGTAAGAAAAGTGAGAAGTGAAGAGTAACGGGCCAGATATGTTTAATTATTTCTTTCTCTGACTTCTCTTCGTATTATTTCCCAGCTCAGGTGCATACTTGGGAGGGAACTGTTACGCTACACAGCTATGCATGCTTTGGCTCTACACAAGACAAACCAATACTCTATAATGAAGAGCTCTCATTCAAATGAATACAAATGAGGATGTAACAGATTCCTGCTGTCAACCCCCGCAACCTTTCAGAAACGATTACCTGGTAAATTAGAACCTGCTCTCTCTGGGACTCACAGATACAGCCTCTTAGTGAAGAAGACACCTGGAGCTTTCATACTACACTTGGCATTAGCTGAGTGACTTTCATATGACATTTCCAGTTGCTGTTCGTGCAGATAGCTAAAGATGCTCAAATACGCAGAAATATTACTGGTGCATTAATCCTGTGATTGCTTTTATTTTAAATGCTTTAGTCTGTATTTTGTAATGCAGTCTCATGGAAAATACGGATTTAATTTTGGAGAATCATCTTATAGAGTACAAAAGTGGGGTATAAAGTGGGTATGCAGGCCAAAAGGCCTGAATAATTAAAGCATTCTTCACTCCTGCTGTCCCTGGAGATATTTCAGGAGCAGGGAGAGAAAAAGTAAAAAGAAGAGTCTAGTGTGTACTGCAACCACCAAAACAATTAATCCCCCCAAGATACCTATCCAGTTTTCCATTTTCTGGCCTGAAAGAAAGAGTGACCAAATCCATGCATCCATTGCTCTAGCAGTGAAATCCCACTCCCGATCTAGGAGACACTACAACAGTCACTCTCTGTAAATATATATGAACAAGATTTGGTACAAGCATAGTTACCCAACCAGGATCTTGATGAGCTTTATCCATTCTCCTGCCGAACATACAAACCTATTCGTAACTCTAGGTAGTCGTATTTGCAGTCCTGGTGATGTTCCAAGTGGAAATCCTCGAAAGACACATATATGGATGAATTATAGTGGGAGGGGTTTTCAATGGTCCATTCACAGTTCAGGTTACTTGTGTAATTTCTGATGCCATCATAACCAGGAGAAGAGAAATTCCCACCTGCAAGTCCCATCAGGGTTCCACCACAAACTGCAGAAACAAAATATAATTTATTTTAAAACAGTAATAATTCTTGTATGAAGAGAAATCTTGCCCCTGTTTATTCAGATATGCTCATGTCAGCAAGCACATGTGCTGACTAAACCAAAATTTTTCCATCTTCTTCCTATTTTATCATTTACTGCTGTATGCAAGAGAATTCTTGCCTCATGTCCTGGAATTTATTGGTAAGACTTTACAAATATGTGTAAAGCAAAGAAACAACTATTTTGCATGGTATCAAATAAAAAAATTCAGTACCACTGTCAATACAACAAGTATTATTTAACTTTTTGATAAAATCCCATTGCAGCTCCCGTTCAGTGCTGCTCAGCCCCACCTATTACCTAATTCTAGACTCAGGAGAGGATTTTTCTGGAACATACACTCAAGAGCATCACACTCGTGCTACAGTAGGGTGCTTCAGGGGGAGCTGGAAAATTAAGGTCAGAAGACTCGGAGCTGTAGTAATAAGGCTTTGCCAGCTGCCTCCTCTCTGGAGGCTGAGCTTGCAAAACTAGGTTAGCTGCACTTTCACAAGCTACAATAAATTAATTATCCCCCTGAGGAATAAGGAAGCACTTGAATTATTCAATTTGTCTATGGCACTATGCTTTTTATATCTTTTCATGGAATAAGGCCACTTCAGACCATCTCTTACTCAAGACTAAGTACAAGCCAATAAATCGGTAGTGAGAGTAAGGACTGTGATCTGTAACAGAGGTTGTTCTTTCCATTTCAAATTTGACGTAGTCACATGAAGTCCATTACACCTGGACCTTCTCAATTTTTTCAAGTTCTTTCAATTAATCAAAGATATACATCTACTGCCATCCAAAGATGTAAGAGAGAAAAAAAAAGGTACCAAAGATTTGTATCTAAGTAATTTTTTTGACATGTGCCAGTACTTTAAGTATGAAATGAGTCACCGAAGATCAATCACTTAATTTAAAAACACACGTTACCTGCATCTTCACTAGATGTGTATGAGACACTGAAGCCTCTGGTTGCATGGGACATATCCGTCACCAAAATTACTTTCATTGTGTTGCCAGAGGATTTCACCTCAGTGCCTGGATTTACCTCACCACACAGCTTGGCCAGCTGGGGAGAGTTCTGTCTGATGCCATTGTAAACCTGTTGAGTCAAAATAAGCTCTTATGAGATCAAAATACAGTCTCACGAGCATCTCCTGTGTCATTTAACAGTGCTTCACATCTTTGATATCAACACAAGGTTCATTGATGTCCCTCAAAGGAGGTTAGTTCCCAAATCTACTCAAAACCTTGGAACGAACTTCCGTTACCTTGAGTAGATGAGGCTTTGAAGTAAAACATAACAAATACCTTGTATATTTTGGTGAAACACAAGAATATTCTCTCTCTTTTTTTTTAATTTTTAAAAACAGAAACTGAAATAGTTTTATTGGGAAAAAACCTGTATTTTAGCTCAATATTTATATATTCAATCAGTTAGTAATGCCAGCTACTGATCATATTAATTCTATTTGAAATTGTCTTTGTATTTTTGTTAAAGGCAACATCAGCTTTATCAAAATCTCCTCCAACATACTGAGTGCTGGTGGGCATTTTTGATTAATTAAAATGTTTCACTTTTTGATGATCCAGAGGCTTTTTGCTCAGTTTCTTTCATACAGCCTTTAGTCTAGGAGTTAATTTCCTTATTTTTATTACTACATCAGCAGTGCAAGTGAGGCAGAAATGATGTTTCCCACTGAGATTTGGAATATGTTAGTGTTGAAGGCACAAAAGCTGGCAGGACAGATCTTCCTTTAAGAGATCATTACTTCATTAATCGATAAAAAGCCAGCTCCCCAGGGTCTGTCTAAAGCATCTGTGAAGGAAAACGGGAGAAACATCATCTACAAATCACAATGGAGAGCTACTTCTCCCCCTCACTTGTGCACGGGCTGGCTTCTGATCATGCTAAAGTGAATTCCTGTGTTTGCACTGCTAATCTGAACAAATGGGAAACTAAACTAGGTCTCCTATTCTTACAGTTTCATAGAGGAATCACATTTTTGAGGCATTTGTACATCTGATCAGGTCCAGTTCTGTGTGCCAATTTATTTTTCTTTTTTTTTTTTCCCCACTAAACAACAAAAAATCTAAAATAGCCATGATAAAATAACCAATATCTATATTTGTGGGGATGAGGAGGGATGAAGAGGTAAAATTTCCTGAGGTTTCCCTATCTTTCTGTTAGAATATGCAAGGTCCAACCCAGTCATAGCCATTTGTTGCTGTCTCTAGCTTTTTCTCTCTCTCTCCCTCTCCCTTTTTTTTTTTTTTTTTTTTTAATTAACAATAAGTAAAAAGAGCAATAACAACCTCCAAAGTCAAAAGAGACCTGGAACTGACTGGTGGACATTGTGTCCACAGAAAAGAGACATTGAAAGCTTTCAAAAACCCCCAAGCTTTTTTCCATAATTGATAAAGAGCCAATTCCAATGATTTCTTCAAGTCCTTCTCTCTTGGACCATAATTTCAAAACAAGCAGATTAGTTTAGACACCCTACAGAGCTGACTTTCTCTCATTTATCTGTTTTTGCCAATTGAATTATGAATTGTCTTAAAACCACATATAGACCTATAAAACGACATTTCAGCTCTATTACATCAATTAACGCTCCTTAAACGGATTAGGAAGAGAATTTTCTGCCTTCATGCCCAATACTCACAGCCACATAGTCTGATGAGCACCTCCAGTGTTCTTCGGTTTTCATATCATTAAAGGTTAGAGTCACACGTCGGCCTTCTTCCACTATGATCCTCCATTCACACACTCGATTATGTGGGTATAGGTTGGGATAGTTGGGTGAAGTAAATGTTCCAACAGGGGCAGTAAAATCCCCACCACATTCTGAAATACCCAGATATTGGGACACTTCTTAGAGTAAAGCATTCCTTATAGAGTTATGGAAAACAACAACAACAACAACCACCAACAAACAAAACAACAAACAAAAAACAAAACAACAAACAAAACAAAAAACCAACCAAACAAACACCAACACCCCCCCCCAACACATTAATAATGGAAGAAAAAGAGATCCTGAGAGGTCGATCTGATATCCCTATCCTGTCCATACATTTGTCTGAACAGCTAAGTTCCTGTCAGTCTTTATCACTCAGCCATAAATGTAGTTGCGTATTAATTGACCATAGCAGATCCCTTTATTCTAATTATTAATATTCCCTTCTCTGAATGGCTTGTGCCAGGCTTCAGAAGCCTGAGTGACTCACAGACTTTGATATGAAGTGATACAAGCCTCTCACTGTGGCAGAACTGAGACTTTTCTGCCTTTCAAATAACTGGGCAGAGCTACACAGAATGAGCAGGGTCTTAGAGTGGGTAATGATGAAGGATGTGTTTTTCCTCTGTTGGTTAACAGAGACAGAGAAAAAGCTTTCAGGGATTTTAACCAACACTTTTTCGGTACAGTTATTTTGTGTTTTTCCTATCTTTATTATGAAAATCAAATTGTGTTCTGAGTAAAGAACACTAAAGGTCTTGGGTACAGAGTGCCTTTTTCTTCTGAGACTAATGGTATAAATTTGCCATGTTACACTTTGTTTCCTTTTAAAGTACAGATATATAATTTAATGGAGTGCAGTGGGTGACTTACTCCCTTTCCTCACCCTCACAGACTCCTGCAGAATAATGTGATCTGTGTCTCTACCTGCACCTGCATTAAATTTTTGCTAATAGAGTTTCTCTTCTATGGTTGCATAACAGGGTCTTGGAAGTAGAATAACATTATTTTGGAGTTTGTTTTCCCCTCTGTTATTTTATTGCAAAAGCAAACATGACAAATAAGGAACCTTTCAGATGAGCATTTAAATTAGCTGGAAGGAGTTAAGAAGGGTTGACACAAGATTTTTCAGGAGCACCACCACAAAGAATTTCTGAAAAAGTAGCCATATTTTGGCAGGACAAACATTGCATGGACACTAAAGAATGTGGAAGAGAAGTGTAAAATGGGAATAGGTCTTTGTCCTTAGTCCTCATCAGAGCAGCCCTTTGAAGTCATTGTGCTCAGGACAAGAGGCAATGGGCATGGTCTGAAATGCATGAAATTCCATCTGAACATATGAAAACACCTTTCACTGTGAGGGCTGATTAACACTGGAATAGGTTGTCCAGAGAGGTTTGGGAGTTTCTGTCCCTGGAGACGTTCAAAACCTGACTGGCCCCAGTCCTGGGCAACTTCTACTACCTGACCCTGCTTGAGCAGGGGGTTGGACTAGCTCACCTCCAGAGGTGCCTTCCAACCTCAGTGGCTCTGTATTTCTGTGATTCTGCTTAAAACCTATTGGATAAAAACTATTTGGTTTGGGGAGATTTAAGCATATCGCTCACCTCAGAGGGACAGAATAACACAAAGGAAAATCACAGCATTTATTTAGCTTCTGCCTTAGGCATGTGGGAAGGGTACATTAGGACATCCCTGGACTGATTGCTGGAGAGGAAAGGTATAGAAGAGTATGCTTCATTGTGTGAGATCTACCATTGTCAGCAACATCCATTACAGAGAGAGACTGTTTGCCTCTCACAGTTTCAGCTCAGCTAAGTAGTGATCGGAGAGTTCTAGTCATACTTCCCTGAGTTTAAATTTAAGAGCAAATTCACACCACTCCAAGAATAATTGATTTAAAAATACGTGCTGTATTAGTGTGGTTTTAGTCTGTGGTATATGTTGCTTCCCTGAAAGTAACTTTCAGCCTTACAAATCCAACCTTCGGTACTGGAATCGAAGCGCAGTCTGAATCCTCGGGCATTGACTGATCCATCAGTGACAAACTTGACATAAGCAAAACTGTCAGAGGTGTCCACAGCATCAGGGAGGGTGTTACCACAGTATCTGCCCAACAAATTTCCTGAAAAAATCAAATACGGAAAGACAATTTTATATCCATGTATTATTTACATTTATGTTGAAGTATCACTTTCCAATTTAACTGGGCAGGCAGGAGTAAACTAGTAAAATCAAGTTATTGCTGGGAAATGGAAGGGTTTTGTTTGCCTTTGCTTCAGCAAGCAAGGCAAACAGAAGCAAATACCATGTATTGAAAAGGCTCGCTGTGTACCCAAAGGGAAATGCTTTCAGGAGCCTGTGGTAAGGTTTCATAGTAGTACTGGGGAAGGGAAGACAAACACTGAAATAATTCTCAGACCAGAAGCATTGTATTCTCGGATCTCCACAAAGTCATTTGTGCACTCAGAGGAGTTTTGAATATCTAGGCCTTCTAGCCTGATGGTAAGATAGTGGCCCCTGGGGCCCTGCAGAAACCATTCGCACAGCAGGTTGTCTTGATAGTGAAGCTCAGGATACCCCGTGCTTTCAATGATGCCAGTTTGTCCTGTCACTGTCCCACCACAGGGAGCTGCAAAAGGAAGAAGAACATTGCTTGCTTGACTGAAGGCCCTTGGAGCAATGACCTTTCTCCTAACAAGGCTTAAAGCTATAACACAACTGACTTGTTCTCTAACTATGGTAATAAAACAGGAATTGCCTTCCACTTAAAAATACTCCACATTCTCCTCCTAATTCAACCAGTCCTAGTTTGTTATGGATTTGGTTTTCTGTTTTGTTTTTGTTTCTTTTTTTTTTTTTTTTCTCCACACACCCCCTTCCATTGCAAGCATCCTTTCCTCTCTGTCATCTCTCTTATTAGTTTGGATAAACTCACAGATTTCAGGGTCTATATGTAACCTCTACTCATGCCCATATTTACCAGAAAATCTGGGAAAGCCATATCAGATAATTATAAGTAAATTTAGTTTGCTAAATGTGGATGTAATTTTTTTGTAGCTGACTGAAGTTGACTGCTTGTTTGGGCCTACAGCTATGGTTCAGACTCCTCTCTCCTGCAGTCCCTTCCTGTTCACATTCCACTCCTTGTGATGCCTTGGTAAGGGATGACTGCACAGTTAGGGAAGCAGCTATTTATTTTTAATTTTTTCTCTCTGAAAACTCATTTCTCTGTGGTACCTGCAAACATTAGTTCATAACACTAAGGCCTACAGCAAAAAATATTCCCAGGTGGAATTTATTGGCTTTTACAGTGTATTCTGTGTGTCTGCCTGTTACAATCTTTCTGTGGCAATAACGGTTCTGTTCGTATGGTCTGCTCTTCTGAGTGATCACTGTTTTGTTGCAGGGTGACTGGAATACACCTGAGAGACTCTAAATCTGTTATGGATAAATATAATTCTGTCTTCATATACTAACAACGTTTTCTTGCAAGTTGCTTCACTTTTCCCATTCAGAAGTATAATAGCACACTATATTGACTTAAGTGTTTGAGATCGAACACAATCACCAAGATTCCATTTAAAGCAATATAGTCCACTACTTTGCCTTTGAGTCCTAGACTTTCCTGCATGAGTGATACTAACATAACAGCTGCTATTCTTTCAGGATTATTAACATTATCAAAACAAAAAAGAGCATATTTCCAAATCTGATTAAAGACTATTCTTTATTTAATTTTAACACTTTGCCAGTGCTTTCTAATCCTGTTTTTGCAGCTTGAGAGCAAATAATTTTGAAGTATTTCTTTTCCCAGCTGACAAATAATGGTTCTCACTGTTCATTCCTTTTTCAGCCCATTGTTGTAATGCCCATTTGTCTAACAGCATTGTTAGCATAGATGGATTTACATTTACATAGAGAAGCTCCTAATTTGTTCTTCTCCTACCAACTCTCAGCTGACCTTTGCATTCCCCTTCAGGATGCTTCTCAGGAAAGTGACACTATTTTTTTATGCTGAAAATCAAATCATGTTACATGACTTTATCCATGTTGACCTTTTTTCTACTGGCCCTTTGATAATTTGGCAAGAGGTTATCCAGTCTCTGTTTCCACTGCTGCAGACCTGTGAGCTCTTTCCTGTTCCTATTTCAATAATTTTCATCTCTTGCTAGATGCAGAACATGCTGATGTTAACCTATATGATGATTCCAATGCCTTAGCTCTAACATTAGTTGAAAGAGGTACATATCTGTCAGTCCACCTCATAGACATGATTTAAGCCCCATTACAAAAGCCTGACACTTGAGACCAAAATATTCTCTAAAATCAGATCAATTGATAAATGCAAACATTACCAATGGAGTATTTAGCATTGAATCCTATGTGTGTGGCATTGCTCTCAGACCTGAACCTCAGGTACATGGCAACTCCTGACGATCTCTGTGAGCCTGGCATCACACCTCCACACAGCTTGGCAATGATAGGGGCAGTGGAGTCGGCACCGTTGCGTAGCTCTAGGTAACTGGAAGTGCAGCTGGGGAGGAGAGAATTTTCTATTCAGTGTATGGCAGTAATGGTTTGAAATAATTTCAGTATGTGCACAAAGCTATGAAGCTGTAGTGAATTAGATCAGTTCCTATGTGATATTACCAGGACAGAATCAACAAGTTCATAATTAATGACAGTTATGTAATATTTGAATCAAGAAACATTGAGAAAGATTCATCCCAAGCCCGGACAATAATCTGGCAGAAGCAAGTCCTGGGGAGGGCTGTGAATGGCACTAATAAGTAGTTGTGATCATCATTAACATATTTTTTCTGGCAGTATTCAGATTCAGCAGATATTCCCTATTAAGTCCCATTGATGACTGTTGAATTAAGGAATAGATATAAGACAGATGAAGTGAATAAAAATTCATATCTGGGGGCTTACTTAGGTGGGCATAGAAAGACCCAAAATATCTTAACTAACAGTTTTGTCTTCAGAATGGTGCAGTGTCCTGGGAAGCCAGACAGAAAAGGCACTTCTGGGATTCTCCATCCTGTATCATTTTTTCTGGACATGGTCTCACAGGTGAGGCTCACCTTTGCTGTGTAGAGGTGCAGTCCCAAATCGATTAAGTTATATCAGCTGGAATCAGGTCTCATTTTATGATTCAGGCAGGGGGTGCAAAACAGGTAGACCCATTGCAAATCAGGGCACAGGCAACGGAAGAGGGAGACAAATTGTGGTGTCAGTAGGCCATTGGATTTAAAAGCACCTGAGAGTCAAAAGGACTGAAAATCTGAATATGAAAGGACTAGAGGGCACAGATTTCACAGAAAGCACCATTCTACCATGGATGCTTCCTCTCTGCCTGTTATTATATATTAATTTCTGTCAGGCACTGCAAAGTCCTAGGAATGTATACCTGTGGCCTGATAGCTTCAGTGATCTCTCTCAAAAATTTCCTAACCACTTTAACTGTAAATCTGGAAGTGCACTCTGGGAGGAGTTAGAGAAAGTAACAGGGAAAGAAGAATCAGAATGGAGTCTCTGAAGAAACACAGGCAAAATAACATGAATGTATACTTTGCTGAAGGTTCAATGTAAAACTGATCTTCAAATTGCAGCTCTACTGCATGTCCATTAGGAGCAGTTATGGTCCAGACACAGTCAGCATGCAGGGGATAATTGCTTGGATAGTTGGGGGAAGAAGTATATCCACTGGGGTTGAAAGCATCAATGTAAATATTCCCTCCACAAGCTGGGAAAGAAGAGATCACCAATAAAACACCAACATGTTAAGGAAATGGGTGAGGCATCAAAAATATGAGTTATCACTGTATTCCAACACAATTTCCTTTCATTGTCATATAATTACATTAAAGCCAAATGCATTTTACTGCTTACTGTGGGAAAACATTATAATGCAGTAGGACCTTATGTTCCTGTGCTCCTGCTTACTTAGCCCTCCTCATTTCCAAATGTTCAGGGCTATGGATTAAACTGCTACTAGTTCTTCCTTGGATTGCTTCTAAACTAAGCAGGAAACTTATTTCTTGTTCCTACCCCAGTTCCCAAGAGCTAGAAAGCCTACAAGTCAGATGCATCAATGCTTCTGTGAATCCTTCCCCACTTCTGCTTTCCAAAAGTTGAAATGTCTGTTTGAGGTAATAATGAATGTGTGAGGAATACCAGTCAGAGCAAATATAAGGATTTGTTCAGGTCCAGGTAGAATAATCCTATAAAAATATCTTTATTTTCACCAGAACCTTTCTGTGAAAAACCCCAACTATGTCCTAGCAATACTGGTTTAACATGGAATTTTAGTCAAGTTTTATAAATTGAAGTGATAGAAATACTATGGTACGGCTTCAGCCATTCTCTTCACGAATCCTCTACAGTAATGCTAAGAATGATTCTTTGTGGCAGAAGGTAAAATTAGACAGAAAATAAGCACTTAAAAATTTGAGTAGGTTGACAGGTTGCCTTAGTTGTGTTTAGTTACACTGTTTAACAGGTCTCCTGTTGTCCCAAGTGGCGTGTGTCATGAATACAGTGGAATAACTGCAAATGCCAAGTCCCTCATTTACCCTTGGGGCCTGAGTCTCCATTTTTTTCATTCTGTCAAAGAATGTTCTCTCTGGCAGGGAATGTTATTTTTGTAGCTGAGCTTAAGACTTGTGAGAAATTTTATCGCCTTTCTAGACACACCAGCCTAAATCATTCCTGACATCATTTAGCACTTGCACTGGGTAGTACATGCTCAAAATAACATTCTCGTTTCCAGGTTTTATTTCCTTTCCTGTATGAATTTTGAACATCTCTTCCTAACTTCCTTGCTTCTTCCCTGCTAAAGGGTTCCCCACAAGTTTCTTTTGTTTTGGTTTGTTTTTTTTTTTTAACTTGAACATCTCCAGGTTCCATGACCTGGAGCCAGCTCTCTTTAAAAGGAGAAATTTGAGAGTAGGATGAGAAGTCATGCACTGAAGAAGGAAACGGGACATTTTTACAGGCATCTGATTTTACCAGGGCTGGGACTTATAACAAGAACCTCCTGTAAGAGGACAAACTCTGAGTTATATCCATTGAGTTGCAGAATTTAGGTTTCTTTCCTAGACTTACCTAGACTCTTAGCCTCGTATTCCAGCTTGAACCCTTGACCCTCATTCCTGCTGTCAGAAATGAAGTGGACAAACAGCTGATTGTCTGTGGTGTACATGGTGGAGACAGGGCTGCTTCCACAAAACCGTCCATTCCCTCTTCTGGACACCAAGGGTGGGGCAGCATTATCTAACCCATTCTTCAGCTAGAGGAAGAGAAATTGCTAATGTCACTCAAGCGAACATCTCTGGAATGTAAACTCTGAGCACACACCATCTTAATGCTTCCAGCCATGGAGGAAAATAATAATCTCGTGATTAATTCATGCACAGCAATAAATAAGAGAGTGACAGAAATAATCTCTGTGGTATTTCTCTTTGGTGTTTCTAGCCCCTGAAAACCTGGGCTGCCTTTCTGACACTGAAATCTGTAAGATTCAGTAGCTTTAATAGCTTTGAGGATTTGCTGACCCAGCCAATAACCTCACCTCTACATAATCTCCACGGCTGCAGGAAGTATCTTCACTGTTAATCTGGAAAGGCTGTTCAAAATGGACAGCAATGACAAATCCAGAGGTTACCACTACACGCCAGGAACAATTCAGATTAGGAGCATAGTCTTGAGGATAGTTGGGGGATGTTATCACACCCCTGCTTGTGTGCAAATAGCCTCCGCAACCTAAGAAAAAAAGAGTTGAAGCAAAGAAAAAAAAAATTAGCATCGACTGTTCACACATTAATTTAGAGAAAAAACCTCTCTCCTAAAAGGAAGATGTGACAGGTAAAAGCAAATGTTGAAGCAAGTGTATGAAGAGTTGAGGGGTACAGAGCAATGCACACAATGAATGATCTCCCAGATAGAGGCTAGCAGATTGCAAGATGACGCACACTGAACAGTTTGGCAGTGAGACTCACTTCTCAGAGTTAACAGACGAGTGAGCAGGCAGCTGTGCCAAGGACTTCCCATGGCACCAGCATATTGTCACCCTGAGTACATTGCTTCTGGCCATGGACCAAACCACTGTCACCTCCTCAAGCTGCCAGTCAGAAAAACTTGCCCTGGCTGCCTATTGTTATCGTAACACCTTCCTTGGTGCCTCAACTCATTCAGTAATCTGCTGTCATCCCCGGGTGTATGTGGGAGGAGTGCCACTGGAAGCTGCTGACATTCCTGCTGGAACTTACAGAGCTTCCTGCATCCGTCTCTCAGTTTTGTGTCTATGCTTTGAGTCATTTATTTTCCTCTCTTAGTTGGGCATTCTTTCGCTCTTCAGCTGAGCTGTTATAAATTTAGGCATACACTTTTCTTACTTCTGGAAAGTGACTGGTCTGATTGAATCACACTTTGTTGTATTATATTGCTGGGAAGATAGCAAATTTTACTTTTGCAGAGTCAGACATTTCTTAATGTGTATTCATGAGATGTGAATAATTAGTCTGTGTGATTAAATAGATAGATGGTGGACAGCTGTTAAAAATGCCAGAGCCTTTTCTTTCCTTACCCTATTGTTAGCATCAAGGCAGACATTTATCTGGGAGAGAGGAGAAACAAATCTTACTTTTGTGATAAGAGGCATTAAACCCAGCTCCGGTGACACTTGCATCTGACATGAAGTGGATGAACATTGCCTCTCCAGTTGATCTTATTGGCCCAGGAGGTTCTCGTCCACACAGAATGGCCAGCACTGGAGAAAGACTAGTGTCTCCTGAGATCAAAAGAAGATATATTAGTGTTAAAACCAAATCCGTTCACATCTGCTTGTTGTTTGCTGTGGCTCATACTTTCAGGCATGTGCTTTTGAAGATCTTTAACCTCTTATAGATTGAGAAATATTTTTATAGACCACCAAATATTTTGCTAGACTTTGCTAGTTTTATTTTATCTAGCACAATGTCTCAGCATAGAGGAAGAATACCTATTTAGAACATGTTCCCATTGCTTTCTAGATTGCTTAAGTTCAATGGACATGAGAATTCCAGGTGCTGGGACCTTGGGAATCTATTGCATGATGTCAGAGCAGGGTAAGTTTGGCTTCTCACCATCTCGGATAATAAGTTTGTCATAGTTGCATGAGCTGTGAGATTCTATGTCTAGGGCCAGGACACTGAACTCCACAGTGGATCCAGGAGCTCTGATAAGCCACACACAGTCAGCAAAATTTTTGTAATTCATGGGCCAGCCCGGTGAGAAGAGGAGTGAAGGTGTTTCTTCAGCTGTTGCAGTCCCTCCGCATGCACCTGTCACACACAAGAGGACAAAAATGAAAGCATCTTCTTTTTAAACTGAACACTCCCCTCATATAATTTAAGATGACAGTCCTATAATTAAGCACAATGGGGACACAGTGATGATGTGTGTAGTCACAGGAATGTGTTTCTTCAAGCATTGCTTCAGTTTGAACTGGGAGTGAAAAAACTGAAAATCTTGACTTATAAGGATGTTCTTGTGCTACCTGGTACAGCAATGATGTGACCTGTTTCACCACGAGAAATATCTAGCAAAAGATCTAAGAGCATCTACCACAGTTTAACACAGGTTGCAAATCAGAAAGGAATGGTGCATACATGATGAATTTTAGACTCTCTTGAAACTGAAGTACTTATCTTTCTCCACTGCTGATGTCCCAGCTATGTTTAGACCAAGGTGGAGTCTTTGCTGGGATCTCTAGTGGCTCAGTGCTCTCCCAGCACATAAACCCATTACATAGTGCCACGGTCCTGCAAAGCCCCAGGGATCCTTAGTCCCTCCCTCCCCAGAAATCTGCCTTCAGATTTAAAAAGAAGACATTGCACTATGTCCTATTAGTCTTAACTTTCTGTTGTCAAACTTGCTCAGAGTAAATCAATGGTACAAGAAGAATATTCTCTCTCCTTCCACGAGAGATCTGTCAGAGGTACCTGGTCATACAGAGCATATTCTCTTTATTTACGTATATGAGATGCATTATAGTGAAAGGTTTCATATCACAATGGCCAGTGATTTAAGAATTGTCTTTCAAGAGGGATACTTTTTCATGAAAACATGTAAAGTGTTTAGCTTTCCTGAAACAACTGTGTAATGAAAAACGCCCTTCTGTCAACATGCTTATTTTTAGCACACTGTAAAAAAGTATATCTGAGTGCCCCTATAAATTGTTCTAAAAAGGTATTAAAATGATTAATTAAAATGTCAATGAAACCTTTCCCTCCATTAATAGCCAGGGCTTTCTCTTGTGGGGAAGTTGGTTTGGAGTTCTTAAGTAAAGCTCAGTATATCACTGGCTATAACACTTTTAACTGCGTAGCCCACTGAAAACCCACCTGTAGCAATGGTGTGTGTATCAGCAGAAGCATCCGCTGCGTTCCACTCCAACAGAAAGCCTTGTCCACTCACAGTCGAATCTGACTGGAACTGGATTGTCATCGAGCTGCCAGAGGATGCAAAAGAAGCAGGGTCTGCACCACAGTACGTTGCGATAGGACGAGAATGAATGGCGGGGCCATCATAAACCTGTAGAGAAGGAGAACGGTGCAGTTCCTCACACAGGCAGATTTTCATCAACCCCACACTCAGCAAGTTTCCAAGGAGAAAATTACCCTCCTTAAACAAGTGAGGAATCTTTCAGCAAATCCCAGTTAGAGAGAAACCTCTCTTACAAAAAAAATGGAACAAAATCTCCATTTGCATTATTTACTGTTAATTGTGAAGCTTTCACAGAAGAAGGATCTGAACAGAAGCCATCAAATTCAGGAATGCATGATGAGGAACAAAAAACAATAATCTGTAGGAAAAAAAAGGCATTATTTTTTCTTTTATTCCCTTTTCCCCTCTGAGGAACACATATATTTTGAATTCTATCAAATAAATATACAATAATATTTTTTTTCATTTTATGTGTTTCAGAGCCACATTCTCGGCTGGTTAAAAGATGCTTCTCTTTTGCCGCCTTTTAAACCTATTTCCCTCCAGTAAAAAATGTCCAGTGGAGAATGCTAGGAAATATTAAATAAACATTAACATTACATTGAAGATCTGAGGCAGGTTAAAGGTCAGGCTGATTCACATCCGCCGAATGTCTAGCTGATTTAAGAAACTCATTTCTCTTCCAGAGCGACAAACAAAGAAAGGCAGGCTGAGTTAGAAGAAAGAAGTTGCTGTTAAAATATGACATGAAATGAAGGAAAATTTTCTTTTTATTTTTTTTAACTAATACTAAATTTGGATATCAGTGAATTAATAATGAATTGAATATACTGAATATATTGAATTAGTATTAACTTTCTCTTTCCCAAAGATGAAAGAAAAGGATAATTAGTGAATCAGCTGGTTAAAAAAAAAAAGAAAAAAATATATTTACCCTAGTTAAATAAGTAGTTATGCTTAGCTACATTCAGAAAGAAGTTGTTGCCTCTATTGCTCAATTTTCCTTAGCATCATGTGTGCTGTATTTTTAAGCCTGGTAAAAAGTCTAGGCTGTATTACAGGAGGGTACAGAAAAAAACAATCAAACCAGAAGAAGGGGGGATCTTCTTACTGCCGACAGCAAATGATTGATCCAGTGAGCAAAGAAGGTGCAAGTAAAAGATTGTTCCTTGTAGGATTTTAAAATAACCTTATTTTCAGAGGTACTGGGATGTTATTATCACTGTCATCCTCAACTGAACCAGCACAGAGCAAAGTTCAGCCTGGTATCTGACCTGAAATTCTTGGATTTGAAAATTCAGGATTGTACCATTGTGGACTTATTTTTAATAAGTTTCAAACTTACAGATTGGAAACATCTGTTAGGGAGCCAAAAAGCATGTAACCCTTCCTATAGCTAATAATCATCGAAAAGCTGACATAACAAAAAGAATAAGCCACACCGGATCCTTGGAAATACTTCCCAATCCTCTTGTAGGTTTCTGTATTAATCATTTTTATCAAAGTTAATTTAAATAAAACAACTTCTCAAAATTAAATCACCTTTAGCTTGTCATAACGGCATCTGTAATGATTTTCGATATCCATCTGCAGGATACGGCCATGGATAACTTGTGAGGCATTAACACTTATTCGCCACTGGTAATTGGAATTGTGAGGGTAACTTCTGGGCCACTGTGGTGAAGCTATTTGTCCTCCGTTTCCCACAATGTCATTTCCATACACTGAAAAACAGGAGAGAGACAACTAATGCCTCTTATTCACACAGATTAAAAGAAGCATTGGGGCCCAGCCAGGAATACAGCTTTCATTTCAGCCCATCTGACTTAATGTACTTAAGACTAGACAGCGCTGTGAGGCACAGACTTGTGTCTCAGACAGTCCTAGGATGCACATCTGATTGTTTTCTTGTTGTGAGAGATGCAGCGTGCCTTTATCTGAAGAAAATTACCCATTTGAGATGTGTGGTTCTATATGTAGGAGAGGTGGAAGATGTCACATCTGAATTCCCCCTTGACTTCGCCTATTTCATGTTCATGTCTTCACAAGAAGCATTAAATAATAAAATTATTTTTTTAAGTGCCTTTGTGTGTTCTGGTGAAAAATGGTTCTGATTTGATTGAGCTCTAAACTACTGATAATTCCTTTTGAAAAAGAGTAGTAAAAATCTCAAAGTAAGGAAAACTATTAGAAGTTTAGCTTGTATAATCAGAATGGATGTGGATGTTTAGCTTCAGCAGCCTGTTCATGCAGCAAGTCAGACTGATGTTTGCAATGGTCCCTTGAAATTTTAGATCTATAAACTGGCATCATTTCCTTTTCTTCCAATTCTGCTCTCAGGTTAATGCCATCTAGATCCAATCCAGAAGATGGGTACTGTTGTACTCAAAAAGCAAAATGGAAAGCTAGGAAATACATGCTTTTTTTTCTTAATTTATCAATTGCCTAATAAATGACAATATGGTCTTTAAATACTCAAAGACATATGGTCAGATATTCTTAACTCTAACAGGCAACTGGTAAACTTGGGTTGCCACAGAAGTTTTTAGTAGACAGGTCTTCTATCTTCACAGCTCAATACTGCTAAAGGAAGAATCTGAAAATCAGGTGATAAACTGTTAGAAAACAGTCAATGAATTAGAGGATATTTTATTTTCTGTAATCCATGCAATTTTTTCTTTCTGGAAGGATAATGGGATCGATTTGAAAAAAAATATTGTCTGTTACAATAATTCAAAAAGATAGAATGTCTGGTGTAATTCTGATTAAATTATACTTAATATACTTACATACATGAGTTCTGTTCAGACATGTTTTAAAGCATCCTTTTACATTCAGCAGATATTTTACAAAACACTTTTAAGTGAATGCACAGCGTTGCTGACATCAAGCATTTTCTAATAGATTTTACAGGGCAAAATGCTCACTTTTTCCAATAATTTTGGAGGTGTTATGAAAGAACAATAGTTTCCAACCAAATAACTTTTACTTACAGTGAGAGAATGTGGCCCTGAAGCCAACAGCAGTGCCTGAGCTGTCTGAGACGAATTTGACCCACAGGATGTGTCCAACAGTAGATGTATAATTTGAAGGCAAGGAGTTCCCGCAGAATCGTCCTGCCAGCACACCTGTATTGTTCCCTTCACGAATCTCCAGGTAATCTTTGGTGCAGCCACTACTATCTTCCAGCTGAAACGCTCTGTTTCAATAGCAGTAGAAGAGCATTAACAGGCATATGACTGGCACCTACTTCAGAGTTTGCCCTGCAAGGCCACAAATCCCCTTGTAGCTGGATTTCCATCACCACAGTTCAGAAGAAGGCAGCAACAAAACCCTCCAGAACTCAGAAGTCACTGCTCATCACCTGGCAGTGCTGCTCATACAGGGCTCTTTCCTTTCAATCCCCTTATTTCATGACAGAGCTTCAGTTTACAAAGTTATAGTTTTTAAAGGGTTGTAATATTTCTTGGTTCTCCAACAACAACCATGAAAGACAGAAAGCCCCTAATACGTAAACCAGATTTTTTAATATAAGTCTAGGTCAGACTATTTAGTAGGTGCACATCTATTGAGCGCAGAGAATACTTTTAGCGTTACAAATCAGTTTGCAGCCCTTTTATATCTGTACTACTTCAGTACACTCTCTGGTAAGAAAACAATTTCCAGAGGCGTAGATTCATTTCTAGTTAACGCCTCAGAGCTCAGAAATCCCTTAGCAGTTTCTCCAGAATTACAAAATACTACTACATCTCTGGACTCTAAATAGCCAGGTGCACACAAAATAATAATGAGGATTCCTATGAACTCTTCTAAACCAAATTTTACCTTAGAAAAGGAATGAGATTTAGTAATCAAATTATAAATTCTGAATTATTGCACCAAAACCCATTATGTTTTAAGTGATGTGCTTTGATTCAACGCAATATATTTTTCAGAAGCAGGCTATAAATATATAGTAAAGATTCCAGAGAGTGCCTCTTATAAGCAATGTCACAAATATTTATATTTTCTGATTTTCTGGTAACAACTCCTCCTCTTCAGTCCTGAATATAGCCATATGTGTTCAGTGCACACGTGATGTGAAATTGTTCCAATCACTCATCTGGATATATTCAGATTAATTTAAAGCTAACCTTCAGATTGCAAGACAAGCATTTCTGTTCTGACTGAGCTGAAGAAAATGAATACCTCATGCCAACAAAACTTTATAAACCTCCAATATTAAATTAAATAAAATAAATACTGCTTTCTAACACAATTACTCCATGATTCCCAATATTTTCAGCTTGCCTTTCAGCTGTGTGTAACTGAAGAAAAAGAGTTTACATCTACTCAGTGTCACTTTATATAACTGAATTATTTATTCTGCTGATAGTTTCTGCTTCACACTAGGTTTCTGTTTTGCTTCTGGGAAGTTGTTATTCATTATTTTGTAGCAAATACTTTGAAAAATGTGTTCAGGCTGTAGTTCTTTTTCTCTGCTTCAGTGAGTAAAGGAGGAATAGAATATCCTTTTTATTGAGTTAATGAATCATTATGTGCCTAACAAATTGTACCTTATGTGGTCAGCATGTTACTGGGCAAATTTTCCTTACATCCTGATTAACTGTAAATGCAGGTTTCAGAATTGCTTTTCTTTTCTTGCTAATTCTTGATAAACTTTGCAAAGGGTTGGTGTTCTCTTTCTTGGCAGCAGCCACTGTTCGATTCCAGGAAACTGAGAGGATCAGAAACCCACATCATTGTTAAAGAACAACCAAACGACCCTGGTAAAGGACTCCACATTGTTCTGTGGATCATGCATGACTTTCCTGTCAGAAGTCTTCAAAGAAAAGTTAATTTGCTGAAGGGAAAAGAAAATGCCTTCAAATACTCTCCTAGGCCCTGTTGTACCTCCACTGCTGTAACTGTTGGAGAAATTTTGGAGACTTTAACATCAATTCTAACCTTACAATCTGTGGAGTATCTGATCCCTTTATACTACTCAGCTGTGTAATAAATACTACAATGAATCTGCTAGTAAGGAAATAGTAGGAATTTCCTTTGTAAAAAAAAGGCAGAGCAATGCTAAATTTCCTTTTCTTGTTTATAAGTGAGTGAAAACTGGCTTCTTCAGCATCCCATGTTGCTCAAACAATAAAGCACCTATTTATGTAATGCTGTATATGCCTTAATAGAAGCAATGACTAAGACAGGAGAGCACTGATTGCAAGCCGCCACTAACCACTGCTGTGTTCTCTTTCCAAGTTATTATAATAACATACTTCAGCTTTATCATCTGGTAATTACATTTCCTAATAAGCACAGACCATCCTTCTCTCAGGTCTGTTAAGGGATGAGTAATAACCCCTGGTGATGCATTTACATGAAGGACAGCTGGAGCCGGTTGCCAGGGGAGCTAAGAATCATCCAGACACACTCGGTGTTGAGCGGATAAGGCTCGGGATAGCCAGGGCTGTTGAAAGCTCCTCTGTCCACGTGGAAAGTACCCCCGCAGGCTGCAACAAGAAGGAGACAGCAGAGGCTTGAGAAGGGTGACATGAAAAAAAACCTTGGCAGAGCCAGAGCATTTGCTAATGAAGAGAGCATTTCTCCTTGTCTACTTGTTCTTTAGCTTGTTGATATACTTGCTGAGACCTTGGCCAAAAAAGAGGAAGGGCAATAGGAGAAGTTTAAAGAGGGAATGTCAGAGAGACAGAGATACAGGATCTGTTCTTTTTCTTAAAAGTTGGAGGCATAAGGTAGCAACACCTGTCACATAGACTTACATGATGATGATGCAACATAGGTGGCATGGAAGCCTCTGGCATTAATGTTGTTGTTGGAGATGAAGTTCACCACCAAGGAATTACCAAAAGAAGTGACAGGATGTGGTATAGCAGTGCCACAGTAACGGCCTGAAAGAGAGCAAGCCAGAGAGAAAAGAAGGGGTGTTAAGCAGGTAATTGCTATTGCTGATTTGGTGTTAATGCCTAACAGCAACCAGGAGTAACATTTCTTGCAACAACTGCAGTTGTCAATTCAATCTACATAAGAATGAAATACTCAGTTTCATTAGCACAGAACTCAACTCTAGTGGCAACTTTTTTTTAACAGAGGAAGAACCTCCTGCACTCCAGACACCCTAGTCACTGGCTATTCTGTCATTGAGCTCCTTTGTGTTCACTCTATCCATAAATTACAGCCTAATTGGAAAAAAAAAAAAAAATCCCATAAAATATATCTGACAGTAGTTTCCATTTCACTCAATTGGTTTCTGATGAAAAAAAACAAGTGACGAATAACAGACCAGTTCTCATGTAATGGATTGTAACGTGGGGATTAGGAATATGAATCATGATCTAGCAGAAAGGCATCTGACAGCAAAAACAAAGATAGCAGCTAGTAACCTGGTCCTCTTGTCAAGTGAAAGCCAAGTAGGAGACCAAAAAAATGAATTCTGCTCTTAGTTACGAACCATTTAAACTGAGTACAGTCCACTCCTGCCAAGAGAGCATATACAAAAGTAGAATAAGGGAGAGCATAATCAGGCACAGATATTCTGAATTTCCCAGAAAAGAATTTGAGGCAACTCTGGGGATGTGAGGGGAGTCAGGACCACCCTGTGGCCAAAGCTCTCTCATGGCTTCCTGGCAGTTTAAACACTGAATTTTGCTGCTCCAGACTGCTCCTGCCACTTCAAGTTGATGGCTGTGGACAGAGATGTTGGGAGAAAGCTGTAGAAAATTCTGGAACAAGCAGAAAATCAGGCTTTTCAGGCCTTGAGGAAAAATCTATTTTCTCCTCCCAGAAATCTGAAGCTTTCTTCACCTATGTTTAGTGTGGACTCTACTTATGAGTGTGGGTTATGTTAGGTTTTTGTACAGTGAACTGGGAATTCAGTTTAAACTGAATTGGTTGGTTCCCAATATTGTTCAGCTAGGGAGGAAGGAAAAGGCAGCTGGAGTCACCTCCAAACTGCAGGTTGGTAGGAATACAGTCAGAGCCTGGGAGGACTGTGCCATTCACATTGAAAACTTATCCTCCACCCCCAGACTCCTCTGGCCAGACTGGCCAAGGAGCTTCCTTTGTCAGAGAAAATCCATGAAACAGGAGGACACACGCAGAAAACCTGCTCCTGCGCACCTTGGGTGTGGTTCTATATATGAAGTAAACATGGGAAAAGTACAATACCTCGAAGAGGAGCCTCATAGTTATTCCCATCCAAAATCTCCACAAAATCCGTTGTACAGTTTCGTCTATTGTTTTCAATATCGAAGTCAGTGAATGAGAGTGTGATGTGGTTGACTGGCAACAGCAAAGAGTAAAAACTTTAAAAGAAGTTGAGCATTTCACAGAGAAATAATTACACGTAAACAAATGTACCATCTTTTCTCTCTTGAAGTAAATTTGTCCCTATAAAGAATAACATCTGAAGTAGTTTAATCCCTGATACATGGTGTGAACTTGATGCAAAGGTCCTCGTAAATCTCTTCATATTTCAGTACCTTCTAGTACAATTGACATTAGAAGTCTAGGATTTAATATCATATATACACATGAATATAAATTTCCTAATATCTGAAGAGCTTCATTATATACTAAAAGTGTCAGCAAATACAACATGGAAGATTTACACATAATCAGAAACAAAGCTTATTCTACACATCTGTGACCTTCTGTCCCTTTGAAATCTATACCACAGATCCAGACAAAATGTGAATTGATGCTGCCCTGCTCCAGGCTTAGAAAGAGCTGGTTCTTTCATAGTTTTATAACATTCCACATACATCAATTGGACTGGTTAAAGGATCATTAACTACTCTCAGCTATATTTGTGCAGAATTGGATTTTCCACACCCTTGGACTGCAGGCTACGTCCTGAAAAAGAGGATTTCTGACTCAGGGTATTTTTGTCTCTTGTATTGCTCCTGCTTGTCCAATATGAACAAAGATGAAGTCCCAACTGGAAGAAGAGAGGCTGTCCTCAACACCAGTCTGTGACAGTAGTTACTCCTGGACTTAGAGCTCCTGTGCAGTTTGAGCGGATCAGAAAGGGTCTCACAAGTTAGATGATAACTAAGTTTTCTCCCACATTGACCAAGCCGGAATTTGACACAAATATTTTGCTTCTCACTGGGCTACAATTAATTAGGTAGAATAATGCGAAATGACAGACATGGACCCAGGCGCTGCATTCAGCAGGGTGCCACTGGCTGGTGTTCAGCTGCAGTGCCCGTGTGCTCTGCAATCTTTTGTGTCCTGGCCGGTCAATCAATCACAGCTATCAAGGCAGGTCCTCAGGATACAAAGCAAAAAGGAAAAACACAGTGGGTGGCAAGAGCAGGAGACTTGTTGGCCTTCTCGGTAAGAGCAGAGCAGAAACTCTGCGGTGTTTCGCCACTGGTTACATCTATTGTACATGGCTGTGCCCTGTGCGAGTGGCACATCGCAGCCACGTGTACCCGCAACGTGTGGTGTGCGGTGGTCCTGGCGGCAGGGGAGGGAGTCACTGCATGCACAGACTGCTTCTTGTTCAGCATTTTTCTAGTCTCTTACACTGATGTAAATCAGGAGACAACAGTTAAGTCTGAGTTTTCAACCTGGATCCATGAAAATATTGTCTTTAAAAAAATAAATGTTGTGTGAGTGAGGAACAGCTTTGATGATGCCCGTTTCACATATCTGTATGAGAACCTATGCTAAAAAAAAGTATTGCTTATCTCCTGATCTTTGTTTTGGTGTTTTCTTTGGCAAATTGATTTCCATTTTATAACTTGGCAAGATAAACTTATAAATGTGGTTAGAACATTCTATGATTTTAACAACAATGGCTAAGTATCAGATAAACAACTGAAGTTCAGTAGTTGCTATTAAAAACAAACATTTATTTTAAATTATGTTACTAGGATACTATTACCCAACTGCAAATATTTTTTAGTAATCTTAAACCATGTAAAGGTAATACTGGGTATTAAAGGGAATACTGCTCTCCAATGGAAAAATATTTGGTGTTTTATGATCATTGTAAATCTAAAATTAGACAGGAACATCTGAGGGTATATCTATGTATACAAGACCAGTTTATTTATATTCTGTTTTATTTGTATTTTAAATTTAAATTCCTCTGTACCTTTTCTCATTATTTTATTATAATTTAATTTTCTTATGCTAACAGCATAGACTCGATCTAACACATTAGCTTGAAAAATCCAGACCACAATAAGGTCAGCTAAATACAAGTGCTTTAATTATATATAAACCCTTAGACATGAATGCAAATTCATGTAGCATTCAATACCTCATTTATAATTGCAATACTTGGGTCACAGTAAATCAGCTAAGATAACAAAGCTGTAAACTGTTTTCCTCACTATGCACTAAATCTACAATAAAATGAGACGTAGGGCAGATTAGGAAAGTCACACTTTCCCACTACCAGGATGCAGAACTTCCTAGAGAAATAAAGGAGGAATTTTGTATTGTTACTACAGAAAAGAAGATGAGGATGTTAGTCATCCCAGCTAACTATAAAAGATGTTTTTACTTACATGGTTCCTGAGCCTGAATAATCCAGCTGCAGTTCTGATTGTTTGGGTATTTGGCAGGATACAGAGGAGAGGAAATTGCTGCCCCAACTGCATCTGACTCTATGAAACTTCCACATGCTTTAGAATGAAACACACACATATACACACATAGATATTTATATAGGCAAAACACATATCTGAGATTCTGTAGTGAAAATGAATGCATAAAATGTAACGTGCTACATCAATATGAAATAAGGATAATAGTCATGACAGTAATTTATTCAGAAAAGAGACTTAAGGACTAGCTGCCAGCACCATGTGCACTTTCTAGACCTGGATCCACAGGCCATGCTGCACATGGCTGGCAACCTGAGAGAAGCCAGAGTGACTTGGGAACAGACATCTCATTTTTATCAGCTCAGAAGAGCAATATTGGGGCTAAAATAACTTGGTTTCAGGGTAGTGTAATCATGCACCCCTTTCTCTGATCATTTGCCTGTGTTGGCAACCAGGAAGGAAGAAATCATAAGAAACCGTCCAGAACCTTCCAGTGCTCAAGAATGGCATCACATTGCATTGGCATGATCCTCTTGTGACCTGCGTCAGTAAAACTGCAATTGTGTGAATTGTTGCACGTGTGCAAGAGCTTGGCTGACTGTGTAACTTCAGCTAATGGTGCTGAGTGCTGACCTGCCTTCACACTGACTCATCACAAAACCCCCAGACCCGAGTTCAACAGACAACTGCTTTAAACGGCAGGGTGGGGAGTTAGATACCACAATATTTTTCACAATATTTTCAAATTTTAAAAAAAGTCCAAGAAAAGTACTAGTTTATAGTGAAAAGCATCCTAAGAAGAAAATGAGAGAGAGGAATTTTCTTTGCAAAAACTGAGCGGCTATATTTTAAGGAAATATGTTTCCAAAGTTATTGTGAAAAAATGAAAGAAAATCACCAATCATCAAATAGAAAGTAATCTCATGAAAAATTCTGCTCAGTTGGTGCCATTTTTCATTAAAAAGGAAACAATGTAAAATACCAATTAGTCTTCCACAATTTGGATTGTTGATGTTTGGCAGGGTTTGCAGGCCTGAATCCATGGACTTCATCAACAGCATGACACACAATTCTTTTACAGCTTTTCAGATTCATGCGCATGGATAGACATGTAAAATGTTATGTTGTCACTAGATCTGTGGAAACTGCCAGTTACACATTTTTCTCAGGACAGCTATGGGTAGCTAACCCTCTAGGGAGGTTGAATAAAAGGCAACTGATGTGTACTAGATGCTGTGCTAGAAAAGGTACATTTTTTCTCCAATCAAAGTATCTAAGATGATCCTTAGATTTTAAATTCTTTACTCTATAATATGGAAAAATTCAGTCCTGTTAAAGATAGACACTGGTATGCTGCATGTGCAGAAACAATACTTCCTGTTATCAGCTGTGCTAAGAGATTGTGTCCCATACAAACAAAGCAGTGACTAGAAAAATACGCATTAAAGGAAATGACGAAATTACCCTCAGTAAAGCGAGCACTGAAGCCCCTGTGCTGGATGGGTCTATCAGAGCGCAGTCGGATGTACATCACATTCTTGGAGGATATGATAGGAGGAGGATGTTGTGTTCCACAGAGTTTCCTAAGAAGTGGTGCTTCACTGCTAGGACCATCAAATACCTGTTGTAAAAAGATCAGACAAAGTATTTGGTTTCAATAGGAGTATTGAGAAGACTTTTATTTCATTCCTTTTCTTATGTTTCATACATTTTGATCCTGATACAGCCCTGGTATGGGCAGTGCAAAAAAACTATGTGTTGCTTATCTTAATTCCATGGCCGTTTCAAAAAAAATGTATGTATTTCAGGCCAAAGCTACTGTAACCTTTATAACAAAGATGCATCAAGTAACCATCTTCCCCTGTGTGTATCTGGTATGGAAGCAACTCTATTTTAACAATCCAGATATCCCCACACATTTATTGTTTTCTGTTAATGGCTAATGGAAGTTCCCATGTAGCTTTCATTCAGTTAAACCCTACATCTTGCCTCAGTAAAGACTTCTAAATTGGTCCTAACATGTAGCTAGTGCACCAGTGGGAGCTATGACTCCATATAAAAAGAGAAGACACTAGGATTATGGGTTTTAGATACATGTACCCAGCATCAAGGATCAGAGTCCATATATCTATGCTTTATATCTATATTTATGCTTTAGGGTACTGAATTACACACATATATATTAAGTGTTATGTAAGCAGAGGGTAAAGTAAAAAAAAGTTAGGAGGAAGAAAGCAAAGATGGTTTCACAAAACTTCACTTTTAGTTTTACCACAAATGCCTTCCTTCTCTTTTGTCCCCTACAGCTGATAATTTTTTTCCTTCCTCTCTGTTTCACAATCAGGAAGAAAAGGATAACGAAGTTAAAACCAACAAGTTACTAGTTTAAGTGACATCAAAATTATAACAAGAGGAACTACAGAGAAAGAAAAATAGCCACAGTCGCGGTGTCCCACTAATCTTTCCCTGCACCCCAGCAGATGCGATTTGTTCCTGCTGTGTTTGGAGCCATGGGCCAGTCTCAGAGCCCCTGTGCCTGGTTTCAGCAGTGAGGAGCCCTGGAGCCACCAGTAGTTGCACGACCCACAGAGGAAGAGCCTTTGTGCTAATGGGCACCAACCCAATTTGAATTCAGTTCCTGTTTCAGCATTAACGTCCTGCATTACCATAGGCATGTCATTTAATATAACCTGTGACTCTACTTCCTATAGCAAAATGGAGAAAAATATGGATAAAAGTATGGATAGGAGGAGTGGAAAATATTCAGGTGCTAGGATGTTAGAAGCTATGTAAAAGCCCACTTTGGGCAAAATAATGCCATTGAGTTAGAAGAAACGTACTTAACGTCTTCTTTTACTTCAAAATGCCTCTAATTCCAGCAAGTCTGTGCAATGCAACGCCAATGAATTAAAAATTTCTAACTAGACTGTATAACACAGTGCAATGTTTTTGCTTCCAGTATTCAAAGGTCTTCGAGCACATTAGTGAAAAAATATATGAAACAGTAGTTGAGAGAAAGGTCTCAACTAAACCTCAGAGCTGAGAAACAGAGGACAAAACTCCTGCTTAATCCACTGACATGCCCAACATAGCCAGTGCTGTATTCATGAATTAAACCTTTTCCCTTGGGCCTATGACACTAGCCAGCTCTGTGGGACCTTGTGACAGAGTATTAAGTGTACTGCAGTTTCTGTAAAAAATGAGTACCTGGTAAAAAGACCCAAAATATCCATCCATTTAATCTTTTCTCCCCTCTTGGCATCCTGCCACAATCAGCCCTTTAATACATAGCATGCAGTGTTCATTCTTCCTCTGCACATATGTTCTGTATATAAATCAGACTGCCTGGAGTTAAAAAAACACAAACCATGGAATGTGAAAAAAGTAATGACTAACAAAATAGCCCTTAGGAATTAAGGCACTGTCTTTCCCTAGACAGTAGTGAAAGGATTTTATCTGAGTGCTAGAACTGAGAATAAGCATTGCATTGACGGAGCATAGAGAGAGGGTTTGGCTGCAGTTCATGTAAACTGCTGGTTTTGATGGCTCTGTGTCCCTCTGCACAGCTGAGGATATGACCATCGACACATGGGCTGTTGTGAGACTCTAGTACTTGAGCTCTGTCACTTGGGAAGATATTAAGGATGAGTAACATAAGAGACTAAGTAGTCATTTCATTCCAAGAGCTTTCTGGAATAAAGAAGTCTTTCTGTGGTAATACTGAGAGAAGAGCATGAAGTCAGAGGAATGTTTTCTAAATCAAGTGTATTTGCTGTTTCTGGGCAGCTTGTTTGAAGGTTAGTACTGCCACCTCTTTCAGAAACCCAGAAATAATTCCTTTACACTTGCTAAAAATCTGATTCAAGGAACAGTTCAGCATAAGCATTAGTGAGATACAGCAGCAACTCTTAAGAGTTGTGGCAGCTACAAGTTAAGCAGGAACAGTAACATGTGCATATTGCATGGCTGTATCATTTTTTGCTCACCTGCTATTTATTAGCTTATACTATTTTATAGGGAGGATTTCAGTCTTGAATCTAGATCAGAAACCATGATATTCACACACTAGTTCAGGGAAGAGTTGTGTCTCTCTGCAGCTTCTTAAAGGTATTTTGAAAACATCTGAGAAATGCATTTCTGTGGCTGCAAGAGTGAAGGAAAACAACGCATCTACTTACTTAAAAACCTAGTTTTCATTTGCACTGTGTATAGCAGAAATTTGCTCTTCCCTTTCCGCAATGGACATAACTGTGTGACTCATTGCGTTCGTGTTCAAATGTGTTCTGCATTTTGCAAAAGCTTATGACAAAAATAAGATAATTTTTCTTTTCTGAGCCATAAAACCTCCACATATTTCTAGCTGTCCTCTCTTGGAATATCCTGTCTGCCAGCACCTGGAATAAATGAAGTCATATCTCCTCTCCAGCTCCCAGAGGCTTACATTTCTATATTCTCATATACTACATGTTATACTGCAACAGGAGAGAAAAATAACATTTACTTAATCAAATCCACTGAAAAGAACAAACTATTTCTCCCTCCCCTTTTCAGGCCTTTGTGCTACAAGCTCTGCCTTCCAAGGCACGTCCTCCTCGAGTCTCCAAATACTTGAAACTCCTGCTGACCTACACTGCTGGTGTAGCGTCAGATACAATACTGGTTAAACAAATGGGAAAAAAATGAAGGCATTAGTGCACTCACTATTTCTTTCAGTCTATTTTCCTTCAAAAAAACCAAATTTGTTTGTTGAAAGAAACACTCTCCAGATAGAAGTGGGCTGCTACACAAAGAGAAATTAAAAATTTATTTCTTGTGTATGGTGACCGTGACAGCAAAAAAAGTCTTCTCGAAGATCTCATGCTTTCTACAGAATATAACCAAGTTATATTTGAGATCAACAAAAATAAAGGCTATACATCCTCATTTATCAGATAAACAGATATTCATCTGCTCTGAGAAAGATAAGGTACAGAACTTAGGCACAGAAACCAAGGAATCAATTAAATTGAGGTAGCTAAGTGAATTAAGAATGCACTTTTTGGTGGCCTGGACTGCTCTAGGCGCACTCCATCCATTGACTCTAGAGGGAGCTCAGAGCAGTTACACCGTGTGTTACTGTTACCCACTTAGAATTAATTTGGCTGAACCCAGATCTGTGCTTTGATTCACATGTGAAGTCATTGAGCAGAACCGAAAAACACACTGAGTTTTTGGAGTTGCAGCATAGCCAAGAAGCAGCAGAGATGAGTATTTTCCCTCCCTCCATTTTGCTCACATAACAAATGTGCAATGGAAAACATTAGGGGGGAGGGGGGGAATCATCTTTATGTGTTCTCCATAGAAAGGACATTATGGTAGAAATATTTAAAAAAAAAAAAAATCTCGAGTCATAGCGCAGGGAAAAATGTTTTGGTCTTGAAGTGGAAAGATGAAGGAAAAGGCCATTAGTACATTCAAGGGTGGAGGGAAGCCCCAGGAGAAGTCACAGAGCAAATAAAATCCATAAAGATAAGTAAAAATTTAAGAAAAGGGTGTAACCACTGTGTTACTCATACAGTAGTTGTTCTATATTACAGAGAAAAAATGACCCACCAGCTTCCTTAGCTGCCCATATTTTCCATTTACACAGATTTTAGAATGCAATTCCTAAACCATTCATAGTCAGACATCTACTTATATATTCCCAGGTACCCTTTGTCCCCTCATTCTGCTCTCCTATTACAGTATGAGGCATATAGCAAGCCTTGGAATTAGATGAACACAAATCACATCCAGGTGTTGGTAATAAGTGATTTTCTGTTTATTGACATACTAGATAGATAAAGAAATCCCATCCACTCTTTCTTGTCCTGCTGATCCTCTTAAATTGGCACTGAAGAGCTCTTTTCCACCTCATACACCAGAGCCTCAGAGCCCTTCATTTTCTCTTGACTTCAAACCAGCATTCTTCCTCATCCATTTTCAAACCACCCTCCACCTGATGGGCAGTGACTGATGCCTACACCACATTTAAATCTCCCTCCCTGCTCACAGTGCTGCTTCAGTTGTGTTTGTACAGCTAGGGCTGATGTGCAACTTCCTCCTTCACCCACCCCCTCCCAAAAAGAAAAACCACCAAAAAAACCAAAACCAGAAGCAAACAACTCATATGGCAACAGAGGAAAAAGCAAGTTACTGTACCGCAATAGTCTGCAAACTCTGTTCATGCAAAGAACTCTGCCACAGCCATCTCCTCTGACAATGGATGGACCAGTGCCTTGCAGTGATTAAAATCCCAGTGTCTAAATCTGGCTCATGAAGGTAATGGGAGTTGTGCTTGTAACTGCAAGGAGCTCATGGAGCTGAGTGCTCTGCAACGTGTTTAGATAAGTACATACATCTACTGGCATCAGGTTTAAAAGAGAAACTTGTATACCAGGTCTTTTTAGAATTTAGCCCTTAATTTGTGATTTTTTTAAAAAAATTTTTATCAGTACTGTCATTTCAGATGACCTGTGTTTCTGTTCAGAAATATGATTTTCTATTCCTATGTGATATCACAGAAGAATTGGAATTTTTTCCAATAGATTCTCCTTTTCAGTGATCTCACTGATGTAGTTAAACAATTCAAATAAAAAGACATAGCCATATTTCTGTATGCTTTAGAACCGGGAAAAAAAATGAACAGTCCTTGTGAAAAGACATTCTGTGGCCAAATGAAATCTTCAGTTCTGCTCAGTAAGATAGGGACACATTTCCTTTTCTCTAGTTCAGTACAAAAAAGCTTTACGAGGCAACACTGTTAAAACTGGTGCTGTTTTCAAAAGAGTCTCGGTCCATGCCAAATTGAGTTGTTTGTGAATGACAGTTTATCAAGGAGAGGAAAGCTGGATTTTGGGCTACAGCCACTGTGCTTTATCCAACTGGTCCTGATCACATATGCTTTTGTACTGAGTGAAGTGCAATCTGACGTCAAGGGTCAGGATTTCATATCCCTGCTCCCAAAAGACCAAGTGGAGATTTCTTTGTTGTCATGCACTGATAGAGCAGCAACTTGAATTTCCGTGACATCAATAAAAGCTCACAAATGAACAGCATTATGAAGCTTTTAAGAGAGCAGTGGCTCTAATGAAGCAATTAAACAGACAGCTGAGGAGCACCTGAATACACAGTGTATACATAAAGAAAACCAGCCGGCCACAGTTCCCTCTGGATGTAGACCTCCCTCTCTCTGAGCTTGTAACAGAGTGTGGGCAATCTATTATATATGTGAACAGTCCATCCTACGGCTTGGAGCAAACTGTGGTAAACTGCACTATAAATGGGAAAGGGCATCATCATCACAGCCATCTATGTAAGAGGTTATTCCTGCAGTAGTAACTCCAACTCACACCACCGAAAGGAAAAACATGGTGCCAGGATGCAGCATGCACTACTGCCAAGAAAAGATCCTCCCAGATAAAAGTGGGAACCTGGAAGAATGCAGAAATACATTTGTGAAGCTTGTTTCTTTGATAAAGCAAAGGGAACTAGACCATAACTATTCATCTGTAAATTTAAGCCTTAGTTCATCAGTGAATAAATATGACTAAACAACCACCAGTCTGAAACCAACTGCAGCCTAGGTTGCACAGTAAGCTTTCTCTTTTGCAAGTTTTTCATCAGGCTCAGTGAGGAAACTTGAAATTTCTGTTGTTACTTACGGCAACATTGTCATAGTTACACGAAAGGTGATTTTCAGTGTCAAAATCCGTGAAGTTCAGTAGGATTCTGTGGCCATAGTCAGCTTGAATAACCCAAGAACAATCTGTGTTGTTATTATAGGGTTGAGGGTAGTTTGGAGAATGGATTTCCCCACTGGTAGCTTGGAAAATACCACCACAGCCTGAAAAAAAGACATAATCAGTTTTAATCAGAAGCTCTTCTATGCTTAGCAAGATTCCACCTATATTTTTAAACTAAGGGAAGAACACTTCCATCTTTATATTTTCTACATTAAACTTTTGTAATATGAGTGCTCCAACTGTTGAAGTGTCCTGTCCACGACAAAAATCAATGAAATTACTATCAGGAAAATATAACATTATCATTATTGGTGAATATGCAACAACAATGTTTGTGAGTAATGTTTCTTTCTAGCCCCAGGCTGGCAGTAGATGTTGTAAAGGCTGAAGCGTTAGTGCTGGTATTCCTCTATCCTGGATATTGTAAAAGCAATCAAAAATACCATTCAGATGAATGCCATAGACCTAGCATACTGAGAGAGCAATGACTAGGCCTAGCTGAGCATGGCGGTGAGAAAACTATTTTTGAAATATCCAAACAGCCAGGCTCTCTGCTTTCCCCACATGCAGTACAAAATTCGCAAACCTCAAGTTTCTACTTCTCTTCCCAAGCAGCTGAGGGCTTCCTGAGGACTCCACCCTCACCAGAATGTCTCCAGTGCTCATGAATATCTAAACAGCCTGGAATGATGGATCCTGCGCCGGAAGTGCCAGGGCTTTCAATAGGAATAACACAAACAAATGGACTTTATATGTTGTAAAGGGATGGAGGAGGGTGACAGAAAGACATTGAGGCTGCTATAGATGGAGGCAGCCTGCTGGAAGGATAAAAACTATACTGTTATTTCATTCTTGTGAGTGGGTATTTTAGAGGCTAGAATGGGGTTGGAGTACAACAGGCAAGATGCTGTAAAGGGATGAGAAAGCTTCAGGGGGCCTAAGTAGAAAAAATAAGATCTCAGAAGGGGATTAATTTGAAGGACTATGGTAGACTTCTTTTATTTAAAAAAAAATTGTCCGCCTTTCTCACAAAACTTGCAAGAACAGAGAAATATAAACCTTGACAAACTAATGAATCAGTGTGCTCAACCAAGCAACTCTGCAAGAATTAAAATCTGCCTTTCATTGCAATTATTTTCCAATAACTGGCCTTTTCATAAGAACTCCCATGTAGAGATATATGGCTAGGTCTTTTAAGCATATCTCTTCTTTTACTGATTACCAGCAAGGCTTTGAACAAATAATCACATGGGGGATGGATGAACCCTACAGAGTTCAAGTACTTGCTAATCACTCCAAATATTTTTGGAGTCCACCGAGTTCTCCAAGTTAAACCACATTCTCAGATATTTTTCAGTTTACAGTTTAAAACCAAAAGCATTATTCAGCTAATAAAGGAGTGTCTGGGGAGAACTGCTAGCCTGCAAATGTTCTTTTTTGATTACAGGGATGTCTTGATTAATTATGTAGAGAAGAAACTCCAACAAGGTTGACAATTACAAAACACATAAATAGGCCTAGATTCTAGCTAGTTAGACGCTTTTTTCCTCTGTGTGTTTTTCAGCATCTCTTAGTGTTAACAAAACCAGTAACACCCAAATTCTCCTTCAGTTTTCAGTGCTGTGCTGTTTGACAACTTTAAATGCTTGCATGGCTGATTCACGATCTCAGACTTCCTGAATTTGTGCTGGTATGAATCAGGGTACTCACCATCCGGATTTTCTTGCCAGGTGGCATTAAAACCTTTCCCTGTCACTGCTGCACCTGTCTCGAAACGGACAACGGCTGAATTGCCAGTAGTAGAGACTCGCAGTGGGTTCTGTGCCGATCTTGAAACACATAGCTGGGCTAGTCTAGGAGAGAAGAAATCAGGGCCACCGTAGACCTAGAAATACAAAAAACACTGTCAAAGTTTTTTTTAAGAGACTGTCTGCCACACAGAATGCATGAGAACTGTTTAGCTAAGAGAGAAAAAAAAAATCTATGTATTGAAGGTGATCCCACATTTTCAAATGTGAAGTAGGTAATAAAGTTATTTTCTCTGCAGGTTTACTTGGTATCTGAACCATCTGGTACAAGTACGAAATTCTAGACGATTTCAAAACTGCTTTGCATTAAATAAGAATTTTCTGGTTTGGGGAATTTGCCACATTCTTCTTCCACCATCCCTCCAGGGTTAGCACCTTGTTTCTCTGGGGATATAAAACCAGAGATTTTTGTGTTCTTGTGCAAATAAACTGCATATCTTTGCAGGAACTTGTGCTGATATTTTGCACCCTTCATTATTAAAGGCATAGCTAAGACTGATTTTTAAGTTGGGGTTAAATTTCATCACTCTTTCTGATAAAACAAAAAACATCACAATTTTATTGATTTCAGTGGCAGAATCAACATCCAAACTATGGGATTTTTGTGAAGTAATCTACATTTTAATAATATTCCTCAGAAACAAGGATATATATCACACATATCTGCAACAGAAGACAGGTTTTGACTTTTAAAGAGTAATTATTTCCTACTCAGAAGAGTGTGCCTCAGGCAGTTATAAACCAGAAAACCATGACTCTTTTAAACATCATCAGCAGTATTGTGTAGTTTATAATGCATTTTTGATAACCACAGAATTGTAGAATAGTTTGGGTTGAAAGGCACCTTAAAGGCCATCTAGTCCAACCTCCCTGCAGTGAGCAGGGACATCTTCAGTCAGATCAGGTTGCTCTAGATCAGGGGTGTCCAACTTATTTTCACCGGGGGCCACAGCAGCCTCGCAGTTGCCTTCAAAGGGCCGATTGTCATTTTAGGACTGTATAAATGCAACTGCTCCTACATAAGGAACCAATTGAAGTGAGTTAGGTGGCAGTACTGAAGCCTTGTTCATCCTGTTTCTTGTTTTCCGAATGGGATGTGGGATTTTAGTTTGAGCTTATTTATAGCTGGTAGAACTGCCTCACCTTCCTTAGTCTTCCCTCTCAAAGTTGGAGAAAACACACATGATCAGTGCAATTTTCAAATCCAGACATGATTCTGGTGCCTTCAATGACTGAATTTTCTTGACTTCTTGCATGCTAATGAAATGCCACCTGATATTAAGGGTTTCTTGCCTTCCACTGGTATGTCCCTGGTAGGACAGCAGCTGCAAAAGTCAGCTTGACAGTAACCTCAAATGTGAAAAATGTTAGAGAGATATAACAAATAAAGAGTGTGCTATTGTCTTTCAGCAACTGAACTAGCAATAGAGAGATTCTTATTGTGTCAGTATATATTATGTATAAATCCTAAAGCTAAACTAGAGAACAGCAAGTTCTAACAAAAAAACCCCAGGGAACAGGAAGATAAGGCAACAAATCCCATCAGGATTTTCACACCACTAGCATCACAAATCTGCTCCAATATTGTATTAATCTGGTAACATCAAAAAGGTCAGAAAAGCAATCACAGAATCACAGAATGGTTGGAGTTGGAAGGGACCTCTGGAGATCCCTTGTCCAACCCACCTGCTAAAGCAGGTTCACCTAGAGCAGATCGCACAGGAATGTGTCCAGGTGGGTTTTGAATGTCTCCAGAGAAGGAGACTCCACAACCTCCCTGGGCAGCCTGTTCCAGTGCTCTGTCACCCTCAAAGTAAAGAAGTTTCTCCTCATATTCAGATGGAACCTCCTATGCTCCAGCCTGTGCCTGCTGCCCCTCATCCTGTCATTATATATATAAGTATAAATGAAATCCCCTCTCAGCCTTCTCTTCTCCAGGCTGAACAGACACAGCTCTCTCAGTCTTTCCTCATAACCCCTAATCATCTTTGTAGCTCTCTTCCGAACTTTCTCCAGTAATTCCTTGTCCTTCTTAAACTGGGGACCCCAGAACTGGACACAGTACTCCAGATGTGGCCTCACCAGGGCAGAGCAGAGGAGAGGATAACCTCCCTCGGCCTCCTGGACACATTCCTCCTAATGCATCCCAGGATACTGCTGGCCTTCTTGGCCACAAGGGCACATGGTTGACTCATGGTCAGCCTGTTGTCCACCAGGACTCCCAAGTCCTTCTCCGCAGTGCTGCTTTCTAGCAGGTCTGCCCCCACCCCAGGTGCAGGATTCTATACTTGCCTTTGTTGAATTTCATCAGGTTCTTCTCTGCCCAGTCCTCCAGCCTGTCCAGGTCTCACTGAATGGTTGCACAGCCTTCTGGTATATCAACCACTCCTCCCAGTTTTGTATCATCAGCAAACTTACTGAGGATACACTCAATCTCTTCATCCAGGTCGTTGATGAATAGGTTAAACAAGACTGGACTCAGTACTGACCCACAGGGAACACCACTAGCTACAGGCCTCCCTTCCAACCCAAACTATTCTAGGATTCTATGATTCTATGAACTAGATTTGCATCATTGATCACAACCCTCTGATCTCTGCCATCCAGCCAGTTCTCAATTCTGTGCACTCATCCAACCCACACTTCCTGAGCTTACCTATGAGGATGTTGTGGGACACTGTCAAAAGCGTTGCTGAAGTCAAGGTAGACAACATCCACTGCTCTCCCCTCATCTCCCCAGCCATGCATGCCATCAAAGGAGGCTATCAGGTTGGTCAAACATTATTTCCCCTTGGTGAATCCATGTTGACTACTCCTGATAACCTTCTTTTCCTCTGTATGCTTGGAGATGACATTCGAATGAGTTTTCCATCAATCTATGAATTTCTCTCAGAAAGTGGCAGTACTAAAAGAAGCAGCCTTCTAGATGGCTCTTTTGCCTCTGATCCCTTCTAGAAGAGGGGAAACTCAATGTTTTAATAAGCTCTGCCAGATACTTTTTAAGCTCAGAAGAAGTTCGGGTTCTGTCCAAGCTAAATTTCTAAGCAAGTCTTACGAATAGCTGAGCTAGTCCCACCACCTCCAGGGCTAAATGTAGTGCATTGCTACATGATTAGATTAATTATGTGCTCACTAACTGCTCACGGTGCCTGACACTGCTCTGCCATTAGAGGTATAAAGGAAAGATTTTTTTTTTTTACTGGAAAAAATATTCAGTGACTCCAGGGTAATGTGAGACCTCAGAAGCTGAAGCTTGCAACCCCAGAAGAAACAAGGAATTAATTTTTTAATAAATGTCGTAGTCTGTTAGATGTTCAGATGACTATTTTGTTTTAGTGGCTGATTACACAGGCTCAATAGTTTAAACATTTTAATTTTGACTGAGACAGCACTTTTCTGCATTTTAAGGGGAGGCTGCATGACTTGAATGGGTAACAGTTCCTCTGTCTGATCGATCATCCCAAGGCATTCAAGAGAAGTCAGAACGACAAAATCACAGCTCAGATTAAGAATCTGTAATGAAGCAGTCACAGTCTGGGGAAGAAACATGTTTGCCTGCTGGAAGCTTAGTGTCTTTAGAAAAATCTTACTGCTTGGCTGCTTGTGAGGCCAAATGACAGCTGCATTCGTCAGAAGTCTGTTCAAAATGTGAATTTTAAAATGTGTTTGTGGTATACTCCCTGAGTCAGAGCCACAGCATGGGATCTAGCAGGAACACATGCTCTTAATCATGTAAACCAGCCCAGAGAAGCTATGTGGCAGAGGAAGCAGCAGGAGTTTCTAATATGCATCTAAAAAGCATCATGGACCAGCCCCTCACATCATCCCTGGTGCCCCCTGGGGCCATCTGCACACCATGGACAAGGAGACCAAACTCAGCTCTGACATAAACCCAGCTGATTTCTGTAGCATTACCTCAGAAATGAACTTGGCTCAGGCTGAAAACCTATAGTTGAGCTGTTGGAAAAGAATTAAGGATGGAGAAGAAATATTGGTGGAAATCTGAGGTTTGTGAGTCTCCTTCACCTTGTTAACAGGCAACAGCCTTCTGCACAGTTTCAAAATAAAAAGCACAGTCAAAGGCATGCTCTTTATAGTTAGGGGTGTATTTTCTTTTCTCCTTTATGCTGGTTCAATTAATCAGATGCTTTCACAAGGGCTGGAACAAAAACAAGTTAGAGGGTTTCCATGACAGAAAAACAATAAAATGTTACTTTTGGCTACAAAGAGGAAAACCAATAGTTACCACATGAAAAAAAGAAGAGGGAAAAGAGAAAGGATGGAAAGAATGAATTCCAGGGTGTGGTTCACAAAGAGTCACAGGATGTCTGAGCTGCAAACAGATACAAATAAAAATAAAAACATTTAGTCTGACCAGAACACCTGATCCAGAGATAAAATTATTTTGGTTGGCATAGCAGGGGTACATAAAGCCCATGGTTTAAATCTGTTCTTATCGTTTGCTTCTACCCTGTTAGCTCCATTTATTGTTAACAGTCAGCATTCCAGAGTTATGAGCAACAGAAAGCTGTTTTCATGTGGTTGGTCACCCTCATGACACAGATTTTCTGGGAATAAAACTGATCCCTGTTCAGATATATCTGCCAGCAAAGAGAGACCCTGGCTTTGACAGATAATTAAGTATTATAGTAATATCTGACGTTTCTTTATATTTAAATGAGAAGACCAGAGCATCTAATAAAGACTTGGAAGTTCAATAGATTGACAGAGTTCCTTCCTTTTCAGCTCAGCTCTTCCTGTGGCAAAATTTATTTATAATTTACAAAAATCTGGTCCATGTTAAAGAGACGATGTCATAATTGAATGAAACAGACACAATAATTTTTCTCTATGTATGTATTTTCAATAGAAGCCATTTAAAAATATTTTTAACTCTTTCATTGTGCCCAAGATGACAGCTTCTATTTCCATGAAACATTTCTAGGAAACATCTTTAAGAATAAGTTAAAATTTACTTCTATATGTTTGTAAAAGGGATGGAATCTGATGGGGAAGAGAGAAAGACAGAGTGCAACAATATCATGAAAGAAACAAGGAGGAGGATTAAAGGAGAATGTGTCAAACACTTGAGCATGCAGAAGCCACAGGGAGAACTTGAGGGTTTCACACACAAAATTTTTACGTAACTATTATTTCACAGTCTTGGTGAAACATATGGCAGTGCTGGGATACAGATGTTGAAGGGACAGCTTGTTTAGGAGGCATTGTCAAAGGGAAGGGGGATGGTTGCTGCAGTTTACAAGAACAAATATGCTTCAGAAAAATGTGCAAGAGAGAAATATTCAAGAAACTAAGGTATAAAAATGAAGATAGCAGCAAAGGTGCTGCAATGGGAAAGATCTCTTAGAATTGTCTTTCAGTTCTCTGCCAGGTAGAAGGTGTGAGTGTGTTTCTAAGCAAAAGCTAGATGCAACCAGGTGAGCAAGTTTAGTGATTACTGCGGAATTTTTATTACAAGGCAGCTTCTTATTTCAGAGAGTAGAAAGATTTAATGGGAAAGGGAGGCCCAGCAGAGTGCAGAGCTACTTTAGTACTGATTTTGACTTCCTACTAAAACTGGAAAGTTATTTGGCCAGAAAGAAAACAGGAAGTGGTAGAATTCACTATTCAGAGATAAGGAAAAAGTGAAATCAGGAGAATAATTATGAGAAAAAGCAGACTTCAAAGCCGGAAAAATTGGTAGACAGGATACTCTTGAGAAGATAATGTGAGAGAGAAAGAAGTTTGGAAACTTAGTGATCACTGGCATACACTGTATCAAAGGCACACTTTAAAAACTTTTGTGTGTGTGATTTTCAGCCTGGACATACATAGACAACTATAGGAAATAAGATCACAAGATAGAGCAGCTCCTGAAAATAGTTAACCACATTTTTTTTTCCCCACCACTAAAACTGAGTCATCATTGTCCTGTGCAGACTATATCAATCATGCCGTGGATGTGTATTTTTATAACAAAAGCAAGAAAATGTGTATGCTGCAAGGTACATAAAGCTCCACCAAATGCCTGCAGTTTGGCAGGGGAAGCTGTTCACTGCCAGGCAGAACCTTTGATCTTGCACTGAGACATGAACCAATTTTCCCCAATAAGTTGATTTATGTTAGGTTATCTGTCAGCAGATCATAGACAGGTGTTGGAAACTGGATGAGCCAAGGTCAGGAGATAAGTAACTCAGAGGCATGCCAGTTCTGAGGGCCAGAAGGCAGGAAAGTTCAAACAGCAAGGTGGGCATCTAAGCTTATGAATGAGTAAGGTTGTAAAGAAGTAAAGCATAGCAACTAAGTTTGAAATAGTAAAGAAAGAAAACCAAAAACATAAGGTGAACAAAGTGGTCACGAGCACAGAGCAGCAAACTGTAGGATCCTCTTAAACAATTTATTTAGGCAATTCGTGCCTGGGAACCTGCTCATTGGTTTTAGGCCAGCCACCCCACTAGTCAAAAAGTTGTCAAGCAAGTGGTTGGTAGCCATCTGTACTCTTACTGGATCGTGATAGCTGTTGGGTGACAATCTGCAGATGTAGGCACTAGATTTTGTAGCTGTTTAATGGATTCCTCTGCGCAACTGAGGCATAACTGAAATTTACAGGCAGATCAGCTTCAATCTAGTCATTTCAGGCACAAACAACAATGAAGCTGCAATACACCAAACTTCATAAGTGCCCAAACCAGCCAACACAGGTCGCCTGCTCACAGGCACTGGTGTCAGCAATGTGACATACAGTCATACTTGTCAGTGCTGCTGATGGATAATTCATGGAACAACTTCCTTACACCCAGATCTTTACAAAAGTCCCAAAGTCAATAGGATACTCAAAGCAGAGTGTCCATTTGGTCAAGACTTCCATTTCATTGCTAAGCCAGGGAAGCCTGTTTCAGAGCCAGAAAGCTGGACTTAAGTTATACATCCCTTCTACTCATACAAATGCTTAGCAATTATCTCTCTGGCAACTGTATATTTAGGACCTGCTTTGGGATGTAGGTTAAGTCTTCCAGAAATATTGCTGATGAGTGTGCACTAACAACCACAGGCTGGAGAAATCAAAGCTACAAAGGTGAGAATAGGCAGCAGTGAGTATGTGTAGGTGCTGGACAGAACGCTGTCTAGCTGTATGCCAGTCACACATCACATTACCTGGGAGAAGAGAAGAAGAAAGGCCCCAGTGGAGTGGTACAACATCTCTTAATCAATCTTCTGGGTTCATTACAAAAATGTCATTCATGTATTAACATCAAAAGACCCAACTGTACCTCCATTAGTGATCTCAAATGTCTCTAGTGAGAGCGATCTAGAAATCCATACTTCTAAAGAATTTTTTCATTTCTTCCTGAAATTATTTCCTATGCCTTCTTCCTGTACTAGAAGTCTATTCAAATCTGTTAGCTGGGATTGGTCATCTGGCTGCTTCTCAACACAAGCACCAAGACGTCATATGTAACAGGACCATCCAGTCTTATGGGTCTCTTAAGGGTCAGTAAACCCTTAGGTCCCTTTTCTCCTTGTTCCACCACCCTAATCTGACTAGGACACTGCCTCTTCTTTTATTCTTTTTTTCTGAGTACAAAGATTCTTTACAGTTTTCAGCTCTCATGGTTATAAGCACCCCCACTTCCTTGGAAGGTCCTATACAAAGTCTCACCTTAGTTATCTCCCCAATGATCCATTATTTTCCTCTGCATTAGGAAACTTTATCACCATGGTACAGCACCCTACACTTAATTCTTTGTAAAAGGTGGACTTTTTAAGACTGAGTTTTTCAAAGCAGTTTCGTCTCTTGTTAGGAAGTGTACAGTGCCTAGCATCATCATTGATTAAGGTATACAGACACCAAAGGTATGAAAGCAAAAACTAATAAGAGCATTGTGGTTTCTGTGACAACATCTGTGGAACAGAACTGTAACCACAGCAGAAATGGGAAATTGCAGTAGAATTGTTTGTTCTGCTCCTGCAGTTCTTGGGATAATCTACTCTAGACAGAAAACCATGTAACTTGTGTATTTTTGCTCTTACCTCCAAAACATCGTAGTTGCAGTTTGGGTGATATGCAATGTCGAGTTCCTGAATCGTGAGTTGAATGCTGCTGCCAGGTGCTGTGTGAATGTACCAGATGCATTCTCTATTGCTTGGGTATCTGTTGGGGTAGCCAGGGCTGTGAAATGAGCCAGAAGGGCCAGAGAGTTCTCCTCCACAACCTGACAACACAGCAAAGCAGCCTGTCAATGAGGTGGTTTCGAAAATCTCACCGACAGCTGTGCAACAAGGACAGGCATTGGCACCCTTTTTGTGCACAAATGTGTATACTGGGCTTGAGGGTCTCCTCTGTCACAGGCAATGGAAGTCTAGCAGGGAAGAGAAACTCAGAAACTGCAGGCTGGACCTCTGGGTGCTGCCCATGCAGTAGGAACTTCACCTCCTGTCCTGGCATGATCCTCACCATACCTCAGCATCTTCTTTGACAGCTGAAGAAACTAAGACACACAGCAAAAAAAGTGACCTTTTTTTTATTGGCCTCTAACTTTGATCAGTTCTAGAAAGCTGAATCAGATCCACCCTCAGTGGTTACTGACCTCAGCTAATGCACAAACTAAGTTATCATGGGGAGGGCTTCCTATTGTTGTAAAAGTGGCATTTCACCCTGCTTTAGAAATCACAAAATTAAAGACAATGAAATTTTCCTCAGCCCACTGAGCATGATTACAAGCTGCCAAGTCACAGTGGATAAACTGGCTTTCTGGCATTTGGTGGGTTTAATGTTCTTTTTTTTTTTTTTTGAATTGTAACCATGCAATTGTAAGACATTCCATGTTTGAAAAGCTATGTATTTTATTTTCAGAAAATAATTTATTGTCCTAACCTCACTCTCCAACTCCTTGGGTGATTAAATTTTTGCATATTATGAGCTAGATTAAAAAAAAAAATGCAAAACAATGAATCAACTGCAGGCCAAAGTAGCTGAACACCTGAGACTGCAGTTTTATCATTGCTTTATGGAGATGTGGCAACTGCTGCCCTCATCTCCTTCTGCTGTGCTCCCAGGAAGATCCAGTCCCTGGGTCCAGGTGTCAGAAGGGTGGAACGCACAACAGCCCTTCCCAGGGTCAGGGCAGCTTTAGATCACCTACATTCACGGTGAAACCTTACCTTTAGAGAAGCCAGGAGGGTGGCTGTGTACCTGTCACATGCAGAAAGCAAGGCATTTGTGTGTTGATCTGATTTTATGTGCGTGTTGCTCTGCCTTGCAGCACCTTTTTCGTCTCTACATTAAAAGCCCCCAAGTGCTTCATTTAGGTACTAGCTAATCTTTTGCTTACACAGCTTTTACGGGGTCACTCAAGCTTTCTAACTAAAACCCACACTATCAATTTCTTCGCTCATCTCCAGAGGGAAGGTTCTGTCACATATCAAAAAAGCCCCAAAATACTTAATAAAACCATTTAACAAACTACGAGCTCTGTATTCCCAGAAGCAAATACTGCGGGATGTCAGAAGTGATAAGTAGCATCCGTATCAGAATTTTTAGTTATATGAGATATTTTGTAGGATAAACCAAAAAACTACGCCTCTGACCTGCTCAACTAATCTACACAGATGTGTAAAACTTCCCTAATCTCTGGTAAATGTATGCATAATATGCAATTTGAACAAGGTATCTTTGGCCATTGCTCTGCTTAACACTTTTTTTTTTTCCTTCAGGAAGCTATAAAACAAGATCTTCAATTAAATGCAAATACTTTCCTCAACACCTTCTGTGACAAACCTGTGGTTACTGAAGGGTGGCTGCTAAGGCCCAGAAGCATTTCCCATTGTCTCTACCATGGGGTCTTTCAGCTCCTCACTGGAAACTCGAGCTTTGTTTTGCCACAGTTGGCTCTAGGACTTCTAGGACTGTGAAATACAAATCTATGAGAGGAAAGAGTAGCAGGTCTGGAAGGGAGCAAAGCAATAGGAAGCTATTTTAAACTAAAAAAAGAGCCAGCTAAATGCAGATGTGAGGAAGACTCCAGCCATGCCAGCAATGTAACACATCTCTGTCAGTCCATCACCCAGTACTCACCGGAAAACCACATTTTAAACACAAGAATTCCCACAATTGAACAATAGTCAGCTATAATCCAGGAAAGCCTTTACATAGCTGAGGTTGACCTCACAGGTGAATTGGCATGGGCTTAGTTCTCCCTTTTACCCCACCTTGTGGCACATGATGCTCCATAACCCTGAGGTAGTTTGCCTTGCAGCCACAAAGCTACACTGTCAAGCTACCCGATGTCTCAACCAAAGAGTAAGAGAAGCTTTGAGGTGTATTTGAAGCCAATCCTGCCTTCAGTCCCTCTGGAGAGACAAACAGAATAAGGCAGTGCACTTACTTCCCCAAGGCCTGCCAGCACCGCTGGTTAATGGTTAACCACCCAAACCTTTGATATCCATGAACATTTCAGCAGGGAGACGGAGAGGAAGAAAGCTTCAGTGTAACCCACCACCCCATTTTTCCCTAGTGCCATCAGTAGATGGCCTAATTTTCCTCATCGAAACCAGGTCGTTGGGTTTTTACAACTAGAGAAAAAAAGGTGTCAGAGGGGGGGAAGCCTTACAGCTGAATTTGCACGGTGAGTTACTCTCTTTCTTTTCCCCCAGCAGCAGGAGTGACACTGCTGCTGAGGACACAGTTCGGGAGGGGAAAGTTGCCTCGCCAGCTTGGGAAACAGAAAGATTTCTCAACAAACAGACTTGATGGCTTGGCTCCTGAGGGGTTGGGAACGGGGAGGCAGGGGAGTTTCAGCAGGCAAGAACAAAGCAAATTGCTATTTATCTCAGCCTGAAGAAAGCTGGGAACATTTTAAAACTAAACAGGCAGTTATGACTCAGCTTCTCCTACTAAGAGTTTCCTGATAGCCACAAAGACATGTTTTTTATTGAAACCCGAAATGGCTCAGAGGAGTGGAAAGCTTGTGTGCTGCACTTTGAGGCACAGACCTTTCTCCCTACGCAGCCCTTGCAGTAGCATTCGGGTTACTCACATTCCCTCTCCAGAATAGTTTATATGTTCTCTGAACTCTATCGATATTCTCTGGATGAGGTATGTGAAGCACATGAATAAGAACGTTGAACTATTGTTAATGTGCCATTTCTTTTCTTCCAACTACAAATGTTCCCAGAAAAGGCTTTTTGTGTAAAGAGAAGTGATTATTTTTAAGTGCTGCAGTAAAATGGAAGTAAAGTTTAGTTTTCTGTGATTCGTTTCTTACAATGAATGTGCTGAACTCATGTTGCCAATCTTTTATTAACTGTTTGCAAACAGATAGGAAATTGCTTGAGTTTATGCTTAAGTATTCACAGACTAACAACTTTGATCTTTGCAAATAAGTGAACTTCACACCTGAACTATTTTGACTGACCTGCATATGGAAGCAGAAACCTCTATATGAGGGCAGAATCACAATGAACTCTCTGGCCCGCTGGCAGAAGGTCTATATGTTTTGTTTCTGCTCTTATATGGATGAGGTAAGAATCAGTTCTGTTGTGCTTTTTTTTTGAAAATATAGACACTAGATGATTTTAACAAAATATTTACAGAAATACTTAAGAAATCAAAACAAATGTTGCTGCCTTTAACCTCATTTACTACATCTGTGGAACACTAACATGAGAAAAACTCAAATGATAGAAAAACTTTTTGAAATGCTTACAAACATGGTATGTGGAATATATGCCCAGTCTGCAAACAAAAACAAACTAACAAACACCCCCCCACACACACACACAAAGAAACAAACAAACAAAACCCCACCACAACAAAAAACCAACCAAACAAAAAAAAAATGACCAGGAATACTATTTCATAATGAGAAGCAAACTTTGATTCACCAACTTTGCAGCTTATATTTCAGTTCCTGGAACATTATTGGTCCTTACTATTCACAAACCTTTTGTCTTGAATATTTTTTAAAGGTGAATTTATAATTTGATCCGTGTTTTATTCAGTGTCTTGCCCATTTTCATTAGCCACAAAATTCTTGCAGCGTTATCCCTTTCTTTAATTGAGTTACAGATACAAGCCATCAAGGAAAACTAAACTACAAGTATCTTTCATATTATTTGTGCATTACCTATGAAGACAGCTTCCCTGCCTTAAGATGCTTACACTAGGCTTTGAAATCTGCCTTGGCAGATACCTAAAATAATCAGGAAATATATCAAATAAATTACATTTGTACGAATGTTCAGGCTGAGGATGCAGATGTAGATGCAGATGCATATTTATTTACATATCTATATGAATATATGTGAATATATGTATGGATTTTGCATTTAAAAGGAAAAATTCAGGAGAAATGCCAGTCCTGTTGTTTTGTAGTATGCATTTGTATGTACCGTATCCTTTTCCTATTTTTGAGCAAGCTAAGAAATACATTTTGATTTAGCCTGGAATGTAACTTCCACACAAAAGAGCCTGCCTACTTTATTAAAATATTGAATAGGGAAAGATTAAATGATGGTGTAATCATCTCAGCTAATTAAACTTCTTCCATCTTGGGCATCACCATTAAATGAAAACAAACCTTTTCCCAGTGTTTACATTTGTCTGCAAACATCAGATGAGAGTTTGCTTCTACTCAAATAAATGGAATTTGTGCTGTTTATGGCAACAAATTAAAAAAGATTTGGTCTTTAGGGGTGAATAAAAATGAGGAAGAAAAAAGCATAAACTGCTTCTTGACTTCATTTCTCACTGAAAGAACAGTGAATAATCTGAAACCATTCTGTTCCTAGTGAAACATCTTTAAAAGTTTCTCTCAGCACAGAAATACATGGTCTTGCTATATGTGGACGGCAGGACAGACAGCTGAACTGCACACAGCATATGTTCAGTTTGTGCAGGCCTCCTGCACTCATTTTGGAAACTTCAGACCTGCAGCTAAACTGACCAAAAATACCCCAAAACAATAACAACAACCACCACCACCATGGAAGCTAGATACTATTTTAGTACTGTAAAGGTCTTGGAATTGCCTTGAAAAATGCTTAAAACAACTACCTAACCTGGTGTAAGTTGCTAGGAAATCAGACAACAAATAGAAAGCTCAGGAAACATAGATTCAGTGTCTTTGCTTTCCTCTGGCTAAAACCTAAGTATTCATTGAAGATTGTGCAAGGGATGATTTATAGATGTCTTTCTATATTACTGCCTGTCTGGTTAGCAGATGGTGTTCATTAGCCAAAGAAGAATCTCTATTCTCATAAATAATTATAGCTGAATAGAGAAGTAGTAATCTGTGGAAACCTCTATTATTTGCAAGGTTTTCAGATTTATTCATGGGTATATTTTAGCCACATGCTCGAAAAATTCCTTCCATGAAGTTTAAAGTGAACTGGCACTGCTCCTGTAAAACCAGAGGCAGGGAAATCAAAGGATTCAGAGTTGTTCTATTTGTTGTGCTCATGGTGAAATATTTCAGTAAACATGAACTGACTCTAGCTGCAAGCAGCCTGTAGTGTGAACATTTACCTGTACTACACTAATACTTGCATGAAGTATAACTTGGGTTTGATTCTGAAATCTTTTGCTCTCTTGAGCAGGTTAGTTCATAGAATACTATCCAATGGAGCAAGTGGGATAATTTTTGTTATGGGGGTTTATGCAAGAGAGTAAAAATTCAAATAAGAATCTGTTTTGTTTGGTTTGGTTTGATTGTTTGTTCTTCTGATTTGTTAATCACTTCCATAGCTTCAATCATCATTGTTTATCAGACTCCTGAATTCTAGTATTTGCTTCAGCATGTTCCAATCTGAAATCAGTAAGATGGATATTAAATATAGACTACCAGGACCCAGAGACCTAAAGGCAAGTTTAGGCACATAAACAGGAGCTGAATCCTCCAAGATACTGAACAGCCATATCAGCTGGCAGTGTTCGATGTTAAAAAAAAAAAAAAAAAAAAAGTGCAATTTTCTATCTCTCAGATGCTGATTGAACTGTTCAGCAACAAGCAGTTTAAGAAAATTTTGGCCCTTATTCTTATATATTAGTTTGGGGAGTGGGAAGAGGGCCAGATTGCTGAAGAAACAGAAATGAATTAATCCTTAGCTCTCACAGAAAACATGCCTATGTCTTTAATAGCCAGACTGCAATAAAAAAGCCTGCTCTGAACATAGTAGCACCCACAACTCAAAATAACGGCGTGTGACTTCAAAAGATCAGACCCTGTGCATCATCAGACCTAATGTGACAGAAAGACACTGAAGAGGAATAGTCATTTTTGAAAACTGAAGGAATGGCACTTTGTCAAAGACTGCATGAGAAATGAACAACAGAGCTCTGAGTCAGGCTTAGGAAGTCTGGGCCTGAGCTCGCTCACTGACCTGCAATGCAAGATGCTCTCCAGCAATCCTAATGGGTGCCTGGCAAATGTCTGCACTGAATGGCTTCTGCATTTTAATCTAATCTCTGCTTCTGGTATACCAGGGGTGTCCAACTCATTTTCGCCAGCGGCCCCGTCAGCCTCGCAGTTGCCTTCAAGGGCCCGAGTGTCACTGTAGGACATATAAATGTAGGAGTAGTTACATTTATACATCCTAAAATGACATTCGGCCCTTTGAAGGCAACCGCAAGGCTGACGTGGCCCCCAGCAAAAATGAGTTGGACACCTCTGTGGTATGTTTTCCTGAAGAACTGACAAATTATTTCACGTTTTACCTGACATATATACTGAAAAACCCAGACTTTAGTTATTGTATGCTTTTTAACAGTTTTCAACTTTTGAAAATACAGACCCAGAGTAATGAAAATTTCTCTTCCCACAAACCAAGTGAGCTTTCTCCACATCCTGCCCATCAGTCATGGTTTCTTAAGGAAATCCGACAGAAAGAAGATGATGGTGAAGTTAAAAACCAACACAATACTTCAGGGCTACCTAGTTCTTTTCTCAACAATGCACTCTGCTTCTTTTTTAAAGGTGGAATTAATGTGTCACAGAAAACAGAATACCAGGCTCAAATTTTGACTATGCTGAGAAGAGCCAGCTGAATTAATAAGCTCTACTGATAATCAAGCAGTCTAATGAGTCAGCTTCCAATGAAATAAAGATATATATATAAAGCAGGCTGCTTCTACAGGCACATTTCTTAATAAGGTAAGTTACGGGTCTAGGAAATATGTGTCTTCTCAGATAGTGACAGTTGTCACTGGTGTAATTTTGCACTGAGAGACCTTTGCCCTTTTGGCCTCATGATTTTTTTTAGGAAAGCGATTCAATTGGCATGCCATCTTTGCAACATCCAGGCTGTTACCAAGAGTTTGTTCTTTCTCAAAGGGTAAATATATGCCCAAAAATGTATTTGCCTGTATTAAGCTTCCTAATAAACAGCAGGAGTGGAATGAGCACCTTGCAGATTCCAGCTTTCCTTTGGTGAATAAGCATCTTCAGGACTTGGCTGCAGAAGAAAACATTAGTGATTTAGCAAATCAGTTCTAAATCCAGCCTCATCAATGGAAGCCCCTTAGATGAACAGTATTATTTCAGAACTAAAGCCACTTTTAAATTGAATTCTTTGCACTACAGCTTTCCATCCAAGTTTAAATGATATAGGACACTTTTAAGCATAAATAACCTCATTGTCTCAAGATCAGTTACTAATTCTGTCTTTGGGAAAGCCTAAAAACTGGGTTTCCTTCAGCAACTCAGCAACTGAAAAGCAGCAGCTCAGCAATTGAAAAGATCAGATGCAAATGTCTGAAATGAAAACACTGAAACACTGCAATTTTGTGTCACGTGTGGCAGCAGAGGTTCCTCACGCCAATTATCAACAAGGTAAGCTTTGGCCTTTTTGTGATCACCTCACAACCATGAGCAAAGCTGCTGGAAAGAGTGTCTGAAATGAGGCTGAAAGTGCTGCTCTCTTTAACCACCAAAGCACGTGAATGCCTTTGATATATATCTCATAGATGCTTCACAGCTGCCAGTTAAGGAGCACATGGACAGCCTGAGAAATAGTTCGCAGCAGCTCGAACTCTAGAGCACACATTTGTCACTTGAGCAGAAGTAAAAGCTCTCTCTCAGCAATATATATAGCCTTGTTATTTTCTTGCCAGGTGAGATGTTACCAGATCCAGGTTTAGATTCTCTTACGGATTTACTCTCAGGGAAGGAGGGCCCTGAATGTTTCACTCTGAAATACGCAACTCAAAGCTGCATCTCCTGATGAGTTCCCCTGGACTAAGGGACTTTCTCCACTGAACTTCTTTCATGCATTTGAAAGATTTTCAGAAGGAAGAAGTAAATATAGCACTCTGACCACAGGAACATATCTAATTTTATCCAGTCTAGGGCTACCGTATATGCCCAGAGAACATAGCCACCAAGAATAAGAGGAATACCCATCTTTGTGCATGATACCAATTAAGAAAAAAAATGGGAGTGCCCGCAATGAACAAGAACAAGATGACTGTGGTGAGCTCTGGAGGAACTTTTACTCATATTACGGGCTCAGGAGTTGCAGCTGTGATGTTCAAAGCCAGCAACGACATTCCCAAGGAGCCAGCCCTATCCGAACCCACAGCTCCTGCTCTGCTGCTCAGACACAGCCCCACAGTAGCAGTCTGGGCCCTGTGCAGTGTTAGGCTGCAGTTTAGTCACCAGGAACAGAGGGGCAGCGCTGGCTGACACAGGGTGAATGTGTCAGTGCAACAAAGGATTGCGGGGGGATGGGAAAGGCCTGGAGAGTCCGGGAAATGCTTGGGGCAGGACGTGGAGGGAAAGCACAAGAGTGCTTACCACGCAGGCAGATTCTGGAAAGCTTTGAGAGCTTTAGAAAAGCAAGTTAACCCAGCACCATGGCTACTGTGTGTAGCTGATGTCATCTGGCTGTGCATAAAAGCCTCCACTTTTTCTTTTGTGCAGTCGCAGAATGACATCACCTCGAAACACAAGAGCGTACCTTTGTGCTGCAGCCCTTCCCCTGCTGCCTCCTGCCACACATCTCGCTTCTCCCACACACGTCCCTCCTTTGCCCAGAAATGCTCCTTAACCTCTGCTGAATACAAAACGCCACTGTCTAGCCTAGGAGAGCCCTCTGAGAGCCCGCAAATGCCACCACTCTGCGGCAGCGCAGAGGAGCTCCTATTGAAGCGATGTATAGCACACCGTACACCTCAGCAACCCGCAGTGGGGCCTCGGCAGCCGATTTCAGCTGCTTTACACTGCTGTCAGAGCTGAATGGTGTGAACTGATTAGACAGACGGGGCAACTGTGGCAATTTAATTATTTTCAAGGTTGGATCCTCTTTGATGGGACGTACAATGGCACATGATTTAATCTGGTTACAGTCCAATATTGCTGTTAAATAAGCAGAGTGAAAAAGTTGCATTTGTAGGCTCACTTACGAAGAAACTGCAAACAGTTTGCAGTTGTTCAGTCATTAACAGATTTGTTTATAATTGGCACGCATGCCTGCCTATTTAATGAGGCCTGTGACAGTCTTTGTGACATGCAAGAACAAGAGAAAAACACCCAAAGCACATCCTGACCAATGTGATTTCATGCAGAGGAGAGAGGGGGGTAGGTGGAAGTGAATCTGCTAACCTAGAAAACCAACACCACTAAAGAAAACTAGAGAGAAGCCTGCACAGAAAACACAAGTCTATAGGAGTGGGGCAAAGTGAGGGCTGAGCGCTTCCCATTAGAAAGCCCAAGTCACCCACAGTTCTGCTGTAATAGCACATCTCTCCTGTTCAGTACAGAAATCCTGCAGATGCCCCTCATCCCTGTGCCTACACCTGCAGATATGAAAGCACATTTCACTAACAGCTCTCAGTCTCTGATCAGATGCTCTTTGAAGATGTGTATGTGCAGAAACATCCACTGGGAAAGTATTTGAGGAATTATGAGGAAATGCAATGTTTTTAGATCTGTAATGGGTTATTTCTACTTATCTGATGAAGGGTGGCATAAGCTGGGACTCCATTACACATACAGGAAAGAAAACACACCTGCCCAGAGGAAACCCCATTAACTTACCATTAACATGCCACAGCATTTGGAACCCACTTCTAGCATACAGTCCGTCAGAATAAAACTCCACATGAAGGCTGGTCCCTGTAGTGGACCCTGCTGGTGGAACAGACTGTCCACAGAAAGTGCCTATCAGGTTGGATTGTACATCAGGCCCATCGTAAAGCTGAAATGAAACACAGAATACCCCAGTGAGTAAAAAGCAGCTCCCCAGTTCTTAATGTTTTGTACAGGATGTCAAAGGAAAACCAGTGAGACTTCTTGCACTGGCCACCTCTGCGCAGCAATGTGAGCTCTGGAGAGTGTGGAAAGATTTGGATGAAATTATGAGCAAATATAACTGCAATGTCTTTAAACCTGGCTGCACACTGTGTACAGTGGGAAGGTTTTGCTGTTTCTGTTTTGGTGTGTATTGCGGGTTGCTGAGGAAGAAGATAAAGGGCAAATGGCAATGAACTGAAATAGAAAGAAAAAGGGGATGTCACAGGTCTGATCTGAGTGCGTCTAACACGCTCAGCGCTTCCAACCCACTCGATGACAACTCTGTTTACATCGTCATTTCTTTAAGACTGCACTCAGGTGATTTCAGGACTGACTGAACTTGTGATGCAGAAAACCAAACAGTCAGCATCACCAGGACCTCCCAGAGCAGTGAGGACAAGCTGGAAACCAAAAGCAAAGTAAATCCTCAAAAAACAAAAGTCAAACTTCACATCTTTATTTATTGTTTCATGGTCTTATACCAGTGTCCTACTTTGAAGGAATAGTGGACTGAGCGACACTTTCTGAACTTTTGTACTTAGAAACACTTGATGTTTGATCTCTGAGTCACATTCTATGTGATGATATTTTGACAGTCAGTGTGTTGGCAGATGTAGCCAGCCTGAAAATCTTTCTCTTCCCCAAACACAGGTGAGAAATCCTCCATCCTACTCTTAAAACAGCAACACTCAAAAAAAAAAAAAAAAAAAAAAAAAATTCCTGTATGTAAATCTCTATGTAACTCATATACTCACATTTAAATAAAAACACTTAATACATGTTTTGATGGGGTGACAGTAGATGCTTACATGCTTTACATTAGTTGTCTCCAAATAGGTTTAAAGGGTATTTAAAATTCTAATTTTGTGACTTCTTTTCAAATCCAGTAAATCACACAATATGCATCTATGTTCCTCACCAAATATCCCAATGCTCAGTGTAATCTTTCAGGGGTGAGGAGTATAATTTTTGCAAAGTTGGTAAAAATGAGACATTTTAGCTAAATTGCCTTTGACTTATGATATCAGATTGCCAGTTGTTGTCAAGTCAGAAATTGTCCTATTATTTCTACTTTTGTTACTATGATTCTTAAAGTTTAGAAAAACAGCAACCCTTGTGCTTTATATTGCTTTGCCACAGTCCATCTTCTCTGATCTTCTGTCTCACAGAGCACATCTTCCTAACACAACCCAGCAAATTACTGGCACACAAACCATGTCTGAAAATTCTCATTGTGGATTTTTGGCATGTTTCCTTTCAGAATCTCAACAAAAACTTTTCTCTGTTCTGAAGCCATCACCGTGAAGTTATCCCTATACAAAGAATCAAATCCATGATCTCTAGAAAAGCAGCCAAAATTATTTATATTTTCTCACCATTCAAACATCTTTTCCAAATATCTCCGATTTCACTAAGAATTCTCCTGCACTCAATGCCCATAGAAGGGAAATATGATATTACAGCAAATATTGATTAACCATGCTAGCTACTAATTTTTGCACACGTTTTCTAGCAGACTCACACAGGCAAATGAGTAATTAAACCCTCAGGTTTTCTGTTCAAGATGTTCATCTTGCAGAACCTTCAGAAACCTTCTTGTTGATTTAATACATAGTCCCGCCCAAGAAATCTACTCAAATGGTTTCAAATCCTCAAGCAGACAGTCTAGTTTTAATGGTTTTTTTTAATGTAGTTCAGCCACAAGTTAGGCACAAATTGCAGGAATAATTCTATGGTAATATTCCATGGCCTATTTTATGAATTGTGACCATGAATCCTTTTGGGTTTCAATCCTCTAATAGAATGAAAGGCTCAAAGCATTAGAAGTTATTGGAATTTGAGAACTCTCAGTCCATTTGGTATGACTTCTCTAGGTGAAACCAGAAAAGTCTGAATGTTTCTAATTAGAGACCCATTGCTGGTAGTTCCTGCAAAGCCTTGATCAGATGTGTTTGATAATAGATATGAAATTGTCATACAGATCAGATGTTAAGAAGTTGAACATCCATCTGTATTCTTTCCAAATGTAAAGCTGGAAGGACTGCCTGACAGATGGATGAGCTGTCCCATGCCCAGCATCACAGGGATGACCTTCCTCCAGGCCAGGCTGAGAGCTTTACACATTCTTTTACGGCTTAAATTCAGCAAAATGAAATGAAGTCAGATCCAATGAGATTTTTAATAGCACTACTTCCTTCAGCAGCTTTGTGGTGTATACTTCTCATATTTCTGTGGCGTATACTTCTCATATTTCTGTGGCTTCAAGCCACGGAAATCTCACACCAGAAAAATATGAATGGTAAAGAATAAATCAACATGGAGATCGTTAATTTGTGCTCTGAACAGGAGCAAAAACTGCATAAAGATACATATTCAAAGATCAGCTGTTAGCTTTAGTGATTACAAATGAAAAAAACATTCTAAAAATCTATGGACTAAATCATACCCAGAAACTTTCAAATCCAAACCAAAAAAAAACCAGCCTTCATGAGTTTCCTGCAACTTTGATTCATCAAGGGAGTGTTATTTTTATCTAAGACAGCAAATGTCACATTACTGTGTAATTTCCCCTGAAAACAGTCCGTCAGTTTTTCGAGACACAAAGAATGGTTACTATGGCAATCCCTTCGTGCCGCGCTGCCCCGTGGGTCCGGGTTCAGAGCGGAGCTTCAGCTTCGCAGGAAATTCGAGTGCCTGGCCAGCTGTAACTCATTGAGAGAGGCAGAACCGCGGCTGCTAGAATTACAGCGGGGCTTTTTGAGCTGTCTTTCATTTCTAAATGAAGGGAACAGCTGTGTGTTTTCACAGGGCATTTTGAACTTCTCAAACCACTTTTTGCTCTCAAATGAATATGGGCAAGTGAAACCGAAGCTGAACGCAAATCTCATGAGCCACAATTTCTCTTCTGATCTCTTAGATAGTGTTTCTCGCTTGAGGGCCTGCTTTGTCAGCTGTGCTATCCTAAACTGCTGCAAATCGAGGCAAGGCTCTTCCCCAGGCTATATGAGGCAAGGTACTCCCTTGGTCTGTGCAAGACAATTGAATCTTGGGGCCGTTTACTAACCACTCCAGTAGCGTACTTACTCTAGGAAATGGGGATGGGCTTCCTCCCAGCTACTCCTTGGGAAGAAAGTGGTTGCTCCCTTTCTGTGTAGATATGGGTTTCATAATTTATTTATTTCTTCAGACCTTTTAGCCTCCGTCAGAAAATCCAAGGGCTTTGTACTAATTTTGGCAGACAAACCAACACCCAAAACGTACAAATAGTTTCAACACGTTCATATTCTTAGCCCCACCTCTTTAATCGAGGCAATTGCCTAGCAGCACCCGGAGTGCTATTTCATCAGCCTGCACCCCGGCACCAGGCCCAGGCGGGGATACGGTACCTTCAGACAAATTATTAGGCATGGGTTCAATAACCATTACTAGAAACTCCTTATCAGGCTGCCAAGGAGCAAGCGTATAGGCTGACACAAGAGTAAAAAGGGGAGGTACTAGCTCTCTAAGGGATGAATAAGACTGTGGGACTGCCCTGCAGCAAAGTGGCAGCTGAAAACCATCTGCTGTACATCGGAGTGGAGTGGGACAGCACGACCAGCCTAGGCTGCCGGAAAGGTTTGGCTTGGGTAGCTCTCTCAGAGGAGACATCATGGCCACCGGTATTAAATTTTGGCTTTTCTGACTCTTCAGCCTGGAAATATGTTGCTGACACCATGAATGATGCTCTGGAGGCCACAGCTGTTCTCCTGTCTTTGGAGGAGCGAAGCAAAGCAGCATGACCTGTGTCACAGAGAAGCTCATTGCCACAACTAGAGCAAGGGCTCAAGGATGGAGCTGACTGGAAAATGGAGTTTCCGCTGCATGGAAAGAAATAAAGATCTCAAACAAATGGGAGGAAGCAAACTTTGAATATGTTCTTTTTGGGTATACTTGAAACAGGGACATTTTCCTAGCTGAGCACCTTGTCAAGCTTAATCCTTCTTGCAAAGTGAGACTGGCAAGAGCCTTCCAGACAGGTAGCGGGATTCCATCTGTTCAGTTTTCCTGGCAGAAAACTGATTTTTTTTTTTTTATAGGGCAAAATTTCAGTTTTCTCTTGGAGAACTTTATTTCTGCGAAAAGGCACTTTTTTTTTTTTTTTTCATCAGGAAGATCATTATAAAGGAAAGCCCTCAGCCTAAATTGCTCTGGAAAAAAACTGCTTACATATGTTATTTAAGCACAACACATAGTCTTGATCCAGAGATGATGGAGGCTTCAAAGACAAACTTTCAGTTTCATTGAGAGGAAAATCCGTCCTACGAATACCGCAGTTCTGATTTTTATGGTACTGTAAATAATTCTATTGTCATGTGTCATTAATTCATTATATAATTATGAGTAGTTCTATCAATAATTGTCTCAATTTGAGTCTTTAAACAAATTGTTTGCCGTCCAAATGCCCTTTTACAGGGACCAGCAGCATCAGCCCTGGGCTGTATTTGCAGAACTCAGGAAAGGAGGTTATGCCTTGGATCAGACCAGCATAGCTGCAAGTGTCCCACCCATTGCCAGAGCCTCCAGGACATCCTGAAAGAGCTTTTCTGACACACACAAGTATCCCTTTCCCCTCAGAAGTGGGAAACCTGATCTGGAATTGTTTTGACTGATCTAAACACTACAGGCAGTGATTACAGGTATCTGAGCAGCTCTTCCTGAAATAGTTGTTTTTTGAAAAGGAAATTCTGATGGCATTGCAACAAATATGTTACCAGAAAACAAAATGAAGTAATAAACAGACAATATAATCATAATCTAAGTAACAGACTGCATTCCAAAGTGAGATCACCGTTAATTGTTAAAGCAAGAATTAACACAAATAAAAACCATCCATTTCCAAGCAACACATTTCCTTCTAGAAGAGCTAGAGCGCAAGCTTGAGAACCTGCAGATCTGTCAGCCAGAGAAAAAAAAAGAGATAAACTCCAGCTCCAGGATGTAGCACATTGCACTAGCTCAGCACAACAGCGACATAGTTTTCAGAGAAACGAAGGCAGCTTAAGACTTCGAGTGATCTACTGTGTGGAGCTTTGCTATTTCTGCACAAATAGGAGAACAAAATAAGGTTATGTTTGTACTTGCATGATGAGAAGTGTTTGCAATTATTACTACAAAAAGGTTCACCTTAAAAAAAATTCTAAATAATGTTTTAATATGATTATTTAAATAAGTTTATGCCCTAGGTGACCTTTGATAAAACTCCTTACTCTCATCACCGTAGGCAACTTTCTCATCTCTACGCAATTACACATTTTCATTAATTAATCATTTTATTTCATAGGACAATGGAGTTTGACATTGTGCATCTCTAGACATATAGGCACGCTAGTTTATCTTGCTGGGATTTATCTAACATATGGAAATGTATAAATGACTAGCTTTTTAATAGTAAGAGTTGTATCACATAATCTGAGGCAGAAATACTCAAAGCCCTTTGAAATTTTCAAGCAAAGTTAAATTCCACATTGGACATCAGTGGTCTTTTTAAAAAAGAATTTTTCATCTACTACGTTACCACTTAATACCTTCTCAAAGAAAACAAGAAGTTCTAACTATAGGCAAATCTGATCTGTCTTTCTAGGAAAGGTTTCTTTCTGCAAATGGTATAAAAACAATCATTTGATGTAGCAAGACTCTGCATTTTTTATAAGAACATAAGAAATACAGGCTCAATCTTTGGATGAAATTTTAAAATTGTTTTAGATACAGGAGTAGGAAACAACTGCTGTTTAAGAAAGGAATGCCTAGGAGACATCCACCTAGTCGGTCAGCCCCAAGACCTGCACTCAAAACTGTATTTGTTCAGCACAATGTTTTAAATCCCTAAGCCTCTATTAGGAGAGCACCTCCACCCAATCCCTGTGCTGTCTGGGTGGAGAAGGCTCCAGCCACCTGCACCAGGGCAGTCCTGGACTCTCACCCAGGACTCACACTGACTGCAGCAGGCTGAGCTGAAAGCACAGCAGCCCGGTGCAGGGCTGACTCCGAAAACCCTGCACCCTGCGATTCTGCTGACCACCGGGGCTGCTCTGACCTCAAATCACTGCTCCATTGCCTGGGGTGCATGCAGGCTGCCTGGGAATCCTGGTCCTGACCCCGTGTCTCCCCCAAGGTACAGGCAGAGGTTTACTGTCATGGCCAGGACCCAAACAGGTCGCTGAAGTGTCTCTCCTGCCTTTGCCAACCGAGGGGCTGCTGGGGGACCCACGCCTTTGTGTCAGCGGGATCGCACATGCCCGGTCACAAGGTTGCGGTTATTTTGGTGGAGTGCCTCCTTTCCTCAATGCCTCGGAAATCAAGGAGGTTCCTCTGCAGCAAGTAGCCATCCATGGTGGAGGGAGAAGGACTGCTTCTGAGCTTGGGACAATAATATTTCAAAGTTATTCTTCAGCAGAAAGCTGCTACTGTGGGAAAAGCTCCTGACAAAGAGATGGGGCTGTGCCTGGGGACACGGCATTCAGGGGGATAGCGAAGGTGCATCTGCACTGAAAAGCCCAGGCGCGTCTGAGCAGTTTGCAGCACCGGTGACTGGTATGCCGGATTCAGTGCTGCTCCTCGTGTACTTTGCCAGCCCAGGTGAACTGAACTGCCAGTGCAAGCAACATCGCACTGACACGGTCAGAGGCCAGGGAGGGCAGGATCCTCTCTGGGAATCACCTCATTCAAGAAAATTTGCATCATGCATAACTATGGCAACTGAGGCAATCTGTAGCTTGGTCCTGGCAAATGAAGATGGGGAAAAAAGGGAAATATTCCTGCCCATTAGGTCTTCAGGAAAGCAAAACTGCCTGCTCATTGGAACAATGGGGAAGGGAAGGACAAGATCTTCCTCAAAGTCTGATGTGACTTTCTCTGAGTCATCTGGAGGCTTCTCTTTGATGAAGGGAAGATTTCACCAATTCAGATGGGGTTTCTCCAGCACCATATCATCTCTTATGATCATGCCTCATCATACCTGTGCTGAGTGAGATAAACCACTTCATTGCACAGACACCGTGCACAGATGCTGGCCAGGCTTTCCAGCAAAATTTGGAATACAGAAGAAGAACACAGGACAGAAGAATCCAGCTGCAACTAGAAGAGTCCAAATGCCCTTTTCCCAACAAGGGGCATGCACACTAACATCATATGGTGGTATTTCACAGTCACTTCATTGTACAGAACTTTGTCCTGAAGGTACAGGCAAAGTCACATTGCTCTGAGCTGGCAGGGTGTGGAAAATGCTGAGTCTATGAACGTCTGACTCATTTTGTGAGTCCAAGAGCAGAGTCTGTGCTGGCTTCACTCGTGCTTCTTGTCATCTGAGGTTTTGGTAGGCACAGTGAAACCCTCTAATCACTGGCAAATTTAGCTGTCTTTAGGGGCGGGGGATTTTGTGTGCATTTGTAATTCTGTTTCTAAGTAACCTTTCAAACAGCAAAGCCAAAGTGCACTTCAATTCTGGCAATGCAAGCAATTGGGAAAACAAAAATCTGAGCCCTGGGACAGTTTTGTCTAGGGTGGGTAGTTTTTGACCTGACACTCTCCTTCAGAGTATCCATATCTCTGAAATTCGGTGCAAGGGCTAAGATTCCTTCTGTACCAATGGCCAGGACTGCCACAGAAACCCAAGGAGAATTGTCACTCATCCTCACAGTCTTACACTGAAGGATTTCTTGTGGAGGCCCATAAACCCCTGAAGGAATTCAGGGATGGGCTGGTGTGCTGCCAGCTTGCATGGTAATACGTTAATGGATACCACAGCAGTCTGGCCAGCAGGCTGTAATTTGATGTCTCTGTGCAGAACCTGGATGGTATATTTAATATATCATCTGCTTCCCCAGGGTGATGTACTACCGGTGACATTTAGTAAATCAATGCATGGCCATAAGCAAAGCCATTCTCTGTGCTTGCAGAATTCCTGCAGCACTTAAAAAAGACACACTCATAAATAAAATATAATAATGTTAATCTTCTAATATGGTTTAAGCTTATTTACTAATTACAAGTACAAAACAGAGTAAAACTAGAAACAGGGTTAAGCTTTCCTTTTTTCTATGACAAGCTAATAAAAAAAGAGGATGACGAGCTGAGTATAAGCAACAATTATCTAATGCAGTATTCCCAAATGGAGAGAAAGGATATTGTGGCACATCCCTGGAATGCTACTGTGGTTTAAAATATAATAATAAAATAAGGACATATCCTGTTACCACCAGAAGGAAACAAAAGAGTTCTCAGGAGCAGATGCCATATTAATTACCATACTCAGTACTCATTTGATAATATTCCACAAATAAAGGTGCAATGGTATTTTGGTACTTTAACCACTCTGAGCCTAACTGCTGGAAGAGTCTGGACTGCTTAGGTACACTGCCAGGAAGCAAGAAGGGAAGAGCTTTGTTCAAGAGAGGAATTCTGTCCTGCCCTGCAGCGGAAGGAAGGCTACTGTTGTTATCAGGCAGTTGTTTGCCCTCATAAGACAGTCTTTCACAGTAATTCGATGCTAATTCCATCCTTGCCACCAGACTAAGGTGCTGCACAGACCAAAGGGGTGAGACTCAAACAGAAAGCTCTGAAACTTGTCTTGCTGCATGACACAGTTTTGCTGTCTGCTTATCAGGCTGGTGGTATCTTGCAAAAGGCTGGGCAAAGTCTTCCTTATACTTATTAAAAGCAGCTGCTAAACAGACTGGGCTTCAAGGGAAGGTTGTATTTTCTGAAGAGAACATGGAGGGAGATTGTCACTGAAGGACAGAAAGATTAACGGTTTTCAAATGATATTTTTCTTGGATAAGAAGGGAGTATATTTCAGTCCTACTGCAAGACACTGATTTTCAGGGCAATAACATGACATTCTCTTTACTTATAAAATAGCTTTACCTCTGTGGAGATTTTGTTCTGTCATACTAAATAAGAAGGTAATTCATCATTAAAGATGGGAATTTAAATATATGCTTGTTCAGCTAATAACCTGGTGAATGTAGATGAAGAAATGACATTTCTGTGTCATTGTCTGCAATATCTCACTAGCTACAGCCTGGTGACTCCTCTAGAAACACTAATGTTAGGTTATTAAGCCAAGCCACAGCACACAATATAATTTAAAGATCATCCAATCTAATTACAGTTAGTGCAGCATCACTGAGTAACAGCCTACAATAGCATACAAGGTGTGCCTTGTATCATACCATTGCCACTTCTGTACATGTCTTTATCACAAGCAATTCATCTCATATTCTTGAAACTGCTGTAAAACTCCTTCCAAAATGTCACACACCCTGTGAACATTACTAGTAATGAGCCAACATCTTCTGACAGGCCATGAAATACTGAACAGTGCTCGTTTGTTGAGAAAGTGCTCATATGAGATCCATGCTAGAGACTTGACATTATAAAAAACTGCAGTTTTGCTTCCCTCCCACACTGCCCCTTCCCAATGTCTGGCACCTACACATAGGGGCAGAAAATTGCCACATAGTGAGAAGAAGAGGGCTTTTTCCTTCCTGCTTGACACAAGTATAAACAGTTGTATGTGCTGAAATGGCAGAGATGCAGGCCCTGCCCAGGCCAGGCTGAGTCAGAGCAGCTCCGGGCTCCCTGCAGAGAGGGAATGCTGCTCACCATGAGTAACACCGGCCAGCTGCTGCAAATAACGGCCTGGCTCACAAGAAGTGTCCCATCATCAAAGGAGAAGAGGAAACAGGTAATGCAATACATGGCTGGCTTCTCATTGTACAGCTGTGACTGCATTTCAGTCTGGGACAACCATGCACTGTACTTGCACTTACTTGTACTCTTTGGACATCTGACTATCTTTTTCCTTGTCCTGTATTTGAAACAGTTATTTGTTCTAAGTGATGATAATATCTTTGGTAACTGACAACCACTAGGAATACCTGTGTGTAGAAACTTTTGCTTTTGTCATTATTCTGCGTATTTAATTTCTGACTCACATGTGGAGTAAGGGAGCAAATAGCAAATTAATATATTCTGCGTATACCAGACTAAACTAGTCACAAGGCAAAATGCTTTTCTTCTATACTACATGTGGGTTTGGGTCAGAAGCGTAAGTCATAATTAAAGAAAAAGCTGAAGAACAGGCCCTTTTCTAGTATGGAGACTGGGACTAAAACGAGCGTCCAGTGGGCCAGGTCCAGCAGTACTCATGAATGCAATTTGCCCATTCTAGTTGTCCCCACCCACCAAGCACCTTGATTTTCTCCTTCAGAATAGTTTCAGAAAAATCAGAGCTCTAGTTTGAGACATTTGCAATGTCATAAAGACATGTCCAGATGCATTAAATTTATTTCTCCCACTGACTTCTATAAGCTGCTCTGCTATTTTTTTTTTTTTAATTCTGCTCAGGCAGGTCAGCTCTCTGCCATAACACCTCTGCGATGTTTAATCTTCTCCTTCTCCATCACATATCCCTTTCCCTTACTCCCTTTACCACCACAACTGTGATCGTCACCTAATCCCACCTAACAGCTAACTCTTGTCCTTCCCATCCCCAGCCTCCCAGCAAGTAGCAGCAAATATTGTCACCAATCTGCCGCCTGCTTGCTGCCACAGAGCACCAGGCTGCTACTGTCTGGGCTGCCACAGAGCTAAGAAGATGAGTGTTGCTGCCTGCTGCAAGGGGATGAGGTGGGAGACCTGCTGCCACCAAAGCCAAAATAAGGTGGGAAAAAGGGCGCCTAACAGCTCCTGAGGAAAAAGAGCACCTGGTCAGCACCAGTGGCCACTCCAGCTTGTGCGTGCAGCTACCTGGAAACTGTCTGAGCAGCAGCTTCCCATTCCCTCCAAGAAAACAGCGAAGGGTTCTGGCACATGGTCCACATACCACCCTCTTGGACTACAGCAAACAGGATTATAGCTCTGTTTTCCCAGTGTTATACTCAGCCAGGGCATCAGAGCTTTCCCCTTTCAGGCCTCTTTGCAATGAAATAATCTCAAAACTAGCACGTGGCAGAAAAGAACTTATCTTAGCTGAACAGCTATGAGTCTTTTAATTTTTTTTATTAACCTTTTACCAAATTTGCAGTGGCATCAGACTCCACATAGATTTCAGACAAAAAATCAGTTTAGAAAGTGAACTGCACACTTCTTCCAGATTATTCTCCCTTTCCCCTATACCACAGAGCACTCACGGCCTTGCCAACATGCTCCCCTTTCGCAAGATGCAGGGTGGGAGCAAACACTATTCAGTTCCCTGGCTGGTCCAACCTCGTTCTCTTTTTTTACACTATGGCACATATTTGTGCGGCATGCAACAACCAAGTGAGAACATGTTTTCCAAGTGGTATTTCTTAATGGCATTTGGAGAAAGATTTGTAAGTACTGTCACATGAATTACAAATTAAAGCCTCCTTAACACACTTCTATGACTCTTTCCCTTGCATTTTCCTCTTTATACATCTTTCAGTCTGTATTTTCTTTGATTGGAAGCACTGAAAAATTGTTAAAGACCGCGAGTACTTTTCTATTCCCTGTCTCCTCACTCCTTCTGATATGTTTTATTTCTGTTCTTTTAACTGCTTTGGATCAGGTCCTTGCCTCTGGCACTATTCCTCTAGCCTTGACTTACATCTATAATAGTGTCTTCTGGCAAGTCTCTTGCGCCTCACTGGCTGGCTACTTTGTGCAGGGCTCTTGCTTTTCATGGATCAAGGGCTTCAGCATCTTGAGACCAGCACTGGCCTCGCCGCTTGGCTTCGATGTTTCTTTTTCAGTCTCCTCACAAAAAATGAACCAGGGATTAATAGTTAGTTCTCAATACAGTGCTCCCTTGTTTTTTTCACGTCTATTCTTTCTTTCCATTCCTGGCCACCAAGAGAAGAAAGCTGGAAGAACATTACTTTTGCCAGTCTATCACCAATTTTGAGCTGTGAAAGCTGGCACAGCGAGGAGGTAGAGGGAGCAAGGGAGAACATCTAGAGGGAACAGATTAGCTCATCATCAGGCCTGTGGCTGGACTTTCTGCAAGACCCCAGTGTAAGTAAGTATCCCCACAAGCGAGGGCACTATTCCTTAGCCCCTCCTTGCCTGTAAGTAGCCTTCTCTAGCACTTCTCTAAATTTCAGTTCCTCTTGTGCAAAAGCTAAATAGAGCACAGGGACTACATGCTGTCATCCTGTACAAAGGTAATTATCTGAAGGATGGATTAGTTCAGCAAAACAGCAAAATTGTAGACAGGAGATTATTATCCTCAGTATAGCAGTAATCATCACTACACAGTATTTCCCACTGTATGAAGTACCAAACTGAGAGAAAATATCATTTTGCTTGTCCTAGAAATAAAATTTTTGAGGAAATGAAAATAAAGAGCACTTCGCTTTAGCTAAACCGATGGTTTTATTTGGCTAAAAATTTCTCATTTTGTTTGCAGGTGAATTCAGTTTCTTTCAGTCCCTTTAAAGCAGCAGATTAATTATGAAAAGGAAGATATAAAACAGGAGACAGAGCAACCCTCCCTTTAAATATGTAGAAATAACACATTTTAAAGTTTTTGAACATTCCTCACTTCTCAGATGAAGACAAGGGGAAAATAATTGGACTCATTGCCTTTTTGTAATCAATTTAGTAATCTCAGGATTTCTTCTTTCTATGAACCTGGAATCATGACATCTCACTTCACCCACAAAAGCCAGTGCATCTAATCTGAGGTGGTAGCTGGAGGCTTTGTAGCAAATCTAGGCACCCACAAAGTAATTCATCCTCCCTGTTGCAGACACTGGTCTTCAGACTGGATGAAGTGCCCTCTGGCAGCGCTTCCCTGCCTACTGATCATGGACAAAATAGAGACAAATTGTTTGGACTTAACCCTTGACTTTTAATGGCTAAGCTTAGATAAGGTAAATTTCCTCTTGGTCTTCTGCATCCTTATTGTTTTTCCTTGTTGGAGAAGACCTGATTTTTCTTGTTTCTAGAATCTGGGTACATACCTTTAAGAAGTCAAGGTCACAGTCAGATCCATCTTCTAAATCAAAGGCTGTGAAGCTGTAGTTGAGTGTATTCCCCTTTGTAGCTTGGATAGTCCAGTTGCAGTGCTCAAGTAATGGGTAATTATTTGGATAATTTAAACTTTCCAATATGCCGTGGCTACGGTTAACAGTCAATACATCATGACAAACTGAAAAAAAAAAAAAAAGTTAAAAAAACTTACACTTGTGCAGTGCTTATTAGCCCAGTATCTCAAAAAATTGCTGATTGAAGTTACAGATAGCATTACAAGGTGAGAAATATTTCATTCACAGAATAGAGAAATCATGCAGAAAGATGACTGTGACCTATTGAAGAATATATTGCATATGTTGCAACCAAAATCCAGACTTTCCAAACTTGAATCCTTCAGCTCTACTATGTCCTTCTTTTCTGACACTTGCACACTCATCAGTGTATGTAGTATACATAATTTTTGGCAGATTTCTTTAATTTTAAATACATGGTTATTCCTGAAACATGTTTTCTTCTGTTTATTGTTTTTTAACTAATAGATATTTGCCCTGTGATTTCAAACAAATCAGAGAGGGTGCTCAACAAAGACTGACTAATGGATCGAAGTGGTTTACTTCAGCAAACTGGAAAAAAGAAAATATAATCTCTGACTGAAACAACAATGAAAAGTACACTACTTGTATTCGATTTTCTAAGCTCCAGGAACTTGAAGTGATCATTAAATTATTTAAAAAGAAGACATGATTTTCCTTGTGAGTCATCCAATAACATCCTAGCATAAGAACTGGATGCTCACTTGGAATAATGAAAATTTTCCTTGAAGTGCAGAGAAAATGAAAAAGAAACTAAACTAGATAAAGAGTGAAATAGCAATTATGGCATTAGGTCAGTGAGTCTCATTTTCCTGTATGGAACTTTTCACTAAAGACAGAAAATATCAATGTGTGCAATCCCTTGTCTGGAGACAGCAGACGATGTGTATCGGGAGCAGACCAGGGTAATGGACAGCAAAGTGGGCAGGAGGTGGGGAGCTGGACAGGCTCTTGGCTTTGTACAGCAAATCTGCAGTGTTGGAACAGCAGTAATAGCTGAGATTCACTTGCAAAACTGTTCTGTTGTCTGTCACTAGGGATGATACACCTACCTCCTGCAAATTTTTTTATTCTTTCAAAATGATTTGCAGAGCAGCAAGGTCTGTGGTTTTAGGACTTCAAAATGCTCAGAATACAGCTGAAGGTCAGAGTCAGGTGGAGTGGAGCTTGTCTGCAAAGCTACACCGAAGCATAAAACTGTTTGAAAGGGCAGGATGAAGAGCACAAAATGGATTTTGAAGAATGCAAGATGGGTAAAAGCTGCTACCCCCTACCATCAGGATTTTATTAGAAACATATCAGACACAAAGGTGCCTTTGAATGTTAACTCGATACCATGTTTTCCTTTGCAATGTTTTCCAGTTCATCATTACATTGCTTTCATGTAAATGCATCTGGCATCTAAGCATCCTTATTTTATAGCACTACTTCCTGCATAATTTTAGCTTTTGGGCAAGCCATTGAAAGCTTTCTCTGATGCATCTTCAGGAATTAAATATGAATGTAAAGTGTAGATCACATTATCTGATAGCTCAGGTTCTACATCTGAGTGCTTTGAAAATGATCTTTCTGTTTAATTAATGAAAGGGGGGGAACCCTTTTCTAATACGTTGTCTTGACTTTGCAGTCCGAAAAGTGCATGGTAGATGAATCTGTGATGTCTTTAAGGAATGAGGGGGTCAAGGCTCCCTCACTCTTCTTATTATTACATGTGCCACATGTGGGTGAATAGCTTTGGTTTTTTCAAAATCGATTTACCAAACCTTGGACAGCTCAATGTCCATAAACTTACAGCAATCTCTATCACTTGGGCAGGTCATATTTAGGGTACACAAAAATGCTTGCAAATCATTTTGTATGTGGTGAAATCCTACATCTTCCAATATGCATTTAACCATACATGCTAGAGTGTATAAGAAGAAAAGTAAACACTGGACAATATTCAAGGTTATGACTGAGAACAAAAGAACTCTAATTTGTCATGTATCTTCTTGGATTTTTCTCCAAATGTTATTCTTCTGATATTTCTGGGGTAGAACTATTTTACAAAAAAAAATGTTTGCAAGAAAGATGTGACCCTTACTATACGATATAAAGAAATGAAACATTCTGGAGTGTTCCAGGAAGGCTAAATGATCCTAAGCACCCACAGTGATCCAGGATGACTGAGTGTAACTCATTTATCCTTTGCGATTCTGCCTTGCAAGCTGCTAGAAGAGCAGAGAAGCTTTTTCTATCATCTCCCTTCTCTGTTAAAAAGTCAGCTGAGTAAAAAAGCAAGAATACTTCAATCTGCCCTGTTATAAACTTCCAGCTCTTGTTATTCTGAGTAAATCTGGAGTGGCAAGTGCCATTGGTGCAAGTGATAGAAGCAGAGCCACCTCACCAGCTTTCTTCTAGGAAGGAGATAATCTCTACCATGCATAGATGGGCAGATAATTTTAGCTGTGTTCTGTGACTGTAGCAGACTAGAGAATCTGGGTCAATAATATACATTGTCCTCTGCTCCTGATTAGGTAAGATCAAGCACTGCAAGAAGCAGTTTCAGGAACAAGCTGAACTGTAGAAACATGTTCTTCTCATCTTTTTCTTACTTACCCTGTTTGTATTTGGCTAAAAAGCCTCCACCTTGCAGACTGCTATCAGTGCTTAGTTTTACATACACAGTGTCTCCACTGGAATGGATGATTTGTGGTATCTGATCCCCACAAAATTTACCTAGCTGTTTAGCATTACTGCTGTTGCCATCATATACCTTCAAACAAACAAACAAACAACAAAAAAAATTTAATAAATCTGATGACATTACAAATCGAAGCAATTTCCCCCTCACAAATGTCTGCTTAGGGAATTGTTCCTGGGTATATAAGAGGTTAAATTCTGTTCCTGCTGAGAGGAAGCCTGACAGGCATTTCAGAAACAAGCAAATCAGTGGAAAAGCAGGAAGCCAGTAACCAAATACTGATGGGTTTTGAGGGGCTTACTCACCAAGAGAGGAAATCTGCACTCCATTTTGACTCTATTAAAAAAAATTCAAATAATTTCTGCAACAATTCAAATATGAAATTTGGGATTAACGATAGTGTTATTGATACTGTTGTGCCTTTTTCCTTGTAATTTACTCAGAGAGCATATTAAGGCCTTGGTCCAAAACACAACAAATTTAAAAGATATAGACAGTGGCGTTCCTTTCAGTGGCCTTTCTATCTAGACATAAATGCTTTTCTTACCAGAAGCTGCACAGACACTGCTGCCTTACCTCTCACAGCTCTGTAATATGAAGGTAGCGTGTCAGCATGGAGCTTTTCTATTCTGGATCTATTTACTTACAAACATTTGAAGGCCAGGGCCATGTGTTTTTCCTTGCCTGTGTACTCATCATACTCAGCTGACTCCTGTGCAGCAAAGCGTCACAGGGTACATACCGCAAGGTAATCAAAATTGCACTTTGGGTGATAATCTAGATGGAACTGTTCAAACTGGATTTCAAATGGGGTTCCTCTGTTTCCTCTGAGCAGCCAGTAGCACTCTGAATTTTGGTAATATGGCATAGGGTAGTTGGGAGACATGAAGATACCAGAAGCTGCCGTCAAAGTCCCACCGCAACCTGAAAATGGCAAAGAAACCAAACCAACATTTACCTCCTAGAAGAGTAGAGAATTAGACATGATGTGTGAGATTCACACTACTGACCTCCTTCACATGCCCTGAACATCTTCAGTGATGACCCAAAAATCTGAATTTAGCCAACAGTGTTGTAAGCAGAAGAGAGCCCATAGCTCCTAAAAATGCTAACTATCTAACCTGAAGAGTGCTCCTGATAGAGAGTTGATCTTCAAATAGAAAACTGTCCATTAAATTCTTGGTTACTGCTTTCCTAAACATATGAGAAAGCTGATGCTACGTTATATCAAGGGAATAGTGATCACTCCCTGTGGAGTAAAAGAAAGCCCAAGGATAAAGAAAGTTGTATCCTTAATCTTCATACCATGACTATATGCTGGTATATAATTAGCAGACAGATCGTAGAAGATCGGAAGCAGAAAAGATGTGGGGGGAAAGGTGACACATTAAATACAAATGAAGATTAAAATATGAGAGGTGTAAAATGGTTTTATACTTGATGCAGTCACTTTACCTGCTGATGTACCATCCCACTCTGCTGAAAATCCCTCGCTTGTGCCATATTGGTCACTTATAAACTTTATCCACAGCTTATTACCATGAGAGATTATAACAGGAGGCAGATCTGTGCCACAGTATTTTCCAAGAAGAGGAGAAGTTTCATAGCCTCCATCTCTAGAATGATAGAGAAGAACCTTTGGTCAAACAGGGAAACCATAAGGAATGTTGACAAATCAAAAATCTTGGAATTCTTTCAGGCCTGGGAAAGACTAATCCTAGCTCTTCACCTTTGCCAGCAATACAGCTGCCAAATAGTGGAGGAGTCCTGCTACTTGGCAGTAAGAAGTCCTACCACAAGTACCTGCTTGCTGGGTATGTCTGGTCTCTCATCTCAGCAGCATGTCCAGAGTCTGTCAATACAATGACAGACTCAAGAAGTGTCTCAAGTAGAATTGATGCTGCAGAGGTAGCATCTCTGTATCCTACATGGTGCCAAATCATTGGTGTAACCAAAGGTGATCTTCTAATTTGAAGAAATAACAGTTTGGTCACTTCTCACTGTTTAGCCTGACACAGAACCACACGAGCTGACCTATTTAAAAAAAAAACCCGACGACTTATTTGCCACCACACAAATGGGAACCCATTTCTGGGTGCATGTTTTGAAGTATTTTCTTAGCTTTCAGAATTGTTTCTACAAACAATTCTTATTTTTAAATTAAGTAATATTTCCAGTAATATTTTCTAATACTGTAATCAGGATGCACATCTAATGTTCTGGTTTGCTACCTGCACGTTTCATGGGAATAAAAAAGGTGGTAACAACCTGCTTATCAATTGCTTTCTCACCTTATCTTTAAGCATTTTCATGTTACAAGTACCCTAGAGGTCATTAGGACAATAATAAATACATTTGTATCTAAATATGAGCATTATCTTGATATGATGATTTTTAAGTGGACAGTAATACTTTCAATTATGTTTTCACAGGTTTATACCTTCTTTTGGAGAAATTTCTACTTGCCACTCTGTTTTCTTACCATCCTCCCAGCTTAAGCTGCTTGCTGCTGTCTCAGGTTACTGGCAGTTCAAGAACTGTGCCAGAACCTCCCCTCACTTGCATCTCGGCCTCTGCAGCTGTGGTCAGATGAACAATTTTCTTAGTTGACTGAAATGCAACTCGTCAGAGGACACCTCAGGACAAGAAACCAGAGTGGCACCTCACCTAAGACTTATCCAGCTACCCCATTTAATGGTATCAGGTTTGATGAGGCATTCTGGAAATCCAGCTATGGCAGCAGAAATGTGCTGAGTTGCACTTAGCAATGTTCTGGCCATATCTTAAAATCTGTTTAATGCTGCTGAGCTCTTCACAGTGACAACAGAGCTAGATTTATGCAATAAATCACTGTTTTCAGTTCTCAAGGTGAAAAAGTGAAAAAAAAAAGCCACCAAACTGTTATTATTCAGGTCTAGCCCAAACTGAGGTATTAACCGTTAAAATAAAGTTAGATTAAATTTACTCTCAGATTGTTGTTTTAAAATGAAAAAATGAAACACTTAGGAAATATTGAAAAAGCCTTTCAGTTTTTCATAACTTTCTCCAGTTTGTATGTACAGCTGAAAAAACCCAGCTAACTCAGCAGGAATTCAAAATCTCAATACTGCAACTTCAGCAGGCAGCTTTTTGTTTGGTTCTAAAAAATAAGACACTAATTACAGCGAAATAACCCATATAGAATATCTGGTATAATGTTCAGAATAAGTTTTATCGTGGTGCTCTTTGAGGTTATAGAAATCCACAGCATGCTCAGAGTGAAAAAACACACTAGCGTTTCTGCAGACATGGTTCATCTAGGGAGCTGGCTCATGAGGACAAAAATGGGTGCATTGACACTGCAAAGTGCAAATCCTGTACAGCAACACAGCAGAAAGGACGTGTTCTTGGTTGCTCCAATCCAGATGCAGGACCTTGCCCTTGGCCTTGTTAAACCTCACGAGGTTCACATGGGTCCATTTCTTGAGCTTGTCCAGGTCCCTCTGGATGGCATCCCATCCCTCAGGGGTGTCAGCTGGACCCCTCAGCTTGGTATTATCTGCAAACTTGCTGCAGGTGCACTTGATCCCACTATTTACATCACTGATAAAGATATTATAAACAGTACTGGTGCCAATATGGACCCTTGAGGAGCATCACTTGTCACTGATCTCCATCCGGACACAGAGCCATTGACCACTACTCTCTGGATGTGACCACCCAGCCGGTTTCTCATCTACTGAACAGTCCACCCATCAAATCCATATCTCTCTAATTTAGAGAGAAGTATATTGTGGGAGACTGTGTCAAAGGCCTTACAGAAGTCCAGATAGATGACATTCATAGCCCTTCCTATGTCCGATCATGTAGTTACTTCATAACAGAAGGCCACTAGTTTGGTCAAGCAGGACTTGCCCTTGGTGAAGCCATGCTGGCTGTCTCGAATCCCCTCCCTGTCCTCCATGTGCCTTAGCATAGCTTCTAGGAGAATCTGTTCCATGATCTTCACGGGCACACGTAGTTCCCAGGGTCCTTCTTTCTACCCTTTTAAAAAACGGGTGCAATGTTCCCCATTTTCAGTCACTAGAGACTTCACCTGACTGTCATGACTTTTGAAATATCATGGAGAATATGCTCTTTTGCACTGAGGAAAACAACCAGAATGCAGTGGCAGTGCGTGGGAACCTGTCCACACACTTCACTGTCTCTGAGAACTGGAATTTACCAAGTAGGAAACCTGATAACAGAGCAGGGTAGGAGGAGAAAAAGGTAGCCTTTAAAGTCCCACATTGACAGCACAGGTGTATAGTTAAAACTATGGCTTTTGAACATACCTAAGTGGATTTGGTCAACTTCCATTGTTAACAGTAATAAGAACAAGAGAAATAATCAGACTTGCCTGATTTCTACATAATCTTCTGTACAGCGTTTATTCCCGTGCAAGCTGAAGTTGGTGAAGCTCAGCACAATCTGTCTGTTTATTCCCACTGTGATGGTGTATATACACTCCATCCGGACAGGGTAGTTATTGGGATAATTTGGAGACCTTAGCACACCAATTTCAGTATTGTAGTCATGAGAGCACACTTAAAAAGAAAAGAAACATGTATGAATTAATTTAATGTGTAGGCTAAATTAACAGGAAATTTCTACTTCCAGCAAAGGAGCAAACATCCTGTGCTCCTGTGCATTATAACTCTTCCTCGACACACCTTACTGCTAAATGTCGTCACTAAAAACTAAAACCAGGATCCAGCTTTTTCGTGGAAATTCTTATATTTGAGTTGACTTGTTCAGCTTTTACCATAACACTGTGTCTGTAATAAACAGGCAATGTAAGAGTAGTTCCAGCTGCCTAAGTTGGCTCTGACCTAAAATCCAAGTAAGCAGAGAAGGGAAACTGAAAGGGATGTCGTGATCAACACAAAAGGCAGGATTCCTGAACTTCTGAAAAGCAGTGGTGGTGGAAACTGAATGCAGTTGCTGGCTATGAGGAGATGATATATTGCATAATAATTTAAGAGCTCAGGCCCTCCATGTCTAAGCTCTGTCATTTCTATGTCTGCTCTCTACCCATTCTAACTACTAAAATGCTTTTGCTTTTAATGGTATATTTTTTAATGTTTGGTTGGTTGGTTGGTTTTTTTACATACTTGGTCACCTGGAAGGCCTCTGTTGAAAATGTTTTCTGTGGGATAAATAGCCCCAAAGCTAGCTACCAGACTCATGTTCCTAATTCACCATAAGGAGAACAAAGAAACAGGCCACAGAAACAGGCCAATAATTTTCTGTCATTGGACTGTACTTTGGTATTGACAAGTCAAAAAGGCTTCGTGCACAAATTACCTAAAATCATGATCTATTAAAGTCTTTAGAATTGTATTCATTTGTGTGTTCCATCACTGATATGCTCCAACATTTACATGTAACAATCAGGTTAGTCCTGGTCCATTTAAAAACCTTTTGCTGCCTTATAAATCCTTATAATGCCCTTATGGCTGTGCTGCCAGCTCCTGTGGTGTTTCATGATATGTAGGGCTGATCACCAAACCTCAGATCCCTAAGTCATATGATTTCTTGAGAACCCTGCCTGCAGGATTAGAAATCTGACGTGACCCAAGTTTTTCCTAATGGCTCATTACACAAAAAGCAATAAAAATTAAAATGAAAATGTGTGTATATTTATTAGGTTACTTATTTTAAACTAATTATTTCCTTCTGATTTGGGAATGGCAGGTTGGTAGGTGCCTGACTCATGCATGTTTAATGGTTAGAGATGTTGCAATACTGCCATTCCGTATCCACTCAGAGGCTAGGAGCACGAATGCTAGCTTTCAGCCTGGAGAATATTAAAATTGATGGTAGTAGATAAGGGCCCTTAGGGTAAAATTAGCAACACAGAAGCCAAAATATTTTTATCAGCCCTTTTAAGAACAAATTCCACAGAATTGTCCAGGTTGCTTCCCTCACCAAAGTTTCTTTTCTTAGGAGTAATCCATACAGAAACTCATATCCCAAGTGTGCTGTTTTAAACTGGATGCTCTATACTGCTCTACACTTCACATTTCTGTCTTAGGAGCTAAGGGGGATGAATACAAAAGGTGGAACAATGATTGCCTTAGAAATGTCAGACTTCTGGCTACAATGAAATAAATCCAAGTTAGATGCTGCTATGATGATTAGGAAAAGCATAAATGAACCCACGTTTTGTGTCAGCCAATGCTCTTCTGGTTAACTGGATTCATTCGTTATGTTCTGCTTTCAGCAGGAGAGCTGGCACTCCCCTTCTGCACTCACCTCACTAACACGGCATTTGGGGGGGTGCTTGGGCAGGAATAGTTCTTCACTGAAAGCTATTAGCAAAGTTAGCAGGAAAACAGTACTTTGACTCCTTTGCCAAAGTTCAGAATGCAGTCTAACTCTGTAATGTAATTGCTATATGCCTGGAGAAAAATATGAATTCAGTTTAGTTTGAAGACACTTACTGCAGCTTATGAAAAAAAGAAGGCAGTGGCAATTGTCAAGGACAATTGCACATCTTGCCTTGCCAGTGTGTGAGGTTTTGAAAGCTATTCAGTCTGCTTTCTGATTTTGGTAGTGCGTTTGCTCTTCTGCAAAAAAATGCCATAAATGGCAGTAACCCACTGTAATAGCCAACAGTAGAGAAAAATGCCAACTTTTGTACCACTCACTCATGCAATCATGCATACTGCATAAAATTATATTCCTGTTTTCTCCCATAAAGAGATATTCATCATTTGCCACAATCCTAATTAATCAAAAATAAAACGATAGTGTCATATGTAAAATGGCAGTTTTCTTTCTGTCTCGGTCTGCCAAAGAAAAACTGGGATTCCTGACAATTAGACCTTTATGTAACACTATGCATGCTTAGGAAAAAAAAAAATAAAAAGGAAGAAACTATCACATGAAGTATATTCCTCTCCACAGGCAATGGAAAAGCTCATCTGCACTTCAGGGCCTCCTGTTACTGCTGCTGGCAGATGCTCACAGGCTTAATTTTCAGCAAGAAGGCACACAGAGGCCCTTTGTGCTGTTTCAGACCCGAATCCCTTAGGAACATGGGGTACAGCTGTTCAAGAAGAATCTCCAACTGTCTTCTGCTGATTTACACACACTATAGAGGTGGATACACATCTATAGGCATACATAGGCGGACTAATATCCTGATCGAACATAACCGAGTTACGGTGGTCTAACAAGTTGCCAGTCACCAGCTGATTGAGCCTTTTTCTGGACACTCAGGATGAGCTGAGCAGGTGCCCAAGGTGCATGTAGAACTTCAGCTTTTTTTGATGTCTTTGCTCAGCCTCGTTCAACCATTAATCTCCATTCCTGTCTTTGCTCGAAAGAAATTTTTTTTAAAATCCTGCACAATACCCCATTTCAAAGTAAAACAAATAAATTACCACTTACTTGTGAAGAAGTTGAGGACAATAAAACACATACCCTGACTATAGTGCTATTCCTATTGAAAAATTGTGGCCTGAATTTTTCAAGACCCTGATCAACACTTCCAGGAAAGACTGAGCCCTTTCAAAGACTTTTCAATATTTTTCCATGGGTTCTTTGTGGTATGGACAGCCAAGATGGGCAAAAGAAAACCCTTAAAATCTGTTGTAACACTTACATGGTTGTAGTGACATTCGTCTATCTGATATTTGAGACATGAAGTCTAGGAAATAAATCTAAATATTACCATGCTTTCTATGTGACTTTCCCTTTTAAAAGACAGAAAGATGGCCAAGAACTGAGCATCCAAGGTACAAATAGTTTAAGTGGGCAATATACATTTTAAACAACTGTGTATCATGTGGGTATATTTGATTGAAGGATTTCCATTTGTATTCCTGCTACATGAGCTATTCACAGCTACCAGCTGGCAGACTGCTAAAACAATTGTTTGCACTTCATGGACCACAGCCATGGCTGTATCTCATGGCATTCAAATTTTTTGAGCAGGAAATACAACTTTGTCATTATTTTCAGGCTACTTTTCAACTAATTAATATATCACATATAAACCATGCTAATAAAAACTTGGTTTTCTAAGATGCATAGAGAAGACACAAAAGACAAAGACCTTTTTTTTCACTTATATTTATCTTTTTTTTTTTTAACTCCTTTTTTTGGAGAATCTTGTCCATCTTTTCAATAGCTCATTCTCTGTAAAATGACTTGAGGCAAAAGCCTATTGAAACATCTAATATGAACCAGAACAGCTTTGACCAGTTCTGATATTGGTTACGCTGTAGCTGGCTAAGAAAACAGCTCAGAAATATGAGGGATTCTTATTGCACAAGAAACATTATTAGAACCATATTTTCCTTAGCAGAAAAAGTCAAACTAGGCAGCAGATGTAAAGAAAAAAAATCTGTAGCTTTGGTAAATATTTCATATATGATTATGTTCAGCAGTTTGATACCTTAGTGCAACTGGATATACATAAGATGAATATCAGCCCTAAACATCTCACAGTGGGAAAACTAAACTTGACATGATTTCAGGGAAATGGGGAGTTGCTTCTTGTAGCAAAGTGCGCATACACACATTTGCCTTCTCTCAGGCCACAGCAGCCTCAAAACACTTTATTCTTAATCAAAAATGAATGTTAGCAGTCCAGTATATATGACAACTTTATAGTACTGCTATGCTTGTGCTAGGACCAAAAGAAACGAATCTCTGTAAAGAAAATATTGTAGTTTCACTTCTCTATAGGGTTATTACTCTCAGTTTCAGTAGTTATCTGCTACTTCACCATAGTTCTGCAAACTATAGTGGTTGAAGTGAAAAAAACATTTATTCTAGAGATCATAGTTGTAGGTGTGAGTGAGACAGAAATATGGATTAATGTTGAGTACAGAATATTTTGATCTTGATGAACTATGAGAAGAGCTGCTATGCGAACAATTAGCAAGGAATCAAATCTACCCATGAAATATTAATAGGAGGTAAAGTAAAAATCACATTAACAAGCAACAACCATATTTACAGAAGTTACAGTTGGCAGCTGCAAAAACAGGCTCACGAAACACTTCCTTTTTAAAGCTGATAGTTTCACAGTTTCTCACTAGTAAGAACTCAGTTTTCAAACTACAGACTCTTTCTTGGAAAGACTTTTAGAAGTAGAACTTTTTTTTTGGCCTATTATTTTCTAACAAATAAAAATTTCTTTCTTGGAATAGTTCTCATTAAATCTTAATTGTTTTTACTGGCTTTTTGGTTACCATGCCAAATAAATCAAGTATGAAAGAAGGCAGCTGAGAAAATGGATTATTTGGATTTATAAGTTATCTGGTAGTGAATAAAAACAGTGGCAAAATCTGTACTGGTCTCGCCTACACACATGCTTGAGAGATGAAATAATAGCCAAATTTTCCAAGCTGTCACCAAGAAAGCAGTTATTTTTTACAAGGTAGAAATCAGAAATTTTTCTGGTTTTAAGCAGGTTGGAGAAACTCAGAAAGTAGGAAAAATAAAAGGATTAAAGCAAATCATAGCAAACAGTAAGAAGTCATTGCTAATTTATGTCTGGATGAGTACTGGATGAGTACCTGGATGAGTACTATGAATTTCTGGTATTCATCTAATAAAACCCTTGTATCCTGCACTCACACATATAAACCAGCTAGAAACTGGTTAACGATGGGTACACAAATAACCCAGCTACAAATCTATCCTCATTTTTACTGTTTTTCATTGTCCCACTCTATCTCTTCCGTGGTTTAATTTTGCTAGGCAGAACCTATCCCTCTACCCCCATAAATCTGTGTTTAGCAGTGACGAGATCAATAGCAGATACACGTCTATTAGGTCTATGGAAGCGGCAGTTGCAGTGTTTCACCAAGAGGCTGCTCTTTCGAGTGCAGCTCAATCACTGCTAACACACTTCCAGCGCTGGAGAAATGTGCAAACACTGGACCAGGTGTGGTGGGCTCAGCATAGTTTGAAAACATAGATGTGCCTCCACCCTGGAAAACCTTCAAATCAATTAGAATTCTGAGCAATTTTTTAGTTTTTCTCTGCTTTAGAGAACTAAGGGAAAGGACAGTCATTCTTCTCTTCAGTAGTCTTTTCCCTAGTGATTTATGTCTTGGGCCCCTTAAAAGGACATACTTAAAGAACAGATATAAGGCATAACAGGAGCCTTGTACTCTTCTGGAGACAGAAATGCTGCACTCCGTTCTGATGAAAAAAACCAGCTTGTGCTTTCAGGTTATTTTTCTGCTTTATCAAATTTCATCCTATATGACCTCTCTCTGCCTATCATCAATATTGCATCTTAATTGGGACTAAATTAATTTTTACGGCACCTGAGAGTCTCCAATTCAAATGAGTTGTCCATGTTTGCTAAGCTTCTCAGATCACACATACTTAGCTCAGAACGGTCAAAGCAAATTCAGAAAATACTTTTCCTAAATAATTCATGCAGTTCTGCCATGTCAGCTCTTACTGGCTTTTTAAAGAAACCAGCAGTGCTGCTTACAGGAATTGCTTTCTGCTTTCCTAGGGAGGAAAAGGCTTGTGAATAAAGCAGGATAGATAAGAAGGGGTTGAAGAGGCACCAGGCAGTCTTCTGTTAACCGAATGTTTCTGTTTCTAGTAGTGGTTATATAGTGACAGCTGAAAACATTAAATTTGCATAATGAACAGACTGAGATATTACCTTTTGTTGCATCCAGGGAGATATAATTAGCTGAGAAGCCCTCAGATATAATGCTGAAATCGCTCACGAAGTACAACATCATCATGTTGCCACCACTAGTGAGAGAAGGTGGAACTGATCTTCCACAGTACCTGCAGCAAAAAGATGCCCCAAATTGAATGGCAGCACTTTATGGGGCATCTATATTACTGGAAGAGGATTCAGCTTTCCTGAGAAGTTTGAGCAGCTACACATACAGAAATGTCTCCTTTGGATGATACAGACCCCCAGCCATGGACCCCATGTCATGGGACTAAATAGCACACTACATGTCCAAGGGTAAAAATCTTGCATGGCAAAGTTGATGGAGAAACTGTTCATCAAGTTGTCAAATTCTTATTGAAGTTATTCTATTCTGTACCTACAATGAATTCTGTTCTTTTTTAGGAGTCAGAGTGGCTGGCCAAAGGCTAAGATTGCAAAACGCTCTCCATTATTATATGAGAGTCATTTGCTCCTTATTTTCCAAAATACTTCCATGTCAGCCAACTACTTTACAGGCTGTAGCTGCAGCTGGATACTGTTCCCAAGTAGTTCAGATGTTCTTGAATTCTAGGGTGGCAAGAAACCCTGTGTATACCACAGTTGGTGAAGGGAGAAAAAAAGCAAATATTCTTCCCTAAGATAAAATCACATATCAGGAGAAAGTGAAAACAAAATCCTATAAAATGCGGACTTCAGTTTAGTTTTTGCTGAGATCCAAATGCACAATTTTTTAAGTAATCTTTCACTTCTGCAAATGCTTCAAATCACATCTTTTCTTTGCACAGATGCTTTTGAATTTATTTCCTGTAAATCAAAATGTTAATGGAGCTGGACAATGCCAGCTACTGAAACCTGTTCTTAAAAAAACTGTCCTCTTGACACAAGCTAGTTTCTCCCAGTACGATATTTATTAAATATGCTTCTCATCCTATGGTCAAAGAAAGCAAGCTATCTCTACTGCCTTCTGTAATGCAGAGAAGTTAACGTCTCCACAAAATTTAAGGAAGCAAATTGGATGTCGAGATCTATAGGACAGTGCTCACTCTACAGTAATTCAGCTCTGTAGGCTAATAGACATATTCACCTTCCCAGTTTTTGCACAGTGCTGTTGTCATATATTTCAAGATAATCCTTTCTGCAACTATCATCAAATTCCAAGTTAAATGAAGTGAATGTCAGGCGGATAAGGTAGCCGGGTTGAATGGAGATAATCCAGGTACAGTTAATACCATGTGGGTAGACATCTGGATGACCCGGACTTGTAATGGTTCCTTCTGGCCCAGTGAGAGTCTCTCCACATACTGTAGAGATTTAAAACATCAGGTTAAACGATATACTTATTAAAAAATTAGACACTTATAAAATTGGATATTCTTCTTTCTGAAATTTTGTAGTCTTTTTTTCCTCAATGCATACTACACAGTAACTGATTCAGAATTTATCTCCCATTACACCATCATAAAATGTTTTCAGTGTACAGGAAAATATGGAAAGTCCCAACACTCTACAAAGAAAACAACAACAAAAAATCCTTACCTGTATCTGATGGCCAATACTCAGCTCTGAAACCAAGGCTGGTAAGAGAGGAAGCTCTGAATTTGATATAGAGATAGTTCTGTGTAGACTGCACTCTAGATGGTCCAGCTGTACCACAGTATTTATACAAAAGAGGAGAGTCTGTGTTGTTGCCATCTTTGACCTGAAGAACAGTGTATTCAAAATATCCCATACAAATTTCTATTATATTGAAGTTGCAAGCACAAATGAATTAATAAGAACCATATAAAAGAGACCATTACTAAGTCAAACCTTACCCTACTACAGGCACATACAATGCAACATTATGACTGCTAGAGAAGGACCGTTCCACCCGAAATGTGTCAGATGGAGAAAAGCTGAGATCTTATACCCTCAACAGTAAGTAGCACACAAACCCAGGTCTGTCTTTAATATTTAAAGACATCTGATACTTATCTCTGATTATCAAAATGGGCATATCTACTTTGAAGAACAAAGAAAATATTTGGGGTCCCATTATGAACCTGGAAAAGCTTTTATAACTACTGTAGAAGTGCTTGTCTATCAAGCAGTTCTGCTTTGGTGGAGATGAGTATGAGAAGGAACATACAGATAAGGATCTATCTGCCCTTCATAGTATATACGTATTATTCTTTACCTCGATGTAGTCCGAGTCACAAGTGGTTGCATTTTGAACTTCAAAGTCAACAAAGTTAAGAATCACCACTTTGCCAGGTGGCTGGGAGATGATCCACTCACAGGTCTTTGGGTGAGGGGATGTCCTGGGGTAGTAAGGTGAACGGATGGTGCCTGCTCCAGACAAGGAGCCTCCACAGGCTGCCGAGAGACACCAAGAATCAGCACGTGTGATAAATGGTTTCAAGGAACATATAATGGGATGTCTATCAAACATCACTATGGAATTAGAAGAAAATCAGTCCTAAAAACCTTCTTACAGCCCCTACTACAGATCATCCAAGTATCATTAAGAACATATTTAAAAGAACATATTGCTATAATTGTAGCATAAACGTATATACAGAAGACCAATCTAACAGTGCTCATGAAAACTTATGGATTTGACTCATTTGTTTCACACAAACAGACAGACTTGATAATTGAAGAGTAAAAGATAGGGATAATGAAAATAAAAGTATTTAGGTAGAATTATAGCTATATCATCTTTGGTATGTTAGTGGTAAGTGATTTATCAATAATAGAAGCAATGGGGGGTGCATTTCCAAGAATGGTAGGAGTGTCTACAACAGTCCTACTGCAGACAGCATATTAGTATTTCTAAAAGCAGCAATAAATAAATAAGCTGGCTCCATTTTTTTTTCTTTCGTTTCTTTTGAAGTTGTCTTAGGCCCATAATATGTATAATATAACACTGAAATGACTGAAAGTGTCCAAATTACAGATTAGTTGACTGAGCAAGTCACCAGTTCCTCTTACCAACTTGATAAATGGCTCTGAAGCTAGCCCTTTGCACAGATGCATCAGACTTGAACTTGATCCAGAGGCTGTTGCTGGTAGAAATGATTGGAGACATAAGTGTACTATTACAGAACTTTCTAATAAGAGATGACACCTCACTGTCACCATCTCGAACCTAGTCATCAAAAAGAAAAAGAGAAATATGTCAGATCATGAAAGTGTTGGAATCTCATATCCAGATCAAATTATAATCTCACAGGAACTGCTAAATTAAAAAAAAAAAAAAAAAAAAAAAAAAAGAATAACTGTTTTACTTATTTATAAAGGGTTATAAAGGGACAAAGAGCCATCAAAGTAATAGTCACAAGCACATGATTTAGGAGAGCTCAATGGAAGGATGGGATGATCAGTACACGAGTTTACATTTTTTCTTGACCTGATTCTCCTACATATTTGGTGTAGCCCAGTGAGTAGTGATAAAAATAGTAAGTTCTCTAAACCACATGAGTAATGTCTCCTATTGCCAATTGGGAGGGTGGTATGAAGGAGTAGCCGGCTTGGCTAACATCTTACCTCTGCAGCACCATGTCACAGGTTTTCTTAAATAAGAACTTTTATTGTGTCTAGTTTCTTATTGCAGATCCCTCATCACAGGCAGTTACTTCCTTACTAAAAGATTAAAAAACCCTACCTGACCCAGTGCCTATGAACTGTATTTGGCCTTTGTGGAAACTGCAGGTTTCCTGGTGTCACCAGGGATGGAAATAACCTGCATATTTTCAAATTGACAAAACAATTGTCAGAGACTGACTTTTAAAGTAACATGAACACCCAAAAGCTATCTCCCTAGCTGAACTTAATTATAAACCCCAGTGAGACAGTGTTTTAGAAAAATATGGAAAAAACAGGACTTGCTAAAGAGCACGGTGCTTTCATCGTACCAGCTGTCCTGGTCAGAAAACATCGGTGCTGTATCTGCTCGGGGCTGAGCCCCGGTGAGCGGGCAGGACAAGGGGAAGGCGGCAGCACAGGGACACAGAACGGGCCGTGCCCGCTCAGCGAGCAGTGAGGTAAATGCCTTGCTGAACTAATACAAACTGATTGTGTTCAACAGAAATGGTTTTGTTTCTCTGGCTGCTGTGAATTTAGCTGCCATTCTGCCAGCAATTAGGCAAGAGGAGTACCAGGCCAAACAAACAAAAGCTGTCTGTTTTCATTAAACACACTTCCCCTCTCATTTCAGAAACTAATTACTCTTCATTCCAACCAAAGTCTCTGAATTAGAGGAGGAGGGAAGGGAACGATGTCAGCACAATAACATCTTTTAAAAACAGATTAACTGCACGGAGCCGACAGAGGCCTATTCCTCTCTTGGTCAAGAAGAGACGAAGCACAAAACCGAACCTGCGCTGCCAGGTACCCGCACAGCCTGCAGCGGGGGCCCAGCTCTGGTCCCACTGCTGCAGCTGCAGCTGCACCTGCGCCGATCAATCGGGTGCCTGTGCCCAGTTTGGTTTACATCTGTTTACCTCTGTGTGGTACAGACACAGTTTTACACCAAGAGCAGTACCCAGCAGTTATTCCATTCCACGTAGGATGAAGTATTCATGGCTGTATGGAGAAATACAGGCCGGGTGCGACAGCAGATGCCTTGAGACATGGCGAGTCAGGGCACAGCACAGAGGGGAACAGGGACAGGCTGACAGAAGTGGCGTGGGCCATCAACATGAAGGGTTTGTCAGCCCTGAGGGCACCACCAGGACTCACTGACCAAGCCAGGGGTCCCCCAGGTCCCCCACACCCTGCCCAAAGCCCAGGACTCCATGTCAGCACCCAGGGCCATGAGTCCCTGCCCCAGCGACATGGCAGCAGGGCTGGTCTTCAGCCCCGCACAGCCCTGCCCGGCCGCGGGCTCTGCTGAGCCAGGGCCACCCACACGCCCACATCCCAGCCTGGCCTTGGTCCATCCCTGTCCCCAGGGAGGTGCCCAGTGCCCAGGGCTGCCCTGCTCCCTGGCCAGGGTGGTGGGACAAGCCCTGATATGCCCCTTGGGGATCCTCCATGGCCCCCAGGAGTCCTGAGCTGCACAGCACCAGGTGAAACCTCACCCGTGGTTGGTCGGAGAAATGCAGACCTGGAGATGGTAAGATTTCAGTTATAGTAACAATAAATTCCTGACTTTACATATGCATATATGTACATATGTATTTATATATAAACATATATATGGTCCCCTTCCTTTTTGACCCAGAACAAGATTTTTAGTATAACACCATGACTCCAGAAAATGCTGCATAGTGGCTGTGGCATTATTTCTATTTTTCTTTCATTTGGCATACACTTATCAAAGGTCTAAAGTCTACCTTAATCATGTACAGCTGATTAAAAATTAATGTTAAGCTAAACAGATTTTCTCATTCCCTTATGTTTGTTTCATTCCAAATCTACAGTCCTGCTCTTTTAGACTCTGTGAGTTTTGAACCCTAATAAATCAGTATACTTAGTCCTTTGATAAACACCTATTTCTGCAGCGGCCCTTGGCACAGAAATTTTGCTGCACAATTTTGTACACACATGTAATCACCCTTTCATATCAACTGATTAAGAAAAGTCACCTCAATATAATTTGATGAACAACCGGTGTGACTCTCCAGCTCCATATGGGTGAAATTGAGGTATATTTTTTCATCCTCTGGCTGTCTGATAACGTAGATACATTGTCGGTTGTTGATATAAGGGTTAGGCCAGAAAGGGGATGTGATAACCCCTTCGCTATCCGTGTAATTTCCTCCACAACTTGGATCTGCTATTATATATTAGAAAAAAAATCTGTTAGTTGAGATATTCACAAGTATGGAAACTCAGTTTAGGCTGCTTCTGCACAATGGCTGGAAATCAAAGCTGATTTCCGTGTTATTCAATAGCAAGTGTTAATTACACCCGTTCATGTGCTGTTGGCTATATCTGTGGGATATATATATCTGGGAATGTTACAGACCAAATTTTAATGCTGAATTTTACTTACCAGGTGATGTTGTATAGATGATGTGGAAGCCTTTATCTGTAACTAAGTCATCAGAGTGAAAGTGGATCCATGCATATGGACCAGTGGTTTGGAGTGGGGGTGGAGATCCAGTGCTACAGTATTTACCAAGGACAGGGTCTTGTGGAAGAAGACCATCTCGAATCTAGATAGAATAATAAATCAGAGATTAGGATTATTAGATATGTGCCAACTGTGAACAATATCAAGAATCTTAAAGTTATCTCAGGGGCCACACGAGATATTGCAGATGGTGGGTGGAGGGAAAGCTCATCGGAAGTTCCTCTAAACACACAGGAACAGAGAAACGGACACACCAGCAGAGCTCTGATGAAGGTCCTTGGAGAGTCATCAACGGTTTTGCAAAAGGGAATGAAAGTATCAGGAGATCTACTGTTCAGTTATTTTCTTGAAATCATGCTCAGCATTGCACAATTTTGGAAAACATGCTATTCCAAAACAGCTTCTCATTTCCACGACTCGGCATTGGCGAATTCTGTAATAATTACTTTTCACTTTAGAAAAAAGGCCTAAACTCACACATCAAGTCATGGACTGTACTGTAATATGAATCTATTAATCCTATTCTCTAATAGTTTTCCTTAAGCAGATTAATCCTCTGTGGGTTGACATATGTCAAGGAGTTTGGAGACTGAACTTTGTAAGAAAGTGAAAGATTCCCACCAGGTATTTGGCCTGAATCCTATTCCTCTTTACTTGCAAAACTTCTACTGACTTCAGTGGACTGTGATATCATCTTCTTTCTGCTGTGCTGCCTGTATATCTGAGTGTGCATTGGTGTCTGGAATAAGTACAAATGAGTATTTCAACCCAGGATTTAATTTTTGAACAGTCCCCTTCTGTACGCAGAAAAAGTTTTGAAACATCTAGTTTTGCAATAACATAGCCATAAAATGTTGTCATAATCCACAATTAAACTTTACCTCTAAATGGTCAGAACTGCAGTTTTCATGGTGTTCTAGGCTTAGTGTGCCAAAAGCAAATGTGATGAGGAGGCCAGGACTGGTTGAGATGGTCCAGAAACAGTCTCTGTTTACAGGATAGTTACCAGGGTATCCTGGAGAGCTTATCGAGCCGTAAGTACCCGTCAGCTCACCACCACATTCTGACAGAAAAGAAACATGAAATAACACATCCTTCAACACCACATGTCAGAAGATGAATTCTCCTGTAGTGTCAAAACTACGTACCACTTTGGGATCAGGAATAAATTTAAAAACAAAGACCAAGCCAAACAAACCAACAATTTACTTATTTCTTTAAATTTTACAATTAATTCTGCAATTCGATTATAAAAGCAGAAGTTCAAATATTTCCTGATTAGCACAGTAAAAGAAAGATTCTTTCCCAGTTATGATGGAACTATTATTAGAAGAATGATCAAAAGCAGTGCGTTTTGGATTGGATTTACAAAATTAATCTGAATTTCTGTACTTTGTAAATAGTCTCCATATTTTATCCTAGCACAAGGCTGTTTTCACTTTTATAAAATGTTAATTACAGGGAAGGCTGTTTCATATACCTGTTATAAAAGAAAAATCCCTCTCAGTGTAACAGTTGGGAATGGTAGGGGTAACTTGTGTTTTATATCTAAGGAATAGCTTGTTTAGTCATATCTATACCTCTCTCCCTCTTTGTTTTTTGGTTTTTTTCTAATACCCAAAACGTATTTTCACTTTTCAGTACCAATATTCATCAATTAGTAATTATCTATCTAATAATGTCAATTGAAAGGAAAAAAACCACACTAAACCAAACGACACGCACACACACGCATCATAACCCAATGCACAGTTTTTTTTCTAGACAATAGACAGAACATTGAAGTGAGCTTGATGTTGTACAAGATGATTTGGGGTTTATCTCTAGAAATGTACTGCCAGGCCTCCTGGAAGAATCACACAAGTGGTGTTACTAAGAATTCAGGCAGAAATGTACAGCAAATCATATTAAAAAGCTCACACATAATTTAAAATCTCTCATGTTTGAAAAGCATGGTTCAAACCCTCTAGCCTCTTTCATATCGTCAGTGGCAAAAAAAGGCAACTTGCTTGTTCAAAGCACTAGATACTTCTGTGAGAAAGAGAACTAAACAGAAGAACAGCATCTCCAGGAACACATGCTCTTGGGGGATTCCTCACAGGAGGTATAAAACAGCCTTAAAAATAGTAGAAAGTTATTCACGCAGAGGCTGAGAGTTGGAGTTTAAATATTTTAAAGTGACATACATGTCTACATTTCAGCCTCACTCCCTAGTAAAACACTGTCCTACTGCTCCTCATGATACCTAATCAAAGGAAATGGGTCATTCTTTTTGTTTCAAAGCCATGAAGATGCTAAATTATTGGATATTTCATCAAACTTACCAGGATCCCGAGATTCCCACTGAACAGTAAAACCTCCAGCTGTAATGGTGTAGTTTGAGTAGAACCAAAAATACAGGGAGCTATGGGAACTGAAAAGCTCTGCAGGAGGTGAGGAGCCACAGTATTTCCCCAGCATGTGCATTGACGCTGAAGGTCCATCATGGATTTGAAGGAAGGCAGAGTTACATCCATTACTTGCCTCCAGTTGGAAGAATGGGAAAGCAATACGCAGAATCTAACAGAAAGCAACAAAAGAAGAAACTTTTTTTTTTTTTCCCATCTGCTGAGACACTATATAAACAGGCTGTTCATATGTGTTTATATGTTTTCATATAACTGAAAGAATCTGTGAGCTATGGAGCCATTATGCCATTTCCTGAAAACTTCCAGGACAGAAGAAGATATTACAGAATCTTAAGGGTCAAAAGAAAAAAGAGAAGATAGGAAAGAATTTGGACAGGGAAGTTGTCTGGAAATACCATTATTTCTGTAAACTAATAATTGAGACCATTTGCCTGTCTCTGTTGTATTTGTAAAATACATATATATGTACATATTTCAAGCCATGCAAAAGACTTGAAATATAGCATAAAATACTTTATTCTACATCTCCTATGGCAGTTTTCTCATCAGGTAATTAACATTTCTTATCCTTGCTATGGTTGAAAATATTGTCATGGGAGTTAAAAAAAAATGAAATTATCTTTTTTTGTACATATCAAATTGGTGTCTCATAAGCCCACTCTAGATACTTAGTGACATACACAGCTTTATGTATGTCCAGACTCCTCGCTGATGTGCTTTAATACAGCTCTGCTGAAGACAGCAGTGACTCTCACACTTAAAGCTGAGGATATGTCTCATACATAAAATGCTGCATAAACCACTAGCAACCACTGGTTTATAAAACTACTTAATTCATTCCAGGAAACATCAAAAAAGATCAAATATTTATATTCCAAAAAAGAAGTCCCATGCTGAAGTGTGAGGTAACATCTTTTGTAGTTGTTACTTATAACACAAGTGGAATTGCTAATTGCAGAGCAGAATCAGAATAAACATTTGAGTGCAACATTTAAAAATTAATCCTTAGAAATCCATATGCTGTTATTACACAAAGCCATTGACAATATGAATTCAGCATTCCACATTTCTGAGGCTCAGAAATCAGAAACATGAAATTGTTCTGGGGCCACTTAGCTCATGGACCACCTGTGGATCCCATCAGAGCAGAGCTTTTCTCATGCAGCTATTCACAGATCTCAGTCTAACGAAACATAAAATAGGCAACTTCTCTACATGGTGGTAGGTGATGTCAGCCCTCACAAACTTATTACAAATCTCCAGTCACTTGGTGTGTTTTATTAAGATTTCATTTTTAGATGCAATGATTATAGGAATGAGTAAATTCTAACCCTCAGCTTCATAGGAAAAACCTTGCAAGCATAGCCAGGGCTAATTCTTAGGGTAAGGAGACTGAAGGCTTGGAAGGGTCTAAAACTTATTCTCTTTGAAAAAGACTTCTGGGAGAGTTGGATCACAGTGTTGGAATATGTGGCATGAAGATGGTTGTGTTTGCTCTGATGAGCTAAGGGGTCCTGCAGAGTGAGGGGTCCTTTAACCTGAACTCTATTTTACCTTGTCTGGATTAGTTTGAATAACCCAAGCGCAGCTGACCCCCCTGGTGTACCGCTGGCTGTTTGGGTTGTTAGGGTAACTGAAAGTCCCCCTGGAGCCTGAGAGATATCCTCCACAAACTGCAGAAAGAGACAGAAAATTAAATAAATTGATTAATTTGTGCTATTGCTGTACAGACTTAGACAAAACCTAACTTTCTAGCATAGCTTTGGCTTCCTGAACATTTAAAACCACGGTAAAAGATACTTCTGTAAAAGACTCTTCAGGATTTCCTCTAAATTGGAATGACATCACAAAAAATAAGCAAAATTACTCCCTGAGAGAAAAGTAGTTCCTGGAAAAAAAGAATAAAGATTTTCAGCTGGAATATGTGGCTACTGCCAAAAGATATTGATTCTGTCTCAAGAAAAACCCATAAACTAGTTAGTTTCAAGAGGGCTGCCTCCAGATTGAATCTTTAAATTATTCACCTACAATAAAATAACATCTTGAAGCTAACATGATATAAAATTGTCTTTCTCAGTAGTGATGCATCATGGAAGTTATCCTTCAGCTGTTTTATTGTCCCATTTATTCTTTTTGGTCAGATTTTTGGCCAGATAACACCTCTCATGATATACCATGCTCTTTTCTCTTATTGAGCCATTCAATATATGGGAGCTGTGAACTGGGAATCCCAAACAGATACAAAAAGATATGTCCATAAAGCACCCAAAATACAACACACATATAGCTGTGGCATACCACAAGCAGCTGTAGTTCAATATTCAACTCATGCTAAAGAAATATTTACTTTTCAGCAAACTGAAATGAAGTATTTTTTATCAGGGAATGGTAAAAATAATATAATCTTGATTGAAGTGTCCAGCTAAAACATCTCACCACTTCTCAACCAGATTCAGAATTACCATGTCATAAAATGTATGATGTTTCTCTTGATTAGGAACTAAAACAGAAGTTACTACATTATAATTCCTCACTGGACAAAAAACTGGTTTTCTATCCCTTCTACTATGAATGGTTAAAATATTATTTTTCTATGGGTATGTGCCTGATAATAAAAACTACTGGTTAGATATTTAAGGAAGACAGAAAAGAGCTTGAAGGAGCTCTAAACCAGACCAGATTTCACAGTGGCTCTGTGAAAGTTTTACCCTCTGTATACTGTGAAAAGTTAATCTGCTTTCTTCCCAGCAACCTGTAATAAATATGAGCCATCTAACAGATGGTTGCCATGGGGATGCTCACTGGAATGCTATCCTGACATTTTTAATTAAAATTAATGGAAAAAAAAATCCCAGACAAACAGAAAAAGTGATATTAAGAAGAAATGTTAAAGGCAGGACCTTGCAGTCACTCTATAAAACTCAAAGTCCCCCATTTTCATTGATAACATTTCTTTCATTAAATTTCTGTTTGAAAACCTTTTCTGGCTTTTCATCTTGACTAAAAACGTCAGGACCTCTCAGCTTCACAACAAATGAAATAATATGCACACAAGAGAAACATTAATATATTATCCTGTAAATCTATTGTCTTTATATCAGATCTTCTTTCCCAACCAGCTCACCAGACCACTTTCTCAGGAACAAAGACCTGATTTTAGGATGTCTGACGTCTAGTCAAGGCCAGCGGGCCTGCAGGTCAACTTCACTGTTATGCTGCTGTTGCTAAACAAAGCAGCTATAAACACAACTCATGGAAAACTCTGCCTCCAAGGGACTTTGGGACAGGACCTGTAATCCTTCAAGAAGGTGGTTGTTTTGTTTTCCATCAGAACTTGGTTCTTATTCACAGATTAATCATATACACCAAGCATCTACTCGCTGAAGGCTGGTGGCCCATTTCTCCAGGGCAGGAGGTCCTGGCCATACCTTGCTGGGCAGTCTGGCACTGAGGTCCTGTCCAGGAGCTGGTGCACTCGCAGGAGTAGCCATTGACCCCGTCTGTGCAGCTTCCCCCGTTCTGGCATGGGTTGCTAATGCATTCATCAATATTCTCTGTACAATTAGGGCCTGTCCAGCCCGCATTACACAGGCAGAAATATCCAGAGATTGTTGCCTACAGGTACAAACAAAAGCAAGAAAATTACTGAGCATGGATCATCTAGAGGAATCAATGCAGTCGGCAGAAAGACTGATATTTACACTTATTTTATGGGGAGATATCAGAGCAGAGAAATAAAACATTTGGAATGCAATTACATTGATGGTGACTGGTGAATACCAAAATAAACTCAAAGCCTAATCAGATTATCTAGCTCTTTGGTTTTTTTTATTAAGTTATTTCTTTGCAGGGCTCTTTCAAATTACTTTCTAAAAAGTCAAAATCTGTATTCATTTAGCCATTCAGAAAACTGCTTGCTTGGCTTTGAAATGATCACCCTAGAAACAAGTCAATCATATTATATATTATTATAAACAGCAAGTCAAGATAACAGTGGTCTATAAGTCATTTATCTCAGACAAGTTCTCTGGGAAGCCTGCACTGCAGTTACTTGGGCTGCCAACTTTCATTTTTGCCCTGAGGGATGTCAAACAGGAACAGTTGTATTGCATTCTCCACATTATTCCTTATTCTGTATGTCTCTTTTACATTTGTTTTGTCTAAACCTCTACTATTTCTCCTTATAATCAAGTCTTTCCATATCTTTAACTGTTTTAATTTCTTATGTCCTTTTTCCTTATAGTTCTTGTTTTATAGGCACACCTTTAACAGGTAAAGCAGAACATGGTGTTCCAAGGTACATTCTTACAACCTCATCTTTGATGCCATACAATGTGCTATATTCTCTATTTCCTTTTTCATTCCCTGTTCATGTCCTCTGTGTCCTAAACAGAGATTTTCAGTATGGTGAAAGAGGATTCTGATGTGTATTTAGGGCTCAGAATGCTGTTTTAGAAGACAAAAAGATGTTTTCTGATCTGCATTTAATTAACATGGCATTTCATCTGTCATTATGCTGGCCAAATATAGCTCTGTTATTTCTGTATTTTATTAGATACTTCTGTAGTCCCATCACTGAAGTATCTGTGTTATTATCTTTAAGTAGTAGTTTGTAGCCATGATTGCCTGCAGTTGTATGTTAAGATTTAGGGGAAGATGTCATATCTTTTAAAAGACTGACAAAAAAAAGTTTCTAAATAGTCGAGAAAATGTACGTTAGATCTGGGCACAAAAGGACCTTTAAATATCTGGGTGAAAAGACAATAGGTATCTACAGAAGAGCAAGGAATGCTGGTAAGGGGTGGAGTGGAGGTGAGGGGATCATGTCCTGTCACAGAAAATGAGAAAAGGGAAAGGTAATGTATAATAGACTCATATAATCATTTAGGCTGAAAAAGACCCTTAAGATCATTGAATCCAACCATTAACCTAACACTATTAAGTCCGTACTTTATGTTCCCTCCTGGCTCCTAGGATCATCAAAAGGAGGATATCTGCAGACCAATGCGGACAAGTGCGATTAGACTCTACCGGAATAACAAATTTGCCATTTGTGAGTATTTCTCCAAAATCATCTTAATAAGTACGCTCCACAGCAGAATTACCTAAATCCCCAGGTCTGCAGCATGGACTTTTCTGAGCACAGGACATATCACTGAGGAAGCTAAAAGGCCTTCACGGGGTCCATGTGGACAAACTAAATGGTCGCTGTGCATGACGAGTTCACACCACTGGCCAGTAAAGGTTAAAACACTTGGCTACCAGTGAGAGTACAACTGCTTCCCATGAAGCACCCTTTCCATATTCATATAAACAGCCTCCAGTAGGCTCTCACAAGATCAGCCTAGGAACGCATAACTAGCTGTACTGGATATTAACAGTCTGAAGGTCAGCAGAGGTACTGGGTTTATTATCGTGGGAAATTCCTCCATTATCCAAGGTAGTAAATTATTTTCCTGTCCCACCAGGGACAGCCATTCATCAGTTCTCCCCAAGCAGCACCAGCATCCCATCTCTAGCCTGGGGTACCAGCTAGAGCCTCTCAGGTTATTAGTGCCAAGATTGCCACCTCTACTTCAAACACAAAAAAATGGCTTGTGTGTCCTAAAATTCGCTTTGTTTTCCCCAGGTATATCTGTTGATGTCCCAAGCGCCACTGACCTTGCCTCATTACCTTTAATCTGTGTGTACTCAGCTCGCAGTCTCGCCAGTCTCCCTGTTGTTATGACATGAAGTGTTGTCACTAACTGCGAGGAGCCCAGCACTTACCAAGCACTGCCCGTTTGCACAAGGGTTTTGCAGCTGGCAGGTATCACGGAGAGCAGAGCACCCACTGGGCCCATATCCACTTCCAGTGTACCCAGATGGGCAGGAACAAAATGGCATCAGCCCTTGGGAGGTGAGACAAGGTACAGAAAGTCATTCAGTCATTGTTACGATGACAACACCAATGACAGTAAAGGTCCTTGACATTTTGAAGCAGCGCTTTTATATAATTCTAATGTATTTGATAGCTTCCCTGGTCAGTGCCCTGTTTGACCATGGAAAGATCCCTGGTGTTGCCTTGCTATGGGTATCTGAGAGTCCAAGGTCACTTTTGTGGGAAGTGCTGGGAGTAGCCAATGCAAAGGAGAAGAACAGTAAAAGAAGCTGAAATTGAACAATGACATCAAACATAAATGGTGACTATCTTCCCATTTTTATGATGAAATCTGCTCTTTGCCTGAGCCCAGATCTTTTTCTGTCAATGTTTGTGGAAAAGCCTGCTGGCTTTAGCTAGCCTGCTTGTAAACTCCTTTGGGTGAGGAAAAACTGACCATGGAAAAGGGGCTGAAATATAAATATGTTGCTACAAAGTGGATTCAGCCTAACCAAACCTTCATCGAGATTCACAGTAGTATTACTTACAGCACTTAAGAGAGCACCATACCTGGAGATGAGGTACAAGTAGCTGAAGGATGGCACCCTCCATTATTTATTGAGCAGATGTCAACCTGGGTACATGTTTGTCCATCTCCCTCATAACCTGTTCAGACATAAATCTCAGTTAGTCTATAACAAACGATGTTGTCTGAGTATTGACAGCAAAACGATAATTATTAATTAATAAATAAATAATAATTAATAAACGATACTAATTAATTAATAAATTAAATATTAATAATAATTAATAAACGATAAAAATTATTGTGTAAAATAATAGTCTTCTATAGTTAAAATGGAAAAGTTGAGGTTGCCACTGGAGTATATCCTGGCATATTTATTGTGGTTCCTACACTGCAGGGATGGATTCTGATCTTAACTAAATTCTCCCGTGATTTTAGAAAAAAAGTAGATCAGTATTAACCAAATATAGGTGAGGCCATAGAAACTCAGCTCTCTCAGCCACCATGTGCTGCCCTTCCTACGCTTCTGCACCCAGCCGGCCCCGACCACCTCTGGGCTTCCCTCTGCAGCCAGAGCTGCCCTTGGGTCTCAAACACAATACCCAGGTCCTCTCAGGGGACTCAGCAGGACCAAAGTGCTGCAGCGTGACTCTGCGTGGCCAGAGCTGAGGTCCACTGCACCACATCAAAACTTGTCTGAGGCCACGTTTCCAGCATGGTGATAGCCCCTCAGTGCTCAGTAACCGAGGGCCTGCACTACCTGCAGTCTATTGCCAAGCAATAGAAAGGTCAATTAGAAACACTTTTTCCTGGTAGTATTTCTAGTATTGATAGTATGCATTGCATAAAGCCTTTTAAATCATAAACCACAAGGGATAAAGATGTAAGTCATGACTTCCGCTGCTTGACCTGTACTGCAAAGGAAACTCTGCCTTCTTAGAGAGCATGCAGAGCGTGACAATTATGAAGGCTTTTTTTCAAGACAGACAATACAGCTGATTTATGGCACACAGGATACTCTTTCAATTAATACAGACAATGAAATTACCATCACAATTATGCAAGCCTTGTTTCCCATTCATTATCTTATGAAGGAAGTACTTTATCAAATCAAGGCCCTAACACTGAAAAGGGCTACCTAGTACAAGAGAAACACATTTCAGAGGATCACCACCAGAGACATACTCTACAAAATGTTCTTTAACAGTTTTAATATACTTGGACTCTGCATTCTATGTTACAATATTGCTTTGTGCATGTGAAACTTCTTTATACAAGAGCAATCTTCAGCTTCTCAAGTCTATGATGAAACAGGCTCAGATGAGCTGAATCTTCATCTTTTAAGCCTTTCCATAGTTTTATAAACAACAACAACAAAATCCATTTTACCTGGTGGGCAGAGCCCACAGTGGAAGGATCCCATTGTGTTGATACATTGAACCATCGGTGCTGTTGAGCAGCCTCCATTATTACTTGCACATTCATCAATGTCTTGGCAACTGTAGCCATTTCCTTGCCAGCCTAAGAAGCAGTACAGGAGAGACATTAAAATAGAAAATGCCTGGCCTTTTCATTTTGTGCTTTGACCAGATCTTTTCATAGAGAAGAAAAATATTCCTTTTGAATTTCATTAACACAAGACCTGTCCCACTCATAACTGATAAAAATTAATACTGGTCTGCAAAATAAGTTACAAACACAACAGGGTGGAGATGTGTGTGCAAGCATGTTTTATTTTAACTGTATTCTGGATATTCCAGAATCAAACAGACTTTAACCTAAAGAGGAGGCAGTTCTGGTCTAGTGCCTATGTATACAATTTGCAGCAAAGCTTTATCATAACTCTGGCTAAATACTCCAAATACTCCTCCTATACACACCACCTACCCAACTCAGGAAGAAGAATCACAGGTTATATGGCTTGAGGGGACAATCACATTTTTATATTGCCTTAGGACAGGGGGCATATGTACATGAAAGAACCTTGGACCTGTTACATGAAGGTAATAGGACATGATGGACATCAAAATACCTATGGACATGAGGGTACCTCAAATCTATTGAGATGCTCAGTTTAGGATGGATAAATCACGTATTAAGACTCCACTGTCTATGTTACCTAGATGTGACATAACCTGCAGGAATTTGTTCTCTAGAATACAGATGAAAACATTTCATGGAGTAACCCTCATCTGGATCCTGTGTCTGTGCTTATGACATACAGGCAGTACTACCCACTGCCACCCGCTCCCACCAGCAAACGGGGAAGGACGCAATACCTGTGGGACAGGGACCACATAAGTAGGAGCCTGGTGTGTTGTAGCACTGCACAGATGGATTCTGTGAACACGGACGGTCAGGGAGGCTGCATTCATCTACATCAGCACTGCAGGCAGGGCTGCCCGGAGGGGACATCCAGCCAGCGTCACAGATACAGTGGTACTTGGGCTGCCACAGCAAACATCACATCTCATATTTAAGACAGTTAAAACAGTCAAGGAAAAGGGCAGGAGGAGTTAATTTTATAAAATGTCTTTTAAACTACAGCAAGAAAGTTTTCAGAGCATTACATGGTTTGCACATTCTGTTTTATTATATAAGGTGCAATGGTGGTTTTCTCAGTCCATTTCTTCCTCTGTATTTACCTATTTAGATTATGAAGGCAACAACAGGCTCATTCATTATGTTCATAAAAGAAACCTGTAATTTACCCCAAAGCTCCCAGAGAACATGAACAGCAATTATGAGCTGTACATAAACATAATTAAAAGTCATCAACTTGCTTTGTAACCAGGGTAAACAGATCAGTGTGAGAAACCTGAAATCAGTTTGGCTCTTTTCTTTTAAGCAAACTACACAGTAATCTGCAATGTGCAGTGCTGACATTAAATTGCAAATATATATCTTCTTCGAGGAAAACAGTTTTATATTTTGTAAACTTAACTAATGGCCAGAATTCAGCATTTATCTTGCTTTGGTCCAATTAAAGCTAACGGGAGCTTTATTGTTGACTGTCACAGGAGCAGACACTGTTAAGCCAACACTGAACCCTTTTGAAAAGCTTTCTCCACAAAAAATGGGCAGAAAACAAGTGATGAATTGTGAAAACTTTTACAAATTGAGCAAAGAAATTATTTTATAGCATTGCACCAAGAATATGTGGTGTGTGTGGAATGGTGCACGGATGTATGGGAGCATTACGGAGCACAGGCTTGGCAGGGTAGTTTTGGAGAGCTGCTCTGAGCAGAAAGAGCCAAAGATGGCATGTACCATATGTCCCTTTGGAGTGAACACCCTGTACCCAGATTCTGTCCCCAAAAGAATGAGCTGGCTTGCTCCAGAAGACCATTCCAGTGTATATTAGCATCCACCCAGCGCACACACTTGGAGAGCTTGGGCCTGGAGTCAGAGCTTGAGTCCAGCTGACAGCAAGGAGCACCAACGATGAGCAGCAGCCACCCAACCACTGTGCAGCCCTGGCGGCTCCCAGGCCACCAACAATAATGTTCCACAGGTATGACTTTTCCCAGGAAAAACATGATTCGTGATGGTTGTCCTCCTTAATCATTTAAGTAATAAAATTTTCCAGCAACTTAGAACTCCCCAGATAATGAACAGTATGAATATTATTATTCAAATAAGACCTATTTAAAGAACATTCTCAAGTTCCCTAAGGATGTAGTAGTAGATCTGATACTGTGATAAGTACCTCTAACAAGACACAAGGCATTTTCAATTCTTTCTGCTGTGCTTTGGACAACAGAGAAGATAGGTGGTGATGTACAGTGGTCTTTCTTGCTGTATTTCAGCAGAAGTTTGTGCTAAACAGTTTTGTGCTGCTCAGCATTATTTGTTCCTCATTCATGCTGTGCTGTGTGATGAGACTTAGACATTGTTCCTTACCCTGTTGGGCTGATCCCTCTCGGCATCTATGCAGATGCCATGTCCACAGAGTGTCTGAGATCCTCCCTGGCAGTCATCAAACTTCAAGGCACAGTGAGGCCCATAGGTTTCTGGAGTACAGGTGCAGCTAATGATGAAAGCAGACAAAAAAATTAAAAAGTTGTATTAATATAGGACTTAAAGCTCATATATTGCCATAGTGATTGTTTCTCACTCTTTAAATTATATGGTGTTCCTTATGAAATATGTTTAGCTATACTGTCAATTCTATTAATAATCATAAAGAGAAGCAAGGATCCTGTTCACCAGAGACTCAAAAATCACATGGGACTTGTGCATATCCATGACTCTCTGAGCCTACGGGAGAATCCACAGCTTTCTGTTACATTCATAAGTGCAAATCCAGGAAAAAGAAATGTCTAACATTAGACTTCAGCGGAGTATGAGCCTGGAAATCCCCACTTCAGTCAGAGCACACCCAGACCTTGTGTTTCCACTCATGAGCCTCATATGATGCCAAATGCTTAAAACCCTACCTCCAGCGATACGCAGAAATGCCATGTCTGGCCCATCCCAGGGAGCGGGACACACGCTTGCACCTGAACACCTGGCAGCTGTTCCCTGGCAGCAGCCCAGCTCTCATGTAAGGGTGACGGGGTGGGAAGAACAAAGTGGTGGGCTGCAGGGATGCATCCTGCTGGGGGGAACTGGTTTGCAGGCTGCCAGTTGCATTATGTTGTTATTTATAGGGCACACCTTGGTCACAGCACTGTACAGATGTGGTGGAACTGAAACTGGGAGATTCTAAGCCATCAGGTAATGTTTCCCTTTTCTCTGGCCCTTTATTTCCACATGGACCAAATCTGAGGCTCTGAAATACAACTGAAAGGAACCAAACCTGCAGAAAACCTCCTATCAGTTCACTAGCTTTTTATGAAAATGACAGTGAGACACTTATTTAGACTCAAGTAATGTCCTGCAATGTCTGCTGATATCTGCTCCTCACAGAGACATATGGCAGGTACATACCCCTGTTGAATTGCTTTTAAGCTGGCTAATGAAAAACACTCTGTAAAAGCATTTATCTGCAGAATTTGAATCAGGGTATTCCAGTGCAGCTGATCTGGACCTTGGAGCAATTTATAAGAAGCTGCTACTATCCCTGTCACAGCGACGTACGCTCAGGTGAAATAGCAGTTTGATAAGCCAATTGCAGCTAACTAAACCCTGCACCCAGGACAAGCAACCCAAATGAACCCAGGCTTCAAAAACCCATGATAGCTTAATGCTTAACTGCAGTCTGCAATACTGTAAGACAGCATGTTCATTATTGTAAGAGAGGGCAAACAGACCAATGCTATCTCACCAGTGCAGTAGCTCAACCTGGGCAAGCACAGAGGCAACAGATCAGGGAACGCGATCGCCTTTGTATGTTCAAAGTACATTCAGAGCTTCATGTTCAACTCCAAAGGACACAGCAAGGCAATCTGACTGGCTCCCAAGGATGACAACAGCACTGTCTACTGCCTAGTCTGGCAAAGATTAATCTGCTACCCATCTGAAGTTGCTCAGAGAACAGCTTCAAGAAGGAGATCAGGTTGCAAGGAGCTTCAGCCAAATTGCAATGCGCTGCTGCTTGGTACAGCCCTGGTTCTCTCCCATTGCTGACAGCATATCGCGATGAGGCCCCCGTTATTTCTGTTCCGGCACAGAAGTCTGATACACTTGGAGATTCTCACAGCCTTTCATCCAGCTAATGCAATGTCCCATTAATGTTCCAATTCAGGAAGGCATTTCCTGAATATCTGCTCTTTTTACTCATACTTTAGTGCTTTCCTGAACTACAGCTTGAAGCCTGCAGGTAAAGAAACTGCACAGGGAGTGAAGACTGCGTCACGCTCCATTTCACAGTACCTTATCCAGTACTGCCCTTCATATGGTGTTATCACTGGGGGCTATGGAAAGTTCAATATCACCATTTTCTTTACCCACAGTCCATGCTGGTGCATATAACTACATCAGAGCAGGAGTGGGGTGACCTAGGTTGCTGGGTCCTTGAAAAAATAGCAGCAATGTTCTCACAGTTGTTGAAAAGAGCTGTGTCATGCTCTACCTGGGGATGGATTTAGCATCTGGGGAGGACTCAGAAGACAGACAGTCTGTGATGGGAGATTGAAGGCGGTGCAATGGGGTTGGGGAAAGAGCTCAGTAATCCTTCAATGCCCTTAATAATCCTGAGGGCATAATGCAAAGGCAGTAACATTAAGATTCATATGATTTAGGAGGAGGTCTTAGTTCATTTCAGGAAACACTGATTCAGCAGGTACCAAGGAGGACAAGAATTACATTGGGGAAAAAGCTTACAGGAATCATGACTGTACTGACACAATGACAACACTTGCAAGAAAGGCAGAGGGTTTGTCCTCTCAAATCGTGATTTAGTCACACACCTGTATCCCACATCACTGAGCACAGTAGGAAACAGCAATTAAGGGCAGGCTGCTTTGTTTGTCATTTCCTTGACAAATGTCTGTGTTGGGGACAGCTGCAAGCAAGCTAAAAACATCCTTTAAAATCAAAGTAAAGCTGACAGGAAGCACCATGCACCAGTGACACCTCAGCAGGCTCTGTGTTAATGCTGAAGTGTGAAGAGCACTGCAGGAGAACTTCCCTTGTGTGAGGGTCTTCCAAGAACTGACCAAGCACTAAGAACAAGCCTTATGCCAAGCAAATATTTGTGGGGGCTAAGATTTTCATGCTGAAGCAGGAGGCAAAATGCCTTGCAGAAAGCTGTGGCATGCTCTCCAGCCTGCTTGTTCCCATTGCACAGGGAGAGCTTTATGTTATATCTGAAAGTTATTTATTTACCAGATTATTTGACATTTTGGAAAATAAGACGCAGAACGTTCAGGCTGGCTTGCCCTGTAAACAAAATAGTGTTTTCTAAGGAGCTGGGCACAGCCAGAGAAGGATGTGTCCCAGGGATGTGCTCCAGGGACCTCATGTCTACGGGGGCCCACAACAGGCAGCCCATGGTCCCTTCAAGCCAGCCGGCTGTAAGAGCATTCCTCCTCCCTTTCTGCCCACAGCACCGTGCATTGCCTGCTCTGCTGCAGCCTCAGCAGCACCCATATTTCTGGGGAGGGTGAAGGCATTCCTCAGAGTTAGGTGCTGTGCTGGGAATGCCAGCGATCAGGGGTGTCCATATATTCAGGAGGTTTCCAACAACTCAAAGCCTTTGCTGAGCTGAAGCTCTGTTCACCTCCTTCATCTCCCCACTCCCTTCCGTCTGAAGGAGCAGGTGATAAAGGAGGGATGACGGGCACGGTGGTGAGTGCTGGTTACAGACCAGCATGCTGCATCTCACAGCCCCATCTGCACACCACGCTGCAGTAAATTTCTATTAAAGCATCTGCACCTACAACAGAAAGTCAGGGCACTGGAGCCAGGCTCCAATTTGCAGCCTCCTTCCCCAGCATGGCTGTTTGATATATCTGGTTCTTGCTGCTCTTCCTGCGTTAAAGTAGGCAAAGGCTTCGGAAGACCTTCTGGGTCTGCAGTGGACTCAGGTGTCCAGTATATTAAGGACTTTATATTCTCTCAGACTGCAAGGGTTTATAGTGCATAGATACTGAACAGATTATTCCTAAAATGTGTGCTGCAGCTGTGATACGGGGTACAAAAATAGCAGAGTATTTTAGGTAGGATTTTTGTGTGTAGTTTTGAAAAGTTACCTGTAGCTGCCTGGTGTGTTCACACAAGTGGCTCCATTCTGGCAACCTAATAGTGTTCCAGCATAAATCAGGCATTCATTAACATCCACAGAACACAGGGGGCCCTAAGATGAAATGGGAAACCAGTTTATTTTCCAAGTCACTGAGAAATGAAGGAAACCATGGAGCCAATGTTTAGTATAGTTTCCAAAGATATACAAACCATGGGCTGCTATCAACACAGCTTCTCTTATGAAACATTATAACAAAACTCTATTTTTCAGTCGCATTTCTGTGACCCTGGTTATCAGCCAGATGGGGGATAAAATACTTCAGATGTTTGTACAAAGCATATGGACAGCATAGTGCTGTCATACCCCCTACCTTCCAACTTCATGGCAAAAGACTCAGAAAACTTTCTTTCAAACTGTTTCTGTCAGGGGATGCTGTTTTATTAAGACTGAAAGCACAGCAATTTTGTCCCAAATCTTGCTGGGACAAATTTCAAGTTGAGAGCCTTTGAGAAGAAGATATAACTTTTCCATCTCCAGTGCATGTAACAGCACCATTACAGCATTTGCCAGTAGAGTAGATTTCAAAAACTCAGACTGGATTGATTACCTACATCCCCATTTTTTTTTATTTGTTTGAGCTTGAATAAACATCATGCCCTTCCCCCATTCTCTCTTTATCCTTGCATAAGATCAACAGCAAGGCACGCAGTTCAGTTCCTTGCTCAGCAAAAACCAAAGACTAATTCTCTGCTGTGGGAACTGCCAAGCATCCCTGACTTCATGGGCCATTGCCCCTGTATAACAGTGCAGGGTACGGCCCCGTGGTTTGGGCTTCACTTTTTTGGTATATATTAATGTTGTTGAGAAGAAAACTTGTTGCCCTTCAAGCAAACGATGAGTGTGTTACTACTGCTTAGTTGTTCAGTATTTCTCACACTGTTCCAACCAACCTTAAAATGCTATGTGTCGTCACAATTACACTAAGCCAGATGTGTCCTTACAGTTAAAATACACATTTCTGCATTCAAGGATACAGACTCACCTGCCATTCGCTGGGACAGAGGCAGAAGAAACCATCCAGCAAGTTTACACAGGTCCCTGAGTTTTCACACGGGTTACTGCTGCAGGCTCTCCTCTGGATAGTCTGAAACCCAGGAAAAGTGCAGAAAATGAAGTTCCTTCTTATTTAGTGTTTCATTTGCATTTACTTTCAAGACAAAACTTTCATAATTATTTTTTCATTCTTTCTTGTGTCGCCATCCTCTCCCCGCCCCCCGCCCCCCCCCATTTTTTCAGCAAGGTTGCTTTGTAAAGGTTTTGAGCTGTTTTGCTCATATCTGTACAACATGAAGACTAATATCATTGGTCTTACACTGGATGGCCAGCTGCAAGCACTAGTTTGAGGAAAGCTATGTAAATTTTAATAGAGGCTGTTCTTCATCAGCAGACTGTGAGTCTAGATGAGGGGTTACCTTGTCTTCTCGATTCTATGGCTGAGTTGTGTGAACTGCTTTTACTGGCAGTTGCAGCTGTGGCTTGTCACAGGGTCAGTGGAAAAGCAGGCGACAGTTGAAAATTAGCTGTCTCCAGTACAATATAAAATCCACTTTGAATTCTCCAGTCTTCATCTTGACTGATCAGTGAAGGAAGAGTTTACTTCTCCTTGGTATCTGGTTGTTGTTCTTGACTCTACAACTGTTTTTCCTTTAAGGAATGCAGGCTCCTACACTGTTTATATTTTGTAAGTAGGCATTTCGCCTCCTCTACAAATCTTGGTGCTTTTTTACCTTGTGTTACCAAAAAAAGTTTTCCCAAGTAATGCATGAGAGGAAAGAAATAATTTAGCTATTTAATCATTGTAACCTCATTTCATTTACTTGGAGTTGGGCTTTTCTTTTTTGATCTCTAGTTTGCTTCCCATTTACTCACCTGCTCTAAGCTTTGAAGTTTGTTGTCAAGACTCATGACCTGCGAGAGAAATGCAAATTACATTGTGCTTGGTATGAGAGTGACCACAGAGGTACACGCTGGATGCTGGTAGGCTAAAAAAATACTTTATTTTGAGAAGAGAGAATAGGTGCTATGTGAAACCAGGCAACAATCAAGTTCAAATCAGGCCCCATTCACTGTGATTTCCATGTTTTAGGCTGTTGAGAAATGGCAGCTTAAATATGACCCAGCTTGGCTCAAAAAGCAAGACTCAGTCTTGTGAAGATGAATCCAGGTGCTCAACACTGAGGATGTGAATTTTCTAGTGGGACTGTTTAGGTGCTTGTGCACATGCAAAGGACAGAGATCTATGAGAGTACACAGAAAGGTTCACCAGCTCTCAGTGGGTTATAACCACAAGCAACAAACTGAAACTGAATCAGGGAATATGATGGATATGTATTAGTACAATTTCCCTGCAGTTAGGTCTCTTAGACTATAAAATATTTTCCTGCAAGGAACTTGTGGCAACACTGTAACAAAAGACACTTAAACCAAGTCAGACAAAGGTTTCAAAATCTTCTGTTGGAGAAAAATCTTTAGTAGCAGGGAAGGTATGAAATTACTGCATAGGTATTTTCTTTCCACTGCAAACTCCTATAGCCCATTTCACCTATGGAACTGAATGCCTGTGTAACATCTATAAGAATATGGTCCATTTCCTGAATTAAGTGGGATTTCACTTCCATAAATATTAGATTATATAGTCCGTAGAGATGTTGACAGGGAACAAAAGAAGAATCCTGGTAACTTGAAATTATGGGATTTAAAGGAATATTTCCATTGTCTCCAGAGTTACTAAATAAGTATCTCAACATTAAACACAGAGTCTGAGCTGATGTTAAATACGGATTCTGCCCCAGTTCCCTAAATTGGAGTCCAGAAATACTAACATGAAGAAGTTAACGATGTAAATCTGAGGAACGGGAAATGGGGAACGCTGGAAGAGGGACACTACAAGGGTATGGCTCACCTTGGAGGTCAGCAGAGCAAACTGCTGGGACATGTTCTGAGAGGCACCATGGGCTTTTTTAAGTTCTTGAATCTCTGCATTACTTTCTCTCACCTACATCAAAAAAACCCCAGAGATAATGTGAAATAAGCTTGGCTTTTTCAAAAGCCTACAAATGTAAAAAAAGCTTTGCTTTTTCAAAAGCTTAGGAGAGTTTTATTCTTGCTTAACTTTGCTATTATAAAGTCCACTTAAACACAGAAAGCCCTGTTGCATACACGATATAATCTTTTAGTTATTGTCTGTAATGGCATGATTACTTTATGAGTCTGCAATAGCTCACATTCGTATTAGAGTGCTGACACAGTATAAAATAACAATCATACAAAACACATCAAACATTTGCTAAGACAAATTCTGAAGATAAACTATTACCATGCAAAACCGAAAACAAAAGCATATTGAGGAAAAGTAACTATAACACCTGACTAAAAAGTTCTGCGAGGTCCTCTTCATTAATTTTTATTTTCCCCAGTGGTCCAGTTCTAAATTCAATATTTTTGCTGGAGCCAGCGTGGAACACTAAATTACCCTGGTCTGAGGACAAACGAGGCCTGTTGTATTACAGAAAAAAATACAAAGAGATCATCTATTTACACATATCCACCAAACAGTATGTAAAAAAGAGCTGCAATAAAGCCATTCTGTTCCCATTACTGGCACTTGAAAGCCACCATAAGAACAAATGCAAGCAACGGTACTTACTGCTCGTCATAAATGGCTCTTTTCTGCCTCTTTTTTTCATAGTGGTTTGAATCACAGCTCAATCCAGTAAGCAGCAATAATGCAAGTAAAAGCCCAGGAGCAGCCCGAAGCATTGCTCTCCTTCAGCTGTCCCACATCTGAAGCAAAACCTCCAGTGCTGAATCGTATTTCTGCAAGCCCAGCTGCCCTTTGCTCTCACACGGCTCTTGATTTACCAGGTGCCCATGCTGCTGTCTTGTCTTGCAAGGGTAAACTTTATCTCAGGTATTTTAATTAAAGATTGACAGCATGCAAACCCTCTGGACATTATATGCATTTTGCTGTCTTTGTCCTTTTGTTTCAAGAGCTTTAAAGACCATTAATTGAAATCCGCCTGCATTTTGTAATTATCTCTTTGACTTTTGCACAGCTGGGGACCCCTGTGTCTCAGAGCACCCTGCAATCTGCAGCTGGCCACTGGGGTAATGTCTCGCTCTCCCCACATGCTGCACCACACGGGTGAGGGAAAGATTATTTGACAGCACTAAAGGACCTAGATTGTTACCAAAAAATAAAACAAACCCCACATATAAAACCCACAGTGGCTGGCAAGGAATGTTTGTATTGAAAGAGAAGCTTCCAGCCAGTAATTTATGGGGCAGATGACACAAACAAGTTAGCAGTCCCAAGTAGCATCCCATGGGCCACAACAGGAAAATACAATTTTAACCAAATATGGTTGCTCTGACTCAAGAATGACGCAGTCCCCAGATGCTGAGGAGGCGATCACACACCAAGGGGACTGCATTGTGTTTGGCATGTGTGGCCTGTCTTCATTGTGCACACTAGGGCTCCCAAATTCAGGGCCAGACATAGACAATGCAGAAGACGAAGGAAGAATTCAAAGGAGGCTCACAAGTAATAAAAAAATGCAAATTAATATGTTTGAGAGCCACAATTCCCACTACCCTTCAGCAGTACCTCACAGCCTTCTCAAAGGAAGTGTCCCACTCAGACACCTGTGGGTGCTTGTCCCTGAGGCCCGGGCTCTTTGTGCTGGGAGCCATGACAGAGCCCACGTGCCACCTCCCTTTTGCTTTTGCCAAAGTCTCCATTTTCCCCTTCCCCAGGACCTTGCTGTGCTTTCCCCTCTCTGCTTAGGGGAGCTTTGTGTATACTTTCCTTCCTCATCCTTGGAGTTAACTGAACCTCCAGGCCCACCACCATTCTTTTTTGATTTTCCTTTTTGCTTAGTAGACACTCACCTCATTCAGACTGCTCACACTTCAAACTCTACTGAGAAGAGCAGGAAGAGTTGTAGCCGCTCTCGCTCAAAGATAGCAGTAGCCACCATTCACTGAGCCCTTAGGGCCCAGACCTTCATGGAGGCCACAGAGCTCCTGTACTTCCTAACCCTGCACAGATATGCGGGACATGCCCTGGAGCTGGGGGATTGAATGAACTCTACAGCTTTCACAGACAGAAATGATACGAGGTCAAAGCACTCTGGGAAAAGACTGGATGTGGAGATGAAAAATATTGTCACCTCAAAAAGAGATAGGGGTGGGCTGTGAAAATGAGTGTGAAGCCAGGAGAGCTAATGTTTGTGGTGCTGCCAGAGATAACTCAACCCTTACCGTGAATAACTATGATGTCTGAGATCGTATCAGCTGCATCCCACCAGCTCCACTATTTTGTTTGTGTAAAAATGACATTTTTATTAACTTTATTATCTGTATTTTTAGAAACTTATCTCAGAACAGCGTGAGCCTGCTGACCATCTGTCACAGACGGTGACGCAGGTAACCCAGCAGTTACCGCTGCTGCCCGGAGATCTGGAAGGACAGAGGCGAAGCTCCTCCTGAGGCCGGGGGAACAGCCCACCCCGCAGGCCTGCTCAGCTCTGGGTTTTCACCGGCCCCGCAGCAGCCCGTGGCCCCCAGGAGACCGAGTTACCGGCTGCTGCTGACAGAACAGAGGAACATGAGGAGGAATCCCTATCTGTTGTCCTTCACCATCATAGCAGATGGCGTTCACACAGAAATACAGAATTGTGTCCTCAATCATTGAAGGCTATCACTGCTCCATTCAAGCCAAACAAGCAATGATATTTACACCAACTGAGGATCTGTCCCCACACATTTTTTTAAATTTCCTATTCTGCTCTTCACTCGGAAACCTCTGTTCTGGAATAGGAGAGCATAGATGGATTATCGATATCTCTGTCTAGTCAACAGGACACCTCCTGCCTCTGGGTATCCTGCTGCTGCCCATTAAACTAGTGCTCTCTAACAGTCTTCATGTCAGTTCTGATGTCTGAGGTTTTTTTTCCCCTTGTGTGTGTGTTTTAACAGTTTACTGAGTTTTTATAACTGTCCATTAGATGTCAACTTGAAGAAACTATGGGCCAAATAAACCTGTACTTGCTAGCAGGCTGGTTGAATGTGTACATACTTCAAGGACTTTCTTTCACGAAGTCCATTGTAAGCTGACAGTTTTCAGCCCAGACTTCAGCTGTGACCGACAAAATCCTTCCTTTTCTCTATTCATTGCTTTTGCATACTGAGTATGCATTGCCCCTCTCTGCTGCCTGTCAATATTCAATTCAAGCTGCACTTTCCAACTAATTAACTCCAATATACCAAATGGCCAATGAGCAATAAACCATAGAGGATGGGGAGAAAGCTACTAATGCAAGGAAGAAGAAGAAATAACTCTTTCGACCTTCTCTTCATGAAGGCTTTATAGCTTAGAAAATGGCTGACCTGAAAACCAGACGACTGACTATGCACAAATTATAGGATGGAAGGAGGTCTCTGGACATCTATCTAAACCGTGCATGACACACTGTTTTCCATTTCATTAGACCTTCCAGATTTTAGTTAATTTACCCTGTATTCCTAATGAATGCACCTTAGGCTAGCCAAGTTGGGAAATCTACAAACCATCTTATGGAGAAAAATAGGTCCACACCTTTTAATTTTACTGAAATACATTGGATTGAGACATCATTTTTGGAGGAACGTGATGGAAACCCTGCAAATATCTGGCATACGAGTAGGGGTGGTTCTTCCTAACAAGGAGAACTGGCACAAACCCTTTCTCCTGGGACAGATCGTTCATTACCTCACTGACATTGTGGCTGAGGAAACACCTCTGAAGAGTATTGGTTGTGCATGGATTTGGCAGGAAGTAATTCAGTATTTGTCTCTAATTCTGGAATACAATTTACAACCATCTTGTGTAGCTATGTGAAACGAAATGGTGGTATCCCTCTACTTCTCTGGGAGTATGTGCCCGCAATGCAAAGACACTGCTGTAGAAGACAAGAGTTGACTCAGATTATGGACAAAAATTTAATATGCTTCAATTGCACCTACGAAGTCAACCCAGATGCAGAGACATGACACGAGGCTGTGACAATGCTCCTTTTTGTATGGGGGAAACACAACTACTGGTATGAATCCCAACCGGGCTAATTTTTTAATGGAAGACTAACAAGTAACCCTTTATTTTTATTACTTTATTACTTTGAGGGTGGCAGAGCACTGGAACAGGCTGCCCAGAGAGGTTGTGCACTCTCCTTCACTACAGACACTCGAAACCTGCCTGGACACCTTCCTGTGCGATCTGCTCTGGGTGAACCTGCTTTAGCAGGTCAGTTGGACTAGATGGTCTCTAGAGGTCCCTTCCAATCTCCACCATTCTGTGATTCTGTGATATTGTTCTATACATGCAAAAAAGATCTGTTATTCAGTGTTAGGATTCCAATATTTGCAAATAATTATAAATCCAGCCCCATTGCTGGCTTAATCTCAAGTATTGGACATTTACCTGAGTTTCTCCTCAACCGAGGTCATGTCTCCCAGCATTGCCATCTTCACTTTCCTGGATTCTTTTTCTTCTTTCCTCTTTCTAATAATATTCCAGTGTTCAAACGTGACATACAACATATGAAGCCACATGGTTGCCTAGCTGGTACAAACATGCAAAGTGCCAGTGTAAACAGCGCATCGTATGGAACTCAGCACTTTCAATGTGTCCCTACAGCTCCGAGACAACCAAGCACTAAGCTGGTATGAGCCCCTATCTGCCTGGAGAATCAACAATCACAGGTTTATATCAAACTAGGGTGACTGTGAAAAACAACGTTCTCCTTTCCGTCCCACACCTAAAACCACCCATCACGGCTTCCTTCCTTCTCTTTACGTGTATCTGGAGAGTTTCCTGGCCGCAGCACTGCCCCGGGGGCTGCAGCAGCTGCAAGGCTCCACTTCCCACGCCACTCCTCATGGAATTCCTTTCCTTCTCAGCATATTGCCCTCTGACTCCTGCTCAAGATTTTGCTCCCCAACACAGTAGATGAAGTTAATAAGTTACCTGCTATGAAGTTTAGCTGGCCAGGAAATCTAGGTTTTCAGTTTTTAATAGCAAGTAACAAAGAGATGAGTTTTGCTTTAGTTAGCGACATCAGCTGGATCTGATCTACTGTCCTTATTCTCTCTGGGTTCCTTTATCACAATGAAGGCAGTTATAACAAGTTAGTTTTTTAGTTTCATTTAAAAAATTAAAATTTTGGTTCCTCTTTCTGATTTTTCTTCCTACACGTTGTTTCTACAAACCACCAACCACTTTGATGCTTCCTATTTTCTGTTTCAGTCTTTTTTGAAACTGGGTTCATGAAAAGTTTCCAGCCAGTTACATTGACTTTGTTCTTTTCTATTGATTATTCCAGCCCTTTTAGCACATTCCAATTGCTTTAACGTACACTGGAGTTATTTTTAGGGACTTCCATTTACATAGTCACCCTTCTCCACTAATAACCCTAAAGCCATGAATGGATCTGGCTGCACAACCTCCCTCAGATTCATCCTATTCTGTACCGTTGGCTTTATCAAGAGGCTTAGACCTGAGCTAAATCCATCAATCATTTGCTGTGTATTGATGCTGTGATCACAAATATTGGCAGTCTGTCACCCTACAAACATAAGGAGGTGAGAGTGGCCATATTGGGTTAGAAACAGATCCATCTAGGTCAGCACCCTGTCTCCAGCAGTGGCCAAGAGCAGACAGGTAGGAAATGAAGGGTACGCAAAAGGGCAAGCACATACAGTACTTCTCCTAGGTACTCCTTGGCCTCCATCTGTTTGCAGCTTGGGAACTTCCTCAGCCACAAGTCCACCTACTCAGTACTCTCAAAGGATTTTTCACCCATGAACTTGTCTGGCCTTCTCCTGAACTCTTCCCCATGCTTCACCTTACAACACATTTACAATTAATGAGTAATGCCACATGGTAAGCAACATCAATATACAGTAAAAATGCCATTCAGAAATATTAATTCTCAGTAGAATCCCATTTTTAAGTGTAATATTTATAAACAGAATGGTATTAGTTTCTTCTTTAAAGTACATACAGGGCAAACATTTGAACTAATCAAAACTATTGCTGTCTAGGTATGAGAAAATGTATTAGCACCATCAATGTGCTTTCCTTCCACATGCAAGGCTGTAATTTTAACATGTCTGAGTTACAACAGCCCAGCGCATAGACAAACGCACAAGACAAATAGACTTTTGACAACGCTGGGATTTCAGGATGCATTCCTGTGTTCAAAATCAGACAGGCTCCCCACTGGAGGAGATTTTAGGGACTTCTTGGTGGCATTCTATGTGAAATTCTCTCCAACAATCCACTCACACTACAAGTGGTTTACCCCACTCAATTTTAGCCCCTCCAACTCTGCTTCTTGCTTCATCAGAGATCTTACCAAGAGATCCCGTCCATGCTCCCACTCCCAAAAGGACCAGATGGAGTAAAGTCAAAGAGAACAACGCAGTTGTCTTGCCTTCACAGAAAGCTGCCGGGTCATCTAAGGCCACACATTTCTTCCCTTCAACAGCTATAAAAATTCCCCAAACCTTTGTAATCAACTAAAGATTAAAAGAACACAAATCTCTACATGCTCTTCATGATAACATTTAAATTGACATACTGTCACTATTCAATACTTCATTTTCCCTGGTGTCTTGGGTATCAATTATCTGTTCAAACAAGTTGTTACTAAACAAGCATAAACTTCCCCTAATGAGGTTATAACACTAGAATACTCATGTTTGCACAGGCAAAAGGAAAATGGTTACTGGAGTTCATATTGGACTGTACGTCTAGTTTCTTATACTTTCACATTATTTTTCCTCAGATATTTCTTCAACCATTTCTACTTTACACACTATTTATATAAGAATGCCCAGAATTGCCTAGTGTTCTTAGCCAATTATTTGTCTCCTCCAAATCCTTACTAATATGCCATATTCTTTAAATACAATGCAGAAAAAAAAATGCACAGAACAGGTAAGTGGTTTGAAATATCTAAGAGGCAAAATACATTAAACTTCTAAGGAAAAGAAATATAACTTAGTATTTATAAAATAAGCCAGAGTGTTAAACTTCAGTACGAATACCAAGCAAATATAACCAAGAAATCAAAGGCTGAGCTGAGAATGAATAGTTATCCTTGAGATACAACAAATATTTGCAAAATTTTCTGTTTATATTAGAAACGTGTGACAACTGCTAAAACAGATTTGTACAGTCATCAAAGACCTGCTCAGATTTCTATGACACGTCTCTTTAGAGAACAAAATGGGCTTACCCATGACTAAGTTTTGAGACATATGATAGTGTTATCACAGATCAATGTTTTTCCAGCCTGTAATACACAGATTCCTGACGATCCTTACAGTCCTGCTAAGAGGGTCAGCAAAAGGTGAGACAAAAAAGCCTGTGGGCAGGAGCCTCCCATTCACTGCATGGAAGGATGCACCTCCACTGGAAAATTTTGAGTTCATGTATCAAAAAATATCCAAACACACTGCATTAAACAAATGGTATTCCCAGATTGCCTCAGATAAAAACAAACTTAAGTAGGTAAGACATTCTGTAAGGCAACCAGCAGGCTGCAAAAATGACTGCATAAGTATGGCACCACCAAATATGACATCCTTTCCCTCAGTGGAGCTTCTCAAGTTTGAGAGAATGCAACCACATCACCTTGCTCAGATAATTAAGTGTATTGCAGATGTGCAGAGTAAGTGAGCTACAAAACCAAAAATCAGATTCTGGAAATCTCTTTCTGTTTCCAGAGCTGTCTTCCAGGTTTCACTTATTTACCTTTCAGCTGCTTTTGTAATCACATTTCATTGCTGTGAAAATGCTTAGGCTGCAGTTGCGCAGCGCTGATGTAGGCTGTAAGGCACTTGTGATGAGGAGACTGCCCAGAAAAGGAAGCAACGTCATCATCAAGTGAGGTCCAGCAGGTGCAACCCAGCAGAGCTCACTAAACGAGTCTATTAATGATGAACAGATGGGATAAGAAGCAGTCACTCAATTTAGCTGCACTGGTATTACAGAGTTAGCAGGGGTAAAATACATAAATATATACTTACAACTCTGAAATCTGTTTTTTTAAAATATCTCCTTCAGAAACAGCTCTGAGTAGCAAACAGATTTCAGTCTTCACAATCACACTGAATTAAAATTCACTGTCAACATGTAACAGGCTGTATTGCTATATCAGTTTTAGATGCAGATAGATAACTTTCAACTTAAATACCGCTTGCTTAAGAGTGGCATATAAACCACTCAAACATATTTTGCAGATTAAGGAATCAAAAATTAATTGTTAATAGTAATATTTTGCCAAATATTATTATAGTGAAGCAAATTGTACAGATTATTTACATGATTTAGGAGAAAGAAATCCCACTTTGTACATAGAATTGATGTCCTTTGTTTTCATTTCAATGTTTGGACCATGTTAGATAGCAACAGATCTTCATATTATCACGTTTCTCCCAAGAACAAGACCATGTAGCTACTAGTTATTGATCTGGCTGATAATTCTACACAATAACCACCATATAAACAGATAATTGCAGCTCATAACACTGTCTAAAACACACTTGCTCTTTGCAGTTTGGTAGCAGGCACAGCCTAACATTAGTCTAGTATATTTTTGCCATTACAGTACTACATGAGACCAAGTAAAGACAAAGGCCAACCGCATCCTTCTCCACAGCCCAGTCCAGAGCTCTTTTAGGAAAATCCATTTCCATTTCTCTTTTATAGCTGGAACCGCCCAAGCGGTCCGAATGCTCTTAGGGAATACGACAGGCTGAAGTAGATCAACCCAAGCTTTTCCTGGTTTAACGGTCCAGAAGCAACATGCAAATCCAGACTGAAGAAGAAATGCACAAGGAGTCAGCATAAGATAAAACCTGGCACAAAATTACAATACCAAGCTCGTTTTCTTTTTCAGGAGGACTACAGCAGATGAGAACAGCTGCGGTATCTCTTCATCAGTTCTGTTCACTACAGTCTTTAGCTTCTCCCGCATTACCAAGCCTAAAAGCAATACACCATGACTGTTCTTATGTCCCTCAAGCTGTTTTTTCTCCAAATATAATACTAATATACTATTACCTGTAAGGAAAAGTAACAACCAGAACATGTGCTTCTTTAGGTAGCTTTCAGATTACCCATAATTGTCTCTGTTGTTTCAGAGAGATTAAACTCACAAGACCTGAGGATTAAAAAATGCTTCAGTCCAGCTCTATGAGACGGTGTACACCTGTGGCACTCTGGATGGCCACATGCCGTGGTTTCATCCCAACATACACCTAACCCTAGTGCTACTATCAAGTTTTGTGAGTAAATCTTCCTGAGAAGCCCATATAGCTTTTCTGCAGTTCCTATGCCATAAGAACCTAGACATGGAGCTTTTACATTTTATGTCTTATGTGTAGGTCTTTGGTAAAGAGCAATGATCTTATCCTGAATAATACAAGTGAGAATAGGAACAGGCAAGTTATTCTCCAGGTTGTGATAATCTTGAAATATTTTTGTTCAGCTGCACTTAAAACAAATCATACCAGACAGACAGAGTTGGGTTCCAGAAACCTGCAAGTGTTTAGAGAAGATGAGACAACCATAAACTACAGATGACACTGTGTCTTCTTAAAAACTGTATACGAAATACTGAATTTAACAGTTTCACCAGCTACAAAAAACACATCAAAATTTCAGATCATATATACAATAAATCTTTTAAGAATGGATCACGGATATTTACAGATGAAGACACTTTACATGCAGAACTTGGTCTCTACATTTAATTAAAACAGCTTTGACATTTACAGCCTTTTTATACTGTACTGAGAAGACGGTTTTAAGATAAAATAGCCTTATCCATTTCCATTGATGTATATGTAAATGCTGCTCTTTTTCATTTTTCAAACTAAAAAGGACATTTACACGCAGACATTAAGTCCTGGCAACTTCCATTTAAACAAAACACCTCTAAAGTGCAAATCCATCATAACAGCAAGGTATTAAAAATATATCAGAATTGTTCAGCAAAGTGTCTGGACAGATATTTTGGTAAGCTGATTTTTGTTCAGCTGCCATCAGCTTTCTCCTGAAAGATGGAAGTATTTTCTGTCTCCAGTCCGTACTCATCAGATTCAGGTTCTACATTATCCAAGTAGAATGGTGATCAGTTTTGCCACCACATGTACATTGAGGCTGTTTCCCAGAAGACGGTAGCATTGCTTTATCGTTACTTTGTCAGGAAAGCCTAGAACAGAAACATACAGTACAACATCATTAGTCTGGGTTTGTTCCTAGCTTTTAGTCTACTCCTTTTTTCAGTAAACAGTTCTTCATGCAGTTATCACAGACTGCAGCACGGCTCACCTCACCCCCCCTGAAATTCACAAAATTACAAAATTAATTCCTAACCAGTTCACTGGATTTGGATCGGCTCTTCAATTAGCAGGACTGCCATCCCCAAGGTTTAACGAGAAGCCTCAAAACATTGCTCTGTTGTGTAACTAATGCCCATCAACCTTCTCTTCACACAGCATCCAGCACTCTCAGGGAGCGGCAGCAGCATCTAAACCACTGCACAACCACTACTCTAGAGAACATTCAGAGAGGAACGTGGACACAGCAGAAACGAAAGGCGGTCATTCTGCAAATGGACTAAACTGCATTTCTCAATAAGCTTTATATTGTGCTTCCAATCTGAGCCCCTCTAACCAGTTGAGGAGAATCAAATGAGTTTGCAGTGCAATATAGCAGCAGAACGGACTAAGCTATCAGCAAGGCTTATGCAGTGAGTGATCAAGCAGCTGAACAATTTCCCATGTAATTCAATGCTGAGCCTGTAAAATGCACTCAGAAACACAGACAGCATCTGAAATGTCCTTCACATGGTAAGTGCGTGGACTGGCAGAAAGAAGGGAGGCCCAGAAAAAACTGAACTGGTCCAGGTATTGTGAAAGGGCTGTGTCGTGTATTGAGCACAGAAAGGTGACGAAGCTCCTGAGAATGAAGAGGTCACCAACAGCCAGCTGGTCTGTTCTACCCGCCTTGCTTGCACTCTTAGCTCACTCCAGCTCCGAGCTGAAGTACATTTGCTTCAACCTGAGAGAAAGATGAACAACAGTGGTGATTCAGCTGTTACGGTCATTTGCTAAGCTGCCAAAACTTGGTCACATTCAATTATTTGATCATTCCCTAAGAAAAAACCCTAATTTTGAGCACAAGGTCATCACCAGCCAGATTAGCTTTGACATATAAACACACTGTGTGTGCAGGTACTGAGATAGATATATATATAAAACATATATGTTCTGAAGTTTTCATAGCACTTCAGAAAAATCCTTTTCCAGGGACTGCTCAGGAGAGAACATGGCTGGACAGTTGCTGAGCCAAGGGTGGAAAGCTGAGGAGGAGGTGTCTGGGAGGAGTTGTTCCATCCTCTTCTGCCAGTTATTAATGCCTTGAATGTGCACTGCTTTGGTAAACACATCTTCTGCCAGCTCCATCCACTCTGCCCAGCTTCTGGCACTCACATTTGGGCAACCGTTTTCTGTCTTTGGAACAACCACTTGCACTCCCACACACACTTCCTTAGATGGAGTTTTCACATTAAATCACTGAATAAGGTACAGAATCTACACATTTTAGAAGAGTATATAAAAATAAATGTGTATTTATGCACACACACATACAGGCACGTGCACTTACAGCCCAAGAAGCTTATCTGAACCCTGAAAATTGCAGAGTTTCTCCTTCCACCTCTTGGCAACTGAAAGCCTGAATTAATTTTCAGGGCTCAGTGTTTCCTTTATCCCAAGCCTCCTCCATCTGCCTGTTGACATTATCTTGCACCTTCTATCTTCTTGGCTCAAGAGTGGGCTACATCGGAAGGGCAGATTCAAGAACTCACAGTACACTGGCTTTTGCTGCACAGCTCTCACTGTATCACTTGGGTCATGCAGGCTGCTTGCTGATGTTGCGGTCTTGGCAACAGGCACTACCACACTGTGCTGGCTCTCCACTGGGCTGCCATTTATTCCCTAACAGCTTACATATATCACTAGCAGGAAAAATGGAAAAGGCATCCTGACATCACCCTCATGAAAGCAGGTCGCAGGTGCAAGAATGCTCTGATCACTTTTAATGATATTGCTGTGGGACCCACAGCAGCGGCTAAGACAAACGACTGCAGTATTTCATTGGCCTGTAGTGCAATTACTATTTATACATTTAGATCTTAAAAGCACAAATAAATCTGTTAAGAATGAACAATTATTTTAACTCTGGACATCACCTATTGAAAAAGGCTGTCCATTTGTTAAAATACAGAACCATTTAGACACGCTCATGTTTCTTCTGATAATACTGTAGCTGCAGCCAGTAATAGCATCTGTTACAAAGCTTCCCAACATTCTCTTCATTTTTAGCTTATAGTTTTCTCATTCTTTAGCTTCTTGGACCAACGACATCTTTGCAGTGGGTACACCTCCAAGCTTTCTGTTGTTGAAAATGTTGCTGTCACTACAGAACACAGGAGGAGAGAAATTATAGCACATTTCTCTCTGAAAACACCACATTTCACAATAATTACTTGAAACTTAACATGGAAGAAATGGTGTCAGGGAAACACCCTTTGCTGTAGCCATAAATATAACAACCTTCAAAAAAAAACACAGCTTGCAAATCCTCAAAAGAAACTTAGATTATAGTACCTAAATTCACCAAAGATTTCAATCAGCCTAGAGCCGAGTAACACTTTAAGTACAAAGTGGGAAATGCCTTGGATGACACACAAAGGAAAGAAATGTCAGACTTGTGACTCAGCACACTGGGAAAAGGTTGTTCTGCCTCTGAATCAGGAGTACATGGAAGAGGAAACCACTGGATGAGAGGCTTGGTTTATGCGTTGTGGAAATCAGAAAAGTAGTATAGCGAGGCAGGGAACTGCAAGAACTGTAAAGAAGGTACCATGACTAAGGCAGAAGGGTACAGCCCTCTGAGAGCTGGAATCTGTCCCTCCCTCCGCAGCTCCCAGGTGACAAAAGACAAGTTTGCTAAATGAGCACTTCTTAGACGGTGGTGATCTGGATGTTCCTCAGATTTAGAAGCCTGACTTGTCTTGACAGTTCAGTTCTGGTTTGCAAAAATATTGAAGGTCACAGCTGTCCCTGAAGATGAGCTCTGAACAGAGAAGCAGGGTATCATTCCAGCACTCTAAAACAGTAAATGTCGGGTTTTGCAAACAGTTCACCCTAAATTAGTGGAGTCTTCCAAACATAAGTTTCTCCATTGTCTCAGTTCTCTCTCTGTAGAATACAAGCAGTATTAACTCATACTACACCTCTCAGTCATGTTGCAAAGATTGATTCAGCATTTGGAAAACACAAGCTGTATTTAAAAACAAACAAAAAAAAGAGAAAGTGGGCAAAGTGCTCCAAAGAGATATTAAACAGCATGATAAACCTACATAAGCCAAATCCAGCTGTGTTTAGCTCAAGTTTCTTTACCTCAACCTACATCAATATGGAACAGAGCTGTGGAAGAAAAATGCTGCCTGCAAAAAGAACAAATCTGTTAAAGAAGAGAGGCTATGAAAAAATCCTGCATGTTGGCACATAACTCAACACAGCACACTCCTGCAAATATTCTTAAACAAGTAAGCTTAGTGCTGGCAACTCTAATGTTTAACTTGCAAATCCTGATAATTTTCTTTGAATGCAGTAATTTTGAATATAACTGTAAGTAATAAATGAGAAAACAAACTAAAACTAAAAAAGAAATAAATATGTAAGAAGTATTAGCACTCCTCGAAATTCTTAGTCACTGAGGAAGCCAAAATAAAATATAAAAAATTACTCAAAGTCAGTGGCGTCTTATTCTATGGATGCTTATGTTGCTGACAGACAATGAATTGATCTGATGTGACAGCAGCAGGCCAAACTCCTTCGCAAATAATAACTTTCTCGCTTGCCTTTCTTTGCAAGGGGAATTCTGGTGAATTTATTTCAGGCTTAATTCTGGTTGACCTGTGTCCAATATCCTGGTATTGCTGAGTCTTGCTCCTTGACTCCCACTTCTCCACAAAAACATTTAGAAAATACCAAGGGCTAGGACTGCCTCTTCTAGAAAATAGAGACGACTTAAAAGATCATTAACTGAAGAGTTTGGTTACTCCTGAAGAAAGAAGTATCTGTATCTTCTGAAATTCCCTTTCTGTCAGCAGCTGTGAATGCATGGAAAGGAAAAAGCAAGCGCCTCAAACACAGAGAACCACTAACAGTCCTCTAAACTGGCAGCATATGTTTACTTACAACAGTTGTGAGTAATGCTGGCTGCTGAGTAAATAGTTTCAACTTTAAACAAAGGTATTCCTTCATTGCCATTCAGTAATAGATCACTTCTCGTGCCAAAATTTTTTTCTTCGTTTACGAAGACAAACCTAATCACAGAGGCTGGCTCTTATAACATGTAAAAAACTAGTGGAAATTCAGAGAAATACAGAGTTAGCCAAATAACAAGAATCAATCATAAGAATTGAGTGGTCAAAAAAAAAGCAAAATAAAACGTGTAGATTAGTTCCCAGTAAAAAAACTACATTGGCATTTCTGAAGAATTATGTAGAAATGGGTACTTTGCAGCACATACCAAATTCCAGAGGGAATCCATGAAGATTTGCTATTTCTCTTGGGGTAAAGTACCTCAGTTTTAGTGTTGACAATTTCATAAGCTTCTCTTCTTCCGGTAACTCCTCAATGCATTTAAATACTGATTCAAGCTATGAAGAATATCCAAAACAACCAATATCACCAATGCAGGCCAAATATGTAAAATTAAACACTCATATCTTAAACGAATATTTCTTTATCACAGTGTCAAAGACAACAGCACGTTTTGCTTGGAAATGTGATTGGTGGTATATTTTTGCAGCCAGTATCTCAACACATGGACTTGCAAGAAAGAAATCGATGTTGCCACAAGGGCATTCATTGTGTCTTCCTTCAATTACAAGCTATTCCAATACTTAGCAACATAATCAAAGGACTATAACCATTTGCTAATGACAGGACAGTGACTCAATATAACCCAAGAGCAGACCATCCACACAAATTAAGCTGTATGGATGCAGCTGTTTTAATACATTCGCTTTGAGATTATCCTGAGTTCCAAAGCTGCATTCTTCTTATGCTTAGAAATGCCATATAATATTAGTGAACAGCACAGAAGTGCAGGAGGACGTGCTTGTGTACAAAACAGGCTTTGTGAAAAGTATCTTTGAATGATGATTCACCAATACATTTATTTTTACCTTCCCCAATGCCAAAATACCACTTTGTGGTGAACTTAGTATCAACAGTAGAACTCTTCAAAATACTGTGTCTTCCCAGATAAATAATACTTTTGAAATTCAAACATGTTAAACATTTGACAATATTTACTGGATCATCTGTGTACAGAAAATGGCCTTAGATTCACAACACTGTACTGTAGTTTACCCATATAATTAGTAATTTTTAACACTTTCACATACCCCTGTGAAACCTCTGTATGACACTACAGATAATAAAATAATAGCAGCTCATATTTTCCACAGGGAGAGGCACACATATAATCTTGATTTAAATAAACTGCAGTTCAGGAACACAAGTAAATCAATTGGAAATTCTGTTGCCATAAAATGTAGTTTTAGAAGCTTTTTTGTTATAATATTCAGAATTATAAAACGGAAGACAGAAAAAAAGTTCTGAAACAAGTCATCTTCACATTAGTCTACATATTCTTACCTGAACATCTACTGCTGTCTGCAGAACTGAGCCTGTTCCTTCTACATAGTGTCCATACCTTAAAAACAACAATAACAATCTTAAATTAGTATTTTCATTGGACCTCATAGTACTGACAACTGTAAAGGTGTAGGGAGGTTACTCAGGTTCCTTCGCTTCGATTAACAAATCGCATTCTGGATAGATACAGCAAAAGGCCTTATTATTAACAAAGTTAAGCCCTGGAGTGCAGCAGCCTCTGAAGATGCTCTCTGGGGATGAGTCTGCAGTCAACGCACAAGGGTTTATCCACACTAATGCCTTATATAAGGGAAGCAGGCAACTGAACAAGGCCAAGGAATATGAGCATAGCATCATCAGAAAAGGCCAGCTACATTGCACAAACCAATTTTACACAAAGACAAAATGTGTTGAAGGCCAAATGTTCCCAGGGGTTCAAATCAGTTCTCTGCTTTCAAAGGAGGACCATCAGTGTGAGCCTCCAGCTTCTCTACCAATCCACAAAGTAGTTCAGTCATGTGTAACTTTTGGTTGCTTGTGGATTTTCCACAGAGGGAAGGGATGGAGGATAGTCAGGCATCTTTGCAGAGAGGAAAGAAGAGAGGAACAAAAGGAGGGAAGGAGAGAAGGAGGGAAGGAGGGAAACAAGCTTTCTTGGATGTTTCGTGGTTGACTGCCAAACAACATGTTTACACTGTAGTCTCTTCCAGGCTATCATTTAAATATAATTATGGGCTTTCAGAAACATGCTCTGCTGGTCTAACTATGATAGTGTTTGAATGTCCTGAAAAGAAAGAGACTGAGTCAAGTCAACAGATGACTTTTGCATAGTGGAAGAACTTCAGAAGATCCCCCACATTAGAGCAATGTGGTCTGCATCAATCATTAACAGATACAATTCTGTAGTTCTATCTGTGCATCAGTAAGAACAGGTATAAAGGTCTTTTGCTCCATTTTGGGTCCATTCTAAAGCAAGGCACTGGAACAATTTTTGTTTCAAGCCTTTATAATTCCACGATGAATACTCTCCCTTCAGCACAGACAATGACCCAATATAACTCTATCTTGAGAACTTCTTTGGTTGGAAAACCTCATGAGTAGTTCTACCAACATCAGTGAGAGCAACACTCGTTCCAAAATAAAATGCTTGCAAATCTTCCTTAGAATCAGAACAAAAGGTCCTAAACGCTGATACAGATTAAAAACTCATGGAGTCAAACTGTGTTGTAAACACATCACCTTTAATTGGTTAGTTGTATTCTGAAAGTACCCTAATATCAAGTTTAATAATGTAACACACATAGCACTGAGGAGTCCTGGTCATCTTATACAGCATCTGATTGTTTTTAAGATGAACATATCTGAGCCTAAATAAATAAGAATAAATTTCAAAGTAGTATTTCAGAGTTTTACTGACAGTAAAGAATCTTTCAATAGGATACATGTTATATAAAATACCCCAGTCTAAATAATTGGTACTAGAGTATAGAACTCCTCACAAAAAAAAAATCCAGTTGGTGTAAAAGTCATTTGGGACCAGGGGGGTATGTTGGTTTTTTAACACAAATGTGGGCAGATGGCCAATGTTAGTGGGATTGTTATTAATTATTATTGCAGCTGCTGACTACAGAAAAATTAACATTCCTACCTCAGACTCAGAACATAATTAAAGATGGGAAATTTTGCCACAGTAAAAAATGATGCATTGATTTTCTGACATTTCATTACCAGTTATAATGAAAGAAGTTGACTTGCGAAATTACAGTCTTCAATTTTCATCTGAGTCAAAATTCCCCTCCTCTTTATTTCTATAAGCTTCCAAAAAAACCTCTTGGTTTCATACACATAATATATTATTTCTGGGTATATTGTGCCCTACATTACGAGTAACCAAAAGGTAATTTCCACAATGCTACAGAGAGTTTCTGTAACTAATATTACACTATTTTAGAAGGTATTGCTTCTCTGTTAATAGCATATCAAGAATTTACGATTAAGTCCAGAATGATTATATCTAAAGAAGTAGTTTTCATTTGCTTTATCCTTTAAAATGGACAATTTCATCTCACAAATTCAGTCACCACAAACATAAGAGAAACCATGGTGTTTGTAGTCTTGAGGAACTCAGCAATTATCTTCCAATTGCCTAGGAGTTCAAGGTCGGAAGAGAAAACAGGATCGTCTGCTCGATCTCTCACACATCACAGGCCACTATGTGACGAAATATCCAGGTTCGATGTCCCTGAACTAGCAAGGCCTGGAGAAGGCATACCCAGATTATTCTCATCACATGAATCTTGCTGGAAATACCTGAAGACCAACCAGAACTCAGGGAAATTTTTCTCCCAGTCTCAAAGCTGATGATCAGCATGACTTATATGAAAGACACCAGACTGGCATCTCAGCAGAGGGATTCTCTGTTCTACTTAGAGTGTTGTTCTGCTCCATCCAGGGTCCTCTTTCCCAAATCTGATGCGCTGGAGAAATGTGAACCCAGAACTCTAAGAACACATATAGAAACAATTTATTCTTGGCCTCAGAAAGTCGCCCAGATGAAGCCCGAGATGCAATTATAATCCTTCTCTTAATGCAGAGCTGTAAATGATAAGACTACATTAAGAACCATGTTGGAAACCTTCCTTCCCAGAGGCTGATAGAAAAAAGCAACAAAGACAGTAAATCAGATTCCTACGTTTTGAGCCAAGAAAAACTACCACAACTATCTGGCCTGGCTCCTTCCACATCAGCAGAAGGACAACAGACACATTCTGTGTCATATTTCCCACCACTATATATAAAGACTTCATACTAACTACTCAGGAGCCTCCTTCAGTGTGATTTTGATAAACTTGACCACAAAGTACCATGACGTATTCTAGTGAAACCACAAGTGGCCAATTTATTTTTGATGACACTTAAGGCATACATGAGATATGTAAGAGATCATTCTGGCCAAAAGCTTTTATTTGACTATTCTAATTAAGAAACAAATCCCATGAGATGCTGATTCCCCCTCAACTTGAAGAGTGAGGACAGAAAAGGCATATGTCAATGAGAGCTGGGGGAAGGGCTTTCCTGTTGCACAAATTTTGAACATTTGAAATTCTTTCTCTTCTCAGCTTTTTTTATTGTCAAGAAGTTAAAACCACAAAATCTGCAGGAACTCTGTCATTCTGGCAGTCTAATTTCAACTAATTAAAAAAAAGTTATTATTAGCTTTAACTCATCAACCAAGTCATTTTGCTGAAACATTCTGAGCATTCCAAAAAAACAATCTAACTTGAAAAATTCACCAATATTAACATTTCCCACAAACTTCCAGGCTCCATCTGGCATTTTCCAATACAAAGGCATTCAGTGGAAAAGACCCTGACCGACTGTCTGAAGAGTTTCAGAGCACTCACCAACCTCCAACAGTCAAACTCGAAATTGCAAGTTACAAATCAGAAAACTACTAGACAGAAACGCTCTGATGTTCTGCTCCATCAAACATGATTTGTAATGCAGCAGCCTAACTGGTTTTAGGACATATGGCTAATCCACGGCTATTCTGATCTACACAGCTGAAAAATCCAAGAAATCAATAGAATGTACAGTGGAGACAGTTTTAATGAGGAATGGATCTGTCATGCATGACACTTTGTAACTTCATTGAGCAATATACAGAAATTCACTAATGAATCAGTACTATACCAGTCTACTGGAACCATATTTCCGCAGGGGTAATTAAGCTTCTGTGAAGGTCAACAGCAAATGGCACTGTCTTTTGTGAATGCCTTTTTGGAGTGGGCACATGATGTTCTGCCAGATTCTCATGCTGGCATTCCACTGGACCACGAAGCACACTACATAAGGAGATTATTTTTCAGAGGCCTGGGTTTTTTGATGAAATGGCTCTCGTTTTTACAGTACACAAGCAAAAACACACTAAAATTTCAAGACGTGATTCAGCAAGACACTTCCTTTTCCACTTACCCTTTTGTAAAGCACGTGGATCTCCGGCAGGTGGGCTTAACAATGTCTAACAAGAAAGCGTAGCGCAATAAGGACTTTGGTGGTAAGAAATACTGACTCATCTCTTCATTTTCCTCTTCCAAGAAATCTTTAAGCATTTGAATAGAGGAATCATTGTCCTGAGTGTGTTTTCTTTCCATTTCTTCTACTGTTTCAAGCTTAAAAAGAAAGGTCCCTTTTGGTAAACTCTTCTTGCTGCTGCAATCAGGACCAATGTTTGGATCCAGATTCTTCTCTTCATAAGACAAGGAAGAACTAGCTTCGTCAGCAGCTTTGTTCTTGGATAAGTCTTCTAGATCCTGATCTGGGAATCTTGTCAATATCTAAGAACAAATTGTGAGAAAAAAAATAAAGAACTGCACTTGATAAACAACTTGACAGCCAGCTCTGCAGTAAGAATTCCTTCAGAGATGCTCAGAATAAAGTAAGTAACTGTTTGATGTTATTTTCATGAGAATTTCAAAAAACATTAGCATCAAGATTTGCTGACCTACCAGTGATGACGTCAGGAGCAACTGCAAATAATTGCTTTTGCAAAAAGACTCAAGGGTGTGAAAAAGGCAGCAGGATGTATTGTTTTCTAGCCCACTATCAGCCACTGTCCCCCAACTCTTTAAAGCCAGCTAAGCCACTGGCAAGCATTTCAGTCCTTAGAAAAGTCAGTATCCAGGCTGAATAAAAGAGAAACAGAATGTAAGTTTTCTGTTGATATCACTTATCCCTCTCTCCATTCATCAACACACACCACTGAACTGAAAATTTAACCCTCAAACTTCACGAAACAGAGCAAATTCAAGTAACACTAATACACTCACCTGACCAGGGGCTTGAAAGGGAAATGGTTCTTGGTGAAGCTTTGCTATCAGAAAATATCGCAGCCTAGAATTGGGAATGCCGAGCTGTAAGAAAAAATCCACAAGCCCTTAGTCCATGTGATAAACAGGAAAAAAAGTGGTGTACGGCATCATACAAGTTAACTGCCATTATATACAGTAATAGAACTATGACACATTAATATGTTTTGTGACTTCAGTATCAACTGATAATACCTAAACACTTCCAGCTTCCATACCTAAGTATTTTCAAAGAAGAATCAGGAAATTATTCTTTGTACCTCATGGTTTTGACTTTATTTGTAAATGAACAGGAATGTAAACAAACTTTTATGTGAGGTAAGAAGAAAAATTAGGGATTTCTTGGGACAGATACTACCTGTTTTCTATAAAAAAAAGCAAAAAGGTGCCTCCTTGTATTTTTGAGCATCTAACAGTGAAGCAAATGCACTATGACTGGTCTTCAAGCTACCGTCTATCAGCTTCTCTCAGATATATACAGTACTTCACTGATTCTATTTAGTCTTGCACAAGCTGAAATCTCTCTCAACTCTTTTTTCTTTTTCAGTTGCCAGGGAAACATGCAAACAAAGCCCCTCCTCCCACAATGACAGGGTCACATCTTCTGTGCTGGGAAATCCACAGGCATCAGCACTTCTGAAGCAATGAGGCTCCTGCAGGGAAAACCACCTTCCTGGCCACGGGGTTATTAAAACACATCAAATGTTAGCAAAGCAATACGGGATTAGGATCTGAACAATAACAGCAGTACAATTATGCCAGTATACTGATAAGAAATCAGAAGTCATGCCAGATGCCTTCCGCATTCAGAAGATTATCTTCAGCTCTGGACATGACTCTCTTTTCTAAAACAATAGATCATTCTCTAATATTCTTTGGCTCAGTGCAGTTTGAACAGTTAAATAATATTAGAGCAATTTTAGTACTCACACAGGTTGGAGACAAGAGAAATTCTTGATATTTAAATCCACATGTTTCTAGTGTCCGCAAAAGTTCATTTCTGGCAGTGGAAAGAATCAAAAAGCAATTACTCCCTTCATACAACCTTTAGGTCCTTTTTTATCCTAAATAAATAAAAATACATCAAATGCAACACCTTAAGTACCAAGACATTCAGCACATTCAGTGAAAGAACTGTACAAAGAATTCCAGATATGAAGTCATCCACTTCTGAACTTGAGGAGACAATATACAAAGTTCAGTGTTACTGTAGCAAAAAATTACTGTTACATATTCACAGGTATCCCACACCTACTTCAGTGCAAACACCCGTTCAAAAAATATCCATCTCTAGGAGAGTACTTATAGTGTATCGACAAGGAAAATAATCAGAAGACAAGACATTCCCTTTCTTGTGAATTATAAAACAGGAGAATAAAACCACTACGAATAGCTCACTACTTCCCTCTGTTCACATACATGGCATCAACTAAGCCTAACATAAGGGTTAACTCAAGGGATGACAAAAATTGGTGGCTTTGATAATAACAGTGAGGTACGAGTGTACTTTATATATGACAGAAAAATCACTGAAATTGAATTCTTCTGAAAAAGACTTGTCTTTTCTATTCCATGCAGACTGCCCTAGTCTGGAACTACAGAAAAAGCAGGAGCTGCGACCTGTACCTGGCTCTGTATGTGACACTGCATCCCAAGTGTCATAAGAAACAACAAGCATTCCCACTGGGGTGTTTTCTGAACTACAACTTGTTCCAATGCTGGCCAGCAAGGCACAGCCTAGGGAATCGCAGGCTCTACAGCAGCAGCCTGCACCTCCAACAAAGCGTTCCAGCGTCCACAGAGGACGGCTGCACTCTGAACCACTCGGAGAGCTGAACACACGTCCCAGCTGCCAGATGCATTCATCAGAGAGTGTGACACACAGGGTGGCTGCTCTCCTGGTGCTTTAAGGAACGCAATGGAAAGATCCTACTTTACTCCAGCAAGAAATGAGAAGGAAGACTATAAAGCCCTGTCGCCTGCTTTGCCCACAAGAGAGGAGAATGCTCCTGCTGTCATTAGGTAACAACTTTCCTCTTCCACATTACAGAGAAACATTATATACAGTTTTCATACTATATCTCTGGACCATTTGAGGGCAATCCTGAACCAGTGTGAATCTACTGTCAACAAAGGTACTGAAGAAAGGCCCTATACTGAACTGTAATCTTAATGTGAGATACCATGAGCTCCTGCAATGGATAATACCCCAAAATATCTGAGTGCTACACCTACTGTTATTGTTCTTCAAAAATGAATACTGAGCCTTTCTAAAAGGACACAACATCATCAAATCAAATCAATGGAGACAACTTGTTACAACGTATTTTATCTGCTTAGAGAAAGAAATAGTTATTTAGCAAGTTCCTTTCACAATCTAATATTTTCAAATTAAAATAGTATGTTTAACCCACAGCTGCTAGCTGTCCCATCTCACTCTATTTTGTTAACTTAAATTCTAGGAAATAAAAATCCTGCCTTCCCCTTCTAGAGACAATGTCCTCTATTAAAAACTAAAACCTGCATAAATTAGACTTTACCTCGCAGAAGAGCATTCAAATCCTTTAACATTTTCTAAAAGTAGGTATTTTGGAAGCTTCTGGAGCCTACAAGGGGAAAAAAAAGATCAACAATCAGAGTAACAAGATGTAAACTACATTATATTCATCCACAGATTTGTTTGGCTCAAAATATTTCCACACCATGCTAGCTGTTAAAGTTTACCATTCTTAAAAAAATGTACCTGAACTTTCATGGTTGCCTAGATCAAATCATTCGCAACTGAATTAAAAAGGCAGACTGCTGGCAATTACGAAAAACAACAAAACCCACTTAATAATGTTATGCTTTAAGAAATGAACAGTGGGAAGCATCTTCAGAAGTACATGCCACTGCTCATTTCTTAAAGCATAATATTATTATTAAACAGATTGAAAGAGTATATAGGGAAGATAACTGTTCAGGGAAAAAAATATCACTATTTAGCCATGGAACAGAAAACTTCTGTTTTAAAGTGCTTAAACACAAAATCAATGTCAAAATTTCACATCAACTTTAGTGATAACACACCAGAACCTGTATTCATCTAACCACTTTAAGAAACACGACATGTTTAGAGCTCAAACTGCAGATATTCTCAGTTTTCTATACTTTTTTTTTTTTTCATTTTGATGGCCGAGGAGGGGAAGGAGGCACCTGAGGTTTAGCAAGATCAGTGCAGAGGTCTGGAAATAGGCTTATTCCAAAACCAGCCTGTTAAATCTCTGGAGAAAGGAACACGTCGAAACTGTGCCAGGGACCATGCTAACAATTTAGAAGCATAGATGATTCAGATTCAAGTCTCTGGGAACGTTTCTTGGCACTGATTAATTCTCTAGTAAGGCTAATGTAGACATAGTATGTTTGCCACACACTGAGATCTCAGAACAGCATATAGAAACAGAATGCTAATGCCACCAGACAGCAGCTCCATGCTTATTTAAGTCAGTAAGTGACTTTGGACTTCCACTGGTACAAATCACAACAGAATTTGTTTTAGCACATTCTTAACTTAATTAAAGACACACACATGAAGAATTAAAGAACTAAAACATTTCACAAGAAATTGGAAAATGTACAAGATACTATGTCAAATTAAAAAATACTAAAAATAATACTGAAAAAAAATAACACTGCACTGAAAAAGGCAGCAGCAAAATTCTCTGCAGAGGAATGGAGAATATATCTGTTGGTATGTTTACCCACACTCAACATAATCGTCATCACCTACTATGAAACTTATTTTTAAAGTAATGAATCCAGAGCACAGTCTGAAATACAAGAGCTCATACAGGATCAACAGATCACAAGACAAGTAATCACTATACAAAGAGTATGTGTTAAGTACTTGGCAGGTATTAACATTAGGAATGTGTCTGTGAAAGTAGCACTTTGACATCTTAGCATTAGATTTCCCTGAGTTATGGCTTGGACACGATAAACAGACAGTATCTGGACCATTTAGGTCAGATATTGTTTGCCCCCTCGGTGCTCCAAGGATTTCTCAGGTCTTTCCAGATACTGAATTTGTCTCTCCGGGCTATCTTATTTCAGCAACATTTCATTCTAAAAGGCTGAATGTAAGTTAGGGACAGCCAAGGGACGAGAAATTATTCTATAGTTTCCACAAACAGAATGCATGCTGTACCAATTTAGAATGCAAAGTGATAATTCCTATATTAAGAATTTCCCTTTTTTGGGCTTAAATACTCCATACCCAATGTCTGGCACACATGCCATATCCAGAAAATACATAAACACTATCTTAGTAAAACATAAATCTATTGGAACTCAGAAACTCTGCAAAAGCCACCATCTTCAACATATTACAGACCGCTTACAGTGAGGACTGCCTGGAGAAACAACCTGCCCAAGGGAGATAAGGGTCGTCAGCAGGGTCTCATGGGGTGTGGAGATAAAGCGCCACAGCCAAGCCCAGCTCCTTTGCATCGTCATGACGAAAAGCGTATGTCCTGCAGTGTCTAAAGCTTTGGTTTCGAGAAGGAAAAGCTTCTGCCCTTTATCCAGTTAAGCCCACAGCAACCAGGAAGCCCCATTTCCATATTCATGCACAACAGTGTCCCAAAGGCAGCCAGCCTCTTCTCTATGTCCCAGCTTAATGGAAATGAATACTGAGGTCAGGATTCCCTTCAGGAAGGTACTATTATTCTGACCACTTATTAACTTACATACTATCTGCTGGTTTTAATTTATCATTTTGAAAGGTCAGTCGGGAGGACTGAGTTACATTTCTTGTTCCAAAAAAGACATCATTTGCAACTTTTGGAAACCCACATTATCTCCCTATTTTTGTGCCTCTGCTAGAGGTAGGGGAGTAATAATAACCCTCCTTTTTACCTATTCATTGCATAACTTTCTAGGCTACAGAATCTGCATCATGTTCTGTTTTGTGTTCTCTGCCATAGATTTCTTAGGTGGTCCCAGCCAAGCCACTCAGCCCTTCTGTATCCATGTTCTCGATCTGCTGATGACAAAGGCAAATACGTGGTCCCATTTAATGTTGCTGGCTGCAAAAAAGTTGCTACTGGAAGAAGGATGAAGACCCTCTTCTCCCAGTGGTAACAGTAGCTTGAAAGAAAACCTATTGTTGGTACCAGTTTCCTTCTTGCGCAGGCAGCATTCATTAAAAAAAAAAAAAAAGCCAGCCAGACCTTCGTCCTCCTCCAATTCTGAGAGCAAGATTAACCAGCACAGGAATACAGAGAGCGCAGCTGTCTCAGCCCCCAGCAGAAGCAGGACTGACAGGCAAGTGTCTGCTGTGCTGCAACTGATGCAAACTCTCAAGCTCACGCCAAGTGGTGCCCAATGGACATCTCAGTCCAGAAGCCGAGATTTCTGCCTGATAATCTCCCTGACAACTGCTTGCTTCACTTTCCCAGGAGGGGTTCTTACAGTGCTGTGCACCTCTTCCCAAAACCAACTATCAGCATTACTTGGAGCCGATTTTTAACACTCTCAATAAGAAAAATTTAGGTCATCAAAACCTACTCTGTTTGGATTTACTGTTTCAAAAGTTAATGCAAAAATAATACAAACAATTATAGCTATTTTATTAGTAACTGGGGTCTGACCCAGGCAAAAAATGATAGATGAACACAAAGACAAGGGCACTGTTCAGACAATGCAGTGATATTCAAATATTTTAGTATTATTACTTGAAACAAGAGATCATACTACAAACTACAGGTATACAAGCTGCCCCAAGATATCTAGAGGCAGCACCAAAAAGACAGAAAAGACACTTTAAGAAAGAATGGAAGGGGACAGAAGATGTATTGTATTGCACCCTCAATAACACATTTAAATAAACTCATTCAAATGTTACCTATTCAAAACGTGACTAAATGTTGAATCAGAATCAAAGGTTTTTCAACCTGGTATTTCAAACAATTTGCACGTTTCCATTATGCCTATTAGCAAACTATTATACTGTCTACTTCCGCTTCTAAAGAAAGTCAATTCAAGTTTGATGTTGAACAGAAACTAAATAATTCATTTCATTTATGATATAGCCATGCTTTAAATAGACACACAATAAAAAGAAAGCCAAACAATGAAAGCATACAGAGTAACTATGAGATTATAATGGCATTAGTAAAATACAAGTATTTAAGTTACACGTGAACACGTGAAAACAAACAAGTAATACAATATGATACTAGCAGTATCCCTGTAAAACATTATAGATGGCTTGTCTCGCTGTAATATAAAACACCTACTTAGTTACACCAAAGGCTTAAGAACTGAGTTAGAAGTTCGTTTATACCTTGGGAGAATATCAAGGATATAGAGAAAGCTCTTTGTCCGTGGATCAGATACATCACCTTGCAGGCCAATTCTAAGAAAGAATAAAGAAACACCTGTATATCACTCAGAGCAGACTGATTTTTACTTACATTTTTTCTACAGAATGCTGACATGTTTTGGTTTGAGTTTCAAAACGGGATTCTGCAAAAGCATTTTGTACAGACACGAGGACCTGCTCACAAAGGCAGTGTCCTAAGAAATGCTCAAAGGAATGAAAGTCTGCCCTGGAATCCATCACCTCACAGGGAGGTTAAAATCAAAGCATTCAGTAATGAAACCCACTCCCCAGTCTGCAAAGTGTTTAGCATTCTGGCCTTGTCCAGCAAGCCCCTGGAACATGCTTGGCTCTGAAAGAACAAAAAAAACCCCACTGAAGCTCTTGGGAATACCCAGCTACTTTACATTGAATATATTACATTATTTATATGAATTAAAGCCTCAGTGCTCACCATTTTGCAGAACTGAGCCTCATATGAATAACTTTGTAACCAATTTTGTAACATTAAACTGGACAGCTCACATAGTTAGACTTCCAGGCCTGTGTTTCTTGAACTTGTAATTGCATTAGCTCTTAAAAAGAATAAAGCCTTGGTAGGAGAGCTTTAGTATGTCTCTAAATTAACTAATCGTAAAAAGTTTTTTTTTCCACAGTATTATAAAAGAAAAAAATTTGCAGGAATGATTCCTGTATACATCACAGGTTTGCACAAATACATTTTTATAGATCAACAACACACTGGAGGGATTTCTTTTTCATCTTAGAGCATTTATTGAGATACACTTTCTTACGCAAGCAGTTTCATCACCATCAACAGAATTTTTCATGAAGCTACTACTTGGCATGAGTACAGTTACGAGAATCTTACCTCTGCTGGTCACTGCTGTCAAACAATATGAATTCGACACTGATCTGACAAATAACATCTTAGTAAGCTCAGTTCTTGATTAGAAAGATATTTCTCTGTATCGTCCACAAAATCATTTCAAAGCCATTATCCTCCTAGTCTTGGCTAAAATAAAAATATTCCTCAGAATAAACTACTTCTGTGCACGTGTAATTTGCAAAGTACAAATAAAAACAGATTACACTCTTAGTCTCAGGCAGAAGTGAGAAATTCCAGTCCTCCTTCTGGAGTTGCCCCAGGGAAAGATTAAATTGATATCTAAAGGGAAAGGAAGCACTGCCAAACAGCAAAATCTTTGAATTTCATTGTTAGAGGAACAATATAGTATGTAAAATAAGTATTGTAAGAAGCGTACTAAATTTCAACTGAATTAAAATATATAAGAAATGTGATCAAGAATTAATATTCAAGCCGCTGCATTTCTTCCACTTCAGTAAAGCTCATGGTGAGTAGGGCTACAATGCTGCTGCGTAGGACAAGAAAGATGCACAGGTAAACCATACATAGTGTCACTCCTGAGAACATTTCTCCTTTAACAATACATTTTGTAACAATGGCACTTTTCTCCGAACTGTGCTATATCTACCTTGTAAATGGCTGACAGGGAGGGCTCATCAAAATCATATCAAAAGATAATCTGTCAAATTCTTTCAGTGTTATGCCCTGAATAAGGAAAAAAAAAAAAGAAGAATTTTCAGTGTTGTAAACTGTGTAACTGTATGAAACTCTCAAGTCATCTTTCAGGCCAAACTACCCCTCTTACTTTCACGATATGCTTCATCTAGCAAAAAAATACCTAATCTCCCATTTGACCTATAATTTCTTTCTTTTTTACGTTAGCAAATCATACAATGCAAGTATACACTTGGTTGCTTTGAATACAAATCAAAAGCACTAATGATGTTAGCATCTACATATAATCTTGAGGTTTTAGTCAAATCATTCTTTCAGAAGAGCTGTAGTGGTTCTTTCAGTAGATCACATTAAAATGCCAACTGGTTATTTTCTCAAAATACAGTATCATTATTCAGATATGAAGTCTTTGTACATCAAAAAAAAAATTAACATATCCAAAACAGGTGAAAAAATATTAGATCTTCTCCAAAGACAAAATATCTGAACAGAAAAAAAGTAGCTCAAGTGGTAACATCGTAATTTTTACAGATCCAAACTATGAGTTTTAACTCTCAGGAGCTCACTACCAATGCACCCTGTTAAGTTTAGTTCATTTTAGTTTTTGCCAAGTAAAAATTCCCTCAAAGATATTATATGGCTGAAAGTTCTACTCTGTAAAAATATTTCTGTTCAGAGAAGAAAGAATTAGGTCTATGGCATAAAGTAATCACACAGGTAGAAGTTCCTCTATACTAACTTTAAGCAGCACGAGAAGGACGACGTACTAAGGGGCCAAGAAGAGAGGAGAAGGATAATGATCAAGTAACTATGGGCCAGACAAAAAAAATTGCCACCTTACATATTTTGAGGGATATCTATATAGCAGATGTAACATAACAGCCCACAGAAACTAGAAAAAAGCTGTTATTTTTCCAATAAATTTAAAGGTCTTACTGACTGTAATCTGCATATTTATATTTTTCCATATAAAACTATAAACTATCATTTGCCCTGTTTTTATTAAGTGCTGAATAAATAGCTGACCTTTAGTCACCTATTTAAGTATTACTAAGCTGGTGTCTTAAAACAAATTCAGCATATTTTACCGTCATGTTGTAAAAAAAAAAAAAAAAAAAAAAAGAAGATTAAAAAGTATACAGTAATTTCTAACTAAATCCAGGAAAAAACACATGCCTAGTTTGCTCCCCAATTATGAAAACAGAAACCAATTTTACCTAGTTCTTCAAATAATTTGGAAAAAGGACAGAATTCCTAAAACATCTGATCTATTTAGCCCACAAAAAACCACATGACTGTCCCATCCAGTATATTTTCTTGTGCTTTACTAAGCTCAACTATAACTACAAAACAAAGGCATGTCTCTAAGTAACTTAATTAAATTCTTTCAAAATACATGAAAATATTTTTTTTTAATCTAGAAATATGATTTTTGTCATTCCTTTCTTGCTGGTAAGCATTCCTCTTGACATTCAGGTAACCCTTCTTGATGCAACAGTCAAGACTTCCAGGAAAAGACCACAGTGTGAGTATCCCTCTAACTTCAACAAGCAACCACAGCACAAAAAATTGTAGTTATTGTAAAACTGCTGTATTTATCATAACATAAATCTTTTTGTTTCTCTTATTAGTAACAAGGATAGTGAAGACAACTTACACCTACAAATGCCAGACTAGAGCAGAAAAGACATTCATTACTCACCTCAATTGTCTTTGCCCATAACGGTGTGCTGGGAAAGTTGTGCTTATAAACTTTATTGGCAAGAGTGTTCACATCAACAGCAGCAACAACTTCTGCAGACGGACAGCTTTCTAAAATTAAAAAAATAATTTTAAAACTATAGCTTCTCTTCACTACTCTTGGAAAAATGTTTTTGTTAAGTTGTGTTACAGCTATGCTCAAAAATAAAAGGGAAATTACAGGATCAAACTCCGCTGTGTTGCCATTCAAACTTCATATGAAAAATGTACCATGTTTCTACTTGTATGGCAAATACTTCCCTTCCTTACACATCCAAAAATGGAAGCTAACTGTGCACTTCTTAATTTGTAAACACAGTCACACATAAACTCCAAACAGGGCACATCTCTACAACATTCCCACCTGCAGGTGGTCTCTGTGGCCACCGAGTTCCTTTGCTATAGGAACGCAGCCTGAGTCGACCTGCCAAGCCTCCCTGCCAAGGCCTGAGACTCTCCAGCCACCGATAACTTACAGGATCTACATGTGTTATTCTAGAAGTATACCACTTCTTGTGAAAAAATGGCATCAATAATTATGTTTGAGGTACATCTACTCTTGCAATAAAACTTTAAGAAGTTGCCTGAAAAACATTTGTGCTTATATTCCAATAAAACCTTCAGCCTTGAACCAACTTCTGCCTCTTCTGGCTTTCAAGGTCTCCAAAATCTCAAATGCTTTGAAGGACAACATTTGGCAGCTTCTCTTCTCTTGGTATCAAAAGAAGTATTTCTGGACACTCAGAGGTGTTATGGAAAAGAAGAGAGCACAGTGTAACAAATCTCTGGACAGCTAAAATCCTGAGAGAAAAATACACTAAAAAGAATGTAAATAAGCAACAGTTGATTTACAGGGTAATAGGTTCTACAGAATAATAGGTTCTACAGAAGCTAAAGCCATTAAAAGAACAGTATTTAATCCACTGTTCATCATGTCACACTATTTATTATTACTAACCACAATACCTTCACTGAGGCTTTTTATGCAGGAAGACAGGTTATGGTCACGGCTACAGCTGCAGGCAGAAAACGGCAACCATACTTCCTGATATACATGACCAGTTTTGTTCACCAGGAAATCTACATTATGGTCACCACCAGAGAGCCTCAGATGAAACACAGACAATTAAAAAAAAATTTTGTAAGCCAGAACAATCAAAGTAAATAGCTACACGCCTTTGAGTAGACTCACAACGTGTCCAAGTAACACATTAACATATGACCTTATGAGACATCTTACAAATTACTGCTAGTCAGCTAATTATTTACAGTTTGAGAAGATGAAAAACCAATTATGATGTCCTCATTGGATTTAATTTTCAGTGATGCAGTTATCACCCATCTACAATCCTTCAGGTTTTTAAGGCCACCCTATTTAAAACTAAGACAAAGGAGAAATCCAGCTACCGGAAATATTGTAGCAAACATTTTAACAAAGACCAACCTGGTTCTCCTGGGTTTATTTGGTGCAACAGAGGGCAAAAAGGAGTTTCACAAGAAAAAGATTTGCAGACGGATGCCCATTAAGGGTTAACGTACAAACCATTATTTGCAGTTTCTGTCTTGACATCTTGACCATAAGCATTAAATACAGGTGTACCTATGAGGACTACAGAATGACTACACCTGAGATTACAGAACAGGTATGTTAACACTGACATCTAGCGTGAAAAGAATGTCACCTTAGCAGGTTGACTGTCTCAATTTACAAGCATATTCAAGAACCAAGACTTTCATTTTCCTAAAACAAAGCTGTAACACCTAAGTAGTACGAAAAAACTTCAAGTACTGTTTAAAAGACTGATTTTCTCATTTGTTCTTTCAGTTCTTAAAGCAACTTGTCCTGACAAGCTGCTCCTTACTGTGTGTTCCAGGCACTCCAGAAGAAAAAAAACAACCAAATAAAAAAAAAGAACCTCAAATTATTACAAATTATTATCTAAATTAACAAAGAGTCTAAAAATGACAATCGGAAAGGCAGGCAAGTGTGCTTTTTCTCACAAGTGATGGTTCAGACACTCATCCTTTTTACTAACATCAATCCAATCTCTCCTGGCACACACACAAGAAAAAAGAAGTACTGGGGATTCACATCAAGGGACTTCACATGCCCAAATGCCTGGAAATACTGAAAGAAAGCACACAGCTAATAGTCACTTATTGAATCCCCTTGCAATACAATGTTCAGTCTAAACCAGAGACGTTAATCCACATGGAAAAGGGACAGGAACTTCTCCTGAATTATTCCACCCGACATCCTCTCTTCCCAGTTCAAAGGCCTGATAATTTTTTCAAAGCTTCTCCTCCTTTCACTCCCAAGCTGTGGCTCACTTGGGAGTTCCTGTTACAGAACAGACTCCCTCTAAAAGCTGATTAAGTGTATTTGTGTGGAAATACCCTGGAAACGCATGAAGGAGCTCGAGCAGAGAAGCAGATCTCACACATCCAATCTAACAAAGAAAAGCTTGTGTAAATTTCAAACAATGCAAAAATGAAACATTTTTAAAGAACTTCTCCTGAAATTTAAATAACTTTGATGTCAAACTGTAATACTCTGTTTTGCTATAGCATTTATCTTTATTGCTTGAAAATGACTGTAGGAATGTATCATAAAAAAAGACTGAAAGCAGCATAAAAAAATAAAAAAATACCCAAAATTAAAAAAACCCAACAGAATCAAGACTGTGTTTAACTACTGCCACTGACAAAAGGCACAAAAGCAACTCAGGAATATGAAAATGCCCCTGAACTGTTGACTTAGTGAGATGTTAAATCAATTCCCCAAATCATATAGCAGGCCTTCAATACAAAACCAGACACAGCTCTGGAGAATTTTTTTCCAAACAAGTACATCCAATTTTCAAAATACAGCCGTTTAAGAGAATTATAACTATGCAGAAAACAATTTAATTTTACACAGACTAAAGAAAAAATAATACACATTTTCTAAGTGAAACTAAGTAGCTGCTGGAATACTTGATTTGCAATATTCCTCAACAACACAGTTTTTGAACCGAGACTTTGCATTTCTGAAAGAAATGTCACTCAAAAGGAAGCCACAGACATGGTGGGGAAGTTACTGAGGGAGGAGTTATGGCTTATTTTTAGGCAGACTAGATTGTAACACTCTCTCTTGGCTGAAAGCAGGTGAACTCAAGTTCATATCATCCTACTAGGAAAGTACTGATTTTGCACCTGAGTCTTAAAAACACCAGGATCCACATTGCAGAAACTCTTCGTTGTTTAAATTGCCTAAAGAGGCAGCAAACAAACCTGGGGTCCCAGTTCTCTATTTTGTTGTATACACAATGCTTACGAGCCATTTCAGCTGTTGTAGTCACAGTGAAAGGGACGCTGCTGTAACAACTGGAAGGTGAAGCATTTGAAACAAAGGAAGACAAAATACATGCATTAGCTTCTGATTTGTAAAAAACAAACACAAAGCATGTCATCCTCAAGCCCCGAAAACAAAATTTCTGACATTACAACATATGTCCTTTTCTTCTTCAGAATCAATTCCTTTGTCGTGTGTTTCTAGCAGACCCTAAAATTAACACAGATCTGTTTATATTCACCACTGTACTTTTGTAATAGAACCATCGATGTCAGCAAACCACATGAAATACATGGTGTTACACCAAGGGCAGAGCCTGGCGGATCTCAGCGTGTTGGAAAAATCAGAGCCAGAACAATTATCTAGTCTAACAGGTATATGGAAACAGATGGAAAACGGAAGATTAGTCACATGTTTTGTCAGTCCTGTTTCCTTTTAAAACAGAGAGCAAAGATTCATTTCTGTCGGCTCTTGGCTGAGATGATTAAGCTGAACTCCCCACGGCCACAGTCAACGGGACTATCAGTAAACCTCATACTTGCTTCCTGCAGGATATTTAGCAACTTTTTCACTACTCGTGCAGGATTTGTTCACACTCAGCCATATAAACTATGTAAATTTACATTGTAGCACAACTGACACTGTCCTGTGCTACAAAGGGCTATATTTTAGAGAAGCATTACATCAGAATGAATTTCGGTGTAAAAACTTGCTCAAAGCAGCTATATTTTTGTTTTGTATTGTGCTGAATCCTAAAGCTGCTCGCCAGTTTTGTCTCCTTTGCCTCTTCTCCTGAGATAGCTATATGCTCAGTGTAATTACACACACCAGTTTATCATGCTGTGCAATTCAAAGAGATAATCAAAATGAATAAGCAGAGATGATAGAGTACAAGAGACTCCAATTCTTACTCTGTGAAATTGAAACATAACAATTGAAGGTGAATGAGATCATCAGCTTTATCACTGCAAAATTAAGATTTTTTTTGTTTAAAGATGTCCTTTCATGTTTTATGCATAGAGACTTTTTTCAGTGACCTGTCAGATTACAAACGCTTATGGCAAAGACCTGGAACTCATTTTTCATGGGAAAACTGCCTAAACTAATAAGCCAGTTTAAGTTTGTTTTGATTGGGAATGAGGAAGGGCAGGCTTTTTGTTTGATGGAAAGTTGCTAAGGAAATGAATTTGTAGCCATGGATTTTCTAAAAATAAAACACCGTATTTTTCACTGCAGAAACTCTGCACTTCATATATAAAGAAAACACACACACACACACGTATGTAAAGTACTGTAGGTTTAGACATTTACGATCTAAACATCAACCTTTATAAATCTTACAAAATTTGGAGCACAGGGTAGGAAGAAGTGCACTCCCATTTCTTAGCTGCCTCAGTCTTTCAAGAGTGTAAATATGAACAGACTCGCGGACTTCTGACCTTAATGAAGCTCAGCTTTCTAAATTATATGTTTGCCTGCCTTTGCTGTTAAACTTAAAATACTATTTTAAAGCATGCAAAACCTAAAACTAGAAATTCTGATATGCTAAATTATTACAGCTAAAGTATCAATGCAGAGCTAGACGATCCCCAAGATTTTTCTTTTTCAGTTTTGGACTGAAATCTAAATTCAGCAACAGCCTTCTTTTTATTGTGAAAAAGAAGATTCAAACTATGATTCAAAGAAGATTCAAACTAAAGATTCAACTATGTAACTATATACTAATAACTTCTGCAAACTCTTAAGAGAAACACTCACAAGAGAGTATAAACTTCTGTGAATTTATTAAAATTCAATTATTTTTTACTGTAGGCAAGGACAATCTCAAAACCAATTGCATACTAGCTGGTGCCAACTGTATTCTAATTTAATGACAGCTGCCAAAACAATGAACATCCTCATCCTGCATGCTCAAGTATATGCTGTCCTAAAACTCAGTTTATGAAAGATCACAGCCAAAAAACACTTCAAGGTATAAAAGGCAGTGTCTGATTTCCTGGAAAATATCTATCCGCCAAATGAAAACACTGGCAATTTCACAGAGAAATGGAGAGTTGGACCAGCTCTGCTAAACAGAGCGGGTCACAAAACTGGCTACATGACATAGCCAGGAACCACCACTGAGGCAGAACTTGCCAGAGCTGCAGAATCCCTTCTGCAGAATAAGCTGCTTTCCTGGGGTGCTGCCACTAAAGGATTCCGTGCTCTCTCTTTTCCACGTGTTCCTATTATTTTCCTTGGCTGTATAGATTGACTAGAAACCATACAAAGAAAAAAAAAAGTATTATATACAGTCTTCATCTCTCATGTGTTTGGTTTATGAAAGCACTGGCAAAACAGAGGGCTTTCTTTTCAAGCTTTCAAGCTTTCATGCACAAAAAAATAAAACTTCTAATATTTCTATACTTGATTTAAATGGAAGATGTCAAACAATCTGCCATTTGCTAAACAATTTCAAGAAACTCTGTCAGAGACATTTTGAAATAGCATGGTTTCATGTACACATATAGATCTAAAACATATAAGAAACCCTATTATTAAAGTGCTTACAGAGGAAGATTCACTTTTTTCTGTTTGATTTCCACATAAAAGCAAACACTTAAATCCCCTTGACTTTACTTTGTTCCTTTATAAACTGTATAAGAAAACTAAATCCAGATGTCTAAGAGATTTAAAAAGAGAAAATAGCAGAAAGGATCAAAATGCCTATGTAAGTATTCCTGAACGCAATGCAATTCATCAAAACCAGTTTTATGTAACAATCTGTCATTAAATACTTACTTCAGTGCAAATCGCATAGAACCTTTTTAATTCAAATTGCCTGATTATTAGTTTTAACAACCCTCAAAACAAGATCTTCATCTAGAAGTGTACAGTTCGGACTTCTTCCAAGGCAACACAACGCCTATGGGCTGAGTCCTCATATGCTTCCCAGAAAAATAAGCATCCAGATCTGAAAAAAGTTAAACCAACTGTAATGTAAATGTCATCCTATCTATCTGTTTTGCAAATTTCAATTGGTATTTAACCATTTAGTACTGTCTAGGGTCATTTACACAAATAATAACTTAAGTCTCCTCTTATACACAGTCCATCTGCTCTGGCTGGTACCACTACAAAAGCATCTCAGTCTCACTATTCACACTAATTTCTTCAGTCAAATGTAAGCCCAGAAGAACAGAAATTACAAGATTCACTGACACTGATGCAGTTGCATTCAGCAAATTCAGAAACAGTAAGCTTGGAAATAATTTTATCCTTTCAGGAAATAATACAAGCATTCCGGTTAATTCCTTCACTCTCCAAACTACACAATATATAAAAGTGATACATGATCTCAAGCCTTCACATGCACAGTAACCATTCACTGGGGCATCACTCAATCAGTGTAACTTTCAGATACAAGTTTACAGTTTCTGATAATCTTCCAAGGCTGCATTCTCAATATTCCCATCCTTTTATGTATTTGTTGTGTTGTAAATTATGCTTTCTTAGGTAGTCATCCACAGGATATCACATCGGGCATTACAGTAAATTAACTATTGCAGCACATTACTGGACATCCACAAGACATCTATTACTATGTTAAGAACATAGCTAGACGATATTCAGTAAAGATTTGTTACGTACATACACACACCAGCACATGACAAACAGCTGAGTGAAGGACCATGGTGTAGGCTAAGTTTCAGGAACCAGCCCACTTCCTATGCACGTATGTCTATAACACACATCGTTCTCTGTCACTTCAGAAACAAGACTACTGGAAAAGCAAAGCGTTACCATTACAGCTATATATAATATATACAATGCATAACACTCTTTTTGCATTCCGCAAAAACTCCAAAATCTGCAGTTCCATACAAAGATTTATTTTGCTCTTAATATTCTAAGAACGGCTCTGGAAATAAGGAAAATGCATCTTCACAACAGGTGGTTAGGATTATTTATAATATAAATGTAGGTACCTATTTTGGTATATCGTGTATTTTTACATATTATAAAAATACAAAATATATATACACATTCAAGCAAACATAGAAAAAAATGCCACACTGCCAATTGTGAGTATGTTTTAAGGACATAAATGATGCTAAACAGATTCTACTCTATAAGCATAACCTTTTAATATTACATAGCTCCCTGGAAAATTAACAAGATAAGGTGAGTTTTAACCTGATGTTTTTGACAATGCTCTCTGTTGTTCAGTGTAGTAGAAGGGCTCCTAATGCCTTTGAAGGCTGAAGTATTTGAAGGATTGTAGTTACAATTAAAATTATTATGGCAATACTCATAAATTATACAAACATGTGTTTAAACCAGGACTCCAAAGCAACAAGGACCAGGGTGTTTTACAAAGGAAATCAATAGCCCTGGCTCAATTTTTTACTTGGGGAAGCCAAGTCACAGAGTCTACAGGACCTGCTGATAGGTCACCCAGGCCATGTTTTAGCAATTCAGCAAATTGAGCTCTAGGGCTCCTTGTACCAGATCAAAAACTCACCTGAGCACAGGGTTTTGCAAGAACTCTCTACACCAGTTCAAGTTCCACATTCGGTTTTCATATTTATAACATGTTATACCAATCTCATATGGTCAGACTCATATTGGATCATGTATCAGCTATTCACCTAAGTATGCACCATAAAAACCCAGTCTATGTGCATGCCTACGCGATACCCCGGCTAATTTGATTGTCATCCTCTGCGTCTCCATGATTCTGATCCCATTCCCAGGAGGGTGCACCAGCAGAAGACAGACCCTTTACTAATTACACAAAACCACGGTGTTCCCAGGAGCAGCCGCCCGGGCTGAAGAAGGAACATGGATCCCTAATGTCCACTGCAAGATGCCCCTGGATACCTGGTGCCACCCAGCAGCCACAGATGCTTTCCAGCACTGCTCAGGTTACAGCCATAGGCCCCCAACACAAAGACATTTATTAGCCAAAACCCAGCGACGGAGCCCCCTCACAGCCCGTCCCCAGGCAGCCCTGACAGGGGCTGTGAGACAGCACCAGCCCCCGCCGTGAGGCCACTGGCCGGCCCCTGCCAAGGGGAGGCTGTGTCCCAGGCCTCGGCCGCTCCCCGCCCCACAGCTTCCTGCCACACGGTGCTTGTGCAAGACGGCGGGGGAAGGCGACAGGAGAAGTGGGGCCATCTTAGCCTGCCCCGAATCGAGAAGATGGCTCCCTCCACAGCCTCCCCTCAGGGGTCGGGGTGCCATCGAGCAGATGGCGCGCTCGGCGGAGGGGGCGGGCGGGCAGGCGGACGATGTGGGGGCGCACGGCGGGGCTGCGGCGGCAGCGAGCACCGAGGGTCGCGCTGGCGGCGGCCGCTCGCCGGTACCTTTCAGGGCCTGGTGCATCCCCCCGATGCCGCTGTACAGCTCCAGCACCCGCAGCGGCGCCATGCCCCGGCAGCCGGCGCCTGGCCCTGCCCTCCCGCCGGCCTCCCCGAGCGCCGCCCGCCCGTTCCGCCGCTATTTCGTTCCCACCTGCCCGCCCTCCTCCGGGCCAGCGGCTCTGTCAGCCCCCGCCCGCTGAGCAGCCTCGGAGCAGCGGCTGAACTGGGCATTGCTGTTGGTTGCTCGTTAAACCCCAAAGTGGGCTTAGGCTCGGAGGATGAAGCCACCCCCTGGCTTAGCTGGTCCTGCTGCCCCGAGGCGCCGCGGGGCTGATGGCGACCAGCAGCTCTGTGTGCACCCTCCCGGGAGTGAGGGATCAGGAGAAGGGCCTGCTCCCCGCCATGGATCCCTTTGGGGTCAGCATCTCCCGACCGAGGGCTCCTCAGGGGCAGCAATGAAATCCTCAGCCCCATTGCCCTTCCTCAGGGCCTGGGCCACTTCGGGGTGTCCAGCGGGGACTGGAGGCCCAGCCCAGCCGTGAGCCCCGAGGCAGCAGCGAAGGGCAGGCGGGAGACTGACATGAATTTGGGCGGCTTGTGCCCGGCCAGGTCACAGAGAAGGCGGCCGTGTGGCAGCGGAAGGGGCCTGTCCCCATGCAGGGTGTGCGTGCTGCTCAGCCGGGCAGCTGGTGCGAATGGCGCTCCACAGTCACGGGCCTCAGCGTTTTGTGATTTCAGCGGGTGGTGATGTTTTTGAGAAGTCATTTCAAAGCCTGCGCTGCTGGTGGAACAGGAAGGAAGGAAATAACTGATGAAGCTGTTCTAATTTGCCCTAACACTATGAAATTGCTTTTGCTAAATTGGAAAGGAAGAAGCAACTCAAAGACACTGTTGCCCATGAAAAGTAGTTTTTTTCTGAAACAAGTGTTAGATGTGCATTTTCATATATATAAAACAACCAGAGTAAATATCCTGCACACTATTATGTGGGTTACCCCCACACATGAGCAGACACTCACCTATGCCTCAGCTTGCACATTTAGATTCTGAAGTGAAGGTGGAACCTTTTAAAAAAAAAACCAAACCAACCGACCAACCAAACAAAAAAACCCTGAACTTGTTTCTCTAATAATTTATTGAGTTAATAATATTTTTGTGGAGCCTGTTAGAAACCTGTCAAAAATAAGGTGGATTTGAGGAATATTTATTTTTCCTGAGAAGGTGCCTCATACAGCATTATAGTAGCTCCTACCTCTTGTCTTTCAACAGAGGAAGAATTTTTAAATTAAACTGGAGGGCAAAAAAAGAGAGAAATCTGCTGCCTTTCAGTGCACTTCTCCAGAATATGGGACGCATCAGCTGCAGAAAACATTGGAATTAGAAACAAAATTTCAAGTAAGAATATTGGTCCTTGCCAGCTTTTTCCAAACAATTCTGTCATTCACCTGTGGATCTTCTTATCAGAGCCTGGGGCTACTGCTTTCTTTGTCAGCCAGGGAAGTAAGCAGGTGACTAAAACAACAAGTCCACGGTCAACTTGTAGAATTTCTGAAAGGAAGCGCAGCAGCTGAGGCACCAGGGGAGAGCAGCACGCGTTGCAACCAGCAGTGAGGCAGGTTGGCAGCACGGATGGCTGACCAAGAACGGAGAAGGGTGCCTGAATCGCCTGGCATAACAAAACCAGGAATGTGCCGGCTGGAGAACAGTCATGGGACAAAGATGGTGAAGGGTCTAAAGAAGAGTGGTCAGAATGATGAAGGTGGCTACAAAGAGGAAGGTTTTTATCAGCTAAGAAGATACACTTCAGTAGGACCCCTTCAAAATACAGATGCAAGGTGAAGGTAAAGAAAAAGGCAGCTTTTAGACGACTGAAATCAGTAAAGCTGATCAATGAGTTTGAGCTCGTTGTGTTACTATTTCAGCAAATGTACATCACAGCAGCGCTAGATACTGCGATGAGTGAGAGTTGTAGGCAGCCAGGAGCAGTTCATTATTTGTAGCTGCCCGGTACCTGGAGCAATTAAAGCTACAGAGGAGCAATATTTCCTTGTATCAGGGAGACATAACTGACCCCTGTTTTTCCTTCTTTCCCTAACTCCAACGCATTCTTGCCATTCGCACATGGGAAAGGTGGAGTCTGGTGGAGAAAGCAGCAGAGCTGTCTCTGCTATATTGGTGGCAGCAGAAAATTCCCTGCTCAGGGGAAATCTTCCACCTACCTCCTCCATCAGGCATCCTCTGTGTAGTAAACTGTGGAATCTGATCAACACGCCTCCACTCTGGCAATGAAGAAATTCATAAACTAGGCTGGGATTTTATTGGCTGCTTCTTGCAAAGCAAACTTCCCTAGTGCTCATTTTTAAACTGCCAGTAGTCAGTTTTACAATTCTGTATAACTGTGTCTGCCCTAACCCGGTTCTCATTATTAAATGACAGCTGCAAAAAGGACCAAAATGAAAACAGGGAACCTGGAAACAGTTACCTTTTGTGCTCTTCCCTTTATAGATGTAAATTCAGCATAATAATAACTGTACGTTTTGGATCAGGCCTTACATAATATGTTTAAGGTATGCTGCTTATTTCAGAGACTGGGGCAATGGCTGACAAGTGCTGAGATCCATGGCCACTCATCTCTTCTTACAGAAAAGCTGAATGATTGCCCGGAGAGGATGAGCCCTGTGAAAGCGATTGTTCATGCTTCACTTGGAAAATCTCACTAACACATGGTGCCACTGCCATGAGGCAGGCTAAACCATTGCTCACTCTTGGTCTTGTGACCCCAGAGCAGCCACATGTCTGCAAAATTTCCCAACTGGATCTCTCTCACTTACTGAAATTTGGATATTGTGACAGCTCCTTTCTCCACTCCATGCGTATAGGATGGATATGATTCCTGTAAATCTCAGTGAACATTTTGTTTGATTAACAGAGGAGATTAATAACAGAGTTGATGTCCAGTGTCCAGCTCTGGACTCTTAACATTTTTAGGACACAGGTATGGGCTGTTATATATATCAGTTATGGCTCAACAATATACCTGGCTTTAAATAACAATTGATAGGCCTTTCTAAAATTATGTTAGTTTATTCTAAATGAGCACATCTATAGAACTATGTCAGTGCCTTGTTGAGGCAGCTGTTTTCTTGACTCCAATGTATTTATAGTAAAATACATTTTAAGCAAACTGGTCACTTAATGATATTTTTAAAGCTGTTGACATAAGCATGTGATATCAGCATTTTCATTGAGACAGCTTTTGAAAACTTCTGCCTCCAAGCAACTAGCAGCATTTCCTCAATGCAGAAGTTTCCAAAGTTTGCCCACATCTCTGATCAGGGCTGTGATACAGGTAATCACACTAGATCTGAAGCTGCTGCCCTGGCAACCAGTAAACACATCCCGTGAAACAGCTACATGTGGTGAGAGGAACACACAAATGAAACCGCTGCAATATTTTCTCTTCTTACAATGCTTTAGAGCTGTTTAAAATGTTACAATTACTAGTGCTGCTAAACAACATCACAGAAACATGCAAAAACCACTGCTTTAAGATTCTGCATTGTACTTGGCAACCAGAATGTAAAATTACAAACTGCGACTGGACCCTGTACTCTTGTTCTCAAAGTGAGAAGAAAAGATTTTCACTGTTGTGTTTCTGTAATTCACACCAGCAATGAATGCGCGCAACAAGCACGCACAGAACATTTTATAGGCATCTCAGGCCACCTGCAGTTAGAGGTGACTCCTCGCCCTGCCCTCCCACCTGCAGCCGAGCAGAGACCACCAGGCCAGTGAGGCCCCCGCCTGCCCCCAGCCGTCAGTGGGCAGCTGCCCCTCTGCAACGTGTGTCACAGGGCTTCAGCAACGCCACAGGATCGCAGCGGTGGAAATTGCTGGGTAATGGAAGCTAGCAGACCTGTAGCTGTGACGTGGTTTTGAGCATTTCCTCTGTATTCAAAAAATGGAGAGACAGCAGGAAAAATCTCTTTCTGATAGACCAGATGTTTAAAAATGCATTCACAGTGATCAGACAACACTTCAATACAGGCAAATATTAATGTTGATGGCTGAACAACAAACAATGCTGCTTGTGTCCAAATGTCCAGTATAACCTACTAAATACCTACATGAGGATAAGGAAGGGTATAAAGACATTTGAGCTGTCTAGAAGGGAAGCTCATGTTCTGGGTCAGAAATCACTGTGGCTAGGAAAGAATGTGAGGCATGTCATACCCTTGCAATGCAGTCACTGAATTAGAAAGAAAAAAAAAAAATCACTGAAAGTGTCTAGCATAAATTATTGTTTCCACAACCATTGGCCCAGTAGGTTTCTGATAAAACTGAAAACCTTTTGCAGTTTACCAAAATTGATCTGGACTGGATGTAATGTTTCAGGAGGGAATTTATCAGACGTGGTTTCTGCTGAAGTGATGCTCAGTAAAGGTAACTCTCAGCCACAGACGTGGCATTTCTGGGAAGCCTGCTGGGCCGTGCCAATATGGCTAACGAAGCCTACAATTTTAATTTAAAATGCCACGCATCGGCAAGACTAGAAGTGAAACCTACATCAAACCAGGTTTGTTAGCCTGTCCCAATGCATTTCTAAGAACTCTATACAGGGGAGATTTATGTAGCTGAAATTATTTGGAAGACTGATCACACGCAAACTTTTTTAACGTTTCTCTTTTCAAATGTATTAATCTTTCCATTTCAGGATTTTATTTTCAGGTTCTGAAGCTATCCATATACTCTGTAGGGAATACTGAATAAAAAGACATTGCTTCTCTAAATCTTTACTTTTCTGCTTTAAATAAATTTAAATCTAAATAAATCAGGCCTGTTTGTTATGTTTGGCCTGCAGTGGTCACCCTGGCTGGATGAGGCCATATGTTTACATAACGTTATTGACTTTCTTGTTGTACTTAGACATTCCAGTGCTTGACAAAAAAAAAAGGATAAAAAAAGGCCAGTAACAAAAAAAATATATATATATAAATATATATATATAAGCCTTCACTGAACTGAAGGAGACAGTCTCTGAGCTCTGTGAGGCCTGCTGCAGTCAGCCAAAAGATTGCTGCTGCAACAACTGTGTTTTGAATCAGAGCCTCGAAGGGTCACAGGAACGGGGTGACAGCAGCCCCGGAGCCAGGTGCTGTTCGGGGGGATGGGTTCAAGCAGCTCCAGCAGGATGAGGGGATGGCCTGGGAGATCCCAGCTCTCCTGCACGGGCAGGGGAAGCAGCACAGTGCCTGCTGCTCTCTCGGGGGCGGGGGGACAAGGGGAAGGAAGGACTGCAGATGGTGAGCCTGGATGTGCCTCTTATCTTTTTGCTGAAGGCAAGAACTTTAATCTCCAGCATCCCCATTTGCACAGTACATAGTGTGCAAACTGACGAAGGCTTGTGGCTGTGTGTTGGTGTTGGTCGTGCCTTTTGCTCACAAGGCGATCTGGTACCACCCAAAGCTGTTGTATACCGCAGACTTGTGTGTAAAGTTTAAGTTGGCCCCTGCCCAAACTTTGTTTTCTTTCATTCAGACCCATGTGATGAGTTTAATCTTTGACTAAGAGTGTAGTTAGCACAGGAAATGAGATCTCTTCTGCTGGTCACCATGGTGGTAAGATTTCAGTAGCAGGGTGTTTCCTTCAGAGAGAGAGAAAATCTTTAATGCAGCTGCAGCAGAGCTGTAACTGTGGACTTGCTGAGCTATCTTGGAATTAGATAAACCTCGATTGCACACGGTAAGTACTGCAAAATCTGCCCAAGAAGCTGAGCAGTTGATGCCTAGGCAGCACGGAGGTGTCCTCTACTCTGCCTATATTGCTGGCACTTTGCAAGTGAGTTACTTTAAAGGTAATTTAAAACTATTTGATATCACTTAGGAATGGCAATTACAGAAGTGATTGCACTGTAAATATTCTCTTTCTCACTTTGGATGTGTCTACAAACGTCTGTCAAGCATACCAACATGCTAAAGCTTAGTGGCTGGGACACAGCTATTTTCTACCAGAAAGTCTGTTGGAAAATAGTCTATAGAAAGCACAGATTTAAAGAAGTCATGAGATTTTGTAAGGATAAACTGAAATCAAGCATAAATTGAAAAGTTATTCTGAAAAAAATTCCAGCTAAAATATAAAAATGCCATTTTTGGCTGCTTGGTCTTCTGGAGTCACTTCCCCGATTAAGTAGTGCCTCAATTAAGAACAAAAAGTTTTAGGTTTTCCTGAAGCTGAAACAAACCTTTTTTAGAAAGAGTGCTATGAATTTAAAATGTTATTTTTGCTGAGACGGTCTGGAGAGAGAAGCCCAAATATGCCCAACCTAAACGGGTCAAGAAAGCCTAAAATAGTTCTTTCTGAACAGAAAAATCTTCTTGCACAAGACATATGGACTAGCAGTGTCAATATTCAGCTGTAGGGAGTCGGGCTGATTTAAGACTCCAGCAAATATGTTTCACATAATTCATAAGAGAAATACAATGGGAAATTGTTGGAATTGTCTCTCAGGAACCCTGCATGTCAGATGAAGTCCCTGAGGACGACTTCATTGCAGTAACAGTGCCAAGTCAGATGTAGCGCTCATTTCCTATGGTATAGGACACAGTTGTTCAAAAACTATCAGAATTAAACTCAAGTAACTAGTTAACTTACACTATTCATAATTCCCATTATCATTACCAGTCCAGCCACCATGTATATTGTGGTACAATGGTATGATGTCTTTCATCTGTAGGATTTGTCTCAAGATTCCTCTTGTTACCACGGAAGTTGATTATTTTCAGAATACAACTGCACTACAGTGGCATTATTATTATACCTTATTCAGGGTGAGCCATTCCTGACCTGCATGTGGTTTCAGGCTGGTGTGCTTTGGACTTCCATGGTACGCTCGGTAACTTTCATCTCATGGAGTTTATGGGAAATGCCCAATCCATGTCAAACAAACAGCCACAAACATTGGCAAAAGTCTAAGAGTCAGCAAAACTAAAGCATCCTCAAAGCTGCCAAATAGTTGTTAGGTCCTTCCTCTTGTCATCTTACACAAGCTCTCTCCCACTCAATGACCGTATGCAAGACCAAATTCTCAAGAAAAATTTCGGGTAGCTAATGAATTTGTCTTTGTAATGGGAAGCAGGATACATTTCCACCTTAAAAAATCTGGACTCCTCCACTCTTCCAGATATTTGCTTTCTTCCTTTTCCAGCCATATGCACCATCTACTCTACACGCATTTAATAAATTTTCCACTCCATTCCCTGTAGCCCACCATATTTTATGCATACTATCAACTTAAATCTGGATCATCTTCCCACCTCAATCCCAACTGGACAGAGTATGTTTATGCTTTAAAATTAGACATAGAACAGGCATGTAAAAACTGCTTGTCTTCTTAGAAGCTCAGTCTCCTCAGCTCTGGGGTGTGTGCACTGCTGCCTCTTCCCCTTGTAAGGAGCCAACTAATCCCAGAATGGCTAACACAATGTACATTCAGTTTCTGAGTCTCATTGGAACCAAGGGTTTGGCACAAGAACTTGGACTGAAGAATCCACTAAAAACTTGGCCCTCGAGGTGCTAGTACTGTTCTGCTTGTTCTGGGCATCTCAAAGGAAGAATGGAACAATTGTTGCATGCAATTAATGGTTCCATTGCTGTGTCCTGCCTCTTCCTCAGAAAGAACATCATTTCCTGGTATATCATGGCAAGAAAACATTATGCTATTTATGCTTTGTGTAGGTGATGGAACTGGGGGAGAGAGAAGAATAAAATCACTCCTCAGATTTAATTGTTTTTTGGCTAGAGGAGCTCTTTCAGCAGTTTGCTTTGAAAAAGCTTGGCCAAAAAGAAGTAGTAAATGTCTAACTGACAGTGTTCATTAATGGCCTACTAGAATCACTTCTTTTAGCTTTTTCTAAAAGAGAGAAAGGATGGATGACTCATCTTTGAAAAGGTTTGCAATCTCAAAATTAAAAAGAGTGATCCCAGACAGATTAATATTTATGGCTTCCCCTTGTAATATGACAAATGAATGTTCATCCATGCTGTTGACTTCTACCTGTGCCAACAGCTTACTGCAGGGACAGCGAGGTCAAGATAGTGAAGTCAGCAATGTGGCAAAGGACAGAAAGAAGCCCCGCACATTATACAACATTTTGCAAAGATCCCACTGATATCTTAAACTTACTTTCGATTAAAATCCTTTTTCTGATTTTTAAGTTAAAAAGGTCTTTATGAACTGCCTATCATGAACCTTGAATAGTTCCATGGAAAAGAATACCTATATTATCATCAAAATGCACTTTAAAATTGCTTGCATTGATACGGAAAGAAAACAAGGTTTTCCAGAAAAATCATCTTCATGCAAATATTTGCAATGGTCATCTATTCAGTGTGTGAGACCTACTCAATATAAAATGCGCAGTTAAAATTAAGTCTGCATGATCAAGTTCCAACATTAAGTATCGGTGTGAGAAGTCAACAGTGCTGAAATAATTTTTCCCCATTCCTTCCTCAGGTCATTTCTGATAAGCTAGGCAAGCTTTGCACCACAGGAGAGTAGTTAGTGTCTGTTAGTACCACCAAACCAAAGAATTTGAGGCTAGAAGACAGTAAGCACAGGGTGGAGCTGACAGAGTGGACCACTATCAAAATATTGCTTTTCCTGTAAGCAATCTGTAGCTCCTCTAGTTTTACATCAGTCCTCAAGACTGAACGGTGAAGTAAGAATAACCATAATCTCAGTCTTTTCTGTATTTTCTCCTCAATGGCTTAATGTTTCCTCAAGCTCTTGATGCATACATTGAAATTCATTTTTTTCTCCTCCAGCCTTCCGTGCTCCTGTACATTACCTGTGTAAGGATTCAACATATGTCCAAGTTATTTATTCGTTTTTTTTTTTTAGGAATAATCCCTTTCAGCTAAAAAACGCTTTATGTCCTACATCTTATCTTGCCTGCAGTTTCCCTTGCTACTCTGTAGTTTATCCAGAGCGCAGCATTCATCATTACATTCCTTATTTTTCCACTCAATGTGATTCCAGTATTTACATCTTTCTGCTACTGAATTTGGTACCTCTTTTTCCCTCTCAAAAATCCAAAGACATGGCCCCTGCTCATTTACTCTGATGTCTTCCTCAAGTCTACCACTTCTGTCACCCCTTTTCGTTGCCATCATTTCTGCATTCTGTGCTATGTTTTCTTCTGTACATGCATCTACAAGGCCACCCAAATATTCATCTTCTTATTCCTACCCCAATACATCTCTTGTAAAAAAAAAAATGGTTTCTTTAAATAACCATGATTTTTTAAGCCTAAAAAAGTTAATTGGGTCAAATTAACAGTATCACCGCTCATTTACTGTTTAAATCCTCATGCATCTCTCCTGTTCTTTTGCCCTCTGATTGAGACTTTTGCCAGATTTGTCTTTGGCAAAATACAAACTTAATGAAACAAGGACAGCAGATGCCTACAATTTTGAATTATCTATTTTTGGGCACCCAAATCAAGACTGAGGGACTTGGTGTTTCAGGTTGAGTATCAAGCCTCAAACCATGCCAAACCTCTTGTCAGTTTGGAAAACCTTGCCCTTTATGTCCCAGTCATTGCTAAACGTATTGCTGACATTCAGCAGTCAGTGTTATTGCTGTTAAGCGAAGTGAGACAGATGGAGTGTACAGGTTGTCATCTTTGTTGTTGTTGTTTAAGGATGGATTAAATAAATTGCTATACCTATGACAGAGCTGAAAAACTTCTATTTTCTCTGTATTGCCAGAACCGTGCATGGCGTTTGAGACAATCACGGGACCCGGGGCAGAAAGCCGTACTGGCTTTGAAAATGAGTACCTGATTTGGTACAGAAACGTCCTATCTTGATATAGAAAACGTCCTATTCTGGCCACTAGAAACCGTAGTAGAGGGGAACTTTATGCACGACAGTAATAATTTTTGGAAATGTAAGTCATGCAACTGGGTGGCATGAGTCATGTTCAAAACACTTCCCTAGTGATGAAACCCCTGCCAGTTTCACATAGTTCATTTTACATTAAAATGTAATATTGCAGAGAGACTGGGTTAGTTTTGAGTAAAGAGCCCAGTCATTTCCTTGGAAAAATCAGCAGCTAGTCACACCAGGGTGATGTGCTTCGCAACACTGGCAACGACAGTAGGCAACAACATTTTAAGAATAAATTTCATAAAAGAATTTGCCAATTTCTTTCTTAAGACCACAATTAGTCAAGGAAGTTACTCACAAGGGGAGATTTCAATGCTTGGATCTTTAGGTGTTCTGCAGCCCAGTGGTGTTCAAAAACCCAAATCTGCTTATCCCAGGCAGTGTGCAGGGAGACGGATTCTCTGGGTTCAGGAAAATCTGCCCTTCCCTGGCTGCACTGGCCTCTCCTGGGGGCTCCTCCTCACACTCAACTCCCAGCCAGGGGGAGGGACCTGCCCCAGCTGAAGATTTACAGCCAGAATCCATTTTTTGGAAACAGGAACCTCTCTGTTTTCAAAACCATAGCAGTCTTACTCTTTTCAGACCGCAGCTGAAGGAGGAAATGATCTTTCAGACTAAAAGTTACAGCGCTCACTCAAGCGATAGGCACTTGTTGTGGCTGAGCGTTTTGGAGAGTCCCTGTTGGGTTCGCTGTGGGACGTTAAGAGTCTTTCATATCCTCCTGTGAAAGTGGGTCCCTTTTTTCCGTGAGTTTGTTCAATATTCATGGAGCAGGGCAACTGTGAAGGTGCCTCTACTGCCCCACGCATGCCAGGGCTTAAGGTTGCTGTATGGTACTGACAACAAAACTGATTGCATTTGTATAGCAGTATGTTTTTCCTGGTTATTTAATATTTATGGATCATTTTATACCTCCTGGAAGCAGAAACTTTACCAAACGTGTATATATCTGATTAATTAAAACATTCACATCTGTTTAGTCAAGGTCTATAATAACTGGAAAACACATTCAATACTTGGACTAAATTTCTCTACTTTGTTATTTCTTAAATGAAATGGCAAATAAAAAAATGTGATTGCCATTCTTTTCAGTGATGTTTTCAGACCAACAGATATTTGTGCAAGAAAATCAGAGGAATTCTGACTGTTATGAGGACTTTTTCATTTTTAGCATAACGGACTTTCAGTATAAATCTGTTCAGGCATCTGTACCCTCTCCTTTTGCACACCCATTTTCCCTGTTAATGTAAGTTACACAACAATCCAATATTTTTTTCTGCACTTCTAGGGCTTGATTCTGTATTTCATTCTTGACGGTGAACCAATACATCGATTCTCTGGCAAAAAGCCAAAAAATGCCAAAATAAATTTCGCAGTGGGAACTGAAAGGCTCATGACAAAAATACCTATTCCTTTTTTTTTTTTTTTTAAGAGTGCCATTGGCTTGCCTGTGATCTGCCTCTGCAGGGGTAAGTGCACACTGGCCAGGCAGCTGCCTGACTGTGCACTGGAATCACAAATGAAGGCATCGCAAGAAACAACACAGATGACAACTAACAGTTTATGAATAATCCCCAGCATGGTGTTTGGTGATGATATTAGCTGTCGGTCCTTCGTGTCAGATGTGGCCAAGGCTCTGACCAACCACAGCAATTTCCTTAAAATTAGGCTGGTTACTGTGGTTTCATTTCAATTCAAAGAAATACATTCTCCATGATTTTTATAGCAACGCTGAGATAGAGTCTTCCCTGACAAGTCCTGTGGAGATCTTATTGCATTTCAAGAGACCCATTTGGGGTTTGGGATGCAGACGTGCATGAAATCTATCACCGCCTTACAAGAAGGTTAGAGGTTCCTCCATTTATGCATCTGTGTAAGTGCCAACCAGCAAAAGGCACTTCGACTTTTATTGTAGTCCCAAAAACTGACAATATCTGAACATTTTTAGGAAAATTTCATAGTGAGAAACAGCAATGAGGCAGGTGGCCAAAAGTACATATGGCAGCAGTGACATAAACGTATGCAAATTATGCTTGAAACATGGGGGGAGGGAGCGGTGTCATATTTATTTACTAAACAAACACCTCCTTGGATTTTAGGGCCAAAGCAGTTTCTGAATGAAGGATGACTGTTGTGTGTGTGTGCCATTGAAGGTTTTCCAAAGTTGTGCTATGTTAGGAAAACCAGATTGGGCACAGTGCACCTTTAAAAACCCAAAAATCTGCTAAAACTATCGGTACTTCTGAGTAAAGCATCTTTAATCTGCGAGGCTGTTGGTTATGTGCTGGTTTACTTTTTTGCCTGCTCGTAGACGGAGTGTGTACTTTTGCGCCAGGGCTCACAAAGGCTTTACAGCTCAAACTTGATGGCTTAACTAAAGAGGCGGGACAGCAGCAGCGCCCAGGCTGGGCTGCGGGTCCCTCCGCCCCAGGAATGTCGGGCGACCTCTGCCTCCCATTGAGTGGGTGAATGGAATGAGCTGCAGCCCAGGACTCACGCTGCAAGCACTTCAGCAGCTCAACCTTGCCAGCTTTGCTTGCTTGACTAAGCTTCTGTGAATAAAGGAAATTAAAACCTCAAGGACCTACATTTAGATACAAACTGCATTCCTGTACTTCTGGTTGCCATCAGAATGAAACTAAAGCACGGTTTCATTTACCCCCCCCCCAAAAAAAATCCTTAGTAAAATATATGGGCTCCGATTCTTGCTCCTGAAGTACGATATCAGAAGTATAACAGCCGACTTCACTGTGAATTGGGATGGGAAGATTACCTTCCTCTCTGCCTGTTGTTTGTGTTCAGGTTTATCAGAATTTCCAGTGAAGATACTTGCTTCTGCAGGACTGCAAGTTAAAAAGAATTAAAAATCAGTGGTAGTTTTGCATTCCATCAGTGCTGAAGTAATACATTGCAGATTAGACCTCTACATTGTATCAATCACTTCCCACAGCAAAGAGGAAAAATATGTCCCTTACCTGATGTGTCAGAGCAGGATTGTTCCCTGGAGAATGAGCTGTGCTTTGGCCACTCAAGTTTTAAATTATCTAAATAATACAGATTCTGTCATCTGCCTTGAATGACTTCTGCATCCACACTGACAACAATCTGCTGCTACTCAGTCTAAGTTTTTCTCTTAAATTTTATGCCATGGCTATTGCCCTGTACTACCTACCTACAACATTCATCTCTACTGCTGGTAGCCCCATTTCTATAGTAAAATTGCTCTTGAAACACTGGGATTTTGGTTGGCCTTTGATGCTACACACAGAGGATATTTGCAGATCATGTCTAATGAATAATTATCATTTTGCCAGGTGCTTTCCTTAGACTCTGATTGTGTGAAATTGAAATATTGAAAAATTGAAATAAATAGCAAAAGTCTGTTGAGTAGAACAGCGCAGAAACAAACCTTTGTTAAAATCTTGCCTACCACTATGCTAGCTATTAGAAGGATTGCATCCAGGAGCAAGATCCTGACTGTACCTACTTCAATAATGTACTGTCCACATTAAAAAAAAAAAAAAAAAAGAAAAAAAAAGTTACTACTGAGATCGTTGTTACAGTGACAGAATTAAGCCTTAACTGTGTAAATACTCACCCAGCTACACGGAAAACACATTTAGCCTGTAAATGTTGTGTCTTCAGCACAGAACTAGGAGGTAAGATATTGCTGTGATGGGAGGCAGCTAAAGGAGACGCAGATGTATAATTTTTCTGCCTGTTTATTTTGGAGACTCAGCAGCCCTTTGTGACTAGTTAGCGCCACTCTTCCCTGATCTTACTCTCTTTCAGAAAACTAAAAGAGAAAAGAAACAGGTTCTCAAGAAGATATGTATGTTTATATCTACATCATACCCTACAGAGGGTTTTTTAATGTACGCATCCTGGTTTATTTGGAGTATCTCGCCTGCCTGTGGCACAGCATTAAACCTGCCGCCCCTCCCTCGCAGTCACGGCGCCAGCTCTCAGAGGGGGGTACGAAAGTCCAGGGAAAGCCAAGCGCCCGCTTCCGCGAAGCCGAGGATGCCGCCGCTGTCACCCCCGTAGTCCTCGGCCGCGCCGGAGTTCCCCCCGCGTCCCCATCTGCGGCCACCGCCCCGCCGCGCCCTCCCTGCCCCTTCCCCCGCCCGGGCGGCTGCTCTCCCGCAGCCCCGCGGAGGAGGCTGCCGGCCCTCGGAGCCCAGCCGCGCCGCCCCCCGCGCCGGGCAGTGCCGGGAAGGTCGGAGGTGCTGCCCCCCCCCCCGCCTTAAGCCGCCCCCCACGCCCGCCTTTGTGTCCGCAGCCGCGGCCGCCAGCCCCGCACCCCGCGCACCCCCGCGGCCACCGCCCCCTCCCCGCGGGGCGAGGCGCGGCGGCGGGCGGCGCGGCGATTGGCGGCGGGCGGCGGGCGGGGCGGCGATTGGCGGCGGGCGGCGGTTGGCGGGGCGGGCCCCGCGGCGGGCGGTGGCGCCCCATAAGAAGGAGCCCGGGCCGCGGCCGCCGCCCTTCTTCGCCCGCCGCGCACTCGAGCAGCCCCGCTCCGCTCCCGGATTATAAAGCCCGCGCCGCCGCCATGAGCTTCAGCACCAAGAACTCCTCGTACCGCCGCATGTTCGGTGGGGGCAGCCGCCCCAGCACCGGCACCGGCACCCGCTACATCACCTCCAGCAGCCGCTACTCGCTGGGCAGCTCCCTGCGGCCCAGCAGCGCCCGGTACGTGTCCGCCTCGCCCGGCGGCATGTACGCCACCAAGACCACGTCGGTGCGGCTGCGGAGCAGCATGCCGCCCATGCGCCTCCACGACTCCGTGGACTTCTCCCTGGCCGATGCCATCAACACGGAGTTCAAGGCGAACCGCACTAACGAGAAGGTGGAGCTGCAGGAGCTCAACGACCGCTTCGCCAACTACATCGACAAGGTGCGGTTCCTGGAGCAGCAGAACAAGATCCTGGTGGCCGAGCTGGAGCAGCTCAAGGGCAAGGGCACGTCCCGCCTGGGCGACCTCTACGAGGAGGAGATGCGGGAGCTGCGCCGGCAAGTGGACCAGCTCACCAACGACAAGGCACGCGTGGAAGTGGAGCGGGACAACCTTGCCGACGACATCATGCGGCTGAGGGAGAAGTGAGTGTGCGAGGGGAGGGCGGGCTCGGAGCATCCCGAGCTGGGCTGGGGCCGGCGGCAGGCTGGGGTGGGGGATTCGTGAGGGACCCCGCGCTCCCTCCTCACCACTGTCTCACCCCTTCCAGGCTGCAAGAGGAGATGCTGCAGCGGGAGGAGGCCGAGAACACCCTGCAGTCCTTCCGACAGGTTTGCGGGGGGCTGGAGGGAGGGAGCTGCGGGAGCGGGAGGCGGTGGTGGGGCCGGAGACGGGAGGATGGGGCTGCAGGAGTTTGCTTTCCTCGCACAAAGGAATTCTGGTAGTTCTCACGCAAACCCTCCTTGTTTTTTTTGGGGGATGCTGGGATCTGAAGGGAGGGGGGGGAAACTATTGTCTTGCTTTATCCAAGTCTAGCCTGTTTTACAAAAAGCGGTCGGACATGGAATCGCTTTCCGATCCAATAAAAGTGAAAGGGGGCCATCTGCTCGCTCGGCTGAAGGGTATTAATGGTTTCTATGGGATTCACTGTGGAATGCAGATACAGGCATTATGTCAAGTGTGGTGGCAGCAGATTGAAATAATAGATCCCTTTGTGTCAGAGGGGAGGGCGCAGTGGGCTGCATTCCTACTAAATGTGTAATGGTGCCGGTATATTTCTCGCAAAAAGTGTCCATCTTGTATGCGGTCCAGTTTTTGCACAAACCAGAACTCCTCATAGTGGAATTACTTTGGTCAGTGCATTGCTGGACAACAGTTTCAAATTTAAAAATTTTCATATGGGTGTTGTCTGCTGGCAAGAAGTAGACAATTTGTTTCTTGGGGCGAGGTCACAGCAGTCAAGTCTGCTTCCTCTGAATGTCCCTTAAGAACATACAATTTAATCCTCTGTAAACCAAGATGTTAACATAGGAAATGAGTTGTGTTAGAGTTTAGTCTCTGTAGGATGCTACAATGTTATGCAGATAACCTAAAACCTACATCACAGCCAGAACCAGCTGTGCAAACAGTGTTCAAAAACTGTTAAGCTCAGGTATTCACTTGTGTAAAACCAGCTTTCAACTTGGATTAAGCCTTGTTTGGACTAGGAGATATTTAGGAATGTGCCTTCTCAAAACAAGGTCTCTTCTCTAAAACTGCTGGTGAGAAATGGCATTGCCTGCATTCCTCCTGGCTGGGAGCGACTGCCCTTATCTCCAGACAGCTGGGCACTGGCTGACTTCGTTCCAAACAGCTTCGTAGATGTTAGGAGATGTCACCATTCAGGAAATCATCACTTCATTGTCAGTGTTTCCCTGGGCAAGGCTTTTGACTACAGTATATTTATAGTCTCTGAAGGAAAGCAGGTGTCTTCATGAGATAACATGTGGAAACAGAGACATCAATTCCCTTTGGAGTCTGGGAATTCAGAGTCTGCTGGTGTTCTGGGGACAGAAGTTTGAAACAGAACAGCTCAAGATACTGCCTTAACTTCAGCTTCTCTTATTTTGCGTGCTAAGCCAGTTTAATGCAGTGTGAAGTTCCCTGCAGAAGCATTTAAGTTTTAGAGAACCTAACTTACTCTGATTCGTTGCTGAATTCAGGCGAAGGATCCTTTGACTTAAGGCTGGCTTAAATGATCTTTTATACTTAATTGGTGCATTTCGAGGCTTGTCTGCCTTGATTTCAAACCAATTAAACTTTCCAAAGGCTCTAGGCTTTTAAGTGAACTTGGTTTTGTGCACATCTCACATTCATTGTCCAGCTCTTCCCTGCACTGTGGAAAGGGGTTCAGGAGCTCGGGCTTTTAGCAGGTCTGTGTGTGCAGTACAGGCAGAACTGTGTCCATTTAACCTCTTAAGGTGTAGTTTATGCATAAGAATTGCAAATCATTGTCTGTTGAAACAATACACTAGATGCACTTATGACTTAACTGGTGCATGCTAGTGTGTTTTATTTGAACAAGAGTAACATCTACTTTTTCCTTACCATGGAAGTGTAGACTTAAGATGCAGATTTTGAAAATGAAATCTGTTTCATTATAAGTACTGTTCTCCTGCAAGTGAAATTAAATTCATAGAACACTGAAGTTGAAACATCCTGTTGTGCTTTCCATTGTAAAAATGCACAGCTTTTTATTAAACCATTACATTCTTGCACTGGAAAGATGTATACATAGATTTGGAACACTTAGCAGATACTTTGCTGTTCTGAGGTAGCATCAAATTTACTTTTTACTTGATGGAGCACTTGTATACTGAAGTATTTTAGAATAAAATGAACAAATATTTGAACTTAAATGTTGTATTTGCAAAAACTGCCTGCTTTAGAGACTGTTTAACTCAGATGTGCTGAATGTTAACTTAATTTTTCTCATGAACAAAGACATGTGAATTTACTCACATGCTGAGGGATATACTGCATAAACTTAAGGGTTCAGTGATTTCTTTCCTTTGGGACAAAACAAGCATCGCAATTAATGAGAAAGTTATTTGTTGCAGCTTTTGCCAGCTACTGTGGCATCAAGGAGTAGATCCTGAACCTATGACAAGACTAACAGGTCAGCTACTGGCTGATGTGAGGTTTTTTCTAAAGGAAATGTGGATGCTCAACCCTGCAAACTGTATGACTGGCATTAAACAGTCTCCTAGGAGAAAATCAATGTGCAGTCCAGTTGCATGCATGTATGCCTTGCGTTTTGTTTGCTCAGGCTGCAAGTAGCTTATTCATTTATGTGGCTCTCTGTATGTTTAGGAAATACAGATACACCGATTCTTCACTCCCTAATGTAATGATAATGTATACAGTAAAATACATACCATATATGCAAAGTGTCTTCAATTTAAGATGCTTTCAGTTTATTATAAGCTACTAAAAATTTTGTAGCTGTTCAGTTGTCCAGAAAAATATAATAGTCTTCAGGATGCAGATTTCTGTAAAATCCACTGGAAACTCTGTGGATGTCCGTCTAATTGTGTAAACATGTTAGGTCATAACCTTGTAATTTCCTTCCAGATTTTTTTTTTTGAGAACAAATGAATTAAGGAATTCTTTCTCTGAATTGAAAAACAGAGCTGATATGAACTGTGGGTGTAAAACTGGAATAACTTTTGCTGGGTAAAGAAAACAAAATTATTCTGGAGCAAGAACCTTACCCCACCGTAGGAGTGATCGAAGGAATGGCTTTCTAAGAGTCTAAAGAAAACACTCCCTGTTTCAAAGGTGCCATAATAGTGAGAACTGCTGATTAATTGGGAATGCTTATGCTTTGGGCAAATCCAAAATAGCTTTAGAGTAAGCTGTGAAAAACAGATAAGTTAATACCATGTGAACATAAACATGCAGCTGTGTAGGTAGCCAGTATGACAGGAGCAATCATCCCCTTTGCAAATGAATTGTCTTGGTTGTACATTTAAAATGTAAGAAGCTACCAATCAATGTTTATTCTTAAGTTATGTTTTTGAACTAATTCAAGTTGCTCCCACATAACATTCATGGCATATCTTCTGTTGTGCCTTAAATGAATTTTTGCTGTTGATTAAGACTATCTCCATCCAGCAAAAGGTGGAGTCTTTGCCAGCTTATGTGAGGGTGTAGGCAATGGTGACTAACTCAATTTGCGTTTATGCTCATACATTTTTTTCAAGGCAATTCTGTCAAACCACTTGGAGAAGTAAATGCTTGCAGTTCCTATGTGTACCTCACTAGCTTTACAAGTATGTGTTCAAGCTGTGGTCTGTGGACCCAATGGGCTCTGTGGTTGATCACCAAAGAGTCCATAAGAAATAAACAAGAAACTAAGCCCAGTGATAGGACTGTAGGCACATGGGTTGCATTGCTAATCTCCACTGGAAAAAAATTGAAGTGTGCAAATAGCAAGATTCTCTTTCAGTGTAGTCAAGCTAAAAGAGCCTATTGCTGGCTTGTGACCCAAGTATCTGCTTCATCTACAAGCTGGATTTACACCCACTATGATCTGCGTGCTCTTGATCATGCTTAGCAATTCACTGGCAAAGATGAAGTAATCTACATATGCTGTATAGTTCCCAAAATCACAACAAAGGTGCACATAGTGGTCTCTGAGGCTAGGGTAGGAGGTGGCAAAAAGATAGAGGTTTTTCCCAGGTCTTGATTTCACATTGGCTTGCTTAGAAGATCAGGTGTAGCATCCATCTGTACACTACTGGACTTGCTGTAAAAGACTTCAAAAGACTTCTCTACATCACCATTTTGTAAGATTGCTAATCATTCTTCTCTCTGGTCAGGATGTTGACAATGCCTCTCTGGCACGTCTTGATCTTGAGCGCAAAGTTGAGTCTCTGCAAGAGGAGATTGTCTTCTTGAAGAAGCTTCATGATGAGGTAAGCTGAATCATGAGGTCTGTGATTAGTTGCTGACAGTCTGGTCACTAAGTAAGCTCTTCACTCGTTCTGGCCCAGAGTCCCCACCTGTCTATGTTCTGTATGTTGTTGTGTAATAACACCAAGTGTCTGCTTCTCTAAGGAAATCCGAGAACTGCAGGCCCAACTCCAGGAACAGCACATCCAAATTGATATGGATGTTTCCAAGCCTGATCTTACTGCTGCCCTGCGTGATGTTCGCCAACAGTACGAAAGCGTTGCTGCTAAGAACCTTCAGGAAGCTGAAGAGTGGTACAAGTCCAAAGTAAGTTCAGATGCATCAGGTAATCGAACTAACTGTATGTAACAGCTTTGCTGTAGCAATTAATCTGTCTCTCTACTGGACATGAACAAAACCGTGGCACAGGGTCGTCTTTAAACTCCTTTTCTGGGGAGAGCACAGCTGAAAACATTACTTTGTGCTGTAAGCGCCACATCAAAGTATTGGGCTTATACTTGGGAAATGTCCCTGTGCTTGTAGCTGGAAGCAGGTGTTGGATGAAATACTGAAGAAGGGAGTGAATGAATGGGTGAAAAGGTGGAAAAAATAGAGGGTGGGGAGGCAAATATGAAAGGTTTGACTGTGGATTCCAATTTAACGATTAGAAATAGAAAGGCATTTTAAGAGTAATGCTAGTATTTAAATGTTTCAGGTGTTGGGGCTTGTAATGGCTTCAGTTGCCCTCAAATGCTGTGTCCAAAAAGTCTCATACACCATTTCTGTTGAAGTGTTATGCTAACCAAACTGGGAATTTCCACAGTTTGCAGATCTCTCCGAAGCTGCTAATAGGAACAACGATGCCCTGCGCCAGGCCAAACAAGAAGCCAATGAATACCGCAGGCAGATTCAGTCTCTCACCTGCGAAGTTGATGCTCTTAAGGGAAGCGTAAGTAGAAGGCAGCAGTTGTTGGGGCATTCCTCCCTTTGCAGCTTGAAGCACTGCACTGCAGTTTAATTGTTGATATAGATGTAAATGCAGATGCTCTCCCTTGCAATACAGCAGCATATTAGTACTTCTTGAAAAGGAAGCTGTGGGTTCAATTTGCCTGCATGCAATACAGTGCACTGATTGATATACTGAACTAGTCTTACTTAAGGTATAAACAATGAGTTCATTCTCCTGCTATAATATTCACTGTTTACGTAACACTTTCTGGAATTGTTTATGGCCTGTCTGTCAGGTACAGCTGAAGTTATAAAAAAAGCTGGAGGAGCAGTTGGAAAGGAGGTGAAAATCTTGCTGTTGCTAGAACCTGACCGCCTTAAAGGCTGGCTTTAGCAGTGTACAGCACACCCACAAATCCCCTCACTGAGGACTCCTGCATGCTGACTTGTACTGCTTGTGTTGGCCTTACTGTAAAGATTGCTTTGCCACCTGGTAGGACATGGTACACCTCAGATCAAGTAGCAGAGTGACCCATCCTGACTTTGCAAGGGGAAAATAAGGAGATGACAAATTAGGGGCGTGTGTGTATTTTCAGAAAGGATATTATTGTAACCTCTATTTTTAAAAAATTTTAAGGGTCTTGAGTGTGGAGAAGAGTGGCTGAATTGCAGCACTGCTTGACTTCATTATTCTCTTCCAGAATGAATCCCTGGAGCGCCAGATGCATGAAATGGAGGAGAATTTTGCTGTTGAAGCTGCTAACTACCAAGACACTATCAGCCGTCTGCAGGATGAGATCCAGAACATGAAGGAAGAAATGGCTCGCCATCTCCGCGAGTACCAGGACCTGCTGAATGTAAAGATGGCTCTTGATATTGAGATTGCCACTTACAGAAAACTGCTGGAGGGTGAAGAGAGCAGGTAAAAATCACATGCAGACACTTTTCTAAACAGCAATTACTAGAAGATACTCTAAACCTGTGTTTGACTTCATCCATTTCTTTTTTTCCTTCAGGATTAACATGCCTATTCCAACCTTTGCTTCTTTGAACCTGAGAGGTAAGCTGTTTCTGCTACTGCAGTTTAGACAGCTGTTCTGTCCTTAGCAAAAGGGTCCTAGGTAGTTCCTTTTACTCTAGTATTTGAACTTGTATAAGTGCTGTTGTGTGTGGATGTTTTTCTTAGATATAAATACAATATTTTCAGTTATTTAACCTTGGATGAGAGGAGCTACTTTGTTCCTGGGCACAGATGTTTTTAAATATCAGTACGTAGTGAGTGGTTTAGATGCCTACTGAAGGTGCTTTAAGGGGAACAGAGAGAAAATGGAGAAGATTAACTTAGCATTCAGAGCAGGAGCCTTCTTCATATACTAAATTTGGATTTTGAAAGTAGACACTAAAATCTGTTAGACTTCATTTCTCTGAGGAGGCACTTCATCTACACTATTAGTAATAATACATTTTCTCTTGCAGAAACCAACATTGAGTCTCAGCCAATGGTTGACACTCACTCAAAGAGGACACTTCTAATTAAGACCGTCGAAACCAGAGATGGACAGGTTGGTGATAACTTTGATTTTATTTCTGTCACAGCTGGTTACCTTAAACTACTCTTAAGTTTGTCTGCTGGTCAGTGCAACCTCTATATGATACTAAGTATTGAGTAGACCAGCATCTGGCAGTCCAAGCTGCATGGCTGAACATACAGATGTAACAAACAGGCTTCTGTGGAAATGACAAAATCCATTGGATAGGTAACTGTCAGCCACTTAAGGTTTTGCTATGTCCTGAGTATTTAAGTTCAGCTGAATTTGCAAGTTCTCAAGAGATTTCTCACATCACCTGAGAAAAACATGTGGCTGTAAACAGAGGGTCTTGTTTGGGACAAGGTACTGTTTTCAGCTTAAATGTTAAATAAAGCTTAAATGGTTTCCAGATGCTATTTACCAACTAGAACTTCTGATTTGTGAGAGTTGATACCTATTAGTTCACATTTGTGGTACTGGATGTTCCAATTCTAACTCAAAAAAAAAAAAAAAAAGAAAAATAACAAGTCTTACACTAAAACTTAATGCAAGCGTCTGTTTTTCAACAGGTTATTAATGAAACTTCCCAGCATCATGATGACTTGGAGTAAAGCTGAAGTGAAGATGCATACTTATTAATGCAGGAGAAGTTCTTACCAGCAAGATTTAAAAAGTCCATGTCTTAAAGGAAGAAACAGCTTTCAAGTGCCTTTCTGCAGTTTTTCCATGAGCGCAAGATTATTATGCTAGGAAATAGGTCTTAGATCTTGCAAACTGACTCTCCCTGAAGGATTAGAGTTTACGATGGAGTCTAGTTTACAAATAGCAATATCTTGTGCTGCAATACTGTTTTTAAGTATCTGAATTCAATAAAACTGCTTTTTCCAGCACAGTATGAGCAACCTGTCGCTACTTCAATAAATCTTTGGAAAATGGCTCTTGATGTGTTCTAATTTCTTAACTTCATGACTTTCTGGAAAGCCATAACAACATAATGCTGGAATTTCTATACGGTTGACGACTCCAGTACTGGTTGTATGGAATGTTGTTTTTCCAGTTTAACTAGATAAACTGTCTTATTTACTGCTTAGGTTTTGGAACCAATTAAAATGGACTATAACTGGCAGATGCATAATGTATTATGATATTTCTTATCAGTCAAATAAAAGATACTTCAAGCTAATAAAAATTAATCTTGCTTCCATATGCTAGTTAACCCAGTTACTAAGAGCTAAGAATGCCTAAAATACCTTAAAACTTGACACTATGAAACATAGCTAAGTAGCTGTGAAATAGTTCATGCAAACCCTTATCTGAGGCAGCACCTTTGCGAAGTTAACAGCTGACTTGAGGCATTGACTTCATTTTCCAGGAAAGACTGGTTCCCAAGGGCTTCTCTGTAATGCAGAAGCTAAATGAAAGCTTCATCTGGAGTGGGGGTTAGGAGAGATATCTAAAGGGAATGCATAAAAATAACTTGCCCAGCTGGTGACTTGGTTCCAGCATTTAAACCCTTTTAAAAAAGGAGAGCCATAATATCTGCTGAACATCACCCAAAGTGTAGCAGAAGGGGGAAGAAAAAATGCCTGGGATCTGGCCTGCCGTAGTCTTCTGGAAGGCAGAAGTGAAAGGTTGAAGTCCTCTGCAAACACTTAAAAGAGAAATTTTCTTTGGCAGAGCAAGATACTTCTCAGATTAAAACCCAGCCACAACCTTAGCACAGCTCTTGCCCTGCAAAAGTGGTTACTCTGCATCACTCCTTCCTTAAAGCCTGATTCCTCTAAGCTTTTATTCAGATGAGTAAATGCAAACCAGAGTGGTTCAGTAACTAGAATTGCATTCAGTGCTGATTCAAAGTAATGGTAGTAGTTCCACGTATGCTCTCAAAAGCACTTGAGAACTGCTCTCTTAGAAAAATGTATTTATTTCTTATCTATAACTTGCTGTTATCCCCATCTGATAGAGATGGGAAAAACCCTACATTTTAAATTCCCATCAGTTCTCCTGTTGGCTCCAGTGCCTGCACTGCATCTGGTTAGTCATGCACTGGAGCCAGGGGGCAGCAGGAGCCCGCCTTTGTCATCCCATTGCCTGCAGTGCCAGGTTAGGAGATCTGCAGCTGGGATGCTGAACTGGGAGGTGGGCAGTGCCTGGGATGTGCTGAAACCCTCTGTAGCTTGGACACACAGGTGCCCCCCAACCTGGGGGTAAGGGCCAAAGCGTGACTGCAGTTTACTTCTTTGAACCTCCCGGAGGGAAGTGCTACGGCTGTTCTTTACAATAGAAAAGCACCTAATTTTTCAAACAAGGCATGATGATGCTGTTCTACCCTGCTTTTCTCTAGTAAGTGTTTACTGAGGACTTCAGCCTCTCACTTCCACCTCCCGACAGGCCAGAGGGGAGTTTTGTATTCCTCATTAGGCTGGACTTGGGCTCATGTTCAGCAAAGTGTACACGCCCATTAGGCTGAAGTATGTGTCCGTCCAGCCTGGTGCTTTAGGTGCTCACCTGTGAGAAAAGTCCTGCAGCTGGTCCTGTGTTTCCTCTGGTGACTTCCATGCAAAAAGGCCAGAAGTGACCCAGAGGAGATTGCCTGGACCCATGCCTCAGCCACTGCTTGCTGCAGAGCAGGACAGATTCAACCTGCTCCACGCTCTGGTGAGTAGGATAGCCTGATTAAAAAGTGAAAGAGCTAACCCAGCCTCTTTCATGCTGCAGAAGTTATAGACACCAGGTTTTCTACTACCTGTCAACATCCAGAAAGATAAAAAAAGCACAAATGAGCTTGCATGGGAGATGCTTTCTGTGACAGTGACAGCTCTGGGTGTGTGCAATAGCTAATTTTGAACACTTAATAGGCGCAGGTGTCTTCAACCTTTCAGGATAAGAGTGGGGATAAGGTCCTGATATCCTGCCTCTGGCAGAATACTGAACTATTTTTTCTGGGTCTGGGCACTGAAAATGCTGGGCCGATGCTTAATGTCATTTCTTGCAGCTGAAGCAGTGTCTGAGCCCTGGACAGTGGCACCTGGCAGCGTGTGGACAGGGAGAGCCAGTTCCACTGGGGGATGGTGAGGACGATGGATGGGTCTGGGCAGAGACCCCCAGCACAGAGGGTCTGAAATGCACGTTGACTGCTGGAGGTTACCTGAATTGTGATAGTCTTTCAGATGTCACCTCTTCCTCTGCCACCAGCCACCTCGCTCATTGCTTTCTGTCACCTCTGATTGCTGCACCCAGCCGATGAAAGGAGTAGCTGTATCAAGCACTGACAGTGCAGCAAAGGAGCTATTCCTGGCTCTTTTGTGTTCAGGGTTACTCAAAGCACAGAGAAGCATGTGGCAGAGCTTTCAATCCTGGGAACGAATAGAAAAATACATTAAAAAAAAATTAAAATAAAACCTAGTTGCCAAGGGGACAGGAAGATTGCAGGAAACCTCCAAAGCTGGTGCTGTGTGAGTGCATGAGACCCTCCTGGTGGGAAGGAGAGCGATGGTGACTGTAGAAACTTCTCAGTGTTTGATCTCGGTGCACTAGGCTTACACTTGTATTTAATACTGAATGCTGCTTAGTGCTGAGCCAGCAGCTGACCTCAGAACTGTATTTCACATCCTAATAACGGCAGGCAGCAGCCACAGTGAGCGGGCAGCCCCCACCGGCACCCAGGCACTTGTCCTGCCCTCCAACCAGCACCATGAATTCCCTCACTTGCTGAGTGACTGGTGCTCGTGGCAGTCACCAGGTCCTTATATGGTGAGTAACAGAGGTTACTGATCCAGGCAACGCTTTTTTTTTTTTTTTTTTAAATAAATGTTGATTTCTAAGAAGACCTTCTGACACCAGGTCTGTTCCAGGTAATCCCAGCAGAACTGATTTTGCCTAAGTCACTTCTGTCACATCGTGAAATCTCTTACCCGGTGACCACCTCCAAATGTGTGAGCTGTACTCACAGTAAATAATATTAATCCTCTAGATAATTAAAAGTCCTCGTGTTTAGTTGATTTTGCTTTACGTAGCCAGCTTGCTTTCCCTTTATTTTTTTTCTTTTTTTTAAATAATCCTGAAAAATATGGAAACTCTTAAGAGAGACTTCACATTCCAGGCCTCTGGGAACACTAATGCATTTCATCTACTGTCTAGTCTATCTGCTTTAGTATACAGCAAATTGACCTTCCCCTCCCTTCACTTTCTTCACTTCCTCATCTTTTTTTCCTTTCCTTTCCTTTCCTTTCCTTTCCTTTCCTTTCCTTTCCTTTCCTTTCCTTTCCTTTCCTTTCCTTTCCTTTCCTTTCCTTTCCTTTCCTTTCCTTTCCTTTCCTTTCCTTTCCTTTCCTTTCCTTTCCTTCCCTTCCCTTCCCTTCCCTTCCCTTCCCTTCCCTTCCCTTCCCTTCCCTTCCCTTCCCTTCCTTTCTTTCCTTTATTTTCCTATCCTTTCCTTTTCTTTTTTCATTTCTTTTGTCTCTCCTCTCCTCTCCTCTCCTCTCCTCTCCTCTCCTCTCCTCTCCTCTCCTCTCCTCTCCTCTCCTCTCCTCTCCTCTCCTCTCCTCTCCTCTCTATTCTCTCTTCTCTCTTCTCTTTTCCCTCCTTTCCTCTTTATCTTTTTTTCTTTTCATTTCTTTCTTCATCTCTCTGTGTATCTAATATTTCAGCGATAGGCGTACCTTTTGCCTCACAAAGAGTGCTTACAGTCCTGGCCTAACCAAAGGCTCTTGCCTCCTCACTCCCCCTCCCTGTGACAGCTCTTTTCAGCTGTTATGTCTGTAAATGACCTTGCTGGTTTCACTGTACTCAGTGGGAACATCTGTATTTTTTTAAATGCATGGAAGAAAAAGCTAAGGGAAAGAGCTACAAGACCGCTCTGGGGTCCTGAAAGCTTGGTTTAAATGTGAGGTTTAAAGAACTCAGGTGTCTGGGCAGCTCATGCAAAGCCACAAAAGCACCCAAGGAACCGAGACCTTCAGAAGCCTGTTTAGAGGAAACTGCTCATCCTAGCCCTGCGTGAAACCTCCAGAATGGGGTCTGGGCCAGATCTCACCAGGCCAGGCAGGGTGCCCAGTGCCACCTCTCGGTGGCAGTCACCAAGTGTCCGTGCTGTGTGGAGATCTCGTCCTGCTGGGGCAGAGCTGATGCTGGGAGGGACGTGCTCCCAGCCAGGCCTTGCTTGTGCCGGCGGGTGGAAGGGGACGTGCCCGGGGTGGTAAATTCTCACACTTGGAGAGGTCGAGTAGCTGAGTGTCTGGACAGAGAATCTCACTGGTGCTCTAACGACAGGTTAATATCGGTGATTTTAATTGCAAATCCTTCCACAGGGGAAGGGGAGCCTGGATATTATGGAAAATTTTAAAGTCATTTGCATACAATAAACTGCTCAAACAGGCGTTTGCTTGAGTGCAGTCCTGCATGCAGAATTAGAAAGTGCCAAAAACAAATTACATCTTCAGTCTTCATTTAGTCCCTTTGTGCTCATGCATAGTACTACAGATTTCAGCTGCAAGTTTGTGGACCTTGTCTTATTCAGTGAATCTACCTGACAGGACTTCAGGAACTGCCACTCACTGCTGGAGCATTTTCAGACCTCCTGTGAGTTCCCTCGCTTTATTTGTCTGTTTTAAATTTTGTCAATTTTTTTATTTCCTCTAGAGTGCTATCTGCCCGTCTTCAAGGTTATTCACAATACCCCTGCAAGAAGTGGGGTGTTACCAGCCCCGTTTTACATGTGCGGCCATGGAGCGCAGCAGGCAGCTCAGAAGGGGAAGCGAAGCTCAGGGCTCTGCTGTGAGGTCGGTTAGCACCGTGTGCTTTTAGCTGATTTCGGGCCCAGATACTTTCCCAGTGTGGATCTCAGATCAAGTTCCCACAAAATGAAGCTCAGATATTCAGGGACACCAATGCAAAGCACGATTCAACTGAAATTCCCAGCCTTGGCCAGGAAAGCTATAGCAGAAGCTGGAAAAAAATCCAGATCTTCAACATGGTGTAGAGCGACCTTAACTGTAGGAGCCTTCTCTCTACAGCATATTGCATCCTTCATTCCACAGTTCCCTTCTTGTGCAATCAGGGCAGCAATGCTCTTGCTAACAGGCCCCCTCACAACTCAGTCCAAGGTCATTTCCCAGGCCCATGAACTACCCAGAGGTAAAAGCTGCTTATGGGCTTCAGTCCGCAGCGACCAAACTCATTGCTCCAGAAACGGGCAAGTCCACGGCAGCCAAACCTCTGCACAGTGATATGTGATAGTTTCCATACAAACTCCTCAGCCTGACTTTTTCGGTCCGTTTCTCTTTCAGAGACGTATATCAGCTGTCTCCCTGTGGTGGGTTACACGAACTGCAAGGGGCAGACAGCCTGTGCGGAGCGTTTCTCCCCCCAGATGAAGCTTTGTGCTGTGTATCTTGCAGGATGGTATGGCCACAAAGGGGAGAGGCGGCTTTCTCCAAAAATCGCTCTGCGGTTATTTTCTGCTATTGGCTGTGATTCCAAAGTCCAGGAAGTTGTATCAGACTTGGCAGACAGCAAATAAAAACATGTTCAGGATGGAGAACAGTAGCGGGTTGAACTCAGCCAGCAGCCAAGGACCCACACAGCTGCTTGCTCAGCCTCATCATGCGCAGCGGGACAGGGGAGAGAAAACAGGAAAAACAAAAGTGACAAAATTTGTGGGTGGAGATAAAGACAGTTTAATAGGTGAAGAAAAGAGGGGTAGAAACCCCAAGAAAAACAAAGGCAATCACACACCACCCCCACAGGCAGACAGATGCTCAGCTGGTCTCCAAACAAAGGCCACCTCAGTCTTTATTGCTGATGATTGAGCTGATTTAGTATGATGTTGTATGTTATGGAACATCTCTTTGGCCAATTCATCAGCTGTCCCATGCGCCCTCCCAACATCTTTCCCACCCCCAGCCTACTCACTGAGCGGAAAAAGCAGAAAAAACCCCAAACCAAACCAAACCAAAAAGCCTTGGCACTGTTCAGCCTCTGTTCAGGAACAGCCAAAACATCCATGTGTCACCAACACTGCTTTAGCCACAAATCCAAAACACAGCACCACAGGGGCTGCTGTGAAGAAAGTTACCTCCATCCCAGCCAGACCCGGCACAAGAAGTCAGCAGAAGTTCAGGCAGGTGCGTGTCTCTGTACGTGGCAGCTGGGTGGAGGCTGCGTATGAAGACTGAGAAGGACTTAGGATCAAAATCCATCCTCTGTCAAATTTGGAGCAGGATTTTAAGCTCTGATCTCATTGCATGAACACTCTACAGACTTCATGGATGTCCAAGAAATGTACATGGTAGAAAAGCTCTGCCATTTTACATAATCAGCTTTACTATGCATGGCAAGGTGAATAATACAGGGTGGTTTTGCTGGCTGAAGTGCTCCACATGCAGAGCAGGTTTCCAGCCTAGCTAGTGCTTAAATACTGTAAAAATACCTTGGTTCCCACCTACTTTAAACTAATACAGTCATATTCTTAAAGCTTATTTTGCAAATTGAGGATGGGAATTGCAAACACACATTCTGCTCCCACAGTCCTTTGGTGATGCTTGCTGGAATGCACGGTGGGTTTGCTGGCCCCAGCTTTCCCCATCAGACCTCAGTGCCCTGCAGCTGGGTGGCTGGAGAAGCACATCCCTGTACCACTCCTGCCAAACACAGAACAAGACACTTTCCCTGATGCTTTAAGCTAAAAATATTGGTTAGCAAACTAGGAGGGGTCTGAACTGGTGCATTCTTGTGTTGGTAGGATATGCTTCTAACCTGGCCAAATCCTGTTGTGATGTTCAGTCACTATCAAAGTGAAAGAGTTTTTTCTTATATTTAAAGATTTTCTTGTATTTCAGTTTGCGCCCATTGCCCCTAGTGCTGTTACTGGATAGCACTGAGAAGGGCCTGGCTCCGTTTTCTGTATTCCCTCCATCAGATATTTGTATACCGAGCCTTCTCTACTCCAAGCTGAAGAGTTCCAGCTCGCTCAGCCCCTTCTCATATGTCAAATGCTCCAAGCCCTGCTGTGTCTCTGTGGCCCTTGGCTGGACTGGTTCCAGTACGTCCACCACTCTCTTGTACTGGAGATCCCAGAACTGAGCACAGCACTGCAGAGGGGTCTCAGCAGGGCTGAGAGGGGAAGGATCACTACCCCAAGAAAGCTGAGCTTCATTATATCGAGTTATACCGACTGGTCATGAAAAGGATTCATAGAAAGTGGTGACCTGCCAGATGGGAGGGAAAAGCCAAAGATTTACAACAACACATGAACAGCCATACTGGGTCAGACCAGAGATCCGCTCAGTCTCCTACAGTGCTGGGGAAAAGGGCATAAGAAATGGGGCTCCAGTCCCTGGAATAGCCTTCGTTTTCAGGCACACAGAAATTCAAGCACTTTTTGGGCCAGTAGCTTTATACAGATCATTGATGAACTTGTCTGGCCTGATTTGAACCCTTTTATATTTTTTGCTTCTAGCAGCCTGTGTTTCATATTTTGACAGAAAACCAGGGAAAACAATTTCTTTTGGTTATTTTATCTTCACTGTCTGATCATTTTGTTGACTTTCTAGTAGTTCTTGTGTTATGAAATATAGTAAATAATCACTCTGCATTCAACCCCTCCATGTCACCCCTCATTTGACAGACTTCTCTAGTAGCTCATCTCAAGCACCTATGCATGTTTCTAACATTTATAGTGTCCAGAAGCCACCCTGTAACCCTAATAATCGTCATCACTCTTTGCCTCATTTTAGTTCTGCTACAATCTATTTAAAAAAACCAAAACAACATGTTGTCTTCAAGCCACATGCACAGGACCAACACAGAGTGACATAATGGGAACTCTTCATTTCCGCTCAGCTACCTTCAAAGTAAGTAAAAATATCGCATCTACTTTTTTGATCACTACTCAGTACTGGGCTGATGTTTTCAGAAAGTTATCCACAGTGACTAAAAGATCTATTTCCTAAGGACTCATAGCTATGAGTTACTTTTTCTCCCTATTTTGCTGTAATTTACATTAAATTTTCATCTGAAGTTGATCTCCCAGTCATCCAGGACTGTGATATCCTTCTGCAACTTTGAGCTCAGTGTTAATACTGACTGCCCTTAATAGTTTTTCACTAACTGGAAACTTTTGTCAACCTACTAGCCATCCTTTGCTAGGTCACCAAGGAGTATCTTGAACAGTAAAGTCCAGTGTACAAGTACTTGTTGCAGCCCAGTGGCAGCTTCTTTCTGCAGTTAAGCCCCTCCATTATTTCTGTCATTTCCTACTTTCTAGCTTAAAATAGGGAGAACCTGCCCTTCGTATTCCTAAGGAATCTGTAGTGATAGTTTTGCAAAAGCTTTTGACAAAATCTTCCATTTGCACCACCTTACCCACAAAGCTTGTAAAATCCTATAGATGTTTGCACCAGATTCATGAGGTGTGACTTCCTCAGGAAAAAATGCATGTGGAATCCTGCCCAGCACAGCTGCTTTTACAGTTCCTCCTAATTTGCCAACTAAAAGCATTAGATTAATTGCTCTATAGATTTCAGCATCACCCTGGAGCCTTTTTTAGAGTCTAAAGTTATACTGGCCATTGACTACTCCTCTGACACCAGATGCATTGCAACTAGCAAATTAGCAATTTCATGCTGAGTTATTCCAGACTCATTTGATGATTACCATCCTGCCTTTTTCTCACCTGTCCATGTATTGATTTGTTTCGAAACCTCATCAGTTTGAGGTTGTTCTTGTTCTTAATGAGCTGTATTCATGCAAGATTTTTCTTAGAGCTTTATCTTTGCTGAGCAATCCTTCTGCCTTTTGACTATCTCACTTGAAGCTGCACTGAATTTCTGGCAGACGTCATGGTTTGGATGTATTTGAAAGTGATTTTTATTAGCAATTTGAATCTCAGATTGGTATTTGATCCATCTCACTGTAGATCTACTTTTCATTTGGGAGAATTTCCTGGTTTTCTCATTTGGACATCATTTCTGTCAAGTTCTAGTAGTTCACTGTCTTTTTTAATTGGGCTGGGTTTTTTTGTGCGTTTGTTGGGGTTTTTGTTTTGGTTTTTGGGTTTTTGTTTGTTTGGTTTGGTTGGTCGTTTTGCTTTTGTTTTCTTTCTAAGAGGCTTTTCAGCAAGATAGTAGGCAGTTCTCAGTTTAATATGGTACTTCAAAATCTCTCTTTGTGGCTTACCAGCATTTTCAATCTTGTAGCCTCTACTTAAAAAAAAAAAAAATGGTGCCCACATTTGAAGAAAGCTCCCTTTTGAATCAAGTGCAGCTTGATTGAAATAGACTTCCAGGTCATTTTTCCTTCCTGGCTCAATTTTGAATTTCAGTGAATGCAACTGCTTCGCCACTAACCTCTCCACTTTCCACACAGGCTATAAATTGCTTGTCTCTCTCTGCCCTCTGCAAGATATGTTCTTAGCATTTCTCTCCTTTAACCCGTATGTAGCCACTTTTTCCTCTAGGTATTGGCAGCTCCTACGTACCTAATTGAACTTGGAGCAATTGCTTTGAACTTCATGGCATCAACTTCGGATGTGAAAAAGAGCTTTCAGATGAAAGCCTGTCAGTTTTTTTCTCCCAACTTTATTAGCTAGGCCAGTAAAACATAGGGCCTCTGTCCACAAACCTTGACTTACGCTGTCATCAAATGAACTGGCACTGCAGGTGCTCCCCATCCAGGCCACGTCCCACCTCCCCCAGGCAGGGACCAGGGCAGGCAAGGGGGGGAAGGACAGCTGGGGCAGCCCCAGCCCAGGGCATCAGGCATCTCCATGGAGAAGGAGGTGCCTGATGTAGAGGATGTCTGCTCTAACCTGCCTGATCAGGAAGAACAAGTAGATGAAGCCTTCTACAGACAGATAGGAGTAGTCTCATATTCCCTGGCCCTGGTCCTCATGGCAAACTTTAACCTCACTGGTATCTGCTGGAGGGAGAACACGGACGGGAATAGGCAGCCTTGGAGGTTCCTGGAGAGCATTGATGACAACTTTGCAACCCAAGTGATAAAGGAGCCAGCAAGGAGAGATGCTCTGCTGGACCTCACACTTACAAAGAAGGAAAGACTCATTGGGTGTGAAAATCAAAGGCTACCTCAGCTGCAGTGACCAGGAGATGGTGGAGTTCAGGATCCTGAGATAAAGGAGCAGGGCAAAAAGGAAGATCACAACCCTGGACTTTAGGACAGCAGACTTTGGCCTCTTCTGCTTGAAAGAGTCCCATGGGATAGGATCCTAAAGGGAAGAGTGGTCCAAGAAAGCTGGTTGATATTCAATTATCACCTCCTCTGTGCTCAAGAACAGTCCATCCCAAAGAACAGGAAGTCAAGCAAAAACACCAGGAGATCTGTGTAGATTAACAAGAAGTTCTTGGCAAAACTCAGACATAAAAATGAAGTATACAGAAAGTGATGTCAAGGTAAGGTAACCTGTGAGAAATATAGAGACACTCTCTGAGCATACAGAAATGGTTAGGAAAGCCAAAGCCACCCTGAGTTGAGTCTGGCAAGGGATGTCAAGAGCAACAAGAAAGGCTTCCATAAATACATAAGAAGCAAAAGAAGACTAGCAAAAATGTGGGCCTGCTGCTGAAAGGGGCAGGGGTCCTGGTGACACAGGGCATGGATAAGACTGAGGTATTGAAAGTCGTCTTCACCTGAGTCTTTGCTACCAAGACCCACCTTCAGGAATCCTCAGAGACCAAGGGAAAGATTGGTGCAAGAAAGTTGTACCCTCAGTAGAACAGGATCAGGTCAGAGAATACTTAGGCAAATTGGACACGTATAATGCCGTGGGCTCTGGTGGGATGCACCCATGAGTGCTGAGGGAGCTGTCTGATGTCGGTGTGGGGCCACTCTCAATTACTGTCGAACGATCACGGTGCCTGGGTTAGGTGCCTGAAAAGCACCTAACTGGAGGAAAGCAAATGTCACTCCTACCTTCAAGAAAGGCAAGGAGGACCTGGGGAACTACAGCCTGTGTCTGACACCTGTTGCCCTCACTGGGCCTGATCTTGACCCCCATCTTGGGTTGATATCTTGGCCTGGCCTTGGCCCAGCCCCAGCACAGAATCAGAGAGTGACTGAGGTTGGCAGGGACCTCTGGAGGTCATATGCTCTAGCCCTCTGCTCAACCAGGGGCACCTTGAGCAAGTTGCCAAGGACCATGTCCAGATGGCTTTTGAACATCCCCAAGGATAGAAACTCCACAACCTTCCTGTGCCAGTGCTCTGTCACCCTCACAGTGAAAAAGCATTTCCTCATGTTTGGAGGGAACCTCCTGTGTTTCAGTGTGTGCCCATGGCCTCTGGTCCTGTCACTGGGCAGCACTGAGGTGAGCCTGGCTCTGTCCTCTTTGCACCCTCTCTAAAGGTATTTATATACATTGATAAGATCTCCCCTGAGCCTTCTATTCTCCAGGCTGAGCAGTCCCAGCTCTCTCATATCTCTCATATGTGAGATGCTCCAGTCTCTTAATCACCTTAGTGTCCTTCATGGGACTTTCTCCAGTAGGTCCGTGTCTTTCTTGTCCTGGGGAGTCCAGAAATAGACACAGAACTCCAGGTGTGGCCTCACCAGTGCTGAGTACTGGGGAAGGATCACTGAAGAGCTGTCTGTAGTCCATGCCCTGCTACACCAGCAGCGGTGGGGCCATGGCGGGCAGCAGCTGCTGGGGATGGGTGGGAGGTGTGTGGGCATAATGTGAAGGGGCTTTATATTAATATCTCCCTGTAGGACCTCAATTTTTTTTTTTTTTTTTGTGATTTGTTAGAGCCACCATTCCTTGTTACCTTTGTTGTGTTAATGTCCTTTTTTTTTGTCCTGCCTTTTTCATTTTTCGAATGAGCAAATATACACGTATTATTGAAGTTGCATGCTGTCATTCTTGCTTCTCAATTTCTGGGGCCCTTGGCCTTTCCTTCAACCCCTCAGTTTCCCTTCTCTCCCCACAGAAGCCTGAAGTTCTGTATAAAGGCAAGCAGACCCTTTTCCTGCAGAAGGGCCCAACACTAAAATTTGTGGGGATACTGCAGAGGGTCCTGCCCTGTCCTCCACTCCTGAGACAAGAGCTCCCATGAGGCTTCAGATGAGCAGAGGAGGCAGCAGAAGAGCAGAGCCTCCCTCCTGCCGTCCCTTGGCTGCCTGGCACTCACCTCACCAAGGGCACATGGGAACTCTGGCTTCATGTGAGTAAAGATTGAGACCCTCGTCTACACCTTCACTGGTTGGTACTTTCAACTCCAGGAGAGCAGTGCCAGCTAGAATTCAGATGGGTATCCCGATGCCACACATGACTGCATCATACTCAGCCAGTGTAATGTAGCCAGAGTCCTCAGATGTCCTCCCTGCTTGACAAGCCTCTGAAGGACTGGACAGGGATCTCTCTGATCACTGACTGTGTAGTCATAGACCTCGCCTACACCATATGAAGATCCCATTTGTAGTCCCCTCACAGGCGGGTCTCTGCAGGAGGTTGCATCACTTTGTAGGGACCAGTGAGGTGGACCACGGCGGGATGGCGAGTTTGGAGCCTAGCCTGGCACATCCCAGCTCCCGGTGCTGCTGCCTCCCGAGTGGCGGGAGTGAGGAGTGTTGTGCTCGGTAGAGCACCGAGGCAGGATATGTGTAACCCAGTCTGAACCATTTCATCCAGGGACTGCAGGGCTCTCCTTAGCTCCTCCAAAAACATCACAGACATCTGCAGACAGAACGGCAGTCAAGAGTAATATGGCAGCTTCAGAATATGCACTAAATGCAGTGTAAAACGAGAACATAAGGCTTTATCTGGAGAGAAAAAGACATATAAGAGCAAAAGAGAAACATTTGCAGAGCTACTAATGGAAAACATCTTACTTTCATTCCTAGACTGAACACAAAGAACCAACTACATTAGCTTTTTGCTCTTACAGAATATTAGCAGTTCAGGCATGAAGTCAGTCTTCAAAGGGAGGTGAGTGAGGTGGGCACTAACTGAAGAGCCTGCACAAAGCAGCATAACAAAAGGAACGCATGGGAGGCATGGCAAAGGAAGGCATGTCACCAATGACAGCATGATAAGGAAAGTGACCAAGAAAGTGTGTGACTGTGGTAAGTCTGAGAATGCTCTCAAAAGGAGATGAAATAGTCCACCAAGTGCTGGGGATTAATCTTGTATAACACCATGGACTAAGGACAACCAAAACCAACAGCAGGGTCTGAATGTGGGAAGTCCTTCAGCTTCTGTGCACCCACCAGCCTGAAAAAACTTCCTGGTTTGAATCACGCGAGACTTCTTGTGTCCTTCCCTTGCTCACGATGGCTCTTGCATTGCTGCAGCTTCCACACTGGCTGGTATTTCCAAGCAAAAACAACAGGCATCATGGGCTTCTCACAATAGAGCAGAGTCCCTTCTATTCCATATCACCAGCCTCCAGCTGGAGAGTTGCACTTTACTACTTCGCACTTTGAGGAATGCTGACATTAAGGTAAGGTTTTATGTGGGCAAAAGCCTACATGAATAAATCCTGCAGGGTTTATTTGCCTGCTGGAGCTGTTCAGGGGGTGAGAAGGAGGCAGCGGCAATATGAGCAGAGGTGATACAAATGGCGCAGGATGCAGAAAAGACAGATTGGTATGTGCTTGGTTATAAAAGGTTTGGAAAACCACTATTTTACATACGAGACAAAGGAAAATATTGGGCTGGCCTTCTACCGTTGTTCAATCTCCTTTCCACGTACACAAAGCAATTTCAAATAGAGGATTTGCTTTTAATCTCTCAAATATTATTTCTGTTCAACCAAGAAGCCCTTCCCCAAATGCACTGTATGTCACTGGGGACCTGCTCCACACTCCAAATTTTTTTCATGTAATAAATACTTGACATTTAGAAAAATTGCTTCTAAATTTACACAGTGCAGAGCTCACAGTTTGAGATTACCCTTTGAACACCCTGAAGTGCCAGGCACATAAATAAGTATCTTTGCAAATAGATTCTCATTTATCAGTTTTGCAAGTGTATTTTCAGTTCTTGGAGATCGGTGATTACTACAGAAAGAAAGCAACAGCTCTGGTTTAAATTAAATAGTAAAGTACAGGAGAAAGGCTGATCAAAAATGTTAAATTCTCTCTTTTGTTTTCTCTCTTTGTAATTTAAGTTTCATAGTAATGGCACTATACATCTGAACTGTTCAGTTGTGCTTTATATCATGGCCAAACAAGCATAGATCAAGGTGTGGAACAGCAACAAGAGATAAATGCAGTTTTTGGAGAGAGGAAAAGCTGTCTGTCTGCTGTTCACACATGGTCTCCATAGTATAGAACATAAGTGGGTCTCAATATGTAGTGGATTTTCCCCATAACACTACTGGGAGAGGACCAAGCATTGCTGTCCCCATTTTGAAGAGGGAGTAATAGAGGCCATAGAGAAATCAAGGCACTGCCCACCACTCTCACTACATGGAGATTAAAAAGGAAAGATCCCTACAAAGGCATCCTTCCCTCTGAACTGCGAAGTCTTGCCTCATTAACATGCGTGTGGAAAGGAAAGAGAGAAAAGATCCCTGATGGCCACAAATTGGTTAGCATCCCTTCTCACTATCACAGAAGACCTGTGGATGGTGCCAGTGCTGCAGCAGTGATGCAGCTGAAGGTGCCAGGCAAGGATACAACCTTAACTAGTGAGCAAGGTGATCCTTTCCTGTAACCGTCAAAAACCTAAACCTCCTGCTCCACTTGGCTCTCTGTTGTCAGTGGAGCCATAGCAGCACTGTGGTGGATGGGAGAAAGGGCCTGCCTGTGTTTTGCCATGAAGTTTGAGTCAGTGACAGTGACGATCATGATGACTCCTGACTTTTGTTTTGGTTTGGATGTGCCAAAACATTGTTCCTTGGCCAAATCATCACTCCAGTCAAACTGAAGTAGTTTGGCACTTTTTCTGGCAAACGACACACGAAGCCGTGAGTAATGGACTGAGTGTGGAGGTCTCTGTTAGTACATGATCATGCTCTTGCTGCTGCTCACCTCTGAGCACGGGTAACCAGGTTCAAGGAACATGCTGCTCAGTCCAGCTCCATGACATTCTCTTCGTTAATGTTGTATTACACAGAGAACTGGCTATTACTTATCTCCAGTTTTTGGTTCCTTCGGGAATATCTTCCCAATAGCTCCCAAAGTCCCTCAGATTCACAGTTACTTTGTGTCTTGCTAATGAATTTAACCAAGCGAAGCAGTGACAATGCCTAACTGAAAGCAGTTTTACTTGCACTGTTAGATTGCCGAACTAAACTAAAGCCAAGTTACAATAGGATTAAACTACTTTTAATGTATCTAGTCAGAGCTGTACAACAGTTTGAGTACACAAATCCAATACTGATTTCAATAGTGAACATTTCATAGAGAAAAATGACTTTTACATTCTGATTAACTTCTTGTGACCATGAAAATTGTTTTAGAGATCAAAGAACTTAAGTTCACTATGTTTGTTATTCACAAAGGTAACGATTCTTTCAGAGAATCCTTATCAACCTGATCGCATTATATGCTGTCTCTAAGTGCGTTATACAGTCTGCTGCTTAGCTACTATTGCCCTGGTCACAAAGTCTAATGGCAGGGGTGTAATGACCAGGCCATACACAAGCCCATGACTTGGTATGAATAAGGTAGATGGCAGCTCAGTCTGGGCTTGTACTTGTTCTTCACCAACACTGTGGTCCCTTATGGTGGAGCACTGAACTACAGACACCATGGTCAAGCTGGTCACCCTACACTCCCTTTACACACCAGGGAGGCTAGGGCGTGGTTTATCACATCCTAACATAGATAATTAAAATAAAGCAGATGAATTATGCTCCACTTCTTTCTGTAGAATGTAAAGGGAACCTACAATGATGAGTTTTGGTTTCTACACCTGCATTCTGTCATGTGAAGACCACCTTTGGTGTGAAAATGCATCTGCTTCAGTTCACTGCTAGACTGTATAGCACCAAACTCCTGCTCTGGGCCACATTCTCCACTCCTCTTTTTCTTTTCCCCTGGTCTGAGGTCACTTTGCAGTCATCTTCCAGCTCAGCTGATCTCTTGCTGTCTGGCTTTTGAAATTAATATCCTCGGCAAATCACTCAGCTCCTGCGGAGCACATACAACACAATCAGTATAATTACTTCACGTCACACCTCAGTTGTCACTTCACTTTAATGGACTGGAAGTAAGATGAACTTGAAAAGTGCTCTAAGTTAATGTTCTTAGAATTTCTATTTTAGACTCCTGTGAAAGATGTTAAATATATTCAGAAAAAGGTATTTCATCCTAGAAATTATTACCCATATTAAAGCAGAGCGAATATGGCCAATGGAGTTCAGAGCTCTGTGATAAGGCACCGTTAAAAAACATTCAGTGCAGACAGGAAAAGGGTAGGACAGGAATGATGGGACTGATCTAATAAGTGTAGGTGTTCATGATACAGAAATTTCTATATGAAGTAGTCACCTGTGCTTATGGACCATGGAGCTCAGCATACATGTCACTCTACCTTGAACTGGAGACTTTGGTTGTTGAGATGAATCTCAGGCTATTTCCTCTGCCACCAAGCTCAGCTTTACAGCAAGGTGAGATGCCCACGGACACCAGTAGGCCTGTGTCACAGCTGCTAGATCTGCCCCTCACTCTGGCCCATCCAGTATCTCAACAAATCTGGCTTTTTGAAAGGAAGTTATTTTATGCTAGCATTTGATGCAGAACCATGTATTCAGTGCCAGAGTACTATAAACTCCCAATTCAGGTCACTGCCTCTGCCACTTAATGACCGCACTCCCCTTTTCCTTCCTTCACAACATTTCTCCATGATGTATCATGTACAAGCATATCCAGAGTGTCTTACATTTTGTCTCTTACACTTCTATTCCAATCCCTCAGAGAACATTGTCTTATCTGGAACCAGCTCTGAAACCCTTCCCGAGACTGTAACAACTCTGTATTTTGGAAAAGTAGAATCATGCATCTAAAATCCAGCGAGGGTAAGAGTCCTTGTGGTCCTCTCACAATCCAGGTTTGGGACATTTGCTGGGGCAGCATGCCACCCAGCTCAACTCCTTCCTCTCCCACAGGCGACGCAGACCCATCATTCCCACCCTTCTGGCAGGTCCATGGCACGCAGGTGCTGAGGGGCCTGGGGGGGCCGGTGGCGGGCAGGACCTGTGCCCATGTTCTGCTGGAGAGCAGGAGCGCCTGGGGCTGCAGCCACCGTCGGGGTCCTGCCCGGGCTCACAACAGGTCTTGCACAACATGTTGTTCACAGCAAAGTATCAGCTTCAGAGGGACAGTTCAAACTGAGGGACCGTTACTGAGTGGTTTTACTCTGTTAAAAGTCCACACATAATACAAGAGCAGTTTTCTTCCTTATAAAGGAGATTAAAAGCTAAACATAAAGAACTAATGTCCCTGCAGGTTCGGAGTTAAACAAGCAGCACAGCGCTTAGAATTCGGTCAGATTATTTTTGCCCTAAAAGTCTCTCAAAATGCCTAATAAATTTAGAAGATGAAAGTTATTCTGTTTCTAATACTTCTATCTTTTTCCCAGCACAAGCAGTATTTCTTCCTCCAAGGACAGTGGCGGGACATGAGCCCCTGGACTAATTCAGCTTTGCTTCCCTGTGCTGCAGAAAACAGACAGCAGCTTGAATTCAGCCCTCACTGAGCTCTCTCTTTTTTCCACTTACATGATAAAAGAGTTTCTTCTGCATTTATATACTTAAGAGCTAACGCTTTCATTATGCTATCTCCATTAACCAGATGGTTCCATCTATCAGTCTGCACAGGCCATGAAGTCTTAACGCTCCTATTCACTATTAACTGGTTCTGGCCGCAGCGTGAGGACAACACAGGCACTTGATAGAGGATGGAAGAGGTAAGTTAAAACTTACATGTTACCTCAAAATCTAGGCACATTTCAGATGCCAGGACATGGGCACACTGGGATCCTTGAGGAAGAGGTGATCCCTCCTCTTTTTTAAAATGCCAGTGGTCTTCCTCAGCTTGTACGTGTATTTTTCTAGCTTCTGGCTGTGATGTGGCCATGACCCCAGCTCCACTAGCCCACTGCCATGGCTTTCAACTTGTGGACTAGTCTTTGGCCACTCTCTTCTCCTGGACTAACCCAGTCCCCTTGCTTTGCAACATCTTCACATGACACTGTTGCCTAACAGTATTTTGAGGCGTGAGGAAAACCTAACCTGGTCTTGGACAATCTTGTTGCTCCTGGGAAAATTCCTTCTTCAGCCCTTCTAGCAGCAGGGACCACGTGTGTCAGCTTCGTGGGAGATGCTCTGCCTGCCGGAGGTTTGCACCTGGTGCGATCCAGAGGCACTGCTCCTGTTTGACAGGCACAACCTCAGTGCAGAACTGCTGCCCTCCCGCTCTCCTCTTGCCCAGCCAGCTTTTTGCAAACTGCTCCCCTTCTAAGCAAGGGATGAGGAAGAGGCAATGCTTTGTCTGGGGCAGCACTCACTTATTCTGTACCAGGACTAAGCAGCTAAACATTTGAGATGGCTAAGCTCATTCTAAGGTGCTTTCTTTCCACCGTAGAAATCACACTTCCGCTTTAGGAATCAGATTATGAAGACGCATTTGCATCTGCATCACTCATATACACAATTCCATGTGTTAGCACGGCAAACAAAAGAAACCCTTTGGTTTTGATCATACATGAAAGACTGACATGCTAAGGGAAGGAGAGAGGCTGCAAAGAGCCAGATCTTCATCTTTGGGCAGAAGCCACTTGGTGGTCTGTGAGGCCAAATAACAACTTTCAATTCTAATCCTTTGTTCTGGTTACAATAACATTTGCCAGTTGAAGGTCAGTCCCTAGAGGGCCCTGAAGGACAATAGTCCACAGCACAAAACAGCTGCATGTTCTTATCTGACCTGATTTGACCAGACAGCTTCTATTTGGAGAAGGGTCAATAAGCAAGGCAGAAGCTACATGGCCTTCTTCTGTCCAAAAGTAAAAAGTAAATGCTTTGAGTGAAAATGCTTTCCCTGAACTTCATCTGTTTGAAATTTGTTTACTACAAGCATCTCTGTACGTGTCTTGCAACCGAAACCTTCCTAAGGAAAAAACCCTTACTAAGGAAAAAAACATCAAAAAGCCACTGAAACGTATCTAGAGGGCTCCTAGATGCACATCTATGAGACATATACTCATGGTCAGGATTTTGTATGAAAAATTTTTGCATCAGTAGTTTTAGTATTTCCAGGTAATCACTATTTTCAAAGTGTTCAGTGATTTTTAGAGATAATTTTCAAGTTTAATAGATATTTTTAGCAAAGAAAATGTAACAATTTTTGTTTCTAGTTTGGTTCCTTTCCTTGTTTGATTTTTCTTCAATAAATAATTACAAAAATATTTCAAGTCATTAGAAGTAACAAAAGATGGTTAACTGCATTGCCATACAGTGATGGAAAAGACTGAAATTACATGAAGGTATTATTTAAGGAATACATATTTATACATGCCCCAATGCCTCAAACCCCCGTACCTGTTTTTAAGCACAGCTTGCCTTTTCCCTTGTACAATTTTAGGCAATTGCCCATATTTCTACAGAGAGTTGCTAGCACAGCTGCAGAGGAATCATACTAATGTATTTTTTACACCGTTGTGCCTCAGAAAATGTATTTTTGATTGTTAAGTCTCAAGAACACAAAAAGGAAAAAAAAATCACAATTATGCCTAATATGTCTTTATTTCCAAACAGAAACTGCAAAAATATTCTATTACAGAACAGGTAACAAGTGCAGAATTCTAAGTATGCATTATAACAGTGAAACCATTGCCTCCTTGACAAAAAATCATTAGGCACTTAAAACATGAAAACAAAGTACAAATTAAATCAGCCATAACAGATGACTCAACAATACAACTTCATCTTGTTTTTCTGTAATAAAAGCGCACACACGGTTGAGGGGCTTTCTGTGCCTCCTCCTAAATCCTGCGCAGAGACACTTCTATGTTACGCTGCACGCGTTCTACTCAGACAATATCAAATTCACATCTGAAAACACACATAAGTTCAGTGTTGAGAGAATTTGAGGGAACCTTTTTGGAAACAGCAGCAGCAGAGCCTACACTAGCAGCTTCACACAGAGCTTGGCGCATGTGGGGAAGCACAATTATACCAGCTCCAAGGGGGGTAAGCTCTGCTTGGACAATTGCATTGAAAAGAATGGAACCAAAATGAAGGCAAACAAAACACATCTTACGAGACAATGGAACCTCTGGGCGAAAGCTGTCATGGAAACTTTATGACATTACATTTTGACACATGGAACAGTCTCTGAAAAGAAAAAATCATGTATTTGCCATCCCTTAGGAGCAGCCCCGTGCAGAACCTCTCAACACACCTATCTTCTCACTTGTAGTTCTCGACCTAAATCAGAAGCAGAGGTAGACTCTTAGAGCCGTCTTAGAAAGGTAAATCTCAGAAGCAAGTGTCCAAATAACTAATGAAAATAACCACCTAGAAATCAGTTAGATACCCTTAAAAATTATTTTGGTTTGTACCACTGTTTTTTTACGTGACATTATGTAACTCCCCCCACAGTTTACTCTGGTAGCATAAAACGTAATTAATATTTTAAATAATTTTAATTAGATACTGAAATAAAATAATACTAAGAATATCAACACAAAAAATACATATGAAGCTACTATATAAAATATGCATACAAAATATGCAGAAATTTCAGCTATTACACTTCAATTTCACAAGAATTTAAGAACGGGTTTGTACCATAAGCACTAACAATAAATACCCCAAGGAGGAGGTGTTTTCAGGGAATCACCTGACAGCTGAGCCAAGAGCTGAGAAGCCTGGCAGCTGCTGAACTACAGACTTGCTGTGAAGAATCTCCTCTTGTCAAGGACTAAAGTGAATAGTGAGGAATTTAAAACCAGCAATCTCGTTGTAGACTACACTATCCTGTCACAACCATTAGCATGATTCATTCTGATGGCCTCTTGCCATGATACCATGAATTCATGGTGGGAATGTCAAATACTACTATCATGCAATTGTCTTGAGTTTTCTCCCTCACTGGAGAAAAGTGGGATGAAAAAAAGACAAGACACAACAGTACCAGGTGCAGCAACAACCACCCATGTGTCACACTGTATTGCTGAAGCTACGTCAGGGTTTAGCAAAAGACAGATTTGACTGTTTATTTGATGGCAATGCAAGGATGCCACTCCTTCTATTTAACCTCAGGGGATTAAAAAAAAAATCCAGTAGTTCTGGTACTTGCAGTAAAGAAGCACAGCCAGACTGTTTTCATCCTTAAGCCAGTATATGCCAACACCTGCCAATGACCGGCAGTTATTGCTCAGAGGGGTGTGAGCTCAGTAAATGGCCACACATCACAGCAATAAGTTTAGTTACTGTGTGTAACTCCTTGGTCTATGGCAAACCCAAGCCGAAGTACTCCCATCAGGTTTAGCTCTTGTACTGCTTGCATTCACTTGACACGGAGAGCACACTGACAGGCTGCTAGCCCAGCTGGACCAGCGCACAGTAACCCCGTAACCCGGGGACATCCCTCTGGAGAGCCAGCGTTCCCCAAATAGGCAGGTGTTCTCAAATGCAACTTTATGAAAGGAGACCGCTAAGTAACAGCAATAGTTCCTTTGTTTAGTGGCAGACTGCAGATCATTTCATGCTGTACTTGACCATCATGATAATTTAGAGCCAATTAAGAAACAAAATGAACATCATGAAAATCTGGAACCAAGCTTAATAAATGTAAATCTGCCCACTCGTTGTGCTCTATAGCTGAAAGCCCCAAATGATTTCTCCTGAGTACCCTGAAACCTCAGCAGCCTTTGAAACTTGGCTGTCCAGAAATTTGGAAAAGGATGATGCTCCTGCCTAAAACGACAGAACTCAAAATCAAGAAAGCCAGCTTTAGATGGTAAATACACATCCTTTTGTTGCTGTTCTCAGCTACAAGACTCAGAGACGCAAGAGATGAGCTGATGAAGCACCACAAGATGAAGTATTACCTGGCTGTGAATATAGTTCAAACTAAGGTATGTTTAATTAACAAGCGCATGTATAAGAAGTCTACTGTTTCAGACCATGCAACAAGTGGTTATTGGCTGTTGAAACAAAGCTGTTTTAGAATAAAGTACTTCACAGAATATTCCTTGGGCTTGATCTCATGCAGACTCCTGTACACAAATGGATGTGTGGTTTGCGGACCTGACAGCCCCTGCAGGAGTTACTGCATGGATGTTCACGATCTCATTCCACAGATTTGTCACCTGAGAGCAAGTGACAACACAGGAAAGATCTCCAGGTCAAACATTTTTTATGTGTAGATTGTCATGTTCAGGCTGTAGCTCTACCACAGAGTCTGTGCAGGGTCAAGGTCTAAGTGATTAGTTAGACCAATTAACCGATCCAGACACCTGCACTGGATAAAATAAAATAATACCTAACAAAAGGAATATTTTGCTAGTAATTTAGGGAGCCCACAGAAGATGCTAGGTCACCTAGATAATTTAGTTTCTTTTCCTAAATCACACAGGACAGAGAATTTCGTCTTCACTCAAGCATGGCAATATGTCAGACATCTCACTACTGTACAAAGGAAACAGAATCAAAGTGAGATTAAATGGTCTCCAAACTGCCAGACCTTGCACAGCTCTGTTCTCTCCAGATGCTGTTTTTGATGCTGGGATTAGCAGAGACTGAAAGCGCAGGCATGCTGAATAATGAGCAAGTTTATGCAAGTTCACTGTCAGTGACCTGAGAAACAGTATTTACAGTTAAAGGTATTTTTTACTGTCATCATTTCTGAACCTGCTGGTGGTGAACAGCTTGTTCAAGTGACTGTGAAGCGAAAGAAATGGGGGGGGCAATGATCACCCAGTGTAGGTAGCTGTAGCCCCTAAGTGTCCTCTGTCACGGCAGGGAGAGCTGGGCTCCTGCCCACCAGAGCAGCCACCGTGCTGCGATCCCCCCTTGCAGGAGCCCGTCTCTCCCTTCTGACCAGGGAGTCCCCCAGAGTTGTCACCTTCTGGACTTGCCCGAGGTTTCAGGGGACCTCTGGGCCTGTCTAGCAGCCATCAGATAACGAACGGCCCCCGTTGTGTCCCTGTGCACCCACCTGCAGGGTCTCACCCTCTCCTTTGCTTTGACTCTGAAATTTCCCAGGCTCTGTTGGCGTGAACCAATTTTCTTGTTCTGTTGCCACGCCAGGTTTTTGCCAGGTCAGTGTGTCAAAACAGCTCGTGTAGGACCAGACAGGAGCCAGAGATGGCACAAAGGAAAGGCTGGAGTGCAAGAACGAGGAACGGACTGCATAGCCAGCCATTACAGCTTAAGTCACTGCAGAGCTACAGCTCAAATTTAGCACCTCTGGTTACGCAATGCAAATATCCCACCATGCTACCTTCCTTGAGATAAAAACCCAGCCATTTAAAGCGTGTTTTACTCTGCTGCAAGCACAGCAACATTTGATTCATAGCCACACAAACCCTCCGACAGACACTAAACAGGCCCACATAACACCCCACAGGAGGAAGAGAAATAACCAGCTCGAGGCAGCGCTAGATCCTAAAGGAAGATGCGACATTAAAGATTCAGAGGAGAAAAAGGAATAAAAGCAGCCAAGCAGGCCTTAATCTAACACTGCTGTGAAGCAGTCATGTGCAAGGACACTGTCAGCCTCTGCAGAGGTACAGTGGAACTATTAGCACGTTGTCAGTGTTTCTATCTTTAGAAAACTATTTAATCTCAATATTCGCTCCATAGCATGTGACAGCACTGGAGGCCCACAAACCCTTAAAGTGGTTATTCCTTATGTGAACTAGAGAGAACCGAAAGGCCTTTCCTAAACTTTGGTCAAGAATCCTTAATCAAAGCTGCACTTGGCTCAGTCCTGCAAAAGTCTCATAAACATTCCCAACCAGGTGCAAAATCCATTTATTCATCATTAACCTGGTACAGATGTAAAATAAATGAGAAATAATATATTTGGCTACCCGAGAAAACACCCTTTGTTGCAGTGAGTGTACTTCAGCAAGTCTTGATCAATCTAACCGTACCCTGTCACACAGAAACACCACTATTATATTAACTTGCCCAGCCTGTGCACAAATTAACGTGACCCAGCTGCCAAGCACACAGCAGCAGCAGCAACGACAATAAAGTCGAGTACAAGGTCTGCGCTCCCATGGAGCAAAGTGAATCCAACTAACATCTCATAATAACTTCATGTCTGCACCAAGGCCAGAGAAAGCTACATTAAAAATAGATTCTTAACCTGAAGTCTAATAGAGCACATTTTTATTCTATGAGTTAAAGAGTATTTGTCGGAAAGGGCGGGAAAGGTTAACAATTCCTCCGCGCATTTCTTGTCAGCCCTGCGCTCTACACAAATCACTGAGAGCTTTGAGAGCACAGAGGACCTGGTCTTCAGGTCAATGGCAAGTTCAAACTTTGCTGAAACAATGCTAAAAAGTCAAAGTGTCTGTCCATGTCACAGAGCTTTCCGTTTGCTTTCATTTGTGAGTGCTACATCATGCTCCTTCAGCTAAGACCTCTTTTCGTCAAAGAAACTAGAATAGGTTTCTTCTTTTTGGTTAAACATCTCTTGAAATGTATTCCAATAACCTTTCAGTTTACTAATAACATAGCTACACAGAAATAGTCCAGATACACAGTAACTTCAGCTCTTTATGGTGTGTCTAACTAGCAAACGGCTCTGAAAAAAGTTGCTTCTCCACTGTAAATAAGTTGTATTTTCTCCTTTCCATATCTACTTACACACAACCAGCTTTTGCCACTTCACTTGTGCTGAGTAGTTGACTGAGTTTAATCTGAGCAATGAATGGTACCCTTTGTATCATCTCTCAGTACACGCAAAGCACTTGCAATTGTTCTGAATGCAATGCAAGATCCTCTCCATCTCTAAAAGATGTATGAATTTTTCCAAGTCAAACTATGTAGCTGCTACACAGCCAAGATCATCTCATTGCATGACACTAGACTGGAATAAGTTACAGTCCTTGCCTGAACACAGGTATGTCTTTGTCTCTCTGGATGAAATATGACATCGTTCTCCTCAACGTAGGCTGTCTGCATCACCCAAAGGACAACTACATCACATTGCACAGCTTCCAGCTACAAACGCTCAGGGATGATCTACGTGAGGGATTTATGGCACAGGAGGAGCTCTTTTGGGAGCAAATTTGTCTTTGGATCTATGACTAGAGTCTTGCAGTAGGCAACCATCCAGAACACTCGTAATGTGGACACAGGGTCTTGCCGCAGCCAGCTCTCCGCACAGGAGCAGCAGATGACTGTGGCCAGAAACCGGCACAGATGCCACTGCTGGAGAAGACACAACATGGACCTGTGGTGCTGGAACCATAGCAGACCACAGTAAATCAAACCCTTGTGCTGGCCTCTTTCAGTCACCAGCTGATAAGGCAGATGCGCCCATCGACTCAATGCTGATGTCTTTATTTCTGTTAAAAGCCATACTGATATTCAGAGGTCTGCTCATGTATTAGTGGTGTCATTCAATGCCCCAAAGCACTATCTATTTTTTAAAAACCTTATTTTCAGAAATTGATTTTATTACTGATAATATGCAGCCAGGATTCATGGACACCTCTGCTGGGGCAGGAGTAGTATTGGATTCTGATATAATTATCTTGGAAATGGATTGAGATGCTGAAGGTCTCTCAACTAACTGACCTGAAACCATGAATGATTGATTCTAATACTTTCAGGATTATTTATGTGATTACAAACCAGCTACAAGGTAAGCTTTCAAATATTACAACAGTATAGAAATGCTCTTATGAAGTATCAGTTTAAAAGTTTTTTTGAACCTTGTTTTATAAGGTTCAATTCATTTAAGTGGGATTTTTTTTCAGATATAATCCTCAATGAGTATAATATTGAATATTCTTTAAATCAGTTGATTGGGGATTTAATGCTACAGTGGCAAAAGGAGTTTTAGTAAACAAAATACCCAATGGTATCTGACTGTAAAAGAAGGACATTCTGTCTTTGAACTGATCACTCAACAGACTCTCAAAAAAGGCACTGAAACTCTTCTTTTAACAGAAAGTGGTTATCACGAATTTTTGTTGGGTTTGTTTATTTTTTCTCTGTTTTGTTGTGTGTGTTTGTTTGCTTTTTTTCCCTGCAGTAAAACATATTAGCAGTAACATACAAGCAGCCATAGCTGCGGCAACAACTGCTTGTTGTAGCTCCTGTAAATGTTAATGTGATTCTTTCCATTGGGCTGATATTTCACTTTCTCTTGTTGCAGGATGTTGCTCTGCAGGTATTCCTGGACCATATGGGAACATAATGCACAAGAACTGCATAGGTTTTAAATTAAGTGACTTTAAGTTCTTTTCTGTTATGTCCTGGTACAGGAGAAGAGCTTGGGGCTGATCGTTAAAGGAACATTCTTCTAATAATGCTTAGTGCAGTTTCCTTGTCTATAGTCACATATTGATACGAGGTATGCTTGGTGAAAAAGAAACAGAAGAAATAAAAGGTTTGGTGCCTATTGTATTTCTAATGAATGGTCCATCTCGTATTCCAGCCAAGATACACAGCTGGGATTGCACAAATGTGAGCTAAGTCAGGCCCTACCAGGACTCTGGGGACTGCAGCCTGGAACCTGCTTCATTGTCCTGACCTGGAGCTGAACTGCACCTTGGACACAAACACAAGCAAGAAGAGGGGTTTCTAAACAAGTATACAGCTCTAGTCCTTCAAACACTTGTTCACAAAATTAACATCATTCACATGAGTGAGCCTATTAAATCCACAGCATTATCTACTGCCCACAAAAAAAAAAGCCCATAAATCATTTGACTATCTCTAACCTGAGGGATTTTTTTCATCTGTGTGCCCTGGGACAAACTAGGAATGACATGGCTCTGAACTAATTACTCCTCTGTAGCTCTTCTCATCACCCTTCTCATGCAGACAAATGCTAGTGTTTACAAGATCAAGTTCTTAATTGAAAATGTTCACTGCCAACTCATGTGGCAACCATACAGAGACTGTTGTCTATATTACGTGACATTAACAAAACAGAGATCTTATGGCAAAATATTTTAATGACACTTTAAGAAGCAAAACATGAGGAATGTCACATATTGCCACCATCCTGAGATTGTGCTTTGTTACAATTAAATCAATAGTCAGGAGTTTCAAAATTTCCCAAATAAATGTTATTTTGTGTTTTTAAAAAATGTTTACTTGAAATTTAAAAAATGTAGCAGTCACTGTGTGAAAAAATCACTTCCTTTTCTCCCCAAGTGTAAAATATTTCTCTATTGTAATAATGCAGTTCAGTGCTCACAAAACCACATCAGATCAAATCCCACACCAAACTGCTGAGAGACACACAAACTGTCTCCTTAGGATCATCACCCTGGAATTAAAACAATAAAATATGTTATTGGCATTTCTTGTATAGTAGGAAAACTGCTTATTATATTCAAAATAAGACAATAGCTTAGACTTCTGTGTATGCACTTCACCTTCTGCAGCTGCTTTTTTATCCTGATTTCAGACTGGGAGTCTGTGACGCTCCTTACACATCATCACAGGTTCACAAAATTCTCCTGGGCAAGCTGGGCTGCCAGTGCCTGACCCAGTGGGAGCGTCTGCTCTTGCTGAAGGAGGACACCTTCACTGGAACACCCCAGAACTGCTCACACTCACCCCACCTGCACCACCCTCTTCAGGCTTCACAAGCTGACCAAGGCTGGGTCTAACCAGTATCTTCATGGGACACATCCACTGCTAATCTGACTATAGATATGTTCTAGATTATCTTAATCATATTTTGAAATAGCTAGAGATTGAAATTATTCTGTTTCTTCAACAGGTTAGTTCTGCTGTGGACAAACCAAACCCTTTGAAATCTAACATAAATTCTAATTTGATTTAATCTCTATTTTTCTGTTCTGGTGGGTTTTAACTAAACCAGAAGCAACTTTTCTCCCATTGTTTCATTACTGACATCATTAACGCTTAAGCTTACTTAGTGGCTGAACACATGAGCACGGTGTGTGCTTAAAAGCGACACTGCATGGGTACTAATGCAGAAGACCTTTCTTTCAACTCTGTATACATCTAATAATTTCATGCTGGATAATATTTGCCCAAGTCAAGGATAGGCTGAAATCTGGCTCCCTGACAGAAATCCAGAGGTGTCCTTATTTTCAAAACGTGGTACCATTTTTCTCAAGGTAATTAAAAGTGAATTGTGGGGTAGTTCATATTTCTCTAGTTACACCGAGACACCACGAGCATAAAAGCTTCTGCAGAATTTAAGCTCATGTTGGTATCCTACTGTTATAAATATTTATAGCAATTTTATTTATAAATAGGTTATTTATAACAGTATTTATCGTTATTTGGATTGTAGCAGCTTTCAAGATTAAAAAAGATCACATGCTGACAGAGTTTGGAACTAAACTATTCTCTTTGACGTTAACTCCCGAGGCGGGGTGCAGGCAGCCGCCTGCTTCACAGGACCTGCCCTGCTGGCTCCACCTGGAGCGGAGGGCTGCACTGCTGCTCCCTCTGGCACAAACAGGTGGCTTTGCATCATCCACGTGGAATTACAAAGTCCAGACCCAATTTTTACTTTCCAGGTAAGATACACTCACAGTCAGCGGAAGGTTCAGCAGTTCTTACTCCTTAACCTCTGCTCAGCATCTCCACCTTCAGTCCTTCTGCTCAGACGACGAAGCACTATTCTCTTCCCCAAGCTTCAGGAGTCTCAGTTTCATTCTTTCATTCTTTCTATGTTTTTTCTGTTGACTAACTCCTCTGAGCAGTTTCTTAACGTTACCGTGGTGTATGTCAAAGCAACACATACTCAGCCTCCCCGCCGTCTCTTTCTAGCAAACGGAAAACCTGATGGATTCTTGGTCAGACAAAATTTGCATTTTAACCAGGCTTCTGGGCAATCAAATTTTTGCTGTCTGATTAATTTATCATCTGACAATTTTTCTAATCAGGTTTTTCTATCTATTTTTAAATACGAATCAGGCCATTTCCCCTCCTTGACCCTATGTTTACTTGAAGCTAATGACATACCCTTCAGGCTTATCAGGTTAAATCAATGCACAAACAAGACTTCCTTCAGCTGCAGGGCCATAGCAAAAATGATTTGGTAATTCAATACAAAATAATAAAGGTCATTATTTCAATTACATTTCAAGATTTTGCTGATGTTTCATTTTCTACTTCACTATCTGTGATAGGTAGGCATCTAATTTAGTGAAGACATGCGCGTGCCTGTTGAGCATAATCATAAAGGTGGAGGAGCAGATATTGAAGCAGATGGAGTCTCCCACATTGTTCAGCACCAGCTCTGCAGGACTCTCCTACCTGACAATTCTCTCTATCCAATACAAAAAGGTCCCCTTTACAAAGGCAAGGATGGTGTTTAAGAGCAATACTGCCAAAATGATTCACTGGGATACAGTTGTGCTCTCCCTATACTGTTCCAGAACCTGCTACCTGCTTGCAATACAGCTGCTTGCAGTAGAGCAGCTTCTTGCACTTATTTACAGCAGCAAACTTTTGTGTCCCAGTAACGTGCGAGGGAAGTTCTGCCTGAGACTTCTGTGGGCACCCAGTGGTGTAAGGAACCTTCAGCTGCCCACTTAGAGGGAAGAGCGTGGAGCAGGGAGAAGAACATAAAAGGCAAATTGAACACAGAAAGGAGATTGTTCAATTTTTAGAAAAGGTCATCTCCAGTTAAATATACTCATTACAGAATTTCAATTATCTCTAATAGTTGATAATAGTAGCAGAATGGTAGCTCATACTGAAAGCATTTAATTTCTTTGGTTTTAAAGGGCTAACTTTTCCTTTTGTAAATATAAGTGTAAATTACAGCAGCACAACTTATCCTTCTGGCTGCTTTTTCCTTACAGCTTATTTAACAAATCTGGCCACAGAAGTGATTTTCAGTCTGTCAAGCGTGGACAGCGTTTAATCAACCCATACAGATGCTTAAACATTTTTTGTGGCTTCTATCTGCTCCTCTCTAGATTAAATATTCATAAAGAGCTGCCTTTCATTTTCTTAGCTGGTGTAGTTACTACAATTAAAATTACATGGTATGTCTCCTGCGATTTATATCATAGCAAGAATAAATACAATGGAAACTGCAGGGTATAAACAGCTTATCCACTAAGAAAAATACATTATATATTTCTTAACCTTTCCAATATGCTGCAACTTTTTACAAGCAAAAAAAGCAAACCCTAGCCACATGAAACTGCATACACATACACCTCCTCCTAGGTAATCTCCTGCCATGGAGCAGAAGAATGGATTCACTAGATGGCTTCTAGGTCCCTTCTCACATGTTTTACATTAACCTAATAACATATGAAAGCAGTTTACTTTTCTATTTCTTCAAATAAACTGAAGCTGAATAAAATTGTGCCTTCTTGGTACTAGCAATCTGCTAGTTCAAAATTTAGCGGTCTCTGACGATGAACCAAGTATGAATGTATCTTTGACAGCATGTTTTCTGAATATTAATACCATCAAAAGATCTTTTCCAATACATTTCAGAACCTAGCCAGACGAAAAGCCCTTAGCTTTTGAACTGAAAATTTCTGGCTTGAACAAGATGATGCTATTTTAATTTATTTAACTTGAGTAATACAGTCTTGAAATTACATCAGTCCAATTAAAGCATATTGTATACAATAGTAGTTCTACCGTGCATTTCACTTACTGCTATATTAACTTGAAGCCCCTGGTAAAATAGAGTTCTGTGAAAGGCAAATCTGACAACAGTATCGTGAGCTGGGGAATTTCTGAGTTAGCTTAAAAGACAAAGAATTATTTATACGAATAGCTCTTATTTTGTCAACGGGGCAAATCAAGATTGAAAACACGCAGACAAATCTTTTCAAAGTCATCTGTAATCTGCACACAGTAAATTGGCTCAAGGTCAGAAGCCAGATTCTGTGCTGCGTTTCTCCGAGGCAATACAAAGAAGGTAGACATCCAAGAGGGATGTGACAGAAAAGACAGAGGAAAAGGAATGACACTTCATCCCCTGTTTGTAACTCCCAGATTCTGAGCTGCCTGAAGGTAAAATCCTCAGCCAGATCTGCTGTGTGCGTGGCAGCATCCTCTCAGCTGCCCACGGGCTGTTGTGCAGCCAGGGCTGTGGGAGCACACAGCTCCCAGCTCGGCTCTGCCCAGCAAGGGGAAACACGGGCACAAATGCACGCTGCTCCTTCGTGGGGCAACCTTCATCCTCATTTTGGCCTCTGTACACATCAGGAAAGGCTGTGCCAGGATTAGGTGTCTTCTCTTGTAGATCACAGTATGTGACTGCCTTTAATACGGCAATTCACAAAAGAGGCTGGTTCATGGGAATTGATAACAAACCAAACACAGGTTGGTAGAGAAACATATCAGAGATAAGGAGATACTACTGACTGACTGTGAATTATGGTGACAGTGTGTATTTAGCTATGCTCCCCATCTAAACTTCACAATTAGAAAACATTTTTCAACTCTGTGATACATTATATTTATTCAGAAAACTCCAGCTTTTCACTTATTTATGAACATAACTTGCATTAAGTGTAAGGTAGAAATGTCTCTCTAAGGAAGAACAGACCCACACTGATCACAAAACAAGTTTTCCCTTGACACATTTAAATAAAGACATTTTATGCGGTAAGAATGTGACCTACCTTTTCAGTCTGATTCACATTTACCAAACTGCAACTTCAAAATGCCTTTGCCATGAAGCTGGAGGATCTGGTTGTATTCTTTGGGCATTGCATGGAAACCTGGTTTAGGCAGCTGGTTGTCATAATAGTGGTGGCTGATTGGCATGTTGTCTATGGATTTTGAGAAAGGCCAGAAGCCATAAAGCTTCACATTCTCACACAGCTCAAGAGCAGCACTAGTGATCATAAAACCAGATGATAACCGGTAAGCTTTCACACCCTTAGTTCTCCAGAACTGGGCAAGACTTTTCAGGTAAGTGGGGTGAAAAAATATTGCCCTTTGGGTTGCTTTGAACTCTTGCAGAGTGTGATATACTTTAAAGGAAGTGGCTGTGTTGCTTCTGAAGGAAAATGCTGGCAATAAAAGGAAAGCATCTCCATAGACCGCAATGTTCTCCAGAAATTCTTTCTTCTTTTCATTTAGTTTGTTGTATCTGTAAAGTAGAATATTTTCGGAAAAGTGTGAATGGAATGTACTATTGATATAAATATTACAGACCAAAACAGCACAACTGCACTTGTATATATGAGTTATGAACTCTGCTGCACCAGTTCAGCCTGTCTACCTTACAAATTCATACCAACCTCTTATATGTTGTTATATGTGCAGTTATGAAAATCTGACTTTATTGTATAATAAGAACACATTTCATAAGATTGAATTTGCAACATGGGAGCTACTGAAGCAGATCGAATTTACTGCTAATAAGACCAGAACGGATCAATTCAAGAAATTCCAAAGGTGAATGCAAAAAAAAATCTGATTTTATACTTCCTTTGTTTAAAAACACATGCACTATGATATGTGCTGCATGTATTTGTGAAGTCTGTTCCTTACATCAATAGGCATACAATAACCTCTCTTCAAAATGTGGGTGTCTGCTCTGTGTGGAAATAGCAGCATGTGTATGAGCAGTCTTGGAGTGTTAAAGATTAGTGTGTGCTCAAGTTTTGCTGGGTCTTAGCTGCTTCTCATTTACCTTTTAAATAGCTGAAAATATAGGCATGTCTATTTATCTGCTTTCCTATAAAGGGAACACATGGAGATCTGTAAAGACTTAGAGATCTAACTTCACAAAGGAAGATTTATTCTCAGATGTTTTGGTTCCCCAAACACCAGCAGAGACTTAGTTCTCACCACTGGATAATTCCATGCTCCCAAATGTTGAATAGTGAACTTCCACAGTTATCCAAGAGGTGATGCAAGACACAAGGGGGTCTCTCAGCTAATTTCCTCTATAGATCTGAGTTGTCTGGATCACCTGAACATATGGCACTTGCACCCCATTTAGGATTCAAAGCATTGAGTCCTCTTTTGCAGGTAGCTGTCTATCTGAGCAGTGCTTTTTCACCTTTTTAGGGCTACCAGAGCCCACTTTTCACAAATGGCTCCAGCAGAAACTGGAAAACTTGGTTTCATTTCTCTTCACAGCTTGAATAGGTTCAAGCCCTTTCCTCAAGCAGCAATTCAAGACAGAGCAGCAACTGCCATTTCCATTCAAATCCCTCACAGAGGTATTATCAGTTACCTCTGGCACAACTGAACTCAGGCGAGGAGCGACACGCTCCTTCTCAGCCTGAGGGGTTTAAACTTACAGCTTCTGCTTCCCCAAAAAGTGCCATTACCACCAGACTCTGAAACTCAATGAATGAGATGAGCCCCTCCTGTTGACCTTGGGCCTCTGTGCACGCAGGAGTCAAACAGCCAAAACAAGCCAGAAACGCCTGAGCCTATGTCTAGGAAGAATGGCTGTCGGGTGAGCTTCTGGCCTCTACTCCAAGAATTTTCTCTATTTCTACTCACTATAAAGCACATAAAGAGCCTTCAGGACAGAATTCAGATCTCTGTCCTTCCTTAGCTAGAAACTTGAACAACTCAACCTCGTCTTGCTCTTCTTTCCGGCTCTGCCCAGGTATGGTGCAGTGTAGTCCAGCTCCATTAGGACATAAAGAATGTGCTTCTTTCCTCCAAGAGAGTTCACCTACATTGTACACCCTGACAGACACAGTTCAAAAGCTAATTAACCTTAAAAATAATAACATCAGACTAACCCAGTATCCGAAAACAGAATTAGAAATGGAAGTGAATAAAGTCAGAGCAGGTCTTCTGAGAGAAGAAACTAACTTAGTTCTGCCAAGTTGCTTCCTGCTGCTCCTTCAAAAGCTTTTGCAGTGTTCTCTGAATATTTAAATAATTCATTTTTTAAAATCCTAAGATCCTCTCATAATCTCATTTCATCCTCACACAGGTTTAGCTCCTATTTCCTTCAGTGTAACTCCTATTAACCCTGGTGTGGCTTCATTTGGCTAAAAAATGAGTGTGGCTGTGGCAGAACTCTTTGATCAAGCCCAGACAAATTGTGCATCAGGTCAGCAGTCACCAACGATGCTGAGTCACTAGACAAAGTTTCCCTTCCGTGGATTCTTGTGCAGCACCACTAACATCAATGAGCTAAATCTATTTTTGGGGATGCAATAGTTCACCTTTATTTAAGTCAAAAAGGGCTGAGTAAGCATGAAGGTAGTTAGTACTCACTGCAAAAAATCAAGTTCTATCCTTGAATCAAAGACAAATGCCTGTTAGTAATTTCTATGCTCACTGTACTTTTTCCTTCTTCCTTTAAAGGGAAAAAAAAGCGCGCTTTGCCTGATGTTGTCTATTTGACAAATACCGATATGACAGACAATAAGATACAGTAAGATCAGTAAGCAGTAAATAACATGCCACAGCAGTCCTTTTCATAGATAAGCTGCAGTTCCAGCCTGCTGAAGATGTCAGATTAGTCAGCCTGGCCTTATTAGATTTTCTTTTCATCAAGAAGGAAAAAAAAAACAACTTTGCTGAGAAAAAAGTGTGTGAGCAGCTTTCATATGGATTGAGAAAATGGATTATAGAAATTGGGCCTTCATTCAGGAAATAGCCTTCATCAGAACAGCTCCTAAGCACATTACCTAAGAAAATGTGCTTACAGTCCCACTGATAGAGTCGGACACACATTTCCAAGCTTTCCTGATTTACGATTACAATTCCTTTCTTATGCTGTGGGTGACGAGGGTCGGGGGGTGGGGGAGAAATAAGAGGCTTGGGCTTGCAATCATCAAATTTACCCTGTCATAAATTGTGGACTGGTGCCAACCAAGGCACTTGCTAATCTGGGTATTGCGGACTCCTTTCTGCTACAAAAAAAGGCCACGTTTAACACATTTCCATTTAGACTCGTACATATTTTACATGGGAACTAAGGCTTAATGAAGTAATCTGCATGCAGTGCTCTCTATGCTGGTGTCCCAATGGATTTCCAACAAAATCTAAATCATGTCACACAATTAGACAATACTGCACAGAAACAGATTCGCAGTAGTACTTACTTTTGAGCTATGATACTCGGGTTAACAGTCACCAGGTTTGTTTTATTGCCAACATCTCTGCTAATGCTTCCCGTGGTTGGAGGGAGGTTACACCTGAAATTCAGAAACGTTTACTTAAACAGATGTGCACCAGAGATGCTTTACAGTTATTATTTGCAAATTCCTCTCTTGTGCGATGACACTTTCACATAAGCTCCCATGGATCTCTAAGCACTTTACAAATATTAAATAAGGCTTATAGCACTTCTAGTAAAAATATTTAATCTACTGTACAGATGGTTAAAATAGGACACAGAGAGCTCATTTTCATAAATTACCTCACAAATCAGGAGCAAAGTTAAAATCCCGGAAGGAGCCAGTCTATGAATGCCTCACGCTAGCTGCTAGGAGACATTGCCCCTTTTGCCTAAGCAGTGCATTTATTATGAAAGTCTTCTATTATTTTCTGTTTTAAAAAGTCTGACTGATACCAGTCCCTCAGCTTACACAGCAATGTTGACAGCTGTTTCATGAGACACAACTTGCCCAATTGCCACAAATGGCACAACTTGCCCAATTGCAGAAACAGTGGTTTCTGTAAAAGGTAAAGAAAGCATTTTTTAAAAGTCAGTCACTTAGTAAGTTTAGCATCTTAGTATGCAGATTTCCCACTTTTATTAAGACAATTACCTAACTAGAAAGACTTTTTTTTTTTCTTTTTTATTTGAAAAGCCCAAATATTAGTCAAAAGAAGGAAAGGAAACAAAATCCAGCAGACTCTGCGACTGGACATCACTGAGAGAAAAACCTCCACTCTGTTACTCTGTTCCCTTGCAGGCATTGCGAGCGTGAGTCACAGACTGAGAGTGTGGGCTAAATTACACTCTGAGTGTGCCTGGTTTTCTCCACAATCTATAGAGGGAGTTGAAAAAAAATACTTAAATTAGATGTCTGGTTTTTTTAGATGGCTAACAGAAGGTGAGACAAATACCAAGGCAGTTAAATAACTGCACTAGTGAGCCAACCTAAGGCTACATAAACCCTTTGTTAAACCAGAGGTTAAGGTAAACTTGTGACATTTAATATCAGTCTTTCTTCTTTCAATTTCAGGGTTTTCTTTATTCTATTTTCCTGATTTAAAAAAAAAAAAAAAGAAAGAAAATAAATTAACAAAGGTTCCCTCTCCTAAAGGATGTTAAAATAACAGATAATCATGTTTCGCATCACTGGCAAGGCATCTCTGCAATCATAGATCACACATGTATCCATATAGTCCTCTCTTTACTTAGGAAGCAGTGTTTTGAAATGTACAGAGCAGACAGAGTATCCTTAGAGAGGCAGAAATAAAGAATTGTCAAGATTCTTCCTCATTGCTACAAATGGGCATTGTCATGCTTCCAAGCTTGCCAAGTTTTTAGAAACATTTGACACACTTCAGTAAGACGAAGCAGCTCTTACCTAAACACAAAGTCAGAACGGTCGATTTCAGCTCCGCAGCTGGAATTTTTCAGAATGCCTCCGTTTCCAACCACAGCACAGGTTTTGAAGGGATAGACTGAAAGAGGAGAGGACTGCGAACAAATAAAAAGACACAGCCAATGCCCTATAAATATTTTGATAGTTTCTACACGTCTTTAGTCATTTGTCCTTGAAGGTTTGATCCAGGAAATCCCAGTGAATACATTCACCATTTAGCAGACAGGGCTGCCAGGCCTGGGCAGCCAAGAGCCAACACCAGGCACCAACATACTGAGAAACGCTACTTCTGTTGTCAATACTTTGAAGGAATAACACTGGATTGCCAAAACTGGATGAATACCTTTTAAATATACTTAACACAAAAATTATCTAGTAGTGAACTGAACCCTTGACAAGTTAAAGACTAACTGGTACTGAAGACCATTTAAATTTTCCTTTGCACTGGAATGGACTGGAGGCTGCCACAAAGTCCTTGACTTTGTCAGCTAATAGAAGGTAACTTTGTAAATGCTTGTTACTTTGTCATCACACAATTACTTTTGATATAAAATAAGGAATTTAGGGGAAACTGAAGGTGCTGTAAAGGTTAACTCATGGTGAATGTGACAGCTACTGAAGAGGTTACTGCCTCTGGCTGTTCACCCTCTCTACTCGTCTTCTTGTTAGAGGTCATTGTCTTGCAGCAGGGAAGCTGAATGGGAGCTAAGTGCATCCACTTGTGAACCAGCACAGATCACAACCTGGCAAATTAATGTAAATTGTCGGCTGTTTCAGTTGACATTAATACAGTTGGCTGTTATCTCATGGACTCAGAAACATCTCATACATCTCCTTCAGCCTCTCCTGCTGTGGGAGCACTGACAGTCAACAGAGAGGTCAACAGCTGGGCTACTTCGACCGCAGAAACTGAACCCACTTGCAAAATTGAGTCAAAACTTGCTTACACAAAATGTCATCCTTCCTTCCTCTCATCAGCTTGCTCAAAGAGAAGCAGGAAGAGACACTGTTAATAAACAAGGCAAAAAGTGCGGGGAAAGTGGCAGACATCGCCTTGCCTGGCAATATATTACAAAACAACATGTTCAATTATTTTGTCCAATTCTGAAAAGACAGTAGGAGAAGACAAAGGCCAGACACCTCTGGCTGGCTTAGCAAGCATATATACCCATAAAACATACTACTTTTTTCTTTTTCAGTTTAAATTTGAACCACTGTAGCCCTATTGCAATTAAGATTTTAGTAATTCACAGCAGCATTAGAAAGGACTAGACTCATAGTAGCTGGGATCTTACAGATCAAGAATGCCAGAGATTGGTAAGAGGGCTTCGATGTGCTCTCATTTTTGAGAAATTAAGTATATCTTTGTGTTCCTCTTTGTCTGGTCTGCAGAGCTTATATGTCTATTATAAGTACTGAATTACATAATCTGATTCCTTTGCTCAACCTGTGTTCCTGGCTGCAAAGGCCCCATATTCTATATTCTATTCTATTCTATTCTATTCTATTCTACTCTATTCTACCAACAACATAGCCTTAATAAGTTATATGCCCAAGCCTGCAGCAGAAATGGCATGGGAATACAAGGAATTTGAAATGTTGTTCGAGACTGAAATGACTTTAAAAATAGGAATGAGAAAAGCAAGGCAAACGTTCTCAGCGTACGCACTCCTGAATTCAGCTGGCTGCCAAGCCAGGCTGCAGCTTGTGTTCTGTAGCAACTCTTTCTACAATCTGATCTATGATACCCTGTCCATGCCTCCACCACTGCAGAGAAAGCCTAACAAAGGTCTTACACGGTGAATGAACAAGCGCATACAGGGGTGAGGGGTCTCTTCCAGAGGAATCAAACAAAGCAGCCCTGTTACTAACGCAAAATATATATGGTACTGCAATTACAATAACAGGTAGAGATAACAGTTCTTACCACAGGCAGCATCTTAAAAATGTCCTCTGTAATAAGGATGGTCTTTTTACTGTCCACTTCGTAACTCATGTTACTTCCCAGTGGGCTGTTGTTTTGAGAAGCAATAAAATTGTGAACTGCATCACAGCAGGAAGCTAATTCTGACCTGCAAAAAACCCAAACAAAATCTGCTCAAAGACAGGCAAATAAGTAGCAAAGTGGTGGCAGAGAACTAGATGAATGAAAACCAGTTCTAATTAACTAAGCAAGAAAAGGCTATGTAAACCGTGTAGAATGTAATTTCCCTTGACTCGCTTTGCAGAGCAAGTCCATTTTCACAATAAACGTCCAGAAATTAATCAGACCAAGAACCCCTTTTCTTATCCTATTTTTCTCTCTTGGTCTCCCTTTCCCATCCAGAAAAAGTCATAAATGGTCTTCTCTTTATTATTAATTGCTAAGATTATTATAGAAACACTGAGAGACTTCAGTCTCCAAAGAATTAACAATGTGATTTCAATCAACATAGAATGAGTGTTTGTAAGAAACTAGAAGGCTAAAAAAAGAAAGAACCAAAGAGATGAAAGGAACAGTGATGGGAAGTACTGGCTATAGTACTTAGTGAACTAGATGGTCACAAACCAATTAATCAATAATTAATTTCTGCAACTGTTCAGCACAGTCTTCCTGTGCACAGTTTCACAGATGTTAAATAAATCACACCACAACTGGCAAATTAAAAAGACAGATATCTTTGTAGTAGAGATAGCCAGTCTAGCTGCTCCCCAAAACACTGAGCAGAAGTCCTTAAATAAAGAGTGCAAAGGGTTTCACCCAGACTTTATGTACGAGTGAAGGCTATCACCAGTCTTACAATTCCTGTTGCTTTCAAACTTATAAAAAAAATATTACGTCTGCAAACATCCTGTATTATTAACAGTGAAATTCTATGAAAAGCCACATCGGATCTTTGAAATCAGACCTAAAACACTATAATTCATTTTGCTTTAGGGAACAATATTCTCTGTGCTGCCACCGGATCCGATTTTCAGACTGTAAGGCTGAAATATTAATGGCCAGACATTATCTGTCAATCGTTAGGGCATAGCTATCTCATCAGGTGAGATACTAAGAGAACTACTAACCATTCAGAGATGAAAATTCATTGAAAGCAGAATTGCTTGGAATTTTTAAGAAGATAACACAGCAGGGAAAAATATTTCCTGTCCTAACACTAAAGGTTAATTGTGAATAAAAACAATATCTACAGTTAGAGCCTGAGGAACAGAAACTTTTAAAGTGAGTAAGGTAAACCAAACCATTAGAACTGGTTAAACAATAACGGGCCAAATTCTGGCTGAAAGTAAGCTGACTTTAATAGGGTAAGACACAGTCAAGAGAAGTTGCTTCATTCGACTTTATCAAGAACATGCACAGAACAATTATCTAATAACAATGTAATTTTATTTCTGATGGAGATGAGGCATAGTCTGGCCCATGGAAGAACTCAAGGATTATGTTTCCTGGAAGACAGAGAATGAACAGGTCTGGGATAACTCTCAATCTCACTTCTCTTGAAATAATGCTCAAAATGGAGGGAAAAAAAAGGTTGGGAAGGTCAGTTGGAATCCTACATAAAATACCAAAGGAAAGGGTACCATTTCAATTGTCAGATGGATTACTGGGACATATTAACATGTTTTGAATACTGAGCTCTGAAACTCCTCAGAGTTTCCAGATGTGTGAGGAACACTGAGCATCACAGATCTGAAATAATCATGCTAGGAGAGTTACCCAGAAATGTCAAAGGGAAAGATTACTCCTGGGGGAGGAAACAGTAGGGGTCATGTTTCCACAAGCCATATTCAGCTCCACTCCTGAAGAGTGATTCCCTCTGCTTTAAGGAGCAAGGGGGGCCCTATGGTCAATGAAAACCAGCAAGCACAAGGATGGGGATGGAACTGAGACTGTGCTCCGTTGGTCAGGAGGTACACACATGGTGAACACAATTGCTCTGGGCATATAGTGTCCTGTTTTAAACATACAGAAAAATACAAACGGAGCAATGAGGGAGGAAAGCCATGATGAAATCTGGGAACACCGGATGGTACTGAAGCACTCTTGACTAGCGTCCACTTGCTTTTCTTTCTTATACACTATTTCCTATAACCAGCTCTTTCTACTCTTAATGTGCGCTGCACTAACGAGAGGATTCAGGTATCAGGTCCTGAGGGCACCACCAAGCATCACCACCCCTGCCCAGTCCCCTGGAGCCACCCCCACCCCCGGTCCCAGGTCAGCCCCCAGAGCCGTCAGTCCCTGTCCCAGCGACACAGGAGCAGGGCTGGTCTCCAGCTGTGCCCGTCCCGTCCCCAGGGAGGTGCCCGACGCCCGGGGCTGCCCTGTTCCCAGCTGGGATGGGGTGGGGTGGCTGCCAGTCCTGGCTCTGCTGGCCAGGTCACTGTGCTGGGACCCCGATCCCTGTCCCTTAGGGAACAGCTGTCCCTCGCTGCTCCCTGCCAGTCACACAGAGATGAGGAATCGCAAAACCAATAACTTTGATTTTCTTGAATTTTTTCATAAAGCTACAACAAGCAGGCCCATGTATTATCTGTGTCAACCACAGGATGTTCAGAGGAGAAGGAATAATGCCAGAATATTCTTGCCCAGCTTTAGGAAAACAGCTGTTTTGTGTGTGATGGCTACCAGAACCTGAAAGAGCAAACTGATGATAGATAACATTCATTAATACAGATGACACGTTTTTGCTTTTTATTACTCATTCCAAAAGAATGAGTGCTTCAATAAAAGCAGAAACAGCCTGGAAGAAAAACAGATATCAGAATTAATTAGAAAGTAATAGTTTAAATTAATATTACGGATCCACCGAGGAAGTAAAACAGAGCCAAGCTAGTTCAGAAACACAGTGAGAATAAGAGAATACACATTAATGACATATATACTTACGTTACCTAAAAGTATATGTGCTACAAATTTGGAGGTAACAACAGAGACCTCATACTTAGATCACATCGTGACAGAGAATCCCACTGTGCTCAGGCAACCATGTACAGAGCTCCATCAGGAACGGAGCCTGAAGTCAGCAATAGCCATTGGCAATATATTTAGTGATCTGTTCACATAGGATTTTGTACAAGCTGTGACACATGGTGCCTCTGCAACTGACAGCAAACAATGAGGAAGGGGTAGAGACTGGGCAGTTCGAGCAATCTACTACTGCAATTATCATCGTCGTATTAATGTCATCTGTGGTCTCTGTCACAAGATAATTACACCCTAAAGAGCAAGCACTTCATAAGATTATGACATGTATTGTACAAGACAATTCTTTTAACAAGTGCTATATGTAAGGTGTTGCAAGGCCAAGACATTTTAACTCATGTCTCATGCTGCCTGAGGAGAGAGTAATTGTTAAAACCTACCATATGACAAAGTACATAACCAGATAAGAGTAAGAGGGTAAGAGACAAGGGTCAGAATCTTCACGGGACCAAACGGTACTACTTTAAAGCCAAACTGTGCATTTTCCTTGGAAAGGCAGAAAGTGATCCAGATTGTATGTTCTGACTGGGATGGCAGCTCTTGGAAGACGGCATTTTGCTACACAGGCTCAGCAGCCACCTCGGATACATGTAAGAACACAGATGTAGCTTATGGTAAGAAGGTTTAAATTCCAGTTGTTAACAGAGCTGCTAGGCTTGGGGGTTGCCCTAGAACAAAGTGGGGTTTTTTAATCCAGTCACAGCGTTAGATGCCCAGAGTGAAGGAAGTTGGAGTCAAAGTACACAAGTTTTATAGTGCCCTAGGTTTGAAAAGTATCTTCTCTGGAGCACAGGCTGGTACTGCCAGTTTCTTACTTGCAGAAAGCCTTCTCACCAACATTTCTCCTGCAGGCAGCTGGAAGCAGAGTGAGACCTAAGTGCTATTTTTAAATCCTGAGGTGTAACATCAACCACAGATATTTCTTATGCCAAGATAAGAAGAAAGGGAGTCAACTGCATTATCTGGAAAGTTCACTTGTAACAAGTAAGGAACAAAATCAGTACCTGGAAAAAGACTACACCATTTGGACTGGTAACACATACCTCATGAAACTGAGTAAGTACCGTCATTACAGTCTTAATCAATAACCTAACTGGAGCAGTGTGCTGCATTTGTCTCTGAAGTTTTGTTCATATTAGACAATGCAGAGTCATTGTTGCACTGGAGAATGTTTTTTGTTTCTCAGCAGATGCTTTTGCCAAATTTCATCCTTTGTGGACCAAGGATGCTGGACTCATTTTTATACTGAGGTCAGCTGAGATAGAATTGTGAGCCCACATGGCATCCAGATAATTTCTTTAGGTTTTTGGGTGCGAAGAACCTAAGTAAAACCTGGTTTCTGAAGCAAGTTACCAAAGTGTCAATAGACAAGCCAAAAGAATAATGTTGTTTTCCAACTGCTATGCAGTTAGTCCACGTTGAACTGCAGGCAGTAATAGCAGACTACTGCCTTGACTGTACGTATTTCCAAACCCCTCTGCGTAACACAACCACTTCACATGGATTCACTCTATTTAGTGGAAGTCAGTCAGTATCTGCAGGATCTAAAGATGCTGATGTAGTTTCTTGCAGCTCCTGTAGTAGCTCTGTAGCCAAGAAGCTCAGCCAGAACTATTGTATCCCTCCTAGCAGCAAAATTAATTAGCTCAGCTTGGTCCTGAGCTAATATGAATATATGCATTTTAGCTGGTTCAGTGCTTGTGTACAGGCTGCACGTGCCTGCTGGCCAGATATGGTGTGACCCATCCTTGAAGCAACTGCAAACGTCTCAACATCTTCCTTCCAACAACTCAGTCTGAACCAGCCATAAGGGCTAAAGCAGCCAATGGTCAGCAGATTCTCAGCTGGTCCAAAAGCCAGCACTGCCCTTATCCTGAGCAGAATGGGAAGAATCTATAATAAGGATGAAATTTGTCTTTATGCAAAGAGCTTCTGCAGAGTTTCAAAACTGTCCACTCCTTCCAACTACTGATACAAGCACCAAAAGGACCTCTGATTCATCCTCCTGCAGTAAACAGAATGGGTTTTATTCAGAACACCTTCTTCCATTAGAAATGCCTAGCTAAAGTCATTTCGTTCTATACTTCTTTAAATATTTTATTCAGGTATATATATCCAGTGTGAAAAAGCACTTGCTTCTGCACCAAACTTCACACGGCCTCGTACTTTGGGACACAGGAGGAGGGTGTATCACTGGAACTGTCTGACCAGCCTAGAGCCGGACTGCTGGGCCAACACAGGCAACCGTGATCCTCAGGGGGCTGCAGTAGCCCCAGGGAGACGTAAGCCTACAGAATCTTACAAAACTGTGTAAACTCAATAGTATTTCTTTTGTGTAGACTATGCTTCAGTGTGACACCAGTGCCTGTAGACCTGGGGCCAGAGGGCATTCCTCATTGCAGGGGAGAGTGAAATATTTCACTGTCATTATGCATTGGACTAAACTGAGGTGGGAGGAGGTGGAAAGTGGATGAGGATGGACACTGCAGCAGTATCAAAATATGCAAAACATTGTTCTAAATAGTAGATGCTCAGCAGTCCTCTAAGGCCACGATGGAGAAGGTGAGGAAATCATCTTAATTTGCACTAAAGAATGCGTAAGTTCAGTATTAGGAAGCACATTGAAACAGATTGCCTAGGCAAGGTACAGAATTTCAACAGCTGCAGATTTTTGTTTATCCTGGTTTTGTTACTGTTATGTGGCCAAACTCCTTTCAGTAACAGCCTGACTCTATTTGATTCTAAGTCATCTTTTACAAACATCTGTACCAGTGAACATTTGTTTGCAAAAAGAATATCAGTGCTGTTATAAAGCACTTGCACATTATTCACACCAGCAATGCTTACACAGACATGTATCTTTGTGGATCTTCAGTTACCCACCATATAAACACCACATAAAATCGAAAACCAAACAGAAAGACTAGCAAATATTTAAAGCTATAACTCCTGTAAGCCTGATGCTCAGTGTATTTCACAGCACAGTTTGTCATATCATTTGAATATAGGGCAAAGTATTTCAAGTGACAAAAGTCTGTGGATTAAAAATAACCAGGAAAAGCCTATGCTTGTTTGATAGCTTGTTTTAATAGTTCATCTAGCTTGGGTATTTGTAATCATTAGTTCAAGTGAACTATTGTACTGCACGTGATGACAACAAAGACTTCAAGGTTTTATATTGAAGAGACTATCGTGACAGTAGAGAAGAACCCACAAAAAAATTCCACTATACAACAGCAAAATTTCATTGGTGCAACTACTAACAGCAAGACTACCTTTTATCTATGTCCACTGCTATAATATTTTATAATGAGCAAGCAATTACCTTATTGTACTGCACTGGGGGCTCTAGAGAATGATACACGTTTCTCCAGGCTCTTGTCAATCCAAGTCAATAGCATCAAAGTGCAATGAGGCATATTATGACATATCCCAATCTTTTAGAAAAGAGTGGTTAAACCTGATATCTGAGACAGAATGTGCTGAAGGGGAATGCTACACTGACAGCCCTTGAGCTGCCTATAAATGAAGTAATGGGGTTGAAATGAAATGAAAGCCAATGGGGTTGAATCTGAAATCAAGGCTGAATATGTAAAAAGTGTAATAAAATTTTCAAACTAAAGATTATTTAAAGACTCTACCATGAAGACATAATTAACTCAGTCTGATCCAAAATTAGGTTCCCCTTGTAGGAGTCCTCCAACCTGTAGAAAAGTCGTCTGTAGAGCAATTAAAAGATATAACCATTTCTCCAAACTGTCACCAATTCCTATCTTTCCACCCAGCTTCTTTCTCCTCTGAAATAGAAATGTGTCCCTGAATATGTACTCCTGATTTAACACATGATCTATTAAAGCTATGCAGCAAATGTACTCTTAAATCACACTGTAATGTCAGAGTTCTGTGTGTTTTCTTGTGTACTGGAATGGAAGACTTCAGTGAGTACAGTGGAATTATTGATCTGTTTAGTGTTAGGAAAGCTATTGATTATGTGGTGGTGTGAGCTTATGTAAGCATAAATTGACCTTGCAGGGTATTTTATTTGTGTTTCAACTGTGGTTCGGTGCATTACACAGATGTGTTAAGCAATACTGTTATATATGTTAGAGTGTAGCACACTATAAACCAACCTCTTCAAGAAAGAGTGGGATTTTATAATCTGCAGGAATGTTTAACAGACTTTTCAGAAGAGATATTAAAGTAGGAAAAGGGTAATAGAGGTCGAGTGGAATAAAAAACAGGAGGGGAAATTACAGGATTAGGAAAATGGTTTGATCTTTTAACTATTCTATTCAAAACCCAGGGTTCTTTAAAGTAGTAATTTTTTTTTTTTTTAAACAAGTTAAAAATATTTTGGTGAGGCGGAGCAGTGTGCCAGCTAAACTGGAGTGTAACATCAGGGGTTTTAAAAGTGTATTTTACACCCAGGAATTTTTTTCTCCCTTTGTTATCAGATGCAAATAAGGTTTGTCAGGAACGGTATTTCCATGGGGAGGAGGCCCAGCATCCACAGCTCACATGGGGCTATTCCAGTGCGACACTGTTCCTGAAGAACTGTCACATTGCTTTGCCAGGCTCCAAGCTCAGCGAGATTGCCCAGAAAAACAACGCCCAGAGGCTTCTCTGAAACACAGCATCTGCTCAGCCTTTCTCCATATCCCCCCCCATCCCCAGTCATTTTGAGGGCTGTTTTAGCCATTCCTTAGCTTCCAGGAAAAAAAAAAAAAAAAAAAAAAAAAAAAGGAGTTGCAACTATTGGGAAAATCTGCAGATTATTTGCCACAATGGGTGTATAGCCCAAACGAAAATAAATCAACCTTAGAAGTCTGTAAAGCAAAAGAGATGTGGAGGTATAAAATACAATTATAGCTTAGACCAAATTGGGCTCTGTAATTTGTTGCACTAATGAAACATTTCTTTTAAGTGGAAAACCTTTGAAGAATACTAATATAATAATTAATATTCAGGTTACCTAGGGAACCTGAGACTCTACTGACTGTAGCTCTGTAGAAGAGCCTTTACAGAGGGAGCTACCAGCACAGCTTTTTTCTGGAGCCTTAAGAGTGACGCTTCCAGGCAGCTGCAAGATTATGTCCCCTCTCTTTCTACCAATCCTCTCTTATAACTAAGAAATCTGAGGTCTTGCTTTGTCTAAAACAAGTTAGAGCTGATGTAAATCTGAAAATGGAGGAAAAATTCAGGTGAGTTTAGAAAAAAAAGGGATAATGTGGAGACACTAGATGACTGTAGAGCCATAAAGAACAAGAAAAATAAAAGAACAAGAGAAGTACAGCTGAATTTCATAAAGGAAAGGTCTGAAAAAAAATTACTTAAATAGTTCTCTATATGTCAGTAGCAGTAAATATTGGTGAAGAATTTCCCAAATCACTGTTAGTAGGATGCCATTTGCACCACTTCTGGTAAAGATACATAACCTTTGCTGGCTTCTATTGTGAAATTAGATAAAACCTCTTTAGCAATGACTGAAAGCCACTATTGTGGGGCATAATAAATTTAACTAGATTATAAGAGCAATGAACCAAGTGCTTGCACTTGCTCCTCTGAGGGCAGCCTAAATCTGGCAGTGCTGATGTCAGCATTACAGATACTGAAATAAGTGAAGGGCCAGGACACTGGTTCCCTGACAGAGGCCAGACAAAAATCAACCAGAGAAGATGGACTGTGGATATGGGAGATATTAAAGAGAACATCATGGCTTGTACTTGCCTCATGATTCTTCTTGATTTTGAGAAACACATGAGTAAACATCATGTAGCTGTCAAGAACCACTGACCACTGGCAGATACCATCTAGCCAAGCAGACGTGAGCATGCACAGCAGAGGGGCTTCAGAGGAAGCCATCTGGAGAGAAAAAGGGCAGCTCTCTGACAACAAATGGACACAGTTTGCACAGCTGCATGGCAAAGATGAGCTAAGTAATCAAGGGTCACCCTGGAATCCTGCACGCTGCTTTTTGTACAATGGGTTGGTAAAAACACTGTGGTTTGTGCCACACGTGGCTGTCAGCTGTAACCCTTCTGCCAAATACAAAGACAAGTTATTTCTTTCCTGCATCGCACTTCTAATTCATATTCTTTTATTTGGCCAGGATCTGTTGGGAGTCCAGCTCACAAAGAGGATTGATGTGTACTCATTGGCACCCAGTGCTGTCTTCTAGGAACATAACTGTTACTGGCTCAGATCACATATTGCTCCATTCTACTACAGTATGACGGCAGCCAACAGCAAAAGCTGCAAAGGAAAACATATGAAAGCTTCTCTGAGAAATCCACTGCCCCACAGGAAGCTGCTTTTGAACCTTATTAATTAGAGGTTAGTTTATGCCCTGAAGCAGAAGACATTAAATCCCTTATAAATATGCATGCCTGTTCTTCAGAACTTCAGGATAATACAGAGATGTCATACAATTGACACCACGCCTGGGAAGCAGCTAAGTGTTCACTCCATTTAACTGACAGGCAAACAGGGAAAGAAGTCAAGCAGCTTCTCTGCAGTCTCGTCAGCAGCAGATTTCTGGTGGCACAGGCAGGTGAAGGACACGGCACAGGCCGCTTGGAGCTCCGCTCCTGCGGGTGGCTGGCTGTGTCACCCGATTCCTGCTGCACAGCCCCCCCCAGATTCATTTCCTCTTCTGCAAAATGGGTGTATTTATCTACCCACTTAATGAGATTTTTAGAAATGAATAATAGTTGTATTACACAATTATTATGAATTACTTACACTGGGCAAAGTTAGAAAAATGAAGATATGTACAGCCAAGGGATTATTAATTCATTTATTTCACCACATTTCTAGAAGCTTTGTTACCTATAGAGCTCTGTCAATGCATCATTTCTCAGCTAGTGTCCTTGCAAAGCTAGTTCCAGGCTCTTGCGCTTAAGCCTCACAAATAAGTTTGGAAGTGCTGTAAGCATGAAGTGTACACAGAATAATCAGTCAGTAAATTTTATACTGAATATGTTTTTCTCTCTTTTTCTTTTTAATCTTTTCTTTTGAAGCCTCTATTGACCAACTGATAAGAGCTTTGAAAGTCTCCAGTATGATTTGGGAACAAGGACAACTGTAAAATTTTAATATCCTATTTCCAAAAAACAGCAGAAAGGAGCTTGAGAATGGAAAAAGAAAGAAAAGACTTATGCAAAAGCATACATTTTTTGTAAAATAATCGTCTGCAATGCCCTAAACCAAAGTACCAGTCCTCGATCCTATCAATGGAATTCTTAGACGACATCAGAAAAGATAAAATTTTACAGGGACACAAGAATATACAGCACTGTCATCAGAATTGCAGCATGGGATGCGTACGTACGAACTAGCTAATACTTTAACTAGTTTGGATGTTAAAAAGCAATTAAACCATAACAGCACATCCATGGAATGTCAATTAAGTAACAAGAGTTTGTCCAGCCTGTGCTGAGCCATGGGTTTCAAAATAATTTTTTCACTTGGAATTTGAGGTAAGTTTAACCTAGCAAGCTCAACTCAATGTACATACAGTCCACATTTCATAAGTGGCTTGGTGCACCCCGCAGTTTTCACTTTTGAATATTTCCAGTCTAATAATTGGTTGTATGACCCACCTTGACTACTTATGACCCACACTCCTTGCTGGAAAGCAAAGACAGTAAGAGGAACAGTAAAGCATTTTGTCTCATATGACTATTTAGATAGAGGGTATCATGTTTGATTCCCATAGGCCCAGAAGATGCAGAAGAAGTTGCCCAGTAGAAGGGGGACTGCAGAAGCAATAAATGAAGAAGTGAAGCTGGAACAAGGAGTGGTTACTCTTGACACTAGCACAGCAGAAGAACTGACAAATTGCTGGTAAGTGGTGGCTGGTCCCTTCGCCCTTCGGAAGGAAGAGAAGTTTAAAAAAAGACTGGAAAACAAAAAGCCTAATGTAGCAAGATAAAGAGCAGACTAGAGCTGCTTTGCCTCTTGTCAACTCTGTACAAGACACCTGCCTGTTGTGATACAGAATGGGCTGCTTCTACAGTTCCTTATCATGCTCTGTCATCTCTGTGCACAGCTAAAGCCTCCCTGAGTTAACTGAAAGTTTCTTAATCCTTAACTCTGTGTATTCTCCTACCTCAGCTCTGGGAATCGCCGTTGGTCAGTTATGATACACAGCAAACACAGCAATTCATGTTGCACAAAACCCTTTACCCCTGCCCCAAACTTCTTCCAAGAGTATCATGCTGAGCATGTGGATATTAGGTTTTCAACCTTCCAAAGAATTGGAAGGTAGGTCAGGTTATTTCTTTTTAATGACCATAACAGAATTTTTAATCCTGATCCATGTAATAATGTAATTCAAGAGAGTATTTCCCCCTGGAGAAAACAGAGTTGGCACAGCGAAGCTGTTCTCTAAAACCAGCATGATGCATTTCCAAATGAGAGTGGAAGCTTTTCAGTGATCACTGTCCCTACTGACCGTGTACTTCTGCACCATCCCGAACAAGGACAGATGTCACCACGTGCTGACGTGCTCAGGGGCCACAACACACAGCGTCAAACCTAATGAGTGCCTTGGGCACTTCTGTAATAGAAGCAATAGTCGGGGGGTCAGAAGTACTCTGCTTCACTACACACTCTTTTACCAGAGTGCCAATTCAGATGGACAAAAATCACATTACTGATATTTTTTTTTTTTTTTAATGCAGTAGGTTTTGTGTCAGGAATATTTTAATCCATTCTACTTAAGTTATTTAACTAGTCATTATAGTGGAGATCAGTGAAATTACTTCATTTGTATAGTTCTTTTATCCTACTCAGTTTGCACAGTTCAATTCAAATAAAGAAGAGCCCCATCATCAAAAGATTAATAGAAATGTATAGCTACAAATACAGTCTAAAAGCAATACAAAATTATATTTTCAAAAGGGAAGATGTAAATTGATGGCTTGTTAGACAAACCTAGGCTCAACAGTTTTTCTAAATGAGACAATGAAAGTTACCTGAATTTGGTAGATTCTTCTAGTCTCCTTATCCAGGTGCAGTTCTGCAGTTTTGTGACTATGTGAAGATAATAATCTTCTGAATATCTAAAAAAAGCAAGAACATCAAACATTAGAATATATATGTATACTTAGAAACAGACTCTAAAACATTCAAATGATGCATGTATTAATAATAATGTGAATGGTGCATATATAATAGATTGCTTTTAGAACTCCATGACCTATTTTATTTTTCTAATTTGTAACAGTACAATCCTCATTTAATTAGCATGACCTATTAAACAACTCTTCTTAACAGTGATGTCCTAATGAACTTTTCTTTTCAGAAACTTTCAAAAGCACACTGGTTGCAAACTGAAATATTTGACCATAAATACCTTGAAGTTATTAGAAATCATCTTAAGTGTAAAAGTCTAAAATAATACAAAAAAAGCCTCTTACTTGTACTTGGCATTCTAAACTTCAAAAATGTTTTGAAATGTGGCTCTTTCAAGCCAAGATGAAGCATTACACTTCTTAGGCCTTTTCTTTTATTTACCTTATAGACTCCCCAAACTCAACTGAATAATCTAAGACCACCGACCAATACTTATAGATGTAAGTTTTCCTTCAAATTATCTTAAAGAAAACTATCTGTTGTTTTACATAAACTAGCACTTTGGTTACATCGGTACATGTAACCAAAGAGCTTTCTGCTGCTTTTAAACCCCTTCAAGAGATTTAAATTTGTCCCTACGTGGAATACTTCAGAACATGTAAGTCAAAAGAACGGAGACATTTCTTCTCTTACAGGTTCAATGTTAATACTTCTCCCATTTGTGCCTGGATACTACTATAGGTTTTTTAGAAACAATAACTCTGACTTACAAGGAGGACTGAGGGAACAGGAAGAAGAGATGCTATAGATGCCTTGATTACAAATTCTATGGAACTTATGTCTCCTGAAATGGTCTACCTTGTATTATTTTAGCAAAAATGGCTTTGTTGTTGGCCCAAACCCGGAGCATGGTGAGTCTATTTAAGCTGGAACTTGGAAGTGTGTATTTTGAACAGTTTTACAAGAGTTGAGATGGCAAGAAACCTCATTTGTTTTTAAATGGAGCATGAGAATTGATAAAAAGAAATATAAAAAAGGCTGTGGTGGCTTGCAGCAGCAGAGGTCAACAACCCAAAAGCTCCCTTCTCTCTCTGTGTTCAACATGCTTTTAGTACCACAGCTTTCTGGTAAACATTTAAAAAACCAGATCTCTTTTTTTGTTTGCTTCATAAAAGTACTGCAAATGCTAAAATTAACTTGTTTATCTACCCCCGAGTAAAATCATGTCCCATTTCTGCATGGAAAAATAAATGAAACTTTTAGGAGGAATACTGCATTAGAACTGGTCTTTGGCTCAAGTCTGCACCTATGACAACATGTATGATTTTTCACTCTCCAGACTTAACAAACTCTTAAATGAACTAGATGATTGTGACTAAACTGATTTACTGAGCCCTTGCACAACTCAAGAGAGCAGGAATGACCGGGCAGAAGTGGGAGAGGAGCGAAACCAGTTTCACTGTGGCCAATCTGACCTGGTGCAGTCTATTCTTCCTCCTTCCAGTCCAACTCCAAATCTGTTCTCTCCCTTGTGCCGCTTGCTGGTACATATTTGACACCACCTCTGTGGTTTTGTTTGTTTGTTTTCTTGTTTGGTTGTTTTTTCTCCTCTAGCTTTTGCACCTGTCTAATGCCTTCATAGGCCACTTTAATACACTACCATGGCAAAAAAAATAACCCAGAAGGGAAAAAAAAAATATGCACGTACATTTTCTTCTTCTTTAGTGTGTTAAACCAGATCAGGAAAGATTCCATCGAATGCCACAGCCAGTATAAGCAAGGAGTGATGGGAGAGGAGAACAAGGCCTTCCTATGTTGGCAGATGCCTGCTGGTATGTTGTATTAGCAGCCTTGGAACCACTGCCAGAGAAAAAGGAGCCGCTCTCCTGCTGAAGCTGCTACCTAAATTGGCTCCCCATGGGTCAGACAAATGTCAGCACCAGCACAGGGCAGGACAGGGAGTGCGTGTGGGGGGAGGATGGGACAGAAGCACAGGACCGAAATAGCCTGTGCTGATGTTGAATCACTTATCGAGTTCTTTTCCTTAAGGCTAAACAATAAATAACTCTTAGATGCTGGGACTTAGGGAAAAATTCCAAAAATTAATAGGATAACCAAGCATGAAGAGTTACTTAGGCTATCATTATCCAGGAGAAAAAAAATAAAGAAAAAGCCCAAATTTTAGCCTAAAGACGTTGATAAGATGAAGATCAGAGTCAGAAATGAAAAGAAAAATTACCATCAGCTCAGAAGGAAATTGCATGGACTGACAAGTTATTAGCGAGTCACAGGGAAACATCTGGTAAGGAGAAAAACCAAAGCATCATCCGTGCTGCTAGTTCTGAGGCCTCACGAGAAACACGGGCACTCACTGCCAGAAAAAGTAAGGACCTTCTTATACATGTAACAGAAGCCGCACCAGGATAAAGACACCACTTGCAATGCAAGACCGTCGCTGCCTTTCCACTGCTGTCCACCGGCTGGACTCGCTCTTGCTCAGAGGTGTCCCAGCTCAGCAGCTCACCGAGAAAAGCCACGCTTACAGGCCTTTACAAGGCAGAACATCACCTCTGCTCGCCCTAGCGTCCAGTTCTGCTCCTCTTGTGACTCACAAAGGGCCTGCAGACTGTCAGAAGCCATCTTTGGCAGCACTGGCACAGCACGGCCAGCGGCAGCTGTGTCCCAGCAGCACGTCCCGCGGGACAGGAGCTCCCAACCACAGCAGCTCTGCAAGGCGGCTGCCGCGGCTGCTCACACCGACATGAGGCTCCTGGGGAACGAACTCTGCTTGAATACAGACAATATTCCCACAGACTAATTCTTTTAAAGACTCAAAGTGAGGCTCTGGGATTTGCTGAAGCTGCATTTACAGCCCAGAAAGCTTTGTTTTCCTCTCAGAAAGCCTCTTTTAGCATTTCCTGCTTTAAAGGAGCCTTGGGGACTCACTCCTCCAATGGAATCAGTCCAGAAGGCCATCAGAATATCATTTCATGGCTCTGATGTAACCCCAATAGTCCTCCACTATTCCGTTTTAAAGAGCTGAGACAATACATATATTTCCACTGGCACCCAGGAGCTTACAGCAAAAAGGGTTTTATTATTAGGATAAAACAACTCAGGTAAATTGAATTACAAAATCAGGTGGACAAGACAATAATTACAGTGCTGGGAATAGTGAATGAAACATGCTTCAACCTGTTTTTGTCTGCCACTTGCACCACAACCATTATAATAACTTGCTGTTGTAGGAAACTCACTCACACTGTATGAGCCTGGCTGACAAATAACACCTGGAAGTTTTTTTTTACTTATAGTTCTTCACAGGTACGCAGTGACCTTCTACATTAACTGCAGTGGCTAAGGTGGAATTATTCACAGTCAAGGCACTGACAAAGTATAAGTATCTTCTGATTTTTGGCAGATATCTAAAGGACAACGGCAAGGACAGAAGTGTTGAGATATTAGGGAGACAATACGTAAAATGTCAGAACAGAGAGACAGATGCAGCCCCACTAGTTACTTGCTAAGCCTAAATACCCACTTGAAAAAAGCTATTTGAATTAGAAGGAAAATTGAGCCGCAGGAGTGAAAAAAGGAGATATTTCTACTTGGCAGCTTATGTTTAAGAAAGAAAAAAATACAAGGAAAAACTACAGCAGGAAATGCAAGAGAAAAGGTGGATCCCTTTTGCCTTTGGACATTTTAATGCTACCAAAACAACTATCAATTTTTAAAGCCCTCAGGAGAATGTGCACAGGGCCTGCTCTAGAATAAAAATGGAAAATTGCCAGCAAAACTCAGTATTTCAGGCTCTTTATCACCACCAGCAGCACATACCTGCTATAATAACAACTTCCCACACACAGAGCATTTTTTACTATCAAATCATTTGACTAACTTTAGTATTTTTTTTTCCTTTCAGCCAACTTAGGAGGTAAGAGCATCCAGAATGTCCCTGAAAGTCTAGAACTGCAACGTAAAGCATTTACATACTGTGCCTGTGGGTCACTCCTTGAAAAAACAACAGAAGATCCTTGCAGCTCCTCTTGGTGACGGGCAAGGAATTGCAATATTCATGGCAAAAAGCAATCCCTTGCTCCTTTGTTCCAAGCATCGGTTTCTCTTCCTACCTGCCCAATTCATCTTCTGCCTCGTTAAATGCTGCAGCTTTTAGCCACAGAATAAAGGTCTCGCACTTCGTAAAGTTTCTCCCACTGCCTCAGCTCCAAAACTTTCTAGATATGAAGAGCACGTCTGCGTTGCTGCAGCCTATACAACCTTTTAACTAATGGGATAAATAACAGCATTTATATTGCTATAACTGGACTTTGGAGGCAATGCAGTGACTGGTTGTCCTTCTCTTGGGGCTAATCACTCAATTTTTCAGTCAACTGCATTCTTTGACCTCTGTTTACCAGTTTCTCTTTTAGCTCTCACTAGCAGTGCATCAGTAACGTAGTGGTCTATTACCTTTCAAAAGAATAAAAACTTCAATGATAGTGTTGCTGATAAGATGGAATATTGGTGGGAGAAGAAGTTATAGAGGAGAAAAAAAAGAATTTAAAGAGTAAAGACAGAATGCTTGGAATATGGTGACTTAAAAATGGGTGAAATATCTCAAAACGCAATCAGAAAGTCAGGAGTGGGCAGAAAAGATGGGAGAAGTTTTAAAATCACGATTTAATATCGTTTCTGTGTTAAGGAAGAATTTGACTTCTCCAGTCCTTCGAACAGGGAAAGGCATGTAATTATTAGAAGAGGTTTTGTTTCTCATTGCATTTCTCTTCACAAATGGAGGGATAAAAAAAAAAAAAGCTTCCAGTTTTAAAGACACTGTGGCACATAATTAATTTTAAGCTGGAACTCAGTCCTAATGGGAAGCCTTTCTTATTTACAGTGATTTATTTATTTGCACATTCATACAGGCAGAATGTTGTATGTCAAAAGCAACAGGCTGTTTCTCCCATTTTCACATTAGAAAATAGCAAGATATTAGAGCAGGGCTGATATCAAAGAATTTTTTTTTGCATGTCAGGAAAAGGCAGAACAGCAAGCTGAAACTCAAAATTAATTTGGGGTGTTTTTTCTATGTATCTAAAATTGAATTATTAGTTTCCTGTGGAATAGTTACTATAATGAGGGCAATCAATTAGTAAGTTTTTATACGAGTACATTTCCGTACTTTGTCCAGTGAATATGCTAAAAAGAATCCATTAACTGAGGCTGCTCATAGCAGGAGTGTTCCCCAATCAGGAAAAAGACACTCAAGAATGAAATTATACCTCACAGATTCTCTTCAACGTTTTTGTGAATATCCTGGAATAAAATGTTGCTAACTGGCAAGGAGAAATCTTGTTGACTTATACTGGGGGAGGAGGGGGGGAATCTAACTCTGAATAAATCTAATTCATGTGAAATAAAAAATGCAGGCAATCATTGGTTGAACAATTTCAGTTTCCTGTTATTAATATCATCAAGAATTATGTAAAAAGAGGACAACCTTTTTCCCTTCTATTTAAAACAAACAAAGCAGAATGCACAGCAAACACCTACCTTTTCTTCTTGATAGATGATGACAAAATGTTGTCCTGAATTGCCTTACATTTTGAAGCCTGTTCAAGCTGGTAAATTCCATTTTTATTAACAGTTGTTCTGTTAAAAGGGAGGGGAGGGAGGGGGCAGAGAAGAGAAAAAGCAACAAACTTTAAAAGAGAGAACATATTCTGACAATGCTGTCACATTTACTTTGCTATGACAATAAGATTAATAACTGTTGATTTAGCTGAAAACATTACCAAAGAAATCTTATTGACTTCTGTTGTGAAGCTTTTGTATAAAAGGGGAGTTTGCTGCTAGTGACTATAAAATACCCGATTCTTTAAAATAACTCTGTTTCATAGTCTGAATTATATTTTCTGCTTTACACTGTAATCAGAAAACGTAGTTAAAAAAAAAAAAAGAAATTAAATGGGGAGCCTCTTGAACATTATGTTTTGAAGATATTTAAAATATTCACCAGTAAAATATTTAGCAGATGAGATTTCCTGAAGTTGTTGATGAAATGCAACATTCAGAGACAATACAATATGCATAAGAAACACCACAGGTGAAGTGGATCTTTTTACTTGGACCTTTACTTCTTGACTGGAGATTAATGCTTCCTCCCTCGTTTATTCTTTATTTACACAGTGAAAATAAATATTTGCAGAAGGAACCAAAGCAAGTTCCAGACAGTGATCTTTAATTCCTGTTGTCTTATTTTCACCAAACTGCTTGTGTGGTCCTCTTGCACTGCAGTCCTGGTAGAAGATTGAGCTGTAAATTAGTAAATGACCGAGATACAAAGGTCTTATTCCATTCACCTCAGTTCACCCTGTATTGAGGTTCAGTTTCACACAATCACCATCTTCCTTCACCCCGCTTCTGCTGTGTGTATTGCCATTTACCATGAAGTTTCTTCCCTCCAGCATTTTTATTTCCCTTGTTTCTGACCATCTTCCCCCCGCCCCAATCCATTTGGGTTCTTTCCACTGATTCACCACTTACGGAACACCTGGACACTGCATGTTTGTCCCAACCAGAACTAGAAACACAGAAGACACAGATGCTGGATCATTCCCTCACGAGCGCGAGCTGCAGCAGTGAACACGACCTGTGCTGCTCTCAGAATCACACAACAGCCGAGCCATCTGCGTACAGTGGCACTCACACACGGGAAAGGGTCTTCCTGTTTCGCACACAACGCCCTCTGCTTCTGAACCATCATCCCTTCTACTAACAAGGACCAAACTGCCATTACCTTCACCTCTTAAAACAGAGCCCACTTATCAACAGGATTTCTGACAAGCTGATTTTGAAGTTCTTACTTGGCAAAGTTGCCATTTCAAGCCACAGAACCACAGAAGGGTTGAGGTTGGAAGGCACCTCTGGAGATCATCTGGTCCCACCTGCTGCTTGAGCAGGGCCACCTAGAGCCAGTTGCCCAGGACCATGTCCAGACTGCCTTTGAGTATCTCCATGGTTGGAGACTCCACAACCTTCCTGTGCAGCCTGTGCCAGTGCTCAGTCACCCTCACGCTGGAAAAGCATTTCCTGATGTTCAGAGGGAACCTCTTGTGTTTCTGTCTGTACCCATGGCCTCTGGTCCTGTCACTGGGCACCACTGAGAAGAGCCTGGCTCCGTCCTCTTTGCACTCTCCCTAAAGGTATTAGTAAGGTCACGCCCTGAGACTTCTCTTAACTAAAATTTTAAACAATCCACATGAGAAGAAACTGACTGAAGAAGAAAGAGCAGAATAAATGCTTGTTTATTTTGCTACTGAACTGATGGCATGTTCACAGCTAAGACAGGGGAGGAATAGGAACAGAGTGCCTTGCCTTCTCTTTCCGTTGCCCATGAATTTCTAGTGATTCAGTCACTCCACAGTAGCAATTCACGCAGCATGTGGGCTGCAGAGGAGAAACATCAGCTCTCTCCCTTTCTTTCCGTCAGGAACTTCTCCCCAGTATACACTTGGTGCCCCAGAGGCAGTCTGCAGTCTGCGTGCCCCTTGTTGAGGGCACTAGTAAGACAACACGATACAAACCTCTACCCTTTGAGTTCTGCAGGGTCTTTAATAATAACAGCTGGCGCTACCTGCTGAGAGCTCCTTGGCTGATTTTGCATACAGCTCCTTATCTAATTCCAGGAGTGACATACAAACATGAGGGCAGAAGGCTCTCAGAGCATGCAGTTCAGAGGATCAAGCACACAACTCAGCAAGTCTTACACAGTAAGTGCCAGCAAATATTCTGCCTACACCATTTACACACACTGGTTTATTGCAGCTTGAATGGTTCTGTCTACACCAAAGAACCAGGTGGGCCCTTTCACAAGAGAACCCAATACCAGTTCCCAAATGCAGTTAGTTAGCATGCAGTAATGTTTCCTTTCTCTTGCTTCTTTAACTCAGTAAGCTCAAATGATTCTTCTGCAGCTTAAAGTATGAGAAATGGCTATAGGCAAAGCTTAGCAGTATAAAAAAAAAAGAAAAATAAAAAAAAAAACCCTATTGATATCAGAAGCCAAGTGCATGTTATTGGTGCAAATAAGTCTTTCAATACAACTCAAAATGAGGCTGCTGGATGCTGTTTTCAGAAGTGGCCCCAGCACTGTGAGGCACCACTGGTCAGAGGAGACCTTCCCTGCCACACCGAGCCAGGCAGGCCGGGCCGGAGCCGCTCGCGGCGCGGTGCGTTCGCAGGCTCCATCAGAAAAACAACGTTCTTCCACCAGTGTTTCAACTCTGTGCAGAGAATCATTACAAGGCCCTTATAGCTTCCTATTAATTTATGTCCTGAGATCAGTGGAAGCAATGAATAAATACTCTCTCAACCAGATGCAAGCTTTACTCAGACTTTTAGTCTTTTTAAACTCATAGCACCAAGATCAACCAACGCGAGTTGCCTGTTTTTTAATACATAATTGCTTTTTATGCACACATTTTCAACACTTGAAAATTTAAAAAAAAAAAAAAGGAAGAAGTCGGATAAAAAAGAATGAGCAAAATAAATCCCTGTTCTGTTTTGTCATTAAATCCTGACAATCACTTTTACAGCCATCAAAGGGAGAAATAAGAAATGAGTCTTTCCTTCCCTTTCCATGGCACATGTAAAGATTGGTGAAAATGGCACAATTGTGAGGAAAAACAGATATTAATTTTAATCCAAAGTCTTTATCCAGGCGCAAGGCAGGCGCAAGATAGATCACCAAAATACTTCTTCTGTGGCTATTTCCACACAAAATTTACTCAATGGTCTTTATATGGCGCAAAAAGATAAAAAATAAAACAATTTATTTGCAAGATATGCAAAACAATGACTTTTCCTAGTAAAAGTTAAATTTCTGCATTTCTGTTTCACTGAGTGGCCTCTGCTTCACATGAGTGAAAGATTTTTTGCATTCAGATAAAGAGGGGTGTGCAAGGGCCAGTCCAGACTTCTGCTGCATTATTCATTGCAGAGTTGTGCAGACAGACTCAGATTAGATTTCTGATCGCTTAGGACAACTACGCTAGGCAACATTTATCACTAAATGAATATACCTGACCTAGTGGATGACAGTCGTTGTTCAATACTTAGAACTGCGCTAACACTTCTGCAATGAAATGGGATAATATGCCTAACAACACAGATATCAGGCTACATTCAACTAATTTTTCAAAATCTTAAACTAGATGAGAACTTGAAGTGGAAACCATGTTACATTCTGTTGGTTTGAACTCATAAAACTGATGAAACGGAAATTTCTGCTGCATTTCCCTTAGAGTTTAGATGTACTCAAAGGCAACCTCACTGGCCAAAATCTGAAAAAGTTTTCTTTTTTTTTTTTAATCATATATAAACAGCTTGAGGACCACATCCTTCCTAGGAACTCAGAAACTACACCATCTGTACTTTAATAAATCCACAGTTAGATTAAGACCATGTGCCACATTTATCAGCACGTTGTTATTCTATATCTTGCTCTCAGGAAGACAGCAGTTCCTTAAACTGTAAAATTAATTAAAACAAGGATTGCACCCACCTTTAGAATAAGAAATAGGGAAACTATATGAAAAGTCCACGACCCCTTTTGCTGCATCTGGAACATTCAGTCCTGAGACTACAGGAAGCCCTAGTGCAGGGAATCACCAGATGGACAGGTACCTCAGTTAACACAGAGTTCGTGGGCAGCAGTGGTACAAGGAGGGCAAGAAAAGAGAGGCTCTTTAAAAACAAAAGCAACCTCAATCCCAAACAGTTAGCAGAGTAGGAAAATGCGTGGACATAAGATAGATGAAGAAAAGGATGAATGGCAGGGAAAAAAACAAAAACCCCCACAGATGGAAAAAGGAAATACAGTGCTGTCAATTATACTATAACATAAAGATATGCCCAGGACCAGAAGTCTAATCCTCCAGAATTCCCATAAAATCAGCTGGAAACAATTGGAAGAACTTGGGGTGAGATTTTCAAAAGAGCTCAGAACTGGACTGTCTGCAACTGGATTGAAAGCAACAAGAATTTCACTCCTAATTTCAGCAGAAGTTAAGTCCAAACTGAGTGAAAGGAAAAATCCCACTCATTAGCTTTACTCACTCCGTGCCCAGCAGAGCTAGTTGTTGCACTTTCTCTATGGCTTCCTGCTCTTGTCTGCCTGAAGCAGCACTGGACCTCTGAACCCTGCTCCAGCTGAGCATCTCCAGCTGAAAACAAAAAGTTCTGCATGCAAAACTGCACATTTCCATCTTTCTACCAAACTGGCACTGAACAACACTATCCAGATTGTGAACACCTTCTGTCTTAATCTCTTCCTTGAAAAGATTAATTTATATTTGAATCTCATAGTCTATTAGTTGAATACTATTAAAAAACATAATCCATACTTCCCTAGGAAGGGTGCTCTTAATTGTTTTCATCTTTGACACTATCGCCAATGCATCAGACGATAAAAATATAGTGACATTTTTAAGGTTCACAACACCTTGATTAGTAGGGCAATACACAATTTAAATGCTTGGTGAAATGGACTATAAAAATGGCTTTATCAAGCCATAGGAGTAAGAATTTGTCTTGTAACATTAATCACAGTAACTATGAAAGAGACTGATCTTACTATTCTTGTTCGAGTTCCCATGGAGGTTTTGCTTATCTAAGGAATGCTAAATCAGGTCTTTAAGATAAGCTGCATTTTGAAATTATTTGGAAGACCTTCTGGTGCATTCACCACTTGTACCTAACATCAGATACTTTTTATTTATAAAATCCATACACCACATGACACATGACAAGCAACATTCAGAGTCTCACAGTGGGTAAAGTGAAAAGAATAAGGTGCTTACACTAAAATGATGTTACAATAGTACATGATAGACAGAATGACAGAGCAGTTTCATTTGGACCAAGTAAACAGAAAGAGGCTGGGAAACCTTTCACCACTGTCAGAACATAAATGTGTCCTGGCAGCGGCTTTCAGCTGAACATCTATTCATTTAGACAGAACTAATACATGAGGCATGTGTTAGAAATGTGCTCCTAAAATATGTCTGCATGCATCTCTCGGGAATGAAGGAAAAAAATACTGAGAGAGCGGTAAAATTAGTGAAGTGGCCACCAGTGCCGACTGATCTAAACTGTAGCAAATTATTTGTGCAATATACCAAGCTACTGTTCATAATCAAGGTAATAGCCTGTCTCTTCTTCCCCTTCTGCCTGCCAGAATGCAATATTTTGACAAGAGACAGAATGTACAGGTCTCTGTAGCACAGTTAATTAAGTATAGTTGTTTATTCCCTAGGCCTGCATAAAGACCTGCTGCTGAGAGAGGAAATGGAGAAACCAACACTATGAACACTGTATTAATACTAACTTGTTTACTCATAGCTCCTCAATCACTTCCTCCCACTGTTCAATTACCCCAACAGCCTCTACACTGTGCTTGCCTTGGACCTGCAAAGACAGAGAGTAGGTAAGGGAAATAGTAAGTGAATGCCGTAAAATTGATGACACAAACAGAATAACAGAGTAGTGGTGGTCAGTTGTGCAGGGTACTGTTGCCTTGTTATTACTTGTATATAAAGAATACATAAATAGTGCTTGAGAAGACTATTTTCATTTCCCTTGTAGGAGCTGGCATTATTTATCTTCTATATATTCCTGGGCAGTACAAAAGGAGCTAGAATTTCTGCCCAAGCTTAACATAGCACACCCTTGGCCTCAAAACAAAGAGAAGACCACCTAGCTCCTCTTATTATTGTCACCTTCCCTGATAAGCACCAGCAGTACTGAGCCCTCTATTTTGCTAATAATGCTGTGACTACACAAACATACCAGCACAGAGGTGGGGAGGGAGGACCTCCCTGTCTAAAGGTGAGACAAGAGACTACTTGTTTTGGTTGTACTGTTGGCTTAAGCAAGTTTAAACTGTATTTGCAGGTACAGCTTAAAATTGAGAGGACGGTATAAGGCACAGGCACTAGGATTTACCAGCGAACCATAGTATTGCAGTGTAAATGATACTGGTTCCATGAATAAATTTGAGGACTACTAGAGAAATCGTACTAACTGGTTTTAGTAAGAAACTGTACTAACAGGCATAGAAGGCTGCGAAATAAATGCAAGACAAAAACTGGAAGTCATACTGTAAAGGCAGCCGATTTATCTAACAAGAAAAAGTGGTAAGAAATGTCCTGTAAGAGACAAACCACATCTTCAAGGTTATTTACTAAGATCTTCAGAGAACTCTAGGTGCCTAGCCACCATCTAATTAAACACCACTGTGAATAATAGCTGCCTAAATATCTATGACGGTCTGACGGTCTGAACCAATCCTCTCTATTTCACCCTTTCATTTTTCAGTTTCATCCTTTTAGAAGAATTACTCAAAGTAAAACAACAGATTAGCTTTCAGTATTGCAAGGCAACCAAATAACAGGATCTTAAGGATTCTTCAGGAGATGTTTGGTTACAAACATGTCTCCAAAAGCAAAGGAAATCACAAGATTAAGAAGATTAATAATAAGAATAATAAGAAGATTAGCTTGCCATTCTGAAGATTGTCTTGATTACATATACTTGGAGTTCAAGAAGGATAATGCCCAGTTTTTTCCTTTCGCAGATCCTCCCTCCAAAGTTGGTAAGAAAACCTTAGCTTGTGTTAGGGAACAGACTGCCTTAGCTTATTAAATTATTGACTATACTGGTTCTTATAGAACTTGGTTAGAAACTGCTTATATAGAATTCGCTTAGCATAAATAAGTTTGCTTAGCATAACTTCTGCAAGCTGTGAACCTTAGCACTTTTTGCTTTGTTAAGTAAAAAAGGCCTCAGAGTCTTCAAGCTAGAAGATAAGGGGAGCTGCACCCCTGGAGATAAGTGAAGGAACAAAATGGTATCTAACAGAAGACGAGACACAGAATAATGTTTTGGTTATTGCCAAGAACTTATTTCTCTCCAGCTGCAGGCACAAAATAGCAACAGAAGGTCAGGACTTTGACTGACGGCCTGACTGACAAAAATTAAGAGATCCAATGAAGAACAGGGAAACCCTGGACTCTAATTTTGCAGTTGGCTTAGAGTGACACACAGTGGGTGAGGCCTTGGATTGTGGGGGTATAATTGTCCAAGTTTTTTTCCCTGAGGGCTCCTCTCCAGGAGGTACCCAGCTCGAGCTGCTCCACACTGTACCTTGTGAATAAATTATTTATTTTAGGAGAATTTCTGGAATCTGTGCCTGAGTCTCTGCTACAGGAAAACCAGGAAAAAGGAACTTTGCTAACACTTGCCAGAAAAATGCATTACACTGAGGAAGAGATCACAGTCTAACCTAACATCCATGCACATCCTCTCACTCTTACGCAGGAAAGGACTTTGCTGTCAGCAACACGACAATGCTATTCAGACTGTCAGGGTACTTTAGGGAAACCATACTTCAGGAAGTCTGCACCAATAGAGTTTTCCTAGTTTTATGCATCAACATAGCCTCATGTGATAAAAAATTCAGTAACCCCTATACAACCTATTCCAATGAGGGACTCTTCCGTCCTTTCGCTCTACTCATGGATACGGCGGCAAAACCCCACTGCAAACTGGAATCTAATTCCTCTCGACCAGACCATCCATCTCCATCACTGAGGGATGGTTTGAATCTCCTGAATGAGTCCAGATGCTCTCTGGATCAAACCTCTCCAGCATGGCCCTCAGCCAGGCCCAGTCCAGCTGCTGCCTGAATCAAACCCCTCCAGCGTGGCTCCATGCCCAGTCCAGCTGCTCCCTGGATTAAGTAACAGCTCCTGGTCAGTCCAGCAGCTCTCTCTCCTTCCTCATATCCCAAACATGCACCACAAGCTCCTGGCAGGCCAGCTTACTGAGTGTAGTCACTCAGGTGAGAAAGAACATCCTCTCTTGGATTCAGGCAGCAAGCCATCCCTCCAAAGACACCACAGTTATAGGAACTAGAGCAAAATGAAACTTTTTTTAAATGAATAATTCACTTGTCACACTTTTGTGGTCACTCAGTTACAAAAAAAATACAATTTCAAATTGATAAAAACTGGCTCCAAATTGGTGCCAAAATCCTCCAAGTGTATTAAGGAAAAACGTGTATTTAAAATCTCATGCTTACATGCCTTACTATAGAGATTAAGAACTGACCCATACATGCCAAAGATTTTCAGCCCTCTTTGGTACGTGCTTCTTTGCTCCAGTTGTGACTGTACTAACAGCAGTTGGGAAGAAGCTGGACTCCGTTCTCTGAAATGCTCTCTGCTCGCATTTGTACTCAGTTTGACTCCATGGTTTAGCACACAGAGCTGGGTGAAAGGAGACTGCAGCTCAGAAAGGGAAAAGGAGTATGAGAAGATGGGGTGCGGGGAACCACAGACATAACACAAAACAGAGTGGAGAGGAGAATGGAGTGACAGCTACAAAACTTAAAGCAGAACAGAGTACATACTGCAAAACCAATAAATTGTAAGGAGTGGAAAAGAAGAAAAAAAAAGCAGAAGGGGAAAAAATGAGCACAGGAAAGAAAAGCAGGCTAGAGGCACATAACAGCAAATGTTCCTGTTCCTTTTCCTGTTTAATTCTGAAAGATGTTGTAAACTTACAACTTGTAAAAGTTCGAAATTTTGAGCCAAGGAGCACAAAGGTCTCTCATCAGAAACATGTTAAGAAACCAACTGTGCAGATACACTGCAATGGTTACTATGACTAACGTCACTTGCCTTCACTTAGGGAAAGCACATGCTGTTTCAACCTCAAATTCAGCTAGATTAGGTGAAATGGTGGCCTCAGTAAGGTTAACTGCATTGTGACCATTCACTTCAGTATAACCAGACATCACAGTTCCCATTAAAGAACCAATTCCCCAGTTCTTTATAATTTTTATCATGTGTTTCTGACCATAATATATATTAACATATAATAATCATTGGAACAACAATGCTAATTAGGCCATAAAGTAAGTAAGACAGTAAGTAAAAGACAATAGAAAAAATATTTGTGAATGACTTCTTACATAGTAATCTCTCGTGTGGATTACACTACCCTCTTCTGCACTGTTTTTCTACAGTGTGTGAAGACTCAAGAGCACGAAAACAGTCGTTAATATTGAAGCCTGCACATTAAGACGCGACTGGTTTCACAGCTAATTTTGCAAACTATTTTCATATTAAACTTCACAGTATAAAATAACATGCTGTAATGCAAATATCTACACTGATCTAAAGGACCAAGATGGGGGATCAAGCAAAAGGGCTCCTACAAAGTAAGATGCTACATAATATAAAAATGCTTCATATTTCTGGCCTTCATCCTATTGATTTTAAATGAGAAATCTGTATTTTTAACTAAATACACATTACAAAAATGGTTACAATGTTACCCAGCTCCTGCTTCACCTTCCTGGAAAGAAGAATAAAAGATACCTCGAACATGCCATTCAGCAAGCACTTTTTGCATCGTATGCTAACGAAACTGCTACACGCAACATGTTATCGGGCTCAAAACCAAGGGCAGAGTGACAGCTGTCATTAAGAGGGCCTACGAGCAAATAATTTATTGCAGTCCTAGTGAATTTTCATTTCCTTGGTCTAATAGGTCTTCAACGCTCCCTCTGATTGAGCTGCCAAAGCAAAGGAAGCATGAACTGGAGTGAAGGCACATTTCTGCTCCCGTAGACCCCTCCAGCCGGACCCGCGGTCCCGCTGCCCGGCGGCGGGCAGCCCGTACCTGTTCTCGCTCTGAGGCGGGGACGGCACAGGGGACCTGAGGGCTCGCACCACTTTCGGCGTGACAGCAGCTCCTCCCGAGTCCTCCTCCCAGCCCCTGGCAAGCGAGACAGGAAAACAAAGTTGTCAAAACCAGCGATTAAACATCAGCAGGCGGGAGCGGCGCCGCTTTCCTCCCCACGAATCGTTCACACGCCGCCAACAGCCGAGCCCAGCCCAGCCCAGCCCAGCCGCGCCGGGCTCCGCCGCGCACCGCGCCCGGCTCGCCGCGTCCCGCTCCGGCTTCCCCCGCCGGCTCCAGGCTCTCCCGCCCCGCAGCCCCACCGCAGCGGGGGGCCCCTCGGCCGCCCTACCTGGCGCGGAGGGGCTGCTGGCCGCCCAGGCGCAGGAGGCAGCCGCCGAGCAGCAGGCTGCCCAGCGCCGCGGCCAAGGCGATGACAGCCCGCATGGTGCGCTCGGCAGCAGCGCCCGCCGCAGCTACGGCCGCCCCATAGTATTTAAGGGAGGCCGCGGGGAGGGGGAGGCGGCCATGGCAGCCACAGGGTCTCTCCGCTCCGCCCCTCGCCCGTTCCGGCGGCCGCAGCCCTGCGCCGCCGCCATCAGCCCCCCTCCCACCGCGGCCGCCGCTCGCAGGGCCGGTGGTCGCGCTGAGGGGCCGGGCGGGGGCAGGCCGGGCTCCCCGCCAAACTTCCCCTCAGGCGGGCGGCGCGGCGCTCCCCGGGCAGGTCCCCGGAGGGTGGCGGCGGCCGCCGTGCAGGGGGCAGCTCGGCGGCAGCTGCGGTTTCCCCGCTCGCTGCCGGGGCGGCGGTGCCGGGGCGGCGCGCTGAGCTGCCGCGGTGTGAGGGCAGGACCCGGGAGGCCTTGCTGGCGGCCGCTCGGGCGGGCTTCTCGATAGCAAAAGCGGCAGCGCGGTTGCCCTGCGGTGCGAGGGGGGTAAATACTGTCGGAACTTCAGCCGGGAGGGGGTGAGGCATCGGTGTGCGGGGGTCACTGGCGGGGAGCCCCCGAGCCTGCCGTGCCCTCTGGCTGGTGCAGCGAGGTTGGAGCTGCTTTAATAGCTCTTAGTTGTAAATAACGTTCTATGCGTTTAATAAAATGTATTTGCGGTGGTTTTGGTAAAGAAACGATTCTATAGTAAGTTAGCATCTTTTTGCCTAATTGTGTATTTAGTGGTGTTCTCATAAGGCCAGCTAGTGGTATGAGAAACCTTGTAAGATGACAAGGTGCCATTAATTAGGCCACTGTTATTAAGAGAGTGGGTGGTAGCAATGCTATACTTTTCAGCAGCCTTCCAGTTGTGAGCCAGCTGACACCTAATTTTTGCAGATTCTTCCCAATTCTTCCCTATCCTTCCCTTTTTCTGTATCTCCAAGCATTCCCTTAAGCCTTGGAGCTGCTCTTCTTCCTCGAACAATGGCTGGAAAGCCTCAAAATAAGAGCTCTGCTGCAGCTGTATAAATGAAGTAATGAGGGGCTTGATATTGTGACTGGTAAGAGGTTAGATACGGCAGTGAGAAGCAGCATGCCTATGGTCCATCAGAGGAATGGCACCAGCTGTGATGGGGTGTGCCAGGAAATAGCTAATTATTTTTTTAGGGCATCTGTGAGCTCACTGGTGAGCAGAGCTGTGGGTGCTGGTGGGAGGGAGCCGGCAGCGGTTGTGCTCCGGTGTGACCGGGAGGGTAGCGGGTATCGGACTGGCTCAGTGCACAGTCCCCCTGTGAGCGCAGCTCTGTCGTCCTCTTGGCTCTGAGGTACTTAGTCGTAATAGAGAAACAAAGCCAGTGTTAAGACCTCTGAAGTCCTCAAGTAGTTTACTGGTTTGAGGTTGTCATGGGTCATAAAAGTCTTGAACGTGAAGGTGTTTTATCACCATTGTCAAAACTTCAGCTTCAGGCCTATGCTGTAAATCCAGCTGACATTGTATATTAACATGTAGGGGCCAACAATCCAGCTTTTTAGGGTACGTATATGTTCACAGGCTAGCGTGTGCTAGAAATGTCAATCCCACTGTTACCTCTGTAAAACTTGAAGGTTCCTGCTTATGTTAGTGGATATTATCAACTATGTCATAATATCTGTTAAATACTCTATGTAAAACAACAAATCTTTCAGTTTAGAAAATCAACTGGTGTTCTATTTTGGCGCTGAATGAAAGACAACTAAGAATTAAAGTCCAGAAAACTATGTTTTTTTCCTTCACTGTTATTTTCTTCTGCAACAGTTTTCCCATGAGTCCTCAAGTATCACTGTCAGCTAATCCATGGGAAATTTAGTGATGTCAGTGAGGACATCATATTTCAAGTTAGAGGTCTGTTGCCAACACCAGTCTATAATATCAGCAGAGATTTTTTTCCCAGATCAGAAGGTTAATCTTTGTGTCATATTGAAGTTCCTGCAAAAAAAAAAAAGGAAGATTATAAACGGTATCGGTTTAAATTAGACTTGGCACTTAGTGCTTGTCGTTTACCAACAACTTTACAAACCCTTATTGATCGATTGTCACAATATCTCTGGGTGTTACCAGGCTTAATTTCCTGGCAGAGCAGCTTAGTAGAGAGGTTAAGTGACCTAACTAAAGGGTGAGATGAGAATCAATGGTAAATCAGGATTCAAATTTAGGAATGCTGGATTCAAAGATAAAGTTTCTCTTGCATCACATTGCCATGTCAGAAGCGATGGTGTCAAGTAACATGACACAGAGGGTCAAAATGATAAAGGCATACATGCCAAATATGCCATACATGAAAAGACAAAGACCGAGCAGTGTACAGAGACTGTGTCCCATCCGTCCTCCTGACAGCTGGAAGCTGCTGCATCTTGGCAGCATCCCCCAGCCTCTGACTCCCATTAGCTTCCAAAGTCAGTGGGAACTGATAATTGCTGGCTTACACAGAAGGAAGAGATCAGTAATCAGCCAGGTGGTGTCATGATGACTTTGTTGCTGAGTTCCTACAACCCTACTTAGCTGCTAATTTGGAAAAGGAAAATGTAGCCGTGGGTATCATCTGTGAAAGGCTGCTGCCCCCCAGGTTGACAGGATTGCATCTCAAAAAGAGTCTGGTGGTGGTGCCTGTGGGGCTGCTGGTCACATGGAGCTAGCTTAGCTGCCTTATTTCCAGCAGCTAAATCATATTAAGAAGTAATTAATGCTCATTAAATGCTTTCCTAATGCTGCCTTCTCATCTAAGCAATGGCTGTCATAGGGATATTAGCTATTGCAAATAGGAGGGGAGATGACTGGTACAATTAGGAAGAAAAAAAAAAAGTACTAAAGATATTCATTGAAAGTGGAGTCCCGCATTGTGGCAAAGCATGAGAGTCCCCGGAGTGAGGTGTCAGTGCAAGACCACTGGTCATCCATGTGAATGCTTTTAGCCAAAAAAAAAAAAAGTGCAACAAACTCATAGAAACAAAGCATCTGTGTTTCAAACTGGGAGGAAGTAATTGGTTTGTTGCGTTCCACAACTTTTTCATTTATTTGCACTCACAGTTTTGGGCAACGTGGTTTAAATAATTACAAACAACAAGAACTGAAATGCTGTCTGCCAGACTCTAGGACATCAAATTGTCCAGATAATTTCACAAAACAACAAAACCCAGCATGTTGCTGTATTCCACTTAAAAAAAAAAAAAAAAAAAAAGTAAACCAAACCCAGTAATCACTTTGTGTGGCTGTTGCTGCCGTGCTTTGTCAGTCTGGCCTTAAGGTTTTTCACTATTTTTCAGGACAGGATTTTGCGTCCTGTAACTTACAAATTAGGCTTTATGACTTTATTTAAATAAGAATGTAATAACTAAATTCAGCCAGCAAGCAGTCTGTTGAGGTCTGTGTAAAACTAACTGACATACTAGCTGTTTCAAAGGAGTTAAGCGTACCCCTGTTTTGAGATGTCCACCAAGTGTGCAAGTGACGACTCCCCCTGTACAGCACTGTTCACTCTCCAGAGGAGGTCAAGGTGAAAAAAGTCAGGGCACATGGAGAAGTCCTCAAGATGCTGAGCATCTTATAAGATGTCACACCTATGGTAGGACTTGCCTCTTAAGCACAAAATTAATTATTTTCCAATGTTTTAAACTGGCTATGTTGTTTTTTTTTTTTTTTGTCAGAGTAATGTATTATGTTTGCTTTACCAAATTCCTCTAGTTTAACAGAATAACCAGCTTCTCCTCTTTAGCAATCACAATCCTGCCCCATTTATTGCCAAAAATGCATCTTGTAGCATAAGCAAACTTGAGTCCAGTAACTACTGAAAATCAGTGCTCTGCTGCCAGCCGCTGTGCAAAGCTTCACCAATTAAGGGCACCGCAGGCATTGAAATGCCCGTGATTGTAGTGCAGTCCAGTGTGTGTGCTCTTCCTAAGGAAGCTGATGAGGGAAAAAGATCTGAATTCTAATTAGATACAAAAGAGGATTTTAATGCAGTAACCCTGAAAACTTGCAAGTTGTTAACCTGAAGGGAGATTTTTTTTTTTCTCCAGTCTGTCTTCTTCCTAAGTGCTCTCAGCATGACTTCTGAACATGACACCATAAGAAAGGCCATACTGGGTCAGACTAGAACAGCGTGTTTTTCAGGCAGTGCCCAGAAGACGACTCCTAGGGAAAAACTGTGCAGTGATCCATCCCTAGGATCCTTTCTTGGTTTCCAGCAATCAACGGTTCAGGGAATTTCTGAACCACAGCTATCTGTGTGTTTAGTCACCTCTCATGGATTTTTCTTCCATAATTGTGTCTAATTGCTTTTTGAAACCATGTAAACTTTTGGCATCAAAAGCAGCTTGTGTCAATGATTTCCATCCAAGCTGAAATCCTTCCCATTACGATTAGCCCAGGAACAATTCGCTAAGAAAAGTCTGTTGTTATTTGGAAACTCTGATCTCCTATGCTAGAGGACACAAAGCAGTAAGTATTCTTTTGCGAAGAATTTTACTACACATTGCACAAATCAACACTGCTGTTAATACAAATTCACAGCATCCATTGCTAGAATTCAGAGAGTTATTACAGAGCATACTGTGAATGCAAATTAAAAATAATGCACCACACTCAACCGAATGCTAATGGACCAATGGCACAATGTCAAATACACCAGGAGCTAAGACTTTTAATACTATTATTAAAACCTCAAGCAAACAAACAAAGCAAGTAAATCAGCACTGACAAAAACTGTTTGAGCAACATTTACTCGTCATAGATCAGCATGCAGAGTGACAGTACAGCTCCCAGCGGTTCCTAAAATGCCTGCGCAGCTGAAGGAGGAATATGCCTCCAGGGATGTCACATAATGGAAGGGTTCTCATCAGGCACTATGGTCGATAGTTAAGGTAATTATGTCAAGCTAAACATTTCTTTCCATCAGTGAGTGTGGCACAGTGTGTCCAGCTGCTTATCTGTAGAAAAATCCAATTTGGGATCACGTGTCTGTTGAAGCGTGTGTATAAAATACTCAGCAATAGAAATGAGGGGCCATAGTGGAGTTCAGAGTCGTTCTTCATGACACATGTGATGGGCTGCAGGGGTCAGTCAGCATCATTTATGCTTATGGGAAATCAGAGCCACAGTTTAGGAAAATAAATAAATGCATGATGTAAGCAAATAGCAAGGATTACTTGGAAGAAGAAAAAAAGGGATGTCTAGATGAAGAAAGATGGGAAGATAATCTATTGAGTTTGATCCAGGATGGTGGCCTGACAGCCCAGCTCCAAACTGGCTTCTTGGGATCACAGTGCACTGAAAAAAGCTAGATCCCTTTGTTTTTTGTGGGTTGGTTGGTTTGTTTGCTTGGGGTGTTTTGGGTTTTTTGTTTATTTTTGGTTTGGTTTGGTTTGTGTTTTTGCATTCTTACATTTAATTTGCTGAAATTCACATAGAATATAGTAAATAAAAAAATAAGGAAGCACCATATGCTTATGTATGGGGCGGACTACTTCGTTGGTACCAAATAAAACAACAGGAGTGATACAGAGCACCATAAACTCATGGATTTGAGGGGTTTGGAGGAAAGAAGACAGGACCTCTGTCTTTAAACTGAGAAAAAGCCATTAACCACATTAAATACGGTTAAACATATAACTGGCCAGATATCTGCCTAAACCTACTGTTGTGTGAGACTGATTCTCCTGCTCTTTTCTGGAATAAAAACTGTTGAATACTCTGTAGAAACGTATCTGCTTCAAATCCCAGATTTGCCATGTTCAGGTGGTACTTCGGCTGTTCGCAGCCCTGGGAAGTCAGTGCTGACAAGGCTGCGGCACAAGAGAGGTGCCAAATGGGTGCGGGTGTGCCCAAGCCCCCTGCCCGCAGCCGTCCTGCCCAACAGGGGCATGTGGGGATCCGCCACGGCGGCAGCCAGACCGGGCTGGTGGCTGTGAGATCATCTGGGGGAGAGCCCATGTCCCAGAGGTCATGGGGCTGTGTAGGACATAAATCCTGCGTATGCTTGAGGGCCAGAGAGCCATCTCACAAGGTGCTTGAGCTCCGATGCAGCTTTAAGCACATTAATGTTTTTGTTAAACTGGGACCAGTCTTGTGCTTATGGGGAAGCACCTGCGAGAGTCCTCCAAAAGCTCAATGTGTCTCCACAATGAAATCAGTGCTTACGCAGGGCAAGGGGCATATCCATGCAGTGACAGGGAAAAGCAGGATGGTCACCGAACCTTCAGCATGCCCTGGGAAGAGAAATGCAGGATGTAGGAAAATAAGCCATGCAAAAAAATATCTCAGCATCAGAACAGCCTTCCTGTTTCAGGATCCTCGGTGAAGACAAGGGAAAAAAAACTCTAGACAATTCTTTATTTCTGCTTCTCTAATAACATCTTGAGCCATTTATAAACTGAAATTGAAAACTTTTGACTCCAAACAGAAATAAGTCCAGGCTGCTTCAAGAGGCAGCAAGATATACAGGCATTTGGGAAGGCTTATTGGAAACTGGGGTTGTCTCAAACGTGTCTTCTCTGTTCTGAAGTAATTTTCTCCCTGAATGCTACCAGTTGTAGACTGGAGTCCAAAGTGGGGAAAGTATGGTGGGATTTGTGCTGACATTTGCAAGAGCCACCTCAGCCGGCGCAGGAGCGTGGCCGTCCCACCAGGGTCGGGAAGCGGGACCGGGCCTGGCCCCGGCTGTGGTGGCAGCACAGCCCCTCACTGCCATGGGGAGCAAGTGACAAACCTCGGATGGGCTCTGCCACTGGCAGGGGCTGCAAAAGGTGGCGGGCAGGGGCCAAGAGGGGAGTCAGGACTTTGTCCCGCTCCCAGCAGATCATCATTTGGGCTCCGCTCGCTCCCTTTCTGTCCTCTGAGCATACAGTGCTAGGTACAGGACTCCATGCCCACAGTGAGATCCTTTGGTAGACAAGTATAATCTCCTCCATGATTCATGCATTAATTAAAAATAACAATTCTTTTAAATGCTACCTTTTCCACTTACGTAAATACGCTGATATCCCATGCCTTGGTGACAGGCCTTGCTGGTTGTATTGCCCTCCTGGCTCGCTTTTGTTAGGCTCTGCAAATATACTGCCGCTTGTGCAGAATCTGTATGCTGGCTAAGCCTGAATCTCTCCTATGGTCCTCAGATAGCCACTTATGTATCTGTCTCCCTCTCGATTACTGTACTTCCAGAGAAAGCACATTTTGGCTTATTATTATCCAGTGCTTTCAATGGCCTGGCAGAAGACAATTAGGGTCTAGCAGAGGGGAAAACCAAATGTAACCTGGGAGAAGGGAGTGCTGTCTGGACAGAAGGGATCAATAAATGCTCATATTTAGCATTGCTTTCAGAACAGGCATTCAGTACCTAACTCCCAGGTGAGACTTCTGCAGCACATGCTCGTTTGCTTCTTACAGATTGATCAACCTTATTTTTAACCTTGAGGGCTGTAACACCCATAGTACTTCATTCAGAGTCCCACTGCGTGGAGGTGCTGTTAGAAATGGCCCAAAGTTAACAAGTTCAGCTAAACAGACTAAGCTTATAAATGTGCGGTTTACATACAGCATTTCTGAGTCGTCTTTATTCAGCAGCCTCGGTTAGCATCATCATCAGATCTGAAGGAATCTAAAAGCAGATCAGTGTTTGGGAGGAGGACCCAAAGGGGAGAGCAGGAGCGAGCGGGGAAGGACGGAGGCCCCGGGGTGGTGAGAGGGTGCGTGGGGAGCTGCGGGGCTCAGCGTGGGGGACACCCCACTGGCATGCAAGGCTGTGCGCAGCCCCAAGGGCAGAGTGGGGGAGGATGAAGGCATTTTCAGCTGATGCTTAAAGTACCATCATCATGTGGTGGGGAGATGTGCATTTTAAAGACCCGCATTTAAAATCCTTTGCCTTTAATTTTGTGTTTGCATATTGCATGAGTATGCATTTGACCGAATAGCTGAGCACATGTAAAAGGCAATTCTAAAGCAAGGAATCATCACTTGAAACCTGCAGCTGGAGAAAATTTATTCAGGCTTTCCAGATGTACTCAGGCTCGGCTTAGCTGTGGTTAAGAGCAGACTGAGAATTTAACAAGTAAGCAATATGTGATTTTATTGATAACTGTTGGGTATGGTCATGCAAAACTAAATTAATCCTGCTGACAGCTGACCAGAGGGTAACACGCACAGCAGCACCTCTGTGAACTGCCCCAAACCACACAGCCTGGATCTTCCTTGGGGAGAGATGCTGCTTCAGCCTCTGCACTACAGTTTTGCTTCTTGTGTGACTCACCCTTCAGTAACGTGTATGGTGCAATAGATTTGTTTTGGAAAAAAAAAATGTTTTCACCAGGGTTGAGACTTAGACCACGAATTCAGTCCACATTGGGGGAACCGGAACTAGCTCTCTTTCTCTGCCTCAGTGAACCAAATTATCAGCACTGAATTGCATGTTTTCATTTCTGTGGCACGTCAGTGTCTAGCTAAAGATGAATAACACGTAGTGTCAGGTTTCTGAACTGGCTGCTCTATGGGATATTTGCATGTAGCGCACTGAGCCCTGTAAGACAGGAACCAGTGGTCACCACGGGGCCTGTTTCGTGCCTGACTCAGTGATATGTGTCAAGATCTGAAGCAAGATGATCTCTGGAAATGAAAAGGTGCAATGTAATTCAAAATTGTGACATATTGATTTCTTTGTTCAGATACCAAATAGTTTGTAGAGCTGTAACACAGTGCTATAACTCAATGTTTTGCTCCTTAATGATTGCTCAGTAGCCCACTTACAAATACTGTTTTACCATTTACTGACATTTTACATTTATTGAGCATATATTTTATCTAGACTCATAAAAACAGTGCAGGAAGTTTTTAATAAACACAAAGATGTTTCAGGCTAAACAAAAGCAAGAACATGTGACTATGGGAGTACACTCCCAATGTGTGATGAGAAGGTGCTGCCAGATGTTCTGCAGGGAATTGGGGAAGGAGGCACGAGCCTGGGAGCTGTGAGGGGAACGCGGAGCATTGCACTGGTTGGGCACTGGTGCCAACCTGTGTCCTGGACACCAGCTGGCTGAGGTCCTGAGCCTGATGTGAAACGAGTGGCAGTGCTTTGAGCTGCCCACTCGTTTCCCCCACAGAAGGCATCATCCTGACCGCATCCCACAGCAGCTGTTGGAGGGGACGGCAGGGAAGGGAACCGTGTTTTCTCTGGGCTCTGGGTGATCACGCACTGAATGAGCTGTGGGGTGGGCACAAGAGGATCGGATCACTCTTGGTTTTTTCTGTCTATAGCAAACAGGCTTTTTTTTTTTTCAGACTATAGTATCTGCACTCCTAGGTCAAGGTAACGTAAAAAAAAAAGTGACAAAACTCCCCGTTTGACTGTAGTGATCTATTCTGTAATCATAAGGTTCAGACTGTGTAATATTTGGAAGCTTGTGTTAGATTCCTGATTCCATATTTAGTTACTGCTCATATTTAAGTCCAGAGAAGATTTGGGGCAATTAAGTAAGTTGTTAAATATGAACTTAGAAAACTAACTTCCCATTCACATTTTGTTTTTAAATAGCCTATAGATACTGTGTTTTTCTAGGCAGGACGTAAAATGAATAAATGATGTACAAACAAGCTTGTTTTGCCAGTTATAGGTACAAAACCTTATAAGGACTTCTGCTTTTAAAAGGAAGCTGAAATCATACATTTTTCGTGCAAAACATCAACTTCATTAGATCTATTTATTTAAAAGTTCTTTAAAAAACAAAGACATAAAAGCCTACTTTAATGGGACACAGCTGGGATACCATGGCTGGGTTTCATATGATCAGATACAGTCATATAAAATATATACATCCACATCTGAATCATTTACCCTGGCTCCATTTATATAATATTTAAAGGAAAGATATTTGCTTCTGGGGATAAATTTATCTCATCCAAAAGTGAACATGTTTAAGCTCACTTCTTTTACCGCACATATAAAAAGATACCAGAGAGTCTAGTTCAGCTACAGGTGAGATAAAGCCCTCCTGCCTGACAATAAGAGATATTTAGGGGAATTAAAAGCATTCCTGTCCTCATATGAAAACAGAGTTTGTTTCCTGTGTTCAAATGTATTATGCTATGAGATGGCGGCAAGCTTTTAAATGAGTATTTCTTTTATAGCCTGGTACATAACTTCTACTGCAGATGCAAGGTTGAATCAAGTCACATTTTAACATGGACTAGGCTTGGTAACTCTAGGTTTTAATTGCACTTGCATATTTAATTATGTGGGAAAGATAATTTAGAGACATGGTACAGTGCATCCTTATTGACGTGAGTTACCCCATCAATGGACACCGGGCTGCATTTACGTTGCCTACTTCCGTTTCCCCTGAAGTTAAAACCAAAATTTTCCTTTATCTTCCCTTTGCTTTTCACGTAGAAAATGGCTGCCATGCTTTCTCCCACATCCCCCTCTGCCTTACAGCAGGGTGGGGTTTTCCAGCCACTTAGCACGGAAATCAAAGGGAGTTTTGCTGTTAAATTCAGAGTGGAATTAGTTGGTAGGAAGTGCTCAGAAAAATCCTACCCCCGCCAGAGTAACTCATCCATCACCTGGGAAGGGCTCTGGTACCCTGAATCTGGAGGGCATTGGTGTGCAGAGCACCACCGGCCTTGTCGCCCACCACCTTCACACTAAGGTCACACATCGTGTGCTCGCTTTGGCAATTCAATTACCGAAAGCCCATTCTCCTCAAAGGTATTCTTCCCCCAGTTATCAGAAACTGGAAAGAGTATTGGGTTAAATTTTTATTTACATTGATGAGAAAAAAAAAAACAAACGAAAGGCTAGATGCTGTGATGTTGCAGAAAGCTGAGAGAGGAGCAAATCAGTGAACTTGTATTCTGCCAGGCTGAGCGTGCTCCTTCAAGAAAGCAAGCTGCCAGAGGTTTTATTGTTCTGAGCTGTAAATGTGCAAGGTGATTATAGCAGATAAAGCCCTGAACAGAGCCCACGGGCTGGGCACAAAGAGCACTGAGATCTGCAAAGCCTGGGGAGCGCAGAGGCAGCGCGGCCGCGCAGAGGCCTTCCCGGGCAGCGTTGCAGCTGCGGTGTCTTACCCAACAAAGAGGGGCTAAACTCCTTAAAAAAAGGGTTGGCAACAGTATAAAAAAAAACCTTAAGCTGTGAAAAAAATGAAAGACTCGCTCTGCGATTCTTGGAAGCTGACAGTCGAATTAAAGCAGAGCATGAAAGCTGTTTCTAACCCCCTCCTGTGAGCCTGTTTCAAGAACTTTTCTCTGTTGCATTTGAGTCATTGTATTCAGTTACAGAAGCGGAAGTGTTAAAAGAATTTCTGTCATGCAAAACATTCAATGCTATTTTAATTTTGTAAATTCCTCTTTAAGAAGAAAATGTTAGGAGGAAGACAGACGAGTAATTAATGTAGATAGTGCTGTCTCACAAAACACAGCGAGCCTGGCTGCAGGAAGAGCTTGTTTCATGCTTCTGCAGCTATTGCTTTTTCTCAAAAAATATTTATTGAGGGGCCCTATGAGTTTGAAATAATAGTTTTTGTAGGATTTCTTCAATGCATATACTATTCCTAATTTGAACAAAACAGACATTCTTTGAGTAGCTGTCCGATACGTTAGTCTATGCTTTATGTAAATAAGTTTTGTATTTATATATAAGCTGGGATCAGTAATTTGCCCACGATATAGAAATGGATTATGCTGCCATGGAATTAAAAAGCAAACAGTTTGGTCATGAGTTAGCGTCACTGCAAACCCTAAATTAAACTGAATTAGATTAAGGGTGATTGCCTTTCCCTGGCCAGGATTAAAATGTTAGCTGCTTTTGAGATCAGGAAAATATTCCCAGGACAAAATCTCCAGAAACTGAAGGATGCCTGTGATTTAATTATGCATCTTGTGATATTTGGTGTTTTTCCCACTGCTCATTCACCAGAGTCACGAGACTCTGAGAAGCTGAGCTTTTTCTTAAAAACTAAATTTTCAGTCCTTAAAATTGCTGAGAAAGAAAAAAGGAAAGAAAACAACAACAAAGTCAGGAAAGGAAGCTCCAGAGTTTTAAAGACATCAGAAAGAAAAAAGACGAAATGTTTTGGAAGAATTGGTGTGTTCCTATCCAGGTTTTGAAAAGCTGTACTTGATAGCATCGGACATTTCTTTCTTTAGCAGTGGTAGGCAACTCATACTGACAAGAGACACTATAATTCACAGGGATCATTTTTAAACCATTTTGCCCTACTTGGTCCTTAGAGGAACACCCCAAGCAGATGAGATTGAGGCAGAAGAGCCCCAGCATCTGCAGGAGCAGAGCCCTGAGCCTCCTCCAGCCCCGCGTGCCAGGTCGGAGGGATCTGGCACAGCTGGAACCGGCTTCTCCTGGCTGTGACTGATATTTACAGTACTAACAACGCAATAGCAGCTACCTTCCATCAACAAGCAGCATTATTTTATTTTTTTTTTTCTACAGGTTTGACAGCCGTGCTCCTGTTCCAGGACCAGATGTTGGCAGCAGGCTGGCCGGAAAGTGAGAGAAGGCGTGGGGAAGGGGGCCAGGCTGACATCCCCCCACCACCGTCCCCACAAGTGCCAGGTGGCACCACGTCTTTGCCTTCAGAATGAAAGCTGGGCGATGACTCCGAGACATTTCAGATCATAACAACCACCATGTGGTCTTAGGGCAGCCTCAATCTTTCACTCTAACAATATCCAAAGGGAAAAACAGAAGAAGGGGTTACAGCCAGTAGGCTTTTCCTTAGTGTAACCCTTCAGCACTGTGAAATCTCTGAGTTACTGGGGATATCCAGGCTGTCTGGCTAAAAAAAACTAGCGGATTTATCTTCCAGGAATTTATCTAAAATCCTCTTGAACCCACTCGCCATGTGGATTGAATTCCACACTTCCCTTCAGCATTGTATGAAAATAAAATACTCTGTAATTTCATTTGCATTAATATCTGACATTTTCACCACATGATCCTTATGCTGTGCAAATAGTGACTAACATTTTCTCATTTATCATCCTCACATCAGTCAGTGCTTTAAATATCCTTATCTTAATGCTTCTCAGCTGATGAGCTCTTTTCTATTTAATTTCTTTACACCTGGAAGCAATTCTCAAAAAGTTTGAAAAAAATTTTAAAAACATATCTTATGAAAAATCCAATTTTTGCAGTATCTCTCTTTAGGACAATTTTTCATTGTCCTTGGTAATTAATTTGCCGATACTACATACCACATTTCTATCAAGGCTTTTTTTGCACAAATTCAAAATATGATAACAAGGTGCTGACTATCTTTCACCTGGGACTGAACAAAAGCATTGAAAAATAGCCAAAGAAAATGTCAGGATAAGTAAATCAGAACAAAAAAATAATGTTTTATAAGGGAAAAACGTTATACAAGATTGTATCTTTTACCTACAGTAGGAAAAAAAAAGAAAGCAAAGAAATATCACTTCAAGGTTTTGTAGAAGAGTCTAATTTGAGGAAACTATTTATAGGTGCTGCACATTATGTTAATTTGGCTTCTCCTGACATACAAAGGCTTCCTTTGAGAGCTTTTACAGTAAAAGAAAGAAGAAAGCAAGAAAGCGAGGGGCTCTCACAAACAGTTATGATAAAAGCTGCTGTCATTATAACAGATCATCACAAAGAGAGAAGGAAATGGTGAGATGTCATTAATCACTTTGAGAAATGTTCACAAACAACTCTTGGTTTGGTAGGACTAGATACAATATTTATGAAGAGGGATATGTTATCAGCATTATTTTTTTCCTCTGCAGGCTGTTTACAAACTCATCTCGGTTTCTGCCAGTGTATTTGTTATTGGAGAGAAATCATTCAAATACCTCGCTCAAAACAGTAAGAAAAAGTTAATTCCTATTTGAGAATAGATTTCATTTCCCTGAAATGGGATGTGAAGTTTTCAGCTTGTAAACTGTATGCAAACAGGTCATTTTCAGTGGGTTATATTCTTTGTACTGAGGTCATTGATCATGTTATTTTTTCTACTGGATGGCTGTGTGCATGAAAAACAAGCTTTTTGATGTGGCAAAACAGGCCAGAACTGATAAACTATTGACAATGAATATAAATAATAGATTGCAAACAGAGAGGATCTGTGTATTGTAGAACTTCAGGTTATTTTTTATTCTTGATGGTTTAAAGGGGATAGTGGCACCCTAGCCACCTTCACTGATTGTTTTACTCATAAAAATCCAATTTTTTCAGGAAAACAAAAAGAAAATATTTACAAATTAATGTCTGCAAACAGCAAACATGGTATGGATAGAGGATAAATGTCTCGGCAGAAATTACGTGTTCATGGATGCTGCTTTGTGGCCAACTTCTTTTCATTCCCACTGCAGACAACCACTCAAGTTAACCCTTTGCACAGGGAGACAATCTCCTCACAACACAGAGATTCTCAAGAAATGAGGTGTTAGAGTAGCTCTATTTTTAAAAACATTTAAAAGCGCACTAGCAATAATTAACTTGAAGCTTATTATGACTTCTTCTTTGCATGAAGATGTTTTCCCACTAGTGAAACAAAGAAATAAACTTAACAGCAAAGTCAATTATACTGTTAATCAGGCATTCTTTAATAACAGCACTAGGGAACGAGCACTGGGGAACACTGGGGATCATCCTCCATAAGTGCTCCCACAACTGGACACTCTTGTGTTGCTTTTATTCACACAATTATTACATATTCATTACGATTTTAAAAAATTTTTAGGATACAATACACCTCTACAAAGAAATAATTGCATAATCATAAGGTTAGTATGAAGTTAGGTATAATAGTTTAGTTTCTTACTTACAATGCATCTATTAATTGCTGGTCAAATATAAGCTAAGCACTCTGCTTCTAAACAATGTATTACTTAATATTCTATCTCCCTCTTGTCATGCAGCAGGATCTGAAACTTGAAAAATATCGGCTCATTTTTTAGATGGTTAGAAAGCGTTTATCATGTCGATTGGTTAATGATGGGTATGTCTTTTGTAACTTAATCACAGAATACATTAATTTAGCAGCTTCTCTTCACTAGTCTGTACTAGCAGTGTTATCCAGACACCCACAGTACCAAAGACTGATGTCCCAGGTATCTGTGGCACAGCAGCACTGGGCACTGCAGAGCTGCTTTGGCGGGGGCTGGTGGGGGAGGCGGGAGGTGGCATCCTGGCCGCTCGCCCACCTGTGAAGTCCATCCACCTGCTGCTGGGGTGGCCTGGGAGCACCACGGGGGGTTTGCTGGTGGGAGCAGCAACACAGCGTTGCCCTGGGGAGTGCACAAGCCACAGGGGTACCGACAAGGTTTCAAAAATTAAGTGTGCGCACTCCAAAATCATCAAGCATATGTTTTCCATATGGCCCACGTAGCCTGGACATGTAAGTTAAGAGCTGAGGCTTGGAAGAGCCGCTGCCTGCGCAGGTGCTGCTGCCGCGGTGGCTTTGCCAGCTCGCACAGGGATTTTGCTGTGGTATCCACTATCCGGTGTTGTCTTAACGTCATCTTGGATTTATGAGCTGAATGAACTCACACCGCCAGATCACATCTTGGGCCAGTAAATTGCTCGCATTTAGACCAGATGTAAGGATGTACGTAAAGTAGTCTCACCATCCCTTTTAATTCTTTCTCCTAGCACTAGTCTGCAGTCAGGCTGGAGACGTGTAAAATCGGAGGCCTCGTCATTTTTCAGAACAGCAATAGAAAGCAATCAGTAGCTGCCACTTCAATAATATGGCTTGAAACATCACCGTCACATTAATCTCCTTTGAGTTGGCAGCTGATATCAAGACTACAGAGTCAAAATGAATCCTTCTGGACATATGGTTAAGTCAACATAATTTCTTGTCTTACCACCCCATTCCTCAGGGGCAGAGGCCCAGAGTGTCCTGATCCCTTGCATCCAGTTATTTCCATAACTTCCACGGATAGAAATAATCTTCTACTTCATAAGTCATCGTTAGGTGCCCAACCAGTGCCATCTGCAGTTGGACAGGAGGAGAGACAGCGAAAGAGCCCCAGCTCCTGTGATGAAACATCCTCGTATGCACAGATGCTGCTCCTCAGCTTTGCCCCATGCATTCAGGTTTGTAATTAACTCTGCCAGATTCTTGCAGTGACCATCTCTCCCTCTTGCACTAATATCAGAGGAAAGATGGATTTTCTGTTTCGTTACATTTAGGAGAGTTTCTACCCATCAATCTCCATCACATGCCTTGGAAGCTGGCTTTTAATGCCTAATAAAACATTGCTATGTCTAGGTATGATTGCAGCTTTTGTGTTATATGTGATGACTTTTTCCTCATTAAGACTTTAATTTAACTCGCATTACAGATTTGTTTTATCTACTTAATAACAGAATACTATCTAAAGAATATCTCAGTATAATTTGAAAATTAATATAAAAAGGCTGCTGCAGACTTTAATCCTGGCTCAGACACCATTTTCAATAAGTATTTTGGAACTGGAGATCACAAATTTCAGTACATCCTCTCCCAATAGAACAACTTCTCAAGGTTTAAAAGGTTACCCAAACCTGGATTACTTGCTGAAAAGTAATCCAGATTTTAAAAGAGACACTTTCTTCCTGCAATAGGACCTGTCCTTAATTTTTATTCTAACATTGTTCAGGATGAGGGATGGTGCTATTTAAACAAGGTTAATCCTGCTAGGATAATGAATTCATTGATACTCTGCTATGTAACTATCTTTACCACACTCCAACACTGAGCGACTCTGAATTTTCAGTTGATGCAACCAGATAGAATTGAATTGGAAAAAGCTGACATTTCCCAATGTGTCCGAGTGGGAAATGATTCAGTGGTTCCAAAGAGCAGAGCCAACTGTGCAAGACCATTTACAACATGATATATCTGGAACTCTAATCCACCCTTTTGTTTTATGAGCTTCTAATCTTTCTATTGTAATGTGTGGTGCTTTCCTTTTCCATAGGAAGATTTTGATCACATGCTGGTTTCTTTTGCATCTGCTGGGAGGAATTTGCATTGTAACTTCCAAGGGAACCCATCACAAGGGCAGCCAGTGGTCCCTGCCCCCTGCAAAGCCACTGGATCCCTGTCAGCCCAGGACAAGCTGGCAATGTACGCTGAGCCACACATCTAACGCAGCTCATCACAGACCGAGCCATTGTCATTTCCATGATTAGACTTTGACCTTGGATTCAAAATATTAATTTGCATTTGTCACAGAAGTGGTCATTGAGGTATGCAAGTCATGCAGGCTCATTTTATAACAGCCTATTTTGCAGCATATTGAGGTATTGTACGTTCTGGGAGAACAATCAAAAGCTTGTTTTACCTAATAAGGAAACTGCTGAGGCACATGAATAACCGTGCTGTTTTCCAATACATTTCACACCGATTAATTTTTCAGTTTTTTGAAACAAGCTGCGGTTATCCTTGAGTCAGGTTCAGTGAACAAGTGCCTGACTTTAAATAGAAAACTACTGATGTCGCTGGGCAGATATGCACAGGCATTCAAAAGACGAGGGCTCCCACCAACACTGAATGACACTGTACTTTTCAATCTCGCTCTTGTTCCCCTTGCTTGCTACTGGCTACAGAAATACCGACTTCATTTGTAAATAAATGATATTTTCATTTGATAATTACATTTTCATTTGATACTTACAACATTTTTATTTAAGAACTTATGTATCTGCCCTGCAGAAGCTCAAGTTTCATAAAAGAAAAAGTGAAGTCCAATTTCACTTTTCTAATTCTCTTTCTATACAGTTTTCAGGTTTCTCTGAATCAGGTAGTTTGTGGTACAGAAGCTGAAGCTGTGTTTGGCGTGCTGGCTGAAGGAACAACTGAGCTGTTTGCTCCCCAGGTGGTTTTGTGTTGGGACTCTGTCCATGAAGTGTTCCATAAACTACTGATGTTAATATGACATACTTAGCCTTCTCTCTGACTTCTGCAGATAACTCTTGGCTTCTCTATTGTCATTAAATAATCCCAATCTTCAGTCTGCCATCTAAAAATTGCTGGTGGCTTTTTCTTCTTCAAATTGCTGCTGAACTGCCAAAAAGAATATATCATTCTCCTTTTGCAGCATGACAGTCTGAGATATTAATTAATGCACTGAGATATTAACTAATGGCCCATGACTGAAGTATTGAGCTCAGACCTTCTATTTCAATCATATATAAGCACTTCTGCATTTGAACTGTACTTTACACTTAAACATTCAAGTCTCAAAGCTTTCCTTGCTAGCAGCCATGGCATCAGTCCCAGCTGTTTGCACAAAGAGGTAGGAAGAGTGACATTTACACTTACTAAGAACCATGTTTCTTTCTGACATAATGAAGCAACCTGTAGGCTCTTGCAGAGCCTGTTCTTTTGCCCCCTGAACTCCCTTTCCATAATTATAGCATTAGGGAAACTCAATCTGTACATGATCAGACTGACAAATTCAGGAAGGACATTCACACTCACATTCTACCCTATTTCTGATTTGATCTAAAAATCTATCTTTATTTTTCAGGAACTTCACAGTGCTACAATAGCAATTTCTATAACGTCATTGTATCACATCTTACTGCTCTGGGACTAGTTAGTAGCTGGGTGAAAAAAATCACAAATAAATTTAGCAATGGCTACAGAAGGTGATTCTGAAAATTGACTTGGGAATATTATTTCACCCAGTGAAAACTGACCTGGGAATATTTTTTTCACTCAGCTCCTGAGTATGATTAGGATATACATTAGTGAGGAATTTAAATGAGAAATAAAGCAAAGGTCCTCTTGGACAACACAGACAGGTAAATATCCCAAAGGTGTTACTAGAAAATAATCATAGAATCATAAAATCACAGAATTATTTAGGTTAGAAAAGACCTTTATGATCATCAAGTCCAACCTTTAAGCTAACACTGCCAGCTCCACTGAACCATGTCCCTAAGTGCCACATCTACACATCTTTTAAATACCTCCAGGGATGGTGACTCAACCACTTATGGTACATAATACAAATAATAGACTCAATGTCATCATTGAATCCATTCAAGTAACATCTCTTTCTTTTGTCTGATTATTTTTAGTGCCGCCATGCTTGGTTAGATGCACATTGGTGCTAGGCACCACATCCCTGAGAAAGTAGCCCGTTCTTCTAAGGCACGTAGTCAAGTCTTGCTTATGTTAAGCCAGTAGGAGCAAAATAAGCATAAAGCCCATGTCACTTACCTCTTCATACTGAACCGCCTGGATCTCTGCAGCACCCGGGACAGCATGGGTGCGCTGGAGGATGGAGCCGTTGGCTCTTGCTGTCAGGAGGGTGAGGAGAAGTGCCTGTGACATGGCTGCAGGACCCTCGCCCAAGGCTTGCATGGTGCCTCCCATTGCTGTTCCCCATGGCACAGCATATGAACACTGTAACTCTGTACCTAACATTTATGTACACCAGCCATGTCAGACAGCCACAGCCACAGCTCCTTCCCAAAGCAGCAGCGAAGGGCGTTGAACCCTCACACTGAGACCCCTCATCTGTGTGGGCAGAAAGGCTCCGGCATCACATTGACAGCACAGTCAGAAGCCAGGGCAGGATTCCAGGCATAGCTTTAAACATTCTTAGCATGAAAGGTGCTGTATAAGTGTCAGTCATCGTGTTCCCTGTTGGCACTGGGTTAGGTGACTCATTTTATCACCAAGGCTATTCCTAGAAAAAGAAAATGTAAGTGCCTTAGAAAGGGAGAAGGGTTTCAACTACAAGAAGTCTTATAGTCTTTATAAGGGTGCCTTAGGTGTCTCAATTACCGATGAAATCCTGAGTGATTAATGATCAAAGGAAATAGCAATAGGTTTATGTTACTGGTTGTGCAGTATCACCCTGGGACCCGCAGGAGCATCAGAGATCTGCGGTGCCAGAGACCAGAGACACAGGTGATCAAAGAAAGTTTTCCAGACACAGTTGTGGGTCTGTGGTATTTTACAAATTGTTAAAAGCTGCACAAAAAAGCCTTCAACATCCTGAATAGAGAATTCTGGAACAAACACTGCTGCGTTTCCCATGTGTACTAATTCACCTGTTACCAAACCTTTTCCTAACTGTAGGAATGATTTATGCTCAGCTATATTGTTATATGTTGTTAGAGAAGTTGAGAGAGGGTGCACCTACACCAGCATTTTACACTCTCAGAATGTTTTTAAAATCAGTCACCCTATCAACCCTATTTTTGTTTGCTTTGTGGAATGGTCTCGAGGCGCACAAGCTGGATTGCTTTCGGATGAAATCAAAGCAGAAGACATGTTTCTGGACTGTACCTAACGTGCTCCAACCACTCATGGCATCAGTAACCTCCCCCGTCCCCCTCCACCCCCCCGCCCCAAATAGTGTGGACATTGGATCCTCCGTGCCAACTGTTTCACTCCACAGACCGACTCCTGTTGCAGGGCACTACTTGCCGATGTGGGTGTCCATTCAGACACCCTGGCCAGACTCATGCTGATTTATGCCTCTGCTGATCTGCTCAGCAATATGGGGTCTCTGCTGCTTCCGACTCCATTGCAGCACGTCAGCTGACACATCTTCAGCCCTGCAGGTTGTAAACTTCAAAATCTGTGGACTAAATTCACAGATTGTCTGTCGGAGTGCCCACGCATTCCTCTTCATACATCCCCACACAACCTCCAGCTCCTTCTGTCATGATTCCCCACAACCTTTCCTTATCACTTCTTCGCACTCGTGGATGTACTCAGCCCTCTTCCTTCCCAAGATATAATTTGAAATCATGCAATGCAGCAAAGCACAGAGAAGTTAAAATGCATTGAGTTAGCAGGCTTGCAAGAGGGCATTATTATGATAGAAGGCATTCTGGATATTGCTCAACATTTATTTCACCTATTTCAGTTACTCCAAATACTGCAGATGTGTTTCTATCTTCTATGCTTTTTCATTTTCCCCAGAATGAACAGATTTAGGAGTAGATGGCTTCCTGAAATCTGGGGATTGACAAAAAGCCTATATTCAAAAATTGCTCTATTTCAGACAGGAAAAAAAAAAAGCTATCAAGGTAATATATGGACTTGAAAACTCAGCTATAAGCACCTGTTCGTCTCTTCATAAATGAAGTTCAGTCGAGTGCATCTTGCTTCTAAAATTGTCCTGACGCTACTGGGAATGTTGGCTCAGAGTAAAGGAAATGAGCAAACCCAGCGGCTCTGCCAAACTCTGTGCTATGGACGCTGAGAGCACGGGGAGCACAGGGAAGACTCATTATTCACCTCATGGTCACTGGCAGATTTCACTGTCGTATTTTATTTTCCATGATGTATTATTCAAACAGAGGAGGGATGTATCAGAAAGAGTATCCATGTCTTGACCTGGGTCTGTGCAGAGAGGAGGTATCAGTGATAAGAAGTCTTAATTAGGGGGTTTATATTTTTCATGAATGAGAACAAGGTTTTCAAATGTGAGCAAGTTGTGGCCACTACAATGAGAAGGTGGTTTTGCTGTCAGGTCAGATCTCCATGCCACTGCCAATTGATTTGCTGCTGCTGCCCCCCAAAATAGTCTCCAGTTAAGGAGATGCTAAAAAGACAATGATATGAAGACAAAAAAAAGTAATTCGCTAAACAGGAAACATTTTAAAAATATGCTCATGGAGTCATAACAAAAATCCCTGGCCTACTTTGATCCAAGCTTCTTCTGAGATTGCCTGTGGCAGAAAACAAGGCAAAACCCCATCCTTGACTAAGAAAGCTGTTTGTTAGTTGCTTCAGAAGGCACCTACCATATTCTTATTTCTCTTGACAAAACCCAGTTTTACAAACCAACCAACCAAATGGGAAAACACAACAGTAAAGCTGTTTATCCAAGGAGAGAGAGGGCTATTTACCGGAAGCCTATAGGCCAAATCCAGGTCCGTTTGCAAACTCTGTAAATTCAGACATCACAAAAAGTTATTGCCAGCTTCACTGAGTTGTGGCACCTGGGTTTTGCTGAACTTTTGGCTTGCTGAAAAAATACTTTGTTCCTCCCACTCAAAAATGCAACATTTTTTTCCATGACAAAGTTTGCTTCTGAAGGGAGCAGCTGGAGACTCTCCAATGTACATTTGTGCAGCTTCATCAGTGTCAAGGGAAGATCTAACCCTCTGCTTCAGTAGGCTGGAGAATGAGACATGAGAAGTTTCCTGATAGAAAAATGTGCCTTCACTAGAAGGTCGGTAAACAAAACCTGTTTGTTCACATTTTATTACAGAACAGCACAGCCACATGAAAGATGCAACACATCTTTGCTTTGTGCATTGATCTTTCAGTTGAGAAAGGGTTCAGATGCGGCCAGGTGGAAGAGCACATCTGTGTTTTCTTTCAAAGTGCACTCTTGCTTTTGTTGTCGCTATTCACCATTCTGAGAGTCACTCGGGGCCCAAAGCCTTTTCAAGTCACTTTTCTTATTTACTGTCCTTTGCTGATCATCGCAGCTCCCCCACTCTCGTTCACTCTCAGGTACCTCCTGCTGCTGCAGCTATTGTTGTCAGCTTTTGGAACAAGAAAAAAAAAAGCAAAGCACCGCTCCTCCCAGACATGTTATCCTCCATATTTCACCTACAGAGGCTGCCTTTCACATCAGTAAATCGCTTCATCTCTTGATGCTAGTTACGCCTGCAGAGTTTTTGGTAGGTCCCCATCTCTCCTGCTCAACATGGTGCAGCTTTCAAAAGAGCTGTGATTCTTAACTGGGACAATAACCATTTGTCTCTTTCATCTCTATTGTCTGAAGGCTTTCAGTAACAACCTTCCAATAGTTATTTATTGCTGCTAACAACACACTAGTCACTAGTCGGGTTCATCCTGCAGACACAGAAGAGCACATTTTGGGAGCAGCTGTTAGGGTAGCAGCGCATTTTTTCTTGAGATAATGTGAGTCGTGGGACTTAACCCTTGTCTTGCACACATGTATCCATCCCCCAACAGAATTTAGAAGCATTAATCTCCAGAAGCACGGATCCTCTCCACAATCACCTTACAGCTCAATTTTACTGCTTTTTTTTTGTTTTCTTCCAACTCGTATTTTTACGAACAACTGAATATCACCTTCTGAGAAAGGCTTCATATTTTACAACTATCATATTACTTCTTTTGTCAACAGCTGAAATAATTATCTACACTTTTTATAGTACGGAGGTGCTTTATTACTGTTCTTCAGTGTCCAGAATATTTCTTTAACGCGTTTCTGACTTACCTGATGCAGTGAGTGTTTCTCCCAGAGTGCAGGTGATCACGGAGGGTGTGTGCCGTGCATGTGAGGAAAAGCGGCCGTGACAGGGACTGAAGTGTGCCGGCTCGGAGCAATCCTGTCAGAGTCAGCTGTTTGCAGGCAGGCTGAGAGTGGGCTACCTGGATTCCTCTCCCTCCCTCCTGTCTTATTTCTTCACATTGTCTTTATTTTTACCTTTCGTCGTAATAATGACTCACTGTGCTTAAAAGTCGTAACTCGGAATTCTCCAAAAGCTCCCAAACCCAAGAATAATCCTTAATGCAAGGAGTGAGAATAAACAAAAGTAAATTCAAAAACAGAGAGAAGGTTTTAGAAAAAGTAGTGAATTAAGTGTTTTCATGGAGAGACAGTTAAAAACTGCAATAAAGGTGACATTTGCCAGAAATGTATCAGACAAGGGGAAACACCTCAAGTGACCATTATGTTTTCTGGGAAGGCAACAGGAAAGAAAGGTGGTTCTGAGGTGGGTAATTTTTAAAATATTGCTAGGAGACAGGCACTTGATTTTCATCTATCCAGCTTTGCACAGGGAACTGTTGAAGTCTCAGCCAGTGATCAGGCAGCACAACAGATAGTGAAGCGTTATCTCACTTCTAGGAGAAAAAAAGTACTCTTGAAAGTAACAGCTTTAAAAGAGAAACCAATCAGAGGGGAAAAACTACTGTGCCATGTATGGCAGATCTGTGACTTAACTCAAAACACATCATATACTGTTATTATAATCACTGTGTCAGAACAAATTGTAGTGGGGACCAGATATCAAAATCAAGGGGAAAAAAAAGAAATCTAATCAACAGCCCTGATTTAACCTGAGAAAAAGCAGAGTTTATTTAGCATTAGAAAAATAGAACCAGATTTGATTGCAAGAGCCAGAAGGAACAGAAGCCAGTATTACAATACAGAGGGTGACCAAACCCTAAGTCACTGAAGGACAGAGGAAAATTAAGGAATTCCAGGATTTCTACACACTAAAGACTGAAAATCACTGTCCGAGTCAATGTGTACCTGCAGCAATCTGAAAGATCATGCAAGATGTGTGTGTTTTAAGCATCGAGACTTTGGCCAGAACTGTTATATTTGTAGGGAAAAACATTTTGTGAAAGCTTTCAGGGCAGGATTTAACATACCTGTAAAGAAATGACAAGTCATTCACAGTCTACACAGTGAAAAAGAATTTTTCAAAGGGGAATTACGTGAGCAGAACATAACCCTGAAAACTAGAACCCTTGTTAAGCAAAGGTTTGTATCAGCTTGATACAGGCTTTTGAGCTAATCTGAGATCTCAAAGAGAAAACCTCGTACTGCTGAGTGTAGACATGCTGGGCACAGACAGAATAGCTGCTGTAGTGGGTATTCAAGAGCTCCATGCAAAAGGGCAACAACATCTTGAAAATTCTTTTTTTATGGAATGTACTACTGCATTTGTTCTAAGGTGGAAAACAGGTCAAATACCCAGACTCATTAAAAAGTAAAAGAAAAGAGTCCATGAAGCCAGAAAGCAAACACAGAGATAAAAAGAATGATGGATAAAATAAAGGTCTAGAAATGGCAAACAAAAACTTTAATTCTGAGCAAGCTGATAAAGGACAGAAATAAAATAACAAAAATCCAGTTACCATTAAAAATGTGAAGAAAACTTTATGTTTTATGTGTAGTGTTCAATATAGCATGAAATGAACCTATTTATGCTAACTATATATATACCACATCTGGATTCCCACTACTTAGAAATACCACTGTGACAATGCAAGACACATAATCCCATACTTATCTATTGGCCTCCACATACCAGCTATGCTATTGATAAATAATACACTGCCACACGATTATGATAATTTCATATACTGTGATTTTGTATGTTGTAAGTCACAGTCTAAAGCCTTCCTGGAAAAGCGCACTGAAATTGCCAGAAGGACACTTGACAAGACCAGTGGGTAAAGCCCTGCCAGGCTGTAGAGCGGTACTCGGGGGACCGGGACTGTGGCTCTTGAACAGACAGTGACTGCCACCTTAACCAGTGTTGAAAGCAGGGCACTAAAAATCCTTAAAACACAATGAGATCAAAATGGATCAAACAGAAAATGTATACGATAAAGCTCATATGACCCAAAGCCTTCATCGTCATAGCAAGGTTAACTTCTATGCAGGTATAACAGTGGGTGACCTCTTGTGAAGATGTTTCTTACCACAGCATGGTGATTTCTGAGTTACAAACAAAAGACACAGCTAGAGAAGGAAACCATATTAGTTCTCTTTAGAGATAAGGAAGGAAAAAGAGGAATGCCTGAATCATGGAGACTCAAGCAGAAGGGATGAGAAGTTGGTCAATAGGATGGGGCAGGGAGTCAGGACTGAGCACAGCAGCACAGGGAGCGAAGGCAGCATGTCAGGGACTAGTGCCCACGGGATGCTCTGAGTACCCACCTGAGACTAACTCAAACACTGAGGAGATTTAAGTTACTAGCCACAGTATTGACAGGCACATGCTGATTTTAAGCAGTTGTTCGGGTTGGTTATAAGCAGCCTGACAAGTCGGGGGACTCAGTTCTTCTCCCTTTCCTGTGGATGTTTCAGCCTGGATGCTGATCCTGTTCCACACTGAATTTCTGGTTTGCATTTCACAGAATTTCTACTCTTGACCTTTCCATAGCTCCTGTGATAAATTGCTTGGAGGAACAGCCTTTCTATACCTTTTTCTCTCGTTAAGATGTTTAAGTAGACTTATTAAGTCTAGCATTTGGCAGCAGAGATGACCTCTTTTCTGTTAGCTAAACAGAACTGCAGACAGAGTGCTATTTTCTTTAGACTTGGAAGTGTTTCAGGGGGATGCTAAGAGGATGTCACAGTGGGAAACTGGGGGTTGCAGAAAAGGATGCTGCAGGTGAAGGCAAGTCAATTGTTTGCTCTAGTTTCTGCACAGTGTGTCCATCTTACTCTTTCAAATTCTCCTGATCCTTCCCTGACTTTAGAAGTTGATGGTACTTAGAATGTTATGAGTGATTAGGAATGACATGTGTTGAACAGTCAGTCTTAGCCTGGATGCCTATGCATTTTTATCCCCCCATCTTTTCACCACAGACCCAGTGTCCCCTATTGCCTTTCTGCCTCAGCAGCCCCCGTTCCTGCTCTCACATTCTTGCAATCCTGGCTTGCTTTCACATCCCCGGTACCCGCTGCAGAGGGCAGCAGGCTGCAGTGCCTTGCTCCCAGCCCTTGGTGCTGGTCGGGCAGCCAGCCCGTGCCCCTGGATCAGCCAGCAGCGAGGCAAACAGAACAGGAACCTGCCCAGCTTGTGCTGCTGCCTTTTTTATGGTGACACTTATTTGGCTCTTCCTTCTCTGTTCAAGCACCAGTTAAAAAAAGACCCAAAACAAAAAAGCTTTTAGGAGCACAATATCTTTGAGACATTACTGCCTCTTCTTAACACGACTGAAATTCACAACTGGGTTGAAAAGCCATTGGAGAGAGGGCAGGAACAAGCATGAACTGAAAGCACAGTCACATACGCATCACTCCTTGGGAAGCCCCTAAGAGAAGCCTCTAACTTTCTTGTAGGCAAAACCTTCAAAAATATGGGATTGATTTCCCGCTTTAGAGATCATCTGCAATGTTTTCCTCCATTTGCTCCAAGTGGAGCGTATAAGTCCTGGAAAGTGATCCGTTTTGGAGGATTTCTCAAGTTAAAGATGTTATGCAGCAAGGATTCAAGCAGTCCTCTCCCCTGCGCGGTGTGTGGATGCAGGAAGCCTCTGTCGGTGTGCCTGCAGGAACACTGTTTGCAGCGTACAGTATGCTGTCTTTGATACAGCATGCTATCTTTACAGCCAAAGAGGTGGAGTGGGATTCACCTCAACTCAAATTAGATATCTGTGAAACGCTAAATGAACTGAGCCCTCCAAGGGACCATTCCTCTCTCCTGACTCTAAACGGAAACTTGAGAACCTACCCTGGCTGCAAACATCTGCAGCATAAAAATCTAAAGTTAGGTGAAGGGAATCTCACCTGGGAGTCCAGCCAGTAACTTCCCTTTCATTTTACTTCCAAGTAACAATATTCTCAAACAGAAAAATACAGGTAAACATAAAGCAACACAGCAAGACATTTTTAAAGCACAACCTTGCTATAAAATGCATGTGTGCCAAATAAATCTGTCCTGTTGGTGACAAAGTTGTCAGCGTTATCTTGACAGGATGCTATCGTTCAGCTTGCGAATGCTGAAGTTCCAGTAGAGTAAGAGAACTGCACTTCATTAAAATCCATTTCTCAATACAACCACTGCCAACACTATGAGCTGTCTCTGCAATTAAGAAAACGTAAAATGATCCCCTGCAGAGAAGAGTACAGTAGCGATGGAGGGAACAGAGTCAAGTCCAACCCTAAGCCAGCAAATAATTTTCTTTTTACAGCTTCCCAGAAGGGACTTGGCAGGGAACACGAGCAGACAACAGAGCACAGTAAATTGGTGAAGGCTTTATCATGAACCTACTTCTCTGTCATGCTAAAATGCATTCCACTGAACTCTACTCCATAAAAACAAATTTTATATCTATGTCTGGATGTATGTACATATATATGAATATGACTATATATGAATGCATGTATTTCCTTCAAAAACGAGTACTTTATAACTAGCTCAAAGCTTGCAGCAGTCACTGCTGTCAAGAGTGACCACTTCTACCTCTTTGCCTCACAGAAGGAGCATTACCAACTAGTCCCTGACACCACTTACCCTGGCAAATGCTGGAGTTCGGTTCCACAATGTGTTTTTCTGCTAGATTCTCATTATCACACATTCTGATCTGCCTGAGGCAGCTATTAAACCCCTTGTCGAGTCACAGCTTACATATTGACTGTGAATCATATCTTCTTTTAGCCCAAATTACCTCTGCATTTCAATATTCTGAAGTAGATACTGTGCAATTAAAGCATTTTAAAATCATTAATCGACACTTATGGCAATAAATAATTTTGTTGTTTTGTGTCAGAAAAGCTGTTTGTCTGCAGATACTGTATTATTATCATTGTTTTAGTGCCCCCTTTAGTTTTATGTCCAATAAACAGCATCAATCCTTTGTGAACACAATATAATGTTCACAGTGTCAGAAGGGACTCACACATAACTGAGAGGAAAAATTGTCTTTGTCATAGCCTTAAACCAATAAGGCCTCATATGATGAAATGAGAGTGTGGCTGAGCTTCTTTCAGCTTTCCAAAGAATAATTGAGAGAGAGATGTAGTTTAGAAAACTTAAAGCAATATAGAAAAGAGAAATACACATGACGTGTTTCATAGACATAAAGGGCCACATATCAGTTGCTGTAAACCTGCAGCTTAACTTTCATGCACTACACTAATTCCCACCAAATGACCATGTGGTCCACTTCAAGTGTCAGAAAAAACCTTTTCAGTTTACCTCAGATATGCGAGTTCAGCATTTATACTTTGGAACTAGTTTATTATTACCATGTACTGTTGTTAAATCTCACATTCCAGTTCTTGCTGTCACTTCATCCTTCATTTTCTCAGCCAATTTCATGTCTGTCACAACATTAAGCCTCTTTCTAAGCTTTTGAGAACAAAATATGGTTCTTCCAGCCAGTCACGCTTCCCAGAGGGCATAGTGATACAAAACGACATGGGTGAACTGTTAGAACAGGGATTATTTTAACTCCATCTACACTCCCAGACTAAAGTGATGAACCACCGCAAGAGCGCAGATTCACGGCCATCGCTGGCTTTCCTTTGAAGATCTGCCCCCATTTCAGAAGGGAGCTGGAGGCTGCCCAAGTCTGAAGCCAAATCCTCTTGGCTCCTCCCTGCTGCAGACTAGATCACCTGGGCAGAGGTGGATCTCAAATTGCTGGATCACTAGCAAAACTCTGACTAGTGCAGGGATTTCCAAAGGCTTCAGGGAACTGGCTGCGCAGGTGTTTCAGGCAGACCTTACGGAATTTTCTCACTACAGAGCTGAGATGCATCAGGGTTAAACTCCTGATGCACAGAACAGACCAAAGGCTCCCTTGGAGGTCAGCAGTACAAACGCAGACACGGCTGCCCACAGAAGGACGTGTTAGCTGGTTCCTGCTGCAAGTTCCTGATGCTGTCCTCCAAATTCCAGGTCAAAGGCACCAGAGAAAATAGATGCCATGACATGTCAGAAGATGTTTCCATCCCATTGCTTGTATTGCAAAGAAACAGATCAATTCAGGATAAAACATCATATGGTGTAAATGACAGAGTGGGATAAATTTAATACAGTGGAATGTCAGTGAATGCAAGTTTATTTTCCTCAAGTCTGGGATTAATCCCTCACCCCCTTCTCCTCCAGGAACATTACCCCCTTTTTCTGCAGGGCAGAAGACCCAGGAAAACTTTCCTCTAGATTTAATAACTGCGCATTAAATACGGAGGACTGCTCCTTTCTGTCCCTTGCTCCCTGCACCTCTCCCTGCATCCCGCCTTGGCAGCCACCAGCCCGTGCCGCTCCTCCCGCAGCTGCTCCCACTGGGATCCCCGAGCGGCCGGCAGCCGCTGTCCCTCCACCTACTGACCCCGTTCCGGGGCTGAGCCGCTCAGCAGCTGTCCCGGCCTGGAGCCATGCGGCTGGGACAGGCAACGCGGCTCTTCAGCCACCATCTGCCACCCTCCTCCCGACACCCACATCCTCAGCCTCGGGACTTGGAGACTCAGCCAGCCTGGAATTTCCTAGGAAAATAATGCATTTTTGACAGAAAAATCGCATTTTCACAGTATCAGAATATTCGGAAAAAGGTTTAACCTAGATCTGGTTCAGAATAAAATCCCTCACTGTTTCCAGCTTTGTTTTTCTAAAATTCTTGTTCTGAGAGCAGTATTGATTTTTCTAGAATTTGTGCAAATTAAAGAAGAAAAATATTGCCATATCTTATGGAACACATATTCGAATTTTGAACTATTCTTCTCAGAAAAGCTCTTTTAAGATTCAAGTCTTCAAATTTGTGTGAGTCAGCATAATGCCATTAAGGCACAGCAGTAGAGGATCTGGTCTCATCGTCTACCCCTCCAATACTACCATGAACTGCAAACCTACCCAGCTGTGACGTTTTAAAAGTCAATCTCATAAAGGCTTTTCTAAATTGTCACATCCTTCCCATGCACCATCTCAAGAGGTACTATTGGCAAACAAAACCTCGTGATAAATAGCATACTGAAAGAATAACAGCTATTTAGAGCTCAGTGTTCTTACATGGTAATTATTTCTCAGTTTCCCATGGAAGAGGAGATGCAATGGGAAATGACGCCGGTTAGCCTGGGTAGCGCTCTAAGGAATTTTCTGTTATCATGAGACCAGTAATTCTCTACCTGTGGTTTCTGAGAGAGAAATACTTAAATAATAGCTTGACTGCAGCTGACTTTAAAGCATGCCTAAATATCTCATTCGATATGCACCTGTTACAGGTCTTAGAGTTTCTAGTAAATAATGAAGTCATTTAACCCCTTCCTCCCATTTAAGGTTTCCAGGTTTCACTGTAGATCTCACAGCTTTGAAACTAAGCATTCCTTGATCAAAATACTTCCATGCTTACCATCACCAAAACAAGGGTAATAACCTTTCTCAACCAGAAGAAATACTAGTTAATATTACTTGGGCTCTGACCATTTTAAAGTACAACAGTCTCAGCCTCTCAGGGAAATATGAAATACACACTGAGAAAGAACATCACTGGAGGGATGCTATGGGCCTGTAATGGGAGTATTACTGAATATCAAGAAGATTAAAGCCCCTTGAAAGGTAGAAATCTTAGTACTAGCACAAGGCACCTTGAAGGTTTAAGCATCACCTCTAAAGTGAAGTACCTGCGGTCATCTTAAAACGAAAGGACCACCCAACATGCCTTGGGAAAAAGAGCTTGGACTGGCTCCTCAGCAAGCACTTACGAAAACCCATCCCTGAGCAGATTCTCCTCAAACCCTTTCAGAGTCAGGAAACCTTAAGACCCCTGTTTATGACCAACAGTTTTGCTGTTCCTCGGAGTTGTTGGTCTGACATTCCTCCCACAATTGCCACAAGAGACTGTAGTATGGAAAGATTGGCCCTGTATTTTAAGTATCCTGGCCCACCTGCATATTTCATATTTATCTTTAATACATATTTTATTTTGTGTAGAGAGATTTCATAATGTAGAATGAATTAGATGATAGAGGCTATGCTGGAAAAGATGACATCAGAAAGATGGGAGAGAGGACTAAATTAGCTGCCAGAACAATTTACGGAGGGCACCCAAAACCCTGAATAGATTTACTTCTACTTGAAACATTCATGCTCTCAAGATGGAATCAGATCGGTCTAAGGTGCTATTTCTTCCAGGATGTCCTTGACGTCTCGGAATTAAACTACATTAAAACACTGGGGGAAGGCCTTAAATTCTTTTAACACGTAGAAAGCAGCACCTGCAAGCTGTGCAATTGCAGGGACATAGTGTGCCCAGAGACTAAAAACAAGCGCAGATATATAAATGGTACCACTCCTCAGTGAAGCACGTCTCATGTGTCTTCTCAATACCAAGGGCTAAATAGCAAGCTTGTTCCAGTCACAAGCACAGCAGCCACGCAGGAGTGACTGACTCAGAAATACAGTCTCCTTTTCAGTTCCCTAAACATATATCTCCCATAGTACCCTCAGCACATGGCTAAAGCCACCCACTCATCGTCTAACAAAGTGTAAGCTCTGTTGTTCTCTGCTGGCTTTTTGTCTGCTGCACACTCTGCCCGCTAATGCTTTAGAGGACCATAGGAAGGTGCACCAAGTTATCTCCAACTTAGTGCAGTTTAACAGCTCAAGGATTGGAGCAAGTGTTCAAAGGAGTCCAGGGAGCGAAATGAGAACTAACAAAAACCTTATGTTATTTACAAGAGAACTTGGTGTCGTTCCCTCTCTGCCAGTAGCCTGCACAGGTCAGAGGGAAGCAAGACAAAAAGGGAATCGTGCTTAAATACTGAATGCATTGAGAAAGATATCCTGAAGTACAATGCTCACTTCAGGGAGATGGTAAAATCCCTATATTTTTCCCACGAATATTTGCAGCTAAGAGTTAAAGCTAATGATCAAGGAATCAGACTACAAATCTGCCATAAATACAAGGAATTGACATACATGCCAAACTCAAAGCCCACTGACTTCATATTCAGTAGGAAATGACACAATTAGTTTGTAAGTAACTATACAGGCAGAAAAACAGACAAAAAAACCCCCACTCGAACCTGTTCACACATAACAGACATTATTCAGAAGGCAATCACATTCATACAAAATATTAGTCTTTAACATTAACTTCATCCTGCAATTATTGGGAGAAGGAAGTTTTTTCTAAAGAATGTAGCCATTGCGTCTATTTAGGAATATCGCGATGCAGTGTTCTTCCAGCTGTGGCCTGTGAACTACTGCTGACTCACTGAACAACAGGGCTGAGACAACTGAGAAAATCATCTAGACCACACTCATTCCCACACAGAAAAAAAGAAGGTGGGAAAATAATAATAATCTAAAAAGTAATTTTGGTTTCATGGAAAATAAAAACCATCATGGCAACACTGTCTAATATGACTCTTTAAGACAATCTTTCCATTTACAAGGGTTGAGAAATGGGAAACCACACCCTCTTTTCTGACCAGAGTTTCACATGACAGTAGCACATTTCTATCAGGAACTACTTATGTCTATTGATTTGGAAAAAAAAAAAAGCAAGCCTCTATATCAAGCATGAACACAGTGGAATTTATAACATAATAGACCACAGCAGACACTGCCTATGGATCAAACAGAGCTGAACAGGCAGACCCAAGATTTGAGCTACTCCTTCTGTCTGCGAAAAGTTAGTTTGTGCTTCGCTTTCTTCCTGTTAACCCTAAGATATTACCATCTCTTTAAAGATTCAGTACCAGCATATTCAGTATCTGGGCATTGTTCTCTAGACTTCAAACTCCTTGCCAAGCACTGTGTTATCACAGTAAGCACAGACAACAAAACATAAATACTCATATGATTTCAATTACTATTTCTCCTGAAGAGTATGAAAATGTTCAAAAGCATTTACATCCCATGAACTCTTAGATAAATTTTCTATTTAGGAACCTCTAGAGGAATTGTTTTCTGGGTCTTTTTTCTCTTGAGAGACAGAACTTTTTGTTAAGACTTTGCTGGATATGATGCAGGGATTGGAAAGTTAAATCAAACACGACTCAGTTAGAGATGATCACTGTAAAAGACTACTTCTGACATGAATTCCAGATTGTCATTATCAGCAACATCACCTCACTTTGAATGAAAACAGGATAATGTTAAATACTTGGCTTTCAGTTGGCTGCAAGTGTTGGCTGAAAGATGCACAATTCTGTCTCTGTTCTGTCACCAGGTGATCCCCTGTCTTTATGGTCTTCCCAGACTTAATTTACAGAATAAATTGTAATCTTCTGCCTTCAGTAATCAAATTCATTTCTTTCCTGAGTTGAGGGTCTATTCTATTATACAATGCAACTTCATATGTGATAAATTAAGAGGCACAAAAATTGGACTGTACACCCAGTATTCTCTTCCGAGCGCAGGAGAGTGCTTGCCACGTGAACCAGTACACCCAGCTGAATCTTTTCTTGCTAGTAATTTTCAATTTATTCTACTGAATCTGGAACAGCCACTTAAGGCAACGTGTCATTTTGTGAGAGTGGTAAGAGCACAGACCGCCAAGAGACTGCATATGAAAACCGAAGTTGCTCAGTGACAGCGGCATTCCACGCTAGGAATGTCCAAGCAGCTGTGAGGGCTGATCTACCCTGCCTATTTTTAATGGGATGTGTCACTGGGCCTAGATTAATTTCAGAAATAAAAGGTACTTCTGCAGATATGTGAAGGGAGCTTCTGTGGCCCTGCTGGATTCAGGTTAGAATAATGCAATAGTAGTGTAATGCTGGAGGTTTTCTGGTCTTCCGTCGCGCTCCACGAGGAGCGACGCTGGGGGCAGAGGAGCCGCCACACAACAGCTGGTGCCGGACAGGCACGTGCTCCCTGCCAGACGGTGCTAACGGAGGCCACGGTTTACCCTTGTCCCAGGAAATCCAGAGTCACGTGGAACACAATATGTGAATGTCTATGTCCCACCATACTCCTGTTGAGATCAGTGTGCATGCTTCCACTGGCTTCTACAGAAATCAGACTGGCTTATCTTTGGTAGAGGGCCAGGACAAGAAAATCCTAGCCTATAAATTTAGATCAGAAGACCACTTCTGCGACTTTCAGATTAGGAGTTCTATGTCTCTACTATAATACATCTGACTAACAGGATTTAGCCTTTGTATGCACTTAAGCTCCTCGCGGTTACGACCACTTTATTTCTAATTCAAAGAAGTACGTGTGAATGCTCACATACTCCTTTATTGTACCGGCATGGCAACAAAATCCCCATAGCTGCAATGCCGTGGTTAGTCATGTAGCCAAGGACAGCCAGCGGATGTTCACTGCCTCCACTCCTCCCTGTGGTTAATACCACAAAAAAAGCCCTGTTCCAAAACACTGAAATATCCACTATTGTAATACTTATTTCAGGATCACTGTAACAAAATTGTCTTCATACATGTTGGCAGATGTTAGGCATTCTCTTTAATGCCTTTTTAATGTATTTTTCCCCCTTGTTTGATAAATCAATATTACTCCTCACACCTACCTCTTTTTCATGGAATATATTTAAGAAATAGAAAAAAAGGAAGGCTGGCTAATAGTAAATATGGTAATTTGTGAAACGATTCCAGATAAAAAAGTTTAGTATTCGTAAACAGGTACCAGTTTGGTGTAAAACGTTGAAGAGTTGTATGAACTGACTGCTACATGGTAAGAAAAAAAATCAAATAGAACATAGTTTAGGACATGTCTTTTAATTGATGATGAATTTCTACAGTGCTACAGCATCAACAATCTCTAAAACAAATATCTGATTCTATAGCTCAACAAATCTTATAATCTTTGCAAATAAATAAGTTATTAAAAGTATTATATTGTGGTGGTTTCCTGTCTGTGTAAACCGCTAATGATAGCGCATTTCAGAAAAAAATAACAATAATGAGCAGCTGCAGTGCATTTACATTATTAAGAATCTTTAACTACAATTCTATACATGATACACTTAGGTAAATATTTCTGTACTTAGACTCTTACAAAGCCATCAACTGAAAGGACATAAAATACATTCAAGACTGAACAGAAAAGCAAGAGAGCTGTGAATAAAGAGACAAGATGCTTCACTTGATACAACATGACACAGAAAGTATTGTACATTTTAGAACTCGGAAGCCACTACCAGTTACGGGCCTGAACTTGACAGCAAGTTCCTATGAGAGGGCCAGGGTTACCCAACATCCAGGTTCTCCTCGGTTTGTCTTGGAACAGCCTTACGTTCACTTGTCAGACTTAGTTTTGTGACCTAAGAGTTCATGAGACAGGTCTTCTCCGTCTGGTAATTCATGAGGATGAATCACTTGGGGACATCAGTAAAGCCCTCAGTCCTACTGAAGGCATCGAGCCGCTCCGAACAGCATCGGTGCTGTACAGAACCAGACACTGCACCCAGAGCACCAGCCCCTCTCCAGGTGTGTCCTCACCAAAGCAAGTTCCAGGGGCTTCCCTCGGCAAATATGAACCTGCCACTCCAAAAGCCTTGTAAAGCCTGGCAGGCAATAACAACACTGCAGCTCACTGGAGCAAGAGAACACAGAGCTTTGCAGAAACGTGAGGTGTTTGTTTCTTAAACAGTCATTGTAACAAACACAGAATAAAACATTTTAATGGGCTACAGTTAATCATCTATAAAAAGTCTATGTTCAGCATGAATTTAAATTGTAAACTGGTAATAAATAATACAGTATCTCTGAGCACATTTAAAAATATACATTATGAAATAAAATTTAATTTTCAGAAAAGCTTTCAACCTTCTTGTTCAAAACCACATTTAACCAATTCTTTATAAACAAGTGCAGCCAGTCTGCCTGCCTGAAAATTTAGATTTATGAAGCCCTCTTGCCTAGTGCAGAACACTTATTTGTATTAATTTTTCTTCCCTTTTTTTTTTTTTAATGGCAGATTAAGTCAGAGCTGGATTCACAAAAACTGTTAACGTAGCAGCTACCTTAAATTACTATTTCTTGTAATGGTTGTAATTTGTTTTCATCCTAGTTTATTTAGGAATCATATAAATATCCAAATATCCACTGAAGCAAGCTACTGTGAAGACTGCAAGTACCACAGTCAGAGCAGTAGCTCGACCTAGATATACAATGTACATATTTCTTTCTGGATAAGAAAAGGCAGGTTCCCTCTGGTCACAGAAAAGGTCTCCATGCACCTCCCTGTTAACTAGTCATTGCAATCTGCCCATGAACCTGGCTAAATGTTACATTCAAGGGGAATTAGGAAAAGCATCACACCACACCATTTCTCCAAGGCTGTTAATTTTGAACTATACTATTGAGAGCAGCATGGCATAGTTATCTTGGTTTACCAATTTTTAAAAAAATATAGGCTGAGTGGAGCAGAAGAGCCCTTTCTGTACCAGATCTTTGTGCACAGACCCTGGGAGCTCCCTATGCAGAAGGCAGGAGGGCACAGCGAGCTGCCTCCCTTCTCACATCCTCCGTGGGGAGAGGCGAGAGAAATGATGTCTCACAACTACCGTTCACAATGGCCTCAGTGACCCTCTTGGCAGCTGACGTGGAAGATGCAATTTCTCAGCGTCACATTCTTTGGTGCTGCACGTACCTGGGGCCAGGATCTGGCCTCCAGACATTCTGGGCAGAGCTGTGAAACAAGGTGATTGACCCAGTCTGTCTGAACAGCTCTTCCAGGGGGAACAGTGTGTGAGTGTTGGGGGAACCTCAAGAGATCCAACCGCTTTCAGCTGGAGTTCACACAAAAGACACTGTGTTTACGTTACTACCAACAGTAAGAAATGTCACCTAGTGAATAGAAATCTCCTTCCAAATGCCTATTCCTAGTTATTGTCATTAAAAAAGCTTCATAAGGTCATACTCTATGTTGATTCATTCCAGAAGGCATATGTAGGACAAATAAGAAAACACCTTTAGACAAACAATTTGTTAAAGACTACGTCAAAACATTAAAGACACTGACGTTTGAATACATTCCTAATCTTTCATAATCAGCAGGATTTCAATGCTTTAGAAAACTAAGAATATTGCAAAGAGGAAGACAAAAAGACAGGTGTCAAAAAGAAGTTGGAAAGAGAGCACCATATGAAAATTGAACTTAACTTTTTATGTCCGTTTAACAAGCTAATTAAATGTTTCATGATATTATATTGAAGTTTAAGTAAGCTACCTAGGATAAAAACCTGGCCCATCTGAAGTCAATGGTAAGAGGATTTTACCTGCAATTCTCACAACCTTTGAGAAGATACTAAACCAAAAGGTATACATTGAGGCTTCAGTGAAAGGCTTCAATTGAAAAAGAAGAGGAAGAAAAAAACATGTTGCTAGTTTATTTTAAAATACATGCCATGTAATCAACAAGGCAATCTCTCTGGTCTATGAAACATTGAATGCAACACTGTAAGTAATTTTTACCTTTATTTTTATTTATTTGTCGTTTAGAAAGACTCTCCTGTAGCTGTAAATCCCTTTTAAAATTGTATCATTACCTTGTAGGCTGTTGCTTTATGAAAGTCCAAACCCAAGATTTTAGCAAACAGTGCTATTTTTTTCATGTAACATGTACAAAAGGATATAAAAATAGCTTTTTGATTGACATATGATAATATCCTTAAGCCACAATGAAAACAAATATAATACAGTAATACGGCACAGGTATTCCTTTTATTACAGGAATAGTATCTGTGGGATACACTCATCAGATCAAGGATTTTAAAATCACATCTTTAAAGTATCCAATGCATTTTCAATGAATTGATGGCTATGGTCTTCAGTGAGCTGCCCTGACAGTAAAAAAAGAGACACAGAACATAATCTAATCTTAGTTACTCATGTTTCATCACACTCTTCAGCTTGCTAACCAAGAAATATTTCTAAAAACTGCCATAATGTTCCTCATGGATCGAAAAGCAAGTGAAGTTTATAAAACGTTACTCTAAGAACTCTGGACAAATACAACTGCTAGTTTGAACACATGCAACACAACTATTTTGTGATTCAGTATTGTAAATGTAGTTTATACTTCAAACTTTTAATAAATTTAGCTGCACGTAAAACAGAGAAGTTAAATTGTAGCACCTTGCAAGAAATTTGTTCTAAAAAATACAAAGATTACACCTTTTAAAATTGTAAGAAATACAACTATTCTATCTCAAGTCCACTATGCACCTGTCATTTAAAAGGAAACTAATGTACATGTAATGAAAACATGCATAAATATCACAAATTTAAGGCACAAAATGGAATTTGAAAGTTAGGGATGTAGTAAATCCTTGCTTTTTTATCAAATTACTTGGTAACACCAGAAAAGGGTGTATCTACAATTTTCAGAAAAGCTGTATTATCATAGCATATCATTGAAGCTAAAAATGGAAACTGCCTATTCAAGTATGTAGTTCAAACTCCTGCCAAAGGAAGATTATTTTCCAATATTGCATTACATTTAACTTAAAACCTTCCAAGAAATTGCATGCATTGATAGGCACTACTGTGTCATTCCATAACCTAACTGATCTCACTGGTAGAATCTTTCTCCTGATACTCATTGAATATTTACCTTGTTTCAATTTTATATAATCAGTTCTAGTTACACCTTCATACTTAGAAAGTCTCTTCATTTCCATGTATTTGTCACAAAACAAAAAATTATACATACTTAATGACTCAGTCTTTCCGACTTCTTTCTCAGTTCAACTGATTTCGTTACTGTTCTCTTAACTTTTCAGCAGATTGGCTCAATTCCTCACCCCGAGATACCAAAAATATAAGATGGTACTCCAGAAATTACCTCAGCAATCACAAAGAGTATTCTGATTTCCAGCTGCCTGATGTAGCTCTTCTGCATATACACTCTTCCTTTGACATCAGTAATGCCAGAAGCAACTTTGTCACCTACATTATCAAGGCTTCTTACTACATTATTATATTTCAATCTTCACTCTCTATCTCTCTAAGTATCCAAGTTTCCTCAAATGCATTACCTTTTCTCTGAATTTTAGGCTGCATCTAATTCTTGTCTTTAATCCACCTCTGACTTCTCCCACTCAGGTATCATACAGTGTAATGTCATCTGTTACTTTTATTAATATACTCAAGATCGCTCTTGCAGATTATTGAAAACATTAAATAGAATTAGGTCAACACGGTATAAACAATTAATGGGGAGGGAACAATTAAGATTGGGAGGGAGCAATTAAGATTGCACAATGGGATGATTCAAAGCACAATTTATATTTTAAGACACTATTTCAAATATATTATATTCCACTCAGCTATTTATAACAAGTTAAATATCTCACTATAGCTACGGTTTCTAAATGCAATACCATAATTTTTCTGCATACATAATTAAATGTAGAATAGGAAACAAGCCGACAATCAGTCTTCCTCTGCAAACAAGTCCCATTCCAGCCTCAGACCAGAGAAAGGTAGGCACATCAAGTGTACTCCTCAGCGCAAACTTTTAACCAGTTCGTATTACATCTATTATTCTACAGGTCTTCAAAATTACAAATGAAAATACAGAGAGATCTAAATTTGCACTGACAATCAAGAATTCAGCTCCTTTCAAAAGTCCTTCTGTAATTCTACAGTGTGATCCTGTAATTCAAAGAGTGTTGAACAACATGCTAACAGTACTTTTAACTGGAAAGGTATTATTTAATATAAAGCTTAAATAACATTTAATCCACCTAGTCTATGAAAAACATCATTACCTAATTTATGCTCTATTTTCCAGAAGACTCACTTTCAGTACAACTTATCAACGCTCCTTCTGTTCTTGATGATGACTACAGGTCATAAGAGACCTTTCAGAATAGAAAGCACAGCAGCCAACTATTCCAGTTCTTAAAGCTATTTGTCAACCTATTGAAAAGAAGAAAATAATTCATCTGAAGAAATGAACAACTAAAAATCAAGGTGAAACCAAGGATGAAAAGTCAGTCTGAAGATATATTAACTGTAAAAATAATACAGTCCATGCTATTTTATGCACAGTTGTTTATTCTTGTTCCATGTTTTAAAACTTGGACTCAGAAAAATCACAGGAAGTTTTGGGTTTTTTACCCTTTTCTTTTCCATTAAAAGCACCATAGTTACACAGCTTGATTCAATCGTCCTTTTCCACAATCACTTCTCCATAAAGCACCCTTCTTCTCTGCCGCAGCATGTGGAAGTAGAGTTGTGGAAATACTTGACCAAAGCATAAAAGAAAGCAAATTAGATGAAAAAATACAACAGATCACAAAACGAAAAAATACAATTTTGCAGAATGATGAACTGAGGAAAAATTATCTTACACAGTGCTGCAGTTGGTTAAGGTAAATAATATAAACTCTCAAACACTGCAGTGAATTACAAAACAACAATTACTTAAAAGTCATACAAGGCTGCCTGAATGTATATCCTGTGTTCAAGGAACTTTGCTCCATCTCTCCTGGCCCTCCGAGATCTATCATATTATTGTCCCACTGATACATTTAATCCTTACATGTAATGGATAGAAAATTGGATTTATTCCTGAAGCATTAAGTTATATAAACAACTGTAAAACTGTTAGTAAGTTATGATAGCTTAAGACATTTTTTACTCATATAAATCTCTCGTTTGCTTTCATGATTTCTTGTGACAAAAAAACTCACAGTGTGTGTGCATACTGTGAAAGTCCATGTTTAAAGTCAACTACTTAAAGGAATATCTTTTATGGACGCAGATCACAGATCCTTTTCACTTCAGTCTTCCTGCTTCTCAATGCCTCTCCCTAATCTCTTGCCTTGTTTCTAGCCTCATTGTCCAGACTATCGAAAATATTCTATTTGCCACGTGTGGTCTAGCCCTATCACGGTGCTGTATTTCAATCAGGTTGCTTTCTCCTTGCCTACACCGCTTAGGTACCAGTGGAAGTAACACTGGAAGTGACAGACAGGTAGTCTCTCTAATCTTAGTTCTGGTTAGCCAATTGATCTGTGGCTTCTGGTATCCAGAAGTACAAGGACAATTTGATTAAACCAGGGACTAAAGTGTGTTCGGAAAGGTTCGAGAGGTGGATTACTGTGAAAATTAAATCTGGGAGAATATTGCTTCAAGATTTTCCCAAGCTCGAATGGTGATTTTCAGAGGTGACACATAAATGGATACTAAAGGCAATAAGAACAAGCCAAATCTCTGGCACAAATTGCAGGACAGTTTTTTAACCATTGCTTTGAAGTGGCAGAGGCAGTAGAAATTCTCTGCAACACATTTACAGACATTTCTGTGTGTAACCAAAAGGGTTTTTCTACTTTGTCCAAGTCTTAGAAATGTTTTTAGCATTTTCACTGAAATTTTTAAGATAGCTTATGTTCTGAGACAGATGACAGGATGGAAAATTTCAGCCTAACCAATTAAAGAACAGCAAAACTTGGAACAACAGAAAGCAGGCTTTTATCATAGAAAGTGTTCAGCAAATTTAACTACAGGCAGTGTTTCCAGCATTGCTGATAATTATTATGTTCATAGTGTTACTACAGTTAAGTAATACTTACATGGCACATAGGAGCACATGACAATAATAAGGAAGTAATAGTAGTCAAAGGAGACATTGTATTTGTTGGGAAGTCTCAGTGAAAACATTCCTGTTTTCTTCACATAGGGTAAAGCAGCATATATGGTTAGCAGTTCACCTGCAACTCCAGCAGGATACAAAATGATAAAAAAGTTGTATCTGCATTACAAAAAAAAAAAAAAAACAAAAACAACTCTGTGAGAAACACTCCATGAATTTAAAACTTCCTTTTGGTATTACTAGTTGCACAGCAACGAATTACAGTAGCTCCTGCACCAAAATCAAGGAGCACATCCTGATTTGGCACAGAATACCAGTTTCAGTTAATCTGGATAGCATTACTTTGGTTTACAGAGAATGCACTCCTCAGTCCTTTCATTTAAAACCAGTGAAGTATCAGAATGTTTGTATGCCTTTCCAATACTAAAGAGTAAAAAAATCTGCAAATTTGTAGTGTCCAATAACGTCAGGGTGTTTTTTTTAATTTACTGATTTTGTTCCTGTTGTCACCAACAGGATTCAGATTAGGACTGGATCCCAAATTCAGATGATCCCATGTATGTTTGTCACAGTGCACACACACTGGGTCATCATTATGTATTATAATTTCTTTGAAGATAATGAAAATGTTGAGAAACATCAGAAGTCTGTTTTACCCACTGCCACATGGGAAATCCAAATACGACTACATTTACCACTAATGGAAAGGGAAATTAAAAGAAAATGAGAGTGCCAGAAACTTATCAGATCCATTTTAAAATGGGAAGAAGATGTTCAAATAAAAGGTGACGGCATTAAGTTTAAAGAAAATGTGGTATGAATGCCATAAGCCATATAGGTGGTGACAGAATGAAAAATGTAATCAATAGGGTTTGTGCTGTCATTCTGCACAGTGCACCATGGAGATGCGGTTTCTCCTAAGAAACAGCTCTCGAGCTCATGCAGGGAACAGCAATGAATGACAGCTGTCACACAGAGAGACAGGTACAGTGGGCACTCCATGACCAAAAGAGATGAGATCCAAAACAGCAGCAACCAGACACGAAGCCCTCCTAGGAGCAAACGGGCTCTGAGGACCCAGAGGCCAGAGAACAGACTCTAGGAGGTGTAAGAAGGAACTGATGCCATGACCGACAGAGTTTGTCTCTATGAAAAGATAATACATTTTCAAATGTTTTGTCTATAGTATGTTTCACCATATACCTCTGCTGTGAGAATGGTAGTTTTTCCCATTGTCTGTTATAAGGAAAAAAAATTTCTATCACTCAAGATACACTTTTTGCCACCAAGTCAGTGTATCTGTCAGTGCAGTACTTTCTGAATGCATTTCTCTTTCTGAAGCCCACATAAAAATGTATTAATGAAATCAGACCTGATTACTTTTAAGTTTGTCATTTAGTGGTTAATTATAAACAAGCCCACCACCTTAGGGATTAACAAAAATACAATATATTATAAGAATGGACATAAATATCAAACATATCAAAGAAGTGCATTAGAAGCATTAGAACTGCATTATCTATAAAAGAAAGGAAAATAAAGAAACACACTTTCAAATGAGAGTTGCCTGTACTGAATGTAGGTAAGATATTTTCCTTCTAATAGTGTCTGTCTGTCTTACACGTGTATTTTTCAAACAATGACTACAGAGAACACTACTCTTCCATTTAAGTCTGCAGATAAACATGCAGTCTCTGTAATATATCTGATCTATTGGCCATACGTAAGTATGCTTCAAAATCAAGGCAGTTTTGATATGGAACACACTTTTTATGTGGGCTAAACTAAGTCAATATTTAGCTTCGCTACATGAATATAGCATTACAAAAGCTCTGACAAAGTCTCATAAAGTAATAACATGCATAAGATTGAGTGGCAACAACTCCCACATTTTCAAAGACCTGCAACCCACAAAGAATAGCACAGGTGCCTAATTTGGGGCACCTTAAGGAGTCATACTGTAAGATAAAAGATGACTTCAAAGATAAACATTTAGATTAAGGCAGAGTTCAAACCATGAGACACAGAAAGCAAAGAACAAATCACATGCCGAAATCTCAGCTAAAATATTTTTAACACTTTAAACCAAGTAACAATGATACCAAGTACAGAAAGCAACTGACTTGCACTCTGCTGACATGTAACCAAAGCTCAAACATCTGCTCTCCTGTGTGTTAGCTCAGCATGCGCAAAACCAGCATGCACAGAACCACGAGAAACTGAAGTGCAAGACGTCTCCACCTGGCCCATTTAATGAAGTATGGCAAATGGTTCAGCAGGTTGAATGTGTAGAAGGAATAGCGAGTGATCTCTGTCACAGTCCATACGACCAGAAAAAGAATAACGCTCTCCTCATTCTGGATCTGCAGAAGTACAAAGAACCAACACTTTCTTCATCCTTAAGCTTCTTCTCTTGTGCAAACTGCAATAGACTTCTGTTTTAGATATATGGGACAGAACTAACACCTTGTAAAGAAAGAAAATTTTGGCAGAAAACTGACATGCTGAAACCATTACCATGCACAATTCTTTCTCATAGGTATTTACTAACATACAGACATCTTGCAAGCTGCGCAATCTGTATCCATTATGCAAATATTGAACTATAAAACCCTACAATTAAGCTTATTCCTCTTTATTCTCTATCTGCATTTTCACTGTCTCCCTCTTTTTATTTGTGGTTGATTTACTTGTTTGTTTTCTTACTCCTCAAAAAAAGCAAGAGGAAAACAACACTACAGAAGATATGTTCCTTTCATAATCAGTTTTTACCCATTCTGCATTTCACTACTCTGTCTCTTAAACTTTCTCTTACTTTTTATCCTGCTTCTTCCTCACCATATAATGCACATCTCCATGAACCTTTAGAGAAAAGGAATCGCTTAGTATAATCTACTAGCTGGAACATGGTCGCAGAAGATCAAATTTCAGAGATTCAGGAAGCTGTAAGATAGTTAAGCTGGAACGCATATGAATCACTAAATGAAGAGTAGTTGGTAGATCAGGAGCTTTGAGCAAACTCACTAAACAATACCGTTTAAGATTTAAGTTCTGAGTCATTAAACTGCCTCATCAGGCTGTTGCTTCAAAACATCGGTTCTTTTTCATTCTAAGTGAACAAATAAACAAAAGTCCCCAAATACAAAGAAGGCACATGGGGATCTATTACAAACACTACCTTCTGAGAAGAAGAATTACACGCAAGTAATTTTCTTTTCTTTAAAAGGGAAGGAATTTTGTAATATACTTCCATGCCTGAAGGCTGAAAAGCTCCAGGGATGTCTGTGAAATAAAATAAAGTAACATAAATTTTGTTAAAATTAGAAAAATGGGAAATGATTTTTTAAAAATAAAATGCAACATGGTGACAAAGCTTAATACATCTCAAAGATGCTGAAAATGCACACCTCTGTCAAAAGTCAAGAAAAATTTTAAGTGCTCATCATCTCATAAAATCGCACCCTCAAGGTGTCAGTCAAAGAAGGTGCACTTTTAGTGAAAGAATCTCACCAATATCACAAAAGAAAAGGAGATACAAAAATACTGCCAAAGTCGCAAACGAATAGCAAGAACTAAAATGCAAAGACATCCAAACAAATAAGAAAAGGGAAAGACAGAATTAGGCTGTCCGTAGTCTCATGCAATTAGAGACAAACATTGATAACCCAAACCTGGATTCATGTCACAGTGCTAAATCCAAGCAGAAGAGCTTTAAAGTAGTATGCAGAGAATTCCTATCTGCTGCCTTGCAAATCTCCAGTCAAGTAGTGAGATCTAGGTCTGGCTATTATCACTAACATGCCTCTCACCACCTAAAGTGACCCTGAACATTCATGCCTGCTAAGCAATAACAGCATGAAATACAATCAGACATACATTCAGATGGTTTTTTTTTCTCGCACACAACTCGACCTACTGTACTGAAGACAAAGGAAACAAAATAAATGACTGGATGTGCTAAAGATTTAATCCACTTCAGATAACAACAAAACAGCAAAATGCAGTGCTATATTCCAGCATTCATGTAGACATTCAGTATGAAAACTTGTCAATCTTTGAGACATCTTCCCTAAAGGGAAAAATGAAAAACACTTAGCTTACAAAAAAAAAGGAAGAAAAAAAAAGAGCTACGAAAAGCCTATTCTATGTTAAGAAAAGCAACAGCAAAGTAAAAGATGAGGTACAGAAAACCAGTCCTTTGTGAACTGCAACAAAGGGATCTGACAACTGAGGCAGGTGCTGCGGGTGTCCCCTGAGCAGAAAGGCACATGCCACCTGCTGGTGAGACGGTTTAATGGCTCAGCTTCTTAATAAAGAAATTCAGGAGCACAGACTCAAAATTCATCACTTACACTATACTTAAACGCCCTTCACAGACTGCAGACCTCAGAAACTGAACAGAATGTCCTATCCACTGGCTGTAAGCAGTCTGCGTTTCTATCTGCTAACGAATCACTAGACTGATGATAACCACCTACAGCCAGGCAAATAAACTACTGTAAATTATACAGGACCTTAAGCATCAATGTGGCATGCTGGATGACTTGACACATTTTTAATGAAAACAATGCAGTATGCATGCCATCAAATGTTAATATTACCAGAACATTAAAATCTTGAGAATGTTCCTAAAATAAATGGCAAAATCACAACCATGTTCATCCAGGTAAATTCAATTTGAGACATATTTTCATTTAGATTAACTCAGTGAGTGCTAATTTAAGTTTCTGAAAGGGAATGGGGAACACTGTAGATAGAACACTGTAGATTTGCAGGTAAATAATAGCAGTATCCATTGATCTCTCTTAGGCACAATGCCAAACAGTGATTGACAGCTAAGGAGACTGAGGGATGGGAACTGAGGGGTGACCTCAGGAGGCTGAGGGGTGACCTCATTAATGTTCATAAATATATAAAGGGTGGGTGTCACGAGGATGGAGCCAGGCTCTTCTCAGTGACAACCAACAGTAAGACAAGGGGTAATGGGTTCAAGCTGGAACACAAGAGGTTCCACTTAAATTTGAGAAGAAACTTCTTCTCAGTGAGGGTGACGGAACACTGGAACAGGCTGCCCAGGGAGGTTGTGGAGTCGTCTTCTCTGGAGACATTCAAAACCCGCCTGGACGCCTTCCTGTGTAACCTCACCTGGGTGTTCCTGCTCTGGCAGGGGGATTGGACTAGATGATCTTTTGAGGTCCCTTCCAATCCCTAACATTCTGTGATTCTGTGATTCTGTAAGACCCAGACCCAGTCTCCTGGGCAGAAGCACATAAATTCTACCTTGTAACACCAAACTTTCAAAATCACACTCAAGTATGTAAGTATCCTCTGGAGGAACGTCATTAATTTTTAAATTGGTCTTCCTGGAAATAAGAACTGTATTAATAGCTTCTCCTTATAAACAACTGAAACACGACTTACTCACGCACATACCTGTTTTATACTATGTGCAATGAACCACACCATGAAGATTCTCGAACTCACTTGGACCCCAGTCACAAGCACAGATGTGTGAACTATTCCTTAAAAAGAGAAACATGTTATCTCTGTTCCACAATTAATGTTCTAATTAGTTACAGGAGAAACTAAAACAAAGAACTCACCAACTGCACAGTGGACTACCTGTAAATAAAAATAAGTTAGAGGTTACTGATGCACAGTATGTTACTATCTACACTATAATCATGGCCTTTTGAGATTTATGTAAACCTAGGTTTAAGTCTGAAGGAGAATTGTTTTTTGTCTCCGACTAACAGTCTTTAAAAGAAATACATGTTAGAGCCCTGGCAACCAATGCTGTGATGGGCTCAGAATCTGATCTGTGCAAACACATGCAAGAGATTTATTTTCCAATTAACTGTATATACTACATATTTAGACACTTACAAAGCATTTATTTTTTTCAACTACTAAGCTCCCCTTCCATTATGTTACTCAATGAAGAATTCCGCAGGACAGTATGAAGGGAGTCATCTAAGAGATCCTAAATGCATAGCAATTTTTAAATGTTCTATATTCATTACGGATTAATAACATTACTACAATTTTGCCAATGAGGTCTATGAAGCTTCAGATTTATTGTATTTTCTGGTCAGTAATGTTTAGCTAACAGAGTGCTTTTCATTATTTTGACAGATTTGAGTAGAATTACTTATTGTGAAAGTTTAACAGTATAAAAGCCTATACACAGCTGGGCAGATGATTTTAACGGTTGCCTGAACTACACGTTATAAAGAGACTGAGAAAAACCAAAAAGTTAAAGTGTAGACAGGCACTCTTTGTTACGCCTGGGAAAGAACCGTAAGTACTCAATATACCCAAGAGTTTCATTCCACAGCTGTACCATAAACTGAGACCACTAGCGCACATGAAGAATACTTCGCACAACTTGCACAGACCCTGTTGTAATGGATTACTAACAAGCCCAGCACAAGGAATCAGAGAGAAGCTCACACGTCTGGAGACAGAGATACCTACTAAAGCTAGAGGTTTGATCTGCTGGCTGGAATGCCTTCAGAGATTTTGCCTTTTGAGGTAAAGATTCTCAAATCAAAGCAGTTCCCAGGCAGTATTTGATTTAAATAAATATTAGAATTAAGTTTGAAAAAAATGTGCCCATTTGCTTCAACTAATCACTTTGCCCTGCCGAAAAAACTTATTAAATAATAAAGTTAAAAGGACTTTAACTACTATTATAATATTTTTACATCAAATTCAGGTGAATAACGTGTTTTGCCTATGATATGCAGCATCCAGTAAAGCAAACTAATGTTTAAAATTTACCTCAAGCAAAGCAAATGTCTGGAAAAATTTAAGCGTCTTTTGAACGCTTCTGAATAAGCCTCTATGTGTTCCTTTCTGTATATAAAACCGCACCATGGCAATACCTAATACCAGCCACCTACAAAAGAAAGAGAATGGATACATTTCAAATTAGAATTCTAAAAATATCCATCCACTGTAAATAATTTAGTAGACTACTTTCTTCACAGAATATCTTTGCATTTTCACTTGTCAGTGTTCTTAGGAGATTACTAAAAATATCTTTAGACATAATAAAGTTATGTAAACGTTACACTCTCTTATTTCTTTACTTGGAAAAGAATAGAGAATGAGTTGTTTACCTTCAGAAGACTGACTTGAATCAAGGGGACCCCCAAAAACACAGGTCCACCACATTTTTCACTAGCAATGACTACATATTTCTACTACTAAATCCTCATGCATCTTTACTGTGAATTACTGTTATTTGAAAACACGCGATGAACTCGGCACTGAAGCCCTTAAACTCAAAATTTTCAGAACCAACTCCAGATCTGAATGCTTCTGTTTGCGATTGTCCAACTGAAGTTACTGTTATGATTCAGTTTTCACAAGTGTTGAAAAGTCATCTTTGAAAACCAGACTCTGATGTGCTGAAAGATGGGTGCTCCATGCTACTGGCTGCCAGAAGCAGGTATATTTAACTACCATATTTGATGGTGTTGGCTAATTCTTTAATGTTTTTTTTAAGGGAACTGAACAATGCTACCAACTGATAACCCTTCCCATGTAACAGAAAAAAAGCAACGGTATCTTTTAATCAAACCGGAATTTGACAGAAACTTAAATTGAGATCTCAAGGGGAAATTGAGACCAAAAAAAACCTTCTAAACTCAGGTGGGTTGATCCACATCACTCAGCCCAGACCCAGTACAATAACCTAAGGCATGTGTAATTCCTTCCACATAACTAATCCTTGTTTATATAATTAAGATTTTCAAAATAGTGTACCATATGTTCCATGCTTAATGCAGAGCTATAGCACATTCTTACAAACATCATGTTAGCGAGATGCCTTGGAACTTCAGGTTTCAGTCTTCAAAGACTAAGAAAGTACAAAAATAATATAAACTTAGAGGCATAACCAGAGCTATGGATGACTATTTTGAGAATTAAAAAGAGGGAGATCCTGAATCAGCACCAAAGGTCAAAACTAATATGGTTTGATAATCTTCTGCAGACAAATAAAAGTCAGTGGTAAGAGTCAGTGTTCATTAGCAAATTCACACTTGGAGCACAAGGCTGGGAATTCAACGAAGTAACATTAACCTGCCAGCTAGAAAAAAAAATACACTGAGTAAAAGCACTTTACAAAAGGTGCTGCTGCAATATATGAACGGGCTTGAGTATGTGTTCGAGATTCACAGATGCTAGTGAGAATAAAGCCATTACAAAGCTTTCTGCATCAGCGCTTGAACTCCTGCCTCGGCTGCAGCGTCTCAGTTTTGCTCTATGGGATTCAAGTGGCAGAGAGTCCACCCACTGGTAACCAAGGTAAAATTGCTCTCATGATCAATGTCAGCCTGGAAGGTATGAAATTGTTCGTTCTTAGCTTTAAGCATGTAGAAATTAATAGTTTATTGTGCTTCGGTTTGTTTCTCCCAGAGTTAGTGAAGAGGGGAAATTTTGCGTAAGTGACAATATCTGCTTCAAGCACTAACAGCATAAACCTGAATGCTCTTATGATCTGTCATTCAAAATAAATACCCACTTTCCTCAAAGCAAAGCACGGCAGTTCGGACTAACAGCTCAAACGAGCCCCCTGGGCTCCCACAGCTCCCTCCCCTGCCCACCACCCGCGCCCGCTGCCGCTGGGGACCACGCTCGGCTTTGGACACCTGCACCTCGCCGGGAGCCGGTCCGAGCTCTGCTCGCTTGGAGCCGGAGCGGACGGACCTGGAGGAGCCGCCACAGGGTAGCCGGGGCGTGGGCGCCCAGCGCCGGGCGCAGGCGGGAACCACCGCCCGGACCGCTCGCCCCGAGCCCCCCGGCGGCACCGAGAGGCGCCTTCGCCTCCCCGCGGCCGGCAGCCCCTCCCGGGGAGGCGCGGGGGCTGCCCCGGAGGCGGGCGGTGGAGGGGCGGCCGCGGTGTGGGGGGACGCGGCCTGCGCGGCACCCCGGCCCGGCATTCCTGTCCCGGCTATACTTAACCTCCGCGGCGGGACCGCGGTGACGCGCCGGCGGCCGGCAGCGCTGCACCGTATTAGGCAATGCCGGGCGGGCAAGGGCTAGCCCCGCTGCCGGTGGCTCCCCGCGCCCCCGGCTCTCATACCCGGCTGCCCCACGGCTACGCCAGCCCGCCGGGTCCCCGGGACGCCGCCGGCGCCCGGCCGCGCCGCACCGGCTGCCCCCGCGCCCCGCTGAGGCGCCGCGCGGCCGGCCCGCGGCGCGCCCGGTCCGCTTACCCCGCGGTCATGGCGACGTTGTAGAAGATGAGCCAGGCCGTGGCCAGGGCGCCCAGTCTCCTCTTCTTGCCATTCTCCTTCTCCTCCACCGCGCCGTTGCCGCCTCCGTCCTCCTCGCTGGACGCCATGGCTCCCCCGGCCCGGCAGCGAGAGGCGCACAGCCGCGGGGAGGAGGGGCTCCCTTCGCGGCGGGGCTGCGGCCGCGCTGACAGCCGGACCTCGCGCTGTCTCTCACCCCATCTGTCTTCCTCGAGGGCCGCTGCCCGCCGCCAGCTGCTCACATGGCGCTCACCGCTCCTCCCTCCTCTTCGCCGGGGCTCCCCGGGGCACGCCAGACCCTCCGGAGGCGGCGAGGCGCGGCCTCCGGGTGGGAAGGGCCGCGGCCCCCGAGCGGGGCGGGCGAGCCGGGCGGCGGCGCTCACTGGGGGTCCCCGCGATGCCCCAGCCCTCCCTCGCGGGCCCCGGCGTCCCCCCGCTGTCCCCTCCGGCGTGAGGCAGCTCTCTGTGGGGTAGTACCGCGTCTCCAGCCGTGCTGGTGGCCGTCAGGCAAAAGCAGCGGGTGTAGCCCACCCCCACGAAAGTGACAGAAAATACCGCAGTTCTTGAAAAACACAGATATGTGTGTCTGAGGTTGAACATCAGGGAGTCTGGTTAGAGACCGACTGGTGGGAATACGCCCAGATGGTCCCATCTCGGAGGCTCAACGGCCACCGCGAGACCAGGAGAGAGGACACCTTCCAGTCTGGTAGGTCTCGATAAATACCATTCTCAATACACAAGGAAGACTAAGGCCCACACCAGACACCGGGGAAAATTCCTCCCAAGGGCCTGAAGAGCAGCCAGCTGGCATTTGAATATACGTGTTGTCTTTCTTGTAAGTCTGCTCCCCACACACACGTGCTGGAAGCAAAGGCAGCACAGGGAGTGCTGCTGGGACTCGCTCTGGGAGGGGAACAGCCTCAGTGGGAGCTGCATTGGCCTCTCCAAGGTGCAGGCTGCACCTGCCATCCTGACACCTGGCTCGGTCCGTGCCAGCCCGGGGATGCCGTTTGCTGCTTTGTGCGGCTCAGGCTCCCCATTTCCACAGCTAAGAGTGGTGACCATGGCCACTCAACCCAAGCACCTCAAACACAGGCATATACAGGCACAAGAATTCCAGAAGTGGGTCAGCATATATCTTTGAAATGCTACTTTGCCAGCCCTGAAAGATTGCAAGAGTCCAAGTCTACCTCCTTTAGGTTGGGGTAGGTCATCTCAGTGTTCAAAACACCTACGTGGTCTCTGTTCGCGGGCCTTCAGACAAAAGATTAGTACATGTGCCATGCAGTAACTCTGTCTTTCTCCCTCTCCTCACCAAAGTACACAGCAAATGTTCAGCTCTCAGCCTCAAAATACACACCCACTGGCAACAGCAAATGTATAAAGAGTGCATGGAGAGTGAGTACTAGGCAAAATGGAATGTATATGCTAGCAGGATTGGTATTATGCATGCACAGGTGCTTTCCGTGGTCATAAATATAACCCAATTTGGGAATCCTATAGTTGAAAAATATAGACAGAATAAGTTACACACAGAATTGAATGACCTAATTCAGAAGTTTTTGCCAACCATATGCTTTGGAGGAAAGTGCAAGAAACTACATAGTGGGCAAATATGGGATAATCTGAGCCTAAATTTCATCTTAATGTAACAGTTATAAGTTTGGGTTTAAACTCTGTTGCTTTCCAAAATAGTTTCTATATTTACTATTTTAATTATGGGTATTCCTGCCATATTATACCTTTTTTCCTGAAAAAATTTCATTTATCTCTTCAAAACTTCCAACCTTCTTGGCTTTGACAAATTAACCACATACTATGTGAAAAATTGTGGGTTTTTTCCTCATTTAAAGTTGCCAACTTATGACTTCATTAACTGATAAAGGCTTTCTGATTTTAAATTATGATATGCAGAGGAAGGCATGGCCTGATCTCAATTATTAATATTAGTTGTGGTTTTTTAATACTTTTAGCTATCATTTGCCATGTCTCTCTTGAGATTTTTCCACAGCAGATTTAAGGGAACAAATCCTGTTTGCTTTCTGAAGTAAACATTTTGCATTTTTAAATGGCTCCTTGGATGTTTTCCATGCTTTTGCACAGAATCTTTTGAAATGTGATAAGTAGTATTTGATATAGTCTCATTAGAATTATTTTTTATTTTCTTTCTTACTATTTATTTGCTCAATCTTATTGATGTTGGATGCACAAGTTATCTGTAATGATGACCGGTTTTGGCTTGAGTTGATTTAGCCAGTTAAGAGCTTATTAGTGAAGACAAGTAGCTCACTACTTGTGCTCTAATATTGTATTTTTTTATCTGTGAGCATACAATTTCTCTTGTGATCACACTACCCATTCACCCAGCTCATGAGAAATATCTGAAGATCCTCATAATCCTTTCTGTGTTTGAATAAACAAAACATTTTGTGTCATTTGCAAGTTTTGCCATCCTGTGCTTGTCTGCATTTCCCGATCATTTATGAATGTATTAAGCACAAAACTTGTTACAGAACTTTCACAAACACCCCACTGATTTCTTTGTGCCATAATAGCGAAAACTTGCTCTTTCTTTGTGTTCTCCATGCTTTGATCCATGGAGATATTTTGCTCCTTAATCTGTAATTACTTCATATCCATGGTAGTTCCTGTGTGACAATTTTTCAGCAGTGTTTTCAAAATATGTTTGTTGTGTTAATAATTTTTTAAATGTTTTTGTAATTACGTGTTCCAGGAATTGCAGTAAATTATTTGAAATTAATTTCCTTTTCTTAAGTTTTCCATAGTTCTTTTTAAAATCATGATTTCTGTCAATTTACCATATACCTATTTGTAGTTTACTAGTCTGTGTTTTCTGAATCACTACAAGATCCTTTATTTAAATTTGATAAAATGTCAGCTATTTTCAAAGCATTAAGTACAGTATCTATGCTTAATTAGAAACACTGTACTTTTATTGTGGCAAAATTATTTCATCTAATATTTCAACTTTGGCAGGCACCTTTTCGCCCCAAAATCTCAAAATTATTCATCAGACAGATTTTGTCTCCATACAGAAATGTAATTAATGGAACTGAATAAACTTATGCATTAATTTCATTATCTAAATTAGCTTCTAAAATCAATTATGACTGACATACAAATTCAGCTCAACTTTGCTGTTATTCAAGTACAGTCTGAAATCAAACTTCCTAATACATCTTGAGACAGTCAGATCAACGTCTTTTGTATTGTCGGTCAGTGCATCTTTATGTTTCATATTCATTCTCAGCTTTCACAGACAGTTCTTCTTTATTCACTCGAGTTCCAAACTATCAAAACTGCTCTACTGTTATTACAAAAATGAATGGTCTTCCTGGCCTTTTCCATGATTGATATTATCAATATATATTTATCTTCTAGGTTCCTATTGCCAAGTAGATATTCAATACCTTATAAAGCTGAATGGGTTTTATTTCCCGTCTATTTCCAGAAACACAAGGTGAGGCTTTTATGAGAATTATTTTCTCATGCAGTGTTCTAGAATGATTTTTAAAAAAAATTACGTATCCAATATGGGAAAATTGCTATGAAATGAAAAATTGTAGTGCTCTGAAAATAATATAATGACTTATCATATCCACTATCACAGGGGAAGGTCATCTACTATGAAATGCTGCAAGAATTACTTAGTATGAGTCCTGCAGAATCATGAGATTAACTTTATACTTCAGAATAGTTAAATGCCAGATAAGTTAAAATCCTGAGGAAAGAGAATTTGTTAAACAAAATAATGGCTGAAATTCTGCTTATCCTTCTGCCCTGTCCTCACTTCATGTTCCCAACACACTTTGCAAGAACAAAGCGTTGAGACAACAGACTTATATATAGTACTTGCACACTATTTTAGGTTTATGGTATGTAGTAATCAGTGAGGTATTCAAGGATAAACACAAGTAAACAGAATGTAGCTATGTCTAACCTGAACAACGTAGTGTTTACGCACTTTTTGTGCATTCATCCAGGTGTATCTAGTATTTTATTTACTACTCTAGGAACAGGAGAGAAGATGCTTTCAAAAGACGTGGTGCAGAATGAATTGTGTAAGTCTTGTGTGAAGACCCAGAAGATGTCTTTGTATTTGGCACATCTGAAGCAGCTGGAGTTTTTGCACTGCTACTGCAAGATAAATAATTCATATTCAGCCTCCGACTGTAAAGTTCAGTAGCCAGTGAAGGAAAACAGGCATCATGAGCACAGGCTGAAGGGGAAGTTTATATTTCTGTTATGAAAATACAAAGATTCTGGTGTGAACACTTAGAAGTCTTTGTATGAAAACTATTGATTCTATACACCTGAAAAGCACTGGCATATTTATTTTATGTTCTGAAAAGCACCGGTTTGAGATGCCCTTGTGTATTTTTCTATTTAACCCTCTTCAGAAGCAAAACTATAACCCAAACTTCAATATTGAAGGACACAAACGTTAAAAGGAGGCGACTATCCTGCTCATCTGAGTTCATTTTATCCAAACTCAGTGTACTTTTTGCTATAATAGACTAGTTGGACTCTGTACAATAATTATTTTGCTTATGGGATATTTTGGACTGTACAACTGTTTAACTCTCCTGACATTTTGTTGCATTGCTAGGCTTAGATAGATTTATGTATAGACCAGTCCCACAGACTGTAATCTGTGGAGTCAGCACTTTGCACACTACGCAGACTGGCTGTATCTTGAAGTTAATTCCATTCTAATGTTCTAATTATATAGTTATACATACAAAATGCTCAATACTTAAAATTAGTACCATTAACTTCAATGGTACTGCTCACATAAGTAAAATAAAGTGCATATTGAAAATTAACTGATAGCATAAGATATTCTTAAATTCCCTTCCCTGTATTATGCAATAAATGTAATATTTTTCTTTAAGAAGCTTTGCTACCTTGCCAACAGATATCAGGCATTTTTTTTCCCACAGGGTTTCCCAAAACACACTTTAATAATATTAAAATACCTTCTGATTCTCAGTGTATTTCAATCATAACTTGCTTGTGTGACACTACAATTTCTATAGAGTAGATGGGGTCCATTATTAGTTTCAGAGCACACACAATCTTTACTTGTTATTTAGTTTTCCTTCGAGGACTTGAGTTAAAAAGGGCTCTTTATCAAGGGAGTAATGTTCCAATATAACTCCCATTATGGTCAGTGGAATTATTTCTATTTCCTTTCTTAGAAGAGTGGTGGAGAATGAAAAGATTAATTTTAACCTCATCATTGGTTGAAAGCCGGTCTGAGTTATCAGCAAGAAAGAGTGACCATATTGGGTGCAGTCAGTTTGGCCACACTGAAGAACAGGTGTTGGTGCCAAAAAAACCCCCTAGGACAAGTGGTTCCCCATAGCAGTGTCAGGACGCTGGCACAGAGTGATGCTCCCGCCAGCATCCCCAGGGACGTCCAGGCACCCAGAGGTCCCAGCAGCTCCCAGATTATCTGCTTCTTACAGGTATATCACAATACATCACTATAAGCTTTACTAAAGCAAATTGTATAAACACATCTTTGTGTTTGACTTTGGTGACTTGCTATCCAAAAGTATTTAACAAAACTGCAGTGCCAACAGATGAAATATTACTTCATGTGAGCAGGCTGGCAAGTACTGCTTTGGACACAGAATGATTGAGGAAGATACAAACCCTTGTTTCTGGCATCTGTGTGTGCAAATATTAACTAGAAAGTGGCATGTTGCAATTTTTAATGTGGTCAGGGCAAACGGAATTGTTTTATAAAGTTCATTATTTGAATACTTGCCTAGTTCTAAAGTCACATAGATTTGAGGGAACTCCAGTTATATGCTTCATATAATCCTACTTGCATACTTCATAAATATTAAGGCCAAAAATGACAATTCAATAATTTTAGCCTGACTTCTTGTATAATAGAGGACACAGACTTACTGTATTGATATGCTCCTTATATTCTCTTTATATAAATAAAAAGATAGGAATGCCATAAGTAAGCCATGCAACTTGGACACTTGCAAAATTTTAGGACTTGTACAACAAAATTATAGATGGGAAGTAAATCACTGTAGTCAAGTACTTAGAACATTTACATGTGGTTTGTGACTGGGAAAAAAATTGTCTTAGTCATATCATTGTGTTATGCAGTACAGCATCTTGTATGCCATCCAAAACATCTTGTACTTGCCCTGTCAAAGTTGAGATTGAATGGACTGCTGGCACTTTCTCTATTCCGAACCTTCCTCTTCTCCTCTGATTTTCTTTTCTACCCAGCTTTCAGTTCTGAAAGCAATGTATACAGTGGACTATAATGAAAATGCAGTCAAAATAGAGGTCAGAGTGACTGATCCTTGAGACAACAGTTGGTCTTCCTATCTGTCTCCTTATGAAAAGTGTACTGGCCTGACTTTTTCCTGGAGTTATACACCTTATCTTTACAGTGCAGCAGCTAGCACACTAATATGTGCTAAAATAAATGGGGTTGTCAAGTATAGTACTTCTCCAGGAAACTGGAGCTGCAGTGGACTTCTCCTTCATGGCCATAATGTTTTTGTCTTCCTCTGAAAAATATGCTTGTCTAATGCAGATGTATGTCAGTTGAGTGATTGTAAAAAATATCAGAACTTCTCTAGCAGATTGTCATTTTTAAGTTGCTGTTCCTAAGTACCCTTTCCTACAGAAGACTATATGGAAATGATTTATTATATATCATTGGAATCCGGAACTAACCTTGGTATGGAGAAACCCTTGTCATAATTTAAACATAAGTAATAAATTACATAAACAACAAAATTAAACAGTTACTTAAGCAAATTAAGAACTATATCACATCTTTAAAATCCAGGATGCGAGTTGCACTGGCAATTAACCGAGTACAAGCATTTATCACTTAGCAGTACCTGAACAACAGTACTATATAAAAAATGAAGTGTGCGAAGAAAGAAGCCATGTCCATACCAATCATCTGAGACTGTTTATTTTGGACAAAATTAGCACTTTTTTTAAAAAAACACCCTACCTAAAACTTGCTATAAGGCTGTCTAGAGACAAGTGCTAAGTCAGAGCACTGCTGGGCAGATAGGTTCCTCTGTGAAATCAGTAGAGCCAGACTGTTGCAGAGGCCATCTTTGGCAGGAGGTCTGAAATAGAACAGATGAATAATCCCCTGGACATGCCTGTTTTTCTTGACCTAGTCTGGTGGAGTCCCAAGACGTGCCTTCCCACCTCTTCCCTTGCCTGGGGTGTAATTGCAAGGTGAGTCAGATGAGTGACATTATCCAACAGGGAACTTTCTGCAGTGAGGTAGTTTTCGGCTGGATCAGCTGATTGTGCAGCCACAAATGAATTGGATCCAATTCCAGATCTAATCTGAGAAATGTGATGGCAGCACATAGTTGTGGGCACAAGGAGTGCAGTGTTGCTACGTTCTCTATCAGCTGCAGTTACCCTGAAATGAGATGCAATTTGAAACTACCTTTGAACTAGATTCCTTACTTTCAGATAGCTAACTTAGGCAGCACAAGTCCCATTTCAAATGCAGTGGGAAATAACACAATAATTTTGAACTACATCCAACAAAGGAAGCTTAACACACCTTTTTTTTTAACAGCATACTCACTCCACTACTCACACATAAGGTGGAAAAGCTGGTTTCTGTAGCCATCTGTGCCTGAGAGGACAAACCCCACATGTAGGGGAAGAGTGCTCTAACCACCACCCATTGCTGTGCCATGGAAGAATGCTGGAGCTGTGGGACAGGGAAAAGAGGGAGATACAATATAGACCACATATGGTATTCAAAGGACTCTTGCACTTCACACTGTGTTCAACAGAAAAAAATTGTTATAGGAACAAAATATGACCCATGACTACAGAGCCTTAAGATGCTCCCCAAGTATAGACTACCTTTTAACAATGCTGAGTAAGGGGTTGTGTGGGAAGTGAAGCTGGGTTGGAATCCTTTCAGGCTGAAGACAGTCTAAAACCCCAGTTGCCCACATCTCTTGCATTTGGTCTTACTGCAGGACTGCTGCACAAAAGCTCTGCCTGTTTCAAAAGTATTCTTACAACTCATTATGAAACCCACCAGAGGGAAGGGTTGAAAAAGGAGAGGATAAAACAGGCTCTGAGAACATCTACCATATGTCTTTTGTGAACATAATGGGAAACGATGAATGGTGAGGAGGTAAAGCATCCTCTGAGAATACCTAGCAGATGTTGAATTGAGGCAGAATCCAAAGAAAACACATAATTCCTTAAAAGTAGGCAGTCCTAAGCAGTAGATCAACACTGACCTATATCAGCTGCTGAAAACAGTTGTTGTGGATAAGGAAAGAAGCAGAACTCGAGATCTGGGAAAAAAATGTAGTAAAACAAGGAAGTGCCTAGTGACCATAAATCCCCATGGGAAGAGGTCTGATGTCCAGTTTTCATTTGATGTGTCAGAAGTCAGCCTAATGCATGCAATCACATTCATTATCGAGTGTGGTTAGCGCTATTGATTGCATCTAGTGTTTCTGCACTGCAAACAGTAGTAGTGTCTTTTCAATTTCTTCTCTGCACTCTTGTGATGTGCCCACGCTGTTCTTTGAGGTGTCTATGACTCTTCCCTCACGTGTGTGCATGTGCCCTTTTTTGCTTAACTTCCGATCCAACTAGTTCAGAGTAATTAAACAGTACTCAAAGTCCTTAGTGATAATGACTTGAGTTTTATGTGACCGCAAGAATAGACAGAACCTGTAATATCCTGAGTCAAATCATTATTGTGGGATACATCCCATTGAAGACAAGATAGTTGTACAAAGTAAAGCAGCACGATGTGTCTGTGTGGCCAAAGGCCACGGGATATTCAAGGCCCTGTGAACAACTGGGAGCTACTGATCCCAGCAGGATCTAACCACCGAGAAGCGGCCAGGCTCCCACGCCATGCTGGGAAAGGTGCTGACATAACCACCATCCCGCACCTTTGCTGTCTGGCCATCTACTCCAGCAGCACAAAGGCGTTAACAGTGAGAAGATACAGTCAGCCTGATGTATGGGGAAGCTCTGAAAATTGTCTATAGGGAGCGAACGTGTCTGGGCACAAGACTACTCCATCTCCTAACTAGGGAGGCACGAAAGGGGTCGGCAGAACTAAATAAAATAAACTCCCGCCTTGAGCCGCCCTGCCAGCCCTAAGCTGCCTGGCCTGGAGTGGCGGGGCTGGCTGCGGACAGCAGCGGCGGTGCCGCCGGGAGCCGGGCGAAGCCAGGCCAGGCGGGGCACCCACCGCTCACCCACCTGCCGAGGCCCAGGCACGGCTCGGGCCGCGGGAGCCTGCGGAAAGGGCCTGAGGGGCCTTCCCGCCCCCGGGCCCCGCTCCCCGGGCGCTGCCGGTTGCGCCGCGGGCTGCAGCCGGGGCCGTGCGGCGGCGGGCCCAGCCGCGGCTTCCCAGCATGCTGCGCGCGGGGGGCCGGCTCCCCGGCCCTGGGAGGAGGCGGTGGCGGCGGAGGTACCCGGGGCGGGAGGAGGAGCCGCCGCCGCCGCCGAGGGCTTCTTGCTCCGCCGCCGCGCTGCCGGGAGGGCTGGTCGCGCCGCGCCCCCGCGCCCCGCGATGCCGCTCTTCGCCACCAACCCCTTCGACCAGGATGTGGGTGAGTGGCCGCCGAGGCGCCCCGGCCCCTGGGCGGCTTGGCCCTTCGCCCCGGCCTCCCCCCGAGGTAACCCCGCTGCCGGCCCTGTCTGCGACCCCGCTCCCGCTTCTGCCCCCGGCTGCCTGCCCACTCTCCCCCAAGCCTTTTGCTGCTGGGTTCGCTGGCCCTTGGCGGGGAGCTGGGGCCAGCAGCGGCGGCCCGGCCGGACCGGCGGTCACGGTGCTGCGGGGAGCGGCCGGGCCGGGGGCGCCTCTTGGCAGCGAGCGGCGGCGGCTGCGGCCTGGTCGGTGGCAGCGCGGGGGCGGCGGGGCCGCTGCGGGCCCTGCCCGGCTTGGGGCGGCGGGCACGGGGGTGCCTGTGGCAGGCACACTGGCCTGCTTGGCAGAGGTAACGTTGCAGCGTAGCAGAAGTAGTGAGAGATGCTGGAGCGTTGCTGAAAGGATGAAAAGTAAAAAAGCAGTGTCTGCAATTGCCTCACAGGCAGGCATGAGAAAATTGTCAAAGCGTTTTGTGTTCAGTGCTTTAAAGTGAATTCCAGTGGGAGCTTTTTCCCTTTCAAGTGAAACTTGACGTGCTGTGATCAGGTTTCATCCTCACCTTGCTTGTTCCAAGGCCAGACTAGATGGAGAGGAAATGCCAGGCTTTTACTTGACAAAATTATACTTAATGCTGATGTGTCCAAACTGAAGGTAAAATAACATATAGGCAGTTTAAAAATTGTTTTGCATGTCTGATTTGTGATTGTGTAATACTGTTTATTTCCTACCTGCTGCTGATGTCTGTTTTACTTTGAGTGATAAAAGCTTTGTCTGGGGAACAGCATAATATAAAAGGACTTTTTCTCATACTTGGAGACTATAGCACTGTATATGTTTCTTGGAATGAATTTCTTTACTAGCCTTATGGTTTTGAGCTACAAATACACTGTTTCTTTCTTATCCAACTTTAGAAGTCAGGGCTCCAATTTAATTCTTCCAGCTCTTTGAGAAAAAACAACTCAAAACTGGTTGGAAAGTATGTATCTTTTTCTGGGGAAGGGGTTCATGCATAAACAAAGGACTGTGACACAGATTCCGTATGTATGTTATCAGGAATTCTTAGTCTGTTGCATCTTCATATAGCACAGCATGATTTTCTTCCCATTTTGAGCACTTAAGAACACTTTTCCACTGAAAACTGTGCTTCAATTTATAATTTCTTTGGTGGCAAAGCTGACAATTTTGAAAAGTAGTGAATAATTTTTCCTAATTGTTTCTCTGTCTTCTAATGCAATTTGGCAGTTGAAAATGAGGAAGAGATTGCACTGCTGGCCAGTTTTCTGTGGACCATTAGAGCATTGAAACTTTGGTAATATTATTTGTGAGAATGATTTGAGCTAATAAGGTTAAAAAGTGATAGCTGAGTTTCTGGCAAATGTTCACTTTTTGACTTCCTAAGGCCACTATCTAGCAGTGAAGATCAGACTGCTTGAGTGGGTTCCTCTAGAGCTAAGTCTGATGCTTGTCTTCATAATACAGGGTAGTAGCACCCAACTGTTACTTTGGTGGGTTATTTGCTGTCTTCTAGGTGCAGAGGCTGCCAGCACCTTACCTACTGTGCTTGCCTAGTACCGTCACCAGTAGGTATTTTTGAAAAGTATTATTCTGTATGTTGTGTGAGCACAGGGGAATAACCACTCATTCCCAAATTGTTGTTGGAAAAGCAGACAGTGGGCAATGGGCTAATTTTCACCGGTAAACACAGCCTCTTTCCATTGGCCCCTTTTGTGGTGTCCTGAGGGAGATCGAAGGAGCAGCCGGCTGTGCAGTTGGTAGCAGCCCACTTTCAGGAGCCTGCTGCCTTTATCCATCGCTTAACTGGATTTGTGCCAGGGATACAGGAATGGTGAAGTCTCCAGGAAAGTGTCCCTGGGCTTTTCTTCCCAAGGCCCCTTGAGAATGCGCTATTATCTGGATGAACTTCTTGGCAGGCTTCGTAAGATAATGTCAGCTGTAAAGTAAGCTCTCGTGTTCTCGGGAAACTTCCAAAAGTTGTCAAGTAGTAGTGTTATTTTTCAGTTCTTGTCTTGGAATGAAAGTTGAGTGGTCTGCTTTTGTTCTTGCCCAGCAAAAAACTTTTATTTTGAAAGTCAGATTCCTGAAGCAGGAGGGCAGTAAATAACTATTCTTAATTTAATATGAATTTGGACGTTTATGTCGTTGATAGTATTGCTGTGATAGCTGTGCATTCTTGTCTGCTGGACAACTAATCAGTACTGTGTAATAGTTGGAAATGATTTTGGAACCATTTAGGGGTGATGAATTGCAGAGAACACATCTGGAACTAAACTGGTTTCCATTGTTTTGAGGAGCATAAGTATCTCTAAGTTCAGAAGGAGAAATTTCTCACTTTGGCTAGCCATCAGCATTTGGCTAGTCCTGTTAGCGTGCTCCTGCTGTGGAACCTGGTCACCCATAATAGCTTACCATTTAGTGTCAACTTCGTAAAGAGATTTTTGAGGGGTGTACCTCCTCTTTAGGTATGTTAGGCAAAAGAATGTTGCTTAGGACTACTGTTAAACAAATAATATTAAAGAATGCTTTAAGCTGCCCAGAGATTTGGGGAGGTAAGCCATTGTCATGCTCGAAGAGTCCAAATCTCTGGATGAATCCCCAACAGGTTTTTTTTTGTTTTCTGAACTCTCTTTTTACCATATTTAGGAATATTTCAATGCGAAGGGATACTAGTTGGTGACACAAATCGGTGTGGATTTTCACAATCAAGTCTGGGAACCTTTGACAGTGTGTCTAAGTAAAGCACATGATATTGGAATTTAACCACGTAAAAAACCTTCAAGATACCAGGCTGCTGAAGTTATAATTAAGAGACTCTAATCTTCCATTTAAGGAATTAGAATTAATGGTGTTCTTATTAGTTTGATGGGAAGTCTATTTCTGCCATATTTCACAACCTAAATTGTAAAATACTCCCAGAGAACTGTTTCTGAGAAAGGGAGTTTATTTGCACGTTTGATGCAGGCAAAATAATGTCGAAATGTGCTTTAAGAATCAAAAGACTGCCTGCTAATCTGTCATGACAGGCTAATTAGTAATGTAGAGGTGTAGTTTGATGAAGAATTTACTGCTAAAGTAGTTCTGAAGTGTCATTTAGATGTTATCTCAGGAGTAGAATCTGTGACTCTGGACTTAATGTAGTGCAAACTTTAACTTGATGTCAAGTATTGTGGACTTAATCTATGTTGCAAGAAGAGAACTGTAATAACTTTTTAGTCTTTCCTGTAAGCTTATTATTTTTTAAATTTTATAAACTGCAGTGAATACAGGTTCTGCTATGAATTGTCATAGAATCATACGACATTGAGAGCAGATGTTTACAAAATATGGGGGGTTTTGCATGATTTTTCTTCCGTATGCTCAGCAAGGGATGAAGGCATTTGTTGCATTTGCTTGGGATGTCAATCTAGTTATAAATGTAGCTGGTCTAATGGTTTGAGGCACCACAGGAATAGGAAGAAAGGAAAGACTCAGGCTTACTACTTATAGTAATAGGAAATTAAGCAGGTAGTTTAGTAATGTAGTAGAACTGTCAACCTGATGAGACTTACAATGATTTTACCACGTTCTATTAACTATAGCAGTTACTGACCACTTTACACTTGGAAGTCTTTAGATATTTAATAATATGCATGAATTACATATGATTGAAGATAAGTAGGGATGTTAGGGTACCATAGTGTATAGTTTGATGTATTAGAATGGAAGAAGTGCTATGACCATGATTCCCATGGTGCAATTTCTTTTAATAAAATACTCTTGCTATTTAAACTCATTATTCTTCAGAGTTATCCCCTTGGTTAGTCAATATCTTCAAAAACATCCAATTACATGTCTCCTTGAGCTCGGCTTTTCTCTGTTTAGGCCAGGTTTGACAAAAGGAGAGAAAATTGTTGCAGATGAGATTCTTGACCCCAGGTAATGATGGAGACTGCAGACTGTGAGTTAACTTCTGGCTGCAAGGGAAGAAAAATTCCAAGGATTGGTTCAGCTTGTCATGAGGCTGGCACTTTTTTGCCCGAGTTGGCCTACTGCTTTTCTCAGCATTGTTTTAGGGAGAAGGATATTAACTGTGAGCTGACAGGGAGGCTCAGTAGAAAATGTGTGGGAAAGGAGCTATAGCCACCCCCCTTTTCAGTTACTTATAAATGATTGTGAAAAACAAGAACTTCTCAATAAAGATACCTTTGATGTGTATTCTCAGTGAAAAATGGCAATGCTGACAGGGTAAAAATTAGTGGAATACCCCTTCTATATAACAGCCAACAAGAAAATATTTTTCAGTATCCCTTTCTGAAAATGAGTCACTAGACTTTGAGTTCAGCTGGGCAATTTGAAGCCAACATAGTATGTTCCGTAGGCAAAGGAGATTTTGTAGACCGTACTTTCCTGGTAATTCTTTTTCTTTCCTCCTAGGGAAGAGCTGTCATTTTAAGTGCTTCCCCTCATTTCAGCTGTGACAATGTGCTTTATAATATAAAAATTCAGAAGAATCGAAGTAGTTCTCCAACATGTAAAATCTGTTCCTGTAGCCAATAAAAATAACACTGTATATTTGATGTGAAAAGTTAAGTCTCTTGCTGATCCTCCTTCTGAAATGCTGATTCTCCTGTGGCTTGGTTTGTGGTGCTCTGCAAATAGGTCCTGCTGCCATTTATTAGTATAACAAGACTGTGATGCACCTTGTTTACAGAGTAATCATCATTGTTCTCATATGTCTCTAATATGCTCACCTTCCCACTCTGTTGTAATATTTCTAGGTGAAAGGTAATTTGAGTTCCATGGATTTGTAAGAGCTTGCCATAAGACATCTGAACTTCTAAATTATTTTTGCCCAGCTTGTTTTACTGTTGTTGTCAGTATTGCCTTACCAGATCTTGAATCCTTTTGCCTTCATTCTGCTCAGCTTACTGAGTTGGGCGATACCCGTCTTGGCTGGGCTGCCTCACGCACAGGGAAATCCTACATGGTCTTCTGAAGGAATGAGTTGAGGTGGCCTCATGTCAGCTCAGTCACCGTGGCTTGCCTTGCCTTGGGTCAGGTAGCAGCGCTTTCATAGGACACCTTCTATACATTTTTAGGAAGGAGTTTTTAGGAATATTGTAAATGGGGATACAGTTAAACTGAAGAGGTTGGTTAATAGCTTTCCGGAAGTTAATGGTTCAACGGGGAATTCTAGTTTCTTTCTATGGTGGCATTGCCTGTAAGAGGTTATTTTCAATCTTTGTTAAATGCAATCTGGGCGGACGTATTCTTCTGTGCAGTTCTGAGCATGCTAGTGAAATGCAGAGTGGTTAACATTCAAGCGGTGTTTTTTGTAGAACAGGCCAACAAATGCGTTTGCTCATTTTATTTGACAGACAAAAAGAACAAAATTACTTTTTAACTTCAGTGATGTGGAAGGGTATGTAATCAGAATTTCTTGGCGAAATGCTACAAGAAGAAAGAAAAATTTGCAATCAGTTTCAGTCTTTCAGGACTATTTATATCGAAGAGATGAAGTGGTTACATTTGTTTTTACAATGCTTTGGAACTTTAGTATTTTCATTTATCTAGAAAGGGGGAAAGTTATTTATTTAGCCTTAGGAAGAAAGCAAGACTTTCAGTGGGAGAGGGGGAGCGAAGACTGAGGGGAGCGTTAAATTTTTTGTTAATTCTGTGGTGTTTACATTGATACAATGGATTTTTGAGTATTTTTTTTTAATCACGCTGGAAACTGGTTGTAATTTTAGTCGGAGTGAAGATTTAGCTGTTCTTTTGAAGACTTTCTGTAGCTATTCTTTTCTTTGTAACTTCAGTTACTGAGAACTCGAGTATTTCATTGTAGAGATACGCAACTGGGATAATGGAATTCTGTCCATGAAACCTTAGTTTAGTAGAATATTCTCATATTGTTTTAACTGCTTCAAATCAGGTACATTTTAAGTGTTGGTTTTGAGGGTGTTTGATCTGGTTTTGTTGTTTCTTGAAATTCTAGGTAGTTTTAACATCTTCGAGACTTTGTAGTAGAAAAATAGCTCAGTTTTAAGATTGGATTTTTTTTTTTTAATAAACTTCAGTAAAATCTAAAGCTTAGGAAGCTCAAACTTGCAAAGACTTCCCTCTAAAAATGTCATTACCAATGGGTAGTCATTAAGTTTTCTGCATTAAGAAATGCATCATGATGTTCACTACATTATCTGAACATCGATGAGAGTGTTTACTCTTGCAAAATTTTATTAAGGCAGTAAAATGCTGTTGTTAAGATGCAGAACTAAGGCAGAGAAATCAAGTGACTAACACACATTCACATGGGAAATCTGCAGCAATATTTATATTTCTCCTACCAGCACCTAAACAGTCAACCACTAAGTTGGGCAGTGGCTTTTTTCAGCATATACTACAGTTCTTCTGTCTAGTAGTACTTTCTAAATCTGATGATAAATTTCTTTTAGGACAATTATGAATTATTAGGAAATGATTATTTTTTCTTCTGAGAAAAGTTTCTCCTTCTGTCCTGAAATGATCAGCTGCGGTTGTTTTGTATGTAACAGGGAACTTCAAATAGAATCACAACGCAAATATTTTTGCTTTGGTTATAATTTCTAAATAATGCAGAAAACCAGAGGAGAAGACAGAATTTTACTGATGCTTCAAGCCTTCAGGTTTGTGTCAATTGGAGGGAAATGAGGCCTCAACAAAATTGATGAACTTAACAACACAAGGAGAGGCTGGTTTATTCAGGTATCCCAAAAGACCCCCTGCAAGAGTCTGTGAACTTTCATCATAACAAAAGTATGAGTAATGTGACTCATATATTTAGATCTTTCTGGCCTTGCTCCTGATCAATAGGTGTAACACTGTCTCCTGGGTTTTTGATATAGTATTTCAGTGAGACTAGACAGCATTTATACTGAGGAATAGTGTTTTCTTTAGAAGGAAGGCAATGTTCAGGTTTGTATAAATTTTATTCAGAGGTTTAGTTGGAAAAAAAAAAGATAGAAAATATGTTTGGGAGTATGATTTCAGCATCTAGATACTTTATTTGAAGGAGATTATATTCTAGAACTTATTGAGAAATTTTGAAGATACAGACACAGCTGAGATTTCTATCAGAGGAGACACATTTTCCTTCAGAACACTTTCTTAATTATTTGTTTTATATGTGATTTTTGATTACGTTTGTGCGGTCAAAGCACCATTACTGACTCAGGAGTTACAAAGCTGCAAATTGTTGGTTGCTGGAAGGTGTGTTGTAGGAAAATACAACTAATGCTTACCTTACTCTTTTTGATGTTTTCCTGGGCATCCACTTCTTTAGGTATAATATATTTTAGAGACTGAATGCTGGGCAAGATGGATTCGGTCTGGCTCGGTATGATTACTGTTCTGAATACAGAAAAAGTATAAAGGGAGAAGCCTACTAATCCCACACTCTCTGCCTTGTCAAGTGGCTGAAAAATGTGATATATTGGTTTATTGTGTCTTGCTTTTGTTTTGGGAATTAAATTGAAGTTAATTAGAAAGGTATTCTTGTTTTGTGCAGGATTGTTGTTATTGTTGTTGTCCAAAGAAGCCATAGTTGTAAGTATTTTTTTCCTCTGAAATGATGGTGCTTACCACACAAAATCACAGAATGTTAGGGATTGGAAGGGACCTCAAAAGATCATCTAGTCCAATCCCCCTGCTGGAGGAGCAGGAACACCCAGATGAGGTTACACAGGAAGGTGTCCAGGGGGGTTTTGAATGTCTCCAGAGAAGGAGACTCCACAACCTCTCTGGGCAGCCTGTTCCAGTGTTCTGTCACCCTCACTGAGAAGTTTCTTCTCGTATTTAAGTGGAACCTCCTGTGTTCCAGTTTGTACCCATTGCCCCTTGTCCTATCATTGGTTGTCACCGAGACGATCCTGGCTCCATCCTCATGACACTCACCCTTTACATATTTGTAAACATTCATGAGGTCACCCCTCAGTCTCCTCTTCTCCAAGCTAAAGAGACTTTCCATGTCTGTCTTTGTGGAATTAATTGTAAGAAAATAGTTTTAAATAACTCCTAGAAAAATAAAGGCAAAAGTAGGAAAAATAACAGTTGTAAAATTTAATAACTACTAATTACAATCTAAGGCAATGTAAGATTTTATAATCTTGCACTGGTTAAAGTTGCTACGTTACTTTATAGGCCTTACTTGTGCTAGGAAAACAATGCCTGAAATTGGAGTGATACAGCTTTATGGGAAAGAGCTCTCTCAGAGAGCTGGAGACAAAGTTCCATCATGTGTGCCTCTGTGTCACACAGTCCTGTTCTCCTTTGTGTTTGACATAGCATTAATAAGTTTTAAAGAACACTGATTTCATGAAGGAGCCAGCATTGTCTTTAAAAGTTGCTTTAATAAAGTCTGAAATGTTATCTGCTCCTGGCTTGGCATTCACTAAGTTGAGGAAGATTTTGTAGCAGTGATGAGGTGGAGGGATAGGGTCTGAAGTAAACATTAATATTGCTATGGCAGTATTATTTTCGATCAGAGATGGAAGATGAAGAACACTTCTAGTTTGAGTTATCTTCTATCTCCTGTGCTAACCCACCTTAAGACTTCAAATACAAATGTCTGTGTTTTCCCTCCCTATCAGAGTCCATTTTGGTACTAAGAGTCTGACAGTGACATGTCAGCTGTACCTGAAGGCTGGTAGGCTGCCAGCTGTTAGTCAAGGTAAGCAAATGCTGAATGCACATTAGATGTTTTTGGCTGTGAATGTGTGCCTCATGTTAGAAGAGAGACCATTTTTAAGTGATAATAATATAAATAATTTAACTTAAGTAGCTTTAAGTCATAATTTTGTCTGCAAAACACTGATGCAACATAGGAATTTTGTCAAAGTGTCGTTGTTGCTGCTGTTCCCAGAGCGGTGAAAGGTGATAGTCACTCGCTAATGCTCTGACAGAGATAGTGGCCTTTTTTGTGGACAGTGTCAGCTCGTGTACTGCTAACATTCACAGTATGCCCTTGACTGTTAACTGCCCTTGTTTGAGACAGAATTTAACTAAAACTCTAGAAGCATTTTTTTTCCTCACATCTTACAATTAATTCTATTATCCAAGGGAATTACTGGATGCTTTCTACTACAGGAGACACAGTACACAATAAAATTGGGTTTGAGACTGAAATTTAGTAAGAAATTATCTAGTGTTTGTTGGTGGAGGAAATATCCTAACTAACAAGGGGGCAGGTGTTGCAAGCAAATGGCAGTTTTTATACAGGTTTAAGTACAACTTCCAAATAAGAATGTAGCCATGATAGAAAGCTTGTAATTGTACTTGTGGATAAATTTGCAAAATACTGAGAATTAAAATGAAGGTTGTAATCAGTGTGGTTGATACTGATCAGGAATTTCATCAATCACGGTCTTTTTTGTAGTTTTGGCTGAACTATTTAAATTAGCAGAAACAACATTTTTTTGTTATTTTTAAACCTTAAGCACGCATTATTTTACTTTTTTGTTTGTCAAAGACGTAACCGATTGCCATGCTATTTCTCGCTGACATTGTGAGAAAAGAAGGATCAATTGTTGCCAAGAGCACAGACAACTGTCTGTTATGTAGCATAATGGAAAAGGTCAAAGTTTCAGTTCCATGGGATTTCTCAGCTCTGGCTGCTGAAGGGAGTGGTGACTGCAGGATGGCGTTTGGTGTGAGAGAGTGGTGAGGGTTTGCAAGGAGGCAGGTGGGCTCTGAGCCTGGGGGGAACCGGGGCTCTGGAGAGCGCCGTGCGGCCGCTCTGTGACTGGAGCTGGTCCAGCGCCAGCAGAACTGGCAATGAACTGAAACAGTGGAGCCCTGGAACTAAACTGCCGCTGTACGGTCTGCTTCGTGTGTCTCTGGACTGGGCTTGTCACCTGCTTTCAGTTTTGGGCATGTCATGTAGGCAACAACTTCAGCTGAGGTACAATTCCACTTAGGCTCTGTGTTTCATAAAAACAGTGCTTGTGCCTCAGACTTGAGCCTGGCTTTGGAAGCAGCACAGCCGCTGTGCTCATGGACTGAGATTACAGAAAACTGGCTTGGCCCATGGTGGGTCTATGCAAGGCATTCAGTTCAGGTGTCTTACACGTGTGGCACAAGTATTCTGCCTACAGATGACTGAGGTCTGGCTATATTAATAAATAACAGCAAGAAAAGTATAATGCATGGTTCTCCTGTGGGTTTTTCCTTGCCTTCTCCCCGCTCTCCCATCTCATTTTTCTTTATTTGTAAGGTGTCTCTAACTAAAGAACAAAAATTCTGGAGCAGTGAAACAATGTTAGTTGATACAAGCAGAGTACAGTCTCATTACTCTGTTCTCATGTTTTGGTGGTTTTAGTTGGCATGCTGAGTGGATTCTGCCATATTGGTGTTCCTCTCAATTTTTGCTTCACAGTTGACACGGTTCATTTATGAACAAGATTTAAAAATAAAAAATTTCTCTGATTGTTAGCTATACTAGTCCTAAGCATAATTTGGAACAATAGTAGACTGAAAGAAAAATAAAGTGATTTGTTGATCAGCTGGTATATCTTAGTGCTAGATGTTAGCATGGTGTCTACCCAGGATTTTTCATATTTTTGTTGATTGTGACCATTTTTTGTAATCAAGTTTTCTGATTCAGTTTAGAGAGAAGCAGCAGTGCTCTTTTACTTTATCTGAGAGAACATGTATAAATCTAACTAACTTCCATTTAGAATTTCTCTATACTGCTTTGCTGTTTTTCTTGCATCAGGCAGTACAAGTGATGTGTTATCATTGTAGTTGTATATGGCAGTGTTTAATTTTTCCTCAGAAATACTTTGAGAACACATAACCATAGAGATTTACTTTTCTGCTTTTTTGTTCTGAATCAAGAAACTAATTAAATGTAACCTGACTTAAATTTGTAGGACTAACTCATTCATAAAGACAAGCTATCAACTTTGGGATGAATAATTCATAGTAACTTTTGGAGATTAGATGTTTTGCTTTGTCTTCTCTTCAGTCTTGCAAGTGCTAATATTGGTAATGAATCTTTCCTGAGAGATAAGTTTTTATAACGAGTCTTTGGTTCCTTTCCTAAGACTAAGTAGTCTGAGACATTCCCTGAGGGATGGTACTCATTGCTGAGGCATATTTTATGTTTTGTAGATTAGGAGGTGAATATTAGATGAAGCAGAGATAGGAAACAAGGTTTGTGTACTATTCTGTGCCCCTTCTCCTTCTGTTTGGTGAATAATGGAAACTGCTTGTGCGTTCCCCTTGTGCTCTCCCACCCTGATTTGATCTACCAGTGTTTAGATAATTTTCCATTCATCTGCAGTGCCAGGCTCAGTTTCCTTTAACATTTGTATTTATTGTTATCCCCTGTGTACCTAAGCTTTTCTGGGGGAGAAATAGGGAGGGAGTCTGTATTTTACTCTCTGAAGTGGAATCTGTTTCTTCACCTACCCTCTCCATTGTCTCACTGTTCTGCCGAGGCACTTCTTGTCCTGTTCAAAAGATTTGGAAGAAAGAGTCTCAATGGCTTCTATGAGATTAGCTTTGGTTTAGCAGCCTGGAACATATCATCCAAAGCAGAGATGAAAATGGGGAGATAAAAGTGTAGTGATTGTTGATGAATTGTTTTATCCTCCTTGTTGAGTTGCAATACATAAAAAGGAAATGCAAGACAGTGTCCAAGGACGTGGTGAATGCAGTTGTGCCTGACCCTGCAAACAGCAAACTAATGCTTTGGGTATTCATATCCTATTAAACTTTATAGTTCCAAATGGAAAAAATAATTTGTTGGTAGCTATACTACTTTTGTCGTATTCTGGGTATATCTTTATTACATGGGAAAACAAGCCCAAAGTATATATTTGCTTATGAGTTTAAATTCATGGCCACAAGCGAACATTCAGAAATTAAAAATAATTGGGTATAACAAATTTAATATAAGAATTTATTAAATGTAGGGATTTGTCATGCATTTAGGAATGTACAAAGAGATAATATTGCAAAATCTTTGACTTTTTTCTTTTTTAATTTGTATATTGGTTTACTTATATTTTATTCATCAGAGAAAGCAACCAGTGAGATGAACACTGCAGAGGACTGGGGCCTCATCTTAGACATCTGTGATAAAGTTGGACAGTCACGCACAGGGTAAGTGACTTTAGAATTTTTCTCCCCAAACTTGTAAAATTTAGTTATTTCAGTCTCATACTCAGATGAGAGGAATAAATTTTTGTTATCTTGTATAGACTTTTGAAACAGCTCAATTTAACTTAGATGTATTACAAGTAAAAGGATTTTCTACTCAAACATTTTAGTTCTTCCTATGGAGATACTAACTGATCCACTCTGGTGAGACCTCACCTGGAGTCCTGCATCCAGCTCTGGAGCCCTCAGTACAGGGAAAACATGGACATGTTGCAGAGGGGCCAGAGGAGACCTCCAAGATGATCAGAGGGATAGAACATCTCTCTTATGAGGACAGACTGGGAGAGTTGGGGCTGTTCAGCCTGGGAGGAGAAGGCTCCGAGGAGACCTTATTGTGGCCTTTCAGTACTTCAAAGGAGCCTATAAGAAAGACGGGGAGAGACTTTTTAGAAGGGCGTGTTGCGACAGGACAAGGGGTGATGGTTTTAAATGAGAAGAGGGGACACTCAGGCTAGACATGAGGAAGAAATTTTTACAGTGAGGGTGGAAAAACACTGGCACAGGTTGCCCAGCGAGGTGGTAGATGCCCCACCCCTGGAGACATTCAAGGCCAGGCTGGAAGGGGCTCTGAGCAACCTGATCTAGTTGAAGATGTCCCTGCTCATTGTAGGGGGGTGGGACTAGATGAGCTTTGAAGGTCCCTTCCAACCCAAACTACTCTATGATTCTATGTTTTTATTCAGTGTAGTATTAGGCTTTGGAAATCTTTTAAACACATCTTCTCCAAGCGTTCCCTCTAACAATTCGAGTAAGCAGTAGCCTCCAGAAGAGAGCTGTGCTATTGCTGCTGTTTAGTGAAAGGTGTTTCTGAGAATCACTTGGATTGCCTTGCAAGACTGTGGTCTCTGGAGGAGAACTTTTAAATATCATGGTGTATTGAACCTTCTGTGCTGTTGTGTGACTGTAGTTAACAGCATTTCCACAGGCAAGGTTTAGTCTCACAGCAGCTTAGCCTGAACAGTGCTCAAATGTATGTAGCTGCAAGAAACAGCTGCTTGGGAGTACAGGCAAAACTCAAGATCTTCTGGTAATGTTAGGCTAAATTTCTCTGGGACAGCTGGAATTTCTGTTATGATTTGTGGGGGTTTTTTGTTTGGGCTTTTCGTGGGTGGTGTTTTTTAAATTTAAAACAAAAAAACAAAAAACAAAACCAACCAACCAAACAAAACCAAAAAACCCCAAAACAAAAAAACCCCCCAAAAACCAACAAGAAAACCCCTAGTGGTTTCATTCTGGCTGTGACTTCAACCTTTGTAATATTTACCCTGCTTGTAATAGGCTGCCAGCTGACTTGTTGCTTAAATTCAGATTCTGTTAAAACTTGCTGATAGTGAGTTTTCTTTGTTTTGATGGATTATGTCATGCCATAGGAAGGTAAAGCAAGACAAAGTTCCCCATTCAGAAGTTTAGATGAGATATGTTATGCTGTTTGAAATTCTCCTGTCTTAATTTAAATTTCTGTGGCAAGGATGCCAGTCTTCTTACCTGGGATCTGCTGTAATCTTTTAACCAGTCTATTACCATTCTTGGCAGAAGTTTAGGTTATAAAATCTCTGTTTTATGGGTTTTCTTTGTACCAGTCTATAAGCTCCATTGCCTACCTGCAGCATTTGAGATGTAGATCGTCTTACATGTGAAGCCACAGTAGACTGGAAGGACTGTTCTTCCTTAAGTGGTCCTTTTTGTCCCAGTGTTACATGTCACATTGTCTCATTTAGGTCTGCCAACAACTTGTTTGCTTCCAGAGTAATTGTTGGAAAGCTGTTATGCTACAAAGCTGCTACACTTTCTAAGATGAATTAGGCACAGTTCAGTAACAAAGTTGCTACTGTTAATTTTTACACTGCAGTACCTTCATTAGAGACAATTGCCAGTAGGTAAAAATTTTCTTTCTTCCCTTAGTCGAACCAACTGAACCAGGTTTTAGCAAGTTAGAATTCCACTGAATCTCTCTCTTTGACTATTTTCTTTATTTTTTGTAAAATTAAAAATCTAATTGATTTAGGGTTGATGCCAGAATTTTCATAGAAAACACTGGAAAGACAGTAAATTCAGTAGTATTTTAAATAATATGCCTTTATTTACAATAACATGTATAAAATATTGCCATATGTAGTGTGGAATTAACTTGATAATTTCTTTATGTTTCACATATCAGGTTCTTAAGGTGATCTAAAATTTGTCTACCTATAAGACAATCAACACATTTTTTAAAATTTCTGAATTTGCTTTAGAAACTTCTGTAGCTCAGCAGTTGCATATTACATTGTTTGCATCCCACTTTTGGGCAGTATTGCTAGTTCAGTGAGCAAGTTGCTTTTTCAACATGGAAACATGATTAAAACAAAGGTTTTACCATTAAAAGCAATCTTTTTTTACCCTGCTTTTATGCAACACTATTGAAAACTTGTTTATTTTTAATACTTTTATCATATTTAACTGGCATTTTAAATCATCTGACTACAGGAAAAGTGTAGACTTTTGCATGGTGTTGGTTTTCTGTAAGGAAAACGCTTACACAACTGCATCTATTGCTTATTAGCTCTGAGTAAAATAATATTCTAAAATTGGAATGATTCATTAAGCAGAATAAAAGGGAAAATTAAAGGCCACATATGGTAGAGTTTAGCATGAAGTGCTTCCCCTTCCCTCAGTCAGTTCAGTGCCGGCCACTTCCCGAGTGTAATTCTGTTTGCATTTGGCTTTGAGATGGTTGTACCTTTTGTATTAAAGAGACATATTAGTCTTTATGTTTGAAACTATCACAACTTTTTAGCCAGAAAAGTTACTTAATAAAAAGGACGCCTGAAAAAAAACGAAGTCAGCAACTGGGAGAATACACCGATGGTTGTGAAAATCGAAATGTTCATTGCAGCACTTTCTATTGGGGGTGGGTACTGAAAAATTGTCATTGAGAAATGGTTGATCTATATTGCTGCTTTGCCTAACTTTGTCCTGGTTCCTTATGCATTAATCACTGCCTCAGTGAGTCGGTGTTCTGATTAGCTGATTTGTCTTGGGTTGCTTTTGTGCCTGTTCATACAAGAGAGAACAGTAAAACCAGTTACTCGATAGTCTTCCATAGTACTTGTATTTTTTTTCTCCCCTGAAGTTACCCAATCTCAGTAGCATTTTGCATGGTCGTTGCTGTGTATGTCTCACAGGCTGACCAGGAAGCTCTGACTTAACTTGGTTCTAAAGGAGCAGGGAGGAAAACCAAATCACCTGTATAGTCTTGAGCCCCACAGTCATTTACCTTAGACTGTAAATAAACAATAAACTCCTGAAAATACATGAATTCTTTTGTGCACAGTAGTATTTTAGATTCCAATTGCTGTTAATTTTGTCTTTGTTAAATAAAAATAGAATCAAAGACATTTTTTACTCTCTAAAACTGAAATTTCTTGTGGATATTTGCTGGATATATTAGTGTATAATAGCGTAGCTTTTATTGTATCTTGCCCTTTTCTCCCCTTACTGATTTTTTTTTTTTTTTTTTTTTTTTTAATTCCCACTCACTGTGCTGCCTCTGAAAGGTTGATGGTAGAATCATTGGAGCGGAACTAGAGCCTGATATTTGTATAGCATGGTCTGGAGAGAAACCTAATAAATAAATAGAATACTGTTCTCGTGGGGTGCATGCCTTCCCTTCTCATAATTTATACACTAAATTGTATGACGAATTAATGTGAAGTAAAAATAAGGATTACAATTCTGCCTAGAGTGGGGATTCTTAGTTTGTGTGACTAAACATTGGTAAGCCTGAAGGGTGTTTTTGGTGTAGATGTAATCAAAATTTTTTAAAATATTTGAGCATGTTAAAACATTAGCACTCATTTCTGTTAAATATATGAGCAAATTTGTTTGTTTGTTTGTTTTAAGGCATTTTAATGAATTTCTGAGGAGTTTCTTGTGGTGTTTTGTTTTTTACATTTTCAAAATTTCTTTCTTGTTACTCTTTAACTTTTTAATAAGACTTTGGATTCCATAATAAAAACATCGTAGGCTAATGGTCCTGTTTCTGAACTGCTGAACCCTGCACCCTACCTTTATAAATACTGACTTATCAGTTAATGGATATGTATTTTTCTGTGCTTGTGTTCATATCACATTGGTAGTCCCACTCATAAATTAATGGTTAAAACCTCAGTTATATCTGAAAATTTTAGCTTTTTTTTTTTTTCAATTAAAGTGATCGTACGAGAAGTCTAGGATAATGAATAGATAAAAGGCAGTGCTTGCCTTATAGCCTTCATTTGTAGTAATTAGTTATATGAAGGTGTACACTGAGTGAGATGCAGTCTTGCTGTGTAACAGCATTTTCTATAATTAGTACTACTAAATATGAGGTGGACGTTTCTGTAAAATGTGGACACTGCCAAATATAGTATAGCCAAGCAGTGGTGTAACTTACACCCAAGTTTCATGTTAGTTCTTGGATATCAGTTCAATAGGAAAATAATTTTGCTTCCCAGAAAAAAGGTTACTATACATACTGCAGAAATGCGTAAAATCTCGTAATTTAATTTACCTTCTCTTTCCCTGTTTACCCTCTTTCAGGGTTATCTGTTTAGGGCTGTTCAACAGATAATGCTTGTACACCCATGATAATTCCTACCCAGCCTCGCCTGGCCTTCTCCCACCTTCAAAGACAGAACAAAATAGCAGAAAGTCACATAGATTTTAATATGCCACACTGTGTCTGAAACTCCCATTCAAATTATTTCTTAAATTCCCTTTTCACGTTATTTCTAACTACCACAACATAAATAAGACTTAAATTCGGTATTTAATTGTTTTGAAACTGGTGTAGAATGTCTAACAATTTTTCTTAGCACTTATTGGTTCATTGCGTATCTTTTTTATAAATGTTATTCTGTAGATTAAGAGAGACGCTGTGGAATGTAGTGGTGGTAGTCTAAAAAAAAAGTAGCAAAATCTGTTGATAATCAGTATGTAGGCAAATGTTCTTATATATGTATGTGAAATACAGAGGAGTAGGTGCATGGACTACAGAGAATTACAGTTCTCAAATTCTAAGGGTTCTTATTCATTTCTGGAGTATTTACAGTAATTCTTTCTAACTACTGAGAGGTTTTGATAACTAAGAAAGCTAGCAATCCTACAGGTGGAAGTGGCTACAACTGTTAGTGATGTTCATTCATTTTTTTTTTTTAAATGTGGCGCTTACAAGTTACTAAATAACTTACTGTTAGTGATGTCATGTATTGTCGTGTGTGCAATAGGAAATGTTCATTCCATTACATTTTTAAAATCTGTCTTGTGCTTTTTAGGCCTAAGGACTGTCTGCGTTCTATTATGAAGAGAGTGAACCATAAAGATCCCCATGTTGCTATGCAAGCATTAACAGTAGGTTCTTTTTAATGTAGTGCTTTTACTTCCTGAAAACTTCCATTGCAAAAATTCTTTGCCAAGTTTTAATCTTTCTTTCTTTAGCTTCTAGGAGCATGTGTATCAAACTGTGGTAAAATCTTTCATTTAGAAGTCTGTTCAAGAGATTTTGCCAGTGAAGTAAGCAATGTGTTGAATAAGGTAACGTATTGCATTGATTTATACAATTTGTAGAAAAATGAAATCATACAGAGAATTGGGGTAATCTGAAAGTGGAATGGAATCTACTTTTGGAAGACTGGAAATGTGTGTGTGTGGGGAAGGATACAAGATGACTGAGAAGACTCTGGTTGTGAGAAAGAACTTCCCAAATGCCACTTCACACTACAATTATTTATGTATTCTGTTTGGGGAAAGGCGGGGTGTGGTGTGTTAATTTATAAATATACAAAATCATTTTCACCTTAAATAGCAGCAGTGAAACACTAAATACAGACGTGGTGAAACAGAGATAAAACAGGGCTTTTATCTAACCATGTTTTACTTTATTTTGAGCCTAGTACATATGGTACTAGTACAAACACAATGCTGTTTTACTGTTCTCCTTTTCTAATAAAGATATCCCTTAGTGCTACACTTGACTTGAAGATAAAGTGTCTGTATAGTTCATATCAACAGTAATGTGAAATTATTTGAAATTAAGGAATTAAGAACAGATTCCTACATTGTTAGCTAGTTTCTACTGTTCTTGCAGGGTCATCCAAAAGTTTGTGAAAAGCTGAAAGCCCTTATGGTGGAATGGACTGATGAATTCAAGAATGACCCACAGCTTAGTTTAATATCTGCTATGATAAAAAATCTTAAGGAGCAAGGAGTTACTTTCCCAGCTATTGGTTCACAGGTATATTACATTTTGTGGTTGTTCTTAAAGGGTATCACAAATTCTTTGTATTCTCATTTCTGTATTTTATAGTTTGTAGTCTTGAATTCTATAATGTGTTTGGCAAACAAAATGAAATCTCTCGTCTTAATAAAACATTCCTTTGAGGGGTGAAATGCTGTGATTTACTTTAGATGTTTATATTACAGATAAATACAAATCAAAATGGTTAACTTAATACATTGTCAGTTTTTTGTTTATTTCATTTTTGCATCTTTCACTTTTGGCTAGGCTGCTGAACAGGCAAAAGCAAGTCCAGCTCTGGTTGCCAAAGATCCTGGTACAGTTGCCAACAAAAAGGAAGAGGAAGATTTAGCTAAAGGTGAGTATATTTACTTGCTGACCTGATGAATATGTTGGTAAATATAAAATAAAGCAGGAACAAATGTTTTGCTTCCTTCCTCTTGTGTGAATAGTATATTTATGGATTGTGGTTATGATTTCTATTCCTTTCTTTTTGTACCCTTCCTGAAGGGTTAAATATTAAAAACTTTTCTATGGGTAAAAAGTATGAAAGATTCCTAATTTTTACTTTTTTTTTTTCCCTTGCCAAACTGAAACAACACAGTAAAAAATCTGCAAAATCTCATGTCAAGGATGTGGTCCACTATAGAAATGTTTGATACTGGTTCTGCACTTGGATTTTCCCTCTCCCTGGGGCAAGTGAAGCATATACATTTGCAGATTAAACATCTGATGGAAGGAGAAAATAGAGATTATAGTATAAGTTATATGCAAAGTATTTTGCTTACACTACTTTAAACTTTTATTCCTTTTGAATACTGCTTCTGTAGTATACTTTAAGGCTTTGATTGCTGTAAGCATAAGTGGCCGTTAAATGTCTCAGTGCCATACCATTAAACAAAACTAGGATGGTTTCTTTTGGTTTACTGTTGTACTAAGGTGTATTTAAAGGTCATTTAATGATCTTATACCAGACATGTGAAGAGTTATTCTTAGAATGGTTTGCTCTGTATGGTCTAGGTACTGTTTTATTGAGATCAAACTTCGGCAATGTAAAGCCCTTGTACGTAGGATGGCTTTGGGCTTAAAATTGTAGCAATGGCTGTTCACTATGAGTTCAGCTCTTGTGCTAGTAGTTGGTGGATGTTTGCAGTTTCTCATCTTTGACTGAATTCTTTTTTTTGTTCAACTGTTATCTAATACAGCACCCATTTACTTAAATCATCAGCAGCCCATCTGTATATGTTGCTAATGGTTTCTTCAACAGTTGAACAACTGAAATTGATTTCTAAAGGGGTCTGTGTCTCAAAGGTTTCATATTCTGCATGAGTTCTCTTAATATTTTTTCTCCTGTATTTTGTGTCCCACTCTGTCCCTTCTTACACTTGATCATTTTTTTCACAAACTTGGAGGAGTTTAATATGAGTGAAACCTTCCATATAATAATTCGAAATGGATGACTTCACCAAGTTATCCTGTTTGTGCTTAAGTGCTATTTATTTGTCCTGTCCATGTTGAATGCCTCAGTAAATCTATGGGCAGAATAGTGCTCTGTAGTTATAGAACATCTTTTTGGGGTTTTTTTACCATTATTTTTCAGTGAAAGGCAGAAGTTGGTCATGATGCAACAAGAATGGAATTATACTAAAACTTTTCGCAGAGTTAAATTTTCATATAATCCAAACCATTTATATAGGGAATTTTCATGTGAATAACTCTTCTTTTGTAGCTATTGAACTGTCACTAAAAGAACAAAGGCAACAGCAAACAACACTTTCCAGTTTGTATCCGAGCACCTCAAGCCTTTTAACAAATCACAAGCATGAGGGCCGGAAGGTTCGTGCGATCTATGATTTTGAGGCTGCAGAAGACAACGAGTTAACTTTTAAAGCTGGAGAACTTATAACTATCCTTGATGACAGGTAATTATACAGAATGGCTACTAGAAGTATATTAGATTGTAAAAATCAATTGGGAATAATTATATCTTCTGTGTAGAAGCATACGTTGGAATGCGATTGCAATAAAATGTATTTACATCTTAAGTACTTTATTTAGTCATCTCTTAGATTTTTTTTACATACAAATGTAACTGCATAAAGATTCTTGTATAAGATTTCTGTATATATATACATGTTGTATTTATGTACAAGTAGTATAAATGGCCTGTACAGTGCAATTCTTAGGAAAATTCCTTGTATGTTTTTTTAATGTATGGGGTTTTAAATTGGTTTTTTTATCTTTAGTGATCCAAATTGGTGGAAAGGTGAAACTCATCAAGGTATAGGATTGTTTCCATCTAATTTTGTAACAGCTGATCTTTCTGCTGAGCCGGAAATGAGTAAGTAGTATGACGTTTATGTATATATGTTAAGCCTTGCCATGGCCCAAGGAATATTTCCTTAGTGATTTACTTTCCCAATTTCCTTTCCCTTATGATAGAGTTGAGTTGCAAGTTAATGTGATACTCAAAGTAAAACTGAGGAGCCCTTGCTGTGCTCCCACAACCAGTCATATCTTCATGTGTCAGACCAAGGTTTCCTAAGCCGGCATCTGCTGAAAAACATGATGCTGTCTGCTGCTGGCTTTGTCAGGAGCTTCCTTGAGACTCGTTTATCAACTCCATTGACACCTCGATAAATGTAGGCAATAGCAGTTTTTTCCCAAATTGCCTTTTTGCCTGGTTGCAATGGTACATATCTAACCAAGAGAAAACTGAAGGCCCCTGGGCAGGTAGGAGTTGGGGACAGATTACCAGTGTTCAAACAATTCAAGAAACCTACATGCTGTAGGTATGTATGTGTGCATAATGGAAGAAGGGTGTTGGGTTTTTTTTTGCATGCTGGTAATCTTGTATCTATCCTATAGTTTATATTTTATATAAAATAAAATATATATACTGTATATATTATATATATGCATAATATATATAGAAAGGGGTATAATCCAGTCACTCTCTCTTAATGTTTTTTTATGATGACTTACTTATAAGTATATTATGTGCAGGGAGACTGTGATAAAACATGTTTCTGTTGACCTTGTGTGAGCTGATATTTTTTTAATGCATTTACAGATATGTTTAAGAAAATAGTTTAAATCTATGGAGATGTTTTTTGCCTTCGAATGTCAACAAAATATTCATGTTTTAGACTTTCACAGTAGATATTTCAAATGCAAAGAACTTGGGCAACATGCTAGCTGTATAACATGTCATTGTTTTGTTTATTTTTATTTTATAAAATAAAATCTGCCTGTTTATGTTACAGTGAAAGCTGAGAAGAAAACAGTGCAGTTCAGTGATGAAGTTCAAGTAGAAACAATAGAACCTGAGCCTGAACCAGTTTACATTGATGAAGTAAGCATGATAAAAGTACTGATTTTCAACTGCTGGTACATTTAAATATGTGATGTTTAAACCTTTCATTCTGTACTTCAAAACCAATTTTAAATATCAGGAGAACATAATCAGAAGAGAATGGGAAGGAAAACTTGATTTAATTTACCAAAAAAAAAATCTTCAGTATTCTAATTTGTTCATGTGCCTTGAAGTAGGAGCTTTGTGTGGAATGACACATTTGCTTTCAAGTTTTGCTTTAAGTACTTCAGCATACCTCAGAGATATGACAGCGTTCAAGATGGGTATATTTATTTCCAGTATAATCACTACTGTCTTCCCCCAGTCTGGAAGATCTCTTTCCTTTTCTGAAAACTCTGAGCTTTTTGTTGCTCTGTAAGTAGTATTTAGTAAGATTTGCACAATCTCACGGCAGTGGTTCTGCAAGGTTCCCAAGAACTCTCAAGCCAGGATGTTTTTCCCCTGCCTTTCCCTCCCCACCTCTGTCCCACCCAGGGGCTTAGAATTGTTCTCTTTAGAATTTTTCCCTTTCTTTCTTGTGACCTTCCATTTCTTTCTCAACTAGGGTTCTGTCTTTGTTTTTTGAAATTAAAAATCAGTTACTGCCTTTCTAAAGGCCTATTTATCTCCTGCCTCAAATACTCTTCCAAGATGTATGAATTTGTAATCTGCTGAAAGAGCTTATCTCAGGCCTGCCTTGGTGCCTTCCAGCTTTTGTCTTCTGTGATTCCACATCAGTTTATGTTTGAGCGTCTTGTTTTGTTTTTAAAATTGCTATAGTATAATTTTTAAGGAAATAGTTCATTTGGCTTCTTCCTGCCTTTCCTGGGGTTGAGGAGGGAAAAACATGGTTTTAGTTTCGACTTTGATACAACCTAGTATAACTCTGGCCTGTTAAAGACTGTTTATTTGATAGCACTCAGCTAAAAAGTGATTTTTTTTTTTTCTTTTTTAAGTCATTTATGTGTGATGTTGATGTTTGGTTAAGCAATATTGTTAACTCCAAGACATACTTTTCAAAGAGTTTATGCCTGTTAATTTTCTACGCTTTGGTACTTTTATAAATGGGTTGTACTTAAACTGGTTAACGATGACTTATTTTGAAGTCAGCCATGCAACCCCTCCAAACATAATCTTAAAAAGCCCCTTTCGTATGTATTAGTAATGACATTGCTCATGTGCTGATAGGCCTCATACACTTAGGGTAGTTTTTCAGTGAATTTAGCTTTAAGAACCCATTTATTTTTAAAGTACTCTCAATATATTCTGTCAAAACATTTCCACAAGTCCCACTAGGTGGTAGTATTGCATATGTAATAACTAGAATGGAAAATAGAAACTGCTCAAAAATACTGTTTAGAAGGATTTTTAGGAAAAAAGGGGTATTCTGCGCATTCCACTTGTTACTACTAATAATTTTTATCATTTAGCTTTTCTTTTGTTCAAGCATCTTCATTCCTATGAAGTAACATGTATGATTTCTATTTTCTTAAAGTTAGTCTAGATTATTTCCAAGTCCCAAAAGATCCAAATGGCTGTTTTAAATAACTGCTTTAATTTACTGTCCTGAAAGTGTTAATTTGACTCCCCACATATGGCCTAGTTACACAATCTGTGTTTTAGGATAAAATGGACCAACTCTTGCAGATGTTACAAAGTGCAGATCCGTCTGATGACCAGCCAGACCTCCCAGAACTGCTTCATCTTGAGGGTAAGAAAATCTCGTGGGTTTTTTGGTGTTATTTTCCTCTCCTGTAATTACCTATATCCAAACAAATTGAAACTAAGCTGCAACTGCTTGAGCTTCGTGTGCACACCACAAGCACGCCTGAGGAAAGTGCCCGAGCCATCTCACTTCCTGCTTCCCACATCTAAGAGACCAAAGTGCAAACTTTTAACTTAAAACAAGCCCACTCCTCTCTCAAGGAAACATATTCTGTAGTCTTTTATTTTTAAAGGCCCAGGAATACTTAATTCAATCGTATTCATCCATTTTTTTTTCCTTCATAGAGTAGCACAGCATGAATTGCAAAAGGAGTGTAAGGAGAGGAAGCAGTAATACTGCTGAGGCTTAGCATAGACCTGTGGGTGTCCCACATGCTTTTCACTTGCATGCGTATTTCTATAGGACTTTCATATTAACAAATACCTTATACAGTGCTACAAATTAGACTAGTTCTTTAGCTGAAAATTATTCAAACTGCCTCTTCAAAGAGGCATTATAAACCATTCTATCTGGGTTGATAGATGCAGCAAAATTTTCGGAAGGGAACTTTAGAGAAGGAAGTAAAGAAACTTACGCATTATGAGACAGAACATTGGCTTAACCTGATGATTCAGATAGTACCAGACTTTAAGAAAATGGCAGATTCCAGATCTATCTAGAAGTTAATAATGAAAAAGTGCATAAGCTTGTAAGCTTTTGGCTGTCTCACATCTTTCTATGTCCATCTGGTTCATCATACCTATAAATGAATCCTTTTTTAGTAACTGCGCATCCATGACATGTCTGCATGTAGTCTAGTTCTACTAAAGCTAAAGAGGGGTGAAAAGAAATGTGAATGGTTTTAGTCTTTCAAGTACCAAATATAGTTATAGATGCTGTTGTCCAAGAAGCAGATCGCCTATATCTGGTGCAGGACAGAGGCAAATAAATTAAAGGTATGCTTGTCAACTAACCCCCAGACATGGCTTACCTTAGGGTCTCCTTTCAGAATGCATTATGAGATCCTTAGAACAATGCTGAATTTTATATTAAGCCATGGGACTTCTCCTAGAATCTGAAAGCTGTAGTGTAGACAGATGATCGCTCCCCAGCTACCTACAAGAGCGCTTGCCAAACATATGGCTGTGTATAGTTCCACAATGCCGTATTCAAGACTGTACTTGCTCTACACTTAGGTAGGCCTTGGGTAGCTACTGGTTTTGGCATGGATTCTGGGAATTTGGTTATAGCCATATGTTGCATCTTGGGTTTCTACTAGTGGTGGCAGGTGCTGGTAAACATTTGGCAAAAACCCGCTTCATTTTCTTCTGCAAGCCAGATTTGCAGTTGCCTTCAAGGAACACATCAGTGCTGCCCTTTAACCCATCATGGCCCAGGGGCTTTCAGGATGTTCTGCATCTCTAATTTGGGAAAACTAGAAGTGAAGACAGTGTTCCAGAGCTGCTTATAATGCGTTTAGGTCATCTTTGATGCCTGAATCTTTTTTTCTCATCTCCCAGTTTAAATGTTGAGTGGCTCTTGGGATTAAACACATCTCTTGATTAGTAAATAGTTCATTGCTTGGATAAGTGGGCACATTTTGCATTCAGGAGCAGGGTTAAATTGTAATTTCTCCTTTCAGCTTCCTTGACTGTTTATTTCACATTTGACAAACTCTGCCTTTCTGTTAGTTGTGTTTGCTTGGCAGATACATGAACTCCGTGCCCTTGTGCTGACAGTTGGTGGGGAATGTGTTTTTGTTTATTTTAAAGCTTTTCCATTCTACTTCTGATAAGTTTTTGCATTAGTTTTTGCATGTTAGGGATTTGAAAAAGCCCTTTTCCCCCAGTTAGGGTTCCAGTGAGACAGCAGTGTGCTGTTAGGTGTCTTTCTGCAGATGATTTAAATCATTGCAAGCTGTTTTCACTTCATTGTTTTCTTCGTTTGTCTTTTTGTAGTAGTGTTAGTTGAGCACATGATCTAGGTTGCAGTGGCAAATTTTCTTCCTTGAAGAAGAGATCACCTTTCAGATTTACCTGAATTTTTTACACAAAATAGTTTCAGCTTTACACTGCCTGGATGTTAAATATGTTTTGTTTCACTCTATTTTTATTTTCTTTTTAAAATATGCTTTTTAAACTCTACCTCTGCTGAAAACTTCATCTGGATCACATTCTGAAATTGTTCATGACACTACCACTGTTACTGTAACTTTTGGGGGATACAGATTATAGTAATGATTAAAAAAATTTGGACTAGCATCTACACATCTCTATCTGATATATTTTTTTTAAAGCTGCTTTCTGACTTGAAGTATGGAACTCTTTATTACTCTGATATATTCTGATATCTTTTTATTCTAGCCATGTGCCACCAGATGGGACCTCTCATAGATGAAAAGTTGGAAGATATAGACAGGTAAAAAAAGACAAATGTTTTGACTCATATTAAGATTCATTCTTAGAATACCAGTGTTGTTACTTACTGATATCTTAATCATTTCTGTGAATACCAGCAAAGAAAATAGGTGTATTTATTAGTAGCTTCTCATCTGGGAGGAGGTCTGAAGGGTCTTTTCACTAGCTACATAATGTTTTATAGTGTTGTACCATTGACATTCTGGCACTTGTCAGGCATTGCTTCACAAACAGTAAGAATATGTTGCTTATCACACCTCGTGAAAGTTTATCTGTATTGTCTGCTCTGTACTGAAGTTACCTAAATTGTAGAATAAGCTGTAAAATATATTTTCTAGGAAGCATTCAGAACTTTCAGACCTCAATGTTAAAGCAATGGAGGCTCTTTCCTTATATAACAAATTGATGAATGAAGACCCTATGTATTCCATGTATGCAAAACTACAAAACCAACAGTATTACATGCAGTCATCTGGGGTTTCTGGCTCTCAGGTATGTATGGAACCATTAATAACCATTGATGTTATCAAGTACATACTGAACTGTGGTTGATTTCTTTAAAGTTATTAGGAATAAGCAGTTTTTCACATGAGAACTTTTTTACAAAACTTGCTCAAATATTTTTTTACAGTATACTTCTCTACGTTACTAAAATAAATATATACTGATATATATAGTGTGGTGGAGCATGTTGATTGCAAGTAATAATTTATTTCTTATTTCTGCCCTTTAGTTCCCACCCTTCTTTCTCCCTGAGTTGGAAACATCTTTTTATGGCCTTTGTTACCTTAGTGCTAAGTTAAAATCATCTTGCTCCCTCGGAGATAATCTCAAATGAAAAAGCAGGCTTTACTCTCAACCCAGTATTTAAAAATAAAAACAAAACCCATTTTTCAGCTGCAAGCCTTGGATATTCTCCTTTTGCAAGTTCTAACATTTTTAGTTCTTTTTTGTTTAAGTCTTTTTGATCAAGGAAAAAACCCAATCTGTTCTTGGAGGTGCAGATAAAATTAAAAATAAAAGCTACCGGGGCTTTGCATAGTGGGTAAAAAAGTAAAGAACCAAAGGAACACTGTTCCTGTTTTAAGATTACGCCCTCCCCAATCTCCTCTTTTAGCTTCGTTTTTTTGAAATATCAGTGGAGAGCATTTAGCATTTAAGTTACTGAAGTTAAAAATTATAATTCTTTCATGGCAGCATTTCCATGTAATTGACTTACAGATAAGTAGATCTTTTGGCTTATTCATATACTATGGAATTTTTAAAGGGTCTTTTAAACATTAAAATGTTTAATCCCAAAGCCTAATGCACACTTGCTGTATAGTTTTCCTGTTCATAGGAATATGTAATATTTCAAACTGTTTTTTCAATAATTTACTCGCTTTTCGAGTGAGTAAACAAAAATTCAAGCCAACTTATTAATACCTATTCAGTATTATATAAATATTGAAGCAGATTTAGTTCTTTAGCTTCCTACAAATATGTACTTTCTTTACTGTCTTTTAAAGAAAAGGATGTATATTTGTGCAGTGTCATTAAGAGGAACATTGTCTTCCGTTCATATGCGATAAGCAATCATGCTGTGACCCTATCAAATAGTTTTAATATTTTATAAATGGGCATGTTTCTGGGGATTCTTCAAGGCAAAAACAGGATTTGAGGGTGAAGATGAGCCAGTATAAAGTTCTGAAAAGTTAAGAGGTCTTGTGTCTTTGCCTTCTAACAGTCTTTTGCAATATTGATATATCTTCTATGAATATGTCAGCTGAGATTCATAGATCCTGAGACGGAAGAGCTGTATATCGTAAACCTACATGAACTCAATTGTGCATGAGACCTGATAATTTCTTCTAGTAATTTGTGTTAAGCCAAATAATTAATGATTTAACAAAAGCATAGGCTTTAGAAATTTAGCCTTTATTTAGAATACAGGTGACACGTCTACTAGCAGTCTTTTTCTCTAGGTAGTTGTAAAATATTACCATATTTTCAATTAAAATTTTCTTAAGACCACTTTTTCCCTTCTGTCCAGCTCAAAAAAATTTACAATGGTAGTCACAACAGCTACATGAAATTACAGGTTAACTAACAACATGAAAATAATACATTATTGGCTTTCCGTTTTAATGATTTTACTTAGTGGAAGTTATCTGGGCATCAAAAAGTATTCTGCATTGGGCTGCTATTTGTTACGTGGTTTAAATCCTTCAGTACTTTCTTTCAAAAGTAGAAGCTCTTAATTAGCATGAGTGATAGTCATTAAAATTTGTGAATGCAAGTTTTCCAGTGAACTCTTTGACCTTTTTAGTACTGGAGCCTGAGATTAGAAATGTAAACAGCGTCCTTTGAAAATCTGGCAATTTGTTCATACTGCAACACTTAATAGAAGACAATCAGTTTTTTTTCTATTAAAACATCTGTAATAAAAGGTTTGAGAGGCTGTCTTTAAGTTCTAAAGTCAGGTATTAAATACCAAATTTTCTTCTATTTTATTTTTAATATTGTTTGATTTATCTTCCTAGGTTTATCCGGGACAACCTCAAAGCAACGCATATTTGGTGGCAGGGAGTGCACAGATGGGCCCTATTCAAGGCTACAACCTTCCTCCAGAGCAGCTCCCTTCTCTCAGCCAAGGCACCGTGACTCCATCTGCCAGCTCAGTACTGCCTGCTCAGCCTGCACAGACATCTTACACAAAGTAATTTTAAATATTTCCCTATTCAAGTTTAAATCAATCTAAATACGAAGGACTACAGATAATATTTAAAGGAGATTCTTTTCTGCGTTCGTTTGGTTGGGGGTTTTTTAATAATTTTCTCTAATTTTTAATTTTATAGACAAGAAATATAATTTTTACATATATATTTATTTTATATAAAATAAAAACCAGAGAAAAATATATAGACATGAGTGGTTTATTTTTTTTAAGTTAACTTTTAATGTACATTTAATGACAAAAATTATCTGCTGCCGTGGCTGGCTTTGTTAAATTTATGAGGTAGTCTATATTGTATTGTTCTTTTCTCAAATATCTTGCTGTGAAAGCATACCAAGAATTCTGCTCATTTTGGGAAAGAAGTGAATGGGCTGTGAATACTTACTACAGCGTATACAGCTTTCCCACATAGAGGAGCTGCAAGTGGTTTTCTATTTTGGGTAGATGCCCAAAGATGTGAAGTTTTGGCTAAGCTACCTAAATTGTGAAAAAGTTTTGAATTGACCTTAGGACAAGATCAGGTGTGGTTTGGTTTTGTTTGTTTTGAGGTTTATGTGGGTTGGTTTGTTTGTTTGGTTTTGGTGGGGTTTTGTTGGGGTTTTTTGTTTACTCTCTGGGTAATTTTATTTTCTGAAGTTGGGAAAGACATCCATCTTGAATTATTAAAGTATTTATTAGTCTGTTCCTAAATGTTACTTATTTGGGGTAGTAAAACTTATACTGCTCAAGAGAGTTTCTGCATACTTCACCTGACTTGTTTTGCTATTTCAAACGGTTGGTTTTTGTTTTGTTTTTTCCATGAGCAGAATGGAAGATAGACAAGATTCCATGTTGCACATTAAAATAAAACAAAGTATAGATTTGCAGTCTAGTTTTAAATCCATGGGAGTTGTGTTAGGTGTGTTTAAATCTGAGGAATGTGTTTGAGTTTTAATTGAAATATTCATTGGCTACAGTTTTAAATATGCAAGGTGTCCAGAGTTAGATTTTTATGTGTATTTATAGAACAGCAAAGCAAGAAAGTGTTGCTGTTCTGGTAACTTGTTTAGTAATGCAACTTTTTTTTTTTCTTTTTTTTCAGTGCAATGGTTGGCTCTGTTGCTGGAAATACTTACTCTAACCAGGCTCCAGTGTATAGTCCACCACCCGCTACTGTTGATGTTGCTGCTTATCAGAATGCTGGAACTAATATGTCCCAGGTGCCAAACTATAACTTAGCGTCCCCAGCTCTGCCGCAGACAGTGGGCAGTCAGCAGCCACCTCCACAGCAACCACAGCCCGCGCCACCTCAACAGCCACAGCATAGTTACTCACAGAAGGCTCTGCTATAGGATCCAGGACTTCTGATTGCTAATCTTCTCTAACCTCTGCTAAAGGCAGTTGGCAATTCTATGAGTTTCTTCCTTTAATCTCTTAAACTTCGTTTATCCTCAGCTTAATAAGAATCTATCTTGGTGAACAAGTTCAATTTGCACTGACTTTTTAGGATTTTTTTTTTTTAAATTTTGCAGAGGAACGGATATATTTAGGACATTTACTTCCTTTTAAAATGCCTAAAAATTGGTACAAGATTATTTATGTCTGGTAAAATTGGCTAGTCTGTGAAAACCCAACACTTGCAAACTGTTGTGGCATATATGTTATGTACATATAGTGTGTGATTGCAATAGTGGCCATTTCGTATAGCTATGGTGATCATGTGAATATATTTAACACAATGTTTAAAAATAATTTACTATTTTATTTTAATCATGAACTGACAACCATGTCTCATAGTTTTGTCTAGTTTTACGACAGATGCGATATCTCTTTCCAATGCAGGAAAAGCAGTAATTCTGCATATCATGGTTACACTTACAAGCTAAGGTCTACATATGAATTTACAAACTTACCTGAGTCTAGGTCTTGTTGCTTCTTGGATTGAACACAAGTGTATCGTGACTATTAGATGGCTTATCTACCAAAGTAAACTAGTTAACTAGTAAGTGATTTGGGGGGATAACAGCAAATTATGATTCTGCTTCAGATATAATTAATAACTTAAAACTACTATTCAGAGGCTGCTAAACATATCATGGGACCATGCAACAGGATCTTTCATTTTATCATGAGAAGCATGTAATTTATTTTTTCCAAGTTGTTTATTACAATGAGAACCAGAACTGTATTCTGTGTATGTTGGTAGAGATTACACCAAAGACAGAGGAATTGAGTTGGAGGAGAAATGATGGAGTTTTAAACTGGAACACACAGCACGAATAACACTACTTTATTCAAGTCTTCTTAATTAGAACATGGAGAATTACGGACATTTAAATCACTTTGCTGAACAAACCTTCAGGGCTTTATTTTATCTCTTGTGGCCTTGCTTAGCAATTTGTTCTATTTACTGTTCTTACACAAACACTTCTGCCTTAAACATCTGTTTCAATTTCCAGTCATACCATTTGATTTTATTAGCCCTTCTATAGTGTGAATAGTTTGAGGCATCTTATTTTCATTCACTTTCAGGTTACTTTGAATTCTCCTGCAGCAACGTGCATTAGCCTTTTTTAAACGCTGGCATTTCTCAGTAATTAGCCAGGTGGCTCTTGAAGGCATGATGTTTTTTTTTTTTCTACAGCTGAGGTGCTGCAAAATGGACATGGTAGTGGAAGGCAGCATTTTGGATAGGCCTGAACAGTTTCTTGTACAGAGACTGTTATTTTGCATTTGTATTCCATCTATTAGTGCATCCTGTTTTCTTCTTCTCTTTTCCAGCGACTCTAATTCCAATTAGAGCAATACTAGATGGCTTCAACACCAGATCTGTGTTTTCAGTCTTGTTGTTGTATATGTCAGAAATGGTTCACTTTTGTGTACTATATTTTTGTGTGATGCTTCTGGAATTAAATGTTGTAGTTGTACGTTCTACTATAAGCTGACCTCAGTTATCCCATAGGCTCCTGCGTCTGTTCACAGTTGCCTAACATGCCTTTGTTTCACTATTTTAATAGATACTGGTATTTTGCCTGTTAATGCTTTCGGATTACTATTGTGCATAACTTCTAACTGGGGTGGTTACAAGACATGCCCATAGCTGATGTTTTTCCAGTTGGATGCTCTAGCCAGATGGCTGTTTTGATACTAGTATTTTTGCTTATTTTTTTTCTCCAGAACGCTTAGGCACCCTCACAAACCATCATTAATTCAGTACTTGGTGTCATCACAAAAGTCTGTGGAATTTGGAAGGAGATACTAAAAAAAAAAATAAAATCAATCTATTGAAAATTATCTATGACACAATATATTGGAAGAGGTGATTTTCTTTAGAAGGTTCATGCAGTATCATTTAGATAGTGTTCTCTGTATGCTTTAGGTACCTTATTCCATAATCAGAGAAACAATGTGTATAGAAGTGTATAATTTCTACATAAAAGTGAAAATAACTTTTTACTCCATAGTTCTTAGGCCCTGATTCAATGAGAAGCTTGAAGCATCAAAAATAGGACAACTGACATTGATTATTTGTATCCTTAGGTTTTCATATGTTGTGTCACATGTTCCCTAATAAGGGCCTATGGAAACTCTGTACAGAAATGGCTCAGCAAAAATACTTTTTGGTACTAATTTATTGTTTTTAAAATTTTTGGTCTTTTTTTCCTCAACATACAGAAATGCTTGTTCCTGATTTCTCCTTTGAACAGTGAAAACTTATGTATATTTCAAGTTTTCTTGCTTTCCATCTTACTTACTTTGGGCATGTATCCATCTTTAAGAAAATGGAAATCACCTTTCATTTGTGTTCAAGATGACTAAAAAATACTTTCTAAAATGCAATATGACTATAAATTCAGTATAAGAAAAATTGTGGAAAAAAAATTGTTTTCCCTCATACCTTTACTAGAGTCACCACTTCATGGTATCTCCTGTAACAAATTGTGAATTTTACTTGACTTAGAATCAGTTTTTATTGTCCGCAGTTGGTGCAGCAGATCACTAGATTTTTAGATTTGGAGTCTTAGTGTTTCTGTTGCATTTTCAATTTCAGATGCGTTTTTCAGATTAGATTGAATTTGGAGCTGTATTGCTTCCTGTTGATTTTTCTCATCACAGAAGATTATTTTGTCTTCTTGCTTGGTTATGTCCCATATGCTGGATACTTTAAAGTGATGCCGCCTCCTACCTTGCTGGGTGCTGCCATTGCACCAGTTTCTTCAGCCATCCTCTCGTATACTCGCTGCTAATGTAGCAAGTCCTTTTCAGTTCACCTTCTCTCCACTGGAGATGCTGTTGCTGGGGCTTCTCTGCCATGATTTATTCCGAGATTCCTTCTTTATTCATCATTCTGACCAAGTTCACAAATGTTCTGTCTTACTACGGTATTGAACACTGAAATGAGGGTGCAAGGGGGAAGAACGTATACAGCTACTGTATGGAAAAGCTTTTTAGCAAATAAATAAAATGTCAGAAAGTTAATCTATTTGAAAGTTAAGAATCCATGGAAATTATGTGTTAATCATGTTCCAGAGAAGACCTAATTTTTGAATGTCTTGTTTCTTTACATGTAAATTGTCAATGAAAGGCTAAAATGCCTTCACAGTATTTTGTATGAGCCTTTGTTACTTAACCCTTTCATTAAGGAATACAAAAATGTTAATTAACTTCAGAAAGGATATTTTAGTGGCTTGGTTATCGTGAACTGGAGCAAACTCTGGAAAGTGCCTTCTGTGCATTTCATTTCTATAAACAAAGCTTGTTTACCCATGTGTATCATCTCAATTTATGTGGGCATAAGATGTCAAGATTCACTGTAAGCATCCCAGGAAAAATCCTGAGGCAGCATGTTAACGTTTGCTACGTGGATGTTGTGGTGGGATGTCCCAGAGTGCGCACTTGCGGGAACAGCTGCAGCATATTTACCCACCCTGTTCAGTGACTGGTACCCACGTAGATGTGTATTTAATGTCCCTGGCCAAAGTACGTACAGACAGCAGTAACACAACAATAAAAAGGAACAAAATATGAGAATTACTGCATGCTTCTCAGCAGGTGTGGAGCAGCATATTGCCCTCATGGTACAGTTACTTTTTTGGGGGCGGGCAGGGAAGGGCAGGGGTGGGCACTGAAATGAATTTGAGTCACCAGAACTTCAGAAAATTCAGCCAGCAACCAAAATGCTTAGATGTAACAAAGGAGATGGATTTGCTTTTAATGGCATGTACATCTTTTGCTGATCAAATCTAGGCTGCTATTTTAGTTCTCTCTTTTCATCTAGATGGCAGGAACATCAGATCTACACTGGAGAACTGCTTAATACCTCATTCTCCAATTTGCTTTAGTATTTTCTCTAATATCACCTTATTTTTTCACTCATATTTCAAAGATACGTGTGCAGTCTTTACATATAAAGGTCTTACCTTATTCCCTGTCTGCTGGGTTTCGCAGAACCAATGAAGATCTCTACAGCAGCTACCATGGCACTTTGCATTACTAACTGCAGCTTCCTTTGGAGAAGATGTGTGTATCTGTTTTGAAGAACAAGGGAGCATAATATTTCCAGTTAAAAATTAGGAGGAGGGTTGGGTTTTTTTTTTTAAAGAAAAAGGTAAAGTAAAAGTTACAAAAACCTCCATTGCTAACCGCGGGCAGAATCATTTTTTACTCTGTTATTCAATCTTAGTAAAGCCAACCAACTCCGCACGACAGATACTCCTCTTTCATTTTCAGCTGCATTGAAAAATATTAACCTTTATGTGTATACTGTCCAACACCATAGTAAAACACAGGAAGACCTTGACATTTGAACATTTTGCTTCAATATGTAAAAAACACTATGTATGTTTTTGAAGCCTTGTTTCTTAAATTAGAGTGTTTGTGAATAAAAACATTCCATTTGTTACTATGTAAAATTGCAAATCTGAAGTTCACTTTTCATGCTGCTACCTTGGCAAAAAGGTGGTAGGATTTTCTGTTCTTCTATCCCTGCATGTCCTTCTGGAAATCCAAATAATTTTGTCTTTGTCATGAAAAAGAAAAGAAGCCTGCGGCAGTCTGCTTTGGTTTGAATAAAGTGTACACAGTAGCCAAGTGCATTTTTGGTTTTGTTTTGATTCTCCCTTTGATGTTGGCATATGTATATATTTAGATATACTGCACTGTTGTACAAGAATTGTTTTAGTAAATAACACTATTTGTAAAAACTGTTAACTGTTTTTGGTATGAATGCAAAATATTAAAGTTGGAGTATTTAGTTCAATACGTTGCAAAGTCAATTTCTAAATTTCATGGAAGAGTAATCAGAAAAGGACTCCCTTGGCCAGAAGGACCTGGAGACGCAACAGGCACGGTCCGATAGACGTACTTAGCTCAAGTTTTCTGATTTCAGGCAGGCTGAAGGTGGGCTTTTTTGTTCTGGCTTTTTATTTTGGTGTGGTGTGTTTTTTGTTGCCTTTTTTTTTATAAGATGCTTACACATAGATTATATTATTTTATTATTTTTACTTTTGAAGTTTTTTTATCTGTCATTAGCTTCCTTCAACTAAATCCAAGTCATACATTACACATCTTGTTTCAAGTATGCTGTATGTCTTTTTTTTTTTTTTTTTAAGAATTACAGCATGACTATTTTAAAGGGGTGGTAAAGAACAAATGAAAACAACTGTATCTGTACTGTCTAATGTATGTAAATACTACTGGCAGCTTGACAGTTAATTTACAGGGTTGCTTGACAGTTAATTTACAGGTTTATTTGACAGTTAATTCCATTTCTGATGACTAATGCAAAGTAGCCCTAAGACTTCTTTGTTTTCAACTATGTGAAATGAGTTGAAGATCAGGCTAAAACCTGGTTCATGAATCTACATTATGGCTTAAAATGGTGGCACAGCTGCAACTTGATAGTCTAGACAGATGTACGCTCTGTTCTTAAAACAACGTTAAACTTCATGGGTTTCTTGCTGAAGCCAATGCAATTACCTGGGATCACTGTGGGACTTTGGGAGCAATGGGCAGCAAATGATCAGTTTTGGCTGTTCTTAGAGTCTCTTCCTAAAAATGTGAGCTAAACACCTGATGGGCTGTGGCTCACTTCAGTACAGTAACTTCTGTGTTTCAAGAGAGAATATAGATTTAGCGGATAGCATTGAAAGTCCTACACATTATGTAGAAATGAAACACAATGTCTCTGGTTTGGAACAGGGACGGGGAACTGATACTAAGTTTGCTTTACTACCTTTCTCTTTTGGACAGTAAACATGTTTTTGTTGAGAGGCCTATGATGAAAATACAGTTTGAGAGTTTGCTCTGTAGTATTCAAGGCTTCTTGTAAAATCTGCTGCCATATGCCTGGGCGACAGGCAAAATAAGCATCAGTTGTATGTGTGTTTAAGGGGATCAAACCAACGATCTTCATTTAAACCTTTAATGAACCGATTCATATGTAATCTCTCTTCATAGCAGTCACTTCATATCGCATTATGGAGCTGGGCACCTTCATGCATTGTCTTACCACTGTAGTTAGTTTTCAAAATCTTATGCTCCTCTGTTGCAGGATAAAAACTTTTATCTCACAATATTTGTAAATGTTAATTATCTGGATTATTCTAAGTCAAGGCTGTTTTGGTTGATACTGATCGTGACCTGTGTTTAAAGCAAGAAATAAGCCATTGTGAGAGAATTTGGGGAGAAACTTCTACTGATTAAGGCTAATTTGCACTTAAAAATTCGAAACAATGTTGGGAGTATATAAGGGCAACATGCAATAATACAGAAAATTATATGGAGGGGTGGGGAAAGGCAAATATGTATTTCCAGTTGTAGATTGAGAGCATCTTTAGAGTACAGCCTCTCGAGTTGATATAAAATATAAGGAATGTAGTGATTGTAGCACCTTATATTTTGCTTTGACTTTGCTTAGCCTTGTTAAAGATGAATTTTGAGTCTTTGTGCATGCACCTTTGATTTCTAAAATCAAATGTTTGTGTCCCATGCTCCTGAGATTAGTGACATCCACCACCTTAGCAGTTGTACTTTGGACCGTCTTCGTTGAGGTGCTGAATCCAGCAGGAACACGGTGTGCGGCTGATAAAGCCTGCGGCCAGTGCGACGCCGCTCACTCGCAGAAACTCATCATGGGTCACCGTCTCTATTTACCACTTTCTGCCTATAGGAAGCACACGTATGAAGAAGTGGAACCCTTCAATGTACCCACTTAATTTTATACAGTATATTCTATAGTGGTTTTTCTAAGCTTGATTTACTAACAAGCAAACAAATCTCCGAAAATCACACTGGAATCTATTTCTAGCCAGCTGTGACGGCTCCCCCCTTTTGACTCATGCATCATCAGGTACTTGTGGATTATATAGACGTGTTTACTTTTGCAAAACATGTGTCAGACTGTCCCAGTTTACTGTGCTTCACAAAGGAGTGTGAACATTTAGATCCCTTGGTTTTAATGTCTTTTAGACTTGTGAAAATTTCCCCAAATTCCTCTTTGTTCCCCTGGTGACATACACCTGTAGCTGATGCTGAATTGTGGCAGAGTTCATTTAGGCAAACAGTGCAACAAAAAACATGTGGCCTGAGAAATACGGGTAATATGACAGTATACATAAAAATACGGTGTTGTACGTAAGAACAAAAGGAAGTCTGAGCTCAGTTAAGGACAGAGAAGTCACAGTTCCCTGGGACTGTGTGAGAACACAGGGTCAGTACCAACCACCTTGCTGAAACCTGCTGTTGAAACCTTCAAATAGGTGTTTTTCAGAGAAACCAGAGGTGTTATCTGAAAGGCTCATGTTAGGAGTGTGTTTGTCCAAAGGGCAATTTTTCCTCCTGGTACGGTGAGAAAAAGCAAATAATGAATAATTTTTTTTTTTGCTTTAACAGAGTCCAAAATCCCACTTCATAACAAATTTCTTGCAGCTTTCCTGGAATCGTGATTTACATTATCTGATTATGTGGATGACACTCAAGTAGAATTCAGCATTAGTAATTTTTAAAACTCTTCCTGCTCACTTAACTGTAAAGTAGATAATTTTAATTTAGTAATTTATCTTAGTAAGCTTGTTCTCTCTCAAAACAGAGCTTTCTACTTTTGAGCACTTCTTATCTTCCGGATAATCAAGGCTTCTTGTAAGTGTGAGCTGTTCCTTCCAAGGTTTCAGAGTCCCACTAATCTCTTCAGGGAGTAGTTACCTGCTTTGGTTGCTCAAACCAGTCCCTAATTTTGCCTTTTCCAAGAATGAGACTCCCTTGAATTTGTCTGCCCATCAGGCTCAAATTAACACCAGATTCTTTGCTCAGGTTTCTTTATTCAGGACAGATAGTAGGTGGCAGCAATTAATTGCATATCTGTAAATAGCACTGAGCTCAGCAGCATTCAGTGAGATCCTGTAGTTCAGCAGAAACGATGCAAACAATCCAAATCCCAGGTCTCCTGTATATATACATATCTATATTTTCAATCAGTTCCAATATACTATATGTTTTTCCTAATGGTTACCTGCTCCTTTCATAACCTTTCTCATACTTGATCCTTATAGTAAGCACACCCACAAATACTAGTGGCTAATAAATAATAAATTTAATTCATTTTATATATACATATATATTGCTATATTTGGACATTTCCACTTTGCAGATTGTCCTTCCACAATAACACAGGTGTCTTGTTGAACCTTTAAGTTGTTTTGTGAAATGGAAGTCCTTTAATTTCTGAAGTACTATCTCCCTCATCCCTGGTTCAGTCACACAACTGCTATAATTGGGCTTTGTACAGGGTGTTTCAAAAAGATGGACCCAATTTCAAAGAGTGATTTCAAATTTTTCAAATCTCATTTTGAAACACTCCGTATTTTTCAAGTCTCTGTAATGCCCCTTTGGCCTACAATGTATTCTTCACATAGCACCTTGCCTTTAACTTTGGATCATCGTTTTATGATTCACTTTATTTTTTATTCATCAGTGGTGTAGTTTCACAAGGGAATTGGCCAGATTTCAACCCAGGAAAAGAGCACCTCTGTTCTGGGGGATGGAAGTTTAGTTCCAAATAGTTTAGTGATACAAGCTGATAGTTGCATCCTATTTGCTATTTTTATTCATTACAGGATTCAGAAAGGCAGTTACTGATGTGTGGCAAGTCCATCATAAACTTTTATGAGTGGTTCATCACACATTGTGTGTTGCTTTTAGGAATTTGATTATGCTCATACAATCCCAGAGATGACTCCAGCTTTCATTCCAACTAGACCATGCACTTAAAAGCTTTTGCAGACCTTTTTTTTTTTTTTTTTGGTTTCTGCAGAGATATTGTACATTCTTTGAACTCTAGTTTGTCACTAAGGACTTCATGGGATGGATGGAAGGATGGATGGATGGATGGAGGAGGAATGCAGGAGAAAGTTGGTTGTTAATAGTGTAAGAACAGGCTGTTCCAGCCCTGCATTTATCAAAGTTTGTGTCTAGATTTTTCAGGTGTTAATTTACATCATCCGAAGTGAAAGTGTGTTCTTCGAGTGCATGGGTTGTTTCCTCGACTTCTTGAAAAAAAAAGTTTCGAAATCTGTGACAAATAGGGATGTACTTCCAGAACACCATGGATTGCTTTGAAAATAAAGTGTTTTCTTTATTCTATAGTGAGTTAATGTGAGCAAACAAATTCCAAGTAGTTAGAAATGGTAACTTTTTAAGGATTACTGAATGGCTGCAACTTTTACTGCTCAGACATTTGAAGACTCTCAGCTTTTCCAAGAATAAGTCAGTCAGTCAGTGCTGCTGGGACTGGTCTCTTTGACAAGGCCTGGCCACATCCTTGAAAATAAACGGCTACAAAAATATTCTGTTACGGAACAGTTCTAGAGATAACAATGAAAATCTCATCAGCTTTTAATTTCTTTCTCATACTTTACTCAGGATTAGGCTATTCTAATTATTTTGATTGTACCATTTAGGTAGAGCAAATAGAACTGAATTAAGTGCTTAAAAGTAAATGCTTTCCCTTGGAAGTTGCAGTTTTCAAGTGTCACACTGTGCTGAACACAATATTCTGACGGAAATGTCTGTCTGCCTAATTAACCCACCCTATTAAGAAGTGGAATTTGTAATAGACCTTGTAAGACTTTCCACTTAAGTATAATTCAACATGCTTCTGTATCTTTATCATGGTATTTGTGTTATTAATCTGTTTCTTCCTCACATTGTTCTATTATTATTTTGGGTAATTTTAATGATTACTTTTTTTTAAATAGAGTTTACATAAAGGCAACTCCCAGCTAAAAGAGAATCACATTTGTAAAATATGGAGTCAGCAGTGGGTCCAAGAGCAGCACATTTGTAATTATGTTGGGAGTGCCCATCCTAGTCTTGAGAATACTCTATTTAACAAGCTATTTTATTTTATTTTATTTTAATTTTGTATTAGGGGTAAAAAGTGAGTTATTTTCCCCTCTCCCATTTGTATTGCCTTTTTTCCAAATAAATCAATAACTCTATTGCACACAAAAACATGGCAATATTGACATTTTTCTCCTATTTTCTGTCTTACCTCCTACTCTTTCCTATTTCTGCCTTTTCCTTTCATTTTTATCCCAACAAACCTCAGCTTTACTGGTCTTAATTCCCAGTAAGCCTTTCAGGCTGCAGCCAGTTGGGTGATGCGCAGCTCTCCTCAGGATTTGGAAATAACAATTCACTATTGAAGATTTGCTGCAAATTCCTCCTGTGGTCTGCCAGGAATCTTGTTGCCGTCATTGCAGTTTATGGTCACTTGATTTGCTTCTGGCTGTTTTCTTTACTAAGTTTGATTTTTTTTGAAATGGTTCAGAACACCAATGGGTACTTTGCAGTCCCTTCAAGTTCCAAGAGAATTGTCTTGCTTAAACAAGTTTGAGCATGTGCTGAATCACAGTGTGTCTTGACATTGATAATGTCCCCACTGTCTATTGGAATTTTGTATAATAATGCCAGTTTAGCCTCTTGTCTTACCTATACAATGCCAGTGCTGACTGTGTTCACTTTATAATCTTGGAACTCCTCCCTGCTTTTTTCTGGAAGACATTTGAGTGAGAGATTTAACCAAATAAGTGGCAGCTCTGATCAGAACTACTTTCAGTTCATATTTTTTATAAAAAGCAGGATAAGCACCACACATTCCTTGGGTGTGTTCCAAGAAATCCAGACCCAAACACCTGTGCTCGTGGGGACCTCCATGTCCTGGGCTGCTGGTGTGCAAAGGGTGACACCAGAGGTGCGACTCCACATCTGTGTTTTGAAAGAGAGCTCTGGACGGAATGCGGCACTGCCCACTCGCTTGTCCTGAACAAGGGACTGGAAGGTCTTAGATGCTGGATGGTGGGTGCCTGCGGAGTTAATTTTTTGTATCCTTATTAATAGAAAAAATTATTATTACAGTTGCAATACAGTTTCACCTATAGGCAGCAGCCCAGAAAAATAGTGTTGACCTACTACATAAGCAACTTTAGTTTTTGAAGGTTCCACTGCTGTACTAAGTAATATGGCGTCCTCGTTCAAAACTGCCAGACTGGTTTTTATCAGCAGCCCTACTGCATGTTCCCCAATGGTAAATCCTGCAGGCTTAAGAATATTTCTTATCAACAAAGTCTGCAAAAAATCTCTCTTTGATGATTCCGTCTTAAGCCCTGGGATCCTACGGGGCAGCTGTAGCATGGTTCACATACTCACGTAATACTTTAGCCCACCTTGTGTACTGAATTTACCAGAATATCAAGATTGCCTGTTTTTTCTGTTTCCATTAGGGGCACAAAGTTTTAAATTGTCCCTTGGAGGAAAACAAACAAATGAAACCCAACCAACCAAACAAAAAACTTGTCCGCTAATGTACAATAGTCTTGGGTTAGTTTAAAAAATAGGTTCTGCACAGCAATGCAAGCTTGAAGAATTTGTGTTTCATGTGCGAAGGCTGGTAAGAGAGGATCTTTAGCTGCTTTGATAGGAGGATGCTGTATTCAGGTATTGATAAAGATGCCGCTTCTTGCATGTGCTTTGCCTGGAGCGTAATCTTTGCTTCACTGATTCTTTCATCTTTCGTTGACTGTGACCCTCAACACAACTGTAAAGGATGTTGTGCCATAAAATGGATCTTGACTGCAGATCTAACCTGTCGTAATTACCCAGAAATACTTATTTTGTCTGAATTTCTCAGCTAAACCAGGCTTGCTATCCATAGCTCATTACAAGTATTTGGGCTATTTTATTTTTTATTTGCAATCCTTGTTTGTCTCGCAGAACAGAACAGAAGGGGCTTCTGCTGATGGCATCTGTGGTAAAACATGGAATATAGTTCTCAATCTTTTAGGGTAATGTGGTACTTTGGAATAGCAATGACAAGCAAGAGACCATGATAAAATAGACTTAATCTCTTTTCTTAATACCTCACTGCCAAATTTGTCAAGCGTTAGCCTCACTCAAATTGGGAATGGTGTAGCATGTGGTCTCAAGGACTAAAGAGCAGCAGAGACCATGAAAGAAAAAGGCAAACTAGCACCTGAGCTGGATGATGCAATCAGGAGACAAAAATAAGGAAGACTTTCTGCAAATAAATTAATCTTTATTATTAAACTTTGTCTCTAGAAGGACACAAATGCTTCATATAGAGAGGATTCATCCATAGAAATTGTCTGTAAACCAAGCAGTAATTTAATTGTAAAAAGTAACCTTGTTCTGTTATAAAATATGTGAAGTAAGCCAGGGCTCTGAGTGAAATCAGAATTATGGCATGTTCTGTAATGTCAAGACACTTACAGAAGTTTCCTGTTTTGGGTGCAGTAGTTAAGTACCTCACCTAGGAGAATTATTAAAATGAACAAAAATTAAGGATATACAGGGAAGTCTTTTTGGACAGTATTCTTACTCCTATGGTACGTGATACTATGAGCACCTCAGTGTTCAATTGCTTACATTTGCACTGTCTATTAATAGTCTGTAGGGACAATCAGGTTTTATGATTTATGAAGTGCTTCAGCTTTCTTCCTCCCCTATGCCTACATTTGCTGCTTGCCACTTGGCTCTCAGCTTTCAGATCGTAAAGGAAGCATGGGATGTATATATGGAGCACGGTTTACTATATCCTGCTTTGCTGCCTGCGTGACATTTGCTGATTTGGTTTCCTGTAAAAACTGATACATCAGCTCACTTCTCGTCCTAGATAACAGGCAGGAAGAGCTGCCAGGACTCCGAAGAATAGTCCATATAAATCCTCCATGCAGAACAGAGCTGAAGTGAGTATTTTTATCTTAGGAAGAAAAAGCAAATGGCATGTTTTGATACTGCAGAAGGAAGCTGTTCTCAGAAAATACAGATATTTTAAGTTGCTCATGATTTCAAACCCATTGCTCTACAGAACGCCTAGATAAGATGACTATGGCTGTATGAAATGGAATAAAAGAGAACAAAGTTGTCGTGTCGTTGCTGTCTTGATTGCTTGGCAGGCTGCCGCAGCGGGTGTGCCTGCGCAGTGACACGCTGTGCTGGCTGACATGACAAATGGCACAGTTGCTGTTGTACCTCCAGAAACTGCCTGGGAGGATCTCCTGTACTGAGCTGAACACTGCAGATATCTGAGTCCTGGGACTGCTACTGGAGGCAATCAGCCTGGTCTGGGTTTGAAGGCAGGTGGCACAGCCAACTGCTAGTCAATGAAAATGTTTTATCTATGGACCCTCACGGTGCTTGAATTTACAAAAGTGCTTTGAAATGTTAGGAAGTTTCTTTTTGAAACCTCTAGGTTTGAACATCTTCTGTGAAATGATGGAGATGGCAAATTACAGAAAAGACATTGGTCTTGATGAAGAGTGTCCAAAAAGAGGAAGACCCTTACCCTATCATATAACTGTTCCAAACCTATCAGAGTAATTGTTTCCATTTGAATTTTTCTGATTTAACTGCCATTTATTCATCGATTTTGAGACATCACATTTAGCATTAAACTAAGAGCTGGGTTTCACATTTTCATTTTGATGCTTAACTCCCAATGAAACTCCCACGACTGTGGCCAATCTCTTGCTTCTAGCCAAGGAACCAGGAATGGCAAATAACTAGTTTCAAACCCTGCCTCTCTTGAGATTATGTTGCCTTTCTTCTAGGCAACTTTTATCAGATGTTCTTTCCCATATGTGGAACATTTTTTTTTTTAATTGGACATACATAAGAAATGTCTTGTCCACCTATGGAAACACCTACAAAAGGTGGAATCCAGGTCACTGATAAACAACCTGTATCTGTATGAAAACAAGAGATGAAGTTCTCCTGGTAACAGGACCATTGGTCTTTGGCCAGGTAGGATATAGGCCTATTTTGCAGGAGAGAAATGGAGACTACATGAGGCTCCTCAGCCCTACAGTGCTGCCGATGTCCACATGTGGGGGGACTGATCCCCACTGCTGGTGCAAAGAAGGATATAATAATCACAGAAAATAGTACTGTACTCTGAATTATTTTGCGGGGCAGGACATTTTTGAGCTAGGGCCCAGACTGGGTGCTGTTGCCTACTGGTTTGGCCTTTTACATGCTTTTCAGAACCATGTTGGAATTTGGCTCCCTGATGTTCTGAGGAAAGCTTTCATGATTGTAGCTTACAACTCACTCTGCAAACAAGTTTTATCATGATGAATGTTACAATCTTGCCTCTAAGTGATCATCATCTTACCAGTATTGATTGACCTACACAATATGCTGCGTTAGCGTGCCTTAAACTGCTGAAACGAGGCGCACGCTGACTGTGCCGCGCACCACCAGCACGCAGAAAACCGGTAGCTGAGGTTAAATTCCAGGAGCTCGGGACTCTAGTCCTGTTTGCGCATTGTGAGAGTGCTGTTTCCCTGGATTCAAAATCTCTTGGCGTAGCTCCCAGGAATCTGGACTACTTCCCTTTCAAATTTTACAAAGTCAATATTCATAAATATTCTCAAGGAAATGCCTGTTGGGTCTGTTACACACTGGTACGAGACGTTTCACTTAAATCTCAACATTTTAAAATATTTCTTTTTAATGGGAAACCAGTTGGACAAGTAACAGTGAACTTGGCTGTTATTTCCTTACGTATGCAACAGGTACAGCTTGGCTTTGAGGCAGTGTGAGTCTGACTCCTTGTAATGCTTCCCAGCACAAGAGAAAAAGGTGATTCAGTCTCCTTGCTTTTCCATGCCAGGGCATTTCTGCTGAAAGTGATGCCCAGGGAAGAGCTGAAGTGATGACTTATATTAGGATGCTTCTGGCCTGAGTCAATCATTTCACTACTGGTTCACTGAGCAGTTTTCAGATGGCAGGTTCTTTGGGGCAGTGTAGTGCTGTTCAAGTATTTAACATGTTGCTACATTTCTTAATAACTTTGGAGCTCTTGCCAGACTTCTCAAAATTCAAGGCAAGGCTGTTGGATTTCCCAGAAATTACGATTTACTGACTTAAACTCACCCCTCATACGTTATCAAAACTTCGTAAGAGGAAGGGAGCGGTTTAAGCTCTGCTCTGCTCTGCTCTGCTCTTCTCTTCTCTTCTCTCCTCTCCTCTCCTCTCCCCTCCTCTCCTTCTCCTTCTCCTTCTCCTTCTCCTTCTCCTCTCCTTCTCCTCTCCTTCTCCTCTCCTTCTCCTCTCCTTCTCCTCTCCTTTCTCCCACTAAGACCTAGTGCAGGGGACACCGCATTGAGAGGAGGTGGTTCCGTGTTTATTGCCTGGAGCAGCGCTGCCCTGCAGTCCAGCTACAGATAAGCAAATGGAGTAAAAATCGAGAAGGCTTGTTACTGCAGCTCCAGCAGCCTCCTGAGATCCAGGCAAGGATTAAGCCCCAAGGTATCATTTCACACCAGTCCCAGTCTCCTGTTTCAGCACGTGCCTTCTCACGGCATCATCCCAGCCCCTCCTCGCCCCCCAGCAGGTCTGCTGCCTCCAGCAGAGCTATTCCCACACTGTAGGTAGTACCAGCCTCCCTCCTTCAAATCATCGTCCTTCCTACATACCTCCTCAGACCACAATCTACACAATTGTTGCGCTACTTTTATTTCACTGGAAATAGGCTGGAGGGTGGAATAGCTTTGGGACTGTCTCAGCCACTTTTTGGCTCAGAAATTTCACTGTATTCAATACTTAATATACACATCACTACATTTGCTCCTCTATTAAGTTGAGGGAGGTAGTAACTATGTCATTTTAAGGGTAAGGAAGTGGAGGGAGGAATAAAGTGAAACAGCATCAGTTACTTAGAACTGGCTTTATGGAGAACTGTGTGTTCATCAGGCCTGGCGACGTTCTGGAGTGACATTGCAGTGACAGGACACGTGCTCTGCAGATCCGAATCTCGCTGTGGGAGGCATCTGTCGCCATTCACGTGCCTGGATCTAATGCACCCTGCTGTGGTCTAATGAGTCATCCCCTCGTGTGAATCCAGCATGGCAGTCACTTCTCAAACAAACCTGGTGAACTGTGTCTGAACACATAAACAGTGCTGGACTAATCAAAATGACATTATTTGGCAACTAAACAATGGCAAATAAAAACATCATTATCCATCTTGGTCATTCTCAGGAGAAACAAATGTAGCACGTTTATGAGCAAAACACACGGTGAGGGTCAGTGAGACAGAAGGACAGCTGGTGGTTCTGGTGCTGGACGAAAGGGACCTCACTGGGAGGGACGCTCGGTCTGTTCTGGCACCGACAGAAGCGAGGTGTGGAAATTTTATTCTGTTCTGCAGGGAATATTACCAAAAGAAAAAAATCCTGTCATGGCAATTAGAATGAAATGTAACAAGGTTCTGCAAAATAAAATTTCATTTTTTTCCCTACCATATTAAAAATGCAATAATATGTAACTCAGTGACTGTGTAGTTTACATAATACTTCATAATATTTCATTTTTACGGAGTTCATTTTCTGATGAAAAAAAGTTTTTTAAATTCTGTAAAAATGGTGAAAAAAATCCAGACAGCACAGGCTTAAGGAGTTCATTGAATAAGACAAGGGGTTTGAACATTAAATTATAGATGTAACTGCAATTTCCAGTGCCTTTAGTGAAATAAGGTATATTTCTTTCCAAAAATCCAGTATTCTGCCCATGGATAAACCCTGTACTATGGGTAATGCCTCATAAACTTGAGGTTACTATATATTTAAACTTCTGTAACAATGATCTGGCGAATATTATGGATAGTATCAATTTTTTAAAACATATGTACCTTTTTTTTTTTTACTCATATTATTGTTTAATTTCATAGTTCTTTGGGGAATTGCACTGAAACATTTCCTTTTTTCAAACAAAACTCCTCTGTCACATGTGTGCAGTACTTTGCTGATGTAAGAATCATGAATTAATATTCATCATCACATAGACTTACTGGCATACTGTTCATGGATGTAGACTTTTATTTATAATAAAGAATTTAGCAATGTTGCTCAAATAATACTTAACAGAATAGTTGCCAATAAATGAATCAAATATTTCTCAGTTAACCTCATAATACTTACAAGAATGACACAGTAGTGAGACAGGATCAAATCTGTGGTTAAGGAGTGTGGCCTATGATTTCATCCCAAATTAGATTATTTGAAGTAAAGTTAAAACGAAGAAACCCCTGAACACCCTTCTTTCCTGCAAACAAAGCCAACCCAGACTCTCTCGCTGACAGTTACCCAGCAATCCCATAACCCGCTCAGAGGAAGTTTCTTCCTAAATACTGTCTCCTTCTGATTTATTTTTGTCCTAAAGGATGACAGTTCTTGAAGGACCTCTTACAGCTCATGTCCATGGTTATATTTTGAGTCGATAGTGACAATGGATATGAAGACTGTTGTCTTTGAAATAAACGGGATATTTTTGTGCTTGTACCACTACACAGAAAATAGACACAACTGACAAACCAGCTCTATATGGATTATTCTTTTACCTTCCTCTTTCATGTCTCGACATTTGCCTTTCATTTCTAAAACACCCTATTTCCTGGTAAGAAAATGTATTCATCCATAAACTCTGTTTCATGCATGAACTATCCTATTTCCACTGCATCTCTTTTTACCCCTGATAAATAACAAGAACTAAGTGTACAGCTCAAAGTTAGTAACTGTTATCAGTATGTTATGGCATTACATTAATTTCAAGGTGTGTTCTGCTCAGCTCCCACCGAGTTCCAAATTTTGCTGAACTTTGACTCTGCAATAATTTCCACATAGTTGGATATTATTATCCATGAACAAAACTTACAGAGAACACTGGTGTACTTGTAAAGTTATGAGGGAGATTAAAGCTGTGTATGCGTTAATTGACAAGTAGTTTTATCAAAAGGCTTATGGCACCTAGATAAATGAGAAATGTCAGTCTAGAGCTTTATAATTGTTTCTTGTGCAGATAATAGCGCCATGGCTCCCACTGCTCTCACTGTGTACAGCTCTTTGCCATGTAGGACACTTTAATTAAAGCAAAATTCCCACAGTTATCATTAGGAATGCTTTAAAGAATGGGAGAGAAAACTGAATAGACTGGGAAGAACTAAAAATGGTTACTACAGTGGTGTTCCCCTTCTGCCTCCTGGCTGGAGGGGATTTGGAGTACAGATTTCATGTTTAAGAGCAATTCTATTCTTTTTGTTCTGGGGGTAAACTAAGTTACTTTACCTCCCAAACCAGTGGTGTGCTATTTTCTTGCTATACAACAGATATCTGCCATAGCTTGTAGGTAGATAGAGAAATGAAGTTAACCTCATTTGCTTTACGCTGTACACTCGCAAAGTAAAAAAAAAAAAAAAATTAAAAAGTTTTAAAAATAAAAGCATGTAGGGCTTCACAATAAAGTCTTGAGGTGTTGCCTTGAGAAAAATGAAATGGTTATTCAGATTTAGTATTTATTCTATTGCTCTGCTTAGTACAATGATGTGTGTATCCTGTTGAGGAATACAAGGTCAGGCTCAAGTTAGGTAATGCTGGACATCTGAGGTGTTCACAGAGGGGTAACAGATACAAATTGCTGCTCTCTTTCTCTTCACGGACAGCAAAGGGAGATTATGACGATTGTACTGCAGTCTTAGGAGTTGTGTAGGTAGCCTGAACACATTTGGTTATTTAGAGGAGATTTCTTTGAGGGGTTTAAAGTAATTACAGAATAATGAATCTACTTACTTGGCAGTGCTTTGCATTTTTTTTTCTCCCCAGTGGTCAACATTTCTTGTTGAGATAGAATAGAATCACAGAATCATAGAATTGTTTATATTGGAAAAGACCTTTAAGATCATTGAGTCCAACCATTAACCTAGCACTGCCAACTCCACCACTAAACCATGTCCCTAAGCACCACGTCTACACGTCTTTAAAAGACACCTCCAGGGATGGTGACTCCACCACTTCCCTGGGCAGCCTGTCTCAATGCCTGAGAACCCTTTCTGTGAAGAAATTTGCCCTAATATCCAATCTAAACCTCCCCTGGTGCAACTTGAGGCCATTTACTCTTCTCCTATCGCTTGTTACTTGGGAGAAGAGACCAACACCCACCAGCTATGTCAGTAATTTATCTTCCACACACTCCAGGAAGCTCCTAGACTGTTTCCTCTCTGCTGGGTTATATTTCCACCAGACATCTGTTAAGCTGAAGTCCCACATTAGTACAAGGGCTAGCGATCATGAGACTTCTCTCAGCTGCTTGTAGATTTCATCTGCCTCTTCATCCTGGTTGGGTGTTCTGTAACAGACTCCCACCACAATATCCGCCTTGTTGGCCTTCCCCCTGATTCTTACCTGTAAACACTCATTAAGCTCTGGACAATCAAACCACTTGCTAACACACAGGGCTAGCCCAACTCCTCTCCTTCCTTGCCTGTCCCTTCTGCAGAGTTGATTGCCATCCATTGCAGTGCTCCAGCTATGTCAGCCATCCCACTGTGTTTCTGTGATGGCAACAGTATGGTAGTTTTCCTGCCGCATGATGGCTTCCAGCTCCCCCTGTTTGTTGCCTGTGCTGTGTGCATTGGTGTAGATGCACCAGTCTTGGAGGGAGAAGCCCTAATTCCTACGTGACCATTCTCAGGTACTTCCATGGTTTCTAACACATCAAAACCCCTTGCACCTTTGTTGTCACGTGGATCTCCATCCCCTATCTCCACTGAGACGGCAAACTGAAGGACCTCACTAGCACCTTGTCCTTTGATCACTGGCATGCCGCCCCCAAGCTTATCTCCGGCGAGCTTGCTTTTATGCCTTTCCCCCTTCAAATCTAGTTCGAAGCTCTTTCAGTGAGTCCTGGTAACTCCTGTTCAAGGATCTTCTTTCCCGTCTGAGACAGGTCTACCCCATCTGTCACCAGCAGGTTTGGTGTCATGTAAACTGACCCATTATCAAAAAACCCAAATTTCTGCTGTTGACACCAGACTCAGTGCCAGGTATTGATCTGCTGGGTCTTCCTGTATCTTCTCTCATCATTCCCTCTAATTGGAAGGACAGAGGAGAACACCAGTTGTGCTCCTGATTCTTTAACCACTTGGCCCCAGGCCCTGAAGTCTCTCTTGATTGCCCTCTGACTTCTTGTTGCAACTTCATCGCTACCTACCTGAAAAATCAATAATGGATAATAATCTGAGGGCTGTACCAGGGTAGGAAGCTTTCTCTTCACATCTTTAATCTGAGCCCCAGGGATAATGGTATTGTAAAATCAGTGCTGAACTGGATCCTACTTATGCACTGTTTTATTCACTGTTCCTATTAGCTGCCTTATTTCTATGTGCTTGCAGAAGTCAGTAGGATGAACTCCAGCCTTGAAAAGCAAGGGATGAGAGGAATAAGTGCTGAAAGTTTTCATAACCCTTCTTTCTACTAACTCCTCTACGGAGGAAAGCTGCCCCGTTCAGCCTTCGCTATATTTGAAATCAGCTCTGGTGACTTTCGGTCAGCATCCATAAGTTTGCATCTTGGTTCTTTTAGTTCATATGCATTTTTTCCTCAATTTGATAGTTACATGTAGTTTGTCTGTCATAGAAAATTATTGGAGAAACTTCAAGATTTCTATCAATTTTCTGTGGTTTTTCTCTTTTTTTTTTAAACTCCTTTTGACCTCCAAAAGATTCTGGTTTAAATAAAGCTACATTCTCTGACTCCTATGTCCTGATCAGAATGTATAGAGCAGTGAAGTTCTTGAAATGGTCTTAATAAATAACGTTTTAGCCTGTGTCTGTTGTGGGTTAACCCCAGTAGGCAGCTAAGCCCCACAGAGCCACTTGCTTATTGCCCTGCAGGGAAATGGAAGAGAGAATCAGGATAGAAGTGAGAAAACTTGTGGGTTGAGATAGAGACAGTTTAATAGGTAAAGCAAAAGCTGCATGCACGAGCCAAGCAAAACAAGGAATTTATTCGCTACTTCTGCTCGGCAGGCAGCTGTTCAGCTGATTCGCAAGGAAAGCAGGGCCTTGGGAAGACAAATGTCATAATTCCAAATGTTGCTCCTTCCTCCCACTTCCCTAGCTCTTATTGCTGAGTACAACGTCACACACGGTGCAATATCCCTTTGGCCAGTTGGGGTCAGCTGTCTCGGCTGTGTCCTCTTCTGACTTCTTGCTCACCCCCAGCCAACTCTCTGGTGGGGCAGTATGAGAAGCAGAAAAGGCCTTGATGCTGTGCGAGCCCTGCTCAGCAACAACTAAAACATCCCTCTTGTCAACACTGTTTTGGTCATAAATCCAAAATATAGTACCACCTGAGCTGCTATGAAGAAAATTAACTCCACCCCAGCCAAAACCTGTACAGTATCTAACTTTAATTAGCTCTTTACAACAAGCTAACTCTCCAAAATCATTCAATAGTGTGAGAATGTTGCTTAAATACCCCAGGACAACTAATGAAATTCTGAAATGTTTATAGGCTACTGTTATAGGTAACCCATTATAGCATCAAAAAAGCCTTGCTTGGTTGCATATAAACTACTTTACTGTTCACAGAATAAAAGCACAGGGTCTGTATCAAGAGAGAAAGCATTTACAACTTCATATCTCACAAGCAAGTTGTAGTCAAGCATTTAAGAAAAAAACACTGAGAAGAATTAAGCTAGAGAGAAGTCATCAGCATCTTCCACTGCAGAAACTCCAGACATCAGTGTCTTAATGCTGGAAGGCTTCATGATGCCCATGGAAGAAATCTTTCAACACAAAAGTCTTCGATATCTTTGGATTCTGTTTAAACTAGGTGTTTTTTCTTGGTGGGTGGATAGAAAGTGGCCCAGTTTATGGCTGCATTCCTCTCTGTCCCTAAGCAGAATATCTTTACTTTCTAGGCTGTTCTCTGAAACATATATAGCTTACAAAGTTTCTGGTTTTAATATAAAAAAGTCATATACATGCTAAACCGGTGGCTTGTCTAAGGAGAAGTCCTTTCATCTTAGTTAGTCTTGGCTGCAGCAAAGGCAGAATTTTGGAATTTTTAATGTTTTAAAATTTAAAGCACAGATAGGAGACTGCATCAGTTTTATTTAAAGTGAATATTACACATGATATTAATGGTATCCTCAAGGGACTTTTAGTAGGTAAAGGTTCTCTGGTGACAGATATTAAAGCCTTATTATATTATTATATTTTCTTTTTAGAAATCAGAAACCTCAAAATTATTTTTTGGATAACATTTCAGAGGAGTCTGATTTGCATAAAAAAAAGAAATAGTAACTTTGCCAATTCCTACTTTTTTCCCTGCTCAGCCTCTTGTTTCAATAGCTTCTTACTATAGCATAGGTATTACAAATGATGCACATGTTGTTCTGGAGTATATGTTTATTATATATGACCATGCAAACATCAGGAATGTATAGAAAACTACTGAATGCCATCTGAGAGATACAAGTTCACACATTAGACATCAAAAAACATCTTGGATGCAAATGTAACAGAACCAGTTGTTTTGCATCAACACAAACAAAACAGTCATATTATGTTTCAGGTCTGGATATGATTTAATTTCGATTGAACTTTCCATTTTCCTGTTGACTATCAAAGTCAAAGGCCACTGTGACTTCAGGATTTCAGGGTATTTTGCCAGGAACAGTCACCAGTTGCAAGTACTGGATGTGCCAGAAGCAGAGAGCATGCGACCTGTTTCAGAGGAATTTAGGCCTTCTTGTTCCAAATGTAAATGGCAGCTGGCTCGCTACCCATGTAGAGAGATGAAAACATATGTCTATCTGGGGCACGTATCCTGTCATTAGTTATTTAGCAGATTGGACTTCTGGTAACTATTTGCCTACAAATCACTGTAGCCTGAGACTTTGGTGAATCCTTTTGTCTCAAAAGAGAGAAAATCTTTCCCTTGAACTATATCAGATCAGAATACAGTTCATGTTTTGCATGATGGTTCCCAAAGAGCAAGTCAGATCCAGACACAATTGTTGAGGACTATGCTTGAGATCAAGTATGGAGACTATGTGAATAAGCTCATCCAGACCAGTGCTGCACTAGGCAGGATATCTCTCTCTCTCACTCTCTTTCTCTCTTTATATATACACACACACACATCACATTCGAAATGGCTTTGAAGTGGCAGTATCTCCAGTGTGTGCAAGGGCAATGGGAAAAAGGCAGTTTTCAGATCAGGAAGGGAACTAATTTGTTAAGGGACAGATCCCAAGAAAGATTGGAATTCTTATCTTGTAAGTAGGTCTTCTCATGTCTCATTTTGGCTGGAAAGGGACCTCTGGAGGTCATCTTGTATGACCCGCCCCCCCACCCCGCACAGCTCAGCTACCTTGAAATTTAGATCAGCTTGCCCAGCTCCTTGTCCAGTTCAGTTTTCAGAATCTCCAAGAATTGCCTAATACAATTCCTTCCGTCACTTCAGAGTATAGTTCATTCCTGGTACAGCCACTGACCGGCAAATAGGTGTAACTACTCAACTACTTACTGCCATTTTTCTGCCTATTTGTGTGACACATATCACTTCAGTTATGTGCAGCCCCCTCTGCTATTTGAATCATCTGTGTCTGATGTAAAGATTTTTGTGGCAGTTGTACTTACTTCCATTGAGTCTAAACTTCACAGAGTGTCTCCCTTCTCTATTTATCTTTGGCCAAAATAATACCACAAATTTCAAAACTGTCAGTGACTGTCTTGCAAATAACAGTATTGTATTGGGCAGCAGCATTATTCTCCATCTTCTGACTTGTTTCTTCCAGCCCTAGGTGCCTTCCTGGGCTTCCAGGTTTTGCTAACTGCTAATAAAGTAAATCTGTAAAGAAATATTAAAGTGACTTGGGAAAATATTTTTTTCCATCTCTAAAAATATTTTTCGTACATGACTTGAATGCCTGAACCTTTTGCAGATTGTAGTGCCAGAATATGGAGGAATTATTCATTCCTGAATTGTATTATGATTACTTAAGTAAGCTGTAATCTCCTCAGTGCAATCACTTGGATCTTTTATTTGTTTATCATAAAGGTCATTGCAAATAGCTAGTGACTAATATATATCTGCCATATACTGCAGCAAGTGATGAAGTTTCCCAGGTGAGAACTCCTCAACATAACGATATAGAACATTGCCAGTTATGGCTGAAATTCTTCCTACCTCTTGTCCCTGGGCCAGGCTGTTTCTGACCTTTACATGGGTACACACATCAAGTGAAATGATGAAGCACTTCCTCTTCCATCCTGCACGTGGTCCACGTAGGGCCCAGCACAGCTGGCATGCGTGGCTGGAAATCCATCCGATGTTAATGGGAGTTTCATCGTTGACTTCAAATGACCTTGGACTTCATTTCCATTGTCTCTTCTCCTCTAACAATATTGTCAAAGTACTTTTTCACTGTGCCCTGTCTCCTTCTATACTAATCTCACATTAGTGTTTCCCTGGACCTGCTCTACTTTTGCACCCAGAACCTCTAGCAAGGATGTTCTCAAAGACTTACCAGAGATTTCTGAGTGCACGTCAGGACAGGGAGAGCTGCTGTACAACATGCTTCATACACATGGTAGGTTTGATGCTTCGCAAATTCATGTAAACTGTATCACAATGCTCAGTGAGTCCCATATGTTACAAAAGCTTCTATATTTAAACCAGCAGCAAAAGTGCTCCCCACAAAAAAAGCACATGGGACATCTACCCAGCACAGCAAGAAGCCATAAAAACCTCAAGGCAGATTGTGCTCTAAAAGCACCTTTTCAGAAAGATCATCTAATGCCACGTAGGTGCTTCAGCTTGTGAAAACCCAGCTAGCAAGCAGGGTTCTGTTTTTCTCACACTCTGACCCATGAGCAAGATTTGAACCCTGTCAACAGCACATACAGCCGACTAAACAAATAAAAAGGTTGGATTTCATTTATTGGAACTCAGAAAACGCCTCGTTAAGAGTTTCTAAGCCCATTTGTCCCCCCTCGGCTCTCCCCTCCACCCCGCGCCCCGGCGCGGCCGCCTCCCCAGTCCGGCTCCACGGCGCTCGCCGGACCCACCTGCTCGCACATGGCGGAGGAGTGATGGGGGACGGGAGCGCAGCCCAAATCCCGGTTACCCAAAAGGAGGTCTCTGCTATTTCTGCAGCCCTGGCTCTCGGGAGAAGCCCGGCCGTGCGAGCGGGGGTTTTGTTGGAGACCTGGGCTCCCCTCTGGAAGGCAGGACGGAGGGGGATGTCCCGCTCCCCCGGCGCGCGTTTGGTTAATTTTCTTGGAAAACAAAACCACTGAGCCACATGCAGCGCTGACAGGGTGGCAAAGGGGCTAAATAAAAATAACCACCACAATGACAACAAAACAAACAAACAAAACCCCAGCCCTCCTCTCAGCTATCACCACTTCATCACCTGCGTGTGCCTGGAAGGAGGCTCTTCCCTCCCCTGAGGAAAAAAAAAAAAAAAAATCAGCTTAGGAAAGCAAAGTTTGAACAGCGAATTCCTGTTGTTTCAAAACGCCCCATGTGACAGGATATTTCCTTATCATTTCGAGCCCAGAGCTTTCCCCTGATCCACCAGCCCTTCACAAGTGCGGAGGACCTGCCCGGCGGGAAGCCCTCTCGTCACGGCGGCGATGGCTCCCGCCCTGCTCCTGCTGCTCCTCGCACTGCTCCCCCGGGGCTTTCCGCTGCTGGGTAAGTGCCCGCCGGGGCTGTGCGGGATGAGACGTGCCGAGAAAATAACGGGGTCGCGGCGGGGACCGACCCCGGTGTGACCTAGAGCCTGAGTGGGGAGAAGCGGGGGAGAGCATCCACATTTTAACCCCCTCGGTGCTGCCTGAGGGGAGCCTCGATGCGGCGGGGCGGGTGGTGAGAGAGCCACCTGCGTCCCCCTCCTTGCCCACACCCTGAGGTGCCCACTGGGCAAAGCTGCCCAACAAGGTGGCCTTTGGGGTGCCCACGGTGTTGCGTCACTGGTGGTGCCTCAGTTTCCCCCACTGGTGTGGGGACTCAGTCTCTGATGGATTTAACGCCATTATCCAGCTTGTCCTCAGATACCTGCTCGCCGGCGGGGTCTGTAGAAGGACCTGGTGTTGGGGCTCTGCCCTCTGGTCTTTGATGGGTCTGGGGATCTGCTGTTGGCAGATGGCTTTTGTGAGGTGATGTTAAGGTAGCTGAGGCATTGGCACAGATTAGAGTTGTGCAACCAGGTGAAAGCCGTGGTTCTTGGTGGAACCTGGAACTTGCACCACTCACTCCGAGAATTACCATGATTTCCAGTGCGCAGCTGTTTTTCAGTGAGTTTTGCATCTGCCTTTCCCCAAAGCCTCTCAGCATCCTCTGCTTTCCAGTTGCAGGTATACTGAAGCAAAATTTCATAAGACTGCCTTGTAACCTTTCTTGCTTTGTGTAATTAGCAGCAATCATCATAGCTCATCTGGTGAGTGAAAGTCTGTGTGAAGATGGTCATTCTACCTGCTTGCTGCCTCATTGCTCCCAATCTCTTGCTTATGGTTTTGGGTGCTCTTTCGGTGCTCTGCATTAGTGTTTAACACTGGTAGCACTTCACTGGCTTCACAAGTTATTTCTTGATTTACACTTGCATAATCTGTGATAGTTTGCAAATGCAGTGGAGTGTGAAGGCACCTTGGCATACTGGAAATCTCTGCTGTGGAAAAGATAATTGGCCAGTGAGATTTTACAGTACTTGGCACAATTCTTTGGATATAAGCTGGATCAGATATATCCAAATAGTCACAGTGTGGTGGGTGAAGAAAAATGAAAGCCTGTGAGAAAAATTCTATTAGGATCTGCTTGGGACATTTAGAGGAAAAGACGCCATATCTCCCTGAATGGTTTATAATGGTGAGGTTAGTTCCTCTGCCTGGCATGTTCCGAGGCATTTTAAAGAACCTACTTCCAGGAGTGAATTTCAAAATACGGATTAATCTGTTAGAAATTGGTGTAATTCAAAGTAGCAAGACTGTGGTGCTCATGACCAGGCTGTGGTGGACCTTTAAGTGTACCACCTGCAGATCATCTATGGTGAAGAATGGCACCCTCTTATGGGACCTCTAACAAATGTTACTACGGAACAGCAAAACACAATTAATGGTTATGTCAGTAATTCTGCTCATCCCATTTTACAGACACAATTCATCATGTCAACAGGAGAGATATCAAGTGTTTACAGGGAAGAGTTGGCAGGGCATAGAAAGTGTTGCACAAATGCCTGGTTTATTTCATATTCTTCTAGACTATCGTATAACTCACAAGGCAAGTGTGGTCAGGGAATCCCCTTTGGTGTCCAAGCAGGCAGAAAAACCGCAGAAATAGAACTGTAAACTAGAGCAATACAGGACCATGCTACAAGTCTGCTGCATGGTCATGGATGAGACAGCAGCAACTCCGAGGGGAAGGAAATCCTGCAGCTGTAGTCTCAGCCACAGTTGGTCCTGCATCCTGCTACCTTCTATTCTGTCCTCCCATTTTGGTGCCAACTTATTTTCAATGCCCGCTTAGCTATGTTGACCCTTTAACTGCTTACCTATGTATTATTCCCTGTCAGTGCCCAGTGTGCACTGGAGCTCTTTTATAAACAGCTGTGTCGTGTTTACACACTGCTAATGCTTTGTAAAGGTGCAGAATAGAAAAGGGTCAAAGATATGTCTTTTTTTTTTTTTTCTTTTTTTCTTTTTTTTTTTTTCCCCCCACTGGCCAGACTTCTTTATTCAGCTTGCTAGCCTTGTTTCTGAAGCCAAAACTGCACCCTTTCAGGCTTGGTTGCAGCAATCCAGGCTTTTGACTTTGGGGTACCTTTTTCATGTGCATAACATCTTCTCTTTAACACCATAAGCTGTATAAAATAAGGAATGTTATTTTAGGCCACAAATACAATTTTAACAGTTTGAAAGATCAGGCAGTGTTTTCCATATGTGTGAATGTCTGATGTCTCTTTTATCCAGAAATTTTAAATAAGATTTCAGGAAAAGGAGAGTTGCAAGCCTTGCATATATCAGTTTACAATAACATTGTGCTACATGCTAGTAGAAAAGCAGAATAGAAAAAGTTATCACCAGCAGTGATAATTATACATTTCCTTGTATTGTCTGTGAGTAAAACAGATTGGCAAAAGGCAACAATTTCTGTCTCCAGTGCTCATCAGTTTTACGCTACTTCCCAGTAAGCTGGAAGCCAAAGGACAGGAGAAGGAAACTGAAACATCAGTGAGATAAGCCTAGGTCAGCTCTTTCTCTGAGAGAGAGGTTATCTGTTCCCAGGCTGTTCTTCTGCAAAAAAGTATGTTCATTGCCACAGTGGAGCCTCAGCAGAGAAGGGAAAATTTTCTGTGGTTAACCTGTTTTCCCTTAAATATTTCTCCATTATAGAATTTGGTTAACTTGGTAATCATAGACTAAAATAATAATATTTTAATTAACTTCAATCCCCAGAGTCACATAAATTAGTAATTCTCTTTCCTAGCTTGTAGCCCTGTTAAAATACAGTTTTAAGACCTTGTTCATCCTATTACATTATGTGATTCAATATCAGAGATAACTACTAAGTTGGTGTGCTAAAATGCATCTCAGGTTGATCAGAGAAGAGAAGTCCTCAGTCTTTGGGCAAGAGCAGCTCAGAAATGTTGCACTCCAAAATACCTTCAAGCATAAGAGATGCCAAAAACTTTTCTAGGGATTACATTCTTGAAATAAACCTTGAACATATGAAAATGCATGCTGTGAAGCACAATTTACTAAGAGGGAGAAATAACTTTGGGAGCTATGAAGAGCCTTGTAGATTTTCCTAGGTCATTAAGAGTCATACCTGATGATGGCGAATTCCCACTGTTGTCAGTATTTCAGTCATAATGGCAAAATGTAAGAACAGAGAAATAAATCACTGATTACTGCAGTTGAGTGAAAAATGAGTATGGTGTTCTAGCCCTACAAGCAGCATGTATATAAAGCTTACAAAAATATCCTTCGTCTCAGTTAAGACTTGGAGGATTTTAGCACAGCTCATGGGAACAGAGCTCCTCACTGTGGGGAGCTGGAGCCTGAAGAACTTAGTGGCTCTTGTCAGGATGGAGGAGCTGGTGCTGCTGGAATGAGTGCTCAGTGTGGGGATCTGTAGTGTGTGCTGTGCGAGCTCCCTTGTTTCAGTAGCTCCCATAGGTACAGCTTGAAATAGTATCATGAGTGTGTTTTTTATCTCCAGTTTAACCCATGCTTTAAAGCTACGGGAGACACTGGATCTGCATCTCAATTGCCTTGCACTTTTGAATGTAGATGCTTTCACTAATGCAAAATAGTTGAAATGTCCTGAAATCTGAACTAGTTGCTTTCTACAGTCACTTTAACAGTTGTAGGCTGCTGGAGTACTGAACCTTCTTTTGCTGAACAGATGATAAGATTTTAACCCCAAGAGTACTGGCCAGATTCATATTTCATTTATATAGTTGGTAAGATTACTTCAAACCAAATGATTCCAGTGTTTTTTTTGTGTTACAGATACTAGCATCTTCTTAATATATAATGAAGATCACAAGCGCTGTGTATTGGCTCAAAGTTCTAATTCAGTGACTACTGCTCCTTGTGTTCAAGAAAATGAGTCACAAAAATTCAGGTGGGTCTCAGATCACCAGCTTATGAGCATAGCATTCAAATTGTGCTTGGGAGTGCCTTCGAAGAAAGACTGGGTTCCGATCACTCTGTATCCTTGTGACAAGGCTAGTGAACTTCAGCGATGGGAATGCAGAAACGAGACCCTCTTTGCAATCCAAGGGGAAGATTTGTTTTTCAACTATGGAAACAGACAGGAAAGGAATATTATGCTGTACAAGGGATCTGGTTTATGGAGTAGGTGGAAAGTCTACGGAACCACAGACGATCTGTGTTCTCGAGGCTATGAAGGTAAAGTTCTGTAAATTCGTATTTCAAACTCATTTCTATGTATATCTAATAAAAATATTTAGAAGTGTAGGTGAATTTCATTCTTTTCATTAATCATCAGTGAGTGTGACTTCTGGTGAAGTCAGCAATACTTGAGTGTGTGTTTTATGTTTTTTGAGGGGTTCATTTTGCTTTTTTTGTCAAAGTTGCCTAAGCTTTGATAGATAATTAACCATGCATGGTAGTGATTCATTTGGAGACAGGGAAAAAAGTCTATGGTTATTCAGAACACACGTGTAACTATTACACAACAGTTAATAATAGCTTGTACTGGATATCTTCAGCTCCACTATATTGAAGGTGCTTCCCATGTGTTTGAAGTGAGTCTCAGAACTGATGCTGAAGTGCTTGACAAAGAAATAAGATATTATAAATAGTTAAATTTGAAAAAGTTATGTATGATACAGACATACATATATTTATGATAAGTATCCAGGAATATGTTTGGCTTCTAATTTAGTATTCTTTGATAAACAGAAAGGGTCACAGAGGGCGGTAAGGATGCATTTTTTAGGGTTTACACAAAGGCCGATTACAGTGTTAGTCCTTGGTCTAGAGCCAGAATAAAAGAACCTTAGAAGAGCAAATTATGTGAAAGTAGGTGGGGGGAGATGGAGTGCTGGCCTGCCATCCCATCCTTTGTTTTCTAGTAGCTCTCTGGGACAGTGACCTTGGTATGTCATCTCTCTAGCAGTCCCTTTCAAGTAATGTTCCTCTCTGTGTCCTCCCATTGATGCACGCGCATTATATGTGCACACACAGAAAGCTGCTTTAGTTACTTTGATAAGTTCCGTTGAGTCAGGTTTCTAATGAAACAAAAATACCTTTAGATGCCAATAGAAGTTTTATTTGGGCATAGTCTATTGGAGTCACTCTGTGGTATACATCTTCCAAGTTTATACACACGTCCTCTTCCCTGTCTTAAATGGTTAGTGATTGAGTGGGTTATTGACGGAAGAACCAGAAGTTGTTTGTGCTTAGAAAGAAAATTGCTTAACTGCGTGGATTTTATGCTTTTGATTGTTATGCATGTAAAATTTAGCATAGGAATGTACTTGACTTGGCTCTGTCAGTTCTGGTCAGTGGTCTCCTTAAGCAATAAAAATTTGTCTCATTATGTACATGGGTATCAGCTTAGAGAGTAAAATCATCAATGTCTCATTTCTGGTACAGTTTGTATACTAAGCTAGCAAGCTCTGCTTGCTATGATGTGCTATAATATGATCACAAAGCTGAACTGATATATATTGCATGATTATTACTGCTTATACATTTTTAAATTGTGTCTCCTTAGATACCTACACAGTAAAAGGAAATGCCAATGGAGCACCTTGTGTATTCCCTTTTAAATTTGGTGATAAATGGTATGCTGACTGCACAGATGCAGGCAGATCAGATGGCTGGTTCTGGTGTGGAACCACTTCAGACTTTGATGTTGACAAGATGTATGGATTTTGCCCATTGAAATGTAAGTTTTGTATGTTCAAGATTCTGCTGTGCTGTTATTCAGCTGCTTGGAAATATTGGTATCTTTATCATGTGCTTTCCTGTACAAAATAAAGTTTGAAATGGTACATTTTTCTGTGTCCATGCACTCTGCTGTCCTTTTAGGAACTACTCAAATGTGCAAATATAGGGCTCAGCATAAAAAAAATGACCAGCTGCTTCCAGGTGAAAGTGTATGCAGTAGAAGTTTATGCAGCAGAATTGGAAGCTAGGATATAGCTTAACTGAAAATTAAGACTACTTTGTGTAATGAGTTGCCTTTTAAACAAAAAGGAGCTTACGTGAACCTTTTACTAAATCCCAGTATTTCTCAAATCTGTGTGCTGCGTTGCAGTTCTGTATTTGAAATCAATGAGAAGTATTTATATTCAAAATTCCATGGTTTGAGTATAGTTTCAACTGTAGTACTATGAATACACAGAACTTCATTTTGAAATGTTCATATTACTTTAAGTAAATTGGAGTAATATGCCCATATGTATTTGAATTCTTTTAAATTTGGATAAAGTTACTCCGAACTTCTGTAAAATATGTACTAAGCATTTTTTCTGCAAGCTGCTGCTTCTGCCGTCATGCTGAGAGAGGTAGCACTTCTCTCTCCCTTCTCCTTTATTATTGTGTTTTGCTGTAAAGCTCCAGCTGATCACAGGCAGAGCTAAGGAGAAAAATATGTCTTTCCTTTGATGTGAAGAAAACAATGTAGGTTGATGTTAACTGGTTTGGTTATGAAATATCAGTGTCCTTGCCTGATTTCCAAGAATGTTGCATTTATTATTTCAGACAAACAAAAATTGCCTTTTTTTTTTCTTTCTATGCCAGTATTATTTTCAAGATATTAAAAACGTGTTGGGAATACCAGTCCCATTAATACAGCACATGCAAGATCAATTTAATGCTACCCTTCTAGTGTTCTTTGAGTAAAGCAAATAGGAGGCATCATTAAAATTTTGTTTAATTCTTTGGCATAATTCAAGGAAATCCATTCAGATCGTTGTAATTGTTTTTGGAAAAAGCTGCTTTATGCTGATTGCCTGCATGTTTCCTTCCTGATTCTTCAGCCATAAAATATTCAGCTTTGGGTTGTATATTTTAATGAGAGACAGGCTGCAGCAGCAGAAGTTTTAGCCCTGTGAAAGAGGAATGCACTGAATGAGAAAGTGATAAGTTAGTAAACTTCAACGGCACCTTAAAACATAGAACGTTTAAGTCTTTGTATGTTAGAGCTTTTTAAATAAGATTAAAGTGTTTGTTGTTTCTTAAACTGTCTGGGCCAGCAAAGCTGCTGATATGAAAATATATGATGCAAACTGTTACAGCTGTACTGGGGCCTGGGCATATAGTGGAATTATCATGATTGATTTTTCACTGGGAGCAAAACCGGCTCAAAATGAAGAGCGCATAACGCTATAGTTGTAACAGTTATTATACTCAATAGAAGCCTAGAAATTTGACCAGTAGAGGTAATGCAATGTTGAGTATGAGCTCCTAACTTGGTGCTTTAAAAATGGATGCTGGTAGTGACAGTGGAAACAAATTCTGCAGGAAGAAGCTGAGAATTGTTGCTATACCAGACAATTTTTAGTAGCCTAGGAAATACTGGTTCTTTACAGGTGACACTGCGTCTTTTTGAGCTGTATGTTGCACTGCCATGTAAAAGTAGGTGTTGGGGAAGAAAACAGGTTGCACAATGTAAGAGCATCGGGAAAGTAAGTCATGAGGTGTGCTCGTAGCTCTATTCAAGTGGGCAAAAGTCTATTGAGGTCCCTTTCTTGACAGATGAAAGAGCTAGAATTTCTGTGAAGAATTTAGAAAACCTTATAAGTGGTGCCTAAAACTTGCAGCTGACTAGGAAGGAAACAAATATTGCAGAGAATGAGGAAATATTTAAATAGTCTTAACCTTGTATGTTAATCATTGGATACATCTACATCCTTCTATTCATTTACAAATACTGAATTAATTTTTTAATGACAGGCTTTTTCCCCATGCTAGTGTTCCAAGATGTTTTGGAGGATTTTTCATTATGGTTTTGTGTCTGGTTCAAAATACCTGGTGAATTGATCAATTAAGTTGTATGGGGTGGTTTGTGTTGTTTCTTCTGATTTATCTGGAAATCATAACGTGACTTTGGACCTCACAAATTTATCTAGGAAAAAAAAAGAGAGGAGCATTTTAGGAAAATATATCTAAATGAAGATAAGTATATGAAGGAAGTTTAGTGTACATTTTACTGTTGACAGCAATGTATCTTTATATACTACATTATAAAATCACATAAACTGCAATGTCTTTATTATGAGATTTTGCCCCTATTGTGTGCTCAGAGAGGAAGCGATGACAGTTATATTACAGACTGTCTAACAAGATTTATATTCGGTTTTCGTTTGCCATGATTCTGGTCATGCAGTTTCAAAGGATATTGGACCAAAATTACAACTTGTTTTGGATGGATAGCTAAACAGACATGAACAATTTTATTTTTACTGCTAGTCAAAGGCCATATTTCAGCTTGCAATTTTTAACTTAAAATCTCTCAAGACCATTACCAATCCCCTGATTCGTCCATTTCCTAATTCAGGAGAAATACTGTATTTTGATATGATAATCAAGTTGGCATTTTAAAAATAATAAATGTAATACTATTTGCATTGGTCAGGACTTATGCCTTTCCTATAAGTTTGACCTTGTCTGTCAAGGGCTATGCCTGAAATTCAATTCATTTTTGGTCTGCTTTGCTTTAAAGACTGAGAATGCTCAAAGACTCAAATGAAATCTTTGGACTTACTATATTGTACTTTTGGGACTTTGATAGTAATCATAGTGGAAATAGCTAGATGTCACTAATTTCAGTGTATACAAAAACACATTATGAGTTAATCTGTGTAGGCATAAAATTCAGTTTTTTAATTCTTTTTCCAGTTACAAACTAAGGACAGGTGTGGTTTAACATTAATTTAGTTTAGATGCTAAAATGTATCATTCCAAGAAAGTGATTCATCTTCTGGTTTCTCTGGGTGTACTAAGCTTTAAACAATAGCATATGGATTTTCCAAAATCCTGCTCTGTGAAGACATTTGACCTCATTGAACTAAATACCTTAAAACTTTTTTTTTTTTCCCCAGTGTTCGGAATGAACTTTATTTTTATGAAAGTTTTAGAGAAGAGAACCATATGCAAGTCAGCTATGAATTGTGAGACTGGAGGAGTGAGGCAGAAGACTGGTTGAATGCCTGACACTTGTTTACCTCTTACTCTGCAATAATTGTACAAGACTTAGAAAATCCTTTCTATCAAGTCAGAGCCAGTTTTCTTTATTGAATATTTCAATATTTTTGCAATCTCTGTTTCATCCCAAGCTTGTACTTGTGCACAGGAATTTATGGTCTTCTAGAGCATAGTGTAGTGCAGAAATTTTGTCTTCTGATAGTCATAAAATATTTGGGACAGGACTTGGTTTGTGGGATGAAAGTTCCCGTGTATAGTCATATGTCAATATTATAGTAGGTTATGTTTGATTTTTCTTTTCTAAGGCTCATTTGAAAAGAAGCACTTCATATTATCTGTAGACTATCAGATTTAATACAGGAAAAAGTGGAACTGGTTACTGACCTGCTGACATTTAACATGTATCATCTTTTGTCTTGGGTTTTGTTTATTGTACTGTTTTCCTCTTATTTGCACACTTAGATTTTCTGAGCTCTCTGAATTCAGAACAGGAAAAGACCTCTTTCTTTCAATTTTTTCACAGCTTGCAAGTTGAGAAATTCTGGTACAGGCTGCAGGAATTTCAGTTGTTATCCCGTTGTCAGCAGACATACAGTGATCTCTGCTATATTCCACTTTTGTCATGCAACTTTAATCTCTTTATGGAGTGATATTTAACTCAGTGTTGGGGCCTCCTGTTGGTTCCATTTTTGGCAGAGCAAGATCCCACTGTTGTCTGTAGCTTGTTGTGAGTGTTCAATTGAGATGAACCAGGAGAGGCTGCAGCTGTGTAGGGAGTGTGGTACCTTTTGAGGCCACGTCTAATGTTGGACCCTGCTGGATGATATTTTCAGTGCTTTGGCATTGGCTAAAAGTGCCAAGTTGAGGTGTTCAGGGAGATCACAGTCAGGTCATGTGGCAGAGAAGAAGGTGTGGTGATATGTCAGATACATGCATGAGACAAATCAGGAATTGCAGGAAAGGGTGAGATGGATAATGATAATGTAAGTTTTGTGTTCAGTGCTTGCGTCTGATTATATCTATCACAGTAAGAAAATCCATAGCCACTTTACACAGTACCCAGAATTTGTAAAAAAATCTCAGAAAAGTGGTCAGCCTGATGTACACTTTGGCTAGCATGTATCTGGAAGTTTTTAGTCTTTTTCTCCACAGTGGGAAATCAACTCTTTTAGCCTGACTTTAGCCACTCATGTTCTGTCTTAAACAGCAGCTTTGTTATATCAGAGAAAATGGTGGCATAATTTCATTATCCATATACTGTCCAACACAGCTGTCATGCTTGAGCTTGACCCTGGGTTTACTAACACATTAGAGAGCCTCAGCACTCCTTTCAAACCAGTTCTTTATTGCAGTGGTTAGGTTTGTGTGTTTCTGCTCAGCGATTTATTCTGTGTTTCATCTGGTTCCGTCTTCATGATCAGTTACAGCATTTCTTTTTCTCCCTACAGTTAATAGTATTGGTGCGCTGTGGAATACTGATCCTTTAACAAACGTCCAGTACCAGATAAACTCTGAGGCAGCTCTGAAATGGCACCAAGCAAGAAAAAGCTGTCAACAACAGAAGGCAGAATTATTAAGCATCACAGAGTTGCATGAACAAACATACCTGACAGGTATGGCAATATTATCCATTAGTGTATTTTTTTGTTTTGTTCCTTGTTTGTTTGTTTTTTTGTTTTGGTTGTTTTTAAAGTGCATTATTGTAACAGCAACATTCATATAGCATTTTCAGTCTTGAAAATGGATATTTGTTCAGTTCTGGTAATTAGTATATTTAAATAGTTATCTTTAATGATGCAGATGGAAAAAACAGAAAAATAATAATTATTTTTTCCCGATATATTATTGCCAGAAGCTTACAGTAACTGAAAAAATACAGCAATTAAGTAATGCAAGCAACAAAGAATGAATGTTGAACTGCAGAAAAATGCAAAAGAGTTTGTAAACCAAAGATGCAGATACCAAGACTGCATCCTTTTTGTGCTCTACACTAGTCAGCATTTTTGACCTATCTCTTTAAAGCTGCCATATCATCAGTATGTGCTAAAATACAAAAAGAGAGAAAGAGAACTAATAACCAAAAGGACTTACAAATACCTTGTTTTATTTTCAATCCCCTTCAATGTTTTTTTGAAGTCATTTTCAAACTTCTCTTCTGAGAAAATTCAGTCCTGAATTTGTGCTTGAACACATTTGCATTCTACAATGAGACAGTCTCTTCTTCATTACCTTCTTAGCTTGTGTACACACATAAAGTACTCCACTAATTCATCTATTAAACAGATTAGAAAATATTTTGAATATATTACATTAGCTGGAAGATAAACTTTTCTATGCCGTAAGCTGTATGTTGTACTGTGTAAGTTCACAGAATCACAGAATAATAAAATCATAGTATAGTTTGGTTTGGAAGGGACAACTAAAGATCCAACCCTTCTGCCATTAGCAGGGCCATCTTCCACTGGATCAAGTTGCTCGATACCCCATCTAACCTGACCCTGAACACTTCTAATGATGGGGATTCGCAGCTTCTCTGAGCAACTTGTTCCATTGTCTCACCACCTTCACTGTAAAAAATTATTTCTTTATGTCCAATCTAAATCTCTACTCTTTAATTTTAAAACTGTTGCCCTACAGGCCCCAGTAAAAAGTTTCTCTTGAACTTTCTTATAAGCCCCCTTTATATATTGAAAGACTGTCATAACGTCTTCTTGGAGCCTTCTCTTCTCCAGGCTGAACAACCCTAAGTGTCTCAGCCTGTCCTCACGGGAGGAGTGTTCCAGGCCTCTGATAATTTTCATGGCCTCCTCTGGGCCCACTCCAACAGGTCCATGTCTGTCTTGTACTGGGGACCTCAGAACTGGATACAGTACTCCAGGTAGGGTCTCACGAGAGTGAACTGGAGTGGGAGAATCACCTCCCTCGACTTGCTGACCACACTTTTTTTATGCAACCCAGGATACGATTTGCTTTCTAGGCTGTGAGCACACATTGCTGGCTCATGTCCAGTTTTTCATCCAGCAGTACCCCAAGTCCTTCTCTGGAGGGCTGCTTTCAGTCCCTTCGTCCCCCAGTCCATATTGATTTTGGGGGTTGCCTTGACCCAAGTGCAGGACCTTGCACTTGGTCTTGTTGGACTTGATGAGGTCATGGGCCCACTCCTCAGGCCTGTCAAAGTCCCTCTGGATGGCCTCCCTTCCCTCCAGCCTGTCAGCCGCACCACACAGCTTGGTGTCATCAGCAGACTTGCTCAGGGTGCACTGTCCATGTCACTGATGAAGATGTTAATAGTATCAGTCCCAATACAGACCCTAGAGGGCCAACACTTGTTACTGGTTTCTGTTTGGGCATTGAGATGTTGACTGTAACTCTTTGGATGCAGCCATCCAGCCAATTCCTAATCTATCTAATAGTCCATCCATCGAATCCATACTTCTTCAATTTGGAGGAATGATAAATGTATTTTTAATGCTATGAACAGTCGGTTCTATCTAAACTTTTGTTTTCAATTTAAGGATTTGGTCAAAACATGGGTCTTTTTTTTAGTGAGTGTGATGAAATTATTGTTGAAATTAATGCTCAAGGGAGCAATCTGGCACTGACATATATGAGTGAGTTATTATTAGGTGTGTTTTCATTGCAAGCTAATAGATATTGCTGCCAAATGTGTGTGAAAATCAGTTTTTCATTCTACAGCTCTCTGGGCAGAATGAGGATTTCCTGTCATGCTCAGTTCTTGATTGTAACCACAACTTGTTTGTATAGAAGGAATACTGGAACATATTAATGTGTTGATGCCAAATCAGGCTTTGGGATGACATTCCAGTCCTTCCAGTGCTTAACTACCTCTCCTTTTAGCCTTGCAATGCTTCAAGTGCTACTCATAACCATGGTGTCAAAGGCAACTAAAATATATAGAGCAAAATTACATACTGACATGATGCCATTGGTTGAAGCAGAAATAAATAATATATACAGAGCAATGATTTTCTATGAGCTATGCAGAAATACATCTAATTCAAACAAATCAGCGGTCATCCAACTGGGCTTCCAAGTCTTATATTAATATGAAAGGCAGAGATAGACAGTTGATTAATAATGACTATAAATAGTGCTAGAGAATTCACCAGGACCATAATTAAGCATGATATTTCTCAATGCTTTTCAGGACTGGAGGATTAATTTGGAACTTTTTTTAGAAGCATGACTTATCAATGCCTAAAAAACTGAAATCAGAAGAGTCTGAAAAATGTACAAGAAGTGCTATTAAAAAGATTATATTTGGAATGATCGCATTTTAATATAGATTGATAAACTGCGAACAATTTTTTTACTCTACAGTATTTTGAAAATTTGAAACTCACATTTGTTAATTTTATTGGAAGAGAAAATGCACAACAGGAAACTATTCATGTTTCATTTTAGAAAACAGATTTTTGGTTTTGTCACCTTTTGTGCAATTTTATTTATTTAATATTTTATATTTTTTTCGTATTTATAATCAACGGTTTACAAAGACCATGCAGAAATGTCATTTAGTTTTCTATTCAAATACAGTTCTCCACACCTAAAATTGTGAAAACTCTAAAGTGACCCATATGAGATGACATGTTGTACAGGTTTAGCATGGCCACCTTAACTAAAAGGTTAAAAGTTGTTAAAGCTCATACTGGGGAAAAAGGAGAAACAGACAGTTTAGCTCGAATTCAGCTCTAAAGTTTTGAGAAAGCGTTTGCTCTTGCTGTGCACTTCCAGTGTCTTTCTTTGTCTCTGTTGCCCAGGTTTGACTGGCAGACTGAGTTCTGCTCTCTGGTTTGGTCTTAACAGTTTGAATTTCAACAGCGGATGGCAATGGGTTGGTGGTGCTCCTTTTCGATACTTAAATTGGGTTCCAGGTAAGGTTAAATATGTTGCTACTCAGTTTAAAAGGAAAAAAACTGGTCATCATGTAACAAATTTCTTTTCTAGTACTGTGTTCTCCTGCAATTGTTGAGCTTGTTTTGGTGTAGATAGATTCTGTCTGTGGCCATAAGCACTGTGAGAAACAGCTCATGCTAATGGTAGCCTCAAAATCCAGAGAAAAGTTTTAAAAGTCATATATTTACACTTCATTTTTGTATCTTTCGAATTTACTTTATTTCTGTGTGAATACAGAATAAATCTGATGCTACATGTCTATTAATTTGTGAGATTAGTCTGGGCAGTGTATGTGTGGTGTGCCTTTTTTTTTTTTTTCCTTCCTCTAATTCCTTTCCTTTGTTTTGGTTATTTGCTTAAAAATTGGATTTTCATTTTAGTTTGAGATTAACGTACCCTTGGCAGTAACACGTAAGCAAACTGAACATGTTAGGCTAGTCTACTTTTAAGCAAACCCAGCTACTTTTAAGCAAACCCAGCTACCTGTAGTTGCAATGTTGAACTCTGGTGCCATTATTAAAAAACTGGTCTCCTTTGCCATCTATATACATGGTGAAGAAGAGGTGCTTTTCCAGTTTACTCTTCAGAGTGCCTATGTTAAGGTGTCTTTTTGACGGGGCCTTAGTTTCCTTGCACTGGCTATTCAGGAAGCCTTTGGAGACTAATTTAAAGTAGATGTCTGAAGTTATGCCTTGTAAATACTCTTCTTTATCTTCATTGAGCATGTCAAATGTATTTAATCTGCAGTAACTATAAATGCATGCTCCATCATACTACTCAGTGGTTTCCTTGTGTAAATAAGGCCAAAAGCACGTTTTAGGTAGACAAACGTCTTGAGTAGGTAAGCGTCGAAGAATGAATTGAACTATTTTATAAATAGCTCTCCAATGGAGTGAGGACACAAGGCAAACAGATGGGCAGAACTGCAAGTTGCTGTGAAGGTATTTATAGGTCTGGCATCCAAGTGCACTGTTGAGGATCTGCGTGTCATGAAGAGGGGGAGAAAACTGGTTGTGAGGTGGAGCCAAAGCAGCAAGGGGAGCTGTTTATGGCTGTTAAAACCTCAGACAACTCTCGGTTGTCCTCTGAAGAATTAGACAGGTTTTGGTGTAACCAAAATGGGCTCCATTTGTCTTTAACTCCTTATGTTCCTTAATTTCATTCAACAATAATACTCTTAAGTCCACAGACCTCTCTTATATTTGTGCTATCTCCTTCATGACTTTCCTTTGGTCAGCCTACCTCTACCTCATCCCCATTACCCTGCTTGCTCAACAGCTGGCTATTCTTCCTCTAGTATGTTTTAAAAAAAAAATACATGGAAGCTTCATATTCTTCCATCTCACTAGCTGTGAATAAATAACAGAAAAACATGAGAACTAAGTTGTCAACATATAAACTAAAATTATGCTGTTTAGGCATTTGGGAGAGCTAACTGTCAACAGCGGAACTTTTTTTGTGCATTAAAATTATTTAAATTTGTATTTTTGTATTAAGCATCTTTTTCTCCCATGGGAAGAATATATATGCAAATATAAGACTAACTGTAATCTAAGGTAATGAAATCATAATGATATAAGAAAATTTGCAGTCAGCAGTCTTGCACACTAAAAAATATTGTTTGGCTGTGTTTATTGCTGAGCAGTACTGACACTTGCTTGTTATGTAGTACAGTGGTACGTGTTCAGAAATGAAAGAAAATCCATGCTAAGTTTAATCACATTTGACTAGATCTTGAAAAGTTCATTCTGTTTATTGCAGAAATTTGTTCTGTTCTATACGTTCTACTTTTCTTCTAGATTTTTCTGTTAGTGCTAATTCTAATCTTCAACTGAAGATATCCAAATATCTTGCTATTGTTGTATTGCCTAGACAAGTAGACAAGAAGTTCACATTAGCAAAATAATTACTTATTACTTTTCTGTCTTTGCTGTTATCTTGAGTACAAAGTTTGGCTAGCTTACGGAGCAGTATTTTCACCTAAAGATTGTCCTCTGGAGTTTAGACATTGTTCATTTAGAAAGGGAAAAAAACCCAAACAAAATAAATAGGTGCACTGTAATTCCTTCCATCAAGACTTTGAACCTGTGAAGAGGCTGTTAAATTGTGAATTGGATAAATATCTCAACTTGTGGTTGCTGCCCCATTCCTTCTAAAGGACTGTTGAGAATCACGATTGTCTATATGTTAATGTATCTTATAATTAAAGCATGGAAAAGATTAGAATGTGAGAGTGATTAGGAGGGTAACCATAATGCGCTTATACTTTCTCTTTTTTAAAGGACATCCTTCTCCAGAACCTGGAAAAATCTGTGCAGCATTAAATCCTGGCAAAGGTGCTAAGTGGGAGAATCGGGAATGCGATCAGAAACTTGGCTATATTTGTAAACGAGGAAATGCTACATTAGAATCTTTCATTATTCCTACAGGTAGGTTTGGTAATAAACCCTCAACAAAGTATTAGTGACCGGTGTTTTTTATCTGTCATTCTAACAGGTTATTTGTTATTGCACATGGTAAAAGCAAACTGTGGCTTGACCAAGATTCCCTGTAAAAGTGACCAGTGTGAAATTCCTTTTTCTTCTGGCTCCTCTACTTCTTGTATAGTTGTCTTTCTTCAGAAGCTTTGTCTTTGAAATTGCAGAAATGGTGAAGTTCTCTTTTCCAAAAACAAGCAGAACTGTCAGATTTTTTCGTAAAATAGAGAAATAATTTAATGTTTAAAAAAGATGTATATTTGATATATCTATTTATTTTATAACTAGATATATTTATATACAGATATATACAATTACTGATTTGTATATATGTAAAAACTATTCAAGTTATTTATGAAATTATTTAAATTACATGTATACAGACACTTTTTCAGAAGAAATGTAGCTCTGGCACTTGCCTAATGTACACAGGAAAGACAAAACAGTCAGAAGTTTTCATAGTTTTGTTTAGACCTGTTTCCTTATTACCTCTCTGTGTACTATTAAAACCTTGTAACTTATTCCTTTGATTCATCACTCCTTTGTTCTGTTCTTTCCAAGTTTCTTTTTCTTTCCAGGACATACAGCTATCTCCTCAATCCACTGACATTATTTTCTATAGGTTTTAGAAGCAGAAAGCCAAACCATTACTGCATTTCCAGTCCATTTATTAATATGCATTGTTGGCAAACCAGATGTTTTGGAAACAGAGTGTTTGACATTTGGCTTCAAAAACATGTTTTTTATTGTTTTCCTTGCTTTTGCCAATATATAACCAGCCCTGTCCAAAACACTTAGGACAGAGACTTCTGCCTAATCTGTTTTGCTTTATTGCTAAGAAAAAAACCAAAACCAAACAAACCCCACAAGAATGAGCTCATTAATTAAATATTGAATTAGAAATTTAATACTCTAATTAAATTAATACTTCAGTATTGAAATCAGGCATATTTTTGCCTTAGCTGAGAAGGACTTTAGTGCATATTTCAACTCTTTCCTAAATTAAGTTGTAAAGTTTTGTTAGTATTTGTATACAGCTGATAAGCAAATAGTTCATATTAGGTTGTCTCAGAATGTTCCATTGGCTACTGTTCAGCTATTCAGATTCCATACGTGAGTTCCTAAACACTGATGTCTATAAATATATGATCAATTCAACAGTGGCTGCTGTCTTATTTAGATTTAATTTCAGTTTGGGGGGTCTAATGGCCATTTCTTTTTTATGCATTAGGCTTTTGATTCTCCCCCCTGCCTCTATTTTACCAGTGACTTGGAGGAAGAACAGAAGTGAGACAGAAATTTTCACATGTACTGAAATGGCTGAGTAAACATGGTGACAGATTGACTAGAGATTGCTAGTGATTCAGTTCATAAAATATTGTCCAAAATGTCCCAGGGGGGGAAGTCATAAAAGGAATAAGCATGCCATCATGCAAGGTGTTAAGTGCCCTCAGCTTTTAATGATGTAAAGGAAAACTCATGGCAGATGATGTTTTCCTGACTAGGGCTCCTGAGTCAAGAAATAAATTAATCATAAATTCATTTAGTCGTGCACTTAACATTAAATGTAGGGGCAATCCTTTGAAATTTTAACACTGGAAGTTACAAATGAGTCTAACCAAGGCAGTATGTGAGGACTGTGGGACAGAACATTGTACAACAGAATATAATTATGCTTGTGTCCAAAACAAAGTAGAGAAATATCTTTACAGCATATTTATTTTTGTTGCAGATGAAGATTTTCATTATGTCAACTGTACAGGTTGGGTTTTTTTTGTATCAGAAGTGTTTTTTCCAGCAGGGGGCCACATCATCGTGTATGTCGAAGTAATGTCGAGTCTTAGGGCTTCACAGCATTTGCCTTGTAATACAGCAAAGTGGATTAATAGGAACCTGTTAATTTCACCTGCAAAATTTGCCTATCTTTTAACTTAATTTTCTAAGGAAAGGCTGTCTGTCTACCTCTACCAAGTGACTGCCAAAATAGATTTCATCCCATTCCAACAAGGTGTAGTGATCTTAAAGTATTAGGTTTCTAATGTTTCATAAAACGTTCGATTAAGGGAAATAAGTGCTCTTAGTGTCACTGTTGTGTGAGCTCTTTCTTATCAGACCACAGAGGATGGGTGTGTGAGAGAGGAATGTGAATGCTGGAACCATGAGACAATCTTCGACTTGTGCTTTCATCCTTTCAGACACCCAAGTCAATCATGGTGATGTCTTCAGACTTCGGGAAGCCAAGCTCATTGTTTAGAAAAGTATTTGCTCTCTGCTTGAGGAATAACCCTTCTACGCTTACAAAGTTATCTTGTGTATCTTGATCTATCGCATAGTAAATTAATCAGCTTGATATATGGAATAACATTTTTTACACATTAATGTGTTTTCCTTTATTACATCTTATTTGTTTGAGTTTGCATTGTTTCTTTTGCTTAAGTCAAATGAAGTTCAGGGAGTAGTATTTGTTTCCATTAGGATGAAAAATAGATGGTGTGGCTTTGTGTTGTTATGTATTTTCTTGAAAAGGAGAATAGGGAAGCAGAGAATTAATTTTTGCTGAGTACTGGAAATAAAGAACTGAAGACTTTTTCTTACTGAGAAATCCCCAGCTATGTCACTCAATAAGACTTGCACCAAAGAAACTAGACTGTCAACTGCTTTTCTTGTAGCCTGAAATAAATTCCCTGGTGTTACTGGATTTACAAGCAAAAGAGCCGCCCACCCTGCCATAGCTGCTTTAGTGTTTACAGTAATAGTCCACAGTCTCCTTCAGTCTGAAAAAGAGACTCTCACAGACTCACTGGGGAATAAATACCTTTGTGACTGTCTCTGTAGCCATGTCTGAACTGCTGCTGTCTGTTCTGTTCACTGTTCACGGTTTGCAGCAGGATGCACTAAGTGTGTTGAAGGTGCATATAAGCCTAGGGGTTTTTTTCAAAGCAATTGGCTGCCTCTTACAGCAAAATGCATGTGCTCAGAGCTGAGACCAGACATAGGACAATTCAGGCAGTTGTCTGAAGCATCAAACTAACCTCTACAACAGCATTTGCCACTTTTGTCCTCTCTTTTTTCTTCCAACATGACCACATACATTCAGTTTGTTCTATTCAGCTGGTTCTATTCCAGTTCTTCCTCTGCTGTGGCAGGACTGTCAGGGCTCTGACCAAGCACTGAGACCCATCTCCTCAGCTGACAAAGTTCAGTTTTACTTAAAATTCAGGAGAATATGGTAGCACTTTTTGAGGCAGGTCTGCAAACAGCAGAATGTATTTGTTGCTGTGCTAGAAATCCGTATTGTGACAAGAAGTATCTACTAATCATCAGCATATTCCAGTTGAAATAGGATATGTGCTTGCAAACTGGGCCTGACTGCTGATGTGGTTGTTGGCAGTACTCTGGTACTGTTCTGTTAAACTTTGAAAAGCAAATTTTAAGTAAATAATTTATTTTGACAACATAGTTTTCTCAATGAAACTTTTAAAAACTGTTCCTAAAAGCAGTATTCTTATTTGGGTTCTCTCGTCACCCTCTAGAACCAGTTATTTTTTGCTTTGCTAGTCTAGCAAATGGGGCTAATCCGTAAAATGCCTAAGGTTTGAGGAAAGAAATTACCTTCATAAATATGTTTTGTAAGCCCAGCTTCTTAACATATAGCTATACAGCATGGAGGAGGAAGAGATATGCTGACACGAGTGCAGAAAAATGACAAAGCACAGCTCTGCAGACCTTACCTTTTAGTATGTATATACGCCTTTAAAAGTCAAAACTGTGTTTTATAGTGATTTTTAATTGTGTCTTTTCACAAGGTGCAAGCACTTTTTTGCAACTGTAGTGTTCTTCCAGAAAAAATCTGGAAGCTTCAAATTTGAATCATGCATGCAGATCATTATCCCTGTACATATTTTTCAGCTCTGCTGTTCTTCATGAAGAAAATCTATAATTAATTTGTTTGTTAAATCTTTCCTTATGTGATTTTCAGTCTTTAGCTGAGAACAGAATTCTGAAACTCTTCATGGTCATTTTTCTTTTCAGAGACTAATGTGCCTATTAGATGTCCTGATCAATGGATGTCATATGCTGGTCACTGTTACATAATTCACAGGGATCCCAAAATATGGAAAGATGCCTTAACATCCTGCAGGAAAGAAGATGGGGATTTGGCAAGCATCCATAATGTTGAAGAGTACAGCTTTGTTATTTCTCAGCTTGGGTACCGTGAGTATTTTTTTACAATAGCATATATATTTATTTATACTATGAAAATAAAGAGTATTGATTATGTCATTCCTATTAATAAAAGGAGGAGACTATTTTTTAAAAATTGTCCTGATCACCGAGTGCAGAAGGAGTTAAATTTTAAATTTAAAAAGTCTTTGGAAGGAAAACCAAACCAAACCAAACCAATAAGAGCACAAAACCCAGACAAACTATATTGACACAGAAAAGCTGTGGTCAATGTTATGAATTGCATCAAACTCAAACCTATTTTTTAGGGTCTTCTACCTCCTTTTACATGGATTAAAACAATTGTCAACCTTTTCAGAAGGTTGTTCTGCAAAGATAGATGAGAGGAAGCCAAATCTGTTGGTCAAAGGCAGTTTGGGAATATTTGGGCCCTATTACCAGCACTGCCCTGTCCTTATTTTTCAAGTCACGCTACTTGTGTTTCTTCTGAAAAAGGAAGCTGTCTGTCCCAGTGTGTGGACTCAGATATGCCCTGAATTAAGTATGGTACTTAGGTGCTTAGTTTCTGAGCATGCATTCGAGTTGTGGCAAGGCAAGTTAACCTAGAGGTGCTGTGTGTTCATTAGTGGAGATGCGACCATGCTGATGCCGAGGCAATTTTGTGGTGGCTATTGCTTTACACAGACCAGATTCTGCACGCAGGATCAGTTACTGCTTTTGATGGGAGCAGCATGTTCACACCTACTTATGCTTCTTTGCAGTAACTGATCCTATGTGTGCTTTTAGTGCCAGGTAAGTGTGAGTTAGTTTTTCCTTCACTGAAAATGCAGTGAGCTGCCTTGGGCTACAGTGTAACAGCAGTCTTGGAGTGGCAATCATAAAATAGTTGATATGCTTTAGTTTTGTGTCCTAGCCAACACCATGACAACTTGTGCTTGTCCTCACATTCCTGAAAGAGTGATTTGTTGTTATTTCATTAACAACATGAAACTTTTATTTTTTCAAAGGAGATTATTAGGAAAGGTGGGACCTCTTGATGAGAGATTAGGACATTTTAAAAAGTTAGGCTCTAAAGGAAATTAGATGTATTTTCACCTTACTCCTTGGAAGTAGATTATTTCATAGTTCAATGGCTTCTGCAAAGACCTTTCCTGGACTAACTGCACTGCACTGTTTTTGTAAAAGTGAATGTTTCTGAAAGGCAATAGTGCTGAAGGAAACCAGACTTCTCACATATGGCACTCTCACTGCAACGAGCTATTTTGAAAGCATTCTTTTCAGAGGGGTAAAATTGGAACAACTAAAGAAGCCTTTTTAGGCAGTTTATGAAAGTATCAGATTACCCGTGTTCACCACTGAGATGAGAACACCATGTATTGCAGTGCCTAGAAAATCTTGTCTGCATCAGAACTGTGCTGCAATAAGTGCTGTACAGAAAGAGCAAAAGTCTGTCTTTGCACAAAAGAATTCACAGTCCCATGATCAAACAAAAGAAGCAGGGGTACAATGAGATGAGTATTGTCATAGTAGCCAAGCTGTTGTTGGCATCACCCACAAAGGAGAACTTTAGAGAGGAACATGAAGAAGAATAAAGAAGTGCATTCTGGATGTTTACACAGAAGTCCAGCATGTGATATGGCAGAAACACAGCCCAGTGCATGTCTGAGAGACTGGGAAACAGCTTATTTACAAGTGGCTGGGAGAAAATACCTTGGTATTTAGTCACCCAGCTTCAGAGATGATTACAAAACTCCTTGACAGTATTTCTTCTTCAGAGTAGTAAATGTTATGTAGGAAGAGGCTCCACAGAGCCAAAATGGCTCTTGACCATTTCTGATTTACACAGCTTACTTAGATGACGTCGATGTAATAATTTTGTTAAAGAATGTAGTTTATTGTATATATTACCATGGTGTGAACCCACCACAGTAGGAGCTCAGGCCATGGATGCGGCCTCTACTGTGCTAGGTGCTCAACAAACACAGATAGAAAGATTTTCACAGACAACTAAACAAAAAAGAAATTGGAGAGCATGGATGGTCATAGCTAAGGAGTGAATGAGACATCAATGAACATGATGGGCAGTGGAGTTGGAACAGGTTTCAGTTTTGGTAGCAGAGAAAAGTTTAAAGGAAGGTACTGAGGTGTGGAGTTCAGGAACTTCTGAACCTGAGGAGCAGTGTGGCAGAAGAGGTAAAGGTGCGTATTTGAAAATGGAGCCTGATGTCCTGTGAATCTTCATTTTTCTTATTGGAGGGGAGATGGTAAGGACAGTATGGATGAGCTGTGAGGGCTGATCATACTTAGGTATAGTAAAGAAGTGAGAGTCAAAAGAGGAGAAGAGAGAGAGAATTGACCCTATTAAAGTGACAGACTGGGAGAGATTTTTGGAGCAGCTTAGTTGGTCAAAAAGGGAAGCCTCCATGTTCCTGTAACTAGTGGATGGGAGAAATGTCACAGGGGAGTTTTATGTTGTAGGGTATCTAGGAAAACCTCCATCTGAAATGTGTAATCAGAAAGGATTGCCATGGGAGCAATGACTTTTAACGGTTTTACAGGCACTTCTGTTGCTTGTAACAGCAGCGATAGAAACAGTTCCAGTTCCATTGAGAGACCCACCCCCTCAGCTGGTGTCTTTTTGTGTGGGCTCACAAGCCCATTTTTAATTTCCATGGGTGATTTCATTGTCAGGTTGAGTGTGGTCAGTCTGGGTGGAGGATGTTTAGAGGAAGGCTTGCTGAAGAAGAGCTATGATAACAGACTGAACAGGAAAAACCTCTGAGTGTTGCAGATGGGTTGTAGAAATGCCAGGTCATAAGATATGAAAAAAAAAAACGTTAAAGAGTAGTGTCCCGATCATTCTTGAAAAATACTCGTAACAAAATAGTTCATATTCTGCTTGGAAAGACTGCTGTCCAGGGGAAGGACTGTGCATGTAGGTGTTCAGTGTGATCTGAGTCATAGTGCTATGGACAAAAGGAAGCACCTGCTGCCTTCAGTATAGGCCAACAGACTACAAATAAATAATTAAATAATAATTAAAAAATTCAAATTACACTGAACAAAGTAATAAAATCGGTTCTAGAGAGGAATGCCTTTCGATGATGATGGAGTTCAGACTGATTATAAATGCACAGATTTTTAATCCTCCTTATTCAAATAGTTTATTCAGAACAAAACGAGGTATGGACATTATAGTAGCAATGTGTTAGAGTGGAGGATTTTAAGCACAGATAAATAATCCTCTTTGAAACAGCTCTGTAAAGTACCATTCTTGATCAATCCTGCACTTTCCTTCCAGCCAAAATCCAGCATTTAACTCCATTAACTGTAAACTGAAAAAGAACAACTACATGAATTTTGTCTTGCTCTGAAATAAAACAAAATACAGGAACACATGCAAGTACTCTGATCATTGGCTCCAAAAGACAATAGTGGGCGTCTGAGCATTAGAAAATAGGGCAGTTCTTTCTTCATTATACTAAAGACAGGAGGAAAAGGGGAGGTAGCCTTTTATTTCGGAGTTTATTCATATCTTGTTACAAGAGTTTTGAGCTGGAAAAAAAGAATGAACCCAGTTATGTTGCAGTGTAATTCATCAAAGAGTTTAGTTTGGCTGTTTCATTGGAAGTTAAACACTCTTATTGCATTGCCACTAGAATGAGTGGCCTTTCCTGATGACTGGAGTGGGCACATGAGGAACAGTCTGCCCTCTTTATGAAACAGGAAACCTTAATCTGCTATGACTGCCTTTTAAACTTGCTGAGAATAAATTATTTTCTGTTCCATGAAGATAAAAATTCACATAATATAAAAGGACTCTTATCAACCTTGTTAATCGTATGTCGTTAGGGCCAGCTGATGAGCTGTGGATTGGGTTGAATGACCTCAAGGTCCAGATGTATTTTGAATGGAGCGATGGGACACCTGTCACCTACACCAAGTGGCTTCGAGGAGAACCCACTCATGCAAACAACAGGCAAGAGGACTGTGTTGTTATGAAGGGAAAGGTAAAGTCATGTAACTATTGACTTAATTATCATTTTTTAATTATTCGTTAATTATCAGTTAAGTATTTAAAAAAAAAATCTTCTCCATTGTACTAGTGGACACGCTCTGGTGAGAAGAGTGTAAAAGTGTATTTCTTCCCTGGCAACCAGGCCATGGTGCGCATGTTAATTGAAACAGATTTTTAAGGGCCTGAGGATTTTTGTGCTCCTTTGAGCAGTGGCTATGCAGTGCTTGTTAACGATGCAGTAGATGCTTTGTCTAACTTACAGAATTATAGGGTCAGCCAGTGGAAGGAAGCTGAGTGCTCAAATGTGAGGGTCAGTCAATTTAGGTTGTAAATGGCAGTTGTTTCAAGGACTTTTATACTGATGAAGGCTGGAGAACTTGCTCAGGAACAGGAGGTTTGTAAGGTAGCTGGCCTTGGTGCATGTGCGTGGTGAGTTGCAAGGAACACATAGCTGAGATTTTGTCACATGTGCCGTTCTGTGCTCGTTAGTTACCCTCATCTGTTGGTGTGAACTTTGGGGTTTTATGGTGTTATACATGGAAGTATTGGTGCAGGAAGTATTAGAGAAGGTTGGAGGCCTGACAAGCATTTCATACTTTGGTTAGTGCTTTAATAAAAGTACTAAGATTACTCTTGATACTCAGAGTTCCTGGATGCAATTTTTAAAAAAAAATTTATATTTTTTTTCCCAGTTTTTTTTGACATATAGGGTAGCTTAAATGCATTGGTAAAGCCATGAATTTTATCAGAACTACTTGACTGCCTTCAAAACAAGAGTTTCAAGAAGAAACAGCAAGGGACAGAGTTTGTTTTGTGCCTCTCTGAGGATCTGGATAACATTTTCTGGCCAAGAGAAGTGTTATGTAATTTTGGGGAACTTTGATTCAGGTTAAAAATCCCTATTTGTGTACAGAAGCTGGGATCCACTAAATTCTAATTGTCTGCAAACTTAAGCAAATCACTTCTTGTGACAGTTTGAATTCTAGTCCCTGTTGCATTTCTCTAGGAAAGTCACAGCAAGTTTCTCTTGCGAAATTATGGAAAAGACACATCTGGCTAATTCCATAAGACTTCAGGAGAAAGGTGTGAAAGGGAGACACTGCAAGTAGCCCTGGCAGTATCCTCTGGTGCAGGGCAGGAACAGCGTGGTTTGGAGTACATGCCACTCCGCAGTGCCCAGCCCTAAAAGAACTGCTGTTGATCTATCTAATGTTTCCTTCCACTCCATGTGGCCATTCATTGAAACCTACTGAATAAAGAAAGGGATGGAAAAATAGGAGTCATTCCTAGTTACGTCCTCGCCCTTGCCCAGACTGAACCACTGGAACGCACAAGCAGTTCAGTTACAAGGAGACAAGAATAGTTACAGATACATACAGTGGTATGTGATTGCCTGAATGTGTCTAGGCAGATCTGTTGATAGAAGATGACCTAAGATTATAAAAAGGGACTTAATATTTGGTTGGTTATTAAAATAAAATTAATTCAATGCCCAAGGTCTCAAAGCATTAAGATTTGGTCATGTTGTATGTGCCACGCTAAAAGTGGCAGCATTCAGTGCAGCCAGATAACTTACTCCTTACTTAAAAGTAGAGTGTCTGATGGCAGGCTAGTATGCTTAATACTATTGTCAAGAAACAGCTGAAAATACCAGTTCAGACTGCTGGGCCTTGTCTTGGAGGAGCAGAAGACTCCATCCTCTGGTAGACCAAGCCTTCTCTTCCTTCACCTAACACAGTATCTGTCAGTACAGAAGGATCTTGGGGTCCTCTAACACCCAGTATGTATCTAAACCCCAGAGGCTTTTTTAATTCCAACAGCAATAGATAGATATATTTAGCTATAAATAAAAGTAGCAGCTTGCTGTTCCATTCTGCTGTTTTAGAAGAGCTGTCATCCTTTCACTTGTATTAGCTCTCAAAAGCAATACAGAAAGCATGATGTAGATTTTGGCTGAAGAAATAAAGGGGGGTTTGATTTGTAAAAGAGAAATCTGAAAAAGAGCAAAAGTCTTCAAGTATACACAGCTTGTTACAGAGGTTGCAATCAATTATTCCAATTGTATATTTAGTAAAAAAGCACAGACTATTTAGGGTGAGGTTTTTTGTGTGGTTAAGAAGAGGTTAGCTGGAAGCCAGAAGGGGTATTCAGAATAAACTGCTTCCTCTCTCACTTTGAAGGGTTGGGGTAGAGGATGTTTAGAGGTCTTCCAACTAAATATTTCTGTGGTTCTCAGAGTGTGAGCTGTTACAAAAGTGTTCCACACCCATGTCTTTATGTGGCTGGTCTCTCTGCTGCTCATATATGTAGCAGCAGATAATCAACCTTCAAGGATAATTTAAAAAAGGAAGCACCAGGGAGCAACAAGGATCAGCTCCTTTGTAGCAGGTGAGGAGCTACAAGCCAAGAGTAATAGCCCAGTTTGCAGGGACAGAGCCTGTCCCACTGTCCCCAGCAAGAGAGCAGGGCAGGTGGGGTAGGCAGCTGGTGGCAGACCAGAGCCCACATCCAGGATGGTGAGATGTATCCAAGGTCAAACCAAGTAGCTGAGTCAGGATCAGGTCTCGAGAGAGTAACGAGGGTCAGGAACAATCTAATGATTGCTGGGTAAGTCCACAATGACAAGGCAAGTTCAAGATTGAGCCAGGAAGATAGTACAAAGGTGAGGGTCTGGATCAACAAGGCCCATAGCCAGGTACAGACATTGCTGGAGCTGGAGACCAGTATTTCAGTTCCAGAATGGGCTGGGTTTGAAGGCCCAGATCTGAGCTTCAGTGGAGCCCCAGGACCCGTGTGCAGGCAGATGGGTGGAGGCCCCAGGTTAAGACAATGGGGGCCATTAAGGTCTATTGGTGCTCTCAGGTCACTAAGGTTAGAAATTAATTATAACATAAATTATAACCTTTTTTGAAGACTAAATCCCACTTGACTATGATGTTCTGTTCTTCTGTCCAGGATGGATTTTGGGCAGACCATTCTTGTGAAAAGAAAATTGGCTACATCTGTAAAAGGAAACCCATGTCAGAAGCTCCTGCAGAAGAGGAAATTGATGTGGGCTGCCAGAGAGTAAGTGAAGAAAAAGCTATCTGATCTGAATAGCCTGCTAGGAATGATTAAGAAGAGAAAATGCCACCTAGGTGACAGATAAAACAGGAAAAATGAATTTTGTGTTGTCATCATCAAAACAGTTGGCCTTCTCATTCCTATGGCAGATGGGATAGGTGATACCTAATAATAAATCTAAGCTCTGACTGTCATTTGACTTTTGATGCTCCCTTTCTTTTTCCAGAAACCAAAACACCTGTAGTCTCTACAACAGGCCATTTTTCCTTGATCGGCATTTAAGCCTTCCGAAGGAATTTGCCTGTACCAGCAATTGCTCTTCAGCTCTGCCTACAATTTTCTTCAAAATTTTTCATAGCAGGAATGGTGTGCTTGTCTACATACTATTCTCAAGGCTTTGCTGTGGTCTCTGGCAGTGCTCTCTACTTTGAAGAATTTCTTATGAGTGCCTGAGCAAAATGAATCCCTTGTGCTCCTTCTGAACTGCTTGTGGATCTATTGTTTATTTGGTAGTGATCGCCTTCTGGTAACGTAACACTCCAAAAAGCCTACGGTAATTTGTTATGCCATAGGGAATCCTACAGGAAGAAATTGCCTTTTCTCCCAAGTCTGCTTTACACAGCTACAGAGGAAGTCCTTGATGTTTATTCCCACTATTTGTATAAGAGTACACAGGTACCTTACAAATATTCAACTGTTGGAGAAGATGAAGGGCTCCTAATGCTTATGCTTGCCTAGAGCACTACGTGCATGAGAAATCGAAAAACATCAGAAGAAAATTTGTGTCAATTGTGGCTGGTCACAGCAAACTCTTCCTCTGTAAGCGTATTCCTGAGTTAATGACATTTGAATGAGAAAACAAAAGAGAGTGTAAATATTAGTTAATAATAAACAAAGCTGTTTTAGGTGTCATTCTCTTTCTGAAAATTCTCATTCTCAGGCTGAAATTTGCTTCTCGAGAACATTCTCATGATTGCACAATGCCTGCCTGTGTGCTAGGTATTATATAATCCTACGCTTTCATAAGTGGAATGTAATGGTTAAAAATTCATTACATGTGAAAAATTGTTTTCCGAAACACAATTTTAAAAAAAGCTTTGATCCTGCCTGTTTCCAGTTTGGCTTTTTGAGTTCACTTTTTCCGTTGTCTAATGGTTAGCTGACAGTGGTATAAATCGGTTTTGTTGTGTTTTTTTTTTTTTTTTTTGTGTTGGTTTTTTGTAAAAAAAAGCCGCAATATATATGATCACTTAATGTTTATTTTGACAGGGTTGGAAAAGATATGGTTTTTATTGTTACTTCATTGGAAATACATTTGCATCATTTTCTCAAGCAAATCAAACCTGTGGAAGGCATCAGGCCTTTTTAGCAACCATTGAAGACAGGTATGTTAAGGTCTACTAGCATGATGGGATCAAATGAAGATTTTGCATCTAGTGTTACCTGAATATCAAAATAAATATTCTGATCTGAACAAAAATCTTGTCTGAGAGGACAGCTAGCTGTAGATACAGAACTCTTCAGTTTTTGCATGTATATTCAAATCCAGGTGTTCATTTTTTTTTTTAGTAAATATAGGTGCTGGCTATGAAATCAATAGTGATATACATGGTTATGTCAAGGAAAAAAATTAAATTATGTCTTATTTTTCCTTAATAGTTGTGGCTTAAGGATGGGTTTTAATTGAGTGGGGGATGCAGAATCCTGTTTTGATTATTAAATGAAATATGGCTCTGAATTCCTTTCAAAAGGTAGTTCAAATGAGTAAGAGGATTTCATTTTCACCTATCTGGTCTTCTCAGAATGGAGCTACTTTTAAAAAAATTAAATAAGAAAACAAATTATGATAACAGTGCTTGGTACCTAAAAATCCGTTACAATTCAGGCAGTATTCAGTGTACTCTAAATTTCTGAACAACTGGTGCACATTGTTGGAGGTTGAATATTGAGAAAAAAAAGTTAGGGTTAAGGAACAAAGCTTATTTTGTGTGCAGTTGACTTGATACTTTACACTTTCTCTTACTTGTTTCTATATAGTCTAAATGTGTATGTTCTAGCGTGAAAGCCCCGTCACGGATGGTAGCTCTCTAAATACAAGTATCACTGCAGCTGTCATAAAAATGGTTTAACGTTAATGTGTTCTTCAGACTATACTCCTTAACAATAAGGGGACACTTCTTCTGTTTGCCTTGATTTCTTAAGAGCTGTTTGTTTAAACACCATAATGAACTATGGCAGGCTTTACCTCTACATCGGTTTGTTTCCCAAACATAAATTTTCCTGCATGATCATTGGATCTAATTTGCAGTGTCTTTACTTTGATAATTTAGTATCACCCTACTCTAGCCTCTACTTTTGTATATTTCTTCAATAATGATGACATTGCTTTTTTCAGTTTTGGATTTGCTCAAAACAAGAAGCCATTAAAATACAAGGGTCACAGAAACTCTCAAAAAATACAGTGGTTTAAGACATAAGCCACGTCAGGTTTATTCTTTCCCGCGGATTTCATGTCAATCCATGATTATGTCTATTTTTTTACCAGACATCCCAAGAGAAGGCAGAATACTTTGGTATTCAAGCTTACAAAATATCTATTCTGTAACGTTTTGTTATGTGCTTTGTTCAAGTAAATCCATCCAAGCTACACTTTCAGGAAGGTACAGCAGTAATTCTGAGAAAATAACAAGTCTTTTACAACTTTCAAAAATAAATTTAAGAGTATTATTTTAACAATTGTCTTCTTATGAACAGATATGAACAAGCCTACCTGACTAGCCTGGTTGGGCTGAGAACAGAAAGATACTTTTGGATTGGGCTTTCAGATGTAGAAGAAAAGGGAACGTTCAAGTGGGCTAATGGCAATTCTGTCTTATTTACACACTGGAATTCTGAAATGCCTGGTAGGTATGGCTCTATACTGTTTAATGAGTCCAGTGCCCAAAATACATGCCCCACTACTTGATTTTTTTTTTTTTACTTTATTCCTTAGCCCTCGCTTGATGGTATAACAATTAATTACTCTTAAATGTATCTGGCTGCTTTCCTGAGCATGCAGTGCTGTCGGTAACTTCCTGCTTAGTGCTACAACGAGTTTTTAACGTGAGCTTGGGAAGACACTTTAAATTGAGATCAAGTTTGTGATTTGCATCTGTTCTGGGAAAGTTTGTGTCTATACTACTCTGGAAGAGCAGCCTCTGCAGGCATACTGTGCCCGTTTGCTAGTCTTGCCCATTCAGCCATGCCTCACAGTGCACCTGCTCCCTGCATGTTCTGAGGTGTGTGAGATCACGGCATGCTTGAAGCATCTCTGGTCTTAGAGAAAATGGATTGTGGGAAAGGGCAAGAGAGCCAAGGGAAGATTTCTGTTTAATCTTTCTTGGTTAATATCTTTGCTAGATTAGTTGTGATTTCTTTATTTACTAAGTTTTGTTGATGAAAACATTGCTATTTTTTATTTTCTGAAAAAATTATGGGGGTGGGAAGTAATTTCATCTCTGACATGGTCACATCAGAAAGGGGATGGTCATCAACCTTCAAGGTTCTTGTGTATTGCATTTGCCTCTCAGGAGATCCTCTGATTTGTGAAGTGGTAAGGTTATGTAGACCATGAAGCCAATACTAGGCCTTTATATATTAAGAGCAAGTTCATTTTTGAAAATCCTAGTCAACTTACACGAATTTGAGAAACTAACTCTAACCATGTCTTCAGTTTTAGGAGATGATTTGTTGGATTTTGGGTTATGATGTTGCTAGAGTTAGCCACTGGAAGTGATTTGATGTGAAGCACAATCTAGTATCTCAGATCCCAGAAATGGATGAACCACAGATTTTATTTTTTTTTCCTTCTTTCCCATGAATTAGAATAGTAGAATGGCAGAATGGTTTGGACTGGAAGAGACATTTAAAGATCATCCACTTCAACCTCCCTACCATGGGCAGGGACGTCTTACATTAGATGAGGTGGCTCCATGCCCCATCTAACCTGACCTTGAACGCTTCTGATGATGGGCACCCACAACTTCTCTGGGCAACTTGTTCCAATGTTTCACCACCCTCACAGAAAAAAAAAAAAATTCTTCCTTATGTCCAATATAAAACTAGTCACTTTCATTTTAAAACCATTGCTCCTTGTCTTTTCACTACAGGCCCTGGTAAAAAGTCTTTCTCCTTCTTCCTTATAAACTCCTGTTATATATTGAATAGCCATGATAAGGTCTCCCTGGCGCCTTCTCTTCTCCAGGCTGAACGACTCCATTCCCCCAGCCTTTTTCACAGGAGAGGTGTTCCAGCCCTCTGATGATTTTTGTGGCCATCCCCTCTGCATTAGAAACATTTTTGACTCTGTACAAAGACTTAATTTCTGTCAGGATAGAATACAAAGTTTTCTAAATCCTCACGAACCACAACTGTTGCTTTTGTGCATTCCTGTTTACAACCAGGAAGAAAGCCGGGCTGCGTTGCCATGAGGACTGGAATTGCTGGTGGATTATGGGATGTAATAAAGTGTGAAGAAAAGGTAAAGTTTCTGTGCAAAGTGTGGGCAGAGGGAGTGACGCCTCCACCTGTTCCTACAACAACTCCCATTCCCCGGTGTCCAGAGGGTTGGGACTCAAACAATCGTATTAGCTTCTGTTTCAAAGTAAGTATGTTGCTTATTTTTGCATTAAGGTATTTTCTGTTTGCTGGATATATGTGCAATAAAAATTGGTATACATATGTCTTACTGTTTCATAAGCTTAAGTACAGATTATACATAGAGGTCATGTTCCTTTCTGTTGAAATGCTTATGGTTTTGTTTATTCCATTAAAGTCTGATCTTCTGGTCTTAATTTCCCATTCTTTTCAGATTAGAAGTGCCTGCCTTGTAGTTTTTGTTGTGCAGGCTCCTGTCAGCAATGCAGTTTGCTAATTTGGCTTAAAGACACTCATACTAGGCCTGTGTTTCACAGAGGTCAACACTCATAAACCCTATATTCAAAGTTTCTGTAACCCTCACGAAACAATTTAGTTGTAAATGAATTGATTTTGGGTAGCTGATGTTTCTTGATCTTGTGATCTATATTGCCTGTTTTGTCTGATTGCAAAATGCTCTCTTTAGCCTTTTTCAAGAGGAGAGGAAAAGAAAACATGGCTTGAATCTCAAGCGTTTTGTCGAGCTATAGGAGGAGATTTGGCCTCCATTAATGGTAAAGAAGAACAGTACGTGATATGGCGTTCTATTGCGTGAGTATCTGTAGTGTAGCCATCCATTCATTTTAATTAGTCTTTTGATCTTTCTGAAATATTTCATTTTACGTGTATGTTTTTACTTCAGTAAAAGCCTGTATGGATTCATTATTTGCATCTGTACCAAAAACAGAGCAAAAAAGCAGAGCTGATGAAATATCAGGAATTGTATGACTAGTGTCAATCACCCCAGAAGCTAATGCTAAAATGAGATTGGCGAGATATCTAGTTGAGGCAACATTTATTGTCTGATGTGAAAATATTTACTGTGATTTGGTGATACCATAAAATTAACACAGATGCCTGTTGTTTTCCCATAAGCGTGTGTACAAATGGGGTAACAGTCATGATATAAATCTGGTCATTGTGTTCATCGTTTGTCATTTTTATGAACTAATCAGAAAGCAGAAGCAACTTCAGATTCATTTTTTCCTACACAAGTAATGTAAATAAGGTTGTAAGTCTTTGAACTGTAAAAAGCACGTATGAGATTTCTCAATGAGATCAAATAATCTTAAAAAGGTAGCACTTGCAATATGACCTGAATAGGCTCAATGAACTTGTGCATCGCTGTCTAACTAGGAAGCAAGACTGAAACATAGGAGCCTTGCAAAATGCTATAACCGTACGAGAATCCCAGCTGTGTATTTATAGTAAGGAAGAAGTTTCAGATGCTGCATTACCACAAATTGACTCAATAAATTCAGATAAATCAGTAAAGTATGTCTGGTTGCAGACAAGAATTAGTTTAAGGTGCTATTTTTTAAATGTGAGTCAACTACAGCAAGTAACTTTTTGTTTGGAAGCCATAAGTGCCTTTACAGAGAAAATGGGGAGTTGATAAATGGAGCAACAATAGCCATTGAACCATTTTACCAAAGTATTAAGCGATCTTATTTTCAGGAGTTGGATCGGATCTCAACATTTTCTTGGTCAGTATTTCCATGTGTCTGAGTTAATGTATAGTGATAACTGCTAGAAGTGGTTGCATTTATTCAATTTTCATCCTGGTTGGTTTTGTTTCTAGCAGCTTTAAGGATTGTTTTTATAGAAACTGATAGATTATTTAAAATATTGTAATGCCCTTATTAGTTTTGGTTTTATGTTTAAACTTCTTATAAATGGGACTTTAAAAAAAATTTTTTTTAGGAACAATGGCTTTTACAACCAGCGTTTCTGGATGGGTTTATATTACTTGAATCCTGATGATGGCTTCATTTGGAGTGATGGATCTCCAGTGAGTGATTCAATTTTCCATGGCTGTTATTTTGCATTCCCTGTGCTTCTCAAGTATGTGTGGTGTATGTGTTTCTGTGTAATTTTATGCTTCATCTTAACCCTCCACTGTGTCCTGCTCTCTTTAGGAATGCTTCTGAATAGCAGTTTCACGGTTTGATTTTTTTTTTTGGCTAAAACATACTGAGTTTTTATAAGAAAATGTGCATTGAATCAACAAGAAAATTTAATTCATGTAGACTAAAAGGATATTTCTATAAATACAAATAAGAGGTAAAATAGTAAAATGGTCTATTTTTAGTATTTCTCTTCTTTGCTAATTAGATCTTTATCTGACATGGCCCACATTCCATGGAGCTGAAGGTGGTTGTTTTATGCCAGTGTGACTTGACTGTACTTTAGACTACAAAATGAAAATGTAGAAACAAAACTAGTTTTGGAGATGTGGTTGTATTTGATGCAAGGTTGGTTAAAATATATTGATAGAAATTTACCATACAGAAAACTGAAATTGGAATTCATACAGGAAAATTGGAAGTAATATTTTTCTGAAAAAAATGCCAGCACTTTTGTTGTGTCTTGATAATGTCCTACTATTTTACTCACCCGGGATATTTACTTAATTTAACATGCCCAGTCATTGTTCTTAGATGAATTTTACAGAACTTAAGTCCTATAAAAAATGTAAATTTTCTTCTAAGTGTGATCAGTAACAACTGTTATCTAAGCTGCAGTCCAGTTGCAATCTGAAAAAAGAACTGAAATGTCAGCATTTGCATGGGGAGATTCTGGTTTCCTCTTACATAAGCTTTTAAACAGGCAGTAGGAACAAATTGTAGGTCTGTGGTTTGACGTCTCCTCCCTCTCTCCATTATTTTCTTTCTATATAACAGAATCTTCCCCAAACCTTTTCTGTCATAGGTGAGGTATGAAAACTGGGGCTTTGGAGAACCAAATAATTATCAAGGAACTGAACTTTGTGCAGAAATCAGTGGTGATTCCAGCATGCTATGGAATGACAGGCACTGTGATTATGTCTATGGATGGATTTGCCAGATAAGAAAAGGTATTTCTTACTCCTGTGTATTAGTATAATAAGAAAAGATTTTTACTCAATTATTTCCTTAACTTTAAGAAATAAAAAATTTCAAACCCTGTTTGTTAGGGTGGTTCCCTGTGGAATGTGCCGTATCAAAGTGATATAAGGTTTTCCATGTCTTTGATGCATTTAAAGATACAGAGTCTTTGGTGCCCTGCTGGGACTTCTCACTGATCTTTCTTTATGATTTCAGAAGGGAGAATGTGATACTTGAAAAATAGGAAGTGTTACTTTGAATTTTCTCTTTCACTTTTGACTTTTCAGAAATTCATACCTTCTCCAGCAAATAACTCGAATTTCAAGTTATTAGAAAATAGTTTGCAAATCAGTTGACATAATGCATTTTTGTGTGTGAAAACTGCTTCCTTTACTTGGCTCAGGTACTGTTTTGTCAGCTAATTGAATCTGTAGTTGCAAGATGGAGCCTGGTTTTGAGATAATTCATTTTGCTTTGACCGGGTTTTATATTCATATGTTGGTTTCTTGCTAAATTCTCTTCAGATCTGAGTTTCGATGCTTTTTATTTTCTGAAGACATAAAGACAAAATTTATAATTTGGAGGAATCTTGAGTTCCACAAGCAGTGCATCTACCTAAGTTTATGAATTTTAGAAAGTGCTCTTTTAAACTTTTTACCACATTCTTATATTGACAATAAATACCAGCTCTGCTTTGTATTGGTAAAAGCAGAGAATGTTTTCTTAAATGCTGGTATCTGTGAGATTATATTTTAGCACAAAATAAATTGGTAAACCTGTAAGACAGAGACCTCCTCTATTAGAAGTTGTTCTCCTGAGGTGCCAGTGATGCCACCCAGGATGTCATCTCCATGATGCCAAAGCGAAAACAAACAGGGGAGTTCTTTAGCCTGGAGTCTTCATTTCAGAAATGAACAGTTAATTTCTTACCTCATCCTGTAGTAGCTGGGGCACCACAGAAGAAGATAACCCTGCCTGCATTCTTGCTGCCTCTGGTTTAAGCCAGAATTCATGTATAAGTGATCTGGGGACAGGAGGGAGAAGAAGATATGGGACCGTCGTTAATAGAGTTAATGCTTTGGGATGTAAGGTTTTCTGCATCCAGTAAATACCAAAATAATTACTTAATTCAGGCAAATTTCAAGGTGTTCTATTATATCTTGCACATAAGGAATAACTACATTTATAGCCTCAGGGAACAAGAATATGTATTTAAAATCAAATAGTGCACCAAAAGTAAGAATAAGCCTGTTTAGTTCCTTCTGTTTTTTGGTGTTAAATCCATTGGTGACTGTAAAATTCAATGCCAATAGAAAAACATGCCTATGAATCGTAGTAAATATTTTCTCTTCCAGTAGGAAGTATACAATCATAATAAGTATTTGTTTCTTACAGGGGCAAGTGTAAAGCCTGAACCAACAGAATCTCCTACACCCAGTAAGAGTTATTGCTATTACTGGTCTTGTCTGTGTATGTCTAAAAGCACTTCTAAAATGTTAGTAATGAGAATGTCTTTCATCTCAGGAACCATGTAGTTAGCTTACCATTTATCTTACAGAATACAAGGTTACTGAGGATGGATGGATTATGCTTGAAGACAAACAATATTATTTCAGCACGGAGAGTGTTCCTATGGAAAAAGGTCGGGAATTCTGCAAAAGGAACTTTGGAGACCTTGCCGTCATTGAAAGTGAAAGTGAAAGAAAGTTCCTCTGGCGATATGTAAGAAAAATCATTAGTACTATGGAATAAATCATCCAAAACAAGTGAGCATGGGCACAAATCCTTTTCACCCTGCTGTTTTCCCTACAAGTTTTATGATAGTGAAATTGCAGTAGCACTAAGCCAGGTGAACATGAAGAACAAACTCAAGTATTTTTTCTAGATTGTTTCATAGCTGAGATAAGGACAATTTTGGATTGGTGTTTTGTATAGAAATAAGCACAGTAAGCATTAAGCAGATCATTATCTGCTTTTCCTATTCAGTGTGGCAGGTACACCACATTATATCTATCTGCAACTGGTAGGGTGCTCAGGTAAATCTTAATGCTTACTTCTAATTGACCTGTGGCTTCATTTTAACAAGAAGTGTTATACTTGGGAGCTGTGATTCTGTAAGGCAGGTGAGTTAACCGAAAGTAGTATATCGACAGATAAACTCAAGATATCTTAAGCAGTGATCAAAACAGATACTGGCATACCTAGCTTTTGATCTTGTCAGTGCATGTGGGCTATAGTCCACCTAGCAGCCTCTTTTTGGTCCTCAAGTTTGACCCTTTACCTCCTAATCCTTGCAGAGGGAAATATAATTATGCAGGAAGAACAACTTGAGATATATACTACTCGTTATTAACATAATAGATTACTGTGATAAAAAGAGGACATTTATGCAATTTTAATCTTTACATTCTAGATCTTGAAAAACGGCAAAGAGGATTCATATTTTATTGGTTTACAGCTGAGTGTTGACCAACGGACAAGGTAGGCCAACTGAATCCATCAGGTTTGCGTTGTGCTTTAAAATAAAGAAATCCACTGAGTGGAGCAAAACTAATGAAGTGATCGAATGAAATTGTGGCCTGTCAAAGCAAATGAGAATGGTTTTCCACTTTCATGCTTAGTGTTTTTTGATTATGAAGGTCATAAAAATGTATTCTGTAGTAAATATACCATAATGTGCTATTATATTTAGCCCGCTTTTTTTTTTTTTAATCACATTTCTGTTGTTAGGTATTTTCACACTAGTAACAGTACTGTTATTCTATATTTGATTATAGCAGGAAAAAAGCTTGATTTGAATTTTGCCCTCAACTGTTGTCTGCCTTGTCCATACTCCAATAAAATATAGCTAATATAGAATAATAGAATCATAGAATGGTTTGGGTTGGAAGGGACCTCCAAAGGTCATCTAGTCCAACCCGCCTGCCATGAGCAGGGACATCTTCAACTCGATCAGGTTGCTCAGAGCCCCGTCCAGCCTGGCCTTGAATGTCTTCAGGGATGGGGCATCTACCACCTCTCTGGGCAACCTGTGCCAGTGTTTTACCACCTCATTGTAAAAAATTCCTTCCTCATGTCTGGCCTGAATCTCCCCTCTTTCAGTTTAAAACCATCACCCCTTGTCCTGTCGTAACAGACCCTGCTAAAAAGTCTGTCCCCATCTTTCTTATAGGCCCCTTTTAAGTATTGAAAGGCCACAATAAGGTCTCCCCAGAGCCTTCTCTTCTCCAGGCTGAACAACCCCAGCTCTCTAAGGAATTTTTAAAAAGCATTTCCTGTTGCTACTGGTGAAATGTTTTGTTTGTAGAAGACCAGCTCATTTTCAAGTAAATAGAATTTCTATTTGACACCACTGGAAGCTGGAATAGATCCATAAACCCTAAAACTTGACTTATTCTTTAACGATATAAAAGCATTGACTTTGTTTTTATAAGTTTACATCAGGTCTGTTAGATTTGGAAAGTTCTGCTCTTCTGTTTAAGATTTTTGTAGTATGTAGGACCAAACAAGTTAGCTCAATAGAGTGTGGATTTTCAAAGGACATACCTAGTTTTGAGTCTTAATTTAAACATGATTGTATTCTCAAGTAGTTTAATTCCATGTTAATTAAGCTCCATATTTTCCAGGAGAAATAACGTGTGTTTCCTAAACAGAATTCACCCAAAACTAGCAGAAAAAATACACTGCAATTTTTTAAATTCAGGAATTCTAGTTTCTTTTATTCTGTGATTTATACTGAAAATATAAATAGACACCCCAACTCAAAACATATATACAATTTTTGGTAGGTGAAAATATTATTTTTCCCCCTCCTTACCTGTTGGGAACAGGCTGAAATAAAGGGAAAAATGCAACATATTTTCTTTTTGTAGAACAAAGATAGGTGTTGCCATTGTTGAGGTGCACTGTGAGGATAAGCAGGTTTTCTGCAAGCTCTTCTGAATGTCAGTATCCAGCACCATATTGATTTTTACATGTGGTGTTAATTTAGGCATGGATTCAATTCAGTCTACATCTTGAAGTGCCTGGATAGATACCTAGTAGTTCTTGGTTCTCCTTATAGTCCACAGTGACAATGAGGACTCTCCAGAGGATACTTAGGATGTTAGGTGGGCCAGATGACCTGAAAATGAGATGTCTCTGCCAGTCCATTGTTTCTGTAGGGGCCCAGAGATGAATGTACTTTTGAGTGAAGTGTCTTGTGTATCTGCCTGAAGGGGGAGCCTGGGCACCTCTGTCACTTGCCGGCCCACAGGAATATGTCTCCTAATAAGTGTTTGTTTCCTTGTTTGTGATTTTGTTATTTATTGTTTAGTCTACGTGGATGTACAACTTTTTCCATGTTTGTATTTTACCTTATGATAAGGCACATTATCACAGGAATTTCCTCACAGGTGGTTTGTCATGCCCTTTTCCTCTGCATGGGGGAAAGATCAAGCACTCTACCAGTGTTACGAATGCAATTTCTTATCTCTGTAATAGGCACAGGGAATGTATGATTTGGGGGAAGTGGTGAGCATCTGGGCTCATCTCTCACGCTGAAATGATGTCATGTTGGCTTGAATGATTATTTTGAGTATTGTCCTATCAGTTGCAAAAGTGTCAGCATATTGCTTAAATGCAGAGTAAACACAACTTCAACACATACCCTACGTCTTTGCGCAGAAAGTTTCATGCAATTGGCAGAGGCAAATTGAAAAAAAGCCTTGTGCATCTTAGACTGTGAGCGGCTATGGTAAACATATTGCAAAATTACTTTTTGTAACATGGAAGCAATTATGTTTTTTATGTTAAAGAAGTTTTTTCTTGAATTGTTTTTCTTAAGCTGGATGGATGGCACTCCAGTGAATTATTTGGCATGGGCACCACATGAACCTAACTTCGCAAATAATGATGAAAACTGTGTAGTTATGTATAAGAATTTAGGTGAGTTTTGCATGTTTGTTCCTGAATTTCACTATTTCTGTGTTTGTGTCACAACTTTTTTTTTTCTTCTAAGAGGCACCCCTTCCCCCCTTTTTTTGTTCTTTTACAAAATGTTATAGAAGTAGACCATAGTATTATTTTCAGGACTTAATAGTTTTATGCTCTTGTATTTGCCTTACACCTAGCATGGGGGAGCTCTGATAGAGGTCTGTAGTTGTGATTGCTATACAACTGTTTTATATTTTTTATTAAAATTGGCTTAATGTGCCACTATAAAATTGATGTTTCTAGTACCTGCTTCTACACTGCTTTAACCTTTTGTAATTGCAGTGTGTATAAACTGACATATAGAATGATAATAAACCGAGAGACTCTGGGGATTTGATCTTGTCTTTCAACTAAAAGCATTTTGTGTAACAATGAGTGAAAATGATTTCCATTTAACCAACTCTGGATGTGGTGTCATACAGTTCCCCATTTGTCTTACCTTCAGGATTTTGGAACGACATAAACTGCGGTTACCCAAATCCCTACATATGTGAAAGGCACAACAGTTCAATTAATTCAACTCTTCCTCCAACAACATTTTCAACTCCAAGAGGATGTCGTCCAACTTGGCTTTCCTTCCATAATAAGGTACCATAACAAGTACAGAATGTTAGATGTTTGGCAAAGCATTAAATAGAAAACAAGAGAATTATTTAATAATATTGTTTCTTATTGAAGTAAAATATTAATATTTTTTGCAGAGAGCTGTTTGACTCCTGCATGCTTTTCTTTGTTTGCCCATCTACTGTTTTGCAGGAAAGGTGCTTTTTTGATGCTTCTAATGAAGTGGCAGATGAGCATATAGGGTTGCAGTTGATGAAGTCATTCTCTGGTCATCTCTTCAAACCTTTTGATATGCATTTCCTAAAGAGTTTAGACTAAGAGTTCCTAAAGTATTGATGCTTTGATCTTGTTTTTTAACCAAACCATAATGCTTTTTTGCTACTGACTACATTTTGTCTTCCTTAACTTCACCAGCATGCTGTGCTTTGTAGACTCAAATAGGCAGACTAATATCAGTCACATATAACTTACTACTGTTAGCTGACTGTCTATAAAAAATCAGGTTTTGCTTATTTTTTAGGGATCTCAGATCAAATCTAGTATGTCATGTTGGGCAAAACACTTTCTTGAGACCTTCAACTTTATATAGAGCAAGGACCAGCACAAAAAGCTCATTTTAAACTGAATGTGTTTTTTTCAGATAAATGCATTATTTTACTGCCTTTTCTCCATCCTGTTTGCTTGAAGCAGAGGTTTTCAATCTGTGAGGGATATTGGAGTAAAGATAATACATAGAGAATTTGTTCATGTTTTAGTGTTACAAAATATTTGGATCTACAGAAGATGAACGTGTCACTTGGCATGCTGCACGAACAGCTTGCATGAATTTAGGAGGAAACCTGGCCACTGTCCCTAATGAACAAGTGCAAGGTACTGTGTATAGTTTTGTAGCAGCTAGACGAGACGACATATAAGCTTTACAGAATGGCTGATGTATTTGTGTGAATATGGGTAGGATTTGAATAATGACTGCACATCTGATTTTTGTTCCAATGCATATAATTTTTGGAAATTTCCAATGAAGTCTTCATCTGAATCTAGCAAACTTAATGTTGGCTTAGATATATATATGCACGTATATTGTCCTGGCAGCCAAAGCAGTGCTTTTTCTGCTTACGCATGAGAACAGCTGAACCCAGCAAGTTCCATTCCAAATGATGTAGTTTCACTAGGTGGCATTAACTCCCTGCACTGCTTTCCTTTTAACTCAAACAGAACACTGTTAGGATCAGAACTTGCTGTCTCAGGGCAACTCAATGCAGAAGTTTGCTCATAGACCTACCCACAACCCGACACATCGATGTACCAGGAGCTTATTGTAATGAACCTAAGAGCTGCATCCCTGACTGGGGGAGAAGAGCAGGGGGAATTTGCCTCATGCTTGAATAAACATGGCACACATTGAAATTAAATTTTGGGAAGACCTTGATAGATGTTAACAGCACCCTCTTTTTAGAAATACTGTGTTATACTGCAGTGATGAGAAACAGGTGTTGCACAACACATACTGTTTGTGAACTCAAAAGTACATACTGAAAAATCAACCATTGTAAAACAAGTCTGTTTTGTAGTCTGAGCCATTAAATAGTTTAAATTTAGGCTGCTGACATAAACTTAGTACTCCTGATGTTTTCCACGTGTGAAGAGATGAAGAAGCAAACTTTCACTTTTCAAACAAAGTTAAAATCTTATCCAGCAGAATTTCTGCAGTACGGATTTCAGGTGGTTCATGCACAGGGCTTGAAGTCTAGGTAACAGGGAAATGAGCAATAAAGCTATTAGCACAAATCTATTGTTATTGCTGGCAATGTAGGCATAAAGGCTTGAGTTCCTGTTACGGTTTCTGGCAGAACAGCAATGCTGACATTTGGCAAAGAAATCTACAGGTTTCAGTCCTGGAAGTGTAAGTTGCGTTTGTTTCAAAAGACTAAAGAGAGGTGAAAGGTTGATAGAGCAGACAGAAATTCATCTGTTGGTTACAGAGAAGAGTAAGCTCATAACAATGACTGTAGCAGTTGGCAAAAGCCGTGATATGTTCATTTTATCACACCGTTTGCTGAATTGTGGATTAGTGGGTTGATGAATGCTAGCTGACCCAGCCTGCTCTATTTGTGAGTTAGGACACATGAGCGCCTTCCTGGACCGTGCAAAGCTGTACTGATTGGTTTGCTTGCGATGAATAGTGCTGTTGAGACTCATTTGAAGCGTGTTGCTTGTGCGTTCTGCTCCCTGCTAAGACAGCGCAGGCTGTTGCCGAGGTGTCCCAGGGAGAAGGGAAAAGCGCAGCTCTGTAACAGCACTGCTGATGCTGTCTGATGCCATTGAGGGGTAGCCACTCTGGTAGGATTATCAAAAATGTATGTGCTCTGCACAGCTGTATATTTCTAAGTCAATTGTGGGACTTGGATTGAAAAATGTCCTGAGACATTATAAAAAGCACTTCTGTCATGCTTTTGGGATTCATCCCAGTACCAGGATAGATACTTAGCTGAAGTATTTTGCCCAAAGCCACAGTTATATATCTGGTTCCTTGTTCATTAAACTCAAAAGTCACTTCCTTTTCATCTCACCTGCTTGTGTTGTCAACAATGAAATGTTCTGTATTTCAGGAAAAATATTTAATATCACCAGGCTCAGTAAGTCTAGACATTTCAGTTGTCCTTCGTTAAAAGTATTTATCTTTTTCTTTGCCTTTATTTTACTCTAGCTTTCCTCACCTTCCACATGAAAGATTTTGTTACTGATACATGGATTGGATTAAATGACATAAATCATGAAAGGATGTTCCTCTGGACAGATGGAACAGGAGTTTACTTTACAAACTGGGCCAAAGGCTTCCCATCAGGACATGCAGATTTATACTCATATGAAGGCCAGGTAAATAGCGACCACAAATTGTTCACTGAAACTTGATTTTAGATTGCATTTATGCACTTGTTAGGATTTGAGACATGTTATTGCTTGATTAGTACTTTCGTACTTTTCTACATGTCAAATACAATTCCAAATAGAGTGAATGGTTTTGAGCCCTGGGGCAGTATTAGCAGGTGACAGGATCTGTGCAGTGCTCAGACAAAGACTGATTTCAGATTCCAGACCTGTGTGTCTGTGAAGGATACACTGCTTCTGTGTTAACCACACGTTCTCTCATAGGCTCCGGTAAAGAGGACAATGGAATTTCTGCCTCGTGGTATTTGCCCCAAAATCCCACTGAACGAGCACATCCTCCCAGACCTCTGACCACAGTTGTGCCTGAATTTAGCAGCTTTCCCAGTTGGTGTCTAGCTTGCAAGGGCACTTATTCCCCTCCAACAGCCATGTCTTATGTTTGTGGAAAGGACATGTTTCTATAAAAAGACAGCCATTCAGTTTTGGTTTTTTCTTAAAAAAAAAAAAATCACTTCCCCTATTTCTCTGTCATACAAACTGACCTGATAGGTCACAGAGTTCCTTTCTGATCTTATGTGTTTAGTGTGCTGTGGAACTACAGCACATTATAGTACTAGCTCTGTTTTGCTTGAATGCCATTTTTAATATTGAAATCTTATTTTTTCCTGTTTGTGAAAGTAGCAACTCTGAGCTTCTTATCTCTAATGGAGGGAGAAAATTGAGAGGATTTGAAGTCCAAAAGAGAAAGCATATTTAAAGTGTTAGTTCTGGGAGGAAAAATACGTATTTTTCTCTTTTTATGAAAAAATAATAGGATTTTTATGAAGTCTTCTGTGAAAACTTTTAAAGTATCTATTTTATAAATTTCAGATCTATTTTTAAGTTTACTTGACCTTAACAAAAAATACATTTTCATAGTTAATGCAAAATACTATGCAACTGTGCAGTTTGAAATATTTAAATCTTAATGCATTTCGCTCACAAACGAAGTGTTTCTCTGTGCATCTCCTCCTGGACAGCAAAACCAAAGAAGTTAATAGAGTAAAATAAATACGGATGCCTCATTGCACAAAACCATTTGTACACATGCAGCTTTTTGCATTCATCACTATTTAATACATGCTAACATAAGTTCTAGCTATTGTGTCCATGTCAGGGAAGATGAAATGTCACTGCAAGTGTGGTACTGACAGATCAATGGGTGCCTTTGGGCAGGAGCAATTCTCATTTTGCTGTATGTAGTATTACAGCTCAAAACAATAAATTTGAAGAGACTGATATGTCAGAAATTTTGCATTGCATATGGAGGGTGCAGGTTTTTTCTGGGGCAAAGTTAACCAGTCTTTTCTCCAGTAGTTGATTTCACTTATCTTTAAATTGGCTGTGGCTTTCCTTCTCTCCATGCACTATGCCTGGAGATATGAGAATACTGGCATTTCTCTCATCTGCTTATCCACCCCAATGTTGCACAAGAGGGACCTACATTAAGAAATTTGTGAAGTGCAAGAGGAACAGAACCTCCACATGATAAGACTTATGCTGTTAATTGTTAGAAGGATACAAGTGTGAAACTACAGCATTACTTGTGTCTGAAGAGGTGAAAGGGGGACAAAAGTTTTGTATTTGCTGGTTCTAGCAATTTGTGACTAATTTTATATCTTTTTGCCCTGAGGCTGATTGTGTTGTCATGAGAAACAATCCTGTTAAAGAAGCAGGGAAGTGGGCTGACAAGACTTGTGGTAACGACAGAGGATATATATGTCAAATTAATGCAGGTACTTGGCTTTTTAGTTGAAACACAATCAAACATTATGTTTTTTCAGGGTGTGTGGATTTCAACATCATTTCACTTCCAATAAAGATGCATCCACAAATTGTTTTTCGGGCAGAACACAAGGGTCATATGTGTCAGAGGTCCAGTTAGTGTCACCACTCTCAGCTGACCCTTCCCAGTAACTGCCATATTGCTGCCTTCCGGAGCTGGAATTTGTATCTGCATCTTTGTGTTTAGTATGACCCTTGACATGATATTTGTTCCATGATTTTGTCTGTCATTTTCTGAACACATTGGCTTGCAAATATGTTCTGGAAAATAGTGACTTGTACACGTAGCATGAACTGTCTGGAGTGTGACTGTAACGCGCCCGCATGAAACCTGAGCTCCAAAAAATTCAAAATTCAGCTCCAAAAAGGAAATTAAAAAGCAGCAAAAACACGGGTTTAAATATCTGATTGATTTTTAAGGACTTGTCTGTTGTGCAGTTTTCCTGTTCTCTGGGAAAAAAAAATTGCTAGAAAACAACACAGTTTCTGCAAAGCATTTATTTTGATGAAAAAATATATTATTAAAGAAATTGTGACTTAATCTAAACCTAATTCATTTCAGTAATACTATTCTGGAGAATTTTAAAGAACGCTCCTTTACTCCTTGTCAGAGATTGCTTTAAGCAGCTCTTTTCCTTTCTGCAGCTTTGTAATTGATTTTTACCACTGATTCTGGCTTAAAGAATAGTGCATCTAACCCATGCTCTTCAAAAGTCAGGGAATATAAAATTAAAAAAAGGGCTTTTTGTGAATTCTATTTGCAACCATAGTGACATCATAATCCCCTTTAGAACAAGTATAAGGGTCTTTTTTCATCCTTTATTTTACAGATGCTGAGTTTCTGCCTTCTACAAGTTCATCCCCATCCAGCATTATCCGTCATGGTAACAGTAGTTATTTTTTCGTCCTTACCAAAATGAAATGGGAGGATGCACGAAAAAACTGCAAACATGATCAATTTGATCTTTCTAGCATCTTAGACCCCTACGCTCATTCGTTCCTGTGGCTCAAGATACTAAAGTATGGGGTGCCTGTGTGGATTGGTCTTAACAGTAATGTGGTAAGAACATCGAAATAATTGAACATGATGCTACTTCTCTTATGGACAAATCAGGACCTGACAGGTCTTATTGACTAACATATTAGTTTGTGTCTTGGTCCTAAATACTTTTGTGTGCTGTCAGATATACAGGTAGGAATCTATCCTCTTCCATCACTCTAATTAATTTTTATGTATTTCACATGTTTTTAACACTTTCTGTGATTTTACACTCTCCGCACTTCCAAACAAGACTTTACAGGCTAGCATCTTGAATTATCTCTTTGCATATATGATGTATTTGAGATAAAATCCACATATCTTAAGATGTACAGTGGAAAAAATGTTGTTCTAAGTAATAATACTTAATTTTCATAAATAGAATAAGGTGCTGTTGCTATGACTTTTCCAACATTTTTGATGATAACCAAATAATCAATTGGTGTACCTAATTTAATTTTATTTGTCTCTCCTCTCGCTGTTCTTTGATATTTTGATACTTTCTGGATGCTAAAATATGCCGCCCTTTCTTCTTGGCACAGACACTTACCCCGCATTCACTCCATTTGGCTGAGCACATGAAAGAAATACAAATGAGTGAGTGTAGCCCACCACTTCCTAAAAACCAAAAGATTCCCCTAACCTAATCAACAGGATGATACACTGTGTTCACCAGCTTTGATGGGAAATTATTAAGTTTTTAAATATAGTTTAAGTTAAAATAATCTACATTTCTAGAAATTTTGGGGGAAACAGAGAGTACAAAAATTGGTCACCAGACTTTTACTCTTAAAAATAATTTTAAATTAAATTTTTATTACTCCAAATTTTGTTCAGTTCAATATTAATTCAATCCCACTTACTCTGCATTTCCTTTTTCTGAAAAGCATTTGTTGTGCAGCTGCATTTTTCGATGAATGGCTGCTTGTCACAACATAAATTTAAAAGTTTGAGCCATTTCTATTTGTTATTGATTTCTAAACCAATAAAGTTCTAGCACAAGGTGCTGCATAGACAGACATTTGACTGATGAAGGAATGGTTAATGCTTAGAGATTAATTGATTCTGTTGATTTATTTTGTTCTTAGACCAATGGGCGTTACGAATGGGTTGATAACTGGAGAATGAAGTATACTAAATGGGCTGAAGGGGAGCCAAAGCAGAAAATAGGCTGTGTCTATCTAGATGTTGCTGGAGCCTGGAAGACAGGATCCTGCAATGAAAGTTACTTCTCCATTTGCAAAAAACCTGATGGTAAGAACTTGAATCTAACCATTGTCATTCCAGTGATTCACTCTTTAGAGTTCATTGTGCTGGGTGGTCTGCTGATATATACTGGTATATAGGCTGGTTTTTATTTGAAGAGCTACATGGATGAAATCATTAAGATTTACTTGGGTTGAATAGGGCTGCTTTAAAATGAGACCAACATACAGTAAGAAAGAGCTAGTGTGACTGTAAATAGCTATCACTTCACATTAATAAAGTTCGATATATTTTGCAAAGCTCAGACTCACATTATGCTGCTGTTTATTCCAGTATTGAGTAAGCAGGCAAGACGAAAAACCTCAACCATCAAAAGGTAAAGAATGCTGGGTTGTAGTCACACAGGTGTGGTGTTTGCTTTCTGGGTTTTCTTTTTATAACTGACTAACAAACTACAGGTGGTATAGAAATGTTTAAGGATACTTCTTCAGGCCCTCTTCTGTTCTTGACCTGAAACTCCTGCTGCCGCAATCTGATAGTGCCTTCTATATTCCGTGATACTAGCTCACAATCCGTATGACCAAGTTCATATGGGCCCTAATTCAGCAAAGCAGTCAGGTATGAAAATATGTTTGTGACTAAAGACTTGTGCTGAACTTAAGCATATGTGAAAAGGAAAAAGTATGCTTGGATTCTTTGCTACATTAGATTTTTTTGGGACTACAGTTGCAGTACTTTTTGTTCATAAATTTAGGACTTTTTCCTATTATTATGTTGTAGTAAGCAGTACAGACTACCAAGATTACTTTTTTTTAAAGACCTGAGTTTTCCAATATTTGGTTAGAACAATCTGTTCATTATAAAAAAAATGTATAAGAAGCCGGGGTTTTTTTAATGTTGTGCTTTCTTTTTTTTTCTTTTTTTTTTTTTTACAGTTCAAGCTCCCACCGAGCCCCCTCAGCTCCCAGGAAAGTGCCCTGAATCAGAAGGGCGCAAGTCTTGGATCCCTTTCCGAGGTCATTGCTATTACATAGAATCTTCATCTACTAGAAATTGGGCCCAGGCATCTTTAGAATGTCTTCGACTGGGTAAGTATCCTCCTTAATCAAAGAGTACAACTTCATGACTCGTTTATCCTCTCTGTGGAAAGCTGAACATGTGCTATGTATTTTTGTGATTCCAAGGATGATCCAAGTGTTGGACAAGACAGTAGCATCCAATTATTTTCTTCATTTGGGAGCAGATGGGCAAAAACTGTCTACCAGTGGCACACACTCTCTTTCATGTGTGTGGAACCAGGCATTAGGTGGGCTGTGTGGCCTGGAGTGGAGATTACAAAAGTGGAAACTTTGTCCTTTGACCCTGCTAGTAGGTAGTCAGCCTCATCCACAGCAGTCATGAAATCTTATTTTAATGGCATTTCGTATCTTTTGTATTCCTCATCTGATTTGCCCATTGATTATTGCAGTTTTATGCCACTGGAATGAAAGTTACAGCTCTCTAGGCTGGAGAATATATTAGTACACTAAGGTTGTTGTGTTGTTTCATTCTTGCAACTTCCTTCTCTGGGAAAGTGACGTAAGATTCATTATGCCAGACTTGATATGTCTATAACATTGGTGTCTCTAGCATTGATGACAATGCAACCCAGGTGTCTAACCTCCTGTTAGAAGATGCAGGGATCTTGTTCATGCTGTCAGTGGAACTGAATACAGATTAATCTTAATTGGAAGTATGTATTGACATTTGATTAGATTATATGGTGTATAGACTGAAGTTATACATACTTTTTACTAAAAACTTTTCTAGAGTGTTTTTGTTTTTTCAAATAGTAACAAATCAGTAGAAATTTATGCTGAGGAAACAAGCAACATGCTAGTATGTAGTAATGTAGTAGCTAGTAATGTAATGGGAATGATAGTAATTACATCAGCAACAGTGCCAGAATCCTTTATAAGATATTATGCAACGTTAGCTTCTGTTTTGAATTTCAAACTCAGTTTGGAATTTAGCACAGATAATCAGTGGCAAAAATAAGACTGGCATTTGACAGGACAATGAGAATGCTTTCCACTATGCAACTTGTGTCTCTAAGAGATTTTCTTTTTTTCTCTATGTCTTCCAGGTGCCTCTTTGGTATCAGTTGAGGACTCGGCTGAAGCCAGCTTTCTGGCATACACCATTGAACCACTTGAAGAGAAAACATCAACTTTTTGGACAGGAATGTACAGAAATGTGGATGGTAATTTCTTTGCTTTTGACTTTTTTTTGTTTGATGAATAATTGTTACAAGTTGTTTGACATGGGTGTTGAATATGTCACATTATACTTCTGTAATACACAAAAAGTGAGATTAGAAAAGGTAATCTATTATCATCATAGGGGAAGATGGTCAGTTGTAATCAAGCAATAACCAGTAATACATAACAGTAAAACCAGGCAGAGAAATTTCAGCTTAAAGCAAGAAAAGTAATCTGCAATGAAGTAAGGCACTAAGGTGTGTATAGCAGGGTACAGACAGGACCGTGTTGGGAGTTGAGCCAAGATCAAATGGTTCTCCTCAAATGTGGAGACGCCCTGGGGCTGATGTGCTTGTCATTGAGATATTCCAATTTTTGAGCTAGAGAATGATGTGGCTAACATCACTCCTTTGGAATTACCACCCTGGAATGACCAATCACCCATATTTAGTTACAGCTGGCCCTCAGAAAAGCTTCACTTTGAAGCTGGAATTGTTTGTATCTTTGGAATTGTGTATCACAAGTTTTTCTGTTTGCTGCCTCCATGTAAGGAAGGTAAGATGAAATAGGCAACAGGCTGCTTTAATTAAATCTCACATTTGCCAATTGTTGCTTTTTCATGAATACAGTTAGTATTCACTGGAATAGATAATTCTGTGACTTCAGTCTTGTGCTATTCAGACTTAAAGCTCCAGTATAACAATGTCGGAGGCAGGACTGCAGAATAGTTCAGGTGGCGTTTTCTTGAATTTTGGAGGGTTTTTTTTACAACCACCTGCTCAATCACTTCAGTGGCAAACCAGCTGGGGAGAAGACAAGTATTAAATTACATTACTTGAATCTTAACCAGGAAAAAGGAAAATTTTCAGTAGAGGAAGAAAGAATTTGGAGAGAGTAATGATTCATAACCATAACACAAAAAGAAAAGCTGAGGTTTACTCATGGGGTTGACACATGACATTTATTTTAAAGTGGTTCTAGAGCAGGTGCAGAACAATGCAGTTCTTACAGTGATCTTACAGCTGCTTCAGCAAGTACTTGTCATCGTATTACTATGTAGTGATGATTCCAGCATAAACGTACAACTAAATTTCACGTCTTTGGAAAAATTATTGGATCCAGATGCCATGCCCTCACACAAAGGGTGGCAGGTATTTAAAAAAAAGAAGAAGGCAAAATATGAAGAATCTTGTAAGAAAACAAAACATAGCTTTCATGCTGAGTCTAAGAATTTGCTTGAGTACAACTTCGGAGTCACGAGGGGCACATTTATTCTAAATAAATAACACTATTATAAGAAAGAAAAAAAGGAACAGAAAGGAAGAGACAGAAAGTCCCAGAATAGTTGAACAACAGTGATCACAAGATTTTCGAAGCAGATCTTTAAACAGGAAAATTGTGTGTGTAAAGTCAGTGGGAAATAGCAGAAACTGAAAAACAAATGGAAGAAAATTTGACTTAGAAAACCTCCAGTGGGGGCTTTGAAAAGCGTAATACAAACCCTCCCTATAAATTACTGAAATAAAGGGCATTCTGTTGAAGATAAATTATCTTTTGATTCCTATAATTGACACTGCATAATGGCAATAAATTGTGGGAGATACTTCTTTAAACTGTCTTGCTTTTGTAACATCCTAAGCCAGATTGGCCTGCCATTTTCCAAAAACTGATATTATATCATTTGCATAAAAACTTAGGGGCGACGTGATATGTTAGACCAAAAATCTAAATAGTCTGTCTCCAAGAGTGGCCACAAGTGGACATCTCAAGAAGGCAACAAATGAAGAGCAGGTGTCAAGATGGAAATTAATAGAATCTTGTTTTTCTGTATCCAATGTTTTTCCAATTAGGAGAATGGCTGTGGCTAGACAACAGTCCAGTGAATTTTGTCAATTGGAATGTAGGAGAACCTTCCCCTCAACAAAACGAGCACTGCGTTGAAATGTACGCAAACTCTGGGTACTGGAATAATATCTATTGCTCTTCCTACAAAGGCTACGTTTGTAAAAAGCCAAAAAGTAAGTGCTACATTTGTACATTTGTTTTCTGCATGGAGTATGCTCCATGTGTGCTAGTATTAGTAGATGGCTGTTACACACGGTGCATTTTAGCTGAGTGTTTTGAGGTTTTATAAATGCCAAGGAAGGCAGTTTTGCATGACAACAAAAAGGAAGAGTAACCCTTCTCCGAAAGTGGAAGTGCTGACCTGTGCTCATGTCCTTTCAGAATTGTTTTTAAAAGATTGTGTTCCTATTTTAACTGTAGCTAGTGTATACACTTCACAAGTTTGCCTGTTCTGTACCAGTAATTGTTGAGTAATTACAAATCTGTCTCATCTATTGGAAAATATGTTCCTTAGGGTTTCCTCTCTGCTCAGCCCAGGGAATACCCTTTGCTTATTTCCATCTGGAAGTCTCATGTGCATGCATTTTCTGAGTGTGAAGTAGTGTTGCTGTGAATTGAGTATTTATAGATTGTGAATGAACAGTTTTGGGCCTTTTGTCTCTGTGTTCTCCTGTTTTGAGAAGGTGAATGAGTGAAAAGCAAAGCAAATAGCATAGTCTGAATGTGCTAAACTGGAAGTGTCCTGAAGTAATTGAATTTGCAAATTTGACAGTAAGGACATCTAGTGCATATGTTTTCCTAATAGTCATCCTAATAATTTCTTTCTGCATGTGTCGCAATATCAGAATCTCCTACTAATGCTTACCAAGAAGAATGAAATGCATGTAGTAGCTGAAATATGCCCACTTCCTCTACAAGACTGGAAATGAGATAAATTCTGCTATCCTTTCTATAAATTCGTTCTCATACAGCATTATTCTTACTTACTCAGATGCTTGTAATGATGACTGGATCTTCTACAGGAAATACCGCAGAACTGTCAGCTATAACCATCCATTCAGAGTCCACTTACCTGTCTTTTTACATTGTGATTGACAAACAAAAATGCACTTTCTTTTCATTCTCTATCCAGGAGAGTCATAGATGTGGGTAACAAGTGTTAAAATCTAGATGTAAAACTAGGGCTAACAGAGACTCCAGCAGAGCTCTGGGAAATCTTTGGAATCAGGCAATGTAAGTGTGGAGGCTGGTGAAACAATTTAACTTCCTGGGCTCACCTTTTTCAGAATGAAACATGATGCGTTCATTCAAGATTTAATTATAGACTGATTTTATGTCCATGCGGAAAAATATAGATCTTCATCTTAAAGTGTGGCCCAGTTTTCCAGCAAGCCAGATTTCATGGTCCAGATATTCAATTTTAAATGAGCTACAAACATTTTAGTTTCAATGTGATATGCGCTAAGACGTTTTGGAGTTCATGAGTGATTTCAGTTGTCTGTGCACGGCGGCCATTAAAGTCTCTTAGCAAACCAAATTTCTTACACTCGTGATTCATATAGGATAACAAGTACTGCAAGAATTTGTGATGATTTTGAGGATTATGTTTGATCATCTCTGTCCTTGTGGTTTTACACTGATCTCAGGATCTGTCTCCATGGAGTTCTTTGATGTTTCTTCTTTTCTGCTAGTATTACATATGAAACCAGAATACAAGACACCGTTGTGCTATGCCTTTCATAGATGTATATAGCTTTGTATGGACTAAACCAAGAAATTAAAAAAATTAGAAATAAATAACAGAATAATGTAATAACAATTGTTTTTCAATGTTTTGAAATGCCAGCAATTGAAATGCCACCAGCAGCTGAAATGCCACCAACTGAAATGCCTGCAAAGGGTAAGTATAGTGTTTTTCAAGTATGCAAAAACTAGAACCATGTAAGACCATAAACAGAACAAATCATATTCCATATTATGTCTCTTACATTTTCTGATATACCTGAGTACCGTGTCCACTTCCTAAGAACATATTATTCCCTAGTAGAATACAATATACACCATTCAGTGTCCAAATGCAGATTTAAAAGAAAATAATTTGTGATATAGCATGCAATATTAGCATTTTAAAATAAATTTTATGTTGCTACCTTTATCTCTCATAATTTTGAAACAAATGGAACACTTTTGCTTAAAACATCATGCTTTCTAAAGAAATTGTTTCCAGTAATCAGATAAAGAGTATGTAGCATCCTCTTGATTTCTTTGTTTTCAGCAATGACAAAGGACGAGAAGACTCCTACTCTGAACCACAGTAAAACAGGAATTGTAGTTATTGTTGTCATCCTCATCCTAGTTGGAAGTGGCCTTGCAGGGTATCTCTTCTACAAAAGAAGAAAGAATCGCTTGTCAACACATGAGAGCTTTGAGAACAATTTGTATTTTAATAGTGATGCAGTTCCTGGAACTAGTGACACAAAGGATCTTGTGGCCAACATAGAACGGAATGAACATGCGACACTGTAATGTAACAAAATGAAATGTCATATGTAATGTAAAATGTAATGTAATAAAAGAAAACGTGCCTTGTTTTAATAAAATTATGCAATTAGAATTAAGACAAAGCTATTTTCTCATGTGCAAATGTTGTAGTAGCCAGTTTCAGTGTGTGAGTAATGTTATACACAGCAGTTACTTTATTTTGTAACCATTGTATAATGTGTAAGATTTCAGATCTTGTGGTTTGATGACTCACACTGCTGAGTGTGGCTCTTAACAAAAGAGGTAATATTGGCTAATTATTAAATGGAAAAGTAAAAATGGATGCAATAAAGGAAGTGAAATGTAGATAGATCCACTTGAGAAGGCTTCCAAGATCTGAAGTTTCCACACCAAATTTATTTCAAACTATGCTAATGTATAGATTCTCCAGGCTATTCAGCAAACATCTCTCCAATTCTGCCATCTTTCAAATATTCCTAGGGACTTAACTACAGGCGTATTTGCTAGATGAAAACTCTATATTTGGGCACATCCTCTTTGAACCGTGTGAGGAAATAGGTCCTTCTATGATATAATTTCAGTTCCCACAATTTCACACAACCCAGAGAGCCAAGTATGTAGTTCTTGTAGTTCATGTATTCTTGGATTTACTCAGGTAAAGTCTGAGGGGGCCTCTGGACTGGAAATGTGTGGTTGGTGTTAACTGCCAGTGTTCTGGCTGGCCACCGGTGGGTTTGTCTGGGAGAAGTGAGGAAGGTCGTGGCAAATCTTCCTTCTTATCAGGACAACTGTCACTGGGGAGGAACATGACCTACACGTGTTCTGAAGGTTTACAGGAGCACTGGGCAGCTGTTGGGGTGATCACATGTTGGTCCTGTTCTCCTGCAGCCTCTCCATCAGTAGCATAGGTTTGTGGGGTGTGTGCGGGTGGAAGTCAAGAACAATTTAGCTCTACCAGTGTTTACTTACTACTGATTGTATTTCCTTTCTAAAATGGCTAGATCAGTTACCATTTATGGAAATCTTGGATTCCCCGATGTGGAGTTTATATTCCTAATTTTTGTAAATCTTGTAAATGTAAGTCATGCATGATTCCTCACTTGCATACAAAGGCTTGCAAGATTTGGTTTTTAGGTCTCAGATTTTGTTCTGTGAAATAAACAGTAACTAGCTTTGTTTTTTAAAATAGTTTTTCATTTTATAGTCTTGTCTGTATAAGGCTCTGTAAAGTTAAAAATGAGATGATACAACTGTGGAGACATTCCATCCGCAGTTGTGATCAAGTGATGTATTGACCATATTTTCCTAAATCTGTCCAGGGATTGTTTGCTTAAAACCAAGACAAAAATGTAGCTGAGTGATTTAGTGAAAATCTTGAATTACGTATGCGTATAGGTAAGAAATTTTGTCTTGGAGTTCCTTTTCTCCTCTGGCTCTGCTCCCTTTCTCCCAGTAATTTCCTTGTCTCTGTTCCTCCTCCTGTTTCCATTTCTGGTGCACCGTTGTTTGAGCATGTCTTGCAAGGATTAGTGCTTCTAGTGGTTTTTCATGTCACCTGATGTGGCTTATGTGCCAGAAACCTCCTGATGGACTGGTTAAAGATGTTAAGGATGATGTTGTTTCAGTGATATGGAGAAGTGGTGCCAGCTAGAAAGGTGTCTGAAAGGGACAGTGAAAGGTTGAGAGGTCCTGAGTGGAGTCCCAGCCTCGCCGCACTGGCTGCTGTGCAAACCACAAACGGCTGCTCTCTCTACCCAAAAAAAGTTCAGTCCTGTTCTGCGGCCCTGCACAATCTTAAGGCAGTGACTGTACACTGAGTGGTTCCTCCAGAGAACATTTCATCACACGTACACATGCAAAAGTATGATTGGAAAGAAAATAAAGATTGAGGGGATATTTCATTTCTGGTGCTTTGCCATACTTATCAGGTACATCTCATCTGGTTGAACCTGGAGGGACTCACCCAGGAATTTCTGTTGGCAGCTGAGGAATTGACTTGATGGCAATATTCAGTAGCGTGTCAGGTTCATCTCTTTGCACACTGTTACATGTCTTGATACCCTTGCACTGAATTTTCATTTCCCCTTTTCTCCAGAACAGTTCGGACTTCAGAGGAAAGGTGGTGAATCTGCTCACTGCGAGTGGAACTTCCTGCCTGGGAGCAGAGATTGCGCAAGGAACAATGCTGACTCCACACAAACCCCAGCAGCCGTTCTTCCTCGCCACTTCTGAAATTTCAGGCCATGCCTTGCCAAGTGGGAGATGCTGGAGTGCACCTGTGCAATCTGCTGATTTTCCTTCCCACTTTCTGGGCTGTGATGAGGTCTGCTCAGACAAACATACAATCGCTGACGTGAAGCTGACCTTAGTACGCTTTGCTCTTTTTCAGCCCCTCTCAGCAGATTGTTGATAACAGTCCTTCACCAGACACCAGTCCTTCTTCAGAACAGAACTATTTTCCCTGTTGTAATTGTCCTTGTTGCCTTCCCGGTAGCTTTGGAGATGCTGAGATGTTGTACACAGCAGAACCACAACACATTTATCCTTCCTAAATAATAAATAAAATTTTTCCATCTGCACAGCTAGACTTGCTGAACAAGGAAGCAAGGAGAGCTGGAAGGTTGAGGCTGCAGAGTCAAGCATTCTTGTGTTGGGGAGTACTGGAATGCTTCACTCCAGACAGTGCAGATGTCTTTGCATATGTATCATCATTCACCAAGTGACTGACCATCTGCTGCTTTGTGGAGGCAGCTCTCTCTTTTGTCCCACTTTCCTCAGGTCTCAGGCTCCTTCTCTCACTCCCTTTCTTTCCATGTTTTTGGTCTAGCTGTATCTGCTGGCCTTCACATCTCATTACTTTCTCTCACTGTTGTAATTATTTTTCTACTCTAATTCCCCATGTACCTCTTTAGACCCAGTGAGTTGTCCATCTGCATCAGACTCAGAACAACAGAAGCTGGACCCCACATCCTCATGTAGCTGTCTAGGGTTTTCATTGCCTACAAAAGCAGCAATTTTCAGGGAAAATCTTGTTGCAAATGTAATATTGGAGAAGTTACCCAAAACTAGCCTCCCCTGGGACTAGGGTTTTTCAAAGGCCACGCGCAAATGGACGTAAACCTTCCCTGGGAGCGTATTTTCCCTACCCTCTCTGTGATTCTAATTGCTTTGCTTATCACAAAGGTTTTTCAAAGTAAAAATTGGAATTTTGTCAGAATGCCTGAAGCACATGCCATTTTTGAGGTGCAAACTTTCACAGCCTGGCAGGATGAAAAATGTGGCAGTATTCCTTATCAGTTTAGTTTTCCTCTCTAGCAATAATTGAAAATCCACCATCTTCCAGCTACAGGTAACATTCTTCCTAGAACTGGGTGGTTTCTTTTTGGAATTTCTTCGACTGTTGCTATCAGTTTGGGTGTATTGCTCCTGCATGTAGTCAGGAATGGAGCAAAAGAAGGGACAGGCGTCTCCTAGAGAACACAGATCCTATTATCTACAGCTTTTCTGCAGACATGGGAAATTCTAGTTGTCTCTGATTCCAGGGTCATAGATACTTGATTTGCATGGTGTATCAGCCAATTTTTTCACAGTACTGCATTGCGCTCTGGCTTTTTTCATCATTTATTAGTCTTCCTCTTCTTTTTTACCTTTTTCCTTTATTTTCAGTAAGGAGACATTCATGTCACCTTCTTCATAAAAATAATGATCCTGAATTGTAAGGCATGTCTTCAAAAATCCTCACTAAAACATTACCTATGTTACCTCTTAGATCTCATATTTCCATGGAAGATTAAACTTTTATACAGCAGAGAAACTGGCTTAGAAAGCAAAGTTTATTCATTAACATATTATTTCAAAATTACTCATGTGACATGATACAGTTCCTTATTTGCGGCTTAGAACTTCCCGGTATCTGTCGGGTCTTAACCAAAAAGGATTTGTCATTTTGGTTCAGTGCAGAACAGTTATCGTGAAAGGCACAGATTTGGTCTTCAGCATCAATTTGAGGTGAAGAGGAGAAAGGAGTGAAACGTTTGGCCATGGCTGTCTTCCTTCTCCTGATTTTTCTATTTTCTTTTACTACGTCTCTTCAAGTGTCGGGTAAGTCTTTGTCCTCTGCTGAGTATGGAGGTTGGCGAGTTCTTTCTCATGCTTTCCTGATGTCCTCCTTAGTGGACAGTGAGTTTAGATCTAGTCTCAGCATGTAATTTGAAACAGTTATATTCAGCTCTTAAATTTAGTGGTATCTATACAGGCCTTCTGTTTCCTTAACCCAGTTTTCAAGCTGATGTATGAGTGAAAGAAATATGCCAACAGATGTGGACATAACCTAGGCAGTGCCGATTCTTGAAATTCAGCTGAATGTGGACAAAACCTGATCTGAAATTGCTCCGTTGGAGGTTAGAACTGCTCAGATGTCCAGGGCAGTGTCCTCTCAGCATGCACAGAACCCCTGGCTGATGTGTGCTTCCTGTTTCTTAGGCAGCTCAGGTAAACTATGGCACACTGATCATTGCATGTTGGACTCTTGCTTCCAACCTGATGGCTTTAGGAAGGACCTTAAAACTTCCTACTGCTGAGAGGAAAACAAATGACACTGTGATTGCAGCTGCTTCCTGCAGGACGCTCTCAGCTAGAGAACTGCAGGGACCTGTGCTATTGCTCGAACAGCAGCAGGGACTGGCCAACACTGATCTAATCCAGTACTGGAGAATGTCTTCTGTGTGTGTTTTTGGGTGAGACCAAGCTGGCTCTAACGCATCCCCTGCTAACCTTCTGAAGAATCGCCGCAGCAGGAGAGCCGTGCCAGAGCAAGCACCATCTGGCTTGTTCAGATCTGCAGCCGTTCAGAGAAACAGCACCGAGGCTGTTCAGCTGCTCCCTGGCAGCTCCGGGCTGTGGGGGATTATGAAGCCCCATTTAACTATTCCGCTCCTGGCAAGAAAGCTTGGGTGGCAGGAAACTCAGTGGCACAGCAGAGCAACTTGGTTGATGTTGCTGTCTCATAGCGAGGAGTTAGGGGAGGCAAAGCAAGCTGCAGAAATAGTCAAAGTTTGGTGCGGGCTGAAGTTGTGTCCTTTTCTTGAAGTTGGTTTTAAGAAACAAACCATTGTTGTGTAGCGTCTCACATTTCTATTTACAAGTGTAGCTATTAATGGCACTTAGGATACTTACTTAGCTTAACTGTGCTCAGAACTGAAACGATGATGCTGCAAGTTATGGCTTCCCACCCGAGAAATTCACCAGTTGAACTCTGTGAAGAAATGTCTTTTTGCAGTTGCCAAAAATTTCAATAATAATTAACGAAAACTGAAAAATACCTCACTTGCTTGATGAGCTGAAAACCACAATGTCATTCCAGAGCAAATGTAAAAATAGTTGAATTTTGAGTATGTAAAACATTTTTAATAACTCTAAAGAAAAAAAGCCTTTTACTTGCAAAATTAAAGCCTTTTTAATATGCTGCATGGAGGTGGAACTTTGAAGAACTCATGAAATTTAATAGAGATCACTGGCATTTTGAGAACAGTGTCCTTTAAGGAGGGATGCGAAGAAGAGCAATTTCTCTTGAAAGAGCAATATGTTCACCTTCTGTGTTGCTTGCATCTTAAGAACATTTTGATGAATATCCTTCATACTGATGATGAACTTCCCTTGATTTCTTTATATATGCTATATACTATCTTTTTTTATTATTATAGCAGACTGTCAAATCACAAGTAACTGATTTATCTGCTAGGAGAAAGCTCTTGTCAGATGTTTGCATTCTCATTTTATCTTATAGACAGCGGAATATTTTCAATCTACAATGAAGACAGCAAGCTCTGCGCCGAAGCTCAAAACTCTAGCTCAGTCATAACTACTACTTGTGATGAGCACAATGAGTTTCAGAAGTTCAGGTGGGTCTCTGCCACGCAGCTGCTGAGCGTGGCGCTCAAGCTGTGCCTGGGAGTGCTCACCAAGGCCGACGAGGCTGCCGTCACATTGGAGTCCTGTAACAGGACGAATGAGCTCCAGTGGTGGGAATGTAGAAATGAGACGCTTGCAACCCATGGCAAGGATTTATTTTTCAACTACGGCAAAGGGAAGGGGAAGAAAATCAGGTTGTCCAGATCATTGGGCAAAGGGAGCAAGTGGAAAATCCATGGAACCGAATATAGCGTGTGCTCCCAGCGCTATGAGGGTGAGTACTAAAAATTAATCTCTATTTCTAGGTAACTTTGCTGCCTCTATTTACAAAGCATTCTGCTGTCTGCTTGTCATGCAACAACCCTTTTCTTACAGTAACATCAGCAGCAGGGCTGCCTACAAATAGGGTGTAGAAATGCAAGGCAAACATGACTGTATACATTTCTGCATGGCTCGGAAAGTGCTATTCTGTCAAATGAAAGAATAAAATGACAAAGGCCTATGATGCAATCGTAAGAAAGAATGGGAATACTGTTTATATAGTAACAGCGGGAGGAAATCTATGACTGTTTCAAAATCTATCTGATAGATTTGGAGAAGAAGTGGGAATTGTGTTATATTAAAGTATTTATTGTTTGACCATGTACTATCTCTAAGAAGATAATTTCTAGTTAACATAGATGTGATCCACTTTTAACAGTCCTTACCTGGTGTTTCCCAGGCTCAGCAAAAAGAAAAAGTAGGAAAAAGCAAAAGCAAAGACAGTGATGTAATGGTTTACGATGCAATAAGGCCTAACACCCTGACAAAGGAACACTGGAGAGTCAGATCTCCTTTTCCTGCACTATTATCTCTCTGGGGCTATGTAGAGTTGGCATCCAGGCTTGAGTGTTTAATCTCCTTTCTACTGTGACACTGGTAGGTTGGGAAGTTAAGTAAAAAGGGATGAAAGTTTTGCTGTGCCCTGCAACAGTTCCAGCTGGAACTAAGTTGGTCATAATTTTGTTCAGATAGCAGCAAATTAGACTGCATAGAGATGGGAGGGTCGCTTGCCAGCAGAGTCACTTGCAGATTTAAGATATAACTTGCTTTCACAAAGACCAACAAAAATACTCTGATATTTCCTTTCCAAATCTCTTCAACAATACAGAGAGAAAAAAAAAAAAAGATCCTAAACATCCAAGAATAGAATAGTGTATACAATGGAGAAGGTGGGCCACAAGCACCTCTGATGCAGCAGTTCAGATAACAATTAAATGAAAAAGACAGAAAATAGTTTGAGGGCCAATTAAGGGTTATTTGAGTCTTAATGCTGGATAACTTGCCATAGTCACATCTAATTGGCACAACAGCCTTGGAGTGCATTGTACTAATGAAGTGCTGATGTGTTGAGCTCAGCTGTGTTCACAGAGAGCTGCCTATGAGCAGACACCACGGTGATCATCTGATACCAGCTGACTGCTATTGCTCAATGTTTCTCTCCACAGAGATCTATACATTGGGAGGAAATGCCTTTGGTGCACCTTGTGTGTTCCCTTTTAAGCTCAATGGTAAATGGTACGCTGAGTGCATCCCTCGGAGTGACGATGCAGGCTCTTTCTGGTGTGCAACTTCTTCAGATTTTGATAAAGACCAATTGTTTGGGAATTGTCCACTAAAAGGTAATTTACGTTTAAAGATTTCAGGAAAGGCATTAAGCAAAAGTTTCATCCATTCTCATAGTCAAAATCCCCTTGGGCTGTGGAAGTGGCATTGGGCGGTGAGCTGGACTCTGGCTAGCCTGGTTCACTGGTGAGCTAGGAAATGATCAACTGAGGTGTCTGCTCTTCACTCTCACTGTTTCTCCAACTGAGATGAGTAGTCCCACAGCATTCCTGAGACTGATGCATATGGGGAGTATTGTGAGGGTGGTGACTGGGACTGATGGAAAAAGGACTAGATGAGAAGAAAGTCGGGGCAAATGGAAGGCAGCAAGAAGTGCAATGGATGAGAAAGGTGAGATAGGGAAGCAGGAGACAGTGGTGTGTCATCGGATGGAGCAGAGAACAGGAGGGCTGGAGTGAATGGAAGGCTGCAGGACACAGGCAGTGGCCTTCACCTGCCTTCAGTGCTCCAGTGCTCCTTCCATCCACACATCACCCAACGCAGCTGCCCAGTAACCCCAGCGCAAATACCCTGCCCCTTCGCCCCCGCTTCCCAGCTGATTGTGAAGAAAAATTAGGTATGTAAGGACGAATAATTCCTTCTGTTCTTAACGTATCATTAATATTGAATGGACAAAGTATAAATGTGGGAGAATCTATGTGTAAAAACTTAGTAAATCATGCAGTTGCATAGTTTTAGTCTGCAATGAAGATTTTATTTTCTGTTTTAGCAAGTATGATTATCTTGCTAAGTTACTGTTATATTTTATAGATATCATCCACAGCGACCTTTGGAAAACAAATCCTGTGACAGAAACCCACTATCAGATAAACTCAGAGTCACATTTGACATGGCACCAAGCAAGAAAAAGCTGCCAGCAGCAGAATGCAGAATTGTTAAGTGTCACAGACCTTCATGAAGAAATGTATTTATTAGGTAAAGCAAGCAAATCAACAAATTATTGCATACAGTTACAATGTAGCTCAGCTCCAAGACCTTTAATATGGGTACTCATATTTACCTTGTGAAAATAGCTGTTAGTGACATTCTTGAAAATCTTGTCACTTTCTCACAAAAAAAAGTATTAAAATAGTGGAAAAAAATCTAGCGTATGTTAAAAAAAGCTACTATGACACTTTTTCTTTTCCCACTTTCAAAATTTTATTTCAAGTTTTATTGAATAACTTACAAAATCAGAGGTAAAGACTCAACTGTTCATTTCTTTCGGCCGTTTAGGTCTCACTAGTGACCTGGGTGTCAATGCGAAGCTCTGGACTGGTCTTTTCAGTGCACTTGACAGTGGCTGGCAATGGATTGGGGGCAGGCCTTTCAGATACCTAAACTGGGCTCCAGGTAAGTGCACGTTTCTGAAATGATGAGCAGCGTCTGGGCCAAAATTCTCTTCCCTTCCCCAAATTCCTGTTACCTAATTCTTTTGGTTTCATATAATTTGCATAGGATACAGGGGATTATGGGAAAGGTACAATATTACTGTAAGAGGGATCACACCAGAGACAGATCATCACTAATTCTAATTTTTCCCGGAAAAAGTAGATGGCTTGTACAAGAAAATAATTAAAACCAAATATCTACACCTCATTATATTTTTTTCCATCCACAGTTTTCTCATTAGGCATTTTATTCAAACCAAAGGAAAAGCTCATGAAAAATTATATAATTTAAAGAAAAGAGGAAAAACAATAAATAGAAACATTGCATTAAAAATATTTTCAGTTTTTTCTTCTCACTTACTGCTTATGACACTTATCTGATATACATTATCTTAATAAGTTTCCAGTCTTTTCTTAGGATCTAAGTCACCATTTTGCATGTTGCCATGTTATGTATTTTCATAACAACTGTTGTGACAACAGGGAGATGCAAAGGGTGGATGCTCCTGTGGAATTTCATGTTCAGTAAAGAATCTTGAGTTGTTGCAATACTACCACCCCATAAGGAATTTATATAAAATCTTTATTTGTATAATGTTTTTTCCGTATGCTGCAGTACTTCAAACACACTGAACTTCTTCTTAAGCAGTGCATGGGAGAAGAGGGACGAGTCTCATATTTGAAATGTCCCTCTTTGCCATCCCAGTGGTGCTCCCTCATCTCCTTGCTTGGGAAGTATCACTCTAAAGCACAAGACACTTGTGGCTTTGCAGCTGGAAAAGATGTACATGTTCCTTCCTGTGATAAGGTGAAAACCGTCAGTGTTAACAGAGAGATTCTCTGTATGTTGTGCCTCTTTCCTAAAGGAAATCCCTCTTTGGAATCTGGAAAAATATGTGGGACCTTCCAAGGTAGGAACGGCAAATGGGAAAACCAGGTGTGTGATCTGAAACTTGGATATATCTGCCAAAAGAGAAATTCCTCCTCAGATTCCTCCACTATTGCCTCAGGTAAGTTTGTAAAAAAAAAATAAGGCTATTTTTGCAGTGAGTGGGAAATACTAGGAGGATGCCATATATGAAATGACAGTATATTATCAAAACAAAAGGGTTAAACTTAGCGGCCTGGGTCAAACACATTTAATTTTCTGGCTTATTTTAAAGATGATATCTGGATGTCGTTAATAATTTTGAAAGGATCATAGGGTGCTAAAGAAGGCAGGATTATGCATTTAGTCATATTATCCAAATCACAAAATGCTGAGGTATATCTTGTGCTCTGAGAAATACGCTGAAGATGTGTTTTGCAAAAAGGTATGAACCAGGATTCATGTTCCCCCTGCTGTCTCTGATCCTTTTTGCTCTATTCTGAAAGGAAAAATTCAGAATATGGGACTGGCATCTTTTCCCAATTGACCTCCCTTTCCACTTGAGGAAAACTAGGTCTTATCTATGTGAAGAGAATGGCGTGCAATTACTTAAGTTGGGAATTCCCAGCACGCTACTCTCCCTACAGTAACTCCCTCAGCTACGTATATACTAGTATATAGGATTATTCTCTGGCTCAGGGGATGAATGGCACGTTATGGTTGGCATCGTGTACATTCTGGCCGCATCTAGACAGCTTACTGGATGTGGTTTCTGACTCATGCCAACCTCCAAACCATGCCTGGATGTTGCCTGGGGCAATGCAAGTTTGCACAGGTCAAAACCATGTCCAGGGAGGACTGAACAACGTGGTTGGTCGCAAACCAATGTTGGGCGCACATCCTGCCCTCTTCAGTTTACTACATAGGTGCAGACCATGTGAACCTTCAAAGCAGTGGAAGATGGTTGGCATTAATTTACACCAAGAAATAGCTGCTGAAGGAAATGTGTTGCATTTCTGTACACCTGGGATTTCTGACATGCTTTGTATAAAATAAACATGTCTGGGCTCTCTGATGTATGATTTGGGCTGTGTAGGAGCTCCACTGGCTGCTGAGCACCTGATGTAGCCAGAGAAAAAAATATAGAAAATCTCCAAAATTCACCAAGATAAAGTCCCTGTGTAGGAAAAGAGGCCCTTTTCTGTAAAACACAGAGTTGTGCCCTGCAAGTTTGCATTCCAAGTTACTTTGTAGTTATTCCATTCTGTAAAAGAGTTTTGGGTAGCTCCCAGCACAATGGGGATGGAAAAATATGGTTTGTGCTCTTGGTGATTCTCAGACTTTTGCTTCTCTCCTCTGCCAGTATGTGCTCCAGTATTTCAAATTCATATCAGTACAGGACATTTTCTTATTGATTCAAAGAAATCACTGAACAGGACTGATCATGAATTGTTTCGAAATTATTTTTTAGGTGACTTTAAGCCATTTAAGTGCCCGAGGGAATGGGTGGCCTATGCAGGTCATTGCTATAGAATTTACAGAACACCCAAAATATGGAAAGAAGCCCAGTCTTCCTGTAGAAAAGAAGATGGAGAGCTGGCGAGTATTCATAATATTGAGGAGTACAGTTTTACAGTGTCTCAGCTTGGGTACAGTGAGTATTCCTGCAGGTCACTTTTTTATCTGGAATTATACTGTTTCTATTATTAATTTAATCAATGTAACCATGACATTGAATGATTTTTAAAGAGTCCTTGTTAAGTCAAAAGTGGGTGTAAGACGTGATTGTTCCATTTTAAGACATTGACCTACCTACAATTACATTTGTGTTCCCAGAGCCAGACGATGAGCTGTGGATTGGTCTAAATGACTTCAGAGTTCAAATGTATTTTGAATGGAGTGATGGAACACCTGTGACTTACACCAAATGGCACCACGGAGAGCCGACCCACACACGGAATAAGGCAGACTGCGTCGTTATGAAGGGAGAGGTAAAAATCCCTCTCCCACTTTCATGCTTTCTTCTCTCCTTTGTGCCCCAAAAAGAAAACATCTGTAAAAGGCACAAGTGCTTTAAAGGTTTTTATGACCTTGGTTTAATTCAGAGTATTTTAGTGTGAAGGGATAGTGGAGACACATCTAGGGAGGCCCAACAGAAGCCGTGTGCTGTGCTGAGACATGATCTGTTCTGTAAGTTACAGAAAATTTCCCATCTGAAATTGATTGAAGTAACTCATCATTCACATTCAATATGGCTGTTCATAGCTGCATAATATGATTCTTGGAGCAGGGACTTTCTTATGTTTCCCCTAAACCACCTAATGTATAGGTTTATTGGAGCTACTTTGGAGGCTCATATTACTGGAGGCACAAAAAACTAGGTACAAAAAATGCTATCTTCTTTTACACTAAGCTTAGAATGATATAGCATAATACTATGGAAAAAGTCTTAAATAATACATTTTTCATATTTTATGTTTAGTTTATCCAGCATTTCCTTGCTATTGTCAACAGGTTGTATGAACGTAAGTACTATGCTGGTGAGAATAGTGGAACATCTTGTTTCCTTCCTGGTCTCATCAGCCATTGAACCTTCAGCACATTCAAACCTCATTCTCTCACCTCCAAGGAAATGTGGCCCTCACTGTCTTTATTGTGTTGCCTATTTGGAGGTTTCAGAGAAAGCATCAGGGCAAGGAAGAGAGCTGAAACAGCCTTGGCCATATGAATAGAGAAGTGTTCTGTCTGAGGATGGTGAATATTCCTGTTAGATCTGGATTTTCTCTAGATTTCACTTCTCTTTGTTCTTTTTTCTTACCATGCACAGGATGGATCCTGGGCTGACAGTGCCTGTGAAACAAAACTTGGTTACATCTGTAAAAGGAAACCTTTGGCAGAAGAACCAGGGGAAGCTGAGGTTGCTTACCCAGGCTGCCAGAAAGTAAGTGTAAAACAAAGCAGTGAAAGGTGATTGCATCTTACTTTCACTTCCATGATGGCGAGTATCACAGAAGTCAATTGTTATGGCTGTTCTTGGTGGAGCCCTAGAAAACTGTTAATTTTGTATGTGCTGATACTTCTTAGACTAATAGGGATTTTTCTTTATTTAATCAAAACTTAGACTGACTTTTTTTTTTTCTTCCTTATTTTCCCCCTCCCTTACACGCACACTTCAGTCAGCTCTCTCCCAGTGCAGAGCTGGTCACGTCACCTATAAAAGACGCTCTCTGCAGGACACGTCAGTATTTTTTCATGCTGTAACTCGCTGGTCTTGCATTACATGCAGCCTTCTCAGTGTCACAGGAGGCAGGAATATTTGAGCCAACTGTTTTGCAGATCGTTTGTAGCCTCTTGCAACAGCTACACTTACACAAAAAAAATCAGAAATCAGAGCAGGCTTTACCCAAGGAGCTGCAAAGTGGCTGTGAGTGTGCTTGGCAGCTCTTAGTAATAACCATGCCCCACTGCTCACAAAAACCCCTTGTTTGTCCTTCATGAAGGGGCAAGACATACAGTTGTGGTTACAAAAGCTATGTTTGATTATCCTCTTCATTTCTTCTCATGGCTTCTGAGATTAATTTTGACTTGGAATGTGGTATTAACATGGCTTTTGGAAGCGTCCTGCTCAATCTGACAGCCCCTCTGTGCATCTCTGCTGTTGACCCTGACAGGGCTGGATGAAGCATGGCTTCTACTGCTACTCCGTGGGGCAGCTGCCAGCAACATTTTCGGAAGCAAAACAAATCTGTGAAAAAAACAAAGGTTACCTGGCTACTGTGAGAGACAGGTATGGAAACATGATTCTTGTCCTTTCCTACGTGCAACTGAGATAGAAGGGTCAAACAGAAATCTCTTCTTTCTTTGCAGTTTGTCACAGTGGTTAACATCACAACACTCCTTTGCTGGAAAGTTTATGGTAGAACTGAAGAAGTATTACAAAATACATTAGGGGCTTGTATGTCATCAATAAGAACAGTCAAGCCATTGCTACTACACATCAAACTGTTTTTGACTCCAGGAATTGAAAAATTGAGTCAGTCCTCCAACAACCCCAAATTGCCAAATTGTTTTGAAACTTATTGTACTAAAAATAAACAGATAAGCATGGAACTATTTATTTCTTCTGGATCTGAGCTTTTCAGCTTTTCCTTTGCAACAGGGAGATCTGGAAACTTACTCTTTTTTAGAATAAAAGTAGATTTTTTTTCCCTGGAGTAACAAGATTTAAAGAGCTAGACCTTATCGTAAAGCTCTATAAAACCCTGCAACACTTATTTATACAGAATGAGTAATATACATGCATTAAGACAAGTTGTGTTGTCCATTGTGCAGTGCAAAAGGGGAATAGACTCACTCTACAGTCTAAACATGATTTACATTACCAAAATATAAAATAAAAAATATTTTTAATGACAATTAGAACTATAAAAGTAAGATCATTACCCTTGCTTCAATCCGTACTTATCTTTTCCCCCACATTAACAAACAACCTTTACCAGATTCACTACAATTAATTGTTTGAAGAAATTACTATAAAATGTGATACATCAGCTTCATACTTATTATTCACAGGTATGAACAAGCTTTTTTGACTTCTGTAATTGGATTCAATCCAGCAAAGTATTTCTGGATTGGTCTCTCAGACACAGAGGAGCAGGGGACGTTCAGGTGGGCCAGCGAGGATCCCGTCACCTTCACTCACTGGAACGCAGGAATGCCCGGTACGTGCCATGCCACACAGTTTCTGCTCTGGGGGCCCAAGAAGTGGTGGTTTGGAAGCTAAACAGTGGGTTTGAAACTCTGCTAGCCTAAAGTGGCAGAAATATCGTTTCAAGTTCCCATTTGTGCTAAAGGAATTAAATCAGAGATCATGGTAACTCCTTCCGGTAGACCACCTGGAACTGTATGTGTCTGTTGGTCTCATTCACTCTTTGTTGTTTGATGGTTTTGATAGTTGATTCATAGTATAATTTTATACAATTTATTTATAATTTCATTGAAATGCATGTGAGCTACTGTGAGTTATTGGCATCCAACCACAGTGGGGACAGATTACAGTTAATTAAGTAGCATATGCTTTGAGAAGTTGCAGCTATTTATTAATAAGATTTTAAAATGTTATGCTCTGTGAAGGAAGGGAGTCAGGCTGCGTGGCCATGATAACAGGAACTTCAGCTGGATTATGGGATATTTTGAACTGTGAAGAAACAAACATGTTTCTGTGCAAGCAGCTGGTGGAGGGAGCGAGCCCCCCTCCTCCTCCAACAACGACCCCTCTCCCATCGTGCCCAGAGGGGTGGAAGTCCATTCCTCAGAGCAGCTCCTGCTTCAAAGTAAGTGTTTCATTTCTGAATGCAAGCGCTTGTCATTTCAAATTGAGAATATGTTTTGTGTATGCATGTAAGGTGGATTTCACCCTGCCTGCCTGAGAGGTGGTCTGTGGTGGGTGTTAGGGAGGTGCTGGCAAGTGCTGTATGCAGGTTGAATTGAAATTTGGAGTGACAGGGACTCTGAGATGACACAAAAAGCAAAGTTGGAATAATTAAATTTGATAGATGGCCACAGACCTATGGTTTCACAATTAAATAGTAAGTGATGAAGCTAGAGACCAGGAGACCAGAAGAAAGATAGAAGGCCAGAATTCTGTTTCTAAATTTGTGTAATACCCAGCACGGTATTTAATTTTCCACTTTTTATAGATTTTTCAGGGAGGAAGGGAGAAAATGCAAACATGGTTTGGTGCAAGAGATTTTTGTAGAGCCATTGGAGGAGATCTGGCATGTATCCACAGTGAAGAAGAACAAGACCTAATAGCTAGCTTGTAAGTATCTACGCAGTCCATTGCTTAAATATAGGGGAAAAAAACCCCAAACATTTAAAAAATTACCTTTCTGAAAGACACAACGGGTTTCTAGTGGTCATTTTATATGTTGCAAAGATGGTTAATATCCTTGCAAAATGGCAGAAGGAAATGAGTACAAGGAGGTGCTATGCATTGAAGTAGCCCGAACATACACAAACATGAAAGAAGGATCATTAATACTGGTTTCAGCTGAATTTAGTTTGAAGAGATAAAACTGATCTTTTGAGCTCATTTGTAGTTAATCACCAGATGAAATACTCTTGATTAAAAGAATAGTTTGTGCTACTTTCTTTCCTTAGTTAAAGGGAAAATTGGGAGACTAAGGAAAGCCTGATCTATTGATGTTCTAATATAAATGCTTAAATTAAGTACAGACAGGTCTGAATTTGGATCCCCAAGCTCCTTGGTAGAACCAAGACCTGAGAATGTATTTTCATTTAACTCAGTATTGGTGGACTCATGACACCAGTGATCTTTCCCATGAAGCTCTGTGTTTCGCTGCTTCCTGCCAGATGTGTGTGTTTTTCGCAACGTGATAGTCGAATGATTACTTTACATGACTGTCTCAAATGATACATGAAGTATCAAAACACTGAGAATAACAGAATGATATATATTCTCCTTCTCTATTTCACACTGTGTCTGATTATCTGTATTTGTAATCATTCAGAAAGAGAGACTATCTTTTCCATTCTTACTGGATGGGTTTAAGTGCCTTGGATTCTGACAGTGGATTTGCATGGAGTGATGGCTCACCAGTGAGTAAATAATTTATTGTTCCAGGTTTTTTTTCTAATTTTCCATGTATATCTCAGCAGACAGGTCTCACAACTCTATACAAGCCACAAGTGACCTTAGGTCTTTACTACCTGATTCCAGTCTAGGAATTAGTTTTTATTTTTGGGTAGTTCAATGTTGTAGATAACAGCATGACATGTAGAGTAATGAAATAACACCAAAGGTGAAGGAATATCTCTCTTGATCTAAAAAAATCTGATTGTACTAATCTCTATATTCCCTTTTGTCATTTACTGTTAGAAATAATTTTCTATGTCTACACAAGCTAGGCTGCGCTTGCTGTCTTAAGTAGATCAAGGTCTGCAAGGCCCCCATCTGTACGGCAGCACTGATGGATTGTCTCAGGTTGAAACATCAGAGCAGGATAACCAACCCAGAGGCCAGAGGATGGTACTTAGATAATTCCTTCTAGAGTAAAGGGCAACAACTTCTTGGCTTACTAACATGGCTTATAGATACACAGATGAAACGTTTATGAAATTCAAGGGTCATGTCCTTCTCCTTACAAGGTCTGGGATCAAAGCACAAGACGGACCATGAAATCAAATGTAGTACATTCTTCTTTAATGGGATAATATAAGACAATTATTTCATTTTAAAAGTAAAATGTTTGTTTCCACGTTGTGTTTCCATGATAGGTAAATTTTGAAAAATGGGCAAGTGGAGAACCAAACAATTATGACGGAAATGAAAAATGTGGCGTGTTTAATGGCTACAATAGTATGAACTGGAATGATTTATTTTGTGACCATATGCAGGAGTATGTTTGCCAAATTAAAAAAGGTAAGATAACTTTCTTCCTTAAGCAACTTTTAGAAGCAGATAAGAACATCCTTTCCAGGTCAGATCACACTATCTGTTTGTAGTAGAGCCAGCTGCACCATCAAGCATAATGAAATGCTTAATACATTTTAATTTAAATAAAACCAGTTGTAAACTATGAATTGATCAATGAGCTACACATGTGAGTTTGTGATCTATACGCAGCATATCGAGGAAGTGAAATAGAGCAGCTAACAGTTGGGCACAGCTTCTGTAAGCTTAACTTGTGATCAGCTGTAACATGGTATTTTGCTGAGTGTAACACCTTTTTTTTAATATATCCTGAGAAATTCTGTGACAAAAAATAACCATACTGAGTAACCCTTAAGATGAACTTTGTTACTTGGAATTTAAATGCTAACAACTGTACAAATACAGGAAATTGAGACGTCTGAGAAATGCAATATACTCAGATATTTATTTACGTTGCAGGAGCACCACTGAAACCAGAGCCTACTTCCACATTCCGTAAGTCTTGTACCTCCAATAACAAATAAATTAACACACAATGATGGTAATTTCTATTACAGACTGCTTAATGTTTTACCTTGCAGATGATCAATATATTGTTAGTGAGGATGACTGGATAATATATAATCACAAGGAATACTACTTCAGCCAGGAACGCATGCCTGTGGAAAAAGCCAGGAACTTTTGCAAGAAGAATGGTGGTGATCTTGCTGTCATTGAAAGTGAAAGTGAAAAAAATTTTCTTTGGAAATATGTAAGAAACATGTTTTACTTCAAAAATGCACCGTTCTCTCCAACACTGAGGCACCTTTTTCAGCTGGCTTGTGAAGTATTAGAAAGTGATCCCCATCATAAAAAAGACCCACAGTGTCACATTTCATGGGCTTAGCTAGTCAGAAACTCTACCATAATCATTATTTTAATAAATTGCTACATGTAGACAAATCGTCAGCTTTTTTGGAAGAACACTTGTGACCTTTTGGCAAATTCTTACTACGCTTTCTTAAAATTATTAAAAATATTACTTTGTTTTATAGCTTGCTTAAGAGGCCATTCTTATCTTCTTAACATACCTGTTCTCAATTTCTTTTTCATCCCATTCTGCTTTTTTTTTTTTTTCCCTTCCTCTAAATTAAATACTGGAAATTGGAGGAAAATTTTACATTTTTAAGTTCAGACACATATCCCCAACAACCCGCTGCACATTGCATACTATGAAATTGTACAACTGAAACTGGAGTGGTTTTTAAGAGCTTGTTAATTTAATTTGAAATCTGTTTTCTTGCATCTCATTAAAATTCTTATTTTTTGTGTTTTAGACTTTCTATAAAGACTGGGGGAATAACTTTTATATTGGCTTAAGTGTGAGCCTTGATAAGACATTCCGGTAAGTAAAAAAAGATTAAGTTTGTCAGACTCATAATGTGAATATTTGGCATGGCTGGCTGTAGGAAACTGTTGAAGTTCAACGACTGATAAAACCTGTCTAGAGCCATGGCTTGACATAAAGTTTTAAAATATGATCCTGATCCTCAGGGGAGCATTCATCTTGTGCTGTTTTCACTGTTCATTTCCCTTTCTTTTCATTCTATGCTTTGCTTTTTTGTCGTGAGGCTGAGATGTTCACTCACACTCGGTGCAGTCATCCCCTTTTCCTTGCTAGATGAAAGATAAAAATAGTTGGAGGTCTCTAGGATGTTTCAGATGGCACTTGCAGACATTATCAAATACTCAAATTATCAAAGAAAAAGAACCCTCCAAACCTGCAGTGAGGCATCTCGGTGGTTTTTAGAGGTGAAATATCACTACAGGAGAACCCTCGTCTGGAAGGTAATTTCCAGATGGTTGTACTGTCAGAGGCCAGGGCAGGGCGGCTTCAGGCTACATGGAGTCTTTACTCTTCTACAAATGTATTCAGGAGTGAAGTGCCCTGGGAATATCCTAAACCCTCCCACAGAGCCTTATATGAGTTCCAGACACATTTCTCCTGTGGCACGATTTTTGTCTCTTCTCCTGGAATTTGAAGCTTGGTTAAATGAGTCTCAGCCACTTCATTTCAGCCGTTCTTCTGTTCTCTGAGGATCTGTTTCTTGTCCACAAGCCAGAGACACTGGGTAGTCTCCTCTCCTGGAACTTCTGCCTTCTACATCACATCCACGGCTCAGAAAACACTGTCGTTTGTCCAGTTCTCCCTTGCTCTCTCACTAGTTTCAGTCTCCTCCCTGTTGGACGATGGTGCCACTATTTGTCTTTGTATCATTCCTCCCAGTTTGTTGTGTATTCCTTTTTCCTGTTTGGCTGAGGAAGATTTGCAAGTGGGAGCAACGAGACGTTCTGTTGAATTCCTTATTTGCAGTATTCTTGCAAACACACACATACAGTTGCTTGGTCTCCAAAACTGGAAAACACTGAATTGCTCCGGAGCTGATGTTGTGTGAAGGCTCTCAGTCTTGGCAGATTCTCCACTTAACTCTCCTTCCAGTAAACTGAGGCTTTTTCACTTTTTTCTTGTCTACTTTTTGAGAATAAATTTGTGAATTAACAACTTATGAAATTATTGTTACATGACAGAAAGCGATAGCTGTATGTTATTAAAGATTTGCCTTGTTTAACAAGATGATTCCCAGTGGTCCCTAGTATGTGGTTCAGGGCTCTCTCTTACCCTACAAGATCTTACATTATTGCTTTTGGACCCCAAAAATTACTAAACAAAGCTCAGGATTGTGTTTCTGTGCTCCAGGGAAAGCCAGGTCCGATGCTGCACTGGGGTGTTTCCAGTAGGCTAGCAGAGCTCAGAGATCTGGGACTACCAGCTGAGGTGATTAGTTCAGACTTGGTCCAGGCCAACAGAGTAGGCAGTTGACATAAAGATATTTTTCACTAATTCCAAGTGGAAGGTCATGTTTTTCTTTTACCAGAGAACAATATATGTCTGTAAGCTAGGATATAGGAAACTTAAAGTACAAAACTCTAATATGTCCTTTATGAAGAAATATTAACTAATTCAACTAAGACTTATTATTGCCCCTAAATGGCTTCTTTCAGATGGATGGATGGGACTCCGGTGAACTATGTTGCCTGGGCTCCAAATGAACCCAATTTTGCGAATAATGATGAAAATTGTGTGGTCATGTATGCCCGAACAGGTGGGTGCTGTGACAACATTCGGTCTGCGTGGTGGTGTAGGCTTGGGAGGTCTGTATGTGTGAGGCTGGGTAACTTATTATGAGCAGGCTGGTGTTTGACAGAGTGTTTAAAAAGCATAGGAAAATAAATCATGTTGTGATCTTTCGTTTATGCACTTTTAAAAAATTCAACTCAACATAGCTAATACATTGGATTACATCTGCAATTTGATTCCTAGCTTTGCCAGAAAATTTCAACATGAACAAATAATTTAAGCATCAGACCATTTGCAGATAAAGTCAGTATTGTTTTTCCTCTAACCTCTGTCCATTTTATGACTACTTCTCGAGGACATCGGCTGCCTATTATCATTTGCGCAGTTCCTAAAAGTCTATGGCTTGGGTGTGGCTTTGATTATTATGAAACAATACTATACACTATTTTAATTAAAATAGCTACAAATACCCTTTAATACAGAGAATTTGAAGTAATTGTGCTTACACTAGCCAAGCACTTAGTCTTCTTTGGAGCAGTTGATCTCTTTGACTTCTAAACATTTCTAGTCTCAAATCCATAGCTAAGGTAATCTTCCTAGGCTCTGTTAGAGGTCAATAGATGTGAACACTTTTGGGGAGTAAATTTTATGTCCTGTTTTGGAGATCTTTTTCTAAGATAAGATGAATTATGTCCTTCACTGAATTATAATGACAATCTCTCCATTAAATATAGGGGATGGTTAGTTCTGCTCTAGATAATTACCTTGTAACTGTCTGCACCTAAGGAAATAAATGCCATTTTCTTATTCATTCCTGATCTGCAAAATGGGGATGATGATGTTAATGTTATATTCTTACATCACACTCCTTTAGGGAGAAAAGAAACCCAGAGGACTATAAGAATATGAGAAGCTCAGGTAGTAACATAACAAGGACCAAGTTCTCAGGAACATATATAAAATTTACTCATTATTTCTGGGGGAGCAAAATACAAATACTGCAATCAGTTCTACTTGCTGTGATATGTTTGCTTTAGGAAAGGACAATTTTTACCCCAGTCTTAGTTGCGTTTTGTCTTTCTTTTATTCTAATTTGCTTTCAGGTACATGGAATGATCTCAACTGTGGCAGTGTAGAATTATTCATCTGTGAAAGACTTAACAATACCATTCGTCCAACTGTTGCTCCTACTTCACCACCACCACAGGGTGGGTGTCCAGAAGACTGGCTCCTCTTTGATAACAAGGTGCAGTATGAAATTCCAGTATATTGCATTTTTAAAATAGCAGAATTTAAAAATATCTTTGATTCAGTTTTTCAGTTGTAGCAGTTTTCAGTTATCACAAAATACGTTCTGATTGTATATAGTCAAAGACTCTAAAAATACGATTCCTGAAATAGAAATTATAGCCTCTATTGGGATCATAGCAGTTATGAGGGAGGTCATGAACCATACAAGAAGAAAGCTTCATCTTGTATTTTTGCTGCCAAAGATGGCTGAGCAACTTTCCTTGTGTGGAGCTGTTGTATGTTCTTGTTTACTGTGCTGAGCTTATCTGGCTGTCACAGGTTTCCTGGACACTTCTCTGTCCCCTGCCTACTATGCACTGGCTCTTAAGCCACAAAGGCACCTTCCTTTGAGAAAATTTATCAGGTTTTTTCTACAACCAAACACCTGTTAAGGTTTCAAAATAATCTAGTAATAAGCTTCACTACACTTTATTATGTAAGATCACTCTTATCCTTCTCAAAAGACAAAAGTTCAGGTTAAGAGAGTGCAAGTATTTAAAACCCATAGATTGTCATCAACAGAGCTATAAAAGCTATTAAACAAGAACACACCCTGTTGAGAATACACCTAGCAATGAAGCTGATCCTTTATTATATTGGCTTGTCTGGCTTTGTCTCTCTTCCTTTTGGCTAAGCCAAAATACAACTTCAGTTTGGCAGAGCTTCTTTGACTGAGATACACTGGCTGCTATCTTCTCTTTTCTTTCCTCTCTTAGACCTGAGGAAAAGAGTCACAAAATCAGAGGTGGTTCCCTTTCATGGTGCTCTCTCAAGCTATAATGTCTCTCTCTTCCTTACCTCCTGGAAGAGGAGCTTCCACAGGCTCCTTCCTTGACTCCTCTCCAAGTCCACTGCTGACCATTACAGAGCTACCTCCCTTTTGCCCAACTTTTCCTCCAAATTGCCTAATTAACTTTTCAGTTGCATGCTTCAGTTACCACACTTAAGTTGCTAGACTCTGACAAAGCTGTCTAATGACATCTTGGTAGATCATAGATCATATTACATCATGGATCGTATTACAAGAAATGGTAAATTCATGGTTTTCTTTGTAATGCCAGAATCATTCTTTTTCTGGGATTATCCTTTGAAAACCAAACCTGGTATGACAAACAGGGCAACAGAAGCTGTTTTGCTTCAATAACCTGTCTACCTTTGTTTTCTGAGGTCTTAGGCATTCCTCCCACAAAGTCACACCTCAGACGTGTGCTCAGAAGATTTAATGTAATTTCTACTGAAATCATTAGACTGACATATTTCTTCTTCTAAGTGTATGCTAAAATATTGAGATTTATACTAATTTTCTAATATAAATTCATTAAGACCTAAAGACAAGCTATAGAGGACTGTTAAATCAGCTAATCTCCCCTTTCCTTTAAAATATCCAGTTTATCTTTTTTGTTACAGAGATGTTTTCACTGGAAAATAAAACACTATCCACTTACCAATTTGGCATACTTCTGTTTTTCAGTGTTTCAAACTATTTGGTCTTAATGAAAATGATACAATGACATGGCATGCTGCACGGAACAACTGCATTGATTTTGAAGGAAACCTGGCTACTATATCAAAAAAGGAAATGCAAGGTATAAAGTACCAATGTTTTGACACTGGATGAGATGTCAAGTAATTCCTGATAAACAGATTTAAACAGATGTTATATCTTCTGCAATATATGATATTATTTATGCCATATTAATATCAAGTTATGTTAAATGAGAAATTGCACCTCTGGAACGATGCTTGCATAGGTTTTTAGTGTGTTGATTATCTTTTAAAATCATAGCTTTGGGTCTAATACAGGACCTACAAAGGAATTAATACTGTTAAAATACTAAGATTTTGTATTAGGGGCCCATCATATAATAAAATGTCCCTATTTTAATTTTTGTAGGTATACAAGTAAAAATAGCACACAAAGGGAGTAATATCCAAAACAAATCACTGTGCACCTGGCTGCTGAGCAAAATGCTGTGGGTGTCGGTGGGGAACACATCCTCAGCACACCCCAATACTGGAGTACCAAATTCCTCTTGATCCTCTTATCCCCTTAAACTGCTGGACCTCAGCCTCCTGGTTTTGCCGCTCAGGATGTTACACTTTTTTTTCTTTTTTTTTAAATTGAGAAGACATGCTTGCTCAGGAAATGCAAAACTTCAGGTCATCTGCAGGCTGCACATGGGCCATCTCCTAATTCACTCCATCAGTGCTTGTGGTTTATATTTTTCTCTACAGCAGAGGAAGGGCAGTCTGTTAGTGGAAAGTCAGCCTAGGCAGAAGTCGAGGGAAACAGCATCTGACCTTCCAACAAACTGGTGTCTCAGTACATGCATACTTGGTAGTTTATTTGTGTTATACCTGTTTAGAAACCAAGCTATTAAGTCTGGTTAATAAAGAAGTTAACAAAGAAAAAAAGGCAGTGTGCACTCTGTAGACACATTGCCAAGGTGTAGAGTACTCATGTTAATTCCTGTCATCCCATTAAGACATTTTCCTTGCTTCCTCAAGTGTTCAACAACACAGAAGAGAGCAAACACATATTCCTTAGAAGATGCTGAAAACAATTTTATGTAGAAAAATGTGCCCACCTTGAGTTCGTAAATACTTTTTCTGACTTTAACATCAGATAACTATCCATTCTTTTTATTTTTACCATAAGATTACAACCCTATTAAAAAAGAGGAAATGAAAACTCATTATCTTGGTTCCAAGCACTCTAGAGTCTGCACTATTGGGGAAAGGTGCATTCAGTTTCCCTCCTTGTACAATTTGTTTGTTTGTTTGTTTGTTTGAATTCAGCTTTCCTCATGTCCCTCTTAAAAAATGCTGCAACTGATGCTTGGATTGGACTGAATGACATAAACTCGGAGCACACATACTTATGGACAGATGGAAGCCCAGTTTACTACACAAATTGGGCAAAAGGTTCCCGCAGTTATTACAGTAAGGTAAACATTAATTTCTGTTTATCACTTAAACATTTTAACTTTGATAGATGAATGAAATGTATGTAGCTACAACTGTATTACCTGTAAAGTTTCATTTACGAAGATTTTTAGTAATCTTGTTGCTTTTAAAAGCAGAGTAATCATGTGGGAGGTCTACCTTCACACATTTTTTTCAACATTTGTGTTCTGACATGATTCTATATGAATCCAGACAAAGGTTTGGAAGCATTATGCGAAACTCTGACAAGTGAGTAATTTCCCTCACTTTACCATGACTGATCAGAAGAATAGCAGTAACTGTGTAATTTTGGGATACAGCGAATGTTATTTAGACTTGATGAAAATACTCAGATAACTGCATGTATTTACATTGCTTGGAACTGACCTTATTAAGATAAATGAATTGAACAAAATCATCGAAAGAAGGAGACTGGGTCTTCCTTTCTCATTTTTGTCTTCTCTCTCTATTCTGCCTTCTGAAAGATCTCTTCTGCATGCTTTGAAACTTTCAGCACTGCTACACCACTTTGTGTTTAATTGCAAGACAAAACTGAGTGTTATTCAACAACTGTAAAATGGCTAATATGGAATACTGCTGACTAGTACTTTTTCTGTACTTCTGTCCTAGCTGTACCAGGTTCCTCTCTTTTTCATAACAGAGCTGCTTTGAGTTCAGCTAAAACGTAAAAATTTCTGTGAGGTCCAACATCTGCTGCCATCCAGGCTAGAGCTGGGTTTTGGGATGTCCAGGACTTTCCCATCTCACACATGCGTGTGCTTTCTGTAGGAGGCTGAGCCCATTGCCCTACACAAGCTGCTCCACATACACCTTCCTTCACTTGCAGCCAAGACCTGGGCTAATGCCCTTGAGGGGATTTGGCAGTAGCATGAGGTTATGCTGATATGAGGTAGGGAGAGCTGCTGCCTCCTGCTGCAGAAAGCCAAGCAGCAGCTTCTCATGCTGTGGGAGGAAAAGGAGGAAGGTAAAGAACCCAAATTGCAGTGGAAAGACTTGGGAGCTGTCTCCCACAAAAGGTTTTTTCTTATTGCTATCTCTGCATTACTGCACCCTGGTGACAACTTTGGTTCCTAGTGCCTAGCTGGGGTAGGAAGAAGATTGGAGCTCTCCAGGCAAGCTTCAGTGCTGAGGAGAGTTTCCCCATTACCTCCAGGAAAATGGCAACAGAGCTGAAATGTCCTGTGGCCCAGACCCAGTACACACATGTCTACCTGCACACACATGCACACACACACGTATGCACAGAGATTGTATGTATACATACAGGTACTCCCAGACACTTGCTCCTGCCTCTGTGCTGTGCAACTCCCTCTGTCATCCAAGTGCAAACTTTCTTAGGGCTGAGTTGTAAATGCTTATTGTCATATTACTGCTCCTGATCATTGCTTGTATGAGTTCACACATATGACCTACCTTCATATTATTAATCTGTGTGTGCCTGTGTGTGGTACGTGAGTCTGTGTACCCAGAAGGAGTAGGAACGTTTCCTATCTATCCACATCTTTCCCTTGTTAATCTCATTTTCCCTGTAGGATGACTGTGTCTTCATGATGAAGAACCCTATTGAACAGGCCGGAAAATGGAAAGAAGAAGAATGTAAAACAAGTAAAAGCTACATATGCCAGAAAAATTCTGGTGAGTTTTCACCACTTTCTAGTACAGTTGATTTATTTTGTTTATGTCAAACTGGTGTTAAAAGTAACTTTCCTGTATTCAACCCTATTTTAACTGAAAATAATCTGACGGTATCACATGCACTACAAGCCATTTTATAAAAAATGATGACACATTTTGTATTTTGGATACAAACTCTTAACCTTTCTTATTTTAAGAACTAGACCAGTAAATTAAAAAAAAAAAATCAGTGGTTCATCGTGTATTTTACTATTTTTGGCGATCAGGTGGGAAAGAGAGAGAAGAGTACTTTGTCTTTATATGGGTAAATTATTCAAACCAGAAATTCTACTGTTATACTTAAAAGCTTTGCAACTTCTTTATTTTGAAAAGCTGCCCTGCTTGATTTCCTTTACAGTTTTCACTCAGGCAATGTCACCATGAGCTGTTATATCCCTCTGCTTGCTCATGATGTGCTTACCGTAGCCTGTTCCTTGTCAGAAATGCAACGAATGCTAAAATGTGATGGAAAAAGTGGGGGGGATTGTTCTCTTTAATGCCCTACACAGTTTCAGTATGCTTTGGGAAGGGCTAGAGCTTGCAGAGTGTGTTCCTAGAGGTGGTAGAGTTATTTATGCTTAAAGGTCATTCTGACAAAAATTAGAAAATTTTATCACAGAACATGAAAAACTGGCTTTCATCAAAGTAGTGATAGTTGGGACAAAATTTATATTCCAGCCTCTCTTAATTACTTGGCTACTCTAGTACACTAGATCTTCTCTCAGTGTTACATGTCTAGCCAATATACAACATTTGACTTTTTGTATTTTTGTTTCTTTGTTACAGACCCCAAACTGCAAAACACCCAACCAATAGTTCCAATGTTTGGCTTTAACAGTTATGGTGATGACCGCTATGCAGTCATCAATTACAAAATGAGCTGGGAAGAGGCACAGAAGAACTGCAGAGACCAGTTTGCAGAACTGGCCAGCATTTTGGATCCTTATGTTGAATCTTACCTGTGGTTACAAATATTAAAGCATGGGGAGCCTGTATGGATTGGTCTTAACAGCAACACAGTGAGTCCATCGAATGCTTTTGACAATCCTGCTGCTACCCTATATCAGCTATATTTTTTGCTCAGAGGTTGACAGGATCCACTGTCATAGTTGCTATTTGCTCCCACGTGAGCGCTGTCGTCAGGTCTGTGAATGTGTGGCAGGCATCAAAATCTTGCTGAGGTACCCGGCTTTCCTCCACGTCAGGGGTTTCACACATCTGAATGTTTGGCCATGATGCAAGTAACAGTTGCCACAGCCACATTTCGAAGGCCACCAATGTTGTAGCTGCAATGGACAGTGGCTTCAGCAGTAAAAGTGGCTATGGAGTTTCCACTTCCTTTGCCAAGGTCTACCACAGGTTGATGTGGGGGCGCGCTGCGGTTTCTGGACACATTGTGGAGCACACCACAGAAACAACTTGGGTTAAAACTGTTCTTTCTTCGTGAGGTTATTTTAAGCCTTGTTTTAATTTACAGACTAGCACTACAAGAGCTTGTGCTGGGCAATAGGGGAAATGGCAATGGGCAGCATAGAGGCAGGAACAGGCCTGTGGTGATGGGGACACCTTAGGCTGGTTTTTGGAGCTGAAACCAGTGCCGTGTGAAAAATAGGCTCGGTCAGCGAAGAGCGGAAAGGTCTGACAGGGGAAACACCTATTAGAGGCGTGTAGAAAGAACACGAAAAAAGAGGATGCAGCTGGATATTTGTGGAAATGGAGTTGTGAGAAAAACAAGAGAAGAGAGGTAGAGCTGGAGCTTGGTGGGACATGGGACTGAGAGAGGGTACAGGTGCTGAGATGAGATGAACTGGAGCTGCACTTCGGCAAGAGCAGGCACTGGGAAACCAGGATTAGACAGGAATCTGGGATGAAACACAGCCAAGGACTTCAAAGGAAAAAGAACAGGAAAGGAACTGGCACAAAGAACTGCATGGGAGCGGCCTCCAAAGATCACAGGAAGAAGAGCCTCAGCTGTGCAGGATAGGATGACAGGAGCCATGGCTGTGACTAATGTTGGTCATTGTCTGCAAATAGTGGTGAAATCCGCTGAAAAAATACATGCTCAACTTACATCTACTAGCCGGTCCTTACAACAGCTAGAAACCTACCACAAGCCCTGTCAAGCATGGGTGGTAGAGGTCCATGGTGTGTGCCCCATGACAAACATCATCAATAGTGTATTCCTCTCTCCAGTGGAACTTCTGCTTTTTTGCTTTGCTTTCTAAAAATATAGAGAAGCCTGTGTTAGAAGAATGGTAACAAGAGTTTCTCTGCGAGCTTTATTTGATCTCTGTGTATATGTGGACCCCTTTGACCCAATCTTCAACTGTATGTTCACATTTGTTATCGCAAGACCCTTTGCCCATCTACTGCGCACAACAGATGGTGTGAACTGAATAATGCAGGTTGCGTACTAAGTGAACATCTTTAGGACCACTGTTCTTACTGCTATGGAGAGTGGAAGACTGGGCCATACTGTTATGTATTCATGACAGAGGATGAACTGATTTTATATGATAAAATGTTATTCTGATGTCTTCTAACTTTGACACACCTGCAAGTCCAATCTTCAAATTCTTTCAATTGTATGTGACATAATCTTTATTGTCATTTGCTTTTAGACTCGTGGCCATTACATATGGTCAGATAGAAGGAGGAGCAGATATCATAACTGGGCCAGTGGAGAACCAAATAAGAACACAGCCTGTGTCTACTTAGATTTGGATGGTTTTTGGAAGACAGCATCTTGCAACGAAACATTTTTATCTCTCTGTAAACAATCTGATGGTAAGTTGCGAATGCAAGAGATGTGATTAGGTAGTCTGGAATTTAAATTCATGGCTTTATTTGAATTTAGCTTTTCTGCATATGCGAAGATTGTGATAGATGGTATATGCCTTGTGATAAAATACTGCTTTTATTAAGGAAGAACTCCCAGATCCAGTCTGTCTTGATGGGTTTTCAGACATTTCATTTCACAGGCAGGTCAACACATGCACATCATAAAGACAACTGCAACATTTCGTGCCACAATAATACATCTTTTCTACACCCTTATTTGTAAGAAACCACAAGATTGATTAACTTTAGCCTAACTATAAATATATTAATGATATATCTTTACATTTAAAAGTATCTTTTGTAATATTGGGAAATAAGAAAATTCCGTCAGTGTAGCAGCTGAACCAATTAATTTATATTTATTAAAACTATAAGATCCAGGGAAACTTCTACTGAAATACTTTAGAGCTCAAATATTGCACCTAATTTTCAAACAAATTTTAAATTATGTATGAAATTTATGATCTCATCACCATACTTTACAGCAAACTATAGTCATTTAAGCTCTGCTTTGGCTTTAATCAGGTGATGCAATAGGCTGCTAACTCTACTTTTACATAGTTTTGGATGCATGTACAAGTGCAGGTACAGCAACTCTGATCAACCTTGCTACAAACTGACTGGACACAAGCAACTGGCTCATGGTGGTGGTGTTGACATCCTTTATGTGTACTGACTCATTCCTCATTCTGTTTTGCAAGTTTTGAGTAAAAATTGCTTTGCTGAAGACAATTGCAATAGGACTGGTGTAAGCCTTCTTTAGCAGATTGGAGAACCAGCTCCAAACACTACAGTTTATTACTAATTTACCATGATTAGTTCAATCTTTTATCATTAGTTAAGTCTATGCAATATTCCTTTTACTGGAATCAGTGTCAGATTTGTAGGGCTGATGGGGAGTGCAGTTTCCCTTTGCTTTTGAGACCCCGCTGAAACCTGTGTGTGTTCTCTTTAGAGTTAATCCCTAGTGAACCACCACAGCTTCCTGGAAAATGTCCTGCACCTAAGCGTGGTAGATCTTGGATTCCCTTCCGTGGTCATTGCTACTATGTTCACACCACTTCTGAGGAGAGCTGGCCTGACGCTTCCATGGCGTGCATTCAGATGGGTAAGTGCATTTTTAAAATTAGGATATTTTACAGGTTGTTTGTGTGTTTGTTTTTTTAATCCAGAACCATGAGATAATACATAGATGTGTGTGTATGTATATAATTTATAAGCTACAGGTAATTTAAATTTATTATCAAGATTTTCTACTATATGAAAAGGCTGATCACAAAAGATGTCATAATTGTTGACTGAGATAATTAATTTCTAATGGAAAATCTTGCTGAAATTATATATAATATTTAATTGATATTTTTTAGGTGCTTCTCTGGTTTCCATAGAAGATTCAGCTGAAATGAGCTTTCTCTTACTTTATTTGTCTCCACTTGCAAGTGACTTCAGAAAGTTTTGGATAGGATTGTTCAAAAATATTGATGGTAATTATTTCACAATGCATACTGAGATGAAAGTAAACACTAAATAAAGAATAATAAATAACACTAACACACTAAATACTAATATACTAAATATTAAATAATCAAAGAGCAATCAACTGTTAAATGTTTAATAGCTTTTCTGCTAAAATACCACCAAGAGGTCTATGCTTTTTCTATCTTTAGTGTAGCTAGACTATATTTCAGTCCATGAAATGTTCTAGCTTAACACTGCAGTGGTTGATTAAAAGGATTTCTGTCACTTTTTAAATTCATATTGCTTGACATTTAGCCAGTATTAGCGTTTCAAGAAAAATTTTGTTTTATAATTAAAAGCTGACACAGCCTTAAATTGAAATTTATTTCTAAACAATACAGGGGATAGCAGCTCATATGAGCTGCCTAGCAATGTTTCTGAATAAAAATTTCAGTGGTTTTATTTTAATTCAAAAATATTTCAGCTTTTTTTTTTTAACTGCAAATTTGATTTGGTTTCCTATAACATTGTAATTCTGAAGCCTGTTATTCATGACAGTCCTTGAGGGTATAGTTCCAGAACGAGTCTGGACTGGGCTGCAGTGAGTGGCCTTGGCCATGGCTGCCTGAGTCCCAGCTCTCACCACCAGCACAGGCACAGGCACCCTGTTGCATGGTGGGTCAGGTTCATCTGTTCCAACTCAAAACTAACAGTACGAAAGCAGTGATTTGTTTGTAACCTTGCACACTACACTGCCACATTGCTGTTTGCAATGTGAGCAGAGACAGGAGGAAAGTGCAGCTGCCAACAGGGGGATGGAGGAGGTGGCATTGAGGCAGTTGCAAGTTATATCAGGATACTCTGCCATGGAAGTACACCCTGAAGGAGCAGAGATAGCAGTTATTCCTACTTATTTGGTGGGCCTTAGCAGGAGATGAGCAGAGAACTATTATTAAAGACAGCTGATTCAGTCTGCAAATATAATTGATTAATCCAGCTCTAATAAAGCAGCTGTTCACTGATGTTGGTTACATGCCTAAAGAAAATCTCCTGAGCAATCTGGATCCTGGAACTGTAGAGTGTGGCTTGCACAGGTGTTCTGCTTTTCTTAAGGCTCCCGAGCACAGGTGTGTCCTGGGCACAGGCTTCAGCTAAAAGCCCTTGGGCAGCCTGGGTATGTCTTCTTGATGTCTCTGACAGCCATGGTCCTGAAGGCTACTGAGGTTAACTATGTCTGTGAACATTTAGATTTGGCTGTTAAAAGAGTGAGAAATGAGCCCTCTGTAATGCTAATTTAATCAACTAATACACGCTGTATCTGTCGTGCCTAGTAGCCTATAAATGATTCTCCACTTCATTCACTCATTAGTTAACACTTTTAATTTTAGGGGAATGGATATGGACAGACAGAAGTGCAGTAGAATTTGTCAACTGGGAGAAAGGAGAGCCTACAGTAGTATTTGAAGAGCACTGTGTTGACATGGATGTCTCAAGTGGAACCTGGAGGAACTATTACTGCTCTGTTGACCAAAATTTTATTTGCAAAATCCCAAAAAGTAAGTTCTGCATTTCTGTGCACTAGGTTATTTTAGAAGTAGTGTTTAATATGCATCAAGCCAAACTGCTTATGCAATGGGCACATTTTATGTATTGATGCTGATGCATGTGGATCTGCATCAAAGCCAAGAGTAACTTCTGTTAAGGACAATGAGAAATAATGTTGGAGAAGAACCTGAGTCACTGTTTCCCCATCTCAGTTTAAAAGCATTGGCATAAAAAAAAAAGCCTTGAGGTAGGAGAGACCATATCACCTGGTGCAAGTGTGAAGAAAACTCGTAGTCATTATGGTTAGAGTGCAAAGGGCTGTAGATGATAAACAGATGACTAAACTAGTGCTGAGGGGAAAGGCAAGCACTGTCCTGATAGCTGAGGGGCAGCAGTTGAAAGTCGCTGAGCTCCTGCAGAAGGAAGGTAGGTGCTGCCAGTGAGGTTGGTACCAGTGAAGTGTGTTGGGGTTTTCTGGTCAGCCAAGAAGAAAGTGTCAGGTGATGGTGGGCAGTAGGGCCCCATTAATTTCTCTGCTGACACAGGCATAGGGAGACATGCCAAGACAACCAAACAGCATAGTACATTTCATTTTTAATGATTACTTGTCGCCCTGTGGTTTTTTGGATGTCAAGCCATGTGAAATCTGAATATGTCACAGGCTGGGCTGACTCCCTCTCGCATGCACAGCAGTGTTGCATAAAGCATGAAGGATGTAAATCTGCACACATGCAGCTAGCGCGAGTTACCGTATACACGTGGATTCAGCTGTGTTTGCACACATCATCTGGGAGACAGTTTCAAACATGCCAGATTTGCCATCGTCAAACAGATCCACTGCACAAATATAGTAGATGAAATGTGGAACCAATTGTGTCTCCTGCTTGCGGATCTCCGTATGTTGGCAGGGTGTCAATGGAGTGAGCCATGAGCTCTATAGGGCCCAGCCAGCCAGTTCTGCAAGCAACTGGCTGAATCATACTCGCCCAGCAGTGGGGGGAGGAAAAGGAAGTTGTCTAAATACTTTTAAGAACAAATGTGCTTTGCACTTTGGCAAGTGTAAAAAATTGACTTCTTCAGTGAGAATTGTTACACTGTGGAAGTGTAAAAACTTTGATTATCTGTCTCCCCAACCAAAAAAAGAAAATCAGTAGTGAGACAGTTGTCTGTTTGTTTGTTTGTTTTTCTACAAATATTTTTAACAAGAACATCTGATGGATTCAACCTGAATTGTCAGGGAAAATGTTTTCATAAATTTTTCCATCTCCATGTAGTATGTTCAGCCCCCAGAATAAGAAAGACACAGACCTACTAGATTGGGTCCAGAGCAGGGCCACAAAGATGATCAGGGGCTGGAGCACCTCCCATATGAAGACAGGCTGAGAGAGCTGGCGGTGTGTAGCCTGGAGAAAAGAAGGCTCTGGAGAGACCTTATAGCAGCCTTCTAATACTTCAAGGGGGCTACAGGAAAGATGGAGGGGGAGACTCCTTTATCAAGCAGTGTAGTGATACGTTGAGGGGCAATAGTTTCAAGCTGAAAGAGGGTAGATTTAGATTAGGTACTAGAAAGAAATTCTTTACTGTAAGGGCGGTGAGGCCCTGGAACAGGCTGCCCAGAGAAGCTGTGGATGCACCATCCCTGGAAGTGTTCAGGGCCAGGGTGGACAAGGCTTGAGCAACCTGTTCTAGTGGAAGGTGACCCTGCCCATGGCAGGGGGGTTGGAACAAGGTGATCTTTAAGGTCCCTTTGAATCCAAACCATTCTATGATTACTTAAAATTTGTTAGGAATGTAAAATAAAAATTATGTGTGCAGTATTTATTTAATCTTTGAATGGTTGCTTGCAAATTGTGTATAATATATATCTTTTTAATTTTAAAGTTACTGAAGCTGAGCCCACCCAAGACTCGCCCGTCAATAAAGGTAGGTTGGCTTCTCACAAGCACAATAAACAGGAATTTGAATAAATTTATAGACTTTTATTATTTACAAGTAAAATTGCTTCCAGAAAGTTTCATTTAAATATCCATTTAATGGTCACTGATGATTTCTTAAAAATATCTGTTTAAAAAGAGAGCTCTTCTCTCAAACTGGATGTCTTATTGATTTTTTTTTTCCCTGTATGAATGGTATGCTGTGGTATAATATAATGTTCCTTTTGAGAGGAAGAGATTGAGCCCAATTTTGCATTGTCCATCCAGAACATACATCAATTTTAACTGCTGTTATGGTTGTTCAGTACTTTTACAGTTTACCTAGTTGTTTTACTTAGGGAGGTGTTGTATGCGATAGCCGTCTCTGGCCATTTGTATTAACTGTTCTGTTTTGTCTTTCACAGCATCAAAAAATGAAGTTGCTGCTTCATCTGCAAATAGTTTAGGTGGGATGATTGTTATACTGATCTTCCTTCTGCTAACAGGAACTGGCCTTACATTCTATTTCTTCTATAAAAAAAGACGTGATCAGCGAACAATTACAGCCAGTTTTGACAATGCCATATACTGTGGTGGTGCTGACCTTGGAACTCAGGAATCAAATTGTCTTGTGACCAATATTGAAGAAAATGAGCAGGCAACAGTTTAATAAACAGGCTGATCTGGTGTTTGATTTTTAAAGGAATTAAAATGCTGGAATACAAGTATTTTTAAGGCAAAGCAATTTTCTCCCATGGAAATTCTAGTTCATTTTGCATAGGATGCTTCTTGCTTTCTGTACTAGCAGGAACAATCTTGCAAAGCAATCCAGAGATCTGCTCACAAACAGTAGTGCCCAGGAGGACTGTTGAACATACGTATATGCTCGGTAAATGAACACTTGGGATTTCCAGTCTCTGCATGGGTCCAGCATTACCTTTAGGCACACGAAGAACCATGCTCACCACAGGCAACTGTGAGAATAAGCTCCTCAGCACGCTCCAAAAAGTACATCCAGATCTGTAGGTATCCTGACAATGGCACCCCTGCTCTCCAGCACAGACTGGCAGAATTTTGCAGGTGGGACAGGACCTCCAAGCTCACCTGGCACAGGTGCCTGCTCGAAGCAGGACCAGGTCAGGCAGCCCGCTCCAGCGCTGTGCATCCGCATCTTCCTTATGCCACTGAGGTACCCACAGAAACCCTTCATGTTCCCCCTAGTATCTGAATTAACACGTTTTCCTCCTCTGTATATGACCCATAGAAAGGAAAGTGTAATATGTTTTTCTTCTGCTATAATTCTGTAACATAAGCATTGAAAGATCGTCTATAATAAGAGGTTTTAATGTATTGTGAATAGAAGTGGTTTTTTTCATTTAAATAGTAGAATAGTGATCTCAAAGGATTCTGCAAAAGGAGGGAATAGGCAGGATGAAGTATATTTAATACATACCTGAAAAAACGACATGAAATTTATTCTTGAAATCTCCAATACCAGTGAAGATTTCATACATTTTAGGCCATTTTTTCAAAGCCTAATGAAACTTACCATTAGAAAGTATTTTCTGTTTCTAACAGAAAACAGGTCTGTCCAGGTCTGTTTTAATCCTTTGAGTATCATTCCAGACTTCTGTCATAATTGAAGTGATAACATCGTATGTCATACTGTTCCACTTCTATATTCTCGGGGTTCAGAAACCCTAAAAACACACAGTTGGTTCACATATAATTTTATTTTTTTACTTTTACAGTGTATTTTATGCCAAATGTAAACAAACAAATGACTCAAAGCTCTTAGTCTAGAGAAGGCCCTTATTTAATTTGATATTTTTTGATATTTTAATATTTTGACAGATTTTAATTGTGTTTAAATTAAAATATTTTGTGTGTGTGTGAAATACATGTAAGTTTTTATTCTACTTTGGTTCACTAAATGGGCATTAAAAGACTGGTATTAAGTAAAAGTTTGTGTGTCTTCTTAAACAGAACAATTTATCATAGAAGTGAAAATAACAGGAAGGAGGGCTGGGGTCCTTAAACTTCTATACATAAATAAGCATCCACTTTTCCTTATCTAGCGTGTTCTCAAATGCCAGTAGATATTTGTCTTTACCATCCTGTGAAGCAGTGTGTCCCATTGCTTCTTCATCCCCGATATTTGGAAGTTTACCCTAATAAATGTCTAATGAAAATGTTGTAATTTAACGCTACTTATGTGCTGTACTGCTCTAGCAGTTTCTGGGGCAGATTTTTCTATATTTGATAGGTCTAGTCACATCTCTCCATATTTTTGGATAGTAACACCGGCTACATCTTCTAGACTTCTCATCCTTTTCGCTTTCCCTTCTAGATCCTGCTCTACAGTATGTAGGTCCTTTTGACAGTACGATGTGATGGTGGATAAGGTATTTCTGGTGAGATCCTAACAACACTGAGCAGCTCAAAAAGATTAATCCACCATTGTAACATGTGCAATAAAGGACCCTTCTGTCTGAGGTTGTCTGAATTGGTTCTATAAGATCTATAGGTTTGGAGGGAATAATGGTTACCAGAAAACAATAGGCCAAAGACAGGAAAGGTACCTAATGAGGAGTTAGTTTGTGAAGCTTTCCAAGGACTGACAAACTTTTCAGATGAGTAGTCCTTTTTTCATGTGTGAGAGCTGAACCAGGAGTTTCCTGGGACTATACAGGGCTACTAGTGCACACGAGCATCAGCAGAGGGTTGTGTAACTTGGGCCAAGACAGCAGTGGCTGCTGTCTGATAATGATGAGTATGACTCTCTGAGGGACCTTCCAGACGTCTCCTGAGCATCCCCCTGGATGCCAGTACTGCTCTCTGTAACTAACATATGGTTGGGATTGGTTCCCAAATATTGCTCTAACCAGGTAGCTGAGAGTGACTGTCCGTGATTGAAACCTGCAAGTGAAGAAGTAAATGTTCTGTGTCTCGTTATTTGCTATTTGTCATAACAACTTGATTCTACTAGTAATAACAGCTTAGTGAAAAAACTTTTTCTAAGAAATACTACTTATGATCTGCATTTCCGCCTAACTTGATCTTCTATCTGTGAAAAGGGAATTTACAAGAAAGTTGGTTTGTGCAACTTAGTATGATGCTTTTGTTTCTCAAAGGTTTTGTTTCCTCTCAGATTTTGATTCCAAATTCTTCTCTTGCAGCTAGATTTCTAAATGAAAGCTGTGGCTGCTGCTGTATTTCATACCATATCCTAGCTGACAGACCCACTCCAAGAATGCTCCTCAGATGAGACAGATGACAAGAGTATCTAATTTAGAGACAGTACTTATATAGAGGTATGAAATAGGTGCTGGGCTGCCCATCTTTTCCATATCAGGGTGTGTGGACACGTACTCAGAAACAGATATGAGGGATATTTAGTGCCAAAAGCCAGCTTTTTATTGGGCCTAGGCAACTTCAGGATTTGGCTGCAGAAAGCAGAGATTTGGGGGACTGCAATTTGTCAATTTGTTCAGTTTCCACATAGATTCTGTATTTGGGCTTAGATGCCATATAATAGGATTTATAAAATCCCTCTTCATGTAGACAAGATGTGGAGATCTACTTTCTCAATTTGCTTAACCTTCATTTATATGAGGGTGGTATTTTAGAGAGAATGTCCTGCCTTTTCTCACTATTTCATGGCATTATATCCCTAAATTGAAAATACATCATGGCTGAAAAATCCTTTCCTTTAGGGAAGGAAAAGCTGTGGAAGAATTCACCATCGTAACTCTCTGTAATGTCAGATGGTGACACAACCATGACAGACAGATGTACAAAGAAGAATGGAACATACTCCTCCTCTAAAAGAATATCAATTTACAGATAAACTATTTGCTAATATCGCTACCAGTAACTTGTAACAGAAAAGAAAATATTAGCTGCAGTTCCTTGGCTAAAGCAGGAATCTAAAAAGAAGTTTTGAACTGGAAGTAGTTAATTTTGTTATTTACATTTCTGAAACTAGGAGACTAAAAAAGGAAGTGAAGAATAGTCTGGAACAAAGTGTAAGAAAGATCTATAAATACAAACAGAACAGATAGTTGTGAAATGAACTAGTGCCTTCAGGCCAGATTCCAATGGGCAAGAGCCAGATTTTCCGGGGTCAATAGGAAAGGTTTGAACTGCTCCATAAGCATAAAGTTGTCCTGATGTCACCGTATCCGGGCACAGGAACAGCCAGGGTTCATTTTGTCTTTTCTCAGCTGTGTCCTTATCTGCCATATCCAGCTTTCTCCTTTCTATGACATTCTGCAGGGCACAACTTTTAATTCAATATCTGTTAAATAAAGATATCTAAAACATTTTAAAGGTATGGCTAGCAGTTCTGGTTCCTCTGAGGAAATATTTGCTCTTGTTTCAGGAGAATGCACACAGTGCAACCATTATACTGCCTTTTAATCCAGACTCTTGATCTAGACATCTAGACGAAATTAATCTCATCTGCTTTTCGAACTAGTTGACATAGTTTTTCTTTATAGTCAATAGCAGTATACGTGTAGGACTTGCAGTTGTTCCATGGTCCACCGGAAGAGGCTAATGATGGGACAGAGGTTCCAAAGATGGGAAGAAATGATATTCAGTAACGGGAGGAATAGAGACTCATGTTGGGAGAAATATAGACTGAGGTTGGTACAAAAATACGAGATAGCAGCGGGAGTGTGAGGTGATTGAAGGGAAAGGCCAAAGCAGAAACAAAAGAGTTTGGACTGGACCAGAAGTGCTGGCCATCCCTGGGAGAGCCAGGCAAGGCTGGGCCAGTCCATAACGACTCGGCAAAGCAGAGCCTGGGAAATGCAGATGCTGCTGGGAGAAGTGCAGGGGGTTCAGGGTTCCTGCGGGAGGACAGGAGTCCTGCTTATGGGGAAGCAATGGAGGAGCGAGGATGCTTTGTGTACCAAGAGAAGCAGCCAGCTGAAAGGAACTGCAGCCCCAGTAGCCCAGCTGCGGCATCCAGACCAGGGAAGAGGGGGTGTGTGTGGATGGGGAGGGGGCGGAGGGTATGAGATATCTGTATGTTTGCTCCCCATTTGCCTGGCTACTCTTGTGTTCTTTGGAAAGGCCACAGCTGGGGATCAGAGAAGAAGACAGGCTGCATCTTCAGCTTGCCCTGGCTCCGGACAACTTGCACAGGGCAGAGCTGTCTAGAAAGATGAGGAGGTGGTTTCTTCCTTGAGAGTGGTGATTCTGCACAGAATGGGGGGGGAGGGTGCTTTGGAGGAGTGTGCTGCAGTGCAGAGGATGGGAAGGAAACCACAGTTTTCTTAAGAGGAACAGAAAGTGGACCTGTGGGGAAGCCTCTGGGGTGACGAAAAGGAAGGGGTTTCTCCAAGAGAGCTGCAGAGGAGCTCTAGGGGCTGTTTTGCAACCCAAGAAGCCACTGAGAGAAAGCTCACAGGCAAGCACTTTCTCTGCAAAGATACCGTGGAGGGTGGAGAGATTTGTTTTTAAACAACCTGCTAGGGAACACAGCTCCCTCTGGTGTCCTGGCATGAGTTTGGTTTGAAGAAAAGGTGCCGAAAATTCCACCTGCTTAGGGTCTACTCGATGACAAGGGGAAAGCAAGAAAAACAGGAAGAAGAAAAGATATATTGGATATATGATGCCTGTGATCAGTGGGGGGAGTTAGTGGGATGAATCAGCTATCGAGAGGCAGATGGAATAGTAATGAGGCTTGATTACACATCTCCCATCCGCCGAAAGATTTCTCCTGCACCTCATGTTGCAAGAAAATAGGTTTTTTATTACTGGGCAGTGAGAATAGCAGCCTTTTCTCCTGGTGACAGTACTTTTAATTTGAGAGCTACCACATGGATGGTGATGGTTGTTAAGCTGCTATCTGAAGGTAAGCTTCTGTTAAAGGCACAGTTCACTGTGTAATATGACTTAACGATGCACTTTAAAACAAGCAAAATTGAGGATCTATTCAGACTTAAATCTGTTTACAACAAATTTTTAACAGGAAATGGGAAAGTAGAAATGTGCAATCTCCACACATTGCAAAGATAAAAAATGTCTGGGAAAGAAGAGACCATTTTGCTTCTTGACTGGTTATTTGTCAAAATAGCTACATTCAGAGCACATAACAATGAAGCTGTTCATACTTAGCTGGATTAAAAATAAAAGGGAATTGAGTAAGCCACTAGAAACTGGTTACATTATAATTACTTTACTGAAGATGTGAAATACAATGATATCAAAACTTAGCATAGTGACACAAAATAGGGAAAGGATTTTAAATAAATGAGGAAGCTAGAAATAAGATAAAAAGGAAGGAAATCCTTAAATTTAGCAGGAGAGCTATTTACATTCAGGTTGAGAATCACAAGATACAAGCACATTCTGTGAATTGTCTTCCTTTAACTATTTTCCATTGCTTCTCGTGCACTTTCATAATTTGACTGAAATTGCACATAATACTGTAATCATTTCAGTTCCAGTAGTTTGGGTCCTCTTCACTGTGTTTTCCTAACCATTTCAATATTTTACTTTCTTTTCTGACAAATTCATCCTATTAAATGCGCCAAAGAGTGAACATCTTAGGGCAGTGTAAGTTAACTTACAGAGTGTCCAAATATGAAAAGAATTTCTCGTGGTCTGTACATCAGAGGGCAGAGATTGCTGTGCCTGAAGAGACATCTTGGTTTTTTTTTCTCAGACTTAAAGACATTCTATAATCCTGCTTAACTCCTGTTCTCATGCCAACACAGCTTGACTCATAGTTTTTCAATTGATGACTTCTAAAAGAAAGCATCTTTGAAAGAAAATATGCTTCTCTTTTTGTAAGCAGCCCCATGGTAGACTATTCTGGTTCAGTTCAGAGAACTAAAACATTGATTCACACCTTTCCATGAAGAAGTGGTAGCTCTGTGTGTGTATTATCCTTTACTATTTCTTTCATTAAAATAAACTTTCTCTGGTCAGTCTTTCCTTGCACAAGAATCTTCAATTTTGTATTTCATTTCATAAGCCAGTTACTGCATATTCTTTATTAAGTTCATTCTGCATTTTATTCTCTGGATGCTTCCTGCTGTCCCCCTGTGACCCAGTGTTCAGGCTTCATCAGGAAATGTAAGTACCCAGAAAATGCAGAATTGGACCTCTTCTAAATATTGGTGAAAATAGTACTCAGACATTTTTGTATTTAAAAATACCTGGCATGAAACAGCCACATTTATGTCAATGTGAACAATAAACATAATTACTAACAAAGAATATGAATACCAGAAATCTGGAAACATATCTAGAAGAGCCTATTTTGTGAATTTGTCTGTACATAACATGTCCTGTGATTGCAGAAGAAGGACCAGAAATAGTAGTGAAAGAAAGTCGTTCCTCAACCTATGCTTTAAAGTATTCTTATGATTTTTACTGTATTTTGGGGAAAGCTGTCTGCCTGTTTAAGTCACGGTCTGCTCTTGATTAGTGAGTGAGTGACTCTGCTGCAGCTCTGGGTGTGCCGAGACCAGACAGGGACATTCACAGCCCGTCAGAGTGGAGCGGCGTGAGGCACAGCGCACATGGCTCCCTGACGCCTTTCTCGCTGTTTAAAGCAGCTCAGCCTGGGCACGGGGCCTTGGATTGGGGACAGGAGCGAGGTGATGCCACGCCAGCTTGGATCGCTGGCTCTGGCACCTGAACCACAAGCAGCTTCCCTGATGCTCTGCCACCCGCAGCTGCAGCATCTTTTATGTGCCACTGAGTGGAGGCTTTATCAAGACTGCAGATGTGCAAGGCTTGATTCCCCAGTCTGCTGCATGGCATTTTGCTCAGAGCAACCTGGCAATGAAGCTGTGCCTGGTGTCGCAGCCAGACAGTCCAGGGCATGGGTGAGTGCAGGGCTCATCAACAGGGTGCCACAGACATGGGTTTACCTTTTCGGGTACTGTTATCAAGTCCCTACTTTCTAACAGGGGTTTAATAATGTCTTTTTTTTTTTTTTTTCAGTTAGCAACTGGGAGGCCTGCTTATGAAATAATATTAATTTCAAAATATATGTATCTTAGCTCATTACAGTCCACTGGCACTTTCTTTGGACAACATCCTGTGCTGCATACTCACCTTGGATCTCTTCCTGTGGCCATGATTACTACATTAACCCACTTGGAAAGCTGGGTTGTTGCTCGCCTATATTCAACTCTTACAGTCAATTAGATGAGTGCTTACAATAGGTTTTGAAAGTCATAGCTGGTGTTCCAAATTGGGGTCCAAACCAGATGTGAGGCTCCAAGCAATTGGGCTCCATGTCCTCAGGAAACGAATTATAGTGTCAGCGTGAAACAAAACAAAACAAATACAAACCAACAACAACGAAAAGAAAAAACGGAAAGGCAAGGAAAAAGGAGAAAAGGAGAAAAGGAGAAAAGGAGAAGAGGAGAAGAGGAGAAAGGAAAGGAAAGGAAAGGAAAGGAAAGGAAAGGAAAGGAAAGGAAAGGAAAGGAAAGGAAAGGAAAGGAAAGGAAAGGAAAGGAAAGGAAAGGAAAGGAAAGGAGAAAGAAAAGGAAGGAAAAGGAAAGGAAAGGGAAGGAAAGAGAAGAGAAGACAAAAGAAAAGAAGAAAAGAAAAGAAAAGAAGAAAAGAAAAGAAAAGAAAAGTCTCAAGCAACAACCACACAAACCAAAGAAATCAATTGAGAAAAGTGAGTAAGGAGGCAGCAGTTGAAAGCTATGTTTTCCTCCTGTATATACTTCTGAGTGGCTGTGGGTACACATTGTTTGTCATCCTGCGGTCACTTATCTTCTGTCTCCCAGTATTAGATTCCCTCCCAAGCCTGCTATCTATCTCTCAGTCCTCTGCTTTTTGTTATTTTTTTTAACCCCTGCACATTTCTTGCCAATTCCCTGTTTTCCTCAGTCTCTTCATGATGAGACTGATGTGTAGGGATCCTCAGTAAGGGTCCATTAGTTGCAGATCCCTGCAAAAGCAAATTGCCATGGAAGAGAACATGTGGATCCAGTCTCTTAATTCACATCATTCCTGTCTGTGCAAAGAGACAGAGGCAACAGACAGTAAAGGTGCTTCACCTGCTATGTGAGAAAAAGTAGGTGATGATGCTGCACATGGGGTGGAGAAGTTATCCAGCCATCCTAGGGTGTACACAGGAGTAGCATCACTCAAAGATACTAAAAATGTGAAGTTTAGTAAGGTAATTGCAAAAGTAACAATTATAATTCCTAACATACAGTAACAGTGAAAATATGTTGTAATGCTGGAAATGTCAAGTTCTTAGCTGATAGAATTGTATTTTACTTCAGAGCCTTGTAAAAACAGTAAGTATATAAAGCTTCGGTACACACACATCATGTTCTCATACTGGGATGTGTTAGTTCCATGTCACACTATCTGTATTGTGAAACAATGTGTCACTTCAGATTTGTAAGCTTCAAAAATATCTAATTTTAGAATTTAGGAGAGATTTCAATCATGCTTGAATAAAAATATGACTGAATAAAAATATTCTCTTTTGTTCTGGATGCCGGAGAAAGAAAAGTACAAATGGGGTTTCTTTTTTCTAATGCTCAAGTAAGCAATAGAAGGCATGACATAATTTAAAGGTTATTGATCTTCAAATTGTATATATCCTGTGAATAGGAACCTTTTATCATATACATTATAGAAACAGGGAACTGAAAAGGTCCTGCCCAAAGGCATTGTCAGCTAAAACTAAGCAGTTGCTGACAGATATAGCCTCTTATAAAGTTTCTAAAAGTGATGATGATTTCATCCCTCCCCTGAGCAACCTACACAAAGCTTCTATACTGATAATGTCAGTGTACCTTGCAATGTCACCAGCTCCCAGGACAGCGGGACTAGAGCACTCCACATCTATGCTAGTAGTAAGCTCTCGGTTGCTCCAGAGCAGGCTGGTGGTGGCTGTGTTCAAACTGCTCCACGGGAACCGTCCCTTGAATGCTGGACATGCCAAACTGGACTTGGAAATCCCTTTAGGGGAGTGGTCTCTGGCACGGGTGAAGGACACGTCTACAACCATTTACAGGATAGACAAGTCTGCAATAATGCCTCTTCCTGGGCAGTGTATAATTTAAGTTCATTTTCTAAGATTTAATAATTTATTAAGTACATGTTTTGCACCGAATCTTTCCATAAAACCCTTATCAGTACACCTTCCAGTTCAACATAAACTGTTAATTACTTCTCTATCCTTAGGGGCTGACTATGATTCCTGAATATCTACTTATGCTCTCATGATTAAGAAATAGTACCAGTTTTTCCTACTCCCTTTCCAGGAATTCAAATAAGTCTGCCTGACATCTAATTCCTTGGTTCCTCTTTTTTCTCATGCTGTTTGTTGTTTTTTGATACGCTCAAACCCTGTCTAGCTTTCATCAGTGTTTACTGAGAATGCTAAATCTCTCCAAGTACTCCAGCTAGTCTCTAAGTGTTAAGACTAATCAAAATAATTTACTTTTTTAAAAAATATAGTAGATGAAAATAATGTATGCGGTTGTCCTGCAGTCCAAACATAACATTTGGTTTTTATCTTTAATCTGTACTGTTGTTTTATGCCAAGTTGGTCAGAACTGATCGATGTTCATGGTATAGGAAATGATCTTGCAAATATTTGCTCATCTTCTGTTGTTTAAATGCCTCCTAATGAAGCATCTGACGAAATGTTAGTGAAATGAAGAGCGTACTTTAAACAGTGCATGCTTATGTTTTGGTACGAAGAATTAAGCTCATGAATGCAGTGACACTGCCTCATGTAAAATAACAAGGAAAATGTATTCTGCATTGAAGCTTTCCAGAACATAGTTAAGTTTGATAGGCTGTGAAGCTGTGAAAAAAAAGAGGGAAATTACTGAAAATGTGGGCAGAAGCCCAAACTAATTTTAAATGCACACTGGCTTCATAAATATGGAAATTCAGCTAAGTTAAGAGCATGCTGTACCTGCAGTGATATGAAAGGCATCCACAAAAGTGTACTTTGCCTTGTTAGATTAATGTCTGGATATAAGTATTAAGTGAAAAAAGCATGACACTGGCTGCAGAGAAGATGGCCTTGGAAAGTTTTTTAGCTGGGAACTTGCTATGACTTGAATTTGAAGTTTTTACCAAGGCTTACCAGCTTTCTAGAGGTAGTTCAGATCATCCTAGTGGTTTTTAATGCTGTGTATCATAACACAAGTCCGTGTATCTGAGGAGCTGAAAACATTTTCCTAGATGTCAGTTAGACTTCACAACATCATCATTTTGTGCAGATGTAAAAATTAGAGGATGTATAGTTTGATTGGAAAGGAAGAGGGTCTGATAAATGGCACAAGAGTAGAGCTGGGGACAGGAACACTAATCTTTAACTTTTCCTGTGTCTGCATATGTTGAAAATCAGGGCAGGTTTGGGAAGCGCAAAATTCTCTTACCCGCCATAGAGATTCTGGTTTTGTTATTGGAAATCTAGCTGGAGACGACCAGCCTATTTCACAGCTGTCTGTCAAATGGATGTTTGTACATATAGCTTGTTCCTACGTTCTTAATTATTTTTGACTTCCGTTGTCTTAATAGTCATTAGTTGCAGAGATAGGAATGGCAAGATTCAGCATTGCAAGTTCCTAAGTTTCTTCTTCCTCTGTCTATGCTTTAGTGAAGAAATTGCTAGTTTTTGGTTAATGATGCAAAGAAGCACCTGTGTAGTTTTTTTGGTTTGTTTGGTGTTGGATTTTTGCTGTTGTTGTTTTTTTGTGTTTGGTTTTGGTTTTGTTTTGGTTTTTTTTGTTGTTGTTGTGGGGTTTTTTTGTGTTAGATAATTCCCCAGGCTATTGACACCAGTGGGTGTAATTAAGAATCCAGTCTTCCTGTCTGAAATGCCCAGGTTGAGAACTTTTTTCTAAATTTTCTCATTTTTTCTCAGATTTCTTTTTAGCAGAGAGCTGAGTAGTATATTGGGTGCTTCTCACCCTCACTACATTTTTCTTGGGATGTAAACATCCATTCTTGGGATGTACCAGTAAACAGCTTGGTACATTTATGCGAGGTGTTTACCTCTTACCTGAGAAGACAAAACTCAACAAGAAGCATGAGATGTCTTCAACATTTTGTGTTCTGGTCTGCTGAAGTCTTTTTAAAGACAGTTATATGGTCCTGGCAGTGACTGCAGATTACTGACTGTCTTATTTGTGATGGTCAAAGTATTTGTGGAAGAAAAGTGGGCAAAAAGAGCGATCTAAACCCTTCAAAGTTCCCTAAATGTGGTGCCTAGCTTATCTTAGGTGAGGACACTCTTTACTCCTCTTTTTGTGTCCATGCAGCAGGGAGTAGGTGAGTCAGAGAGAGAATAGGCAAGAGAGAGGTGGGTCTGACTGCATGCCCATGGTGGTGGCTGGGCTGAAGCAGAGCTGGAGCCCTGGCCTCAGCTCCCTGTGGCGCGCGTGGTTCGCATTGTCAGCATGAACTAGACAAACAAAACTTGGATCTGAACCAGCTATGACTATCACCCTTGTAGCTCTTTTCAAGCTCGTTAGTGGAGCTCGGATGACTGTCTGCCCAAATACAGATTACTTTAGCCAAGCGATAAGTCTCTTTCTCTCCAAAACAGGCAATTCTGCCCAAATGGCGTGACCAAAGCAGTGTGCCCAGGGCATGTTCAGGCTAAGTAAGGTGATAGATTCAGGATCAGGCAGTCCTGAGAAGTGGGTAAACTGAACTGATGACTGAGCCTTAGGCAAACCACTTTCTGCTCCCATAGAGTTATGAATTCAAACCCCCAAAAGAAATAAAAGAAGAACAAAATGCATTGCTGTGATATAACAACAGACTATGCCTTGAAGAGTTGTGATAGATTTAGATGCTCTTCATAATAAAGAAATGTGTAACCAATTTCAGATTAAAGCCAGCCCTTAGGGCTGTTTACAGAGCTTCTTTTAGTCTTTATTTGAACTACTGTCTGTAACTTCACAGAAAAAAAAAAAGAAACTGAGCCTACTGGTCTTTTTATAGTTTTATAGTTGAGAGATTCCTTTCATAACAGTCCATATGAAAGTCTGCTCTGTCTATCTCCTTATGGGCTGTTAATCATGAACTTTCCTTCCACTTTCAGAAAATATGTTTGATACAATTGTAGTTGGAAGGTGTGTGAGGAGGCGAAGAACTACAGTATCTTCCTTGCCAGTTGATGTAAAGAAACTTCAGTTACTACATACCTTCCACCCTCACAGAGACCGACACGTAGGTGTTGGGGAGCTGACATTGGGATATTTTTCAGATGTGACATATTTCACACACCCTTGTTACCCATATTTAAAATCATGTTCTGTACCTCACCAATCCACAGGTAGCAGGGAAGAAACAATCTCAAATACATTTTCTGCCAACCTTTCTGCTTCAAAATGTTTATCTTACATATTCAAGCCAAATGCTGCACTTAGATATGTTAAAGAATGAACATAAAGAAAAGGATTACAAAGGTGTAGAAAATTATCATAAAATATCTTGAGTTAGAACGGACCCATAAGGATCATCGAGTTTAACTCCCTGCTTCTCATAGGACTAGCTAACATTAAACCACATGACTAAGAGCATCATCCAGATGGTACTTGAAGTATTAGCCCATGGAAAATATTTTGAAGCATTTCTTTCTGGAAAATGGTGTGTGTTTTTTTAATAAGGAAGGAGACAGTGATAAAGCAAAGGAAGAAAACAATGACTCATCATAGAGATAATATAAAAAATGGGCATTTTTCCAGTTATTTTTATAACTATATACTGTTATCCAGGAAGTATTGCTGACTAGTTATTTTTTTCTTACACAATCCGTTATTAAACAATAGTCCAAATATGCATGTTGATTATTTCCAATGATTACTGAGACTCTGTTAACAAGAAGCAGTTAAAGGGTAGTACAAAAGGTTGATGAGTGTATCTGTAAATCAGCAGTCATGGTGCATACATTGGTCTGCTGTACCTCAGCCAAAATATTGACGTTCAAGTGCTCTTGGGTCATCAGGAAGGGCTAGGCAACATCTGCAGCTGTGACATGCACCCTGGGGTGCCGTCTCCCAGATGGGGACCTTCTTTCCGTCAAATGTGGCGCCCGTCACGGGAAACAAAGGCTGAGACCTCCTGAGCTCCTGGTGCTTACTCGGACATCTACCAGGATTGTGATGACTTTGGCTCTACGGTTTACTTTCTTCTTTTAGCATGATATTATCATTTCAACACCCCATTCTCTTATTGTGGAAAATAAGAGGAATTTTCAAGCAGACAGCTGCTTCTATTCTCCAGGGAAAGCTTGGCCAGATCTCACCATTCCTTGTGAGTCCAAAGCTGACAGAGATTTTGCCCTTCAGACCAGAGCTTTTCAGCCCTCGCCCCCACTTCCCACCTGCTCTAGGTCCAGTTTGACCTCATTATGAGCTGCTTCAGCACATTAAGGAAAAAAGGACTCAGTGTCTGCTGTCTCAGTGTGCTGAAACAGCTCTGTACAGAAGCAGGCAGACCCAGTGCCAGCTCCAGGGTGAGGGTGCCCCTGCCCAGCTGGGCACAGGCCACAGAGAGGCTGTCACAGGCCCTGGGGGAACCGACTCAGGCTGTCGGTGAAGCTCAGCTTGAAATCTCCTCTCCTTGACCTTTCATGTTTCTCCTGTTCATATTGCAAGGGGTCATTGAGTTTTATTTTTCACCAAATTTGCTTGCTTTTTAGATTGAGCTTCTGTCCCTTTGGTTACATGATTGGGCTGAGGAATTACAGACCCTTCCCACCCCTCCTGCCCCCAGCTAGAGTAACATTAGTGCCTTAGAGGGCTGGTAAAGCAGCTGAGAGGCCACCAAAGTGGACAGGCTACCTGTGACAAGGTGCCAGTGCCAGTCACTCATCTGTTGTCGTACTCTTCCACAGTGTCCCACAAGTGCCCAAGACTTGCTCGTGTTGAACTGCATTAACATGGAAGTTAAGGGTTACATCAGTTTAAGATTGCAAGTCAATGTCACAATTATCTTTCTCTTCACGAGCATATGTGAACATTAAACTGAAACCTGGAAAATACTACTTAAGTTCTAAAGAAGTAAAAATCCTGACGATCTTCGTATCTTTCTTCTAACTCTGAGATTTGGCAGGTACAATTAACAAATAGCAATGACCTCCTCTTCAGCAGCAGTGCAAGAAACATGTTTCAGACCAAAAAATTCTCTTTATTAGTATCTGACAGGACCATCTAATTTATATATTCCCTTTCCTGCCTAATTATTCCATGCTTTGCAGCTGCCCTCACTAGGTATGTACAAAAGTCAAGCACATTAATGCAACAGCCATGGTATTTTCAGTCCAAGGATATGTCTCCTTCAGTTAGATCTCATGTTGACCTGTGTGGATTTTATTGTCTGAACTTTTGGTAAACAGAGCAGCTTTAAACTGATGCCTTTATCAGCCTGAATGAGAAGAGTTACAAAGGACGGCAAACAGTACCTATTCCCCTTGCTAGAGTCTGACCAGAAAAACAGCAGGTTCATCTCACCTCAGTATATTAAAAAAAAAATAGTAATAATAAAAAAGTTTGGCCCGGGAAGACAAATTAATGGTATAATCCATGACAGCAATCCCCTTGCCATCAGTCCCCGATGGTTGGGGCTGGTCTGCAAGTGCAGGAGTGCGTCAGTTGTTCTCAGCCACTATAGCCGGGTGCATGGGGAGGCTTACCCTGGTGGGAATTGCTCTTTCAGCAGAGCGGATCCTGAAGGATCATTGCTCTTGAAGGATCCCAAAGCACTTTATGGTTCTTTTTATGTCACTGTAGCTGTTTGTGAACACCTGGCATCAGTGTTCAGCAGACTACCACGTGCAAAGCCGCCATCGTGTGTTACCTCCCTCTTGTTATTCATTTAGGCATGTCAGATAGGCTGAGGTATAGGGTGCTGTTGATATTGTGCCACTCTTCTCCCTCTTAATCTTTGAGTGAGTAGAAGTTAGACAAATTCAGTAGGATTTCCAGGGAATCCTTAGTAAGTCAAATTTACAGTATCCATAACTTTTTTATGAGATTAGTGTCTAGGATGTAGGTCTAGCAATTGAATTTGAAGTAACAGAGAATTGACTAAATTCATGCCAGAGAGTACAGCTTTGCTTTTAGCCCAGGTTCTGACCTTCCAGATCATGACTGGCCAAACTGCACCTCCGAGCTGGATGCAGCTTGTGCTGGGGCTGCACCCGTGAGCAGCGGTGGGATGAAGGTGCCTGACGTTGTCAGATTTCTGCAGTGCAAAGGGACAAGAAGGCAGAGCCACCTCCTGCCTGGTACTCCCCAAGGTATGTGTCTGGTGGCTCATGGTTATCAGGAGGTGTTGGGTGCAGATGACTCTTCTGGCTTTGCTTTTCCATGGAGGCTGGCCTCAGGGATTTTGACAGCCTTGAGCAGCCACCTCTTTCCAGGGACCAGCACAGCACTCCATAATTCACAGTACTGACCATACTAGGAAAGATTTAAGTGCACAAGGTGTGTTTGGAGTATCAAGAACGCAGTACAAATTGTTCAGATTTTTAGCCCTAAAACTGGTCTGCAACCTGGCTGAAGGGATTCCTATCAAGTGATTGTTTTTTCTCAATGAACCAATGTTTTTTTTACTGTCAGGATGCAGCTGGATGTGGTGTGGCTTAAGGAAAAGAAGACAGTGAAGAAAAGAGACTGCACCCTTTTTGCTTCTTCATTATGGCACAATGTCCAAACAAGAAGAAAGTGGAATTCCTCTTTGCCTCATTCCATATGAGCTCCAGAATAAAACAAAGCTGTTGAAACTCCTTACGATATAAATGACAATGTATCTTTTGTATAAATAGGCCACACGCTGTAAGGAAACACTGTCAGTCTAAAACAAATCAGTTCAGGTCAGATACAACTTTTGCTCTTTCTAGGCAAGATATTTGGCAGCTGATTAAGAGACTTACTTTTAAAAAAAAAGTTCTAGAAATGTCTTTTCCAGAAAAAGCTGTTGACATTATCATTGATGTTAGTGTATTTCGTCATAATCTGAAAAAGAAAATTCGGATAACTTTGCCCTTAACTTCATAACATCTGTACTTAGCATTTCCTTGCAACTTCTTATTTCACAATTTGGTTTCTCCTTATTATTTTAATCCTGTAGAATTTCTCAGGGAACTAACTCTCCCTCTTACATTGTATTTCTGCTGAGCAGCCAAGTAGGAACAAATCTGGTACTTAGGAAATGCAATCATCTTGGCAACAAACAGGAGATGATGCCAAATTTCCTTGCTATCACATTTTTGCTACAGGTGCTGAACAAATATGTTACTACACTTCAAATAGTATTTTCACACCACAGATTGCTTTTTCTATTCAGTAGTTTTTCTAAACAAAACAAAATATTTCCATGGTACAAATCTACTGCGATAAAACCAGGCTTCTGTGCAGATATAGGGACAGTCTATACTGCTTGAGAAGAAGTACTGGTTCTTTCAGGTTTCCACCTCTATGTTTAGACACCAAGCTGATGTGTGTTTGCTCTGTGATCTAGATAAGAAGACATATGTGGCATTTCCTGAGACTGTGGCTGGCTCTTTGTATGACTGTCTGACGAGATTTGCCTGCTTCACAAGAAAAACAGGGTTTGTTTTTAAAATGAGCCAATTTTCAGGTAGCTTTGGGTGCTGGTCTCCTAGTTTCATTTATGCAGAAATAAAGGTTAAGTAGGACAATAGCAATCTCACTTAGAAGGCAAGAAATTTTTATAATGTCCTGCAGAGTGCGTTTCACTTGAATCCTCTAAAATTCAATCCTGTCTCATCTCACACATGAAAATACGAGGCTGACATGTTTTCCTGATGGTATTTTTTTCACTGTGTAAATAAAGTTGTAAGATTTAAAAGCTGAGGCTGAATTTCTGTCTTTGATATTTCATTGTTGATTTGATCCCATGAGCTCCCCAGATGTCTCCTCAGGAGAGAAAGCGGAAAAGTACTGAAATACAACCTTCTGTGTATCATCTGCTTTCCCAAGGCAGCACAGTTTGCCCTCAGCAAGAAGTCATTCTTTTTCAGAGGAAAAATTTGTGCTGTCTGGTCTTGTTTTCTTGAAATGTGGCATGTGACAGAATATTTCCTTATTTAGCAATCAGAGCTTTCTATCCAACCATCCAGCCTTCAAAACTGAGGAGAACGGGTCACTGTCCTCTCTTCAGCAGCACTTTATTGCCAGCAACTCTCATCATCCAGCTTTTGGTGAAAGGAAGAAAAGAATACAACATTTACAGTTCTGTTCTCCAGGTTCTTGCTTGTTCTTTCTCTCGTTCACAGAGCTTTGCAGCTGGTGGGTAAGTGCCTCCTGCTTCCCTCCTGTAAAGGTGTCTGTGAAAGTGCTTCCACGTCCTCTGGCATTTCTGGGTGATTTATGGTTCTGTGGCAGTGCCTATATGTATGTTATTAGTTTGGGACATATAGACGGGTAGCCTCTTAATTGTAGGCAAGAGGCAAAGGCAGGATCTAACAAAAAAAGAGAAATGGATAGGGAAAGAAAAAAAGACTGAATTCTTAATGTCTTTATTCATATATAGTGGCACTATCATTTCAATAACACCAGAAGATCAGAATTAAGAAAACAATGAGATATGTTTAACTGTTTACTTTTTTTTTTTTCCTTCCCTTTACTTTTGTGTTCTGGCTTTTTTAGCTGTTAGTGTCTGGCTAATGATTAGAGAAATCAGGCTGGAAAAACTTCAGGAGTGGTGAAATGTGAAATTATTTGTAGGATATTAAGATGTTCATAGATGATGGCTGTGCAATCTGGAAAGACTTGGTGTTTACGAAGAGGATTCTTTTCATTCACTGTTTTGAACAGACTCACTGAATTCACTGGTACTGATAAAGTGGATGAAGCAAAATTTTTCTAAAATATAGTTAGATTAGTTTAGGATAGTTATTGTAGAATTGCAGTGACAATATTACTGTCATTCCTTTAGCTGCATTTCTCTTGTAGGTGTTAAACAGATGGCTTCTGGAGACTTGTATGTTAAAGATTAAATCCTTTTAGATGTGTCCTCAGTAAAACCATTATGGATTGCCTCAGAGAATTTTTTTTTCTTTTTAATCATCCATGGTATCACTGCAGGCCAGAATAATTATTTTTAGTGTGCTGATTTCAACGTTTTGCAAGATTTTCAATGAAATTTCTTTAGCTTTTAAAATACATTTTAATTAAATATGGTGCCCAGTGATCAAGAGATGTATCAGAGACCAAAACTGGAGGGAAATACAACCAGGTGGGTCATAAAGTACACCACAAAGCAGCAGAGCAAATTTGTAGGCATGATTCACTATTGCTACTGATAAACTCACTGTAGGACTGAAACTAGCTCAGCTGCTTCTACTTCACATCAGGGCCAACAATGTAAACTTGATCAGAGGAACTACCTGGGGAGCTGGGGATCCAATTTCAGGTATAGGTGGACCTTCTAACTTCCACCAGCCTTTCCACATTGCCAAGTGGTGGTCAGATGCCACTACTATCCAGTTCTTGCTACTTTCTCAGGCTGTGATTGGTTTTCCGATGTCTTTCCTAGTCTTACATTGCAATGGCTCATAGTAGATACTGCAGGTCTTGTAGGTCAGCAAGGCCAATGAGTCCAGAGGTGTTCACCCACATTTATACAGTGAAAAGGAAAGGACATGTGGATTCAGGAATGGGAAGACAAATGTCTCAGCAAAGACAGCTGTGACTCTACTAGGAGTAGATCTGTAAGATCTGGCAGGGCGAGGGAAGTCCGTAGAGGTCAGAGGTCTACAAGGCCATGCATCTGAAGACAGATGGAAACAGAGTAATGGCAATAGAAGTGTGGTTGAGAGAATTCACGTGACGTAAATCAGTCCAACAAGCTGTGCTCAGCTCTGCTGATGCTGCTGACTGCTGCTAATCAATACTATGGTGACATATAATAGTGAAATACATACCCTAATTTCTACTTCATTGCCTCTTAGTCAGTAAAATTGATGTTGCACTGGACTTTGTTCAAAGACATTGTGTTTTTATCCGATATGAATTCAATGACTCCTTGTTCATGTGAATGGGAAGCAGAATCAGGTCACATATCCACTATACATATCTTCTCTATTAACCATTTACTATATATTGTTTCGTTTTACAGACAGTGGAACATTTTTAATATAAATATAAATAAAGTCAACAAGCTCCATCTTCAGGCATCTATTGCACAGTCAGTTAGAACTGCCACTTGCCATCAAGACAACGAATCACAAAAATTCAGTTGGATCACTGATCATCAGCTTAGGAGTGTGAGACTGAGGCTATGCCTGGAGGTGCCATCGAAGAAGGATCAGGCTGTGATCACCCTGTATCCATGTAATCGAACAAGTGAGCTCCAGTAGTGGGAATGCAGAAATGAAAGCCTCCTTGCAATCAAAGGAGAAGATTTGTTTTTCTGTTCTGGCGATGAAGAACATGATAATGTTTTGTTAAAGAAAGGGCTGAGTGCAAAGGATTAGTGGAAGATCTCAGGGGCCATGGATGGTTTATGTTCCCAGGGATATGAATGTACATGAAACTGATTCTTCCATCCTTTGCACTAATTGCTTTGTGAGCATTACAGTGGTTTGTATCTTTGGCTCCGACTATCCTGATTCCTTCGATGACCATCAGAGTTTTAGAAAATCAGTGTACTGAGGGAGTTAGCCTTGAATGTAATGTCATATTTATGGCCAAGTATACATTATATGCATAAAATATATACATTTATATATTATATAACATGCACAATATTTTAGCGTATGCGTTATAGTATATTAGTATTATAAGTAGTACATATAGTCTCTAAATAGATATGTTACTGTATACATATATATCTATTTGCTTACTCTTATACTGTATAGAAATATTCTCTAAAGTCACTATTTCTCACCATACTGTGTCACTATGTTGTTAACAGAGAGTATAAACAGTGATACGTTTCTCATACAGCAACATCAAAATGAAATTACATCCTCAAGAAAGAAGCACAAGATGGATGATCTGAGAAAGGGCTGGAGGTAGCAGTGTAGGTGGAGGAAGTGTGGCTGTTGTGACTCAGCAGATGAGAATGCTCGTGGAATAATTCTGTTTACCAGTGCAATTACCTTTTGTCATTAGCTGAAGTCTGATTGTTCTGAATGGCTTTCCCACATCCAGAATCATCCTCTACACAAGCAAATAACACATGTTGCATAAAGATGTAGAGAAAAGTGTGACTGAAGAGTAAAATAGCATACAGGTCCCACTAATTGTGGTGGTGTTGCTGACCAGTACGATAATTTTGAGCTCCTCACTGTTTCCCAGGCAGGATGGGTGCTGTCACCATTGTACAGCTCTTCTCTGAGAAACCCTGTTGCGATGCATGTAGGTACGGAAATGAGCGCTGCAGGAAAATTAATGATGGGATCCCTGCTGCCTCCTTTGTGCCTACTCATTTGCCACCCCTGCATGGTACAACTGCCTGTGCAGAGCCCTGCAGAACAGGTCAGGGACCAGCTCCCTGCACCCTCATCCCTTCTTATCACTACCAGCTGTACTACTATAGTTCAGTCCACTGTTCCACTGAATGTGAGCAGATTTATTTCTGTTAGCAACTAGAGGAATTGGATAAGGAAAAAAAAATGTTTCAAAATGAAAGGAGAAAGAAAATTAATAGTTTTCATTATAAAGAAATAAATTATTCATTTTCTTTAGATTATTCATCTTAATCTCATTGTTATTTAATACTCTTTCTTGCCACAGAATGGTTATTGGGCAGACTATGTCTGCAAGAAGAAAGCTGGCTACATTTGTAAAAGAAAACCTATATTCACAAATATCTGGAGAAAAGGAAATTACTGATGCAGGTTGCAAAAAAGTATATAAGAATGGAACATCAGTTTCCCGGATCAAGTAAGTACTTTGTCTGAGAATCATCTAGAATTATTTGAATTCCTTATATTATTTACATATAGATTTTTTTTATTATATTATGGAGTTTATCTCTCAGTTATTTTAAACTTCAGAAAGCCCTTTACAGAAACCACTTAGAAGGAATACATAATTTCACTGCAAAACATTTCTAATTCATAATATTCACAATTATTGTGCTTCATTTAGTTCGAAATGGTATAGCTCACTTAATGAATGATATCACAATTATATAAAAGTTATATGGAAATCCTAAAATGATGTTACAGGGCTGGAGAAGATATGAGACCTACTGCTATTTTATTTGATATGTTCCAGCAACATTTTCGGAAGCAAACACCAATTGCGAAGGAGAATAAGGTTACTTAGTCACAGCTGAAAGTACATAATGACTTTTCCTTGGCTTTTAAGTGTGTAAAGGTTGTGTGTTCTAAAATACTCCTGGAACTACTGCTCAATTCTAATACAATCCCAATTAGCAAATTATCTAAATTACAGACACAGTCTCTAGTTGAACAAAAAAAATGTCTCGCTTCTGATTGTTGACTTATACAGAGTCAGAATTCCATCATAACGTCCTCTCCTCCAGTCTGAAGCAAGGAAAAGGAAAAAAGGATTGATATCAGATTAGACAAGTAGGATTTGGGTAAATTGTGTTTACTTGCATCATTATGGTTCCTTTTACAGGTATGAACAAGCCTATTTGACTGATTTTGTTGGGCTGAGGCGTGAGAAATATTTCTAGCTTGGTCTCTCTGACATGGAGGACCAAGACACTTTCAGGTGGGCCAATGGTGAATCCGTCTCCTTCACACACTGAGATGCAGCAATGCTTGGTAGGTGCTGTGAGAGTGGATGGTGGGCCCTGTCTGAGGTCATGGTCCCTATTTGGGTTTGCATTGGCAATGTCCTCTGAATTTTATGTTGTAAGCTTTCAGTATATTTTACAAGAACTAGCAGTTCTCAAGACCTGTCTTTTAATTTCAAACGGAACAATTTGAACTGTAGTTTTATATTAGGACATCTGTTATATTTACCCATAAGATTAACCTTTTGGCTCATCTGCACAAAGAGGTAAAAAGGAGTCATAGGCAGTTGCTAAGGCTATTCCACACGCATCCTTCTAATGGTAAAGTTAGCCTGGGAGAAAAGTCTGAAACAGGCCAACTGTAATAAGGATTTTAAGCTAGAATTACAAAATCACAGCATCAAAAATTATCATACTATCTATTCATTTATTATTTGTGATGATAAGAAAACTGCATTCAGGGGATCATACTGTGCAGAAGCACAGAAAACAAGACTTCAAAATACCATGAGGGAATCTGCTCTCCCCAAGATATACTATGTCCTGCCTAGTGATAATTTGTTAGAAAACTTTCTCAAAAACCTTCAGTGGGTTTATAAAATATAAAATAAAATAAAAATAACAAAAAGTTGCAAAGACATGGAGTATAAAACTTCTGTAAATGCCATGAGAAGAAACCTTGCCAGGGAAGGTGTGGTGCCAGCAGATGATTGGAGTACGAAGGACTTGGAGATCAGTCTGGAACAGTGAAGAAAAATTAGTTTCCTTGCATCTGTGTTCACTGAGAAAGAAAGTTGGCTTCCTGTGCTGGAAAATTTCTTTGTGAAGGTGTGATTAGAGAGTCTATTTCAAACTGAAATACCATGAGAATAGATTATGGAACAAATAGATGACCTAAAGAATAGCAAGACAGGACCAAGCACAGCTGCAAAAGCATCCAAGAGCTGTAATGGTCACATTAAGTGCACTGTTCGCTTTATTGTGTAACTACCCGCTAAAACTGCCTTAAGAGCTAAGGAGTATAAAAAGGCAAATTCGGTGCCAACATCTAAAATCGTTCCAGAGAGATGTGGGGAAATACAGACCTATGAGTCATTGGTAAATTAGCTGAATCTATAATAAAGAATAGAATAAAGTGGATATAGTAGGAAAGATATACAAAATTACTTGTATAAAGGGAGGTTGTACATATAGATCTCCTGGAGCTTCCCACAGGACACAAAAGCGTACAAATAAGGGAAATCTGGTTAGTGCGGTCTATCTCAACTACCAAAAGCCTTTCAACTAATCTGACCTGACACAGTAAAGCTCTCATGTGAATAAAAATTTTGGTAAAAAGGCAAGGAATGGAATGATGGAATATGGTGGTGTTTTGTGGTGGTTTTTGTTTGTTTGGTTGTTTGGTTTTGTCTTGTTTCTGTTTTGTTTTTCTTTTTTTTTTTTTTTTCAGTGGTGGCTATTTTTCACTGGGGAAGAGTTTTCACCAACAGAGTCCCATATTATCTGTGCCAAAGCCCATGCTGTTCAACATCTTTACAGACCACCTGGAAAAGCTGAGATAGTGAGGTCACAAGATTTGCTGATTATATTAAGTTATTTCTGATAGTGAAGATGTGCCTGGGAGAAAACACAGGATGATCTCAGGAGAATAAGTGACTGGGCATGACTAGTAAAATTCCAGGTGAACTTTGATGTAAATAAAGTGATGCTCATAGAAACAAACATATGTCTTGAACTGTCATAAAATGATGGATTTATAGCTGACCTTTTCATGTCACAAGTCAATTCTTGGCACCATGGTAGACATGTCCATTAAAACATCAGGTCTGTCCTCAACAGGAATCAGAAGCAAATAAAATGTTAAGAATACTTAGGAAATGAAGAAAGAACACAAATAGGCCATTGTATAAGCCCATTGTGTGCATTCGACTGCATCTTGTGTGAAATATGCAGCTCTGGTTCCCCCTGAGAGAATAAACTAAATTTACATCTCTGTCGAGGTTTGCGCACCTGCCCTATGTATGCACTGAGGGTTTAGTTTCCATCTATAGGAGAATTATTAGTGACTGAGGTTATGCTAACTGATATAAAACAGGCTTAATGTAAGTGGGAATGAGGTTCTCACTTGGAAACAGGTTTTCACTGTAAAAAAACCCACTTGCTTTCTACCCGTAGAATTAATTATGTAGGGCAGCCAAAAAAAAAAAAAAAAAAAAAAAAAGCAGCATCCAGAACTGATCATGGCCTCCTCAGACAGAAAATAGTACTCTTCGCCTGTGTGAAAAACAGCTAAAATATAACTCTGCTATCCAAGTGTTATTGTATGGCAAGAAGTGAACATCTGCAGCTCAAGATTTTAAGTAAGAATTAAACAATTCAGACTGTATAAAATATCCAACAGGTTTTTTGTTTCTTGTAAAGGAAGCAAGCCAGGATGTGTAGCCATGAGGACTGGGACTGCAGCTGGATTATGGGATGTTCTTGACTGTGAGATAAAGCAAAAATTTATCTGTAAGCAGTGGGCAAAGAGTGCAACTGCTCCACCTATTGAATCTACTGCTCCAGTCCCCACATGCCCTGAAGGTTGGGTAGTAGTTTCTGTTTTAAATTAAGTGATTAAATAGTTCCAAGAAGAAGAAAGGCTTTGAACTGCTTGGTTTGGGGCAAGGGGGAAAGAAAGAAAGAGAGAAAGAGAGAAAGAGAGAAAGAGAGAAAGAAAGAGAGAAAGAGAGAAAGAGAGAAAGAGAGAAAGAGAGAAAGAAAGAAAGAAAGAAAGAAAGAAAGAAAGAAAGAAAGAAGGGAAGAAAGGGAGAAAGAAAGAGAGAAAGAAAGAGAGGAAGAGAGAAAGGAAGGAAGGAAGGAAGAGAGGAAGGAAGGGAGGAAGGAAGGAAGGGAGGAAGAGAGGAAGGAAGGAAGGGAGAGAGAGAGAGAGGAAGGGACATCTTCATTTTGCGGTATCTGAGACTGGAATATAGAAAAAGAAATCTCAGGGAATGATGTAAAAGAGGGGACAAACTAAGGAAGAAAGGTCTTTGCTTCTATGAACTTAAGAAAACATTCATGACCACTAGAGGAAATAGGGAAGTTGAAGGTACAAGACAATGAGGGGAGAGACAAATCTAATGGCCTAAGATTGTCTTACATGCTTATAAGTACCCTTAAATGTAAATATCTTGCAAATCTTAGAGCTATTTTTTCCTTTTGGTTCTATTTTTGTAACTTAGGTAAGGCTAATAGAATACAGTAACACATGTATAAGGAAATCAATCTCTCAATTTGTGTTTTATAAAGAATTCACTCAGCAATCCCACCTGAAATTCTGCCTTCATATGAAGACATCAAGAAGAAGATTCACTTTCCTAAACATAGGCATCTGGTCTGATTGAGATGCATCCCTCCTTCTTTAACTGTTGATCCAGAAAGGGGCAGCTATCCCACCAGTCCCTGCTGTATCTGCCAGCTCTATAGAGATGGTTCAACATTCCTGAGCTTGTCTAGATCTAGAGGTTTACAGGTGGGCAACTGAATTGGACCATAAAGGAAGCATTCAGCTTGAGCTGACAACAAAATGTAGCTACCATGAGCTAGACCTCTGAAGTCTCATTATGGCCAGTGGAAGATCTCACCTGCACAGCTAGTGCTGCCTGAAGAGCAATGCAGTTTAATCTAGCGCGGTATTCAGTTGCCTACATGTAGGTGACTTAACCACCTGTGATGTCCTAGAGTCAGCCCACCCGACTGTAAGTTTCCCACAGAAGCAGTGCCATATCTGTCAGCTCTCTGCAGGTACGTTGCACAGCCTCTCAAACAGGGCTAAGCACCTCTGTTTAGGTAAATGACTCCTGCTCTAGCTCTCTATTGACTATAATAGTAGCTTAGAAACCTAGTGTGTATCTTACCAACTGAAATGAGGTATTGTAATCTGCAAACTAAATCCCTAGATAACGTTATATTAACTTGAGATGTTTGCCCCCAGGAGATGGCACATATTTCGTAAGGTATGTTTGAACACTATATTGTGCCCTTAGATAGATCTGGTATTTCCTATCTCATTCATTTATGATCCATTTTCTTTTCAAATTTTCTTGCAGGTGTATTTCCCCTGCTGCCTGCAATGCGATGATGACATAGCCTGAACAAATCATAAACAGGTACATACACTCTGGAGAGCCCTCTGATGAGGAGCAGAAAGGTCAGGCAGTTCAAATTAAGCATAAAGGGCTACAGCTGGGCTACTAGTAGAGCTTCAACTGGCTCATTCAAAGCTGCTATGGTTACTTTTCCTTCAGATTAAGCTGGAGCCTGAAATATAAAGCAGAGAACATTTTCTGCTTGGACTCTTTGATCGATAGATGTGGGGAGGCTGGAGAAAGTAGAATGAAGTTAATTGATGACTAGAACATTTCTTCTGAGTCACTGGCTCTTTCTTCCCTGTCCTTTATTCTTTTTTCAATTGCTAGATGGTAGCCCACTAACTAACAGTGCTGAGCAGCTGAAGTCCATAAATATCCTCTGTTTGTAAAAAGTAGTTGAGTGCATAAATACAGTGTGTGGCTCTTCTACTCACTCTTACAGTCTAAACAGTAGAGATTAGCCTCTTTCTAACTCAAAATAAGAAGTGATAAATTATTGTTATGAATACTGTAACATCTTGACTTGCTTCTTCAATCTTATTATTTTTAGGCTTGTGGAATGATATAAACTGTGGTTACCCAAATAAATTTGTATGTGAAAACCATAACAGTTCTATTAATGCAACATTTGCTTCTCCCTTGCCTCCTGAAGGATGTCCAGAAAGTTGGTCGTTCTTTAACAACAAGATATGTCAACAAGTATCTTCAGTAAATTGTGTAAAGCAGTGGAACTGAAAAAAAGAACTGCAAAAAATGATTATAAAATAACCTGGAGAGTAATTATCCAGTCAGAACATTTTGGCTGGATGGCTGGACTTTTTTGGAAGTGACTATAGACATTGAACTTTGCAGAGAAATATAGTAAAAGTAGATGTATGCTGAGTAAATTTCAGAGAACATAGTTTACACAGGCTTAAAATACACTGTTACTGTTTGAGAAAAGCCCTCCTTCTCCTCTCCTCTTTTGCCTATTTATGTTAGAAACTGAAATTTGTATCTGTCAGTTTCGAAAAAAACAGTGTCCTGAGGAGGGGAATTGGAGAGGGAGGTGCTGAGCTCCTCTCCCTGGTATCCAGTGATAGGATGTATGGGAATAGTTCAAAGCTGTGCCAGGGGAGGTTTAGACTGGACATTAGGAAACATTTATTTACCAAGAGAGTGGTCAAACACTGGAACAGGCTTCCTAGAGAGGTGGTCGATGTCCCAAGCCTGTCATTGCTTAAGAGGCTTTTGGACATGCCCTTAACAATATGCTTTAACTTTTGGTCAGCACTGAACTGGTTAGGCAGTTGGACCAGATGATCATTGACCATGACGATCATGATCTATTCTAATTCTATTCTATTCTATTCTATTCTATTCTATTCTATTCTATTCTATTCTATTCTGTGCTAATATAGTGTGCTCCATATACTTATGTCACAGCTCTTCCTCTGTGTGTATGAACACTTCTGGGCTTATAGAAAGAATTAGAGTATTCCTGAAGATCTAGTGATAGGCAGAGGAATACTTTGAGTGGGTGAATTCCTCAAATGAATTAATTTGTGAGTAATATTACAAACATCGATGAGCTGGCCAGTAGCAATACATCCCCCAGACAGTTTTGTCTGGAATACAATTGCCTAATAAATTTAAAGCATTTCTAGAAGCATACAGAAACAGAGACTTATCTGCTATTAGGCAGTATTTACTTAATAATTTAGCTGTGACAATAATTAATGAATTCTTTCTCCTACAATAATCCACTGTCTTTTTATGAAGTCTGTTTTCACAAATGTGAACTCACAATGAATGCTGCATGAATTCTAGCAGTCTCGTTTCCAATATCCCATGCTGTGGCATTACTTTTGCAATACATGCAACTTTAGCGGTTTCTAGAACTTGAATGCTTAAAAAACCTTTTTCAGTTGTTAGGTTTCTCATTCTGTGTGTAGTTATTTTGGATACCAGTTAATGAAATATTATTTTCCCTCATAACTCTAGTTTTGGTATAGCATGTCCTGAACCACCTTCCTATCACTAATCTTCTACCAAGAAAAATGATGTAGTCTTCTTCTGAGAAATGGGTTACTATTATATTTTTTAAAGTCATCTGTTGAGATAAGGAGTGAAAATGTTCATAAGAGACTTTTTTTTTTTTTTTTTCACTTTTTGTGTTGCCCTTTAGGTCAGTGGTTGTGGCTAGACAACGCTGCACTGGACTTTGTCAATTGGGATGAGAATGAGTCTGGTGTGGAGCATCACTGTGTCAAAATGTCTGCACCATCTGGTTATTGGGATAACACTGATTGCTCTTCTGAAAAAGGACTTATCTGTAAAAAACCCAAAGGTAAGTCCTTAGTGACTCTGTCCTCAGTGACAGGTTTACTATTAATAGTAACTGTTAAAGCCCTCCACCACATGTTTGGAAGTAATTTCTGACAGTTTTGTATGGCATATCCCACTTTTCTAAATATTTGCTGGTGCCCATTTTTGCAGACTGCAAGCTCTTCACAGCACTGCCTGTGCTCGCATGGGAATATGGTAATGTGCTGTATGCACCCTACACTGAGAATGAGACTTTCAGAAAGCTTTCGAATACCTAACACAGGCAGTGGTATGGCAGCTGTCAAACACTTGTGCAAACTTATGATTTTGCGGGAAATAATATTGTCACAGCTATTCTACCCTTGCAAGGAGCAATTAGTGTGAATAATCAAGCTTCCTCTTCAAACTTCTTGTACTATACTACTACCCAACATCAAAAAATGGCTTAATATTTGGCCTGATTCAACAACCTTTAAGTCAGTAATGCCTTAGGGGTACTAAAGGGCCAGCTGTTTGTGCTGCAACAAGGAGTACTTCCCTATTGAATGAAAACATCAGGAAAATCACTATAGCAGCTGTCCTATCAGCATTCCTGGAAACTTTCATGCAATACTCCATATGCCAGACTAATGTTTCAAAGTTAAAAAATCACATGTAAGGCCACTTTTATTCCTTGTATTCTCAAGTGAAGATACAAAAAATATAATTGCATGAAAGCAAGCACTGGCATTACATTCTCTTAGGTTAGATGCTAAAACCAGTCTTACCTAAAAAATGGTAGGTTGCTACCTTTAAACCTGTGTACTTTTCTTTTGTAGCAGCTGTGAGATCAGGTGTAATTTTCCAGCTTTTGAACGGCGCACTGTTCCCAGTAAATCATGGGGTACATCTCTGTGCTATGCAGAAAACTTAATTTCCTGTGTAAAACTATTTTTAAGACTCCCTTGTTTGATGAAAAGTTGAAAGGGCATGATTTATATATTAAAGACATTGCAAAACACAGTAACTCCCAGAAAAATCATTGAAAATTTTGATGTAGTTTTTGATCATTTTTCAAGCATACTCTTTAATTAAAAACAAACTGAAATATAACCAAGACACAGGCATCTCTCATGAACTGTTAATTTCCATCCTTAAATCAGCACATGCCCATGCCAGTAAATCAGTTCATTCTCATTAAATATTTACTAAGAGCATGCAAATTATATTCCATCCCATATAGTACTAAAATAATAAGGAAGCACTAAAATCTACCTATTAAATCATAAGATGCTCTGATATGTAACTGTTTCCTGCCTCAGTAAGGGCTAATATTCCTTAGTTCCCATCAAGTTTGAATTCTGCTCTACTTTAATTTAATTTAAAATTTCACCTGTATAACTTCTCCTCTGGGTATCAAATTTGTTTACAAACTGTCATGTAAAAGAATGAAGAAGATAAATATTTTCTTGACAATTTAGGGAGTCTTGATTCAGAGTAATTTCTTCTTACTTTATAAGAACATCTGGTATGTTTAATTCTTCCTCTTTTCAGAGTGTCAAACTATTTTTGCACCCCTTCAACAACAACAACAAAAGAATTTATAAAGGCTTTTTCTTTTCCCTTCTCTCTCTCTCTCTCTCTTACGCATGGGCACATGAGAAAATTACAGCCTTGATTCATGGAGCATTTTCTAGGAAGACATTTAAGAATCTTAAATTTAATTGTAGCAGAAGAATCCTGCTGGACACACAGAGCTTCCTAGAATGCACTACGTTAAATTAATCTCCTGAGTTGTACATAATTTTCTTAATAAATTAAAACTAGTATTTCAGGACAAATGTTAAAAGATATTTTTAAATTAACATAGAAAAGAGTTGGTATTTTAATGCTGGTAGATATAAAAACAATATAAATTTTTAAATTAATAATACAGTTTGGTAATGTTGAGCTGGAAGGTAAAACCTTAGTAATGTATTTGTTACCTCACTTATATTGCCTTTTAGAACAGACATATATGATAATAATGCAATGGTAATACTTTAGGGTTTTTTGATCCTCTATAATTTTAGTTAAATAGTCAAACTTATGAATTCTAATGAAGTGCTGTATTGTCTCTCTGATATTCATTGAAGTTGAGCCAAGCGGGAGTCACCTACAGCAAAAAGGTAAGAGCTTTCATAAGAAAATGAATAAAAATATAAAAACAAGAACTTAAAATTATTTTTTTGCAAATCACTCCCTTCTAGAGAACAAGTCCTATTGACAGTCACTGGGATGCATGGTTATAAATGACCCAGGGTAATCCCACGCTGCCTTTTATGTGGACACGAGCACTCACATGTTCTTGGTCAACTGGACTGCTGCAGCGCTAACCCTGAGATGACAAGCTCAGCAGTGACCCAACCTGTGACTGACTTTGAGGACAATCACAGAGCACTTTAACTTGCCTGTTAAAACCTGTGTAGATGTACATGCAAATGTCTTTCATAGGTATTATTGTAAATAATATTACATAAAAATACCACAGAACTCATTTCCAAATAATTAACATTCCATACCCATCTCTGAAGCACACATTATTAATTGAATTCTTATGAGCATCCACCACATACATTGTATGTCACTGTAATCCAGATCCACTGAAACAATGTTAGCTTTAGCAAAAGGGACCTGGCTACTGATCAGCAACCATTCAGGTCTTGGGTTTACAATGAACAGACTTCAAATTCAGGCAGGAGCAAACATCTTCTCCTTGTTTTTCATGTTGTACATGGACTAAAAAATTACTAAGGTGTCTCACAATTACATGCATTAATTTTCAGCCAAGGAAAATAATGAAGAGACTCATCCCCCTGTTCAGGTCTCCATTTGGCCGCTCATTTTCTTGGCTATTCTTGCTCTTCTTGGAGCTGGCATGGCAGTCTCTCTACAGGAGAAGAAGACAAAACCAACTGTCAACAGCCTCTGGCAGTGGAACACTTCTAAAATGTGTCAGTAACTGAAGAACAGTTGAGTCCTGTGGCATGTACCAATTCAGAGAAGTTATTCACTGAAATTAAAGGATTTATCCGTTAAAACTGTGTAGTGAGGATATCTGTAATCTTACATTAAATCCCTTTTCTCTTTTTGCACTAGCAGTCTATTTTGTATCATGTATGTTTTACAAAATTGGAATTACAGATTTATGTTATTTTTTTTAACAGTCAAGCTTGAGAATGGGGCCCGTGTGAACCTCATGATGTTCAACAAGGCCAGTGCACCTGGGTCACCTGGGTCAGGGAAACCCCCAGTATCAGTACAGGCTAGAGGCAAAGGGACTGAGAGTAAATTCTGAAAAACTCTGGTGAATATAACATTTCAAGAAAAAATAAACATACTGAAAAAGAACGATTAAAGTCAACTAGTGAGAATGAATATTCAATAAGTGTGATTACTATTTAAAACTGTATTCCCATGACTTTATGGACATAACTCTGTGAACTCAAAAAATAAATTGTTCCCAATTCTTGCAATCTTGAACTTGTTTTCTCCCACAAACTTCACTCCAACAGATCAGCACTTTTATTCTTCCTTATACGTGTATCCTGTTATGCCTACGTATAAAATGGTGCTTCATATACTTATTGCAGACAACCTTTGGGTAGAAAGACTTGCCATTTCCATTTTTTGCTATGGAAAATACAGTTCATATCAGCAAAGCATATTAAGCTCAGGCATAGGTTTTGGACTTTTTTCAATCTGATAATATGATTATTAACTGTAGTATGTTCACTAAGATAAATTATTATCACCCTTGCATTCTTCCTTCTTTTTGTTAATGCTTTGAAACAAATAAAGTTTTTATTAGTATAATTTTCAGCTTCAGACTTCCCTGTGAATCAAGTGCAAGGAAAGGGGAAGGGAGGTGCTCCTATCTGTGCAAGATCTCTTTTGTCAATAAGAAGGAGGGCTTCTCTCCCCACCACTTTGAATTCAGCTTGAGCAAGCACCAACTTGGCATTTTTAAATGCAAGAAAAAGGAACTGAAAGCTAAGGAATTCAGCAGATGATACTGTACTAGGAATCTGCAAGAAGGCTAAGTTTAAGATGTTGGAAAAACAGTGGAAAGCAGTACAAAATAGAACTTAAGTGACGCACAAATACAATTTAGACACTAGCCCCTTTGTGGGGAACAGTGCTTAACAGAGAGCCCTGATATGGAGCCCAGGTTGCATAGGGTCTACTGAGCAAGCTGGAAAGTTAAAAGAAAACAATGTAATGGAGTTTATTTTCTAGGCGCTAGACTCCCATTTTCTTGGCTCAAATACAACCAAGAATTTAACACAGTGGTGAGAACAGGCTATTGCACAACTGAAATGCAGCACACAGGATAGTGACCCCAAAACTTTTGTAACCAGCGTTAAGATGGTCCGTTATGTGAAAGGTCAGCTCTGAAGTGCTCAGTTCTCCAGTCCTCTTTCACCCTACCTCAGTGTCTGCACAAATCTCCCCCATCACCCTGCAGCCTTGGGCAACTGAATCCTCACAAGCATCCACATGCACAACGTGGGGCTAAAGCCCAGTTTGGACTGGAGCGTGGCTGACACTTCATGAGGCAGAGGAGGGAAATAGGCAGGAATTGTGACCTCCGGGTGTTTTCCTTGGGGATTTGCTCTGTGATATTGGATCTTTCTGAAATATGGTTTCACTCAATAAGCTCAGCTTTTATATCTCTCCCACCCCGCTGTTGCCTATAGCATTACTCAACTTTACAACTTTGGGCTGCTCGTGCAAGCTTTGCTCGCATTAAGGTCTCCCTGAATGTCACCTGCAAATAGAATAAGTGTTACCCAATTCCTACTTTTACTGAAATTCAGTAATTTTTTCTGAAAATATATTTCACTCTTACGATTTCAAATCAACAAGTTTAGACAGTTCTTGCAGTAATTTTTCCTAACACCTGATAAAGAAAAGCAAAGACAGTTGTTCCTCATATGACATCTGTTCAGCTTCCATATATATCTCAGTACTGATTATTTCAGTTCTCACTTTTTTCAATTTCATTATCACAACTTCTTTTATTTTCACCGACATAATTAAACAGAGAGAACAGCAGGACTCATCTGTATGCAAATGTTTGCCAGCACAGTTTTACAGCATAGTTGTACAAGTATTGCCACGTGAATACAAGTCTTCAGATGAGCACTTTGGTCACAGATTAAGAGGAGCTTTTCCGATTTATCTTACTTTTGGCTTTGTCCTGGAACATCCTTGTTAGGAATTTCTCAGATAGATGAATGCATCGTTTTGCTTGACAAAACTGTTCCAGGCAAAAGTTTCTCTCCTGTTACAGGGAAGCTTTTAACAAGCCTATAGCATTGAATATCTTCACTTCTTTCAAATCTTCAACCAGTAGTTATAAACAGCCCAGCCTCAAAATCCGGTCAAAACAAGCAGTGTAACAGTACAAAAAAAAAAGTCTTTTTAGCCCTCAAAGTGAGCAATAATGCACCAAATGCT